>NC_038046.1:50044373-51244373 GCF_002211085.1 Panicum hallii
CGATGGGTATAGATCCATTGAACGTCGGTTTAACCGGTGAACCCAAAAACCCTCTCTCAGCTCACTTTTCTATGCTAAGTCCAATGAACTTATAAGATTCAACTAAACTCAAGTTAATGGACTTGCATAGGCGACTTTACCCCTCAAAATAGATAGCTTAATAACTTAAATAGTTTTTCTTTTCAAAATCAAGGATAAGTCGCAAGAGAGACAAAGCGAATTTAAAATGTATGAGCCATGTCATAGGAATATTGAAGGAGGAAAGCTTCAAACTCACAATGACATTGCTCACTAGGCAATAACGCACCTAACACTTTACTCTTCTTCACTTCTCATGAATTAAGATCTTGCATGTAAAACAAGTCTCATTCATCAAGTGATCTCCTTTGTGACTTTTACGCATGCAATGATAATGCAAATTACAAACACATGCGAAAGAAAGGTAAACATGAGATGCACAACTATATGACAAGAAATGCATAGCGAGAATTTAAGATCTACTTGTCAAGTTTGATCCCACGGAAAGCTTCATCATGATGAGCCTTTCTACAAGCCTAGAGGAAAACAAGTGGACCACCACCTCTAGCTAAACCCTTGCTCATCACTATCTTGCCATGGTTAGACAAGTGTCCTATATGTATGCATTTTTCTATATGACATGGCAACTTACATGACGTTTGCCGCATCTAACACATTTAGCTCATTTCTTAGCCTAACAAAGGTACTCTCGTCTAAAGGTTTTGTGAAAATATCCGCCAATTGCTCCTCGGATCTCACACCTTGAAGGGAAATGTCCCCCTTGGCTTCGTGATCACGCAAGAAGTGATGGCGAATATCAATGTGCTTTGTGCGAGAGTGTTGAACCGGATTCTTGGCAATTTTTACGGCACTTTCATTGTCACAAAGGAGTGGTATTCTTCCTAGTTTCACACCAAAGTCCAAAAGGGTTTGCTTCATATATAGAATTTGGGCACAACATGCACCGGCAGCTATATATTCCGCTTCCGCGGTGGACAAAGCCACGGAATTTTGCTTCTTACTCGACCAAGAAACTAGAGAACGCCCAAGCAAGTGGCAACCCCGGAGGTACTCTTGCGATCGACACGGCTTCCGGCAAAATCCGAATCCGAGTATCCCAAGAGATCTAAACTAGCGCCTTTGGGGTACCAAAGCCTATGCTAGGAGTGTGCTTGAGATACCGAAGGATCCTATTCACAGCAGAAAGATGTGATTCCTTAGGGTTAGCTTGAAAACGGGCACACAAGCACACACTAAACATTATATCGGGCCTAGATGCGGTAAGGTAAAGCAAAGACCCTATCATAGAACGATAGAGGGATTGGTCAACCGGTTTACCGTCCACATCCAAGTCGAGATGCCCATTGGTTGCCATGGGTGTCTTGATTGGCTTACATTCATCCATCTTGAACTTCTTCAAGATATCTTTAGTATATTTTTCTTGATAAATGAATGTCCCTTCCTTCATTTGTTTGACTTGAAAACCAAGGAAGAAGGTCAATTCGCCAATCATGGACATCTCGAATTCCCTAGACATCATGGTAGCAAACTCATGGCTTAGTAAATCATTAGTTGAGCCAAAGATAATATCGTCAACATAAATTTGACAAATGAAAAGATCCCCGTTGACGTCTTTTGTGAACAAGTGGTGTCCACCCTCCCGATCTTGAAACCTTGCATGATTAGGAAGTCACGAAGCCTCTCATACCAAGCCCTTGGAGCTTGTTTGAGTCCATAGAGTGCCTTGTGCAACCTATAAACATGATTAGGATTCCTCGGATCTACAAACCCGGGAGGTTGCTCAACATAAACAAGTTCGTTAATAAAGCCATTTAAGAAAGCACTTTTCACATCCATTTGATATAACTTGATATTATGATGTGAAGAGTAAGCAAGAAGAATGCGGATAGCTTCAAGTCTTGCGACCGGAGCAAAAGTTTCACCAAAATCCAAACCTTCGACTTGAGAAAACCCTTTGCCACAAGTCTTGCTTTGTTGCGTACCACCACCCCATGTTCATCTTGCTTGTTTCGAAAGACCCACTTTGTGCCGATGATGTTCTTGTCTTTCGGAGGAGCTTCGAGGACCCATATTCATTGCGGTGAAATTGTTCAACTCTTCTTGCATGGCCATCACCCAATCCGAGTCCTCAAGTGCTTCCTCTATGCTAGTGGGTTCAATACAAGAAACAAACGAGTGATGTTCGCAAAATGAAGCATGCTTAGAACGAGTTCTTACTCCTTTGGAAGGACTACCAATGATTTGACCAATTGGATGATCCTTGGAGATGCGACCATGCTTCACTAGCGGTATTTGCGTGGATGCATGTTGGGGTGGATCATGAGTGACTTGTGCTTGTGGTGGAACATTTTGGTCTCTTGTTCTTGGACTTGGGGTGTTGGCGTTGACACATTTTCTTGAGGTAGTGGATCAACTTTATCTTGATCTTCATCCACTAGGGGTGCCGTGGAGGTGCTTGGTGTAGATGAGGAAGGTCCTCCCCCTTGATCATTGCCTTCATGCACCTCTTCCGGCTTGATATCCCCAATGGACATCTTCTTCAAGGCTTCTTCAATCTCTTCATCCCCTACATTCTCATAGCCAACAACCTCCTCTTGGGAGCCATTAGATTCATCAAACTCCACATCACATGTTTCTTCAACTAACCCGGAGGTTTGATTGAATACTCTATATGCTTTGGAGTTTGATGCATAACCAAGAAAGAAACCTTCATCACATCTACTTTCAAACTTACCGAGCCTTTTCTTCTTATAAATGAAGCACTTGCAACCAAAGACCCGAAAGTATGATATATTTGGTTTCTTCCCGGTGATGAGCTCATATGGAGTTTTCTTGAGGAGTCGGTGAGGATACACTCGGTTGGATGCATGACACGCCGTGTTGATTGCTTCCGCCCAAAACTTCTCGGACGTGCCATAATCATCCAACATTGCTCTTGCTAGGGTGATGAGTGTCTTATTCTTTCTTTCCACCACACCATTTTGTTGGGGCGTGTAGGTGGCGGAAAACTCATGTTTGACTCCTTCTTCATCGCACCATTCTTCAATCTTCATATTTTTGAACTCGGTGCCGTTGTCACTCCGAATCTTCACGATTGGGGAATTATATTCCCTTTGAGCTTTTCTTGCAAATATCTTGAAGATTTCCGGAGTTTCACCCTTATCGCCTAGAAACATGACCCAAGTGTAACGTGAAAAATCATCAACGATTACTAGGCAATAGAGGTTACCACCAATGCTCTTGTATGAAGTTGGACCAAAGAGATCCATGTGTAGTAGCTCGAGCGGCTTGGAGGTAGACAACATCGTCTTGATAGGATGATGAGTTGCTACTTGCTTCCCGGCTTGACATGCTTTGCATAGCTTGTTCTTGTCAAAAGTGACGTCCTTTATGCCGGTGATCATCCCTCTCTTGTGGGCTTTCTTGAGGTTGCTCATGCCAATATGAGCAAATCTTCTATGCCAAAGCCACCCAAGAGACGACTTGGTGAAGAGGCAAGTCATGGTGCTTGTTTGCTTTGAAGAGAAATCCACCAAATAAATATTGCCATGCCTAAACCCCGTGAATACCAATGACTTGTCTTTTTCATAAGTCACTACAACACCATTCTTGTCAAAGATACACGTTAGTCCAAGATCACACAATTGTGCAATAGAAATGAGGTTAAAACTAAGTGCTTCTACAAACAAAACATTTGAAATGGATAAATCTTTGAAATTGCAATTCTACCCAAACCTAAGACTTTCCCCTTAGAGTTATCACCATAGGTGACATGTTCATGATCGCCGGGGTCTTCAAGTGAGGTGAACATGCTATCATTGCCGGTCATATGTTGAGAGCAACCGCTATCAAGTACCCAATGTTTTCCACCGGCTTTGTAGTTCACCTACACACATGAGAATTTATTTTTGAGTTTTCGGAACCCAAACAAGCTTTGGGCCTTGCACATGTGTGACAAGAGCTTTTGGGACCCAAAGTTGCTTGGGGAGCTTCTTCTTTGACTCCTTAGCAATTTTGCCAATGAACTTGGCCTTCACCTTGCCCTTCACTTTACTCAAGAGAAAATGATTATTTTGAAACATTGATGAGTAATTCTTGGGTAATTTAGGAAGAGGACGTGATGGTAAAGTGCACTCCCTAGTGTGGTGCCCGGTGACTTGGCAATGTTGGCAATATGAACCAACTTCCTTGATGAAGCTTGTCTTGATCTCCGGAGAAGGAGTTGTAGCCATGTTTGGCTCCGGAAATGAACCAAGACCTCTCTTACCATAGTCACGGGCATTGTTGAAGAGAATCTCCTTGTGGATGTATTCTCCCCTTGAGAGTTTCTCCACACTACTCTTGAGGCTTGCCACTTGATCCATCAATTCCTTTTCCCTAGAAGAGGCAAGCTCGGGCACAACATTAGTGGCATATGCATCAATGAGTAGGTCATCACATGAAGTAGAAGCATTGACCGTTTCATTTACAACTTTCTCAAGACTTGGGTCAATTACTTCATAAGCAAATTCGAGTTCTTGATACTTGTGAGCCAACTCCCTATGCTCTTGTTTAAGCTTTTTGTGGCTCTCTTCAACTTGCTTAGCAAGTACAAGTGACTCATTGTGCTTTTTGAGCAAGTCATTGTACTTACTAAGTAAGTCGGAGTGGGCAAGCTCTAACTTAGCATGAGTGCTCTCAAGAACTTTAACTTTGCCCTTTTCCCTCTTGATGACGGATGTGTACTCATTGATGAGGTTAGTAAATTCATTAGGATCAAGCTCTTCATCACTATCATCTTCACTATCTACCTCACATACCTTGGTGTTACCTTTTGCCATGAGGCACATAGGAGGCGGAGGTAGAGATGATTCTTCATTGGTGAGGGCGATGGTGACAATGTCTTCTTCATCACTTGAGTCTTCGCTTGATGAGACATCGGTCACCCATTCTTGTTTCTCCACCAAGAAACTTTTCTTGGTGTGCCCTTTCTTCTTTGGGAAGAGCTTGGTCTTCTTGTCATGGGTCTTCTTCTTCCCAAATCTCTTGTTTTTGTTCTTCCTCTCCTCTTCTTCATCATCGCTTGAATCATGGCGATGCTTACTCTTGTTGTCCTTGCTTCTTTTGTCCGGCTTGGGGCAATTTGGACGGATGTGTACTTTTTCGCCACAATTGTAGCAAATCTTGTTCTTGACATCCATTGGCCGGAACATTCCCTTCTTGGAGTCAAAGTTGAAACCTTTCTTGTTGATCTTCTCATTCAAGCGTGTGAACTTTCTCATCATGAGAGCAAGTTCTCCATCATCTTCAATATCGGATGAGCTCTCATGATGATCATCTTCTTCATTGCTTGAGCTTGAGTCTTGTTTGACCATCTTGAGCTTGCGGGATTTGTTTGTCTTGGTTTTTAGAGCAATTGACTTGCTTGATGTTGGCTCTTCGGTCATACCAAGAATGCTCATTTCATGAGCGCGAATTTCCCCCACAAGTTCTCCTACTTCCATTGTGGCGAGATCCTCCTTTTGAAGCATAGCATTGATAATGTTATACTTGGGCTTTGGGAGGAGCATGAGGATCTTGCGGTTGATGGATGCACTGTCAATTTTGGATATTTCAAGTGCATTAATGTCCTTGACAATGACGTTTAAGCGAGAATACATATCATTGCAATTTTCATGAGCTAGCATTTTGAAGGAATCATACTTAGCTCTAAACAAGTGATATTTTTGTTCACGAACTTTGGTGGAGCCTTCATGTATTTCAATGAGTTCCTTCCAAATATCACTTGCTAGGTCCATGCCATTAACTCTAGCAAAGACCTCCTCACTAATAGCTTCGAAAATTGCATTTCTAGCTCTAGCATTCCATTTTAATTGGTCGGGGGTGGGTTCTCCGGTGAATCCGACTTTAGTTGCCAACCATACTTCGGGGGCAATCGCATCAAGGTATGCGGCCATGCGAACTTTCCAATAGGCAAAGTTCTTGCCCTCGAAGTGAGGCGGCGAACCACCCATCTTGGCCATAGCTCTAGGCGGTGAAGCCTAATGATCCAAATGAGCAACGAGGCTCTGATACCAATTGAAAGGATCGATGGACCAAGAGGGGGGGTGAATTGGGCCTTTTTCAATTTCTAAAACAAGATAAAACAACCTTAACCTATGCAAAACTAGAAAGGCACCAATTCACCAACCGGATAGCTAAACAACCTACACAAGCTAGTTAAGATGAAAAAAGATAAAGCCTAGCAAGGTAGAGCTAACTAGTGATCCCTAAATCAAGCACATGAACAAATTGCATGAAAGATAATGCTTGAAATAAGTAAAGTGGACAAGGGACAACCGGATTTTTTCCCGTGGTATCGATGTGTTGGCACACACCCCTAATCCACGTTGTGACACTCACAAAGAGTATTGTCACCTCCCAAGTCACCAAGACGAGGGCGCTCACTAAGAGTCTCCGTTCACCATCCCGGTGTGGTGGAGATCAAGCCACGTACAAATCTCTTCTCCGGGCTTCCACAATCCTTGGCAAGCTCCGCGAGAATCACTTCGATCACCAAGATCGCCTAGGTGATGCCAATCACCAAGAGTAACAAGCTAAGGCCTTCACTTGAGCAAGAACCAATCACAAAGAATGGATGCACACAAGCTTCTCTCTACTCAAGTCCTTAATCTTGCTTCTTGAATGATTGAATGAACAAGTGTATGAAATGTTGAAGCTCAAGGTGGCTCTTGACTATAGTATGTGTGTTTGGATGTTGCCTGGTGTCAAGAGTGGTAGAATGACCCATTGGAGGGGTTTATATAGGCAGCCCACACGAATAGAGCCGTTGGAGAAAAAGCTGCCAGAAAACTGCGTAGCGCCGGTTAATCCGACGTCCCTCCAATTGTCATCGTCGGTTTAACCGGTGAATGTAAACTGCCACTTCTGAAAACTAGCCGTTACAGCTTGGGCAGATTAACCGTCGTTGCATCGGTTTAACCGGTGAATGTAATCATCCATTGATCAACAGAAATACCAAGTCACTGGACAACTGCACCGACGTCCAATTTCAAATAGCGTCGGTTTAACCGGTGAGTCTATTTGTCCACTGATCAACTGAAAACCGAGTCTCTGGACAACTGCACCGACGTCCAATTTCAAATAACGTCGGTTTAACCGGTGTATTGACTTGTCCAGACCTGGTGACCTCGTTTAACCGACGTATATAAAACTTGAAGCGTCGGTTAAACCGGTGAATAGGATTTTTCTGATTTTGCCTATTCTGACTTGAGTCTTGAGTGAAATCCAAATATTCTTGAGATATAAGTTGAGAACCACTTATTTGAGCTTCTAGAAACCTGAGTGACCATTGTGTGCATCCATTTTCAAATGACCATGTCCATGCTCAAGTTACTAAGCCTAAACCCCTCTTAATAGTGCGATCACTACAAAACTATAAAACCTATACTAACCTAAGTGTCCTTCTCAACCTTATGACACTTAGGACTAGAAAGATCCTTAGTCTTGACATGTTATAGAGTTGAATGCCGAGATCGCCTTTTTGAATAATGAAAGTTAGGGGCCTCTTTTGACATATAACCAAATGAGCAATAATGATTTATAAAGCTGCACAAACTCATTAGTCACAATAATGGTTGTCATTAATCACCGAAACATACCTTAAGGGCCTAGATGCTTACAATAATTTTTATGTATTAACTCTAATTCTGCCCAACGGTGTTTTAGACTTAATACAAAAGGTTATTGCATATTTAAATTCCGACCAACGTCGTATTTTTTTTACATATGCAACCATATAATCGAGTTTATTTTAATGTTTTCACCACTCATGAATATTTTTTCAGGAGGGTTATCAATGATGATTTCCATCAATGATATTTCTATATTAAAGGGAGACAATTACCACGAATGGTATAGAAAGCTAGACCTGTATTTTATTATGGGTGAATTGGATTGGGTTCTAGCTACACCGACTCCCACAGAGCCTGTGATTCCTGTGAGAAAGGACACAGACACAGATGCTTCTTGGAAGCAAACAGAGTTTTCTTATAAGAAAGAAAAAGCATATTATGATAGGCTTTATGCTAAATGGCTCCCTACCAACAGTGCTTGGCAGTGGTAAAGAACACGATTGAGCCTGCCATTATGGGCTCAATCCCAGATTGTGCTACTGTAACAGAGTATCTTGAGAAATTAAAGAACCAGTACACTGGTTCTTCAAAGACTTATGCAACCCAGTTAATACAACAACTGGTTTCAGAAAGATACAATGGAGGTGGCATCAGAGAACATATTCATCGCATGGTCAATCAGAACAACAAGCTTAAGTCATTGGACCTTGCCTTCAAGGAGGATCACATTGTCCATTTGGTTTTTGCTTCATTGCCAAAAGAATTTAACACTTTTGTTGTCAATTATAACACCCAACCACATACTTGGGATATAGAAAAGACCATTGTGATGTGTGTTCAGGAGGAGGAAAGGATAAAGTCCGCCACTGGCAGATCTTTAAATTATGTGAACAAGAAGAAGAATGCCAATTTCAAAGGCAATTTTTTATCCTCTTCTTCATCCTCTTCTAAAGGCAAAAACTCTCATCAACACAGACCTCAAGAAGGACAGGTTCTAGTAGAGAAGGACCAGTGTCTCTACTGCAAAAAAAGGGATCACTACAAGAAAAACTGTCACAGATACTTAAAGATGATCATGGAAAAGAGAGGTGAGAATATTATTTCATTCGTAAATGAATCCTTATATATAGAATATTCAAAAACCACTTGGTGGATTGATTTAGGAGCAACTATTCATGTTACAAATTCATTGCAGGAATTCGGTTCGACGAGAACCACTCAAAGAAACGAAAGGCAAATTAAAGTTGCCAATGGAGCCCAGGCAGACGTTGAAGCATTGGGAGACGTTCATCTGGAACTCGACACTGGCTTTATTATAATTCTTAGAGATGTTTTATATGTACCTTCTTTACAGAGAAACTTGATTAGTGTGTCTTGCCTGGACAAAGATAGTTATACCTGTCTATTTGGAGATGGCAGGTGTTTGATAGAATGTAATGATACAGTTATTTCCATTGCATTCAGAAGAAATGATCTTTATTTGATATCGTTGCGTGAAAGTGTGAATTCCGTATGCGATAACAACGCGAATGTATTCTCGTCTACAATCGCGAATAGAAAACGGAAAAGAACTCAAGATGCATCGTTGAAATTATGGCACTGTCGTTTAGGTCATATTTCGAGGGGGAGAATAGAGAGATTAGTTAAAAATAAAATTCTTCCTCCATTAGAGTTCTCTGACTTAGAACAATGCATTGAATGCATAAAAAGAAAATTTTTTAAAGAAAATAAAGAAAAATGCTAAGAGGAGTACAGGTGTATTAGAGATAATTCACACAGATATCTGTGGTCCGTTCAATGTAAAGAGTGTGGATGGCTATGACTCGTTCATCACAGATGATTATTCCCGTTATGGATACATTTATCCAATCAAAGAAAGATCTGAGGCTTTGGATAAATTTAAAATATTCAAGGCCGAAGTAGAAAATCAACAAGATTTAAAGATTAAAATCGTAAGATCCGATAGTGGAGTGGAATACTACGGTCGACATACCCCATATGGCCAAGTTCCAAGACCTTTTGCGAAGTTCCTGATGGAGCAAGGCATAGTGGCCCAGTACTC
Source organism: Panicum hallii (assembly GCF_002211085.1). NCBI lineage: Eukaryota > Viridiplantae > Streptophyta > Magnoliopsida > Poales > Poaceae > Panicum > Panicum hallii. The sequence continues at coordinate 50,054,088 of NC_038046.1, forward strand.
GATGCCGGGCAAACCTCATCAGAATGGAGTGGCTGAAAGACGTAATCGTACCCTGATGGATATGGTGCGAAGCATGATCAGTTACTCTACATTGCCAGTGAGTTTATAGATGGAGGTTTTGAAAACCGCCATTCATATTCTCAACAGAGTTCCTAGTAAATCGGTGCCGAAAATACCGTATGAGATGTGGACAGGGAGAGTACCCTCAGTGAATCACTTACGGGTGTGGGGGAGTCCTGCTGAGGCAAAAGTATTTAACCCAACAATTGCAAAATTAGATTCCAAAACAGTATCTAGCCATTTCATTGGGTATCCAGAAAGGTCAAAGGGCTTTCATTTCTACTGCCCAGACAGATCCACAAAATTTGTAGAAACGAGACATGCAGTCTTCCTTGAAGATCAAATGATCCGGGGGAGCGGTACAGCTAGAAAGATTGATCTTGAGGAGAAGCGGGTGTATACACCCAATCCCTTGATTCAGGATTCTTTCTTCTCGCTGCCCGCTGAAATTGCACCGCCAGTGCAAGTCATGGCGATGCCAACACCTGCAGTGGCTCCTCCTGTGGTAACGGTGAATGAGAACGTGGAACCCATTCATCAGGTTCATGACGAGCCTATTGCCACACATGGAGAGGAGCAACAGCAGCCCCAAACAGATGAGGCACCACAGGCTCGGGCTCATGGGAGACCTCAAAGAACAAGGAAGCCCGCTATTCCTGACGACTATGAAGTCTATAATAGCGAAGAAATTCAAATGGAGGATGATTCCACTTCATTTGAAGAAGCCATGAGAAGTGAATACTCGTCTAAATGGCTTGATGCCATGAAAGATGAAATAAAATCGATGAGTACCAACGAAGTGTGGGACTTAGAGGAAATTCCTAAAGGAGCCAAGACAGTAGGCTGCAAATGGGTCTATAAAACCAAATATGACTCCCAAGGGAATATAGATAAATTTAAATCACGACTCATGGCAAAAGGATATACACAAAGAGAAGGAATTGATTACAATGAGACTTTCTCTCTAGTCTCATGTAAAGATTCTTTCAGAATTATAATGGCCCTCGTGGCTCATTATAATCTAGAATTACATCAGATGGATGTGAAGACAGCATTCCTGAACGGGGACCTAGATGAAACCGTCTACATGGCACAGCCAAAAGGTTTTGTCATGGAAGATAAAGAAAAATTGGGATGCCGTCTGAAGAAATCGATTTATGGGCTAAAGCAAGCTTCAAAACAGTGGTACTTGAAGTTCGATAAAACAATAAAAGAATTCAGGTTCAAAGAAAATGTTGAGAACAATCGCGTTTACGCAAAGTTCAAGAATGGAAAGTATATCTTTCTAATCCTGTATGTGGATGACATCCTACTGGCAAGGAGTGACGTCAATTTGCTACTAGAAACGAAAAAGTTTTTATCCTCACATTTCGAGATGAAAGATCTTAGTGAAGCAAGATTCGTTCTAGGAATCGAGATTCATCGAGACACATCGAAAGGGGTATTAGCACTGTCTCAAAAGACATACATAGAAAAGGTCCTAATGAAATTTAATATGCATAAATGCAGTGCTTCTCCTACACCTATAGTTAAGGGCGACAGATATGGGGAATTTCAATGTCCCAAGAGTCAATATGAAATTGATCAAATGAAAATGGTACCATATGCTTCAGCTGTGGGAAGCTTACAGTATGCACAAGTGTGCACACGCCCTGATATAGCTTACGTTACCGGGTTGCTTGGCAGATTCCAGAGTAATCCAGGACGAGAACACTGGAAGTTTGTAAAGAAAGTTCTGCGCTATTTGCAAGGAACCAAAGGCCTCATGTTAACATATAGAAAAACAGAATCTCTGCGTATCGTAGGATACTCAAACTCCGATTATGCAGGAGATGGCAGAAAATTCACGTCAGGATATGTGTTCACCCTTGCCGGGGGAGCAATATCGTGGAAAAGTTATAAACAAACCGTCACTACATCGTCCATAATGTATGCCGAGTTTGCTGCATGCTATGAGGCTACGGGGCAGGTGAACTGGCTAAAGAAGTTTATACCCGGTCTGAAAATGGTCGATGACATATCTAGACCATTAAAGTTGTACTGCGATAATAAGCCCGCGGTAATGTATGCACACAACAATAAGACAAGTGGTGCTGCCAAACACATTGATATAAAGTATTATGTTGTGAAAGATAAAGTTTGAAATCAGATTATAAACCTCGAGTATATAAGCACAGTAAAAATGCTTGTGGATCCGCTAACGAAAGGCTTACCACCCAACGTGTTTAAGGAACACGTAGCCGGCATGGAGCTAAGGGATAGCCTGTGATTTCAGACTATAAGGGCCCAAAAAGGTTAAAGAATCTGTTTCAGAATGGAAGCGTGTATTGTAGCTGTTGAATCTATCGGCAGATGACCGTGACGATGAGACATGCTCTATGCATATATCCATGATGAAATGAGAAAAAGTAAATGGAAAGAAAAGAAAAGGTAAAGGGTGAGATTAAGGGGGAGACTGTTAGTTTGATCTCTCGGACCCCAACGGGTCCGATGGGCCTCTGCTCACCCGCTCCCTGATCGGGGGCGCTCCAGCTCATTCCTAGCTGGTGGGCCCCCGTCGCGCTGCGCTATAAAGAGAGGTGGGGGCCAGCGGCACACGATACGAGGATCGCCGCTGCCGCCACCCCACCGACACCGTAACCCTAGCCGATCTAGATCGAGCGCAGTAGCGGCGGGAAGCTCCACCTCCGGCCACCGTCCACGCCTTCGCCTCGACCCCGTGCCCGCGCCCGCGACCCGAGCCTCGGCCACCGCAAGCTCCAGCGCCACCCCGACCATGGCCGGCACATCTGCATCGTCCGCGACGCAAGGGCACGAAGGTATAACCCCGTGCCCCTCCCCTCTCCCTCTCTGTTTTCTTGGATTGTTTTAGAACCACACAAGTTCTTCCGATCTAATCATGCAGTAGCCGATCCCCAATATCTAGCAATCAGTCCTCAATTTTTTACTAAAAATTCCACAAATGCATAGTCTGAGAAATACAGTGACTGTGAGCTGTACAGAAATGATGAGAAATTTTGTAGGTCACAGAAGACCTTTTTTTTTCAAGTTTACGCAAGCGATGGAACTTTTTAAGATTCCATTCATCCATTGGTATGAAAAGGTGTGCACTCTCCCACTAGTATAGAATTAGCCGGTACAAAGAAAAAGTCCATTTTTGTTTAAGAGCCATGTTGAATTTAGAACACACTCGGTTGCAATTTAAGAACAAGTATAAAAGTCTAAGGGCTTCTACAACTATGCAAAACCGCCGGTCCATGCATGCACTGACTTGTAAATGCCATTATGACAGTCGGTTCTATATAGCAACAGACTGTGACAGTTGCTTAGTTATAAAGTCAGATCTATTCTAGCATAACCTTCACTAATACTACAATTTGTAGTTTTATTTTTGAAAATTCATGACTTTTGCATATGATGGAAAATGGAGAAAAAATTATATTAAAATTGTAGCTCTTGATGGATCTACTACTATGTAGTTAACATCTTCCTTATTTTAAAGTCATCTTAATATCTAAATCTGGTCATAATTAATTTTTCATTTGCAACCTGTGGAGATTAACTTAATTTGTCATGATTTACTCAAGGGAGCACCTAGCACTCCTAAATTAATGTAAAACCAATAATGTAATATGACTTCGATATTGGTGATTGCAGGATCTCAAGTGAACTTCTTTTTATTTACCGAGGTAAGCATGAGATGCGTGAGCAAGAGCCATTCTCAACCTCAAATTTTTGTCATGCGGAAGTAAATGTGTTATACCTTTCCTCTAGAAAGTAAATATTTTATATCTTTCCTCTAGAATTCCAAACTGATTTTCCATGTTCCAAAGCATGGTAACATTAGAAAAATGAGGAGCCGAATTTTGGCCTCCTGCACTGCGGTGTTGACGCCGCTGGCGATTGTGATAGCCTCCTTCTTCGGTCGTGCCTCCCACCTCCGCAAGCCCTTGATTCAAGCACCTGCGGGGTGCCGAAGCAGAGTCCTGCCCTGCATTACAGCACCACAGCTTGGCAACAGCCCCCACCTCCGCAAGCTCTTGATTAAAGCCAAGCTCTCCCATAGAATCTGTGGTGTTCACTCCAACCGCCTCGTTGATACCGTCGTCCTGATCAAGCTAGGGGCGAAGCTGCCTCTACTCGTCAGGGCTCTGTGGTGTTCACTCCAACCGCCTCGTTGATGCCGTCGTCCTGATCAAGGGGCGAAGCTGCCTCTACTCGTCAGGGTCGCCGGGCCCCGATTCGTCTCTGGATGAAGGGTTAGACTGTATGGACTCAGGGTGTGATCGTTTCCTCCTCTCTAAATTTTAGACCCGTCACATCAAAGAGAATCTTACTATTTAGAAGTATTAAATAAAATCTGTTTATAAAACATTTTGCACAGATGGATGCTAATTCGCGAGACAAATTTAATGAGCCTAACTAATCCATAATTTGCCACAGTGATGCTACAGTAATCATCCGGTAATCATGGACTAATATACCTCATTAGATTCGTCTCGCAAATTAGCCCTAGGGTTCTGCAATTAGTTTTATAATTAGACTTTATTTAATACTTTTAAATGACAAGATTCTCTTTTATGTGAAACCTCTAAACTAACCCTAGAAAATGAACACACCCTTAATTTCATGTTAGAGCTATTGTGGTTAATTTCATTGCAGATATACACTTTTGTTATTCATAAGCTTTATATGCTGTACGGTTTCCATATATTATACTTCCTCCGTTTCAAAATGCAGATCGTGTTAACTTTTCTAAATTCCTCCATGTTAAAATTTAAGATATTTTAACTTTTCTAAATTTATAGATTTTATTATCCATCTAGATATATAGATACATAGCAAATATAAAAATCTCAAAATCTCAAAACGACCGGAAGACACTTTCTACCCCCGACCGGAAGACACTTTCTACCCCGCTCTCATATTTTCTAATCCATCTTCTGTTACTTATTTGTCACAACTCTGTTCACCGTTCTTACCCTGACCTTCCACTTTGATTCTTTTTTTCTTTTTACCTACAAAGCAGTTTAGAAGAATGAATTAATTTTAAAATCATCCTTCCATGGAATCAAAAAAAGCCTCAAATTAAATAAAAAAATTGCATAGGAAGTCTGAAAAACTTACGTAGGAGAATGAAGGGTCAGCCCTGCTAAAAACATATAAAAATAATGAAACACAATGCTCATGATAAATAAAGCTGGTTTGTTAGTCACTTAGCTTATTCTTAAGTTCAAAACACAGAGAGAGCAAACAGCAAATTAAAACCATGTTTAGTTAGTCCATCGACACCAATTAAAAGTAATAAATATAAATCTAACTATCTAATTAATCCATCATCAGCCTGTGTTGATTCATCGTATCATCTCGCGATACGACGGCGGTCACCGGGATCCAAATAGCCCAAGCTACAGGGAGCAAAGAAGTACTACAACTAGGGAATCCTGGTGGAATTGAACCACCTTCCATCCTTGACCGCATGCCTTGCCTGACAGTCAATGGAGGACCTCACCGTGCTGAGGAAAGATCCGCATTTCACATCGAGGAACCTATAGCTACATGGAGTTATGGTGACGCAAGTCCTCTCAACAGTCGATTAATTTGTGAAAACCTTTAGGACACGGCATCCCAACACTACATTTGAAATTATTTATTATTGGAGATCTGTTGAAATTAGTTCAACCAAAATCGTATTTTTAGTTCGCATAGATGCTGATCTAACAATTAAGTTATGAAAATCCGACATGCATGCAATTCCACTCGGCTAGAAAAAAAGATAAAAGCATTAACTATTCCATCTTTAATTATGTTTCCCTCCACTATTATTATTCCGCGTGTACTCTCGTGCAGCTGACGTTTCGAAAATAACAACCGCAAACGGCAACAAAAAATAAGCACCACCGACGAAGTGCGAAAACAAAAAAAGCAGTCCCCAGCTATCCTTTTGTCCCTCTACTACTGCTCCTGCCGGCAGCAGTGCAGAGGGTATATGCCTAGGGAACAATTGTAACTCCTAGTGAAACAACGAAACGACTGAAATCTCACGCACTTCCAACTGCATGGTGCAATTCAACATAAGTTTACAAGCGAAGGTCATCATTTTAACTTTACAGAACCCGGGCCAATTTTACCTTAATCATGTCGCCGACTTCCCAATCCACCTTCAATTGCTCAGATCAAGTCCGCATCCACCATCAAATTGAACAGAAGTTTGTTACAACCCCCGTCAATGGAATTAATCTCCAGGAAACGTGTCCCCAACTTCTAGATTAAACTGCCTGAATAAATGGAGTAATTGTACAAGCACCAGCAATAAGATTTCGAGTCAAGTACACGAACAAACACCTGGCACTGGGTTTGGGGCACACTTAGCACCACCAGGCAAAGCAAAAAACCGGATTGTTCATAATGCAAAAATCTTCAGCTCGTGCAAAGCTCCATGTTCATATTGCCAAAATCTTCAGCTCGTGCAAAGCTCCATCAGATCCATCACCACAGCCATGAACAGTCCTCTTTTTTCCGGAGGTACTTATAAACATTTTAAAATAGAGCATACCGCAATTTTGAAACTTTCCACAAACCCAACAATTGGCAGTGATTAAATAAACAAGATAACAAGACCAATAGTAGAATCCATCATCATGCGTCTACTCTGAAACCCTCTTACAAGCCCGACAGTTGCTATTGCTCAACAAACATGCTAAGCAACAGACTAAAAAATAAGTGTTCCAAATCATTGTGTGTATATATATAGCAATACTCAAATACATAAGCAATACATAGACAAAAGTGCACAAATTTGGAGTTGATCGTTGATAACAGATCCAACAGAAATTCATATCACGAGCTATGAAGTCACAGCAGTTAGGGCAAACGAGATTGTGTAACATAAGTTCAATGGAACAGAAATACAGATCCATTGTGCAATGTGTCATCTTAGTGATTCGAGGTTTTTAACCAGATGAACAGAACCAAACCGTAGCTGCAATCAAAATTTGTGGGCGCATCTGAAGATTGATTTACTGGTTTCGTGAAAATTTGGAGAAGTGTTCTTTGGGGTCCGGGGAGCCATGGGAATTTCTTTTCTTGACAACTGGTATGAGTAAAGTGTATTAGATGCTTATTCATGGTGTTTAAGGACTATTAATTAATCCGCTAGTACGCGAGATGACATAATGTAAGCGTTGCGTAGAATAAAAGAACGTAAAGGAAATTGCAGGCTAAATTACCGGTTGTACCTTGGGAGTTTCGCTGTAGCTCCAGATTTTTGCAGCTGCGCCGAGATAGATGATGCACGATTTCCGTAGCGCAGAGGAGCAGCGGAGAACGGAAAGCAACGGACACAGGGACACCAAGGGGGGAGGAGAACCCGGGGCCAAAAAAATCAACCCCCGTGCGATCTCCTCCCAGGGACACAAGAATATCTTTTTTATTACCGTGGCCTGCCATGCGAGCGCACCCGTCATGGCAAAGGCCTCTCTCAGGTCACATCTTTTTTTCTTTTTTTTGTGCCCTCAACGCACGCCGACTCAACGACGACTCTTACATGCTTCACCTTACCTCGCCTCTTCAAGGCGGCGGGTCACATCTCTTGGATCTACTAATAATTATCGAAATCCATCCAATAATTATCAGCACAGAGAGATCCCGCGCGGTGGAGCATAGGAAGAGATCTTGCCGGCCGCCACGCCCCGTCAACTCCGCCGCCGCCTCCAGCCAACCTCGAACGGAACAACACGATCACGCCGCGGTCCGCCACATCTGCAAGCCGAAACAACGAAACGCAGCAGATAAGCACATGCGACGGCGAGATGACCCCCAACCCCAACAGGAAACCACAAGAATCAAGGGGGGAAATACTAACCGGTACAGATTCCAGATCGCCATGAACGCGGATCCGTAGCCTCCGTGCGCAGATCAAGATCCAGGCTGCCGCAACTCGATTCACCCGGCAGCACGCTCGATCCACCGGTCAGACCTGAGCCTGCGCATCAGAAAACAAACGGATTTTTTCGAACAAATCGAAACAAAGCAACCCACCGTTCCGCGAAGGGGGCAAGGGATTCGGCAACATCAAAGGGAAGGAGCTCTCGGCGAGATCTGGATCTCGAGTTGACGTGTGGGGAACGAGCACGGGGCCACGGCGAATTCTAGATCTGGAGGAAGGGGGGGGGCGCGGAGGTTGCGTGCAGGAGGGGGGACGCGCCTGCCCAGCCATGGGGTTTGTTAGTTAGAGAATAATAGGACGGGAGCTAGGTATTTATCGCCCGGTTGCGGGAAGCGAACGGTGGAGATGAGGCGGTTCGACTCGGACGGGTCAGATGAAGAGCACGTGTCGGAAGGCCATTGGCTATCAGACTGTGACAGCCGGGTCGTATCAGGAGACCGTCCCCGCTGCCCGGCTGCCCGGAATTAGCGTCATTGCGTGCGTCATTGGATAGTTGGATCCGCTGTGGGCGGGGGAGGTGAGAGGAAGTCTGTGGCCGCCGGGTTGGAAGGCCCTGGTTGGCCGGTTCCTTTTCTTTTCTGGGAGGTCGGCACGTTTGCCATCGCGAAGCTTCCTGTACTCTGTGGCCCACCCGTCCAGCAAAGTTGGGGTCGAAACTGATCACTTCTAATGGACCACAACTAATGAAGTTGGTTCAATACTAAGTAGAGAAGTTATGGTCAAATTCTCATCTCGGAGACAAAAATAAAAAGTGTACGTTTTGAATTGCAAAGATTTCACTTTTATAGTTTACTCAAGTCTCTTAGATCTGCACCAAAATGTCCTCACGGACGGCTAAGGACGATATTATTACGACTTGTTATTACTAACTAGAGGTTTTTTTAAAAAAAATTATACACTTTGCTGCGTGATTTGGAATATGTGCATGTGAGTAGTGAGCTGCATCTTTATGTGCGGGGTAGAGCCTTACATCTGATAAAAAAAATTATAAATGATCAGCTTTACTTGACGTGTAGTGAAGTGTAGATGCCGTCACAGTCTGCAAACTACAGCATCTGGTGTCCAACGAATTGATCACTGGTTTTATCGAATCTCATAAGGGGCACAATAGCTTGATGTTTTATAACGTTGAGCAGGAACATTTTTTGACGGTTTTAGAAATTATAATATTAAAGCACACAATGTTGTCTCGTATTCTTTATAATATTTTACTTGAAGCTATACTTCAACAAATTGTTAAGGCTTAATTTATTTCAGCGTCATAGCGAGGTAATTGTTGTAACATCTCCTTTTTATTAATCTATAGCATATTCATGTGTAGTAAACACGATTTTAGTTTCAAAACTACCGAGAGGCTATCAACTTTGATCATGTTAGTAGTTGATACATTGTGTCAATTTGTTATCAAATGCTAAGTTGGCCCAGGTTCTAGAAAATTTCTAGCTCCGCCACTGAAATAACCGGACAATCTGCATTCCAATCTTGATCAACAAATTTAAATTACTCAATAAAGAGAACGTCAAGTGGTTCAATGACAAATTGACAGACTGGCACCCTTATGGATTGTGGTATGCTTACCTGACAAACAATAAAGCAGTAGTTTAGCATGGGAACTAAATATTTAGTTGTCCCTTGCATACGTCATACATGCATGGTTTCTGCCAAGACCTGAGGAATCGACCAAGGCTGCCAATGTGAGAGTTTAGTTTCAGTGAAATATTTATTAGTGGAATCCACTGCGAGGGAAGTGCTGGGATAAGTGGGTGCAGAAGGGGCTCGATCTAGAAAATAGAGCAAGTCACGTATACAACCAGCATACGAGTTAGTGGAACAATCGACATGGATGATCAACCACCAATTTAGGAATGACGTGTATTGAGAAGAGAAGTTCTGCCTTACTGCTAGCAACTGATCTGCCAAACCTTAGCAAATGCCCACATAAAAGATAGAACAAAGTAAGGGCATGGGATAATGCAGCTGCAAAGATAATCTTTAGAAACAGGAAAACAAACAGGTAAGTTCATCTTGATAGGGCACACTTTTGTTTCGTGTGTACCAAGAATAATTTTGAGATTCAGCTATCTTCTATACGCTGAAGGAAAAAGTTCAAATTACTCTCTCAAGTATATAACTTAAGTCTTGATAACGCTCTAAACTATCTTTTCTTATCCAATTTACCGCTACAATTATATTAGTTAGTTCAGCTTGCCCCTTCATAAGATTGGTCTTTCTTTCTTGCAAATTTCAATCTAAATTTTTGTAGGATAATAGTGGGCATCATTATTTAAGTTAACTATTTTACACTTTTTTATTATTGTTTTTTGTAATTACATATCCAAGGATTATTTTCTTATTAGATGTCTTAGCCTATCAAGATAATAATGAAAATATATTTTAATATATGTTTATGATGTTTGGTATCGCCCTACAGAGTTTGAACTTAAAACTCCACTTGTGAGTGAAGAAACGAAAAAAGATAATCTTATTATGGAGTAAATTGGACTAATTTACATAGTTGTGGGGTTAAATTCAACAAAAAATAGTTTAGATGTTATCCAAACTTTAGCCACACCTGAGGGAGTAATTTGAACTTTATCCTATTCTAAATTACAGAATTCATATTACGTATTGAGGGGGAACATGTAAGATACTTTGAATTAAAAAAAGAGCCAGTAAGAAACGTACCTAGCGCTAACCAGACTTTTTTGCATTTTCTAGAAGATTCCCTCTAACCAGCAAACAACACAATTTTGATGTGAATGCTTCTCTATCTAAGCTTGTAGAGGATAACTTCTTTAGGAATGATAACTCAAGTAGTGTGAGCCAAAATGGTGTTCATTACGACAATTTAACTGAAAACATAATAACACAAAAGCACGTTCACACTTAGTTGTGGACCAGTTATCAAGTTAGCCACCGGGACAAGTTTGATACCATGATAAAATTTGCACTATTTAAGAACATGTAGCGCATTACAACTAGTTAAGCCGTAGCATCAAATTATTATTATTGTAGTATCTAACTTGAGTAGATCAGTAGAACACAAGATCTGAAAATGAGCAATTTTAAAAGTGATTCATATGGGATGTAGCTAAAGGCCTTTTACAGGAGCATGACCTTTGCAATTGGTATATGCTTTCGAACACTAAATATAGTTAGTGGGTATGAAGTGAACTGTATAGATACTATAGATAGATTGGTAAACTGGAAAAATACTATATAATATAAATATTTATTAAATTCATTTTTTAGAAGGTTTAAATTCTTTTTTGCAATCTGGATCGTTGCTTACACTTTTTCCTTCACTTTCTTTCATTTGAGCGGTACAAATCAGATTTTTATTTTGCTCATTAATATGGAGCATATTATTATGCAAAAGTAGTTGATGTGTTCTGTCCTTTGTGATGGAACCTTTGGGGCAATATTTTTTGGCCCGAAAATAATATAGAATTTAGGCCTGAATACAACTGGTGAGGCTTTAACACGCGTGAATGGGCTCATACAACAATCAAATCATTTTCTTTTTGAGCTGTGCAACAATCACAATTGATATGGAGGCAATATTTGGTGGCTCAATGCTTAGAATTAGTGACTGAAGAGAAGCACCGCTATTTTGTCATGCTCGTGGGTATATGGTTCTACATGGAAGTGAATTGCTGGTGCGTTTGAAATATTGTCAACTAAAATAATTTTTAGCAAAATATAGTATAGATGCAGACGTTTATATAGACGTGTCTGTGTACACTTACTTATATAAATACCAACGCACAATTCTAACCCTACGAGTATCTCCGAAAAACTTAATCAGTCGGTATACCTTAAGATTGATGAAATCACCACAGACCGCTACCATAAAAAGGGTTTTTAGGGGCGGGTAAAAACGTACTTTTAGAAGCGGGTGCAGTAACTGCCCCTATTTCTCGCAGCTAAAAATATCCATTTGTAAGGACGGGTACCGCGTCCGTCTCTGAAAATTGATTTCTAGGGGCGGTTCACCCGCCCCTATAAATTGATTTGTAGGGGCGGGTTAGGGCATGATCCGCCCCTGCAAATCAATGTTCAGAATATGAACAAATCAGAAAAAAATCAAAAACAACAAATAAAAATAAAAAAGAAAAAACTATCCCCGCCAACAAGCCACCACCCCCTCTACCGAGGTACAATTTTTTGATAAAATATGCACACTTGCGTAACCATGGTTCGAATCGCTTAGCTCAAGCCTCACGCGTACCCTCCTCTCCACCATACTACACAGTCACTTGTGACTCTATGGGGTATACTATTCTTTTATATTAACTCTGAAATTGATTTCTAGGGGCGGTGACGCCACTGCCCGCCTCTAAAAATGTATTTTATTTTATTCCAAAAATTAATTTAAATCTTTACATATAGCAAAACAAATCAAATAAGTGAAACTTCTACACTATGTTTATTGTGAATTATAAACTAAAAAAATATACTAAGTATATTTCAGTGTATATAAAAATTAAGATTGTGGAAACCTCAAAGTATAACTTAAGTTATATGAGATACTATAGTCATAGCTATACGAGAACTTATAATAACTTTTTATTATTAAATGACCTTAAATGAAAGAGTTATCAACTACAGAGTTTTTGATCATGTCAACCTCTATAGTTTTCTAATATAAAGTTCAAGTTCATTCGAGATCATATGAAAAAGTTATGAATTTTTTTGCGTGGAATCTTTTGTAGGAGCGGTTTATGCCGTCACCCGCCTCTAAAAATGGTGGCATTTCTAGGGACGGGTGACGCCTTCACCCGCCCCTAGGGGCGGGTTGGATGCTATAGTAATCATGCTCTATTTGTAAGAGTAGGTTATCTTTTGATCCGTCTAAAAATGGAGCGTTCCTGCCAATCGTTTTTGCAGTAGTGGACAAAATTCTACCAAAACAATTTTTTATTGTACATATTTACTATCTTTTCAAACATGTTATACATGAGGTCACACAGCCTGCACCCATATCTTGATTCGCACCAAGTCCATCCGTTGTGCCGCCTGTGCCGTGTAGCCACCGCGAGGGCGTCTTCTTACATGTTACCATCACGGCTTCGGTCACCATGCTTGAGTTGTCCGTGCAGGACTGTTCGGTCCTTTTCCAAAAAGCGTCAAGGGGGCGACTCGGCGAGGAGCCGAGGAAGGCATAGGGTCTTTTCGTATGCCGCAACCCCAACTGAAGGCTCAGATGGAGAGAGTTTTTTTTTCAAAATGTTGCAGCTGGTTGCTGTAAGGAAATTGAAAATTAGCTTACTGCTCCATGTGTTATATTCCCTCCGTTTTTTAGTTACGTATGACTTTTTTGAAAAACAACGGGAAAACATGTCGTATATTGGTCCGCTTTTCGATCCTGAAGAAAATTAAAACCAATGCAGTTAAGATCTGCATGTACATGCCTCGATTCTGCGGAGAAATGAATCGGCATGCATGCGGACGGTGGAATACAAATTGAATTGATGGCGAGTGCGGAGCTTGGCAGCAAACTGCGTGCGATTTACACCTTGCCCGCAAGATTTCTCAATTCGAAACGTAGCGGAGCTCGGTGGCGAGTGCAGGCGCAGCGGCGTCGTGCGCGCCGCCGGCGGAGCGGAAAGAGGAAGGAAGCTCCTACGTGGCGTGGACTATGTGCCGGACTCTTTCAAGAGCGAGGAGCATGGCACCGGCGAGTACGGCGACTCCGCCTATAGCAGGCGCTGCGGCGTCATGCCCGCCGACGGCGGAGCAGAAGGAGGAAGAAAGCTCTTGCATGGCGATGTCGGTGAGGATCGTGATGTTGCGGAGGCCATAAGCTACATGGCTTCATCAATATTGTCAGGGAACTCTTTCTGAAATGCTGCTTGTAAAAGCAACAAAGAAACCAAGATCCAAAACATTGCAGTCTGGGGAGTTTGGTGGCTGGCACATTAAGCGAATGTCAAAACCATCTGATTATGCAGCTTGGCAAAATTGCGGGTCATCGATGGGAATATGAGTTTTTGCATTGTCCTGTTGGATGAATATGGGTTTGCCCATATCCTCAAGTGGCCACTTTGCCTTGATAGCCGGCAAGATTTTGTTTAACATAAAAATACGTATAACATCCCTGGTTACCGAAGTCATTGCTTTGGTGATCAATGTACCCTTAAGCCTGCTAGGACTGTCCCTCTTTGCTTCATCTTGGAAAGTGAAAGTCCATATGCCAATTTTTGGATCAAAGGTCATATTGCCATCATCATCCTATCTTGGTCGAGCTGTTGCACACAGAAACATCACTTTCTCAATGAAGTACTTGCTTTTTGCAATTCTCTCTGGTTGATGCTCGCCAACAACCAAGTAAAACTTCTAGACCTTATTTGTCCTATAAAACCAGTTCTCATCGATATGCACGATGTTATACATATCTATGAAAGTAGGCTGATGAGGTTTCCTGCGATCAAGCATGGAGATGTCATACTCTACACGAGCTTTCTTGTTTGCGGGTGTCAAATAGGATTTGATGGAATTGGAGTGGCGTTTTATTTGCTTTTCCTTCAACCGTGCATGCACCGTGCTCTTGGAGACATATAACGCACGTGCTAAATCTTGCATAGTTGTCATCTGACAAAGAGGCACTCCTTGGATGACTTCAGGAATGATCTCAATTTTCTTACGCCCATAATTTTTCGGTTTCTTGCCGACCACATTGTTGACACCTCCTTCTTGCCCATCTTGCCATATGCGTTGTACTGTCCGCCGATGCACCCCTATTTCTTGAGGTATCTTCAAAGAAACTCCATTATGCAAAGTGCCTTTACCTTGAAAATGTGCAGTGTTTTGAAGAAGAAGGAGTATATGTGAATATGCTCTGCATAAGTAGTTTGTCTTTTCCTTATCCTAACAGCTACAGATAGGAGTAAGATTGGTAGCAGCATTAGCACAAAAAAGTTTTAATATGACTAAATTTAACTGTGAAAAATGAGAGGAAAAGAATAGAGTAGTTACCGTGGTTTCCAAATTCCATGGGCACCTTCACGGCGACATGGTTTGCATTAACTTGCGCATCTGATGAAAAGGAAAAGATCACTCAAGGAGGAATAGATATGCATGAGTCTGTACTCCAAGATGGTTACAGCAGGAAACGTACCTTCAGCTCCTTCCGCAGGCAAGTTTAGATCAAATGCATGAGTTACTTCATCTATTTGAACAAAGGATGATGGATCATAAACAGATTGAATAAAAGATGTGCAAGAGATTAGAAAAAGGAACTAAAAACTGACCTTCTTCAGTTTCTTGCTGAAACAATGGTTCATAAAAATTAAAGACATCTTCTGCTATAGCATCCCAGTCCACAGGAGCATTAGGATCAACTGGATCATCATCGACAGGCTCGTTAAGGCCAAAAACAAAACCGGTGTTTGGCTCTACCATTGTGTAGGAGAAAGCATGGAGGAAATGGCTTGGAGTGGCGCCTATGGGTTCAGTATTTATAGGGAACGAGCTTATGGAGTGGCACCAAGGTCTGAAATTTGAAGCTTGCCTTTTTGGCCGCTGAAATTTTGGCCAAAAAAATTAGCATGCATGCCTGCGCATTTTGGCGTGTGCGTGTGCAGTTTGGCAGGAAGCAACTTGATTGATTTGCATGCCTGTGCAGTTTGGCGCGAGGAGAAAACAGCGTGGGCGCGCGGCAAGAGGGAGTGCGCGGTATGCCTAGTGGGACGGACGAATTTGCATACGGGGGCTAAGGGACGGGCTGCATGCCTGCATGCAAGGGAGAAACCGATGCACTCATTAATCGCCGGAGAGTGGTTACCGAGAAGATTAAGGGGTGCTTAACTATCTCCTTGATCTGTTCACCAGAGGATTATACGACACCTAAAAAAACGGAGGGAGTACGTAGTAACTAGCAGCAAGAGATTCTTTGGTTCTTGCGTAGGTCAAGAACTGATAGCTTTGTTAAGGGACTTCAGAATTAGGGAACGATTCACAATGAGTAGGTGATTAGGCAAACTGTTCAGTTCGCCCATAAAAAACATGGCCCATGCTAAATCACTAATAGCCAGGCGGATGAAAATCAAGAACTTATGTGCGAGTGTGATTTTGATGTGCAGGCATTGCACACATGGAGCTGCTAACCTCACCACGCGGTTTTTCCCTTCGAAAGAGGAAATCATCAAATCCAGGCAAAGGATATGTAGAAAATGTGAAAAAAAATATTAAACTGCAGAGCTTTGTGGGAGAGATGAAAAATGAACCGCATGGACATATATATTTGATCAATAGAGATATTTATTTTTCCTTAGATATCCCTTCTCATATATCCTAATAAAGTATCCGGATTCGCGTATTCGCCGAATACGGATCAGATATTGAATGTCGTTCGGACAAGGACAATCCCATATAGCATCTCAACCGCTTCAGACGCTCCATGTCTCTACAATGCATGGCATGCAAAGGGTACGGAGGTGAATCGGTGATGTAGGTTGAAGCGGAGCATCCCGTATGTGCGCTTCGGCGAACCGCGCGACGGCATCTTTGATCGCTGATACACAGATCTATACGGGCCTGCTCTAATTGTCGTAGATGCGGCACTCGTCGGTCTCGGGGTTCTCCTTGCAGTAGTTCTCGAGCGGGTCGCTGCTCTCCTTGAGCTTGTCCCGGGCGTGGCTCGCCGCCGCGCTGAGCTCCTCCACCTCGTCCCACCCCGCCGCGCACTCCCCGGAGACCTGCTCGTCCGCGCACGTCTCCTCCGCCTTCTTGATGCTCTCCGACACCTTGTCGGAGATCCCCGGCGGCGTCGAGGGCCCGCTCGACCTCACCGCGAAGCCGCCGCGGCACGCCGTGGGGAACCAGACGCGGCCGGCGACCTTCCTCCTCGGGACCACGTCTGCGGCCGCGAAGGTCGCCGGGGTAGAGAGGCTCGCCACCGTCGACGCCATTTTTGCAGCTAGATTGTGTGATCTGATGTGGCTTTACTTGATGAACTGTACGAGGCGTTGCGTTGGAGGTTTGTGACGAGGTTTCTATATAGCTTTGCTCGTCAAAGGGTAGCCCTTTCGCGTGCACTCGTTTCTTATCGCCTCTCGGCCACTCGTTGTGGTACACGTCGCTGCGTTAGAGATATTTGAAGGGCAAGCAGTGTGACCTGGCGGAAGATCTTTTGCACTGCAGGTGCAGTGTGCAAGCGTTGCGCGGCGTTTGCGCATGTAAAGTTCGTGTAGAACACGATATTCATTGCTTGTGACAAAACATCTGAGATATTGTGCCTCCTGTACGTAGGAACGAACTCGATGCGGCCAAAAAAAACTCGTTTTCAGGTGCACCAAATATATGAGATATTGTACGTGGAAGTTGCAATGAGGTAAATAAGCTCATGGAATGGCAAGGCTAGCGGACCAGTTCTCTTTGAATTCAGGTGTGTGTTTGATATTCCGGACTAAACTTTAGTTCCTATCACACCAGATGTTTGAATACCAAATTATGAGTATTAAATATAGACTACTTACAAAACTAATTGCATAAATGAAGACTAATTGGCGAGAAGAATTCATTAAGCCTAATTAGTCCATGATTTGATAATATGCTGTGCTATAGTAAACATATGCTAATGATGAAATAATTAGACTTAATAGATTCCTTTCGTAAATTACTATCCATTTATACAATTAGTTTTATAATTAGTCTATATCCAATTTGACAGAACTAAAGTTTAAGCTTTAGTGCCCGGATCCAAACAAGCCAAGGAGGCTCCGGATGCCCTTCCTCTACTTTGTAAGGATCAGTTAAATATAATTAATATAATACTGCCTATTTCAAAAATTTCTAGTGGTACAAACGACAAAACTTGTGTTGCATGTGGCCGACATGAAACATATGCAAAGCTTACATCTCTTTGAAGATGCTATTATGCTCTGTGAGTCCTCAAAAAATGGTGCAAATGTCCATAAAGAATTGTAGAAAGTTTATGACACTGGAAAAAAACATCAATTTCGATGGGCATGTCACAAAATTAGCAACAAACAATAGATAAATTCTATCTGGGAAAACAACAAAATATTTTTTTACTTGTTTGTAACATAATATTTCGATATTAATGAAAAATTAACTTGTAAAAGGTAATTCTATAGATAGTTCTTCCGATGATAGGCTTTGTTGGCCCAGCCCCGAGCTTGGCGCCCAACAAGCAGCTATCCTGAAAGCTTTGGCATGATAGTGTGTTATGACAATGCACTGTTGTTGCATGCTTACCTGACAAACAATAGCGCAGCGGTGCATCAACACAAAAAGAAGTAACTAAAGGTTCTAGTTATCTTTGCACGCTTGCTTCCATAAAATGGGGAATCGACAGTGAGATATTTATGACGAGCTTCCTCAATCTTTCATCAATCTTAATATCTGCCTAGATATGCCGGGCTCACGAGAGTAGAATTGAATACTTGAATGCATATATTCATAGCAAATATATGCATTCAAATTTACGTTCTTTGACAAGGAAAATAGCAAATAGTGTGTTATGACAATGCACTGTTGTTGCATGCTTACCTGACAAACAATAGCGCAGCGGTGCATCAACACAAAAAGAAGTAACTAAAGGTTCTAGTTATCTTTGCACGCTTGCTTCCATAAAATGGGGAATCGACAGTGAGATATTTATGGCGAGCTTCCTCAATCTTTCATCAATCTTAATATCTGCCTAGATCTGCCGGGCTCACGAGAGTAGAATTGAATACTTGAATGCATATATTCATAGGGATAAGTGTGCGTGCGTGTATGAGAGCGTCTATGTCTGTGCTGTGTTTAACAAAATATTTTTTGAAAAAGATGGAAAATTAAGCTATTATTATGAAACTATATTAGGATCAGGCTGTACAAAAGATCCCTGGTCTAGAAATAAGACCAAGTCACTTATATGACCAACATACGAGTTGGTGGAGTAATCTACATTGTTTGACCAGCCAACGCGAAAAGAATGCAATTTGGCTTCCGGAAGCTTGTTTAATTTTCATATGACAAATACAACAGATCAACTGTGGTCATCATCACTCATCAGCATGAAAGGGAAGCATAGATAATTAGTTTATATCATTTATACATGTATATCACTTGGCATTCAAAACAGAAAATCGAAAAGAAGGATCAATGACTCATACTGAGAAGAGAAGAAGCTCAGACTTACTGCTGGTAAATCGATATAACCTTAATGACAAAGAGTAAGGGCATGGGAAAACGGAGCTGCAAAAGATGATCTTGATTGAGAAACAGACATATTCATTGATCTTGATCGGAATGCCATATTTCTTGCTACCTGTAACAAGAATAATGTTGAGAATCAGCTATATACTGAACGTTGGAGTTCGGATCACATATTGGAGGAGAACATATAAAATATTTCGAATAAAAAAGAACCAGTCAAAAAACATACCCAGCGCTAACCGGTTCATAGACCTCCAACCAAAAGATGCATGTCTTCCAAGCAAATAATGCAGTTTCAGTCTTACTGCTTCACCGTATAAATTTGTAGAGAGCTCAACTCCTTGGAATGGGAACTCTGTATTTCTGAACCTGCAAAATGGTGTTCGTGCTAACAGTTTAACATGCTAGCTTGAGAAAACCAGAGTTTAACTGAAAATATTATGTACAGAACAACACCACTTCATGCTTAGCTTAATTGTAGACCGGTTTAACATGTTAGCATGCATTCCCCATCACATCAGCACCATGCAGAGCAGCAAAACCACTCAATGGCATCAGTGGAACAAATTGCACACAGGTTTAATGACTAAACAACTAGTTTTCTCTGGTTCGGGATAAGAGCCACTAGGCCAAGTTTGATTACATGATGAAGTGTACTTTTTCTAGGAGTTATATACCGCATTGGCACAGGTTAAGTTGTGTAGAGTGAAATAATTTTAAATAATTTATCTAACTTGGGTAGAACACGAGATCTGAAGACCAACAATCTGAAATGTGAGTCGTATGGAATGTAGCTAAAGGCCTTTATAGGAGCATGGATCTTTGCAGCGGTATATCACCTTTCGCCGATATCCAAAGCAGAGCAAGCAACCTGCAAAGAGGGAAACCGTGTGCATCCAATACTGAAAAGCACTACTGAAAAGATAAAAATTCTCAAGCATGTAAAGAATGGCTTTGCACATCCTTAATAATCATATCAAGCGGAGTATGACCTAATTCAGTATACAAGTGAGATGCTTCTTAAACAGGATTTCGAGTAAATGACAAGATGGGTTCCCAATGGGATACAACATGCACGCCATAACACTCCGTCCAATCATTGAGCTAAAATAAGAAAGGATTCATCTTTCAGATGCTTTTGATAAGAAAATGGCCACCCATTATCACTAGTGGAAGTCCAGGACATCCATCAGAAGCAGAAAACCCCAAAAAGAATGCATTGTTTGGCTTCCACTCACAGTATACAAATGGATGGCAGGGGCACTGTTAATCTGAGAGTAACAAAAATAGCTGAGCAGCATTTTCCACATTATAATTTGGCATTTAGTTGTGTCCTAACATCCCTTAATAACCTTCTGGATGCAGCATATCCCTAAAGACCGACAATTATTGCTCAAGACTTCAAACCTTATCATGTCCATTAGTCCATAGATCAATCAACGTTTATGTAGAATGCTTTGCACCGGTGATGCGAGCAAATAAGTGGCTAACAGAAATGAACTACACTACCAATTATACTTCTGAGATCAAGGATCCACTCGAGAAAACCCTGCCGGTACTATACTTGTCAACAAAATCAAGGATGAAGTGCAAAAGACATGCCTTGCCACAGATTGTCCTCACCCTATGAACATAAGTTGAGCAAAACTTGAAAATTATAAGCTGTCGGTACATTTTTTTCATCTGAATTCGCCAATAATGTACAGGTACACCAGTAGCACATAGATGTTAGTGGACATGTACCATGGTAGAGCATGTTTCAGTACAGGCTAGAGGATACAACCACCAGTAATCAGCAGAGAACATGTCGCCAGCATTACTTCTGAAACTATTCGATGATCCACAAAGAAACTGAAGGGAATAAACAAAGATAAAAGCAAAACTACAGTTTCAGTGAGATAGCACCTTGCCAGAAGGTCTCAGCTTGCTGCAGGAGAAACCATCACGAACAAGCTTGTTGACCGCATCCCTGAGGACCTCATACTCCTCCCTGACATTGTACACCTGATGCGAGATTCTCACATACCCTGTCACTTGATCGCCGTTCGCGTCCTTTGCCATCTTCTGTCCTTCAGTACCTCGCGAGTTGTTGAATATTGGCACCTCGACTTTGAAATCGTTCCTCAACATGTCCCTCACTCTCATCGCGTCATCATCACTGTCAATACCAAGGCAACCTGGCAGGCCGATCATAGCCATGCTTCCGCACATTTCCGGCGGCGAGCCAAGAAACGTTCCCCATGCCTCGGCGAGCATCATGCCCATCTTGATGACCTTGTCATGGTTGCGTCTGCTTATCCCTTCGATGCCTCCCTCAAACCGGCTCATCAAGTCAACGGCGTCAGGAACAACGAGCTGGGCACTGTAATCCCGCACCCCGATCCACGCGCTCTCCATGGGCAGCCCGTTGCCGTACTCGCTGGACACGACGGGGTGGTGGAGCTGCGCGGCTATGGGGTCATCCTTGCGGATGTGCAGGAAGGCGACGGCGGACGGGCAGAAGAACCACTTGTGGAGATTGCTGGTGTAGAAGTCGGCCCCGACGTCGCGCACGTCGATGGAGACCTGGCCGATGGCGTGCGCGGCGTCGACGAAGACCTTGTCGACGCCCTCGTCGCGGCAGATGGCGACGAGCTCCTTGACGGGGATGAGGACGCTGGGCATGGAGGTGATGTGGTCGATGACGGCGAGGCGGACGCCGCGCCCGCCGGCCCTGGCGCGCGCGAGCGCGGCGCGGAACTCGGCGACGACGACGGCCGGGGACGCGACGGGGAACGGGAGCGGCACCTCGACGACGGTGGCGCCCGCGCGGGCGGCGTACGCGTGGATGGACTTCTTGACGGAGCTGTAGGTGCAGTGGAGCATGAGCACGGCGTCGCCGCGCGCGAAGGCGCCCTCGGCGAAGCTCCACGCCACGTGCTGCATGACGATGGCCGCCGCCGTGGTGGCGTTGTCGACGAGGGAGACCTCGGAGGCGTCGACGGCCCCGACGGCGGCGGCGACCGCGGCGCGCGAGCGGGCGAGCCCCGGCTGGAGGGAGTGGAAGTAGAACGCGTCGGGCTGCGAGAGGAACAGGCGCTGCCACCGCGCGCGCGCCGCGAGGACCGTGGCCGGGCAGCAGCCGAAGGAGCCGTTGTTGACGCGGGCCACGGCGCCATCGTGGTGCGCGAACTCGGCGCGGATCTCGGCCTCCGTGATCGGCGCGCGGGGCCGCTTCGCCGCGGCTGCGGCCGCGGCGTCGTCCCCGTTCTCGGCCATCGCTTGATCGCCGTGCGGAGCCGAGGCCATCGGGTTTTGGCTTTTGGGGGTACAAGGGCGGAGAAACGGTTGCTGAGCGGCTGATGAGAGTAGTAGCGAGGAGAGGAGTGAGAGGTCTGACTCTGGGAGGGGCGTAAATGCCACTGGTTCGAGGTGTCAGAGGTGTGAGGTGCCCAGCTGCCCATTGGGGTAGCGACGGGTCAAGCAAGGCACCCTCTGCCACTGGTGGTTGAACTTGCAAGTGTTCGCATCTTTTAGGTCAACGCCTCAATGGATTTTCTTTAGTAGGATCTTCTCAGAAGAAAAAAGAACTCATTTTTGCATGGTGTTTTCCCCGCGGCTCCTAGACCTAGAGTGAGGAAGTAATGTCCGATCTTCACGAACTCAATCCATTGCTACCTTTTTTTTTACATGAACGGCTGAGCAACTTCTTTGCCATGAGAAATGAGTTAGCCGTGGAGAGGCCTGCAGGGTTTTGGTTCGGAGGATGATCTTCGCCACTAGGCCATGGAGGGAGGATTCGTATTGGTAGGGCGGTTAGGCAATTAGCCACCAGCCTCCTGTTGCAGTGGAGAGTGGACAATTGGCTGTGCAGTGTGCTAGCAACGAGGGAAGACAACGTGCAGGAGAAGTGGCATGACGCGAATACAGACTCAAAGAGAAGTAGGTAAAGTGAATTTGAAGAAGCACATAAATATAGTCATGAAGATGAACATCTAGTGCATCGACTTAAAAGGACGCAGAAAAACAAGAAAGAACCGTTCCAAATTCACATGTCATTTGTGTATTCTTCCTCACGGTGACGCCACTACCTTTGGGGCAGCGGGACGCTAGCTGAATGGAAAAGCATTGTGGGATGGCTTATATTTGCTAGTGAAAAGCAAATTCTTATTTGCTAATTATTGGTACGCTGCTAAAGGATCCAGCATTACTAAAAAATGTTTTTAGAGATGGGTACGGTACCCGCCCCTACTTCTCGCAGCTAGAAATGCTATTTACAAGAACGGATAACATGCTCTCTCCTAAAAATCCATTTATAGGGGCGGGTCATGGCCTAACCCGCCCCGACAAATCGATTTTCAGAAAATAAAAAAATTAGAAAAAACTCGAAAACAGCAAAATAAAAAATATCCCAGCCAACGCCACCATCACAAGCCCTTCTTCTACTACCAAGGTATAATTTTTTTATAAAATATGCACACTTGCATAAACTGGGGTTCGAACCGCTTAACTCAAGCCTCGCACGTACCCTCATCTCTGTCACACCACACAGTCACTTGTGCACTCTACGAGGTATGCTGTTCTTTGGTATTAACACTGAAATCGATTTGTAGGAGTGGGTGACGCCATCACCCGCCCCTATAAATCCATTTCCAGAGGCGGGTGACGCCATCACCCGCCCCTCTAAATCCATTTACAGAGGTGGGTGACACCATCACCCGCCCCTGAAAATATTTTTCTATTTTATTCTAAAAATTCATTTAAAATTTTAAATATAGTAAAATAAATAAAAAAGTGAAAATTGTACCCTATGATTATGGTTATTGTGAACTATAGATAAAAAAATTATACCAAGAATATTTCAGTATATATAAAGATTAAGATCGTGGAAACCTCAAAGTATAACCTAAGATACTATATAGTATATAGTTATAACTACTAGAGAACTTATAATAATTTTTTAGACTATTAAATGATCTTAAGTTATCAACTATACTCGTAAATCTCTACAATTTTGATATAAAGTTTGACTTAATCCAAGATCATATGAAAAAGGTTATGAATTTTTTTGTATGGACCATTTTGTAGGGATGGGTGATGCCATCACCGGCCCCTTATAAATGCATTTCCAGGGGCGGGTGATGGCGTCACCCGCCCCTAAAAATGCATTTCTAGGGTCCAGTGATAGCGTCACCCGCCCCTAAAAATGGTGGTCATTTCTAGGGACGAGTAACGCTATCACCTGCCCTCTAAAAATCTATTTTCAGAAGAGGTGGGTGAATTGCTACAATAACCTCGCTCTATTCGTAGAAGTGGATTATCTTTTAGACTGTTCTGGGAAAAATAGGACGCTCCTACGAATCATTTTTTATTAGTGCAGGGGAGGAGATGGGGAGGAAGTGGAGGCCTTGGCGTGTGCGGAAGTCGAAGCACTAAAGATGGCATGGCATTGGAATGGTGCCCCTCGCGAGGAATCCTGAAGACAAATTGTTCATCGGCGGTCACGCTGATGAAACGAGAAGAGCAACGGTGGTCATGACTGAAGTTCATTGTTGATGAAGCATTAGTAGCTGGTGATGGTCTCTGGAGTAGACAACGATCCACACAAGAAGAGAGTAATGGTGTAGAACAAGAGGTTGCACAACTGGCTATGCAGAGACGACACTCTCCTGTGTGGGCGTTTGCAGCTCCGGTTTGAGTAATAACAGAACTCTCTTCTCTTCGCAAAAAGGATTCGGAAGTTATGCTTAACCCTTAAAAAGTATGAGGAATAAGGTACGCCAGAGGCGAAGCCAGAAAATATTATCGATGATGTCAGTATAGGATATTAGTACATGATCGCCTTCACCAATTCGATTACGACGTACTGTCTTTATATTCCTTCTGTTTCAAATCGTAGACTATTTTTGATAAATTTAAATATAAATTTTGCTATATATCTAGATATAGCGTCTATCTATATACATAGCAAAATTTATGTATCCAGAAAAGACAAAACATCTGCAATTTAGAACGGATGGTTTTTATTACCAAAAACACCTGTTCACCAATGCATTAGCGATATGAAGAACAAATACGAGCTTCAGTGGAGGACTTGCCTATTGCCATGGTGCCGTCATCAGCTCGTCACTGTGCGGGTGCTTTCTGCGGCGCAAGGTGAGAATCGAGAAGACGTTGATGGAAAATTAAAAATAAAGTGTCACTAGGTTAGACTGCACTGAAGAGCAATAGACAAAAGGTGTTTATCCTATGGGATGTCGTGGGCTTATTGAATTATGGAGTGCGTGAATGGCATATTAGATAGTGACCTATAAGCAAGACGTCTGTCTGCTGGGCTACCGATATCAACATATTTTTTTTACCGGTGCTAGAGCACGTAATAAATATCTGGGCATTACAGCTTACAGTCGAACAGTCAGCTGACATTGATATTGACGGTTGCACTTAGGCCCTGTTTGTTTCTTACCCTCTAAATTTTAGACCCATCGTATCAAAGAGAATCTTGTCATTTAGAAGTATTAAATAAAGTCTAATTACAAAACTTTTTGTACAGATGGGTGCTAATTCGCGAGACAAATTTAATGAGCCTAATTAATCCATAATTTGCCACAGTGATGCTACAGTAATCATCCGCTAATCATGGACTAATATACCTCATTAGATTCGTCTCGCGAATTAGCCTTAGGGTTCTGCAATTAGTTTTGTAATTAGACTTTATTTAATACTTCTAAATGATAAGATTCTTTTTGATATGACCCCTCTAAAGTTTAGACCCCATGAAACGAACGTACCCTTGGTTCCGCTAGGCATGCGAACGGGGAGCGGAGATGGTACATGAGAGGTGACGCAAAGTCAAATATATATATATATATTGTGTATATGTACTTTTTTTAATGTGAGTATGTGACCCAAAACGTTCTAAGGAAAAAAAACGTTGCTGCTGCATTACTCTACAACATGTTCGCTATATGGATTAAAATCTGCACTTGAAATGAACCACTTGAATAGTTGAAAAGCGAATGATTGCTTCGAAAGTTTATGGACCCAGATGCGAGTACACAGCTAGTTTTTAGCAAGCCACGTTGCATTTCATCCAAGTTGGTATGTGGTCACTCAATGGAAGGATTGGAGAAGTTGGACCTCAACTTTTATACTACCGTTCGCTATAATAGAAAATACCAACCCACGTCTAGGGCCATGGCCCTACCCGCCTCCCTTCCCTCCGCCGCTGGGTATGTCACTTGTCTAATTG
Organism: Panicum hallii; assembly: GCF_002211085.1. NCBI lineage: Eukaryota > Viridiplantae > Streptophyta > Magnoliopsida > Poales > Poaceae > Panicum > Panicum hallii. The sequence goes on from NC_038046.1 coordinate 50,080,493, forward strand.
GACATCGCTTAGTCTCACTAAAAGAAATGCCCGCGTTAGTGTTGTTTGACCTTGGTACTGTAATGTACATTAACCATCCAAGAATCAATTATGCAGCTCTCAATGCCGGTAGTTAGTTTTTTTGCCTAGCCATGCCAGATCCAACCCTTGCACTCTTTAAGCCATATATATTCAATTGCTCCAACACATAAAAAAGAACAGTTGCTCCACCACAGCCAACAGACTTTGGTGTCGTTATTGCAATCAACTTTTGCCTCTCTGAGAACGACGGAATGAGTCCCAAACCAAACCCCCGTCGAGAACATATATGATGTCACAAGCAGATTAGGTCAAGTGGTACCGTGTTGCTAAATATGGTAGCATCTAAATCGGAATTGTAACAAAAGTTTGGATTGACCAGTAAATATGTCCGTGTATTGCTATAGAAAACTATGTAGATATATAGTGATTAGCATATAAAACTATATGTATTATACACCATATGTATTTTATACTAATATAGTATGTGTTGGTCGTGTTGGTCGAAAATTCAGACTTTTTCTATTTTACTCGCCAAGCGCTAACTCTAAATGATTTTAGAATCTTAACTCAATATACGGTCACCATTATTCTGATTAGGACTCCGGTTGACGGATCAAAAAATCATTGCTTGCTTTAGTAATAGTAGAGATTGAGACGCAATCATCTACGTGCATGTAAAATTTGAGTTTGAACAAAAATTGTGCAAGGAGAAATGAAAAAGAGAATTCGGTACCTGAATAGTTGCGGGTTGTGGATCAAACATGAACAGTTCCACCCGCAATTATTTGGGTGCTGATTTCTCTATTTTATTTATCCGTGCACAAATTAAATTTGTTCAAGCTCAAAATTTGCATGCACGTAGATGATGGTGTCCACGGCCGCACCCGTCCACGTAAGCAGCGTCGGAGCCGGGCTCCTTGACACAGACGCGGCGAAAAGGCATAATACGGGCAGCCCGGCCCGGCCTGTCAAGAAGCCCATCTCGAGCCGTCGAGCGACGAACCGCCGGCGACCCAGAGAAGAAGTCTCAAACTGAGAGAATGTCGTCGACTCGTGTGCGCGGTCGTGCCGGCGCCCGGCGGCGGTGGTGTTCCTTGGCCTTCCGACCGTTCGGCCATCAGGGCCGTGGGGCCCACAATGGATAATGCCGCTGACGACGGACGAAGCCGGCCGACCCATTGCAGCCCGCGCTCGAGCGCGCGACCCCAACCCATCCCCACAGCACACGCACACTCTCTCTCCTATCACTCCCCTCCCAATTCTCTCTCTCTCTCTCTCTCTCTCTCTCTCTCTCTCTCTCTTCCCCATCCGGGCCAACCAACCCTAGCGCGGCGGCGATGGCGTCGGACCCGCCCCCGGACGACGCGGCCAGGGCCGCGGCGGCGAACGGCCACGGCAACGGGAACGGCCCGTCCCCGGCGAAGCGCCCCCGGGCGGTGATCTCGGCGGCCGAGATCCGCGCCGAGTTCGCGCACCACGACGCCGCCGTGGCGCGCGTCAACAACGGCAGCTTCGGCTGCTGCCCGGCCTCGGTCCTCGCCGCGCAGGCCCGCTGGCAGCGCCTCTTCCTCGCGCAGCCCGACGCCTTCTACTTCCACGGCCTCCAGCAGGGCCTGCTCCGCTCGCGCGCCGCCGTCGCCGGGCTCGTCGGCGCCGGCGACGTCTCCGAGGTCTCCCTCGTCGACAACGCCACCACCGCCGCCGCCATCGTCCTGCAGCACGCCGCCTGGAGCTTCGCCGAGGGGCACTTCGCCCGCGGGGACGCCGTCCTCATGCTCCACTACGCCTACGGCGCCGTCAAGAAGTCCATCCACGCGTACGTCGCGCGCGCGGGGGCCAACGTCGTCGAGGTGCCACTCCCGTTCCCCGTCGCGTCCGCTGACGCGATTATTGCCGAGTTCCGGGCCGCGCTCGCCGTCGCCAAGGAAGGGGGGCGGAGGGTCCGCCTCGCGGTCATCGACCATATCACCTCCATGCCCAGTGTTATCATCCCGGTGAAGGAGCTCGTTGCCATCTGCCGAGAAGAGGGCGTCGACAAGGTGTTTGTTGACGCCGCACACTCTATCGGCCAGGTCCCTGTGGACGTGCGTGACATTGGGGCCGATTTCTACACAAGCAACCTTCATAAGTGGTTCTTCTGCCCACCTGCCGTGGCATTTCTGCACACCCGCAAGGATGATCCGATAGCCTCCCAGCTCCACCACCCTGTTGTCTCGCATGAGTATGGGAATGGGCTGCCTATGGAGAGTGGATGGATTGGGACACGGGATTACAGTGCCCAGCTTGTTGTGTCTGAAGCTATCGATTTTGTAAATCGATTTGAGGGAGGGATTGAGGCGATACGCAGCAGGAACCATGAGAAAGTGATTGAGATGGGTAGGATGCTTGCTGAGGCGTGGGGGACATTTCTTGGCTCGCCACCAGAATTGTGCGGGAGCATGGTTATGGTGGGGATGCCAGGTTGCCTTGGCGTTGAGAGTGATGATGATGCAATGAGAGTGAGGACTATGTTGAGGAAGGATTTCCAGGTGGAGGTGCCGATATACTACAATTCAAGAAGGGTGGAAGGGCAGGAGATGGCAAAGGACAAGAGTGGTGATCCAGTGACAGGGTATGTGAGGATCTCACACCAGGTTTACAATGTCAGGGAGGACTACGAGAGATTAAGAGATGCTATCAATAAACTTGTTTCTGAGGGGTTTACCAGCAGCAAGTTGCGGCCTTCAGAGAAGGTACTCTCTTAGCTGAAATGACTGCATGCTTAATTACTGAATTTTCTTTGTTGGTTGGCTTGGATTCCATCATAAATGATTGCCCTGGTTAATATACTATTTTTTAGATGATTACTAGCAACACAGTGGATGTTTCTGTTGTTTCAGTGGATTGTGGCCTTTAGAACGCATGTTTATACAAAGATATTAAGTTCATATGCATATCAGTACTGTTTTGAGATTGTAAAAATCTCAATATAGCTAGTGTTGATGATTTGCGCATAGTTACTGGTGCAAAGTTGTTTTGTGAAACATTAAACAAAGAATGCATACGGGAAATTAAATCTGAAATAAATTACATGAACAGTAGCTACCAACACTTCAATCTGTTTTGACAATACCCGAAAAAGGAAAATGGATGTAGCCATGTCAACACATCTGTAGCAACCAACAATGGGACCTTTCCCCTTTATATGCGGTCTGTTTTCAAGCTGTTAGCTTGCACAAGTTTATGTTGAGAATGTTCCCTACCTACGTAATTTGAAATCTGACTTCAGATCCTTGCAAAGTTTTCCTTGCTTTTTTTTTGACATCCTACATGAAATTTGCCTTGTGCATACTTGCGGCATGCATCAGGATTAAGGACTCACAGTATATCTGCCAATGAACTCTGAAATGTTATTTACTTGAACACTAGTAGAAAATGGTTATATGTATGCTTGAGGTCCTAGCCTACTTTTGTGATACAGTAGTCTTCTAATAAGTAAAAGTACCAAAGAGTTGCAGACAAATTGTCTCATTAATATGATGGCTCGCTGCCATGCTGAGTACGTTTGAGTTGTCTGCCTTTCCATTTAGTTCCCCTTATTATAAACTTGATTGTCGGTACATACAGACAGGGGTACCTCCTACTAGCGCATCCAGCCAGAGGGGTGCGAGGTTATCCGTAACCTCGCACTAAGCTTCTGGGCGACAGGGCGTAAGGCCCGGGCCTGACAACTGGGGGCACGGTCTCCGGACCTCCCCCCACGTACTGGCAGGTCCGGTGCCTCCACGTGCCCGCAAGAGCGAAGTGCTCAGGAACAGCTACCATGGGCCCGGACCACTGCGGGATGGTCCTGGGCCCCCACGTGTGGAAGCTGGACCCCCAGGGGGCCTGAGCGCCTGGGCCAGCCAGGGGGGCCCGGACCTCCCATCCCACCAGGGAGGGGGTCTGGTGCCGCCACGTGCCCCTGAGGAAGCGGCTGCTAAACCAGCACCGCCACGTGTCCGGTGGATTCGTGCCTTCTGCGGGAAGCCAGCCCAACTACTGCATTAAATGCGGGTGGTTGGGGTGCGCGTGCCCAAGATAGGGCATGGGCTGCCCTCTGACACGTTGGGTAGGTATGGGTGACACCACGGTAAGCCCGCCAGTTACCGAGGCGGCGCCTCACATTACAGTGTCGCGTGCGTGGGCAAGGGACGTATGGTCACATCACAGCGCCGCGCGCATGGGTGAAGAGTCATTATGACCTGCTGCAGGAAGGCCACAACGTGCGTTGCTACAGTGCGCAAAGGCAACATCACGGCAGGTCAGTATAGCCCCTTCGCCTATCAGTGGGAGCTGACTCTACATCGACAGCACGACTCCCTCTATGCATGTCAGCGGCAGCAGACCCTATGCTAGCAAGACGGCACAAGACCATATTCAGACGGAGGATATGCACGGAGGCTGATGAGGAAGATCTTCGGATCTGAGGCATTTAAGGCTCCAATGTATACGTTATTTAATATGTCGCCGGGTCCACCTGTCGGGGCTCCGCTCAGTGTACGCGCTCCCCTTGAGCCTATAAAAGGGAGAGCGCGCACGTTAGAACACAAGTTTTACACGGAGACACAGAAGTTCACACTCACACACACAAAGGTTCACACCTTACAAGCAATACATCACACAATGGACGTAGTGGTATTACGCTCAGGCGGCCCGAACCACTCTAAACCTGTGTGTGCTACTCATGTTCATACGCCTCTAGATCGAGCATTCCTTGACTACCCCCAAACTCATCCTAAGCTAGGATTAGGCGGGTGCACTCTGCCACCCGGCTGGAGAAATCCTCCGACATTGATAAATCAAAATATTTGCAGTATCTCTCTAATTTTTGCCCAACAGTTAGTGTTTACAGAAACTACAAAGTGTACATAATTATCTTTTTAGCCTGTGAAAATTTATAGCCAATAGCTTGAACTGCCTAAGACAAGGGAATCTTTCCCCCAGAAATTTAGATCTATTCTTGCTTGTACCGCAATAGAATGGTCTCATTCAGTGGCGTAGCTCGCCCAAAATTTTAGTTGGGGTGGACTGGCATGATAAACATAACACGTACTAAAAACCAACAGCATTCGTATGCAACTTTTGTATTGAAATCACAACAAAAAAACAGCACAAACAGTAACAAATGATAGATTTGAAGGTTTAAGATGGTACATCACAATAAAAAGTTAGCAAAGTCTAGCAATCAGCTGTTGCTCCTCGGTATCTGAATAAAAAGGTAGCAAAGATAGCCAGTAGGATTGCTGAATCTATCCATTCCGATGTAACAAATAGAATGAAGCTGACAGAATTAGCAGCCATACAGACAGCAAATTGGAGGCTAATGAAAGCATTCGGAAGTTCATCTGACAAATCCAGCAACCTGAGAACAAGGGGCATGGAATGGGAATGGCTTCAAAAATAGATATGCAACCACCAACTCAACTGCTTCCTCTGAGATAAATGAGTACAATAGATGCGCAGAAATCCTTTTTTTTGCTAGCCTGTGAAACTCGACATCAACACCAAGCGGACCGGCTATTGCTCCTCAGTGCTAGCCACTGCCAGCGTCGGGGCCACTTCAGTACTGCGATCGCGCCCAGCAGCAGCGGCTACGCCGCCGCTTGCTTGCTCGCCCACCTCCCCCACCATGAAATTGCGAATCGCAGGGTAGACAGCCGGTGGCGGGGAAGCTGCATCAGGCCTAGCCCAGCATCGCGGCAGCCGCATCTCGCCGAATCAGGCTATATGCTGTGCTGGGCCAGAAACTAAATGGGACGTTGATTTGGACCCGGCCACAAGCCCAAGATAACCTCCTCCTTCGTCCTCCAGCCATTGATGGATTCCTGGACACAAATACGCAGCTCCGATCTCCGAATTCACCCACTCCGGTCACCAAGAACAACATGGGGGAGGGGATCTCTGCTCCGCTGGTAGATGGAGCTGCCCCACCCTGCTGTATGGGGAGCTCCTCCTCGGGTCTCATTACTGATGATATTGATTATCCATTTTTGGATATCATCAGCAGCTGCATGCAACTGCTGACATCTTGCTTTTCAGATAGTGCAAATGCGTCGTGGTTAGGTCAGTGTTATGGATATTTTATTTTTATTATATCTTATTGGGCACTTGTGTAGTTCAGGATTGTCGTTAAGCAACATTTTTATGTTACATGAAAGGATGTTTATGATATACAGAATTACTAAGCTGTTTGGGATAATGCTGATATAGACATCAATTTTTGCATGCCGCGAAGGATATAGACATTGGTTTGTCCAGGATTCGTGTTTGTGGTTTTTGTTCATGTTGACTAGCATAAAGTCCTATTGTATTAAAGCTTTAGGATTTTGTGAATTAGTTTAGCTATAGCCTATATGCCATATGTCAAGGCTTCTGATTTGCGGTTTCTGAGACCCAGTATCGTACTAAAGATAAATTCATGGAATACATTACCACATTAAGTGAGCAACTTTGCTACTAGAGAATATGGAGTTGCATTCAGAAAAGACAGCATTTTATTGTTTCCCACTACGTTGAAAAGGCTGGAAGGTTCAAAGTTGGAACTTCCTGTTGAAAAAGGGGTTCTTGACTCCCATCCTATCTTGAATGGCCTAATGGATTAGCCATATCAGGTGATAAATTGAAAACTAAACTTAAAGGAATGACAATGTGAAATTGAGAACTAGCAATACAAGGATAAGGGTATCAGGACTAGATACGTTCTGCACTCTTAACAAGCAGAGTTGTTCCCGTGGAAATCAGATCATTGTTCCTGTAGATATTGAACTCCATATTGCTCCTATACACCTTCCAAGTTCAATTGGTTTCCACTATTCATCACTGGGAGCACACATTAATGCCTAATGACAACATTATATTATTCATATTGCACGTGCTGGCTAGATGCACATTAGTTTTAGATTCAACAACATTGGTCCACAGGCTTCCCAATATATCATCAGACTCAGGAGCTGGTAACTGAAAAGCATGGTCCATACATGCTCACGCTTCTCACAATGATGGATGTTGATTGTCTGGGGTTTCCTTTATTGCTTACTTTAGATTCTGACATCAACGGATGTATTATTTCACTCTGGTAGTTACTGCCACCATGTTGAGAAACTAACTTAACTTTTGGTTGATGGTCACAGTATTTGTCAATTACCTAATGTTTGTTCATTGCTAATCTGATTCCATAACTTCTGTCGTCTGATGCATTTTCAATGATTATGGTTGCAGCGAGAAGCTTAGGAACGATGACCTTCTAGCCAGGCAGCAGTCCCCACCGGAAGACGCTGTGGCCGACAGCCGACTACTTAGGTGTGGGTCGGCTCAACGCAGCCAGCGCCTCATCATGGTGTAGTTCCCTCTCCCATGGCACAGCCAAGCCAGTTGATGAATGTAGTGTACCTCCAGGAACTGACATGTGTTGTATTTGGCGTTCAGTGTATGTAACAATAATGCCCTGGCATGTCGTTTTCCCTCCTCTCATTTTCCTTTTCTGCTGTAACCTGAGAATAATCTGAACGTGAGGTGATTTACAGCTGCTGTAGATTGATTTCCGGTTACCGATCACATTGATCGTCAATACATCAAAGTGGCAGTGGATTACTTGGTTGCCTGGTGTCAAACTTGCAGTTTACATAAAGCGGTTTTCTAGAAAACGTTCTTGATCTGCCAGGAACAGCGAACGTGGGTAAATTAGTACATTAGTACATATCTGGTGAAAATGACGTTAGTATTGAAAAAAAAATGAAAATTCTTTAAAACATACCAAATGGTTTCCTGAAAATTTGAAGCGCTTCACTGGTGTAGTACATCCATGATCGATACCAAGTTTGTTATATTTTTTTGAAAGAAATATCTAAGTTTGTTATTGAAAAAGATGAAAAAAGTACAACTTCCAGGTGCAATCTGACTGCATGGTGCATGCCAAATTTTTTGCCTTGTACATCAATTGCATCCAAAAGTTTTTTATTTTTTTTTCATCTTTCTAATGATCAAATTTGAACTTGGGATTTTTTTCGTGCACATAGAACTTGGAATGGTGCATTCGAAAACTGTTTGATATGCATTTGAACATTTTTCTTGAATTTTCAATAATTGTGCCATTTTCAACGGCGATGATGAGATGAATCAGATGATCACCAGCATGCGCATACACGTGAAGCGCGTGCGCGTCAGTTTGGTGGGGCATCAATGTCAGCCGTCAGACGCAGCATGCCTGCGGTCCGCTCGCTGTTGGAGACTGGAGTGTTGGTGGCATTTGTCGGCGCCCTCTGCTAGAACAGAAGAATCCCCTCCACCGATTTTTGCTCTCTTTTGTGAAGCCTATCCGTTTAATGGCCAACCACCGCTGCAGTTGCGCAGCACCGAGCTCAAGCAAATATCTCCACATCGAACACAGCGTGCCGACCTGTTGCTTTCAGCTTTTTTGATTTTCTTAACACCGTTCACCCACCTCCATCTTTTATCTATCACTTTATTATATATAATCGCATCCTGTTTTATTTTGTTCTCCGGAAGAACCGGTCTAAAGAGAATAAAGAAGGTCCTGTTCGGACCAGAATCGAATATTAAATATAAATTAATGATAAAATTAATTTGATAATCCATATGCTAATTCACTATATGAATCTATTAAGTTCAATTAATTCATAATTAGTCTAGTGATACTATAATAAATATGTATTGATTAGATTTAATAGATTCATCTTGCGAATCAGTTCTAGACTTTCACAATTAGTTTTATAATTAACCTCATGGGATGCAAACACTCCGAAGCACCTTGGTTTACTTTTTTTTCTTTGAAATAAACCCTTTGGTTTACTTGGCAGTAAATAATTCTGCCCTTGACATGTAGGGCAGCCTGCCTATGGTCCCACTTGTCAATGAAGGTCCACCAGCACGCAGTACGCACACTTCATTGCGCTTTGACGGTTGGCATCTAGACAGTGCCACAAGACTGACGGCTTCATCCGATTGGTGTGTGTGTCTATTTATTTTCCACTCTTTCCCCTCGACCTCTCCACTAGCCTTCCCCTTCTCTGCAGTTGGGGAAGCATACGCGGAAGCCAGGTACGGGCCATGCCCTAGCTAGCTAGCTGCTTGTTTACTTTTACTCACTCTTCTATTCAGATATTTTAGTTACCATCCGTTCCGGTGTTCTCAATCGTCCTGTTGTGGATTAGTAGGCACCCTTGCATATATCTGTTGTGATTTCTTCTTCCTGTTCCTGTCTCCTTCTTGACATACTGGCAACTACCAACTTCGATTTCAGGAATCCGTAGTTACTGGATAACAGAATAACAGGATTCATGCGAACCGGTAGTTGTGTTTTCTCCGAATTTCGACACATCCTTTTAGGATATTTCTCGAACGAAATGAATTGCTTAGTTTTTTTTTGTTTGCATGAAGTTCGAAGACAACAGTGCAGTTCTCGCATGGATAAAAAAAAAAGAATTTAGTTACTTAGGTATGTTCGATTCAGAAGTCGTGTTTTGATTTTTCAAACAGTATTATCTTCACAAATCCTCCTCCCCCCCCCAAAAAAAAGAAAAAGAAAAAAGGAATAAACCTTCAAGGAAATCTCTATACAGTAAGTCGTTTTGAATTGGTGGGCAAGCTAGTATTAGATCCACACGTGATCTGCATACCAAGCGTTTCCTCTGATTGGGGCTAATTTTCTCATGGAGTTCAGGGACCATGGGGCAGAAGCATCTTGTGTTGCTCACTTGTTTTTGGATCCTGTCATGTGCCTTGCTGCTTCATGCTTCCTCCGATGGACTGCTAAGAATCAACCTCAACAAGAAGAGACTGGACAGGGAAGCTTTGGCTGCTGCAAAATTGGCTAGGAAGGAGAGTCACCTTCGAAGGTTCGGTGGTTCTCGCCAGTCTCTCAGTGCCTCAAGTGATGATATAGTTCCTTTGCACAACTACCTGGACACTCAGTACTTTGGAGAGATTGGCATTGGCACGCCACCACAGAACTTCACAGTGATTTTTGACACTGGAAGCTCCAACTTGTGGGTTCCCTCCTCAAAGTGCTATTTTTCGGTATGTTCATTGTCTGAAATTTTTGAGATGCCGGTGCATGTTTTAACGCAAGTAAGATGCAATAAATTTGATATTTATATGCCCACATTCCAGATAGCATGCTACTTTCACCACAGATACAAGTCAGCCAAGTCGAAGACTTACAAAAAGAACGGTATGAAAGAATATATTGCTTCTGTAATTGATTTTCCTTTGGCAAGTTAGAAACCTGGCTGGTAAACACTGACATGTCATTCAAACTGTACAGGGGAAACTTGCACAATAACATATGGTTCTGGGCAAATTGCTGGCTTCTTCAGCAAAGACAATGTGTTGGTCGGCAGCCTCGTTGTCAAAAATCAGGTGAAATGTAAAGCAGTAAAAGTTATGCCTCAACAGCAAGTTCATGCATAATTACTAACAGTATAGTACCATTATACTTTCAGAAGTTCATTGAGACAACCCGTGAAACCAGCCCTACCTTTATCATTGGAAAGTTTGACGGAATTCTTGGCCTTGGATTTCCTGAAATTTCTGTGGGAGGAGCACCTCCAATTTGGTACGTATTCAATCCATTCTTAAATCAAGTCACACAACTCGAAACCTGAGCCTTTCTCAGTTTAACAATTTCTCTGCTTTATGCAACAAATAGGCAGAGCATGAAAGAGCAAAAGCTGGTCGCAAGGGATGTTTTCTCGTTCTGGCTTAACCGTGATCCTGATGCATCTGAGGGAGGTGAACTTGTCTTTGGCGGTGTTGACCCAAAGCACTCCAAGGGAACCCACACATATGTCCCTGTTACCCGCAAAGGCTACTGGCAGTTTGACATGGGGGATCTTCTGATCGGTGGCCACTCAACAGGTTACTGTGCTGGTGGTTGTGCTGCTATTGTGGACTCAGGGACTTCACTTCTTGCTGGCCCAACTGTATGTGTTCCTGAATCCCTTAGTGTAGGATGCACATTTAAAATGTTTTGGAATAGTTGTGTTATTTTGCATATTGTTCTGCTTCCAGACCATAGTGGCTCAAGTCAATCATGCAATTGGGGCTGAGGGAATCATCAGTGCAGAATGCAAAGAAGTGGTGCGAGAGTATGGAGAGATGATCCTTGAGTTGCTCATTGCGCAGGTTTGGTGCTTGCTCCTTTCCCTTCTGCCATATGATTTTCATTGTGATGCATGTGTTTTGTACATTGATATTGCAAGTGTCTGATTACAAAAAATTTGTGATTGAACAGACTAGTCCACAAAAGGTGTGCACTCAGATCGGACTCTGTGTATTCGATGGTACCCATCCTGTCAGGTTAGCTGAACTATACATTAAATGTTACTTCCCGCTGTAGTATCTATGCATCATTTTCTTTTTCGTAACAGGCTTTCTGTTTTCATGAATCATTGCACAGCAACCCAATTGAATCAGTTGTTGAGAAACAAAAGATTGGTTCTGATCTTTTCTGTACTGCTTGTGAGATGGCTGTTGTCTGGATACAGAATCAACTCCGAGAAAACAAGACGAAAGAGCTCATTTTGAACTATGCTAATCAGGTTGGGTTACTAACTTCGTTAGCTTACATCAACCCTTTTGATGTTGAAATGTGTTGGACAACATGACAGCTTTTCCAATTCCAATGTGCATTGTAGCTCTGTGAGCGCCTACCTAGCCCCAATGGTGAATCAACTGTCGACTGCCATCAGATCTCAAAGATGCCAAATCTTGCATTCACCATAGCAAAGAAGACCTTCACCTTAACACCAGAGCAGGTAAATTTCTAGTTGCATTTTCTTCAGTCTTGGAATTAATAGTGAAGCTTTGATCGAGGGGAAATGTAATCTCATTTCCATATTTAAGTTCTAAAGACTACTTTACTGCAGATTTTGTTTGGGGACAAACTTCTTGTTGTAGTTCTTTGCAATGATTAATAATTGACAAATTTGATTCCAACGAAATCAAACAGTCATACTATATCTTCAGTTCGGAAGTGTATCTAACCAAATAGCACTGACAGTTCACTCCATCCTAGAGCTGTGGAGGTTTAGCATAGCTCTCATTCTATTCTAAAACACTGCCTTACATGATATTAACTTCAAGCAAGTTGTCATTGTTGCTTTTTTTTCATATGCCTTTTTACCAAAGGAGAGTTATCTAACCTTATGGCCATTGTGATGCAGTACATTGTGAAGCTGGAGCAATCAGGTCAGACTATCTGTATCAGTGGGTTCATGGCATTCGACATACCGCCTCCTCGTGGCCCGCTCTGGTATGCTATTGCTGACCAACAGTATTTGCACAACTAGCACCAACCCACATTCTGGGGTTACTGTATTGCTCTAGATAGAAGCAAACCTGCAAATCTAACATCGCCTCTTGAAACATTCAGGATCCTTGGGGACGTTTTCATGGGCGCGTACCACACCGTTTTCGACTTCGGCGAGAACAGGATCGGGTTCGCCAAGTCTGCCTGAGGAGCGGAGTCCTTCGCCGTAGTGACGTCTCCAGTTTATTATCGCAGTATTGTACATATATGGCAGACTGGAATAAGCTGCGAAGTTTAGTAGTGTATGCACGCCGAAACCTGTAGGGCTATCCGACTATGACAGGGTATGTGTTTGCAAATGGAGCTAAGCTATTTATGAAGCTCCGGGACATGGAATTCCATGCATGTGATCAGCATGGGAGCACGATGAGGATTAGGACTTTTCACCTGATCTCATCATGTTTATTGGCCTCGACTAGTAAGTGGGCTGTATCAACAGTAGCCATTTCGGACTTGTTTAAGAATGCAGCTTTGCACGATCGTTATGGCAATGCAATAATCTAGAGCTTTACTAGGATGTGTCAGCTTACTATCGACTCTGACGGAGAATGTTGTGAAGAAAATTAGATTACTGATCAATTTCTATAATTATTTAATTACTTAGTGATTAATGATATCACATTAGTTGCTCACTATTCACGAAAGGGTCAATCCGAAGGAGTGTGTCCCTTCAACTCTCAGTCCCTTCGACCCTCGGCCCCTTGGGCATGTATAAAAGGAGTGGTCCCCTATCAATGGAATACAACAATTCACTCCATTTATTCTCTCTTTCACTTTTACTCTACAACACATTATCACGCATTCAACTCACTACTGAGAGCAAGAAGAAGCCAGAGGTCTGTCAGGCCTCACACCTTTGGGTAAGATGGACCCCACAGACCTTCGTTTCTTTGCACTGGAGGATGGTTTCCTCGTCCTTCCACTCGCCGCCTACACTGGTTGTCGTCGTCTTCACTTCGGGAACAGAGGAGGCTGCTTCTTCACACTTCATGGTCACCGCCACTGGATGAGGGCACGCCGATGTCGCCATTGTCGCCGTCACATCACTAAAGGCCGAGGCCGTCGTTTCACTGGTGGTTAGGGTCGCTGGATGCCTCACCATCAGAGTCCTCGCCGTCGACGAGGAACGTCGGCACCACCACGGAACCACGACAACCGCCCTGGACCTTCGACGCCTGCTGTAGCGGCCTCGAGCAACACCACCAGCGACTCCTCCAAGCACACCAGAGCGGCAACTCCACCAGCGGCACAGCGTCTTCCGAAGCCCACGCCACCAGAGGAGCCTCCTCACCGCCCTCTGGTCTTCCGCCTCCGGTGTCTAGGTTGCACAACCTTTCGGCATTGGGGTCATTGCTGACCTGTTATCGCTATAATTTAGGTGGGCCGAGGAGCAAGATGGGCTTGAAGGATAGCCATAGCGGGCTTGCGAATCGGGCTTTATGCAGGTGCTTGAGGCCTAGGATGGCCGTGTATGTAGATAGGCATGTGTGTTTAAATAGTTTAGATAAATATAGTTAAGATTTGTGTAGTATTTAGTTAGGATTGGTTAGGGAAGGCAAGTCTACGGACTATAAATATGTATTCCAGATAAATAGAATCAATCAATCATTCATCAACAACTCTCGGCGCATCGCCACCCCTGTTCTAGGGTTTCTCGGGTAAGCGCCGTGCGGCCCCGATCACACCCTGCGTGATCGGGGCAACATCGTTCTTATTTATTTACTTTTCACGTTCCTCGTTCTGAAGCGTTGTTGATGGCGAGTAACACTAGTTACCTTAGTGTTTATAAAGTAGCATCGACTCTTCCATATGTTAATCGTGCTTTGCTTGTTACTTGTAGATGCCCCACTGCCCCTGTACTCGACTTCGGGTATAAGAGTAGTGCCTTGCTTCATATTTGTTTAGTAGATCCAATCTGTTATGGTTAGTCTTCATCAATCGAGGATTTAGTTTAATATCTGCATGATTAAGCTCTGTAAACGGATTGAATGTTCCGGCAGTACCTTGGGTACTTTATAACAGCTTAAGGAGGGATTGTTCCGGGAATCGGCTTTTGATTGGTTTTTAGGCCTCTGCTTAGGTTGTTGTTTTGTTACCTTCTGTATCTGTTAGGCTCGATTACATGCAGGATGTTCCAATTATGTAGTGAGAGCTTTAACCGTTGTAGATTGGATTAGCTCGATGCTTATGAAGCAAGATTCATATTGCCACTCGATATATTTGCTATATTTATTGATCCGATCCGGTACTGAACACAATCGGCTCTTTACAGCCGATACCGGGAATCATCCGATGAGCCGATCATAGCTCGGACTAATGTTTATATGTGTATGTATATGCAGGAAACTAACGTATAACGCCTTCCTGATCAGGTACAAGGTCAGGTAGCACGCCTAGCGACCCGGAAGCCAGGACGTGTGCCGGATCTCGGGCCGTTGACTGAGGGACTGGGGCCCACCAGCAGTCCCGGGAGCCTCCCGGCTCCTCGTGTTGCCTGTCGCTGCTCGTCGGTGGGTTTTGACCGACAACACATTCTGGCACGCCTAGTAGGACCGTCTTCATCATTTTCATCATCTTCATCATCTTCACCGTCTTCATCAACTCCATCGGCTTTGGTTGGCGGGATGATAAGGGACGAACCGATCACCTACGAGGAGCTGCCTGCTGAACACAAGCAGAAATACGATGAGATTAAGGCTCTCTTCAAAGCCGATCTCATCGGCTCCTTCGAGAAGACCCGCCACCACGGCGTCAGGTGGAAAGGATTTTCACCCGAAGGCGCCCTTGATGGAGTGGATCTGTCCACCCCGTCGGAGGATCGTACCAGGGCTCTATGTCAGGAAGTAAACTACGTGGTGGCCCACTCGCTACACTGACATTCCGAGAGCTTGGTTAACGCTTTCGAGCGTGTTGCGCTGCGCGTGGTCCAGGAAATTATGAAGCATCAATACTCTCCAACGGGACCTACCTTGGGGAGTTACAAGGGAGAATTGCCATTCCAGGCTAGGCCACCACTGCCTTATGCGCTTGCGGCTGTGGAATCACATGGCTCTCCGGCCTATTTTGTTTACAAGGTGGGAGGTGATCCTGTAGATCATCAATTCTTCAGCGAGCCGCCCAAGAAGATCCCGCATGGATATATGTGTGCTTATATACCGGATAGCAATAATTTGGTATACTCAGTACAGAGGGTGGCTGGAGGAGTTCTTGGAGCGCATGCAGATAAACAAGCGTGGTTAGCTGCTTATGCCACCAGGCTGAGTCACGATGGAGCGCACTCGGCCCCAGGAGCGTAGACGGTAGATCAGATCAGTGCCATCCTAAGAGATCAATTCGGCATTTTACCAAAGAGGAGGGCGATCGGCTATACAAAGCCATATCCTAGTGACTATGATTTAATTCCCCTACCGCCTAAGTATCGGCTTCCTGAATTCACCAAATTCAGCGGAGCAGAAGGATCTAGCTCTATCGAGCACGTGAGCCGATACTTAGCGCAATTAGGGATGATCTCGGTGTCGGATCCTTTGCGAGTGAGGTTTTTCGCGCAATCTCGCACAGGGCCAGCCTTTGGATGGTATACATCATTAAGCCCTGATTCGATCCGCACCTGGAAGCAGTTGGAGGAGCAATTTCATATTCAGTATCACTTGAAAGCTGCAGAAGCAGGAATTGCCGACTTGGCACAAGTACGGCAGAAGCGTGGGGAAATCGTGGCGGAATATATCCGACGCTTCAGAGAGGTGAAGAACCGGTGTTACTCGACCCGGATTTCGGAGAAGGAGGCGGTCGAGTTAGCATCCTTGGGATTACTGAAGCCGATTAGGGATCTGGCTTTCCAGTTGGAGTTTACATCTTTGGCGCATTTGGTGCAAAAGCTAACAATGCATGAGCAGCGCCACCCAGAGCTATACTAGGATAAGTTCAAGCGTCAAGTGACATTGATCGACACAGAAGAAGCTAAAGACTCTAGGGATGACCAGGAAGTAGCAGTCGCAGAATGGACTCGGGGGGCAAACCCCGTGTCCTGTAAGTGGGTGAAACAAAAAGGGCCTGCGAAAGGTTTCGACTTCGACGTGAGCAAAGTTGAACAGATATTCGATCTGTTACTTAAAGAAAAACAGTTGAAGTTACCTGAAGGTTACAAGCTTCCTACAGTGCATGAGCTGAAGGGGAGATCATATTGCAAGTGGCATGACTCTTTCACCCACGGCACAAGCGACTACAAGGAACTCCGTTGGCAGATCCAATCGGCTATTGAGCAAGGCCGATTGATCTTGGGCCAAACCGCCATGAAGATTGATACCCAGCCTTTCCCGAGTGTAAATATAGTGGAAGGTCACGGCTGGTCTGTGAGGCGGCAGTTAGATTTCGCGCTCAGCATTAACATGGCAGGGTTCGCACCACGCCGCCAAACCAAGAAGGAAGAGGCTGATCCTTGCGATCAGCCCCAAAAAGGAGAAAATGGATATATCACAGAGGAACAAATGAGGCATGTCAGGAATCAGCGGCCGGCTTCTTCTGATCTCCTCAAGAAGTTCGAGTACCAGTACCAACAGCGTCTCCGACGTGAATCAGAGGAGGAGGAGTATGAGCACCGTACTGGAAAGCGTTTGAAGAAATATGAAGACGCGCGTGATCATTGGCATTGCCCTTTCTTCAGGTATTGTTGGGATTCCGGCATGAGTTGATTGCCAACTACCAAGGATTGGCTGGAGTGCGGACCTGCAAAGCAAGATACAAAGGGGGTCTCGATTTTCCAGCGTTTGGGACTTGTGTCATCTCGGCAAGAGTAGATTCAACCAAGGAGGGTGGACTTCGAAGAAGAAGAGGATAAATATCACCGTCCGTGCTGGTGCCCTAATGAACTTAACCATTCTCAGAAACGTAGGGTTTAGCAATTACGCAGCCTGGAAGAAGCTGAGGCTAGATATCTTGAGTCACTAAGGAAGGCGCGCCCAGATTTGGCGGACGAAGTCGATTATGCGCAGAAAAAGGAGTCGCGTCCTCCCAGGAATTCCACGCTCCTTGCAGAATTCCACGCTCGAGCCCATGAGGAGTTATCGGTAGCCCAGCTTGAGTTGGGGTCGTGGCCGGTAATATTTGAGAAGCCACAGTCAAAGAACTACAAGCATTTGAAAGCTTTATATCTCAAGGGTTATATAAATAGCCAGCCTGTCAACAAGATATTGGTTGACACAGGAGCGGCGGTTAATATAATGCCATACTCAGTACTTCACCGCTTGGGGCGGTCCACTGGAGATCTGATCAAGACTAACGTCACGCTAAGTGATTTCAACGGGCAGACATCGGAAGCTCAAGGTGTCCTTAGCGTGGATCTAACCGTCGGAAGCAAGACAGTCCCAACCTCTTTCTTCATTGTTAACAGCAAGAGCACATACAATGTCCTACTCGGCAGGGATTGGATCCATACCAACTATTGCATCCCTTCCACAATGCATCAATGTCTAATCCAGTGGGATGGAGGTGAGGTGGAGGTGGTTCATGCAGATGACTCGATTGAGATCTCACATGCTGCTATGAGCATTTGGGACGCGGAGGACCAAGAGCTGATCTCCGGGATCAGTTTGGAAGGCTGCGACCGCATTGAAGCTGCGAAAAACGGGGTGAGGCTGGTCTTATCCACTAGCCTTACAGAGTAGATGAGTCACGAAGAATGAGCTGCTTTGACAGATTTGATGAGGCCGATCCCCGCGATCGGCCCCAAAAAATAAAGTGTAAACTTTTGATGTCGAGTGTTGTGCATAGTCATAGCAATTACAGCAAGGCCCGCTTTGACAGCCGGCCTTACTCTTGTTGTAAAGTTTCAAAAAGCGGTGAAAGACATAAAGCGGCGATCTCGACGATCGACCAAAATTCTTTTTATTATCTTCTTTGTCCATCTGCAGTGTTGATTTAACAGATGATGGGAAACTAGGATATGGGTTTACATCGGCTGACGAGCTTGAAGAAATAGATATTGGTCTTGGGGATAAGCCATGACCAACATTTGTCAGCAAAAAGTTACGCCCATGTTTACGAGAGCCGATGATAGCCTTGCTAAAGGAATACGCAGATTGCTTCGCCTAGGATTACACGGAGATGCCTGGGTTGGACAGAAGCATAGTCGAGCATCGGCTCCCTCTCAAGAATGGATTTCGGCTGTTTCAGCAGCGGGCATGACAGATGAAGGCTGAGGTCCTGGTTGAAGTTAAAAAGGAAGTGGAGAAGATGGTAGAAGCAGGATTTATCAGGCCTTGCAGGTATGCTGAATGGATTTCAAGTGTTGTACCTGTGCAGAAGATGGACGGCCGATGGCGAGTCTGCGTGGACTTTAGAGACCTCAATAGGGCTACTCCAAAGGATGAATATCCGATGCCTGTTGCGGAGATATTAATTAACGCGGCTGCCGGTCATCGGATCTTGAGTTTCATGGATGGCAACGCCAGTTATAACCAGATCTTTATGGCTCTCGAGGATATAAACAAAACTGCATTCAGAGTACCTAGGGCAGTAGGTCTATTCGAATATGTGGTTATGACTTTTGGGTTGAAGAATGCTGGCGCTACATATCAACGTGCCATGAACTACATTTTTCATGACTTGATCGGCAAGCTGGTGGAAATCTATATTGATGATGTCGTGGTGAAGTCTGCATGGGTTGAAGGGTATTTGGAGGATTTACGACAAGTTCTAGAACAAATTAGAAGGTTCGGGCTTAGAATGAATCCGAAGAAGTGTGCTTTTGGCGTCTTGGCCGGTCAGTTTTTGGGTTTTTTGGTTCATGAAAGGGGAATTGAGATTGGCCTAAAAAGTGAAGAAGCGGTGCGCACCATGGTGCCACCTACTACGAAGAGGGAGCTCCAGCAGCTCATTGGTAAGATTAACTTTGTTAGAAGGTTTATTTCCAATCTCTTCGGGCGGATTGAGCCTTTCATGGAGTTGGTAAAAATTAAAGCCAATGAAGAGTTTCGCTAGGGGGTAGAGCAGCAATGGGCATTTGAAGAGATCAAAGAGATTCTGTCGAAGTCACCTGTGCTTGTCCCACCCCAACAAGATAGGCCATTTTATGTGTACCTATCAGTAGGTGAGACCTCCATAGCATCAGTAGTGATACAAGTGGATGACAACAAAGAGAGGGTTGTGTTCTACCTCAGCAGAAGGATGCTAGACGCGGAGACAAGGTATCCTGATATTGAAAAGTAATGCCTTTGTTTATTTTTTACATGCCCCAAGCTTCGTCATATCCTGCTATCAGCTAGATAATTATCATCTGCAAATCGGATGTCATAAAACAGATGCTATTGGCTCCTATGTTGAAAGGCCGATTGGGAAAATGGATGTTTGTATTGTCAGAATTCGATATCCGATATCAACCTGCAAAGACGGTAAAAGGGCAAGCGTTGGCGGATCTTATTGCGGAATGGGTCAATACTGACATAGCAGCACTTTCCATACATGCATGGGCCATGTACTTTGATGGGTCAGTTTGTGAAGATGGATGTGGCATAGGTATCTTGCTTGTGTCGCCTCGGTGGGCAACTTTTTCTTTTTCAATCAGATTGCCTACCGATTGCACCAAGAACCTCGCAGAATATAAAGCGGTGCGTATACGTATGGAGTTGCTTTTGGAGGCCGGAGCTGAAGCAGTGGAAGTTTTTGGGGATTCTAAATTAGTGATCTCTCGGCTGACAGAAGAATACAGATGTGAGAGCAAGTTGCTCGCTCTTCCCGTTATGGGTGCAGTGTCAAGAACTGATGGCCCAATTCAAGTACATAAATTTCTATTGGATACCCAGGGCTCGGAATTCGGAGGCCAATGATTTGGCACAGATGGCCTCGGGGTACAGGGCTGTAGCAGACAGAACCGATCTTCAGATTCACCTACTGGACCAAGGAGATTGGAGAGCCGATATCTTCAATTATTTGAAGAATTCGGCTCGGGGGGCACCCAAGAGGATACGCTACAAGGTTATGAGATATGTCCTGATAAGAGATGACATGTTCTACAGGACATTAGAATCCAATCGACTCTTACATGAAGTCCATGAAGGAACCTGTGGGACTCACGAATCGGCTCACAAGATGAAGTGGCTGATTAGGCGATCAGGGTATTACTGGCCCACCATGCTTGAAGATTGCTTCAAATATTATAAAGCATGTCAAGCGTGTCAGAGGTTCGGAAAGATTCAGATGGTACCAGCATCAGTAATGAACCCCATTATCAAACCGTGGCCGTTCAGAGGCTGGGGCATGAACATGATCGGCAAAATTAATTCTCCATCCAGCAAAGGCCACCAGTTTATTTTGGCCATCACAGACTACTTTACCAAGTTGGTAGAGGCGGTCCCCATAAATCAGTAGCATCCAAAGATGTTATTAATTTTGTCAAAGAACATGTCATCCATAGGTTCGGGATCCCTCAGACCATTACAACAGATGGGGGTTCGGTCTTTATTTCGAAGGAATTCAAGAAATTTGCCGCTGATATGGGTATCAAGCTGATCAGGTCATCTCCATATTATGCCCAAGCAAATGGACAAGCTGAAGCATCCAATCAGAGCCTTATCAAGTTGATCAAGAGGAAGATTAATGAATACCCTAGGCGTTGGCACGAGGTCTTATCAGAGGCATTATGGGCATACCGTATCTCTTGCCATGGAGCAACGAAAACTTCTCCTTATCACCTAGTGTATGGGCAGGAGGCTGTTTTACCGTGGGAAATTACCGCCGGCTCGAGGCGCGTGGAATTCCAGAATGACTTGACAACAGAAGATTATGCTACTCTGATGAATGACAATGTGGAGGACCTCACGGAGCTCAGGCTTTGGTCACTTGAAAAGATCAAAGAAAATAAAGCCAAAGTAGCCCGCGCGTACAACAAGAAAGTCAAGCCAAAGGAATTCCGAGTTGGAGATCTGGTTTGGGAAACAGTGCTACCATCAGGGACTAAAGATGCAGCCTATGGCAAATGGTCTCCAAACTGGCACGGGCCTTACAGGGTTGACCAGGTCCTATTAGGGAACGCATATATGCTAGAAGAGTTGGATGGCATCAAGTTCCCAGTGGCGGTCAACGGTCAACATCTCAAGAAGTACTTCCCAAGCATGTGGGATGGGGAGCAGTAAAGCCGATGCTACACATTGGGCTGAAAACCGATATGAACAACGGGCCCGGATCAGAAAGAGCCGAGGCTGTGCGGAAGGATATGAGCCGATAGAACTTGATGGTGATATGTGCCAAGATAGGAATAAGGGAGGAAAGCCGATGCGTGCGATCGGCCCACATATAAAATAAAAAAGAGAAGCATCTTGTACCCGGCACACGGAGTCGATAGAATAGCCGATGTGTGACCATCGACTTTAGAGCCTTAAAATGCCTGACACAACGAGTTGATCGAATAGCCGATGCGTGACCATCGACTTTAGAGTTTTAAATACATACATGCAGGTTTATCTGTTAAAAGTGAGCCTATTGAAGGAACTCATCAATGGTAGCAATGGCCTCAAGACAGACACGATCAGCTTCGGCAATCACTGCTTTATCTTCCTTGTCCACTCCTGGCACCACCTGCCTATTCAAGGCTCTCAGCTCCACAAGATCTGCCTTCAGTTGAGCGGTCAGGGTTTCAGCCTCCCGTTTGGAGCTGGCAATAAGGTCTTCCTCTTCCTGGATGTGCTGCTCGGTTGCCCGGATCCTAGCTTTGAGGTCTTCTAGTTCTTTGTCCAGAAGATGAAGCTATTGAGAATGCACAGATGTATCAGCCTTGGCGTCCAGAACCGCCTTCTTCTTGTTAAGCGACCGGCACCTCTCGGCAATGTTGGCCTTCAAGGGAGCTTGAGAGTGACGGGTCTCAATTCTGTGACGAGCTTGTTCTACTCTTGCCCGGAAGAAGGGGAGGTGACTAGTCGGCCAGAGCTTGACCTGAAGGACTGTAGGAAGTTGAGAGTTGATCTCCTCAAGAATCTGCCTTACTGCACTAGAATCCTGAACCAAGGCATCGATCGGAGCTGACAGGAGACCCTTCACGAGGAGAAGTTGGGTAGCGATACTAGCCGAATCCGGTTGAGGATCGTCGACTTCTGGTATGGCTGAGCTGATAGATGCAGGATCAAAGGCAAGTAACTCCAAGAGGTTCAGCCCCTGAAAGAAGGCATGAGAGTAAGGCAGCGCAAGGAGAGTTGTAAACAGTTTGGGGATAAAACAGACCTATTCTGGAGGAGGAGAGTCGACAGCCGATGAAGTGATGATCGGCTCTTGAGGACACGCTTTCTCTGGAGGAGGAACAATAATAGTTGGTGAAGCAATGATCGGCTCTTGGGGACTTACCCTCTTAGAAGAAGGAGCGACAGCCGATGAAGTAGCGATCGGCTCTTGCAGGCGTGCCCCTTTCGGAGGAAGACTATCAGTTGGCCCCTCCAGAAAGGGACCAATGTCCAACGCTGCTACTGAAGCATCAATCGACATCGCAGGGCCTTTCGAAGCTTTTGGGGTGGGCTCCTGAAGGGTAATCAAGGCGCTGACCGGTGCCGCAGAATCTTCTGGAGCTTCTGGAGCTGGATCCTTTTGACATGCGGGTTCCTCCCCGCTAGAAATATCCACAATGTCGGACTGCAAGAGAGAGAACACCAATCAAGTTAAAATGTACGTATTCAGAGGGTCAGCTACGAGAGGGGCAGTCCAAACCTGGCTGGTAATCGGAGCTTCTTGATTGGTGGAAGACAGCCCGACGTCCTTCCGAATTTTCCCGACAAGCATCTTCCTCACTTTGGTGTGGGCTCGGGGGGCAACAGCGTCAGAAGGCCGTTTCCGCTTGGGGCACAGTGCTGGGCTGAATCTGCATGATGCCTTTTGAAGGGGAGGTGCGTGTTTGCCAAAGAGAACCACAGGGGCAACTGGTGAAAACTGGAAGTTAGACCCGTCATCATTCTTGGGCTCCGAGCCATCCTCCTGCTGTAGAAAAGAGCGAATGGAGTCAGAAAGGAATTCAGTAAAATCAGAAGAAAGAATGATAGGCTGACAGTAATACCTCTTCCTCAGGAACTTCATACTCAGCGTGAATCTGCTGCAGCATCGGCCCCAGGGCTTTCCGGAAAGACATGGGTCTTCCACATCGACCACCAGTTGTCAAAATCAATGGCTGAAGAGGTCGACAGGAATTGGGTTGAGGAGGTCTGAAAAAGGCTGTAGCATCTTTGGGTGGTGACAGCGTCAGGCAAGTTGATTCTGTTGGATGTTAAATGGTGAAGGAGGAAGTGTGGAGGAATTTGCCCAAGGCCAAACTGCCGGGCTGCTACAACCGTCTGATAGAACTCGTATCCTGGTTTGATGATCCAGTTGGAAGTACTCATGCCGACCGGGAGGAGGCAAGGGCGAATCATGATAGAATACAGGTGCCGGGTGTCGACATCATCGGCAAAGTCAGCCAACCTGAAGGTAGCCGGGTTCTCGAAGATTTCAGACTCAGTGTACAGGAGGAAGATTGGGTTGTCCAGGCCCCTATAGAAAATCCTAAACCATCGGGAAGCATGTGAAGGATTCAACTTGCTGCCAGGGAGGCTGTACAAGACTTGACCAAAGCTGGTGCATCGGATCTGCCTCCCACTTTGGTCTGGGAAAGAATTATTGATCAAAGAAGGGAAATTTGGGATGAAATCTTGAAAGTAAAGGTGAGCCCACAATTGGATGAACCACCAGGGACCACCATTCCTAAGTTTCTTCTAGGAAAGAAGGCTCAAGGACATCAGATGAAGATATCTGTAGATTTCCCCAAGAAATAATTTACCAAGGCCAACAGTTTGACCTTTGGCCAGCTTATAAGCTAGAGGGAGATAATTCTTGGTTGGAGCAAGGGAAGGACCGCAGAATAAGAAGTGCTCTAACAAAAGATTCAGGAAAGTCGTGTGTTCCTTCTCTGTCACAGGCCCTTTGATTTTTTAGTGCTGATTCAGGTATGCACCCCAATTTGTGCACTCTGTTTTGGAAGATAACTTAAAGGGAACTTCAGATAGCCTGTAGGCAGAGTGGCAAGTTGACGAGATGTCCAGCCCAGTGATCATCATCACTTCCAGAAGGGTTGGAGTCATCGGCCCATGGCCAAAGAGGAAACAGTTCAAGCATCGGACCAAAAGTAGCCGATGGTCTTCAGAAGGTTCTCATTCTTTTCATGAGGGGACAGAGACAGGGACAGAGCATCGGCTATCCCTATGGATTCCCATGTGGGTTGGTAGGTGTTCGCCACTCTGTTATACCAGGTTATCCAACCCTCGGGAGGATTTGGCCAAGCACGGAGGCTGTCGGACCAGGAGTCTAGATCTATGTTTTGGCTTACGAATGGAATTCGATTAGCCTCGCAAGAAATCAGATCTACGGGTTTCTCGTAAGAACGAGGCCTGAGACAGAAAGAGTTTGGGGGAAGAAGGATGCGGCAAAAGGATATCGGAAACCTGAAGGGATCCATGAAAACCAAATAATCGGAGAAAGGTCATTTAATGGCGCAGAGAATCTAGTAATTGCCACATTAAATTAAACAAAGGTTGGAGTCTTACCTTCAGGCCAAAGACGTTCGCGTCGTTGTTCGAAGAACCCACCATCAGAAACCCTGACGAAGATCGAGGGCTTGGGGACCGGATCTAGGGTTGGTGGCGCGAGATCGAGTTAGTGTTCTTAGGCTCAGGTGCGAATCTTGTGGCTAGGGTTTATGAGCAAAAGGATTTTTTGGAGAATAACTTGGATTCAGAGAATCTTCGGAGATTTGTTCTCGGAAAGGTTCCGGATTTAAGCGGAAAATGGAATGCATTGAAGAATTGGTTTGGATCCGGATCGGCATATTTTGAGGAAAGGAACCGATGCGTTGTTATCGGCTGTTAATAGATCGGCTCTTGAACAAGTCGCGGTTGAAAGAAGATTTTTATTTACAATGAGGAGTAAGTACAAAAAGGGAGCCGATTGCTCCTAGAGCCGATCTATCGGCTTAATGCTATAGACTACCACCGGTAGACGCCAGAGGTCTTGCGGCGCTTGGTTGGTGGAGCCATGCTGATGTCGCTATCGCCGCCGCTGCCGTCAGCGTCGCTGCCATCGTCTCCACTGCTGCTGCTGGTGAAGCCGCTGTTGTCTTCGGTTTCTCCGTCGTCGTCGTCATCATCATTTTTCGACGATCCAGCAAGGAGGAAGTTTCCTACTTCTGAATCCTCCTCGGTGGAGGAGGAATCGGCTTCTTCTTCCGAGGAAGAGGAGAAGTCCTCTTCCCAGGATGCGTCATCAGTGTCATCTTCCTCCAGTTCATCAACAAGAAGTAGATGGAGGTCTTCGCTGTCGGTCAGGGACTCGTCGTCCTCCAACCAAGATTGGAAGTCCCATTCCTCTGCATCCCAATGCGGGGGGCAAGGACTTTGTAGGCGGCCATAGGGTCGTATTTTGGAGTAGGCTCTCGAGTGGAGTCAGACTCAAAGGAGATGGCGGAAGAAGCGGAGGAAGAGGAAGAAGCCATTACGAGAAGGGGGGAATCGAGTTAGGGATGGTTGCAAATGGCTAAGAGAAAAGACGATCAGAAGAAAGTGACTGGGGATAGGTTTATAAAGACAAAGTGGAAGGTGAACCGGCACCATAGCAGTTTCCAAGGAGCCTGATGCAGAGCAGTCACATCCTCTGGAAGTTGAAGAGGCACGCCTGTACAGAATTCGAAAGTCGAAGAGGCGAGGTGATTAAAAGGAAAAATGGTTTCAGAATAATTATTGCCGAAACCAGAAGGCATATGTTATCACCATAATTTAGGAGGGCCAGAAAGATGGGCCGAGGAGCAAGATGGGCTTGAAGGATAGCCATAGCGGGCTTGCGAATCGGGCTTTATGCAGGTGCTTGAGGCCTAGGATAGCCATGTATCTAGATAGGCATGTGTGTTTAAATAGTTTAGATAGAGATAGTTAAGATTTGTGTCATGTTTAGTTAGGATTGGTTAGGGAAGGCAAGTCTACGGACTATAAATATGTATTCCAGATAAACATAATCAATCAATCATTCATCAACAACTCTCGGCGCATCGCCACCCCTGTTCTAGGGTTTCTCGGGTAAGCGCCGTGCGGCCCCGATCACACCCTGCGTGATCGGGGCAACATCGTTCTTATTTATTTACTTTTCACGTTCCTCGTTCTGAAGCGTTGTTGATGGCGAGTAACACTAGTTACCTTAGTGTTTATAAAGTAGCATCGACTCTTCCATATGTTAATCGTGCTTTGCTTGTTACTTGTAGATGCCCCACTGCCCCTGTACTCGACTTCGGGTATAAGAGTAGTGCCTTGCTTCATATTTGTTTAGTAGATCCAATCTGTTATGGTTAGTCTTCGTCAATCAAGGATTTAGTTTAATATCTGCATGATTAGGCTCTGTAAACGGATTGAATGTTCCGGCAGTACCCTGGGTACTTTATAACAGCTTAAGGAGGGATTATTCCGGGAATCGGCTTTTTGTTGGTTTTTAGGCCTCTGCTTAGGTTGTTGTTTTGTTACCTTCTGTATCTGTTAGGCTCGATTACGTGCAAGATGTTCCGATTATGTAGTGAGAGCTTTAACCATCGTAGATTGGATTAGCTCGATGCTTATGAAGCAAGACTCATATTGCCACTGGATATATTTGCTATATTTATAGATCCGATCCGGTACTGAACACAATCGGCTCTTTACAGCAGATACCGGGAATCATCCGATGAGCCGATCATAGCTTGGACTAATGTTTATATGTGTCTGTGTATGCAGGAAACTAACATATAATACCTTCCTGATCAGGTACAAGGTCAGGTGGCACATCTAGCGACCCGGAAGCTAGGACGTGTGCCGGATCTCGGGCCGTTGACCGAGGGACCGGGGCCCACTAGCAGTCCCGGGAGGCTCCCGGCTCCTCGTGTTGCCTGTCGCTGCTCGCCGGTGGGTTTTGACCGACAACATGACCCCAACTCTTCAGCAGCGGCGACAGTTGGCAACGCCGGCTTCGGCCCTCAGGTTGGTCCCTCGAACACCGGAGGCTGTCCCGGCACCACCGCTGTAGCCGGCTTCGCCGGAATCGCCGCTCCTGGGGCGCACCCAAGCTTCACCATTGGGACAATGGTGGCTCGTCAGAATGCACCCCCATACTTCAATTCCGGCGGCCCCTCCACAGCCGCACCACCAGTGGAGGCTGCATCCACGACATCTGAGGCGCCCGTAGCCCCCGCATCCTCCCGGTCCCCTCCACCCGCTCGCATCCTCGGTTGCATGGCGGCCACGGACCGCCGGCCGGGGATACGGCGCGGTACATGGAGCCCCGCCGCCCTGGGGCTCTCCTCCAAGAACTGATGGCCGACGGTGGCCGGCGGCCGGTCCTAGACCGGCGCATGGGGGCGGGGACAGCATTGCAGCACCGAGAAGCATAGAGAGGGGACGCGGCACAAGCGGCAGCGGCGCACACCGGCGCACACGGCGGTGGCGGCGGGGCACGGCAGTGGCGGCAGTGCATAGGCAACAGGGGGCCACGGCAGCTCAAAGGGGAGGCGGTGGTTTAGGGTTGAAACCCTAACTGCTCACCTTAGGCCCTTTTATATGGGCCGGCCACGGCTGGGCCAACTTGGGCCGCTGCATGCCGAGGCGAGCCCTGAGCCAGGCCTCCAATGGCCAGCCAAGCCGAGGCGCCCACAGGCCGGGCCACGGCAACCCGAGCCAAACCGCCTGCTGAGCCGACACCCCCTTTCCCCTGCAATCTTATGAAAAGGCCCCTAGAATTTTATCTATTTGCATATTTAGAATATTCTGCTCTGCATACTTATATTTAAGGCCTTAGATTGTTCTGTTTCAGTCCTCCAACTATTCTGGATTTGCATAAATGTTGTAAATAGCTATCTAGATCATCAGGTTTGGATGTTAGCACCAATGTAATATGGACGCTACGATTACCACAATAATTATACATTATGTGATCTCACATTGGTTATGCAAATATTATTTTAGAATAATCTTTTCATGTGCTATTTATTTATTTATTTGTATCTTGACAAATATGGCACTTGAATTGTATTCTACATCATGTAGTAATATGCAAAATTGAAACTAAGGTATTTAAATTTGAATTTTTGGAAAAACATAAGGTGATGGAGACCTAGGCATCGACTGCAATAAATTCTTTAAGAATTTATTTGCCCTGAGATCATGCTTTTAGGCAGCAAGTTACTACCCATTACTCAGAGGTCTATGTCTTACTATGATTACCTACAAAGTTTATATCCAAAATATTCTATATACTGAAATTTGTTTAAATATGACTATCAAGTCATTAATTCCCGCAGGAATACAAACAAAATAGTTACACTATTCAATTCTATATACCTTAAATTATATTGCAAGAATCATCTTGACTTTATTATTTTACATAAATTTACACACCATATATTATTTAATTTATCACACTAAATTAATCCTATACATGATCTCTCACGTAAGAATATGGCTTATTTAGTCAATAAAATTTTGTTGAACTTGCAGCAGATGGTAGCAACTATCTGATTTGGGCTATGGATGTAAAATCAGCTATCAGCAAAAGGTTTTATTAATGTAATTAATGAACCTAATCCAGAAGCTTCTATTTCAGAAGCAGCAAGTTTACGACCATGCATTTTCTAAGGCATCATCTTCATTCTAATCTTAAGAATGAATATATGATGGAAGAAGATCCTAAATTTTTTTGAGTTTCACTCAAAGAGCTTTATAATCAGCAGCAGGTTATAATTTTGCCAGAAGCAAGATGTGAGTGGTCTATGATCCGCCTTATGGATCTAGTGCAGAATATAATTTTGCAGTACATAAGATTTATTCCAAGCTTCAATTTTGCAATCAACCTATGGATGATCCAGAAAAGATTGAGTAAACTTTGTCTACATTTCTCCCTACAAAAAGGCTATTGCAACAGCAATACCTCCGCCACAACTATGACTAATATTCTAACTTGACATATGACTTACTCCAAGCACAAAAATATGATGAACTCTTAACAAAGAATCATCAATTGTGCCCCGTGGGCACATCACTTTTACCTGAAGTTCACTACAATAGTCAGAACACTAAAAAAAAAATTTTGTGGCAAGAAATTCAAATAGAATTTCAAGAGGAAATGGAACAATAACAGGCAGAATTACAAGGCAAGAAAAGGTCATGAAAAAGGGAAAATCACTCAAAAAGGCAACTCTCAAGTTTGTCAAAGGTGTGGATGTCACAACCACAACACCAGGATGTGCCACATTCCCAGGCATTTGGTTAAATTATACCAGAAATCTATTGGTAAGCAAGTTCAAGGGGACAAGTTTGAAGCTCACTTCACTACTCGACCTACTAACGCTAGTTGCTCCAAAGATGTTCCTACGGAACACAATGAAGATGTTCTTACGGAACACGACAATTGGAAGATTCCACCGCAGTTGGACGACTTATTCAGCATAGACGATATGCTCGTGGACTTCCAATCCAACGACATATTTGGAGACACCAACTAGTCTCCATTACCCCAAAACTTGATTACCTAGCCATATTCATATAATATTATGGTGTAATTGTTGTCGCAAGTATCATAAGACATATGATACTAGATCAATAAAGTATGTGTATATATATAATCTATGAGTTAAATCTTTCATCTTATTATGACTTACTCACTATAGATTATACTACGGGAACAATCCTAATGGAGGAAAAAACATTTAGTGGATATTTGCACCACTAATACAATATTTAGGGAAATTAAATATTTCCAAACTCTCACTAAGAGTAAAGGAAATGTCACAACCATCGCTTGTCGCGATATCATGATTGTGGGTTCAGGTCGAGCCACATTAATTCTCCCTATGGGTACTCAACTAATAATCGAGGATGCACTCTTGTATCCCAATTCAACTCGTACCCCATTGAGTTATAAAGATATCCGTCATAATGGTTTCCATGTTGAAACACATAACAACAATAAGGATGAATATCTATTCATCACTAAAAACAACGGATACATCAAGCAAGTGCTTGAGAAAATTCCTTCAATATCATCAGGGTTGTATTATACATACATCAAACCCGTAAAATATTGTTGCATATAAGATAATTTTTCAAAATCTTGATGTCTTCAAGACTTAGCATGATCGTCTAGGCCATCCTAGAATTGGGATGCTACGAAAAATTATCAGCAATTCACTTGGTCATCACATGAATACTTCAAAATTTCCTAAACCTTCAGATTTTGTGTGCACTGCATGTGCCACGGGGAAATTAATCGTAAGACCCTCTTATCTCAAGATAAAGGTAGAACCACTAACATTCCTTGAACACATTCAAGGCGATGTTTGTGGTCCTATTCATCCATTAACTGAGCCATTTAGGTACTTCAGGATACTTATCGATGCATCAATGAGATGGTCCCATGTATGTTTATTATCCACTAGAAACCAGGCTTTTGCAAGATTCATTTCTCAAATTACCAAATTAAGAGCACATTATCTGGACAATCCAATAAAATCCATCGGGACGGATAATGCCGTTGAGTTTTCCTCGAAAGTCATCAATGACTATTGTATGGCTCTAGGCATTAATATGGAACATCATGTACCTTATGTACATACACAAAATGGATTAGCCGAATCTCTTATCAAGAGAGTAAAATTAATTGCAAGGCCATTACTATAAAATTGCAAATTATCAACATCTTGTTGGGATCATGCGGTCTTACACGCCGTAGACTTGATTCAAATAAGACCTACTACATATCATATGGCTTCCCCGTTGCAGTTAGTACGTGGGAATCAACCAAGTATTTCCCATCTGCGAAAATTCGGCTGCGCTGTATACGTACCGATTTCACCATCGCAGCGTCCATCAATGGGGCCAATTGAAAATTAGGGATATATATGGGGTATAAATCACCGTTAATCATAATATACCTCGAGCCTCTTACAGGATACTTATTCACTGCCCGTCACGCTGACTGCATCTTCGACGAGAACAATTTTCTAGCATTAGGGGGAGACTATATGTACCATAACAAATGCCAAGAAATAAATTGGAATGCCTCAGGCATTTAGTCCTATGATCCACGTACTATAGAATCTGAACATGAAGTTCAAAAGATTATCAATTTGCGAAACATTGCAAATAACCTACCAGAAGCATTTATTGCCTCAAAAGGTGTCATAAAATCACACAATCCTGCTGTTAATGTACCATAAAGAGTAGAGATTCCTACTCAAAATCTCCCAAATCAAAATAAGAGCAGGAGAAGTATGGTAACAAAGGGTAAAACTCCAAAATAGCATCCGCGGAAACAAAGGTAGTCTACTTCCAAAACGGTAAATGCAAATCAACATCAAGTTGAAAGACACCAATTGGATATTGAAAATCCAAACAATATGGATGTTTAACAGATACACCATATACCTATCACAAACGTGTACATAAATATAAGTACTAGAACATCGAAAAACCTTGACTCGAATATTTTGGGAAATATAGAAGAGTCACAGAGGGTAAATAAAACTTCCACCAATTATATTGATTCTGGAGAATCATTGACCACAATTGTGGACATTAATTTCTGCTCTAAGATTGTAATTGGCCTTCAACCTGATATAAAAAATAAGTCCATGGCAGAGTGCATCAAGCACTCCAGCTGGATCAAATGGAAGGAAGCAATCGAGACAGAATTGCACTCACTCAAAAAATGAGAGGTATTCTCATTGGTTATACCTACTCCTCGTAACTTTTTTCCCATGGGATCAAAATGGATTTTCATCCGTAAAAGGAATGAAAACAATAAGATGGTGAGATATAAAGCGAGGCTTGTAGCATAACGGTTCACGTAGAGGCCCGGCATCGATTTTGATGAAACATATTCTCCGGTTATGAGTGGTATAACATTCCGATACTTAATATCATTGGTAGCTCAGAAAGGTCTATCCATGCATCTCATAAATGTAGTGACAACATATCTTTATGGTTCACTAGATTTGGATATTTATATAAAAGTTCCTGAAGGGCTTGATATTTCGAACAAGAATCATTCTCGCAACATGTATTGTGTAAAGCTTCAAAAGTCATTATACGGCTTGAAGCAGTCTGGAAGAATATGGTACAACCGACTAAAGGAATTCCTTCTACAGAAAGTTTTTTCCAATAATGATGATTGCTCATGTGTATTCATCAAGAAATCCTTAAGTGGATTTTGTATCATATCCGTGTATGTGGATGATCTCATTATCATTGGGAATACACGAGATATAGATGAAGCACGCAACCATCTAAAGACGGAATTTAAAATGAAAGATTTGGGTAAAACCAAATTTTATTTAGCCTTTCAGCTTGAACATCTCCCATCAGGAATATTAGTACATCAGTCCGTATATATCTAGAAAATTCTTCAAAATTCAACATGGATAAATAATATCCCTCAAAGACACCTATGGTCGTTCGATCTCTTGATATGAATAAGGATCAATTGAGACCTAAGGATCAAAGACGTGAAGTTCCATATTTTGGTGCCATTGGAGCGCTAATGTATGTTGCAAATTGCACCAGACCTGATATTGCATTTGCGGTAAACTTACTAGCTAGACATAGCGCAGCTCCAACCAAACGTCATTGGATTGGAGTTAAGAATATCTTCAATTATCTCCAAGGTACATAAGATCTTGGTTTATTCTATCAGTTTGACCAAGATAAAGCTATAATTGGATATACAGATGCTGGCTATCTATCTGATCCCTACAATGCCAGATCTCAAACAGGCTTAGTATTTTTACATGATAGAATGGCTATATTATGGAAATCATCCAAACAAACTCTAGGAGCCGCATCCACTAATAATTCTGAAATAATCGCATTGTACGAAGCTTCACGTGAATGTGCATGGCTTCATAGAATGATCAATCATATACAACAGTCATATGATATTGGTTCAACACGAAACCAACAAATATCTATGAAGATAATTCTGCTTGCATTGCACAAATAAATGCAGGTTATATGAAGAGCAATATCACAAAATACATTGCTCCTAAATTATTCTATCCTCATGAGCTACAGAAAAATGGAGAGATAGAAATCTTGTAGACTAAGTCATGCGATAATCTTGCAGATTTATTTACTTAGTCCTTACCTACATCATTATTCTAAAATATATTTTTAAAATTGGTATGAGACGACTTAAAGATTTGCAGGTATCAGGGGGAGTAAACCCTTGATAAAACACATTTATAATCTTCTAATTATGAAATTGAACTCTTTTCCTATTGAGTTTTTCCTATCAAGGTTTTCTCATACATAGGTTTTTAATGAGGCAATATGCTATCAAGCATCATGTATGTCATATCAACATTTTCTCCTATTTTTCCAAAAGGGTTTTAAGGGAGTTTTCCCTATGATATATCCACACTTCTCCTTATTTTTCCCATTTTAAGGAGTTATTCCATTGTTTCCAAAACCACAAGAACAAATTGATCAAAGGGTAGTGTTGTGAAGAAAATTAGTTTACTGATCAATTTCTGTAATTAGTTAATTACTTAGTGATTAATAACATCACATTAGTTGCTTACTATTCATGAAAGGGTCAATCCGAAGGGGTGTCTCCCTTTAGCTCTTGGCCCCTTGGGCATGTATAAAAGGAGTGATCCCCCATTAATGGAATACAACAATTCACTCCATTCATTCTCCCTTTCACTTTTACTCTACAACAGGGGAGATATCATGATGAGATGGTATTGATATTTTTTTGAAATTAAGATGATGTTGAAATTTCCGTGCCAACAGCAGTTGCCCACCTACCTAGCTCAGTTGGTACCAGGGATTGCATTGCCGGAACAAGCCAGCAGGCATCATGGAGACGAACAACCGCGGAGATCAGAAAAGAATGGCGGATGATGCGTTGACGTCGGCGTCGCGCCGTCGCGCGGAGGTTTTGCCGCTCGTCCTAGAGCTCCAAGCACACCTAGGTTCCACCACCCCGACGGCTTGCTTCGTCCCCGCCACCGCATCTCTGTGTGTGTCTCCTGACGCTCAAGGTCTTGATCTTCCGTGTTAGCGCAGCGCCGCGGCGGGGAAGGATGGCGTGCCAGGTTGGGCATCCGCTGGGAAGCGGCAAGCTTCTGCCGTTTGAGTTGAGGGCGCTCGAGGTGTGCCTCGAGGTTGCACATAAGTAGTCCCCGGAACATGAGGTACGATCGGCGGCTGCCTTGTTCACATTCTAATTGCAACTACAGTAGGGAACAAAAAGAAATGTATATTTGAACCATGAACTTTGCCTCCGGCTCGAGAACCACGTTAATAAAATGGACATTTTCCAAGTGTTAAATTAAGTTCGAGAAATGAAACAGTGGCATCTTTTCAAATTCCTTTCTCCTTTTTTTTTCTGTTAGCGTGCATAACGTTCTGTATTTGGATTGGTCATATGCATGTAGTATATCACTCATTTTACAAACTTCTTAGTGAAGAACAAATTGAATGGTTTCAAAGTATCAAGTTGTTGCAAGGGGATAGAAATACTTTACAGCTGGTGGTAAATGGCAAAAGATGGAAAATTAGGATTTTTCAGCTTGAACAAGAGGAAGGGATAATTTAAGGAGAAGTTAACTTTAAAAGATAAACCCCAATTACTATTGATGTCTTTTTGGTACTCCAGAGAAAAATTATTTTTCTATGGTGGAATCCATGATTAAGGATATTCCTCAAGAGTTGGATTTGGGAAGTGAGTTCTTAACTGAACGTTTTATGGAGAAAGAGGTTAGGGATGCCATTTTCCATATGAAGCACAATAAAGCTATAAGGTTGACATGTATGCTTAACATGAGATTCAAAAATTTTACAAAGCCAATAGACTCACAATAGATGATATTAAGGTAATTAGACCTTCTCACACTGCTTTATTAATAGGGAGGTATATCATGGAAGGGTAGTCATTTTGCACCAGAAGATTCACAAGATACATAAGAAAAGGAAAAGTGGACTTATTCTCAAACTAGATTTTGAGAAGACTTATGATAAGGCAAGCTGGTCTTTTTTACAACAACCGTTAAGAATGAAAGATTTTCCCCTCTATGGTGCCGGTCGATTGATAATATTATTGGTGGGGGTAGTGTGGGGTCAAAGTGAATGACGATATTAGGCACTATTTCCAGACAACGAAAGATCTTAGGCAATGCGACCCTTTGTCACCCATTCTTTTAATATTTGTTGCAGATATGTCGGCAATTCTTATTTCACGAGCTAAGAAAATCAATAGTTCAGGGTCTAGTGCCCCATTTGGTACATCGGGGGTCTATCGTTACTCCAATATTTTGATGGTATGATTATTTGCATGGAGAATAATTTAGAGAATACATAGATCTTGAAGTTAATATTATGTGCTTTTGAAAAGTTATCAGCCTCAAAATCATTTTTTTTAAAAAAAGTGAATTGTTCTGTTTTGGAGATGCTAAATGGATAGTAGATCAACACGCAGAACTCTTTTTGGATGCAAAACGAGGTATTTTCCCTTTAAGTACTTGGGCATACCTATGATTGCCATAAAGTTTAAAATAAAGATTCGATGTTGATTAAAGAAAGATTTTAGATAAAGTTGAGTATCTGGAAAGGCAAGCTAATGTCCGTATGGGGGAGATAAGATTTAATAAATTGTGTGCTTAAGATTTAATAAATTGTGTGCTCTCTAACCTGCCGATTTTTATGACATATTTTTTTAAATAAATAATGGTGACCTAAAAAGTTGGATTATTATACACGCATTTTTTTTATAAAGTGATGAGTACAAAAAAAGTAAGAACTTGAAAAATGGTATATTATGAGTAAATCTAAATGTGTAGGTGGCTTGGGAGTCATTAATCTTGATATTTAAAATGGATAAGACTTCTGAATGAGGAAGGTCTGTAGCAGGATGTACTCAAAAGGATGTATTTAAAAGATACGAGTTTGTCACAAGTAGTAAAAAGAAAACCTAGAGACCCGCAGTTTTTGTGAGGTCTAATGGAGGTTAGTCTTTTGAAGAGATAAATTTTTTGTCTGAAATGGGAACTAAATTAGATTTTGAAAGGATGGTTGGGTAGAAAGTGGACCTTTAATGAAAGAATATCCACCACTATATAAATATTGTTAGAGAGAAAATGAAACTATAGCCAAGGTGTTAAGCACTAGCCCAGTACACATGTGTTTTAGATGTGCTTTAGTGGGTAACAAGTTGAACCTCTGGATGGAGATGGTGACAAAGGTAGCAACGATTCAATTGAATGAACATAATTATGTTTTTATTTGCAATTTGCACAAGAACAATTCTTTCACTGAGAAATATATACAGATCTAACGCGAAATGAGGGCATATCGTTAAATTGTGTCTTCTAGAAGTTGAAAATTCCACGTAAGATCAAAGTTTTGTTGTGATACTTGAAGAAGAGAGTAATCTTAACAAAAGATAACCTAGTTAAATAAAAGTGGCATGGCTATACTAAATGTTGTTTCTGTAGCTCTAATGAGCATATACAACTTCTTTTTTTTTTATCTTCATATGTCAAAGTTTATTTGGAATGCTATACACATCTCTTTTTGGCTTTCAACCACCTTCTAGTGTGATAAGTTTGGTCCTTGGCTTAGAAGTTAGATGTTAATTGATGCATCAGCTCTCTGTTGTGCCCCATATAGTTAAGTAGGAATGATGTGCTTTTTTGGATGAACCAATTATCTCTTTCTTATATGTCATTTTCAAGGGGGCTTATGGACAAAGGGTATGGTCGATGCTATCTAAAGAGGAAGAGAAACAGAGAGGTCCTGATTGAGAGCTGCTGTAATATGGATATAACGGTTTTGGATCTCTTCAACAAGTTTGGATGGAGAAACGCAAATAGGATTGAGGCCTAGGGACTTTTGGATTTGATTAGTGTTGAAGCTTATGTAAGACCTATTGAGATTGTGGTTGTATAAGTACAGCATGTTTTGTAATCATCAACTGTTGGCATTCACTTTGTGAATATTAAGGCCATAATTTATTCCTTTATCTAAAAAATATGCATATAGTATCACTGGATTAGTCGTGGAAAATATGTTCATAATATCCACAAGAAGAAACTAGAGGTAAAAAGTTGCATGTTGGACACGGTATAAGTATGCAGGAATACCATACATTACCTAGAGACTATATTTTTTCACGCAAAGATCAAGATATGGCGAGAATAAATTACAACAAGGGCCGGACATCTCTACGAACTTTATTATAGTGACCAACAGTTATTAAGAGTCATGTTCCTTGGCAACAATGTAACAATATTTAACAAACTTTGATGTGATTCATCGAACTGGTGAGGGCCTCAATAATCTCAGGAGATATTTGATTGCTAGCCATAATTTATCACACTCAACCTTAAAAATAATTGACTTTTAAAGAACTCTCACACCCTAAAATTTTAATTTTGGCATGTGAATATCTTTTCGAATATTTTTATCCATCTTCTAAATTTTTCTGAGAATTTTCCAAATTTTGCTACCTTTTACTCTCAACTTTCTGCTTTCTAGAGCAAATCCAATTCTTGAAAACATAGACTACTTTTCACGAGCTCTGAATATTTTATTCGAGCTTCTTGTGTCCTAAATATTCTGTGAGAATTTTTTTCCTAGGATTTTTGGGTTGAAAATTACTGAGCTTTAATTCTTTCTTTTTCCTTTTCTATTTTTTCTCAACTTTTTTCCCGGCCGCATATCCCTTTTCCCTCTCCCTCGCCAGCCGTCAGCCCGTTCGTCCCTCCTCCCTTTGATTTTTTTTGAAAAAGGGTTAAAAAAAATTAAATTCGAAAAAGGATGCCGTTTTGGAAATTTTCAAAAAATGGGTACCTCCCGCCCGATCAACGGGCGGGAGGCGTGGGGCCGGACACCTCCCACCCATCCAACGGGCGGGAGGTGCCCAATCTTTCCCAGGCCCCTCCCGAGGGCCTCTTCACGAATAAAAAACTTTTCTTATTCGCAAAGAGGCCCCTAAGGCATCCCGCCCGCCCAACGGGTGGGAGGTGCCCACTTTCTTATTTTTTGTTTGAATTTATGTTTTATAAACTATTTAAAATTCATACTTTTTCAAATACAAGATTTATTCGCCATATTGTTTTGTATACATAAAAAATTTTAGTTCAATTTTACGAAGAAGATTACGGTATCTAAAACTCGTATGAAGATGGTTAAGTGATAAAGTTTTGCAACGTAGAATCCAAATATTATGATAGTACGATACATCAAGCCATTAAAAATAAAATAGTATGATACAAAAAACAGTTTAAATATATAGAGTCCACCGAATCAGGAGTATCTACTCCGCCTGTCCTGATCCTCGCGCTCTCTCGGTCCTCCCCCTAGTCTTAGGCTGTCGGCGTATTTGCCCCTCCGAGTACGTAAGTGCATCTGGAGCACGGTGAGGACGAGGCAGAGGAGGCGCCGGCGTGAACGGGTTATCCTGGGACTATGGAGGTGGAGTGTCATACGTCTGGGAGGGGCCAATGATGTCTGGCCCGGCGGCGCCGCCCTCCAACTCTGACAAACTGACGGAGCCGCCGTCCCAGTCCAGCACACTGAACAGACCACCGTGTGAAGGAGCTCCCATCGACCACGCATGCTGAGTATAGCCCTGAGAATACGGAGCAGCTGGCGTCGAACCCGACGGGAGAGACGTACCTGGAGCATAAGCGCCAAACGTCTGAGGCTCCATTGTTGCAGGAGGGGGCTCCATTGCCGTCGAGTGCATGACTATAAAAACAAATAAAATTAGTCGTGTAAATCAAAGTTGATCGAAATAACAATTATAAAGGACTTACAGCTCGAACCGGCAGCAGTATCGCTGGACGCTGCGTGCGGTGCTGTAGAGGTCGATGGGCCAGCTGTGTACACGTGGGCGGACGTTTGGGATGAACTGGAGGCCCCCACGTCATCTCTGCTGCAACACGTCAGTGCACGTAACGCTCGCGTCAAGTTATCATGAATCTGACGAAAGCTCTCTTTGTACTGTGCCTCCGGTACACGTAATCTACGGTCAAACAACATGATCCGAGATGCAGCTTCGACCTCCGCGCAGTGGATCAGATCGATCTGCATGACTGGTACCTCGCACCCTGGACAACTTCATTCTCCCTGCAATCCCAAGGCACGCTGGGTCCCTCATCTATGACAAGATAACTGAAGTCGCTGCTCACCCATTCTTCAGGCACATCCTCGTCATCATCAGACGAATCGGCATTCATTGCTTCCTCGAACTCACGATCTTCGTGTCGCAGCTGTTCAACAATACGGGGTATGTTCTCCCCCTCATCAGCCACGCATTGAGGTGCTCCGGTGCCACCTGCCTCAATGTTTGGCTCCTCAACTTCTTCATTAACATCTTCATCCCCCACAGCAGCTTCGATGTTTATCAAAGCCTTCTGGTACACACCGACAAGGAGTACCAGTGGCCATTGCCAATGACTTGCATTTTATAGATAACTTAACCAGTCATCGTTGCTTGCAAGTGGCATCAGCTCCCAGATTAAAGCGTGAGTGGTATGATTTATGACGCACTGAACACTCACAGTGTGTGTCTCCTGATTAATCCTTAATCCGCTCATTAACCAGTTGCATAGGGATTCAAATATCCTCTCGTACGGTTTGGTAATTTCTCTGACTGCACAGTTGAATTCACTTAAATCTACCCCATTCGGCCCATAAATCACATTTACTTCTCCGTAATATATACTAAAAGTACCTTTCTCGGAAGATATATCTGTCAATTACTAATAAACTAGTTATACTACATATTAATACACAACGACCCTAAGTTTCAGCTATTCCCAGATTATATTTTCCAGATTCTAAACTATTTAGAATATAAATTATACTAAAAACAATTGAAAATACTAAAAACTATTAAAAAAAAACTACCCTAAGAAATATTTCTAAAAATAATTGAAAATACTAAAAACTATTCGAAATATAACTACCCTAAGAAATATTTGTAAAAATAATTAAAAATACTAAAAACTATTCAAAATATAACTAACCTAAGAAATATTTCCTAGATTATAGTTATTTTCAAGTAATTATACGACTAGAACGAGAATATATCTCCAAACCGACGTGTGAACAGGGCTTCGCCGCTTCCGCTCCTCTCTTCCTCTCGTCCCTTTCTTTTTTTTTTCTGAATAAATGGGAATTTGGTAGAGGCTGGGGAACCTCCCGCCCACCCAACGGGCGGTATGCCCCTCCACACTGTACGGGCCTTGGACCTCCCATCCGTTGGGCGGGTGGGATGCCCCCGCGCCCGCGTCAGGGGTCTCTTCGCGAAGAGGCCCTCTTATTCGCGAAGAGGCCCTCGGAAGGGGCCTGGGAAAAGATTTGGCACCTCCTGCCCGTTGGATGGGCAGGAGGTGTCCGGCTTCGAAAATTTCCAAAACAGCAGCCCTTTTTTGAATATAATTTTTTAACCCTTTTTCAAAAAAAATTCCTCCCTTCTCTCTCCGTTAACGGGCCAAGCCAGCCCAGCTTGGCTTTTCTCTCTTGACGTGTGCACGTCTGCAGCCGCCGCCGCAAGGCTTTGCCTTGGCGTGCGTGCCACGGGAACCAGCGCCCTTGCGCTCCAGCAAAAAGGGGTAGGGGCTGGCCCGGCGAGAATAGCGCCGCCCTTGCGCCCGCGTCGCCTCCGGTCACTCCCCCACGCTCGCGCATCGCGCCGCCGTTGCCTGGTCTGCAAAGGATTCAGCATCGCTTCCCGTTGCCAGGAACCAGCCGAGCCGCGTCTCCCCCACCTTCCATCGTCGCCATCCTGCGACCAGACTCGGCCTCTCACGGAGCAGACCAAAGGACGGCGCAGCGCCTCCATCGGAGGACCGAACGCCGCCGTCGGCGTGTGGCTGCTCGGATCGACGCGTCCCAACGCCAATCGAGCAAACAAACATCACCACGAGCTTCTCTACGTCAAGCCGAAACCATTACGTCGATCCTCGTCGCAAATCGGTCGCTCGAACGCTGCCTCCGTGTGATGCCGAACCGGCCGCCGCCGAATTCCGGCCAGCACAGGGCCCCTCCGACGCTGGTGAGCGCCTTCCCGAGACCCCCTCCACCTCCTCTCCGTTTTTCCCCCTCTTACCGGAGCTTTCCATGCACCGGAACGCCGGCGAGTAGGAAGGCCAGAACCCCCGTCGGCCATGGTTGAGATCTTGAAGTTTTTGCAGTTAAGCTCCAGGATAATAAGGTAATTACATTCCTATTTCTTGCGTCTTGGCAGAGTTACAGATAACCCCCTCCCAAGCTTAGTTTCCTGCAGTTCAGCCCAAGCCTTTCTCTTTTGCAGATCTAACCCCAGCCTTTAATCTTTACGCGAGCACTGTTTCATGTGGCTTGCGAAATTCATCTGCTAGCTCCTGGCATCTATGTTCTTTCGCATTTGGGTCCCTGCAACAGCTCGTAGATTCATCTTTTTAGCTCTGTTTTAACCCATTCTTGTATCTTGTTGTGTTAGTTCAGTTTAGATTGAGCTATTATTTTGCAGCGTTGTTGTACCATAGTTCTTGTTGTGTTAGTTCAGTTTAGATTGAGCTATTATTTTGCAGCGTTGTTGCACCGTAGTTCTTATTTTTTATAATTAAATTTATAATTAATTTGTTCAACGACTATTTAAACTCGCTTTTTTAATTAAAAGCTCATTAGAGTTTTACCTCGGTTTTCATAATTATTGTTAAGTTGATTAATATGAATATGAATGTATCTTTTTTAATATAACTTGTTTAGTACAAACACGGATCATAAAGTTTCACATTAGTTGTACTCATATATCTTTTATTTGTTAGTTAAATATTTAATTGGTAATAATTTATACAGAAACTTGATAAATAAAATGTAACTAAGTTTATCTTGTTTTTACAAATATAAATTAAATTGAGTTAATTCTAATATATTCTTTACATGAGTTTTCATAATTAAAATAATCAAGCATATAGTTCCTGTCCTTTTCCTTTTCCGTTATAATTCAAATCTTCCGATAGCTGTGTCTTTTCAATGTACCTCCATTTTCAGCGTTTCTTGCGCTCTCGTGATCGTAGCTTCGAGCCCTATCTTTTAGCGCGTTCTTGTAATACTTTCTTTTGTTGATATGCTGTTCTTAGTTGTGCTTGTTTTGCTTGTTCTCTGTATGCTTGTGCCTATGCTTGATGCGAGTAGAAAGGAACTCTGAGTAGCTATTCTCTTAAATAAAGGCAAGTATATTCCTTGATCACACTTTCGTTCTAATATTCTTTGTTTATTTGTACGCTTGCATGCAATAATTTGATGGGTTTCTATTTGTCCATATTGATTATCCATGTCCTTAAAAGCTGGGTTTTTTCTTTCAAAATAATGGGTAGTTTGCTTAGTTGTTAAACTATGGTTATAGGTGGTTTATGAATGCTATACTTGATACGTGACTTACATCTTTTGAAACCACCATGATGAATTGATGACAATAATTAATTTAAACTATGGAGCGACCATCCAAAAAAACAATGCAACCACAAGAACTATAGCGCTCCGGTCGTGGCTAATTAATTAGATGTCTCTAGCTTGTTGGTAGCTTACCGAAAGGCGTAGGGGGCCTGTGACAGGAGTTCGCTGCCTGCCAAGGGTGTACGCATGGCTACGGTCACACCTTGGGGAGGTTCACTCACGCGGCTACTGAAACCTTAGCGGGCTACCACTGGTTAGTGAGTCTTTATAAAGGCCTTGTAGTGTACCCATATAGTTATACCTCAGAAGTGTGATGATAGTGCCTGATCAGCATTACGTGACTGGTAGCACGACTCGTGAGTAAAATGTGCAAACTCTGCATAGTGTAAAACTGATATATCAGCCGTGCTCATGGTTTAGAGAGGCCTAGACCCTTACATGACTTATTTAAATTGAATCTGTGAACTAATTCAGTTATTTATTGTTCCAAACTTAATTGTTACTCAGTTATCTTTTTTCATAAATATGGGCAATATTCACTCATGCCTCAGTAAACAGGTTGTTAATGTTCAACTATTTATTTAAAATGCTTACCGCTTTATTCAGCCAGCCTTTATCCTTGTTAAGACTTGCATGTCATTTATTTTCTAATATACTTGCTGAGTACCAACCATAAGTATACTCATATTTGCTAAAATCGCTGCTCAGAAGAGAAAGTTGTTGTGAAGTTTCTGAAGATGTTGCAGAGTTCTAGGCGTACGCAACCCCGTGAAGTGTGGAGCCTTCGTTTCTAGAAGCAGCTATAATCTCTAATTGTCTTTTAGTCATTGTAAGTTTGTTTTCTTACAGTCTTTTAGTCGTTGTAAGTTTCTTTTTAGTGACGTCATGATATGTATAGAACTTGATCCTAATTATGCATTCGATTTTATTTTAAAAACCGATTGTGATAGGAACCATCCTATAAATCGACGTTGATTCTCAACGGAGTGTATTGATGTATTTTAGCGTAGTGTTTTCACCGCACCTCGGTGCCACCCCACCCCACGCCCTAAACGTGACCGATCCAAGAATCAATCTGTGAACCAAAGGATCTCACCTACAAGCTGCTCCCTCCATGCTAAATTATAATTTTTTATTTTTCTAATTATATATTTTATTATGCATGTAGATATATACTATATCTAAATATATGGTAAAAATTATGTATCTATAAAATTTAAAATAATTTATCAGACAACTAAAGTAACTAAATATTAGTAGTGCAAAAGTAATTTAAACGAGCTGATTAGGTTCCGTAGACTCTAGTGACCGTCCTAGACTGCTTGGGGAAGAACGGACTCGATCAGACTCGTTTATTTGCTGGGACAACAACGTGGAGGGCACGCGGCATCAACATGTTAGAAATAAGTTTATTAGTGATTAATTAGTTTGCATCTCTTTACGCAGTAGATAGATAGGACCTTTTACGAAAGAGTCTAAACATTTCGCGAATGAAGAAGCCTGAACCTCGAAGGGACGTGTCCTTTGAACACATCTTT
Organism: Panicum hallii; assembly: GCF_002211085.1. Lineage (NCBI taxonomy): Eukaryota > Viridiplantae > Streptophyta > Magnoliopsida > Poales > Poaceae > Panicum > Panicum hallii. The sequence continues at coordinate 50,124,856 of NC_038046.1, forward strand.
CCATCGTATATAAATATATAATCACATTATCCATAAATTAATGAATCATTTGTTCATTCCATTCTAGTCCCTACTTTCTGCTTTTAACATATTATCAGATACGTATCGCTCTCCGCTAAGATCGAGAATATGAAACGAAGACAAGAAGAATGGTGGCCGCTAGCCAGCGATATGCTCGGCCAACACCGAAAGAATGGTGGCCGTGTGCCGGCGACAACGACGGGCGCCATCAACTTCGCAAGATCAAGAACAGAGAGTCTCTGCTGCGCCACCATCACACGGCGCTTCTCTGCGAGGACGCACACGGAGGACGAGTCGGCGACGGTGCCCTTGAGTATAGAACAACGACAATGATGACGCCGCGATCTCGAATCACTAATTTCGAAGATGAAGGCATCCACTATGGGTGTGTTCGTTTCCGAGTACCTAAAGTTTAGAGGGGTCACATTAAAAAGAATCTTATCATTTAGAAGTATTAAATAAAGTCTAATTACAAAACTAATTGCAGAACCCTAGTGCTAATTCGCGAGACGAATCTAATGAGGTATATTAGTCCATGATTAGTGAATAATTACTGTAGCATCACTGTGGCAAATTATGGATTAATTAGGCTCATTAAATTTGTCTCGCGAATTAGCACACAGCTGTGCAAAAAATTTTATAAACAGATTTTATTTAATACTTTTAAATAGCAAGATTCTCTTTGATGTGATGGATCTAAAGTTTAGAGGGTGGGAAACGAACATGCCCTATGTTCATTCGGAAGAAGTGAAGAGAAGAATCAGTGAAGGATCGAATGATCCATCGCCGGAGATCCGAGAAGTTGATCGGCTTGGCCTCCGTCTAAGGCAACAACGCGAAGGAAGAAGAGCAGCCTCAACGCTGCATCACGTTCTTCTTTCAACGATGAGGACAGGATGTCCATTTTTTTTCCGGCGGTTGCAGTTCTTCTGACGCGCAAGAACCCAGGAGGCCGGTGCACATGTCCTAATCTGGTCAACTGCCGTTAACCAGTAACTGCACAAGATGCCGAGATCGATTCATCAACAGAAAAAGATTTGGCGTCACAAAGAAGATTAAGAACAAGAATTCTCGAGTTCAATTTTTTGGTTACGTTCTTTTGTTTCTCTTGCTCTTGCATCGCTAATCCGGAAACATGCAGGAATACTGGCCAACATAAAAACAATAACGGAGCAAGCAATGGTCCCTGATACAAGCAGGAACACCGCAACAACACTAAAGAGGAACAAAAGCCAATCGGCTCCAACGACATGGCATTTTAATTAGAGAAAATCTGACCATGGTATTGTTTTTGCATATCATTCTTGGACTTCATCACCAACGAGGAACAACTGAACAAAGCCATCATACTTCCTGACGATGATGAAGACCACTTCACAGGCTCCACCGAGGTACAAGCAACATCCGTGCGATGCGGATCACGCGATGACGCTGACCACCGAACATCTCGGTCCCAAGCGCCTCCGAAGCAACGAGCCTCCGCATAATCCACGATGGTAGCGAATCGCTCACAGCCAGCGCTTCTACAGGTGCCGACCGCCGATGGTGCCTGAGAGTGAGAGCCCGGCCAAGGCATGCAGCATGGACGGCGGTTGCCGATGGACCACAGGTCCATAGCGGGGAAGGTATAAGAATTTATACGGTAGCGGTAGAGTAATTTTACTCATATGTGCTAATTATTAGACTAAACATTTAAATACATCAATCTTGTTAATTTTGCAATTTACTCTATAAATTGTATTTTAACAAAAATAATTCTCTTAGTTAATAAATGATGACGTATTCTATGCAAAATATATTACATATCTTCAACTTGGAACTAGAACATAAGCTGATGGAGACCTAGGCATTGGCTGCAATATTTTCTTCCATAAAAAATTATTTGCCCTGAGACCAAGCTTTTAGGCAGCAAATTAGATGTCTACATCTTATGATGATTACATACACGTGTTCTCCAAAAAAATATTTTACAAATATGAGATTGGTCTACACCCTAGTTATTTTGTGCATAGTACTTTCAATGTTTAAGTTCACGGCTTAAACTCGAATTACATCCGTGTAAAGTCATGCAAATTCACACTCCAAATCCTATTTGGTCCAGAAAATTGTCATTATTCAATGTGCATGTGTAATGCAATCACTATAGCATACAATACATTTAGTGATTTGTTAGTTTTACAATTTATTACCTATTGTAATTTTAACAATAATAATTCACCATAATTAAGCATCAAATACCATGTTATATGATCAATGTGCTTAATTCAAGTGGAATTATGTGCAAAAGACAAGTGGTACCTTATCATTTTGAACAATAAAAGATTCTAAAAATTTATATATTGGCCATACGCAAGGTAATACCTTATTACTACTGCGGGGTATATATTGTGAATGTGCTCAATGTGCGAACCCAATATCAAAGTTTGGAATAATTAAAGGTTTATATCTTTTTCCAGTGATTACCTTAATTCATACTTCATATTGACCGTACACAAGGTAGTATCATAATACTATTACTGGATCTACACTACCATATAGTGACTATCCTCAACGTGTGTACCCAATTTTGAATATGAATTAAATAAGGTTTACACCAACTTGGTGATTATTCTCTAGTAACCACCCCTTCTAGTATAATATATATGAATGGAGCCTATGACATCTATTTACGATCACATCAAACTATGCCTATAGCAACTAGTTTATAGTCCACTTCTGCGAGGTCTTCGCTATTTAGACGATTACCATTCATATGTTCAAACACTAGTGTTAGGCTACCAGTATATGAAGATAGAGACTATATCTTGATGGTGAATACTATTTAGCCTCAATAGTAATAGCGCTTTTATTGCCTATCAAATATGAGGTCATACACTACTTGTAGTTCAACTAGTATTTTGAATATAAATTTTGCATATAGTATTCAAGACTCATCATGAATTTATAGCTTAAAGCATTCATCTTTACTTAGTTAAATAGCAGAAAATAGTGCAACATATTTTGGTGACTATCTTTACTCAAATAAGCAGAGCCTATGTTTTGACAATGATTCTTGCATTGTCTATTCATTGTAGAATAGAGTTTAAAACAATTGCAGTGACTTTTTATCACTTGTCATTGTCAATTATTGGATAGTCCACTTATACTCAAGTATCATCTTAGTTAACAAATATGCACATCAATATTTTATGCTATGTCATTTACGATCCAAGTAAATTAATTATATACATGATCAGTTCATGTAGGACATGGCTAATGTTTTCACAATGGATTTTCTTTTTCCTGAACTCGTATTGAATGGATTAATTCTCTAAGTAGAGGCACTACATACAAATAGTATCATTGGGTTGCTCATGACAGCATTGCAACCATAGCTCTACCAAAGAGAATTCCCATCTTATTTCTAAAGTAACCACGCATGCAACATAGTGTGTTCTGTCTACTCTATTTTTTTTAACAAAAAGATGAGTACTTTAAAAAAAGCAAGGTCCATCAACTTTTGCAATTTCCATTCGGAATTGCTAACAAAGAATGTAATATTGCCCAAACATAAGTAATTGTTTATTTAGTCATCTATCATGATTTTAAGTTAAATGGTAATTTACAAAGCAATGGATCTCTAAAACACATATGATGTCAGTAATGGCAAGTCTCACATTTGTCCAAAGGTGTGGTTGAATAGCTTACATGCATACCAAATTAAACATTTGGTTGAATCATTCATCCAATCCATCAGAGGTAGTCGAGTTTAAGGGGATAAGTTTGAAGCTCACTTCAACAAACGAGATCCACAAAAATCTCCATATTACACTAGGATTAACATTAGTTAAATATTATACTACATGCGTAGTATATTGTCCATTGTAAATATCATGTAATTATACATGGTATTCATATCTTGTATGAGTTAAATTTCATACTAAAGTTCATTTGGGATCCAACCAGATAGAAAAGGAAATTTGTTTAGTGGAGTATTGCACCGCTAACCTGAACATGAAGATCATACTCTCGTTATGGGTATTCAGTTATTAATCTTGGATGTATTCATGCATCACCGCTATATGTTTTCACAATATCCATTTATATGATTTCATATTGAAATCTATTACTAAGAGTGATGATGAAATATAGCACTGAACTTGATACAATGGTTTGGTACAATGGATATGAAAACTAAATACTCATAAAAAATCTTTTCATAGAATCTGGGGTGTATTATGCATACATCAATCCCATATTACATGTTGCGTGCAAAATAATTTTTCAGTCTTAATAGAAGACTTGGCATGATAGTCTTGGTCATTTTGCATAAGGGATGATAAGAAAAATTATTATCAATTCTATTGGTCATGGCATACATTCCTGTAATCCTCAGATTCTATGTACACCTCATGTGTCACAAGGGAATTAATTTTAAGATCCAATTATCTTAAAATTTGAAAAAATAAGGCATTCAATGGATTATGTAGTTACTCTAAAATGCTTGTTAACGCATTTAAAAATAGTTTCACATAAGTCCCTTACTCTTAAGGCACCACAATTTTACCAAATTCATTGCTCGTATTTTAATTAGAGTAAATTATCCTGAACAAGGGATCAAATCCAATCTCATGGAATTATTTGGTTTTGGGAACTATAATATTGAGTACTCTATGTCCATATTAATTATTAGCTAATTGAATCTCTTATCGAGATAATTTAAAATGTATGACCAATGAAATAGAATTGCAAAAATGCGGACTTACACACTGTATTATTATAACAAATTCATTAGACTACAATTATATGGCTCCCTCCGTTGTGGTTAGTATGTGGAGGATTGGCCTCAGCCAAATATTTTCCATCTATGTATCGGTTATGTTTTACACATAAAGATATCACCACCTCAGTATATGTTCATGGCATTGAGGATCTACAAGGAGATATTATTATCCGTCATAAGTACCTTTGATCGCTCATAGAGGATTAATTTACAGTCTGTATACTGACTACACTATTGAGGGTAATTCCTAGCATTAGAGGGAGATAAATACCACATATATAATGCTAGAAATCTAAAGTGAATGGTATACAAATTCAACCCTCAGATCCACGTACGCACCAAAAAGTATCTGAAGCACAGTTCAGAATATTTTATATTTATAACACATTACAAATAGTCTACCAAATGCATTTACTTATCAAAAGTATCATCACATCCGATCCCTACTAATAATGTCTAGGAAGAGTGGAAGTACCTAACAAATTACTCAGCTCCCAAGTTAAAATAAGAGAGGGGAGAAGTATGATCATTAGGGATATAGCTTATTTCAAGCTTCCATGGAAGTTAATAGAGGAGATATCCTCCAGGATAGTAAATGCGAATAAAAATCATGCATGTTGTTAGACACTTTGTAGATATTCAAATCCAAAACCAATAAATGTTGTTTAACATTCAAAAGCCCAGTATTTGTGCACATAAATCAGGCACTGGGTCAATGGAACACTCTAACTCCATCGTGGGAGATGAGATAGAGTTCTAGAGGGTGGATATTTTCACAAGCTATATTGGTTCCATTGAATCAATAATATAAATACTACAAATTGTTGACATATACTCATCAAAATTGTCATACACCTTCAGCTGGATCCAGACCAAACGTCCTAGGCAGAGTGTCCAGACACTCAAATCGGTCAAATCAAAGGTGACAATTAGGGGGAAGTGTTCTCGTTCAATGGTGAGAAGTATTCATGATAGAAATATCTACTCATATTGCATTCTTTATAAAAGCAAGGAGAACTTGTAGTACATGGTTTCACACAGAGAGTGAGCAACATACCTGCATGGTTGTGTGAAAATTATGTTCCCATATTCAATCGTTGGCAGATCAAATTATGTTGATAGATTCAGATATACGATGGATTTTGTTTTCTAAATCGAAGTTGAAGTCGCAACATATATTGTGTATAACTCAAGTTATAGGGACTTGAAAATATTGAGTTGATGTGGTACAACTAACCAAGTAAGTATGTTCCATACATGGATTACTCCAATTAATATGATTGCGCATGTGTGTCTATAAAGAAATTTCAAAATGAATTTTATCATCTCAACACACAAACAAGCAAGCAATCATTTTAAGATGGATTTTGAGATGAAATTTGGGTAAAACCAAACTATACTTAAGTCTACAACTTAAGTAGGAACATCAGTTTACCAATATAGAATTGATATTGTACAACAATATTCAAATAATATTGGAAAGTTATATCCATCAACACTTGTAGTAAGTCAATCTCTAAAGATGGATAATTTTCCATAAGGACTGTGGGATGACATCCTTAGTGCCATCAAAGCGCTTATGTATCCTACAAATTGCAACAGGCCTAATAGTGCATTTGTAGATATTTTGCTATAGCTCAAGATAGCGTAACTCAATAACACCCAATAGGTGGGAGTCAAAGAGGATATCCACGGATATCAAATGGTACCAAAAGGTTTTGATCTATTATGAATAAATCATGATGTGACAAGTGGGATACCAAGGCACTGGCTAACTAATCCTCATATTGCCGCACTATTAACTGATGCTATCGTAGTAAAATTTTCATTGGAGTTAGAAAATAAATTGTAATGGTAACTTCACCTATCATTCCGAAGCATTACTTAAATATGCATAACTTCATTGAATGATTAATTGTGATTCTTTCGAGTCAATTATATTATCTATAAGCGTAATACGACTTATATTGCTTAGATGATAAAAGGTTATACGAAAGCAGTATTACTAAACATATTGCTAAACATCTTGCAAAATTATATGATAAGATAATTTTGTGAGATTCACTCATAAAGTTATTACAAACTACTACATTCTAGAAATATAATTCTAAAATTGATATCGGTATACAAGTACTTTGATTTTTGCAAAGTTAAGGGGGAGACTCTCCTTAAGTTATAACCTATTCAAACATCATATTTTACTCATTTTCCCTATATGAGTTTTTCCTTGGAACGGTTTCTCATGAAGATTTCAATGAGGCAATATCAATACAAGAATATATATCATATCTCCTATTTTCTCCATCGGGGTTTTAAAGTGATATTCAAGACATATTGGTTGTCATATCTTCTATTTTCCCTAAATGGATTTTTAAGAAGGTATCAAAGACATATTATTCCTCCTCATATTTTCCCAATGAATTTTGGGGAGGTTATTTGTATATGATCCACAGATCATATTATTGATCTCCAAACTTACTTATAATTTTCTCCTTTTAAGATTTTCTCATATGAGTTTGCGATGAGACAATAACCTATATAAGCTATATCATTTTCTTCTATTTTTCCACTAGGTTCTAAAGGAGTTTTAATGGCATATAAATATACAATTTGGTTTCTTCTTAGATTTTTCCATAGGATTTTTGGAGGAATATCTCCCATACAATAATGAAGGATGATTGAACAAAAATTACATGAAGCATACAAGGAGCTAATTGATCAAAGAGGAGTGTTAGAAATGAATTTATCAGTGATCAATTAGTTTGCACCTCTTTATAGAAAGACATCTCTCGGTAGATAGACAGGACCTTTCATGAAAAGATACGAACCTTTTTCGCGAAGAGGCCTGAACCTCGAAGGGACATGTCCTTTAGACACACCCTTTCATCATGTATAAATATATAATCACGCTATTCATTTAATAAATTATTTGTTCATTTTATTCTAGTCTCTACTTTCTAATTTTAATAAATATTACCCGCGTGCAAAGACGAGTAAACACTTCGGTGCCGTCACGCCGGAGGAGCTGACCGTCTTAGCCGCCGCCACCGTCAATATGTCGCCGGCGTCGACGAACGTCCCGATCGTGTTCCGACTCGAAGTCGGCGCTGCCCCAGCCATCGTTGCATAGCCCTGGTCTCTGGAGCACTCAACGGCCGACACCAGGCGGGTCCGGCCGCATCGACGACCGTCCTCGCTCGAGGGCGCATGACCGGTCGTTTCGTTGTTTAGTCGGTCATCGCCCTCCACCTCCATGCACCGTAAACTACAGACTTGGGCCGGTCCAGTCCATTTCGTATAGTTCGTTCCAACGACCAACAAATCTGACCATTTCTTTTTCATGTTCTTCTCTGCACACTTCTTTTCCCTCGAAGACACAACTGTATAGTACGCGCGTAGTTTTCATCTAAAAGTACTGTATATTTCAAATTTTCATCTGTACATAGTACAACAAGTATCGTATGCATCTCATGTGTGTGTATAAATACACTCAATCATACAAATACACTAGTGCAGCTCGATGATCTCTGTCAGTCAGACTCCCTGCCTGCACTCTCGTGAATTTAGTTTCCTCAAGTCGTCGACGTGGTGCAGGACTGCGTCGCGAACCGAGGCGACCCAGACGCCGCATGCGCTCCGGCCGCCGTCGTCGTCGGAGCTGCTGGGGCGGTGGCGCCGGCACCGCCGCTGGCCTCCTCGGCGATGCCGATATTGCTTCCACGGGGAGTAGCAAGCTGGGCCTGCTGCGCTCCTCCTCCTGCCATGACCGACGAGATGGCCGCCGCCAGCGCCGTGGTGAAGTTGGGGTCGGCCGCGATCGCCGCGGTCACGGTCTCCATCACTGACTGCTGCGGCTGCCGGGCGACCAGCCCGGCCGGCATCGCCGCCGCCGCCGCGGGCGCCCGCTGCGGCAGGAACATCGCCAGCGGCGAGGGCACCGCGAACGGCATCGCGGGGCCCGCCGCCGCGGGGTGGACCATCCCAACCGGCGGGCGCTGCAGGCCGTGAGCCAGCAGGCCGCCGCTCCCGGGGGCGCCGCCGCCGGGCGCCTGGGTGAGGTCGAGGGTGATGGTGGGGAACGGCGCGGAGGCCGAGAGTGTGGCCATGGTGGACGCGTAGGGGATGCTGGCGTGGTGGTGGAACAGCGCCGCGGGGTGGTGGCTCAGGAGCGCCGCCGCGCCGTCGCGGCTGGTGGCCGGGCCGGAGAGCAGCATGGCCGCCGCCGCGGACGTCGTGTTCGCCATGGTGGTCGCTGCCGGCGGCAGCGGGTGGTTGTGGTGGCCCTCGTACGTCGTCACCAGGATGCTCTTGTCCTCGGCGCACCGTTGCACCTGCAGGCACATGCACGTACAAATCAAACATGGCTCATGGATGCCACCAGCTGCTGCTGCTGCTGCAGTTATTAGCTTTGATGCATGCTGCCCTTCACGTAAGCAGCATACATGCAAGCATGTCTTTGGGTTTAGAATATCGCAGCGACTGTTTGGTGAGCTATCAGCGTCTCTGCACTGAAAACATCACAAACGTGTTGGCTTGCAACTAGCTAGGAGATGGTCCTATCATGGGCCATTTTATACAGTTCGTAGACGTGTGTGTGTGTGTATGGCCTGCCTTGGTATGCAGCTAGATGTTGATGGGGGAAGATAAATGGTAATAAAATATGCTTCATGATATGTGCAGTAGGCATGTATGTTCACATTAGCATGAAAGTGCTTCATGATATCTGTGCATCAGTGCATGTGTCATCTACCGAATATAGAAGCTATCTGTTAGTCAACTGTATGCAGGCCTGAAGTGTGATCTTGTTTAGTCAATTCACATGTCAAGTTTCAAAAGGATTAAAAGGCGCACTTTGTCAGAGATTAGGTGATCGTGCCTATGCAAGATAGAGGACTATATATATTCGTCACATTTGTTTTTAAGGCACACAACAAATAATGGATTCTTCTTTTCTACCTAGTTTTCTACTAGTTTATACTTTGATCTTTCCCTTGCACATGTCCGTGTGGAGTGTGACGAAACAATACGAGGACAAAAACTCGATCTAGCTACTACATTTTTAAGTACAATTTAGTTTACTTGTTAGTAACAAATGTTTACTGTGGGGTTTAATTTCTGCTTCAATGTTTATCTAAACATTGAGATAGCCTTCCTGCTAGTCAAGGCAAAAAAAAAAAAACATTGAATACCAAACTGCTAATGTTGGCACCAGAGGTCCAGAGCCCTAGAGGAACATGCATGATAGCTATATGTGTGATGCTTCTAATAAAGCTAGAGGTTGAAGAACACAATCACACAATGGGTAATTATTCAGGCAAATGTTAAAGTTCTGCCTCGGCACAGTCAACAAATGACCTCCTAAAGTCTATGGAAATGATGTAACGGAGGTAAATTTTCAACAGGAGATGGCGACTATGATATAGGCCGTGCATGTATTATATACCTGCTTCCTGACGGGGCATGCCACAGCCATTGTGCACCGGTAGTATGCTCTCGGGCATGGGTTACCCTTGGCCATCTTCTGCCCGTACTTCCTCCATTGACACCCATCGCTAATCTACAGTTAGAAAGAAATGCCAGAAGACAATGTTAATTATATTCGAGATAGAGCACGTACATGTCAGTACCAAATCGATATGAACTTTTATGCAGGTTGGATAAAATGACTATGATGAGGAGGAGGTGTGAGATTTGAATATCTCTTCTTGAAAGTATCCAACATGTAAGAAGATTTGAGAAAAAATAAAAAAAAAACAAGCTTCATAATTGCAGTATGCATATGTGCAACCTAATTGTTGAAAAAAAAAGCTTTAAATGTTCAGACGATAGCTGAAAGAAATGTAGCTAAAACTTTTCAGGCTTCCTCGCTCTACGAAGGTACGTGGTTGTTACACCGTACTGCAGGTATACCGTGTTCTCTAGCACTTGTCTTTGTCTAATAATGAATTGAGCAAGTCAACTTATATTAGAAGGAATTACTATACCATTGGTGCCTCAGATCGCGCGCGCACAGACACCCTCGCCTTCCGGCCCGGCAGCTCCGCCGACGAGGCCTGCTCGCCGTTCTCCCTCGGCGGCGCCGTCCCATCCTGCGACATCTTCCTCTTGCCGTCGGAGTTGTTGATCCCACCATTATTGCTCAGCGAAGGTGACGCCTCGCCGGCTCCGTCGCTGGCCTCATCCTCCGCTCCGGCGTCGGGCCGCGTCTGCGCCGTGGAGGAAGCACGCGCCTCCAGCAGCTGCCGGGTCGCCGACGAGTTGGGCGCGCCCATGGTGTTCAGGTGGGTCTGCATCGAGATTTGGTGGCGATCGACACGTACGTGTGCCGTTCCTTTAGTCAAACAGGAAAGCGAAGGAAGCAATTGAAAGTGTTCATGCATGAGATGAGAACATGCTAACTACTCCTGCTACAGCGATCAAGATGTAATAGCTGTGTGTTCATAGTAAGTGTGTCACTGTAAGAAAGCAAAAGGACAATATTACAAGTGGAGATAGATTCTTCCAATCTCTTTATAAACTACAACCTTTGTGTAATTCACCTATGGAGGTGTTTGCAAATCAAATCATCTCGAGGCGACGAAAATGCGAATTAAGTCATCAGTTTGGAAGAAATTTCTTTGGGAAGATCACTGCGAAAGTTTCCGAAGAAATAATGTAGTGATCTAGTTAGCGCCATCCTCTGGCCCCATGCTCTATGGTTTCTAGCTACTACATTAGTATTTGATTTAGATTACATTATCTGCCGTGTTTTTTATATGATTAGTCAATCAAGTAAGTAAATCGAGGCATTCATAAGCTCATGTGGCAGGATTTGATGAGGATCTTACATGAACGTGCGTGCATGCACGCAAATTTAGCTATGACCTGTACATTATTGCGCGAATCTTGATCGTGAAGAATCTTTCCGCGCGGCCAGCATATATATTTCTCTAGCATAGACCTAACTGTTGAACGGGAAATTGATCTAAAAATTGTGCAATTATCGATAAGGTTGTAATAATTCCACAGGTTCAAACTTCAAACGACCAGGTGATCCCTTCTTAGATTTGATTCTCAAATAAGAATGAATTAAAGAAACTGCGAAATAATTGATCGAAAGAGGGAAACAAGTCTAGCTAGCCAGATGTAGAAGAGTGAAAGCCTGATTAAAACCCAAGAATTTCACAGAAAACAACATTTCTGTTGCGATATGTAACTTGCGTTAAAATCCTCAAGTATAACTTCCAAAAAAAAACTTTCGAAATAAAGGGGAGGAAAAACTAAGAAAGGAGATTGAAAAAAATTTGATATCGTACTCCAGAAGATGGGAGATCATGATAAGATGCAAGCTAGGCCTACAGTGTCTAACAATCGGAGGAAGTGTCACTTACATGAGGCAGCAGTGATGATCGGTTGTTCATGAGATCAGGATGCTGATGCTGATGCGGGTGGTGCTGCGTGACCTGGAGAAGCTGCTGGTACAGCGTGCCATAGTTCCGGGTGAGCTCCTCTAGGATGCCCCGCAGCTGCCGGTTCTCGTCCACCACCCGCCTGAGCTCCGTTTCCACCGCTGACGCCTCCATCTACGCATGGTATAGCAGCAGGAATGCAAGATCCAGTAATCAAGCAACAGCCAGAGAGGAAAAGAAAATCATCTTCATAGAGACCAATGAAAATGAACCAACTTTGTGATTCTTCGCCGCCGTCACTTCCTCCCCGGCGCTCGCCGCGGCGGCGGTGCCCGTGGTCAGCAGGTCTAGCCCGATCTGCGCAGCAACCCGAGCAATTTCACACGGTCGGCGAAACGGCAATCAACAGGCCGGCCGGGCATAATTTTTCAGCAATCAGCACACAAGCCACGCCATGTATGGAAGCTGATGGTCGAGATCGAGAGAGGTGACTCACGTTGACGTCGTCCCGGCCACCTCCGGGCGGCACCCTGCGCCCGCCGCCGTCGTCCTGCTGCCGCCGGGCACCGGAGTCCCGCGAGAAGAAGTCCACCTCCCTGATCTCGCCCCGGCGGCCGGCGGCCTCCTCGTCGTGCCGCGGACCAAACAAGGCGGCGGCTCCGCGATGATGCAGCGAGAGAGCGCCGTGCGCCATGGTGGCGTCGTCTTCCCCTCCTTCCTCGTGGACGCTGTCGTGGCGGTGGCGCTCCGGCTTCGTCTCCATGGAAAGGGCGGAGAAGGATTGGGCTTTATGGTTACTTGTGTCAATTAGGGTCAAGGATACACACAAAAGAAGCCAAAGCTGATGGACTTGGACTTTGGACTGCACAAATAAAGCATTAAATAGAAACGAAAAAAACACATGGGAGGTGGGTGTGGACCAATGGGAAGGCGGGAAGGGCCGCATGGGGAGGGTGGGCCAGCAGCGTCAGGCGCCGCTTTGCATGACGTGGGGGAAAGGCAGGGATCGGAGGGGCAGATCCGTAACTGCGCGCGCGCGTCCACGTGAGAGGGGAGGGTCATTAGGAAAGGCATCGAGGTCAAGGAAGTCAATTTGGGTTGGAGGACCAAGTGGCGCCGGAGGACGACACGACGACGACTAATGATCTCTCGTCTCCCAGTTTTGGCGCTTTTTTTTTACGAACGGTCAAAAATATCACGCCGTTGCGAAGTCTAGACGTAAGCCTTTGATGTGTGGTTAACAACCCCTGTGCTAGCGTAAATTAGTGATATGATACCTATTGTGAATGCAAATGTAATATTGTTTGTGTGTACACTCTGATTATGACAACATGCCTATTGTGTTAACGATGGGAAACACATCCTAGTATTTTTTTTTTGGCTTACCAATTAACTTAATTTATGGTATATGTACGTTTTATGTCAAATTTGAATCTGATATGTTTAATCCTTTATCTATAAGAAACTTTGAATTTAAATTTAAATAAAGTACTCACCATTATATAATAAGCACAAAAATTTCTAGCCTTGTTCTTTCCACAAAAAAAGAGCCTTAGTGTGCTCAAACTAAGCCACTGAATTCATGGATAGACCTGTGTTGGAAAAGAAAACTAAATATATCCAAATCATTGCCCATCCAAAATACAACTAACCTACACAGGAGTCTACACGCCAATCCGTTGTTATCGAGCGTACTTCTCGAGCAGTTTACACAGTACACGGCACAAAGACCTTCAAAAATGATTCTTTCTTCAACTGCTGTGATCACTGATGCAACACACTAATTAAGCTGGACCACATGGTTAATGGCACGCCATTTTCCTAGCTAGCCGTGTTGTTTTCTGCGAGAGGGGTGAGGTGTGTCTCGATCTCTTGAGTGACTTGTTTCTTCGAGAAGGTACGCTTAGTCTTCACCTACTATGTGGCTTATTTTTCGCAGACCGGGTGTGGCGCATCTATTTCTTTTTTGCTTCAGCACGGTCTGGTTGCGTGTTGGCTCTCCAACGCGTCGACATCTCACGTGGAAATCTAAAAATATTCCATCTCGCCAGTTCAACGGAGTGGGAAAAGGGTATGAGAAGTACAACGTACACGGCAGAAAGAAAAAAGAAATGAATCCATGGAAATTCTGCAGCATAATATTTTGAAGTGGAAGGACAAAGGACTACATAGCTGTATGTTTTCGGCACATGCATGGTTGTTTTCGAAACACATGCAGGGAGAAACTGGCCGCTAGCAGCGCGGGGCCTGCCAGAGTGGTTGCTGTCCGTGAAGTTGTTCGGAGTACGTTTCTTCATTCCATTTTGATCGTTTGCTTCCCTCGTTGCTATTTGGATATTTGCGGAAGTGATTGAGATATAGGCCTGGTTTTCTAGAGAAGAATTTAAGGGCTCCCATTCACCGACTTCTTATCACCGTTCCTGCCTTTTGTCAACATCCGTCAAAATAAAGAAAAACAATGGACGTAGATAAATGCCCCCACTCTCTTTTACTTGTCCTAGTAGAACTTTGACGATTTGTGCGCGTGAAAGTACACATATTTGCAGGGTAAAAATAACAATAACAATGTACTGAATGACGAAATGTATTTTTTACATTTCGAGATGAACGTGTACTTTTCATAAAGTGTTCACAGCATGTAACGGGGGAAAATCTCTGACCATGTACACATATTTTAACATTTTTTAAAACAAGTATTTTTAACATTTCGAGGCTAACGGATTCTAAATTATTACTTATTTGCGAGAGGACCAGAGATTAGGTCAAACCTATGGCGATGGGTGAGCGAAGACAAAACGATCGGAAATACTATATCCTAAAGGGTAACATGACGGCCTCGGCAGAGGCGAGAAACTGGATCGGACATAGAGCATCTCACAGGACTCAACCAGCCAGCCGCTCGCTCGACAAGCACGTACTAACAGCAGTGTAAACATGGTCAGCTTTCCCATTCAAGGCAGTTTGACGTTTCCCAACACCCGAGGGCGCACGTTGCATGGTGTACGACAAATATGGGAGCCATCCGTGCTCCATATGGGCCCATGAAATCAGAGTATGAAACCCATGTACTTCACGGGCCACACGTTGCTTAATCTACATTATCCAGCCGCGGTTGATGTGGAAAGGTGTGGAAATCAGGGAGACGAACCAAGGGGCTAGAAAGGGAGGAGATGGAAAAGGGCGTGGAGCAAGGTCTGTTGAGAGAGGAGACAAGATAATACCTTGTCTGCAGCTGGCCACTAATAGTCAAGCATCCTACCAGCACAGATGATCAAAGCAGAGGCTACCGGATCGTAATTATATTAATGTAATAAGACTTTGGTATGTATGGTCCATGTGAAGCTTGCTTCTGCAAGGAAGATGCCGTCATTATATTAGTCGCATGTGATACAAGATTGAGCGGCAGCCAGGCAACTTGTTGATGTCTTCGGCGGTGTCCTTCTTGTTTTTGTTTTTGTTTGTTGATGGACTCTTTTGTCGCTCCATTCGGGTAACATTGACACTCTGGCGTTGGTGCTGGTTCTTTCTGGGATTTCCCCTTGCCTGTTACAATTTGTCAAGGCACATTGATATGAGGTTAGGTTGCACAACCCTTTCTGCTTTACTCTTTTTTGTTTTTTCGTTTGGTCCATATAGTAGAGTATGAGTCACTCTTTAATTAGTACAGCTAGCTGGCCTTCCCAACATACACAATGATACAGGACAAATAAGCTGATCCAGATAGACGTCCACCAATCATCACCATACGCACACACATTTCTCATCTTGACAAACTCCTCTCTTCAAAGTCAGAGATATGGCAATATATATATATATATAATCTATTCTACACGTGCTTGTAGCTACTCCTACATGTGTATTTCATTATGTAGGACGTATCTGACCAATAAAAGGTATGTACGAGGTGTATGTGATCATACTATACCATCTGTGATGGTATATATAGATTATGTTGGAATTGTGGCCTATACTAGGCCCATACGTGGCTGGTGATTGGGTGGCCCAATTTCATATAGAAAGCCAAGGTGGCGTGGTAGAAGTGGCACGTGGGACTTTAGTCCCACATTGCTTACTTAGGTGGACATATACCAACATATATGTGGGGCTTTGTGAGCCTCTACACATGTGAGACAAAGGATGAAGGATGCTATGCTATGAACACACACAAGCCACACGCGCGCGCGTTATTATCGCGTGACTTGTGAC
Source organism: Panicum hallii (assembly GCF_002211085.1). Taxonomy (NCBI): domain Eukaryota; kingdom Viridiplantae; phylum Streptophyta; class Magnoliopsida; order Poales; family Poaceae; genus Panicum; species Panicum hallii. Next base: position 50,141,233 of record NC_038046.1, read on the forward strand.
TTGCGACGATACGCGATCGCGTCGTTTCGTGTTATACCAACAGTTTAATTTTGCCTTTTGTTTTGTTGGTCAATTTCTACCACACCTAGATTTCCACGTCAACCGGGAGTAGTGGGGGCATGTTCCGTGCGTGGGCTCCAGTCGGTTGCCGTAGAGAGGTCCTAGGGGGCGGTTCCTGAGATTTAGGCAGATCGAATCTGAGAGGCAGCGCACTATATATGGGAGATGTCCTGTATACGGAGAGGTTACCGGTGACTCGCATCTGACTCTCTCTTTTTCTCTGCGCCGCCGCTTTTATCCCTGCCGTCCCTTCGTCTGCCGTACAGCGGATCGAGGGAGAGCGGTGTCTCCGAACCGGCGCCGGCGATCTGAGGACCTGTACGGGTGTCTCCGCTCGCGTCCTTTCTCTTCATCAACGATTTCTTCGCTGCATCCGCACAGGATCCACTGTAAGTTAATCCAGTGTTCCCTGCAATTCTTTTATGATGATCTCGTGGCTAGATCTGGTGTCTGTTTATGTTAGATGTATAGTTTTACACGAATTCATCCTGATCTGTGTAGTATTAGGGCTATTCGTGTTAACCGCTATTAAATGTATGTTCTCTCGTATGCTGCTCTGGTTGTACAGATTAATCTTAAACCCTGTTAATTTTCTAAAAGATTATATATATATAGGCTAGGACCAGACGTATAAGTATGTAGTTGTATTAGGTAAAGATGCACACACCTACATATCTCTCTCATTCTACCAAGAAAAAAAGGCCTCCAAAATATTCTACAATAATACTCTCACTCCAAGACCAAGATGCTTGCAAAAACTCAGTGTCTATAGCTGGTCTAAAAGAATAACGAGTACTATACGTAGTATAGGCTTGCTAATTTGTCTTATACACCTGAAGTCTTGGCATTAGCTGTGTATTCAAAGTGGACGCGGTCACACGCAAATCACCCGGAAGATATATATCGTAGCTCGCAGAGAGCGGACCAAGTATGCGTATGACCTGCAATACAGAGTAGAGTAGAGAAGTCAAATCCAAGCGAGCACCTACGTAGAAAAGTTATACGTAGGCCAAGCGTTGATTAGTCCTGCAGATTCTAATAAAATTCGCGATTATGCTCTGTTGACCAATATTGTTCTAGCTCGCTCTCTCAGCAAAAAAGAAAAAAAAAAACTCTCAAGAAGCAAGAAGAGGGAAGCCGTGGAACCATGTAGAGGAAGATGAAGTATCAAAAAGTAATTGCGGATCTTTTTCTACTCCTACTCCTACATTTTAATAGCCACGTGCATACTAGGTAGCCGATGCGATTTTTTATTTTTTAACAGCAAGTATAGAACTAGATTCCACACAAGAAACAACATGATGACCTGTGAGTCCATGTAAGGGTTGCTTTAGTTGGTGAAGAAAGGGACCCTAGTTTGCACTCATAAGCGCTGGAATGCCCTTCGATGTATAGCGAGTAATGAGCATTTGGATTTTTCATCGCAAAACCAATTAACAGAGAAGGAAGCATTGCACCGGCCTTTGATACTGGTTCAGTTCATCACTACCGGTTTGAACAGAAGCAGGAAGTGATGGTGGCATCACTAGTTCACTACTGGTTCAATGTTATAAGTCTGGATCAATCATTGGGGTGGCAAAGAACCGGTTCTTGTCTAGAACGTAGTGGTTGTCCGAGGAACCACTACCGGTTTGTGACAGACAGACGCATAAGTACTGTGTAGTTCATACTACTACTACTACTACTACTACTACTACTACTTCTTGGTGTTACAATCTGGTAGAGTGAAATTGCATTTGGTGGCCAGAGGTTTTGGGATGTTCGAATCAACATAAGCACTCACCAGTCACCACTACAACTCCACAGATATAGACGCTAATAATGGCCTGGCACGTTGCAGACGTATTAGGGCAGCTCCAATGTGTGATAAAATCGAACCATGGTCTACCCAAACCGAACAAAGCAAATAGTGACGGTCGATGTTTAGTTGTCAGGTCGAAAATCGACCATAGAACTCAGTTCGACGCGAGGACAACAAAATAATCATCAACAATGCAGATGTGGCGGGATCCGTAACCAGCACAACTGCGATCCTGTTCTTTCCCACCACCCCAGGAACAAAGAAGATCGAAACGAAGAGAAAAATTGATCCGAATGCTTTAAAGAAACAGGCTAACAAATAGAAAAGGAAATTGATCTGAAATGTTTCTTGGACTTGGAAAAAAACAAAGAAATCGATCCAGGTCTGCATGTATCTGGACCAAGAACCACCTTGATGTACAGGTCATGGCGGATGACTAGGAGCATATCCTCCTCGGCGACGGCGACGTGATCAACCGGACGGGAGCCGCGTGATTGAGCGGGTTGAGCCTGACGAGCATCGCCTCCACGAGCGCTCATCTCCTCGGTTGGCCCAGTAGCGCGACTGCGAGCCGTATGAGCGCTGCGAAGGACCTGATCTACTTGGATCCGCAGCTGGTTGGCTCGATCTGCTCTCATCCATGGCTACACTTCAAGATGCATCACCGGATTGGAAGGTGGGGAAGGGAGAGGCGAAAGAAAGAGAACGAGATACGGACCAGCGCTGGCCGATTTTTGCATCAGTTCGAGCGGAGAAAAGATGGGTGCAGGTGTTGAGATCTTTTTTATTTTATGCTGGTCCCACGAACCGATGTTAGCACTGCAGCTATCGAACTGAAGCATTGTTCGACTTGCGTGGCCGGCACAAGTCGAACCAGCACTGGAGGTGTCCTTAGTGTTCTAATATCTGGTGGATCATTATCCTAGCCTATATAAGTCCGATTTCAGTTTTCAATAACTGTCTCTTAGGCATGTCAATACAAAAAATTCACCAATCTCTTTTTTTCTCTCCCCTAGAAACATGCAAAGTTATGAGTTTGCGACTCCTTTAGTTAGTTCGTCCCCGGCTCTACGTAGCTAGCCCTACTGTAGCGCGTGCACGTGGTCCTCTCGTACATACTGCCATGGCGCGCGCCTTCGGTCGACTGCCATGGCACAGGAAGAAGCCAGCGACAGTGCAACAGCCGATGGAGAAACTACGGATCGGTTCATCTGCAGCGTGATGTCGTCCCGTGCAGGTGCAGGGCCGGGACAGAGAATGAAGAAGCCACCACACAAGCTCAGCGCTAATAACTCGGCAATGGCGACGCATGACAGGGTGGGGCACCCCCGACCTGTTCGATCACGTAAACAGCTGTGGACGGATCTTGCCTTCTCCACAAGCTTCTGAAAGAGTGGCGACTCCAACTCCTCCTAGAGTCCAAGCGAATTAGGCCACCGCACCCACATCCACGATCGACGACGGACCGGTCGACATGGATCGCTTCGCCTTGTGTCACACGCAGAATTGAATCCCCGTCTCCGTCGCCGTGACTGACTAGCTTCTTCGTTCGTTCTCCCCGGCCTTGTCTGGACTGGCGCCAAAATTTTCCACGAGAGAGAGAGAGAGAGAGAGGGAGGGAGGGAGGGAGAGAGGGAGAGGGGGAGAGAGAGTCTGAGCGTTTTCCAGCGTGGTCTGCGTCCGAGATCGAGTGTGGCGCGCGAACGACGACCTTGGACCTACCTTGGTAGCAACGGCGGGCGGGCCATGCATCCACGGCTGCGCAACGCGGCGGGGCCCGCGAGGCGACTAGCCGGCCGGCCGGCACGCCGTGGTCCCCCGCGTCAACGTACGTCGCCGTCGACCGCCGTGCCACCTGCATACATACGCCGCACCTCCTGCCTGACCGGGGCCGGATCGACACATCGACGCCGACGACCCGTCATCCCAGATCGTCCGGCCGCGCGCGCGAGCTAGCGTCTCGGAGAAGTCTCTCGCCAAGACCTCAATCAAGTCTGCTGATGATTTGATTAGTCCCGGCCCTCCTCTTGACCTGTTACCCGTGTCTGCCGGCATCGTCTCGAGGTAGGTCTTGTGATATGGGTCCTGTTCGTTTGATGGGGTCGTCGCGACCGCACGTACTTACTACGCTAGCTGGACTAACCAAGTTTGGGGCGAGCACCCTTAGCTTGGTTTAATTTTTGTCGTCGACCAATGCAACAACGATTCGAAATCATAGATATTGGTAGATTTGTTGTATAAAAAATTTGTAGTTTTGACCTTACATTTGGTGAGGTGGAGCACACGTGTCGACACGTATGATGAGAGACGAAGTGTGTGCAGGCAAAGAGTAGGTACGAGCAGCGCCGGTGTTGATCGGTCGACGTGCACGATCTAGAAGAATAGGCTTGCTAGCTAGGAGTACTACTAGCGACGATAATTGTGACGTGAACATTTCGGAAATTTTCGGGAGGAGAGACGATCGATTTTACACGCGACTTATTAGCTTGTAGTACGTGCTAGTTGGTCATGCAAATAGCTAGCAGACTCCAAAATCCAAATGCGCTCCCGTCTCATGACGCTGAACAAGCACTACCCGGCCGGATTTTTGCGTTGTCCAGCTACCTAAGTTCTCCGCTCTAAATTATAGATCGTTTTAGCAAATCTGAATACATATTATTTCTTACGTCGTAAATGGTAGAGAAGAAACAGAAAACTATGCGTGGGCCATCACCTCGCGTTGGACTACCTCGAGAAACGTACACTACCAATAAGGTGATAATTGGCCGGTAGTTGCCGATATATTTGTATCCATGCTACGAGTAACGACTACACACTTGCCCGGTGTGTTAAACTTCCTCAAGAGACCTGTGGCAAAGTTAATTGGCTTCTCCAACCAAGCAGCAGGTCCTTTAGGCTTTAGCTATCGCAAGTGCCATGTCGGAGAGAGTGCTTAGCAAAGATGCATGCAGTCATTATTCAACTGCTAATCTGGTGAATTTAACTCGAGGATAATGATATTACATCAAATTAATCTACTCATCCACATTTCATAATAACCAATGCAAAAGGCACACAAATATTTGGTTTTCATATGTATAGGACAGAGTCTGAGTATACCTCAATTAATCAGTTAGGTTTCTCATGATGGAAAAATAATTAACTACAAGAACGAAAAACATGAGAACTTGTGCTTTTGTGCATGGCCTACACGGGCTACACATTTGTACTACGGCGAAATGCATATATAGGCTCCCATGACCCATGATAGCTCACTGGGCCGGGCTCAAAACGAGCTAATTTGATCGATGCTCCGATCTGGGCTCACGAGTTCAATCGAATTCACTTTGTCTACGAGGCGATTGCAGTGTGGGCCCCCTTCCACTGATCGCGAACTTTCGCCCACCCACGGAGCCTCCTTATCTATTAAAAATGGAGGTGGAGGTCCGAACAGGGTCAGGCACCGGCCTAGCTAGTCTCGGCATCGCTCAAACCTTGCGGCGCGTTGACGCGGCCGCTCCTCTCTGCTGCGCGCCTAATCGATCGGTCCGTGTGTCAACCGGGAAGAACTCTGTGCAGTGGGCGTGGTGAGCATTTCTTGGTCCTGTTTCTGTGGACGGGACAACAAAGCGCGGAGCAGTTGGAACCGGCAAGCCATAGAGGTGACCGTCTAGCTTGATGCCCTTGACATGGAAACGGTGGACCTTGGGGATACTGAGTGTTTGGTTTGAAAAGTGGCACGGTGATGGATCATCTATCTTACCCCTAATTTTATTTCTTGCTTGGTTTGAAAATTGGCTGATCCATTAAGATCTTAGTCCTCGTAAATATCGTACAAAGTGTAAACATGAGGAAATGAGGCAAATCCATTGAAGTCATGAAATGATCTCATGATGTACCACTCAAAGCATCAATTGACCTTTTAAACTAAAATGATCTCATTGAAATTATGAAATGATCTCATGATGTACCATTAAGATCTTAGTCCTTGTAAATATCATATAAAGTTTGCGCAGCATTATTGTTCGAGCAAGGAAGGATGTGACTGAGCGAGGAAGGAGAGGAGCCGAGCAGGGTGTCGTCACACTAGTCTCCACCAGGGTTCAAAATTTCAACGAGAATTCTTGAATTTCGTGCTTTTCGTTAGTGAACAAAAAATACAAATTATGGCAATAAATTTCGCAAATTTGAATTTTTTTCCTGTCATGTAGATTCCATAATAAACCTAGATTAGCACATACACTACTGGAAACCGAAATTTTCATGTATGCCAACTACCGTTAGGGATATAGGGAAAACCATCAAGAAAATATTTTCTGACAGGTAAATACCGACTGGGATAAAATGACAGAGAAATTAAAATTGCCTATCAGTTCCCCAAAAGAAGAATTTTTCCTTATGGGATTTTTTTGAAGGTTGACTCACAAGAAAATTAGCATCTGCCAGGTTAAAGGAACCATCAAGATTCATTTTCCTGTAGGCCTGGCTTGACAGAGAAATACCAATTCCCTGTCGGTTTCCCGTCAATGATATAAGTTTATCCCTGACTGTATTGACACAATAATAACAAATCTACCGATACAAAAATGAGTTATTTCCTATCAGCCAGAACCGACAAGGTTTTATTATTTTGACAACCATTTCAGGCAGTAATATAGCATTTTGCAGGCACTAATGTAGCATTTTGCAGTAATAGTATTGTAGACAAACATTGAGGCTCAAGATAACAATATATGGTTCACAATTTCACATCACTAGCATCCAGATTACAAAGCTAGAGTTCAACCGAATACATTAGCAACTAGATATACAAATGTCTTTGCCATCACTACATAGAATAGAAGCACATGATCATCCTACTCATAAGTTATCGTTATGTCAGACCCGGGACTACTGGACTGTGTACATAACGTAGTTCATACAAGAATAGGGGATAGGACATGTCCTATAACTTATCTGTGTTGTACTCTACTCGCATGCAAAGTAGAACCAGTCGATACAGAAGGAAGCTACTCGAGTTGTACTCGAGTAGGATTCCTAATCTAGTGTCGGATTAGGATTCATGCAACGCTGTCCTCCCAGATATATAAGGGCGGGCAGGGACCCCCTCAAAACACATCAACACCCAAGGCAATACAAACCACCAAACAGGACGTAGGGTATTACGCACATCGCGGTCCGAACCTGTCTAAACCTCGTGTTGCTTGCACGTTCGAGTTTCTGATCTTGGCGACACCCTACCTAAAACCAATGTTCTAAATCTCTGGCTATAGCTGCCGCTATAGCCGGATTTAGCTGTTTGGAAGTAGCACAGCTAGGAGAATAGACTTTTAACGCTAAGATTTGAAATGCGCTAATAGCTGAGCTTAGTTGGAGATTTCCGCTAAATGGGCCATGAAATAGCGGCCGCTAAAGAAGCCTGCGCACTGAAAATCTGAAATTTGGGTGCGGCCCAAATTTTCCCCGGCCCAAAAGTATTCGGTTAGCCTAACTGGCTAACTCTAGCGTGCTTTCCCCATCTGTTATCTCTCTCCTGTCTCTCGTGCGTCTCATGGCGGCGGCGGCGGTGGATCTGGTTCCCTGAACCAGCCAGCAGCGCCCACACCGAGCTCGCCGGCGCCCACGCGCAACACGCACACCTCCTCAGCTCCTCGCCCTCTTCTGCATCGAGGTCGCCACTGCGTTGGTGCCGGCCGCCTGCTACGTCGCCGTCGACTCCTCCTCCTCGCAGCTCGCTGCCGCCGGCCGCCTGCTACGCCGCCGCCTGCAACGATGTCTCAGGCCGGCCAAGAGCAGGCAACACCAACAGGCATGTTTCTCCTCCTCTTCCTGGCATATTCAATTCCTGAAGTATAGAACTACAGATTCGTAGCTTTTGGTTTACACTTTACATATGTGTGGGTACTCAGTCCTTAGTTTCAGTCCTCGTAGAATCTGATAATGCAGTAGATGAGTGGTGGTATTTGGGTTCCAGAAATGAACAAGATGAAGCCTTTCCATCTCGTAGTTGCCAAGTCATTTCCAACTATCAAACGTGTATGTGTTTTGTGTGGTAATTCTAGAACAAACAGCAGCAGTTCTTTAAGATAAATGCTAACAGTTGCAGTTCTGCACATCTGAAACATATATTGCACATTCTGAACAATCTACTATGTGGACATTGCCTATAAAGCTCTGAATCTGAACTGGGTACTTATGATATTGGATAAGAAATTAAGCATCTAGAAGACTTGTACAGAGAACATATCCTCATTTTTTCACTTTGCAATTAGTGAATTATATTGACATTGACATAAAAATAAACATGACTGAAATGTTGTATTTTGTGGATGTACAGGGAACCCATCAAGTGCAGCCTCTGCCTCAGTGACAAATTCAGCAAAATCACAAGTTGTTATTAACTCCGATGACCCTGCATGGGCACATTGTTATTGCCCAGATGCATCCAAGAAGCATTGGTTGAAGTGCATGTACTGTGATAAGCTTTGCACTGCCGGGATTATAAGAATTAAGTATCATCTTGCTGGCATTGAAGGATTCAATGTTAAAAAGTGTTTACAAGTTCCAACTTCAATGAAGGAAGAGATGTTTGCTTTGCTCACAAAGAAGGTAGAAGAAAAGGATCAGAAAGCCAAAGAAAAGCAAAGGGACAAAGATGAAGTTGATATAGATATCTTGGAAGATGAAAGCAATGGTGAAGAAGATTTTGGTCAGGGAAATGAAGTTCTCGTACTGAAGCCAAAGCCAAGCAAAGCTGCTAGTAGCTCCAAATCGGTGGCAGGTGGTGGCCCTATTGAGAAGTACTGCAAGCCTCCTTCCATAGAGGAGTCTGTTCAAATGAACCTCAACAATAAGGTTCAAACAAAATTGACAACTCAGAAAAGAGAAGAGAGAAGGGATAGAGCTTGTGAGTACATATGCCAGTTTTTCTATGAAGCTAGCATTCCACACCACACGGTTACCCTACCTAGCTTTGCCCATATGCTTGAGGCTATTGGACAGTTTGGCAGAGGTTTGAGAGGGCCTAGCCCTTATGAGATGGGTGGACCTTTCTTACAGAAAAGGAAGCAAAAGGTGCTAGATGGTTTTAAGAACCACGAGGAATCATGGGAGCTCACTGGATGTACAATTATGACAGATGCATGGACAGATAGAAAGGGAAGGGGTGTGATGAATTTAGTTGTGCATAGTGCTGATGGGGCTTGCTTCTTGGATTCAGTGGACTGCTCAGGTGAGAAGAAAGATGGAAAATATATATTTGAGCTTGTGGATAGATACATAGAAGACATTGGAGAGGAAAATATTGTTCAAGTAGTGACTGATAATGCTAGTGTCAATACAACAGCAGTAAGCTTATTGACAGCAAAGAGGCCCTCAATATTTTGGAATGGATGTGCTGCTCATTGCTTAGATCTCATGCTAGAGGATATTGGAAAGCTTGGATCAGTTGAGGAAACTATTGCTAGTGCAAGACAAGTGACTGTGTTGTTGTATGCTCACACAAGGGTGTTGGATTTGATGAGACAATATCTTAAGAAAGATTTGGTTCGCTCTAGGGTTACTCGCTTTGCCACTGCTTATTTGAATCTAAAAAGCTTGCTAGACAATAAGAAGGAATTGACAAAGTTTTTTAGATCAGACCAACTCAATGAGATGGGTTACTTGAAGAAGGCCAAGGGAAAGAAAGCCAACAAAGTGGTCAGATCTGAAAGCTTTTGGAAAAAAGTTGATATTGCTGTTAATTTGTTTGAACCAATAGCTAATGTGCTGAGAAGAATGGACAGTGATATCCCGGCAATGGGCTTCTTCCATGGATTAATGGTTGAGGCAAAGAAAGAAATTTCTGAGAGTCGCTTCAAAGTTGTTTGGGATATCATCGATAAAAGGTGGGACAACAAGCTCAAGACTCCACTACATTTGGCTGGTTACTATTTGAATCCTTACTTCTATTACCCCAAGAAGTCAGAGATTGAGCATGATGGATCCTTTAGAGTTGGTGTGATTGAATGCATTACAAAGCTGGTTGAGAATGAAGAAACTCAGGACAATATAATTGAAGAGCTCAACACATACCAGGATCAGCAAGGGACATTTGGACATGAAATTGCCGTAAGGCAAAGGAGAAACAAGAATTTTAATCCAGGTGAATCTAATATGAGTATATGTTATGATGAATATGAGTTATTTGTTGTCAGCTATGTGTAACTCTTATTAACTTTTTTCAGCAAAGTGGTGGCTAAACCATGGCACAAGCACACCAAATCTAAGGAAGTTGGCATCAAGAATTATGAATTTGACCTGCAGTTCATCAGCTTGTGAGAGGAATTGGTCTGTTTTTGAACAGGTACTTATCAGCTTATTTATAGATACTTTATTCTGAACTTTCTTGATCATAGTTAGTATAAAAGCAATCAGCTTTAAGTATGCCTTAAACCTTTGTTCTGTACAGCTAGATAAATACATCTATGACATGTTTCACTGAAACCTTTGCAAATACATGTACAGTTAGATAAATACATCTAGATGTTTCAGTCATAAATTATTTTCAATCAATAAACACTTTTTTATTCTAATATCAGCATGCTTAGCTCTCCAATTGCCATCCCTATGTATCAGTATCACATAAGTGTTAAAAAATCTGCAGTCTTTGCTCTCCAATGCTGTCATTACAATTTGCAAATTTTCTACTTTCAACCTATAGGTTCATACAAAGAAGCGCAATAGATTACATCATGATAGGATGAGAGATCTTGTTTTTGTAAAGTTCAACTCCAAACTAAGGAACAAGAGGGAGAGCAAAGGCAAAGATCCTTTGGAGAGGGAATTAGATGATGCTGTGGGTGATAATGAAAATGAATTCATTACTGGTATTGTCCAAGATGGACCATCGCAAGTAGATTCAACACATCTTGTGCCATCGCAAGTAGAATCAACACCACAAGCACAAGTATTCGAAAAAAGGAAGAGGAATGTGCGCCCTAAGAAGAAGAGGAAACTTAGGAGCCTCCAATCTTTGCTGCGTGATGCTCCAGCTGAGCAGTCCTCACGTGACTCCGAAGATGGTGATGGAGATATTCTAATGGAATCCTCTGAATCTGGAAAGTCTCCTTGTGCCACTGATAGTGATGACTGATGAGTAGATGTTGAGAATTGTATCAGCTGTATTGTACTATTTTTTAATCTGCTAAGTACTGAAGTTGTGATCTTGAAGCTTGATATTTAGTTTTGTATGAACTTAAACTTTATGTTACCTATATGGCAAGGCTGCATGGTTGATTAGCTGATTAGCTTATCATTTATATCAAAATTTTTACTCTATTCTATACAAAACCGCTAAAAGCCTTAGCTGCCGCTATAGCCAGCTATAGCTGGTTGTAGCTGTTCAAAAACTGAACCGCTAAAGCCCTTAGCCGGAGATTTAGAACATTGCCTAAAACTCACCACCTCGGGTATACACCTCGGTGGGCAGGCGGTAAAACACCGATAGCTGGCGCGCCAGGTAAGATCCACCGGCGAACTTGATGGCATCATTCAAGTTCACCAGTGCCGTGCTCCCCGAGGGCACGACGCTCGTTTTCGGCTTATGGGTCTGCGTCGCATACGGCACGGGCGATTTCCATCGACTCACCATCGACGTCGTGAAGCCGAAAACTCTCGCAGCAAGTTTTCACAGCGAGCTCGACGAGTTTGTCGACAATCTCGATGACTTGTTGACCCATGGCTCTGCTAGGAAGATCGAGGAGGAGTCCATTTTCAACGCGACTCCACCCCGTGCTGCAACGACCATGCTCGGATCGGACTCGCTCCAATCTGAGGACTTGCGTAGCCATCACGACTCGGTCCACGCCATTCGGCCACTGAACCTCAGGAGGCCAACAATTTTGAGTCCCTCTCCGCATTGGAAAAGGACTTGGACTTTTTACTCCAAATCGGGAAACCCGAAGCCACGGCACGTCGGGGGGCTGCGGGTCACCTTGGTGATGATGGTCTGATGATCACCTCCACCCCAGAAGGTCGTTTCGTGCATTGGAAGGGTATTAAACTCTCCGATCTACTCGAAGAGGAAGACCAACTCGTGGCACACCTCGAGCCCTTGCCTTTTCAGGAGGGCAAGCCATTAGCCACCATGGCAGAAGAATCGACTGAGCTAGTCGAAGCAAGCTCCGATGAACTCATATCACACCAAGTGTTGATGGCAGAAGAGGGGAGGACGATGGCCTCTCACCCAACGGAACACTTGACAAGATATCCGAAGATGAGGCCACAGCCAAAGCCGGCGACGAAAACGACACCGAGCGTGAGGCACGAAGGGCTAGGAACAGAGCCCGCGCAGCCCGGCGAAGGAGGGTCAACGAGCGCATACGATTTATGCATCATGAACTGGATGCCGAATTCGCTGTCGTGAGCGAGCAGGGCTTCAGAACCCCCGTGGCTAACATCGCCAGGGTAACCGCCATACTCAAACACAGCAACGATCCAAACCTGCGCCAAGCACTTCACTACGCGCAAAGAGCATGGATCCAGCTCGATCGACAAAACCCGACGTCAGCCATCGGAGAAGAACTCATGGGCGAAAGCCGCAGCCAGGCTAATAGTCGAACGGCAGACGGCCGTCCTCGACATCAACGAAGCAATAACAACGACAACACTAGTGGAAGTCAGGCCACTGGCGGGAGGCAGCAGTCACCACCAGGAGGCAACCCGCGACAACCTAATCATCCCAACCATCGGAATCCTCAAGACTTACCCATTGAAGATCTGCGCTAGAAAATCAATGAAGGACGCAATGCGTGATCCATAATTGATTCCAGACGCAGAGAGCGTGAAGTAGCCGATCCAGAAGGTACCGACTGCAGTGATCGCTTTCCAACGTTCACAGCACGGTTCAACAGTTACAAGTACCCTGAGGGCTTCAAGCCAATTGGGATCACCAAGTACGACGGCAAACAAGCTTCTCAGCAATGGCTATGATGTTACTCTACCGCCATACAAGTCGCAGGAGGCTCCAACACCACCAAGGTCGTCTACCCTGCACCGCTCACATGGCTGGAGAGCCTCAGCAACAACTCAATCGACTCCTGGGAGGGGCTCAAGAAAGTCTTCATCGACAACTTTCAGGGGGCGATCACCCGCACAAGTACTCGTCATGACCTTGCTCAGTGTAAACAGGAACGCAATGAGCTCCTACGATCATACACACACCATTTCTTCGACGTACGAGCCACCATTGCGAACATCTCGGAAGAGGACATCATCGACTGCTTCTACAATGGCCTCACCGACCAAGGCATCTATAGAGACTTTGGGCGGAAGAGACCAAAAACTATTGCAGGACTTTGTGACATGATGCACGATTGGTCCGAGCAAGAGGAGAAGATGCGTGAATGGCTCCCGAGGCGCAACGACAACAACCCGAGGCGCACAAATAACAACTACCGGCAAGAGCCAGTGGGACTACTCGGGTTCATCCCGAAAGCCCAAGCCAGACAACCTTGTCGCGGCTGTGGATCATCCTCTGCGAGGTAGGAAGACAACAACGCAGGAGAAATTCGAAAAGCTCTTGCAGAAGAAATGCCCGTGGCATCCAGGTGCCAATCATGCAGCAATCGATTGCTACAACCTCCGGATGACATTCAACAATCCCAGCAATGACAAGAAGAACAAGTCAACGGATAAAGAGCCCGAAGAGGATGACCAAGGGGATAAATTGCGCAACGCGAAGTTCCAAGATGCCTCGAAAACCATCAACGTCATCTTCGGAGGTGACGAAGAGTTTAGTTCCAGGAGGGAACAGAAACTACTACTCCGAGAAATCATGTCCGTCGAGCCGGCGGTACCACGACCACTCCGATGGTCGGAGGTCCCCATCTCGTTCTCACGAGATGATCAATGGACCAGCTTCTCGGAGCCCGGCAAATTCCCCCTAGTCCTGGACCCGGTGGTGGCAGAGATCAAGCTCACCAGAGTACTCATCAACAGCGGAAGTGGTCTCAACCTCATCTTCACCAGCACGTTGAGAAAGATGGGCTTAGACTTAACGGACATGCTCGTCCCAAGCAAGTCTCCCTTCTGCGGCATTGTCCTAGGCAACGTAGCGTATCCACTTAGCATGGTGGTCCTTCCAGTCACCTTCAGCACGAGGGATAACTACCGTACCGAGCTCATCATATTCGAAGTTGCCAACTTCGAATCTTCATATCATGCCATACTGGGCAGGCCGGCACTAGCTAAATTTATGGCAGTGCTGCACTATGTTTATCTACTTCTCAATATGCCAGGATGAAGTAGGGTACTCACTCTCCAAGGCGACTTGAAGAAGTCGTATTTCTGCAACCAGGAGGCCATCCAGTACGCTTCGACTACGCATGTGCCAGATGCTTCAGGAGTACTCGCGGCCGCGCAATAACTCTCCCAAGCCGGGCTGGAAAATCCCAACAAGGAAGGCAAGCCAGTCGAGCATCCAGTTGACTGGTGATGTGGCCCTCAAGACAATCTAGCTCCAGGAGGACGACTCATCTAAGACCGCTATCATCGGTGCAGGCTTAGGTGAGAAATTGGAAATCGCGCTCGTCAGTTTCTTTCAGGCTAACCGAGACATATTCGCGTGGAAACCAGAGGATATGCCAGGGGTGCCCAAGGAACAAATCGAGCATAGCCTAAATGTACACGCACAAGCTGTGCCCAAAAAGCAACGCCTTTGCAGGTTTGCTCAAAACAAACGAGAGGCAATTAAAAGGGAAACATCTAAACTCCTCGCGGCTGGCTTCATTAAAGAAGTAATCCATCCAGAGTGGGTAGCTAATCCTATCCTTGTAAAGAAAAAGAACAATGAATGGAGAATGTGCGTTGACTACACCGACCTCAATAAGCATTGCCCAAAGGACCACTTCGGGCTACCGCGCATCGATCAAGTCATCGACTTGACGGCAGGTCGTGTACTCCTCAGTTTCCTTGACTGCTATTCGGGATACCACCAGATCGCGCTCCAGGAAGAAGATCAAATAAAGATCATGTTTATCACCCCGTTCGGGACATATGCCTACAAAACTATGTCTTTCAGGTTGAAAAACGCAGGTGCAACCTATCAAAGCACAATTCAAATGTGCTTCGCCGATTAGCTGCATTGGAATGTTGAGGCCTACGTGGATGACATGGTCATCAAGACCAGGAATCCCGAGGACCTGATTGCAGACTTGGAAGAAACGTTTAACAGCTTATGAAAGTTTTGATGGAAGCTCAACCCAACAAAATGCGTATTCGGAGTACCATCAGGGAAATTGCTCGGGTTCATCGTCAGCAACCGGGGAATTGAAGCCAATCCTGAAAAGATCATGGCCATCACTGATATGGAGGCTCCGGACATAATTAAGGATATGTAGAAACTAACAGAATGTATGGCAGCCCTGAACAGGTTCATCTCCTGACTCGGGGAGAGAGGACTACCCTTCTTCAAACTCCTGAAGCGCGAAGACAAGTTCCAGTGGACGGAAAAGGCCGAGCGGGCCCTACAGGATCTGAAACAACACCTACAGTCACCCCCGATCCTCACAGCACCACTGCCGGGAGAAAATCTACTACTCTATATTGCGGCGACAACTCATGTCATCAGCAGTGCCGTTGTCGTCGAGCGCAGCGAGGAGAGCCATGCATTTGGAGTGCAGAGGCCCGTGTACTTCGTCAGTGAGGTACTCTCTGAATCTAAGGTACGATACCCGGCAGTTTAGAAACTTTTATATGTAATACTGATCACATCAAGAAAGCTACGCCATTACTTCGACGAGTACAAGATCACTGTGATTACGGATTTTTCGTTGGCGGATATTCTACACAATCAGGATGCCACGGGATGTATATCAAAGGGGGCAGTGGAACTGGGGGCTCTGCCAATCGACTTCAGGCCACGCATTGCAATTAAATCTCAGGCTCTAGTCGATTTTATGGCCGAATGGAGAGAGAACCAAATTCCAACTCCAGTCGACAAGCTAGAGCACTGGACCATGTATTTCGATGGACCTCTTAAGCTTGATGGCGAAGGTGCTGGAGTCCTATTTATCTCCCCGAAAGGCGAACAACTGAAGTATGTCCTCCGGATATTTTGGGAGGTATCCAATAACGAAGCCGAGTATGAAGCCTTGCTTCACGGGCTACGTTTGGCGATATCACTAGGCATCAAGCGACTACTTGTATATGGTGATTCACTTTTGGTCGTTCAGCAAGTCAACAAAGAGTGGCACTGCAACAAGGAGACAATTGACGCCTACGTATAAGAAGTGCGCAAGCTAGCAAATAAATTTTTCAGACTGGAGGTTCATCACATGATACGGGAACACAATGTCGGCGCAGATATACTATCCAAGCTAGGATCCACTCGTGCACAATTCCCAACGGGAGTTTTCGTCCAGGAGCTGAAGCAACCATCCATCAAGTCCTCACCTCAGATAACAACTGATACTGACCCTTAGAAGCCCCATCGGGAGGTTATGATGCTGGGGAGGACTGGAGAGAAACTTACATCGACTTCATCCGGGACCAAATACTACCAGTGGGGATGTACGCAAAAAGCGCAGCGGCAGCTCATGTCATGCGCAGAAGCAAAGGTTTTGTCCTAGTCGACAATAAACTCTACCGGCGTGGCGCACGATCAGATGTACTCATGAAATGCGTCACGGGAGAAGATGGCTATGACATACTGCGGGAGATACATGAGGGAGTATGCGGCAACCACGCAGCTTCAAGAACGCTAGTCGGGAAAGCATACAGAGCTGATTTTTGGTGGCCCACTGCAGTGTTAGACGCTGAGGACCTCGTGTGGAGATGCCAAAACTGCTAATTCTTTGGCAAGCAATCTCACCTCCCAGCCCACAATCTTATCACCATACCGCCATCCTGGCCGTTTGCCTGCTGGAGCCTTGATATGATTGGGCCATTTACAACGGCGCCAGGCGGTTTTACCCACATATTGGTAGCAATCGGCAAGTTTACCAAGTGGATCGAGTACAAGCCGATAACCAAGCTCACACCAGACAGAGTCGTTGATTTCATCTCCGACATTCTGCATCGCTTCGGCTTCCCGAACACCATCATCACGGACCTAGGATCAAACTTCACAGCTAACCAGTTCTGGGAGTTCTGTGAAAATGTGTGCATCGAAGTCAAATACGTCTCCGTTGCACACCCAAGAGCCAATGGTCAAGTCGAGAGGGCGAACGGCATGATAATCGAGGGCCTCAAGAAAAGACTCTATGATGAAAACAGCAAGAAAGGCGGAAAGTGAATATACGAGTTGCCACATGTCATCTGGGGGCTCAGGACTCAGCCGTCCAAAGCCACAGGAAAAACACCGTTTTTTCTTGTCTACGGCTCCGAAGTAATTTTACCGGCTGACATCATGTGGAAATTCCCAAGGGTTGAAATGTACAACAAAGTTGAGGTGGACGAAGCAAGGCAGCTAGAGCTAGACTCTGTCGAAGAGGCTCGCTGCACTGCTCTTGTTCAGTCAACACAATACCTACAGGGGATCCGACGATATCACGACCGCAACGTCAGAGAACGGTCGTTCAGTATAGGAGATTTGGTCCTACGCCGCATCCAAGACGAGTCAGGATTACACAAGCTCAATTCGAGATAGGAAGGACTGTTCATCGTCAAGCAGATTACAAGATCGGGGTCTTATTGACTACAATACCCCGAGGGCCAAGACGTCCCAAATTACTGGATCGTACAGAACCTACGAAAGTTTTACCCATAAGAAGACACGCAGTGATAGCTGTTCTTCGAGCGCCAAGGCGGTTTTCTTCTGATTCAATTTGGAGGCCATGTGCCACAGAATCAGGAATGTAAATTCTCTATTAAAATTCGAAGGCTATAGCCACGTTCAAGTTTCATATAAATTGACTTCTTGCCATGAGCATAACTGTCGTTGCAATGATGATCACGTTTTTCCAAACAGGCTAGATCCGCTCGATCGGATTCAATCTAACTTGTTTGACGGGCTCACTTGAGGAGCTATATCATCTACTCCCAGAGTCGCTGCACTCGGGGTAGTATTGACTACTTGTTACGAGCATGATAGTCATCGCGATGAGGATTGTGTACTCCGAACAGGTTAGATCCGCTCAATCGGATTCAATCTAACTTGTTTGACGGGCTCACCTTAGGAGCTATATCGACTACTCCCAGAGTCGCTGCACCTGGGGTAGTGTCTACTACTTAGCCTATGAACGTGGATGGCAATCTAGAAATCACAAGGCAACGATAGTATAGACAGCACTGACAGATATATTACAAGGAGAAGAGTACTTGTCTTTACAATAACTCAATCCTATTCTATACTCTCTACTATTTTTTCAGCTACAGGCCTGGCCTCTAGAAGGTACTTGCTGAACTGCTCTTCAGAGCAGTCCGCAGCTACACCTTGTGCAAGTAACTCTAGTCGAGCCTTAGGCCAAAATGACTTTACAAGACTTAAGGCATGGCTAACATATGTTGTGGAAGCCTCGGCGACAAAGTTGAGGACTTTCTGCGGAGCTCCGCGAAGTCGCTCCAGCAGGGATCGCTCGTCTGCTGCGCCGTCTTCCAGCAGATCCACCACTTCAACCAGCTGTTGGGCGGCCACCCTTAGGTCCTCCAGCTCTTTCTGGCGTTGTTCCTTCTCTTCGCCCAGTGTCTTAATCTGCTGAAGGCAATCGACGAACTGCTTCTCAGTATCGGTGATCCCCTTCTGCAGCTTCTCGATGTTATATGTATGACGATACAACATATTTTTTATGTCAGTAAGTAACTCTTCTTTATAAGCTAAGAGTTTCTTAAGCTCTACGGTGAAGACAGTGTTTCAGAATACAAGACCAACTACTAGAAAGTACTCGAGCAAGGAAAGGACTTGCCTTGATACGCTTTTTTCTGCTCCTTGAGCTGTTCTTGGAGCTCAGAGTTGGACTTCTCAAGATTACGGATGTCGTTCTCGAGCAGCCATGTTTCTTGTGTTCGCTCCTGCTTCAGCTTATCAAGCTCTTTGCGAAGATCGATGTTCTTTTGGATTTCTTCCTCGATGCGTCGATCCTTCGCTTGGAGCTCCCGGAGGCCACTCTCGACTGCCTTCAGCTTCTTAGATTTTTCTTAAGAGCGTTTGGCCACATCCTGTATAAGGGGGAAGACTGAGAAGACAAAACAACTCGACAAAGCATAATGGCAGAAGAGCAGTCATGCCTTACCAGGGTAAACCTGTACATCTCCTTGGAGATCTTCTGGAAATACCTCATGTTGTCGACCGAGAGGATAGGATCATCCAACAGATTGTTGGTGACAATGTTCTTGAGTCCTCTCCCAGGCATCAACAGAGTTCTAGAGTTGCCAGAAGTACCCGCAGCCTCTTCAGTTGATGGCTGCGGGGCACCTGCAAGTTGAAAAGCGTTCAATAAATGAAGCCTACGATCTAAGCAGTTAGCCACAGGGGGTCAGACACTTACCTGTGCCTTCCGCAGGAGCGGCACCGGTGGCCTCAACTTGCTCACCACCACCAGCACTGGATTTGATTTGCTGGGGTTGGGAGGTGGTGGGTAGGGCAGAGTCGCATCCTCATTCCCGGGCGGCAGCAGTTGTGCGCTTTCCGCTTCAGGTTGTCCGACTGGCGGCTCGGGGGCTGGAGTATCTGAGATAGGCTTTGGCTCATCCAACCCCAAAGCAGATGAAGTCCTAACACAGCAGAATCAGATATATCATCAAACAAGTCGAAAGAGCAGAAGATATTATGAACAAGGAGCTGCACTCACAAAGAGGATTTCTTCATGGCGGGCTTCTTAAGCCTCAGTACCCGTGGTTTTACAACCACAGTACTCATTACCGGTGGTGGGGTCACACCAGTCGAGGGCGCGACATGCCCCAGCGAGGTACCCACCACGGCAATGGTCACGATCCCTGCAGAAGTAGTCGACGGGTCCGTCCTAGCAGTTTCTACAGAACCACCTACTGGAACAT
This sequence comes from Panicum hallii, assembly GCF_002211085.1. Classification (NCBI taxonomy): domain Eukaryota; kingdom Viridiplantae; phylum Streptophyta; class Magnoliopsida; order Poales; family Poaceae; genus Panicum; species Panicum hallii. Next base: position 50,161,046 of record NC_038046.1, read on the forward strand.
CATCCCCAGCAAATGCGGTCCCGACCACCTTTCGGTCCCGGCCACCTACTTTCAACACAGACAAAGTAAGCATCCAACAACCACAAGACTTGACAATTCCACAAGACGGCGGTACCATACCTGGTGGATTCGACTACGTTCGCTTTGCACTTGCGTACCACCCGACAACCCTGAGGGACCGATGGCAAGGCTTCTACCAACACCACGGATGATCTGGGGGATTGTTCTTGTTCGCCTCCCCTTCAGCTGCCTTCTCCGCCAGGGGGATCTCGCTCTCGGTTGTCTCGCCGCTGGGCAGATAATCAGATGATTGAGCCCTTTTCGCTCGGCGCTGGGAAGAAGGGGGTACGGTCGGGGGACGTCGGATTGTGGCGGATAACTCCGATACAACGCCGTGTGTCCCTGTAGAGGATTCTCAGTTAGCGGAAGTTTCAGAACAACAGAAAGTATTCCATGTAGTTGAAAGCTTACTGGCTCTATACGATTTTGTGCGGAGAACAGTTCTGAGATGTAGGGAACCGTGTTCACATTCAGTAGCACCCGCTTGACCCGGATGAGCGTGGCATCATCGGTCAATTCCTCTGCGCACATCCGAGATGGGTCTTCAGCACCCATGTACTCGAAGCCTAACGTATGGCGTTGCTGGATGGGTTGAATTTGGCGTTTGAAAAATGACAACATTACAGACGCGCCGGTCACCCCCATTTCCTTATGGGCTGCTATGAGAGCTAGCAGCTCATCGACTTGGTCCATGTCCCCCTTGGAGGGCTCTGTGTTCCACTTCGGCCGGAGGACAGGGGGCTTACCCGATCTTTCAGTGAGTTGGGGGGCATGGTTTCCGATGTAGAACCAATGGTTTTTCCATCCAGGGATGTTGGAGGAGAATTTGTAGGAAAGATATTTGTCACCGGCATGTTGCCTAAGCTGAATGCCGGCGCCCCTTACAATGGATGGATTTTTGGAAGTAGGTTGCGGTTTTAAATGGAAGAGATAGCGGAAAAGATCCCAATAGGGTTCAATTCCAAGGAAAGCTTCACAAAAGTGGATGAAAATAGCAATGTGGTAGATCGAGTTCGGGTTGAGATGATGGAGCTCAAGCCCGTAGAAATAAAGAAGGCCACGGAAGAAGGAACAGGTGGGGAGGGCCAAACCCTGTTTAGCGAAATGATAGAATGAGACGATTTCGTCTACATTCTCCATGGGAAGAGATTGGCGAAAAGAAGGGCGCCAGTTGATGAGATCTTTTTCCTGAAGCAAACCCTCAGAAATAAGATTCAGGAGATCGTTATTGGAGCACTTACTGTAAGTCCACTCCCCGGAAGGCGGCTGCGATTCCTTCCCCTTCCCATCCTTCTTGTTGGATCTCTTGGGCGTCATTTCAGATCTGTTTGTCACGAGCCGCTTTACTCGCATGCGCTCGGGGGCTGCAGAGAAGGGGTGGAGAGATTCGGCTAGCTTGGGGCTTGTCAAAGGAGGTGAAGGCTAAGCACAGATCTGATTGGGGACTCGGAAATTACTCGGCGGATTCAAAATTGGAAGCACGGATTTTACTCTAAGTTACCGTAGGGTTAAATAACCAGCGGCTGGATACAGGTTTACTGTTATGAAGTTGAAGAGTCGTCACAGGAAATATTTAGAAGATGAGTGGTTATTTGGTGGATTTTTAGATAAATTATTTGATTAACCATTTTTTAGGGTTAATTGTCCTGAAAAATGGGTTTTTCGAATTCCAAATCTAACTTCTATCATCTGTATCATCACACCAATTATTTCCCAAGGGAATATTTTTTCACTACATGCCACGACCATTGGATCTTTTTTCCAAGACTTGAGAGATTTGGATTCAAGGCTCGGCGGCTGCGGGATATGTGGCATCGACTACTTATTTTTCTAATATATTCGAAGAGTAAGCAAGGAAGATTCAAGACTAATGTGACCCTTAGCCTGATTCTTCGATTCAACCTAAGGCTCGGGGGGCTACTCCGTATGAAGAGCGATTTTCCATCGCACCCCATACCAAAGAAGTAATTCAGAGCATGAGCACATCATAGCTTCGATGCAGCCAAGGAAGTACTCGAAGAAGAACTTCAAGACGGAGCTTCAAAAGAAGCCGAAAACTACTTCGGAAGTACTCGAGGAGCCTGCAGTACTCAGCTACGAAGAGCTCGGGGGCTTGTCAGACCTGGAATTACGGGACTGTGTACATAACGTAGTTCATACAGGTATAGGGGATAGGACATGTCCTATTCCTTATCTGTATTGTACTCTACTCGCATGCAAAGTAGAACCAGTCGATACAGAAGGAAACTACTCGAGTTGTACTCGAGTAGGATTCCTAAGCTAGTGTTGGACTAGGATTCATGTAACCCTATTCTCCCGGATATATAAGGGCGGGCAGGGACCCCTCAAAACACATCAACACCCAAGACAATACAAACCACCAAACAGAACGTAGGGTATTACGTACATCGCGGCCCGAACCTGTCTAAACCTCGTGTTGCTTGCACCTTCGAGTTTCTGATCTCGGCGACACCCTACCTAAAACTCACCACCTCGGGTATACCCCTCGGTGGGCAGGCGGTAAAATACCAACACATTGTTCAGTCATATGATGTGTGCATATGTTCAGAAAACAGCCATATGTATTCAAAAGACAAAAGTCAGTTGGCACCATGTTCAAAATTTCAACGAGAATTCTTGAATTTCGTGCTTTTCGTTAGTGAACAAAACATACAATTATGGCAATAAATTTTGCAAATTTGAATTCTTTTTCCCTGTCATGTAGATTCCATAATAAACCTAGATTAGCACATACACCACTAGAAACTGAAATTTCCATGTGTGCCAACTACCGTCAGGAATATAGGGGAAAACCGTCAAGAAAATATTTTCTGACAGGCAAATACCGATAGAGATAATATGACAGAGAAATTAAAATATGACAGAGATAATATTCCTGTGTGTTGTATAAAAACCGACAGAGTTATTCGTATTTCCATGTAAGTTCGACAAACCCAAAAGTTAATTGCATTTTCCCTGTGAGTATTTGCGGTACCGTCGGAAAAAATACCTGACACAGGGAAAAAGCAATTTCCAGTAGTAATAGGACATTGCAATTCAGTGGTTCATGCTGTTCCTCGAAATACATAAGAGGTGCTGTGGTATCCAATCCTATGCTCAATGGAAAATGTTTCTTCCATTTTTCCTTTCACTGACATGTGGGCTCCATGCGGTCACCACTTATTAGGCAATTGTACACTGTCGATCAGACCTGAGTTGCTCAAGAGCAGATTATGTTTTCCCTCCCTCTTGCTAAACAACCTTTTATATTTTACAACAATGTTCGCTCCTAACTGTTAAGCATGAAAACAAAGCTTTTGGCGAAGTTACAGCAAAACCAGAATAACATCAAGCACTTTACATTTTCTAAAGCAAACAACTCAAGATTTAGACAGTTATATGCTGCATTCTCCTAGGTGTTAAGCATCTGCTACTATTAACTTGGATGCGTGCAAAAGGGAATGAACTTTGCAAATGCCTCAAAGTCAGTCGCGTTTGTTTATTTGATATGTTTGTTATGTAAAGCGATCTCTTTTTGCACATCGAAACAACTAGCCTAAAGAAACGTGATTCTTTTTATGTTGTTGTATCGAGACGGTAGTAAATATATGACATGTGTATATATCTAAACAGTTGGGTAAGTTTGAAATATTTCTCAAAATAAATATATGTATATAGTTTCTTGTTGCAAATGCAGACATACTTCTGATGAAAGTTTAGAAAAAATTCGCAGGCTTGATGAAATCAATGTTTTGATTTTAGTGAAAACAGAAATTAACCTCATGGATTTTGTTTAAGTTGTTTGCATAAATTATCATTTATTTCATCTCAACATCGACACCCTTATTATGATATTCAAATTATGATCAACAAATAATTCAATATATTATTTCTAAGATCAGAAGACGTAACCCATGTCTTGTAAACTGCACCCCAGAGCAGCTTTCTTTTCATGATCTCTCACCCTTTTGGAATGGATTTCTGCTCTTTGGGTGTCATGTTCTCTCAAAGATTCGCAGTGCTACTTGGCAATTGTGTACAATTACTTTCTTGTTAATGCAAAGTCTTAGACCTTTACGACTTCTTTTACCGTACCTATGACCAAGAACATTGCCCTAATTAATCCTTCCAAAAAGTAAAAGAGAACCTCCCATAATGCTAAATGTTGTACCCCAAAGAGAGTAGAACACACACTGCTAATTATTCTGTGAGAACTGTTTTCCATTCAAACCACTACCAGCAGCCTGAAGCTGCGCTCTTTGTTCCATATTTACTAGCTTATCTGAATGGACTATATGTACCATTCAGTTTAGCTTACACAGCGTGGTAAATTTTGTCCAGTTCTATCGGTGGTGTAACCGAGGTATTACCAAGTAATAAGCTAGCCCAAGACGTAAGGAACCATCGATAATCTAAGTTACTTGAGTAGACTAATGATTAACAAGCGAGTTGTGCTCTGGAAGGAGGAACCAATGCAATGAGATTAAACTAACCAAGGCATCTAGTTCCCCTAATCTAAATGGACAGACAGATATACTTTTGCGGCCCACATAATAAGCACAAGTCGCTTTCTGTGTCTGCTGCGCCTTATGGACGTTGCATGCACGCGTGCCAAACCGCGACTTGACACCTCCTCCAGATCGGTCTTTGCCAAATGCGTGCTTATCTAATAAGTTCGTTTTCGATGCTAAGAAACCTCGTCTTCAAGATAAAATGTAGTGCTTACTGCTGCTAGTATATATCGAGTAGCTAGGTGTAACTTTTGGAAATCTCTGCCGCGCTGCAGCCAACCGGAGGTCCTCTCGCCCAACAACTCCAGGAATCCACGGGCAAGCTGATGCTTCTTGACTTTCTCTTGCGAGGCAGCAGCCTAGATTCGCAGTCTGAAGTCTGAACAATGGTGAACTGTCCATGCATCTTCTTCTTGTCTTTGCTCTGTTCAAATCGAGTACATTATATTACTAAAGAAGAAGTCTGCTGCTCGTCCAATTCAACTCCAATGTACGTTCTACTCCTACAGTAGTCCTACTATTGTCAAATGGAAGAAAGGCCTTCTCTGCCCGTTCATCACCACCGCTCATGGCAGGTACCGCTGCCCAACTCGACCTTTGCGTGCCAACGTTTGTGCTCGCGACACGGTTACGTGCGGCGCTAAACATACACGTGCGACTTCATTTGTGTGATCCAATGGCCTCTCGCGCACACACCCACGGGCCACGGTCCATCCATGATCGACCAGCAGCACGCACTAGAAACCTCCATAGATTCACTTTCTGATTACTCCCAGCAGTCTTGAACTAACTCTTGATATGCACTAACCAAGCTTATTGCTTGTCAGTAACTTCTGGTGATTAAACAAACGGCCCCGGATTACACGGCCCGCCCAATGAATGGCCAGTCAAAAAGGGCCCAGGGATCGCCGCGATTAATCATACAAAGCTGCTGCCTAACCCCCACAAGGCATATCTCCCTCCCTACTACCAAACCCTAATGGCCAGTAATGAAGCTCCTAACCAAGTCGTGCCGCACGCGTGGGTGGGGGTCGGATCGGTCTCCTACAATCCCCTATAAATACACCAGAACACACCTGATCCCTTGCAACCAACCAGCCAAAGCTTGTTGCAGCTAGCGAGAGTGGGCCTTGCTTGCAAACCTTCTTTGCAGCTTGCCACACAGAGAGAGAGAGAGAGAGAGAGAGAGAGAGAGAGAGAGAGAGAGAGAGAGAGAGAGAGAGGAGAGAGAGAGAGAGAGAGAGAGAGAGAGAGAGGTATAGTGTGTGGTAAGGTGTCAATGGGGAGAGGCAAGAAGTCTTTCTTTGCGTCCCTGTTCGGGAGCAAGAAACAGGGCTCCGGCGGGAGGCAGGAGGCGGCGGCGGCGGGGAGGCCGCCGCAGAGGAACCACCCGGGGACGAGGGTGCGGCCGAGCGACGACGACAACTACTACGGCCAGTACTGGTACGCCGAGCGCGACATCGACCGGAAGGCCTCTGAGTACATCGAGAGGGTGCACCGGGGGATGATGGCCAGCGAACAAGACGGATAGGTAGGCGCCTGTGCGGGCGCCTGCATTTCCGGGCTGGCTGTTGTTAGCCATGCATGAATAAAGCATGGTGCAGTGTGTCATTGTTGTGCATGTGTGGACGTTATCTATTCGATTGCAGGATTGATTTTGTTGTTTTTTTGTTTCTCTATGATCTATCAGTAATCTTTATCAGTGTAGTATGATAAATTGATAATGCCGTACGTGTTCTAGAACTCAGCAGTACATCTGGCATGCATGAGTGTTTGTTCTCTCAGCTTTGAATATGCTTTGAGATAAGATAAGGACGTTTCCTTAGGGTTTTGGTTTAACAGTTTTCTCACTCTTAGTATTAATATCTCACTTCCACACAGTAGGATCCTGTCAGCCGGTTGTAGAAATACATTTTCAGCAACATTCGGAGAACCGACTCCAAAAATGCATCATTTGTAGAACCGATTACTTAGAGGGCCGGTTGTAAAACTTATTTTTGACCGGCCCTAGAAAACATTTCTAGCATAGTGTCTGCCATTTCGCAGTGGCAGTCTAGCACAGTGGGTCGGAAATGATGGCAAACTGGGACTGTAGTATAGGATGCATAGGTATGAAGTACGAAGAAAATGGATAGTGGTGACACGAGGACAAGGGTTGGGGATGGGTGAGCTGTGGCTCCGTGAGGTGAGGGTTTGGGTTACAATTAGAGGATAAATATACAAGTAGAGGATATATGGCCTATAGATATAGTTCTGGTTTGACAATATTGGAGTAGAAGTTTATAGGGTTATCATTTAGGCAGTTCTTTAATAAATGTATTGAGAATTTATTATATTTGCAAAAAAATTGTGTTAAATTTGTAATCATAAGTGAAGGTTTCATGAAGAACCTTATGTTTCTCAACAATGGAAATTTTAAAAGTCACCATATTAATTTAAAGTAAAGTAAAATAATTTAAAAGGTTTAATTAAATAGAATCATTGTAGTTATAATCTTGGGCAGTTCAGATTAATTGTTTCATAGCAAGAACGATTGTAAATCATGTTTATTTCTATATATTATTAAAATTTTGATCTTAGTACCAGAGCACAATAATGACTTCAGTTCAAGTATAAATTTATCAAGACTTGATGCGTAATACAGTAAAAAAAACATTTAGATCTAAGAACAATTCTCACTCTACAAAACAACTGATTTTTGCTAACTTTGCTTTTGAAAATTCTACAAATAGTAAGTAACTTCATTCAGAAAGTTGTATCAATAGTTCAAGACTCCATTTGTCATACTCAACAATAGTATACCTGAATTATTGAATATCTCGTATATAGACTCAATGATTAATACAAAGTTTCAAAACATTAGTTTATACAATAATACGACATGGCCAACATATTACATGAGAATAAGTGAAAACAAATTAAACATCATATGCGTGCTTGGAGCGTATACAAAGTAACCAAATAAAACAAGGTTCAGGAAATACAGTATTTTTTTGCAGCAAATAAAAACACATATAACACAAATATGAATGTCATCAAGCACGTTTCGCTTGCCTACCCTCGCAAGCAGCCTCATGATAGTTGAATCCTAGAAACAACAGCGCACCATTGTACAAAACAAGACTTCTAGTGTATCTTGAATAATATTAATTTTAGCAAAGGTGTGTATAACTATATATCCATTATATAGTTTTATATTTTTTAAAAATAATACCCATCTTCTGTATATTAACAAACATTGAGAAGCCCGAATAACATCATTTTTTCGCATTGATAAATTAAATTACAACTTTTTTATTAATTTGAAAATAATAATAAACCTAAGAAGTATGGAATTAATCACAAATATAACGAAAGGGCCGTTAATGCTTGTGGGTGGATGTGACAGATGGCTGCGTTAACTGGCAAAATGGAAGCAGAGGATCAGTGAGGATTGAGGAACCGTGTGACTGGCGGCTGTTTGCCGTGAGGCTCCAGAGCATCACCGGCGCGGCGAGCTTTCCGGCAGAGGGGCGCTCTGCTCAGGCGCAAAATACTGAAAAGAGCAAGGATATCTGAACTAACTTTGCGTAAAGTGATCTGCGGTGCCCTCCGATAAAAGAATATGTTCCCCGGGAACGAACGCGAAACTTACAGACAGATCTCCTTTGCGCCTATCATAAGTACAAGTCGCTTTCTGACTGCTTCTCTGAACGTGCACACGGACCAAACAGCAACACGTTGACACCTCTCCGGCCGGATTGTGCTTGCTAATTGCCTGCATGAACTTGTGATGATAAGACTTCCATCTCTTCATGATCACAATATGATAGATACTTAATTCTAGTGGCCAGACAGGAGACAACTAAAGGTTAGAACACACAAAGCAGGCATGACTTTTGGAAATTTCTGCCGCGCTGCAGCCAGCAGAACTACAGAAGGTCGTACGTCCCACCCAACAACTACTAGGAATCATCCACCGGCAAACACCATGCTAGCTTTCTTGACTTCCTCTTGCAATTGCAATGCAGAGATAGAGAGCAAGCAACAGTTGCGCACATCTGCTTTAAATAACGCCGAGATACAAAGTCTGAACAGTGCTACTTAGTCAATGAATAATCTTCAGTTCAATCAAGCTGTTCAAACTGCCTACGTTCATCCGCGGCGTGGCCTGCTTGTATACGTACAATAATACAAAGTCACAGTGACACAATTCAACTCTGTTGTACGCTCAACGACTCGTATTGTCAAACGTACAAAGCCTTCGTTAGTTCTCTGTTCGTTCGTCGTCGCAGCTCACAATCGACGACGTCCGGCCAGTACGTCGCGCTGCCCAACTCGATCTTTGCAAACCTGCCGACGTGTGTGCTCACCGCACGGTTCCGTGATCGATCTGCTAAACCTACACAGGTGCGGTTCCATCATCCAATCTCGAAGTCAGCACTGACGATCCATGCATGGATTTTTCTCCGTACGTCGATGCATGACCAGAACCCTGGACGAATCAGTTCGGTGGTTCAGTCACCTTTATTTAGCTAGGTTGCTTGCTTGATCAGTCCATGATTACACGCCACTAAGATTGCTTGTGGATACTTACTGGCGACTGAACAAATGGTGCTTGGACGCTTGGTAGGTTACACGGGCAGGCCAACGAATGGCCAGTCAAAAAAGTGACGGGACATCGCCGGGATTAATCATACAAAGCTGCTGCCTAACCACACGACCGGGTGGTCGCAGCCATGACTAATAAACTTCCCGCCCTTCGTTGAGCCATGGCGCCCGAGCGTGCGCGCGCGTAGGGTTCTGTCTCCTATAAATACACGGCCACCACGCCATATCTATCCCCATGCAACCAACAAGCCAACAACCCAAACAGGTCTTGTTATAGCTTTCGAGAGAGATCGTCGATGGGGAGAGGGAAGAGGTCAGTGCTCGCGTCGTTGTTTGGGTTGAAGAAGCAGAGCGCCGGCGGGAAGTCGGCGGAGGAAGAGGCGGCGGGGAGGCCGCCGCAGCCGAAGTACTACCAGGGGACGAGGGTGCGGCCGAGCGACGGCGACGACGACGACTACGGCGGCCACTGGTACGCCGACCGCGATATCGACCGGAGGGCCTCCGAATTCATCGAGCGGGTGCATCGCGGGATGCTCGCCGGCGACCGAGATGGATAGGCGTTACTGACGCGCGTTCTTGGATGACTAGGTTCTATTGCTTTGTTGTTTAGTGATAAACTTGTATGTAGTGTGTGCCTGTGTGTGATGAGTGATGACAATGGCATGCATGCATGTTTGTCGACACTTAACATTGTACTTCGTTGTACATGCATCAATTTACTTAAGGTAAATCAGGTTGGATCCGTGCTATAGCACGCACAGCACGGGTCTTGAATCCGCCCCGGCATGTGTCTTCGTTCTCATGCATACATGCACAACGAAGTTTAACATAGTAAGTGTTTTGAGTCTTGCTGATAATTAAATAAATATTTCCGAGTGCATTAAGTTAAGTGTTTCAAATTTTTTCACCAATATATTTATATTTTCTATCTTAGTAATTAATGGTAAGGAGTAAAAATATTGAATAAATACATCTTTAATATTATCAATGAACAAATATTGTGTAATGTTTTCTCCTGGGGCCATGGACAAATTAACACAGTGAAATAGAGGAGGTACTAGGTTAATTGAAGAAATAAAATAAAAATATTTCTAAATATATTATAAATGACTTGCAGTCGTATTATAAAAGGTTAAACCAAAACACCCTATTATGAATTTTTTGACTGCATGTGTCATTACTAGGAAATGAAAAAAATGCTAATGAAGGGGGAGGGGTGAACTACTTGGCTCCAACAAAAAAAAACTTTACGAAAGATAAGCATAATATTTTTTATTTATTAGATGTGCTCAAAGGACTACAAGGCATGACATGAGCTGTGGAACTCCAACTAATTAACCACCAACCATCGCCTCTAGATAGAATAATACATATATATTTTAGGCCAATTTTCAACCACTGAATAGCAAGTCATGACAATAATGGATATTAATAATACCACACTCCATTCAATTATCACAAACATGATATCCAACACTAGAACTAACAAAAATTGGTTAGAGCCACTTTAGTTATTATGCTATCTACAAGAATCTTGGCCTATCAAACTAATAATTGGGTACCCTAATTTAGCTACAGAATCTTGACACCACAAGTCAAACATACAGACTTATAGTTATAGACGATGAACGGATTCCATCCACAAAACCGCAGATCTCGCAACAAACAAAAAGATAAAGACATGGGCAAAAGGAAAAACCAAGCCCCTGCCGGACTAAAGATTTGGCGCACAACGCAAAGGAAAAAAAAAAGAGATACAAGGAGGAGGAATGTGAGTACAGAGAAAACACTCCCTGAACCACAGCTAACGAACATCAGCAGCTTATCGATGGAAGAGCAATTGTTTGTAGGACATTTCAACCTGATTAGCAAGTCATGATATAACATAGAAAATTAATAAGACCATCTTCCGTTTGACCATTATAACCAGATCAAGCACTAACAGAAGAAAGACTAAATGGCTAGGCTGTTTCTTACAATGTGATGTCCTAACTAATAATTCAGACACACACAAGAAGCGAAATATTTAGGGCCTGTTTGAATCCAACAGCTAATTGGTGTAGGTAGCTAATTTTAGCTAGAATGGATCCAAAGGGGACCAGCTAGTACGCAGCTCAAACTCTTCTATCTAGCTAAATAACAATTATCCAATTAGCTGATTCAACCTAGCTAATTCGGATAGATCAAAACAGGACCTTAGTTATTATATACGAACCAGTTCCCTCCAAATAGTAACAAAGCAGAAAGAGATAGAGCAACAAAATGACAAAAAACATGGCGCCACAAATAAAACAACAGAATAGGTCCACAACGGCCAAGAAAAACAGCTGGAAAGGACAGCACAGGAGAGCAAAACCGTGGCCGAATTACCAAAACGTACAATTGATTAGGAGAGGTCAAAAAAAGTTGATTGAAAAAAGAACAAAATAAATGGCTGTAAAACCTTTTTGCTTAGGCAGTTTTGCAACGTTTCAAATTCACAGGATTTTACTTTTAATATCCTTTTCTTTTTCCTCACCACGCTGCTGGGCCAAATCCATGACCCCAGCACTTCCTGTTCCGGCATGACCCATGTGTCCAGGCTGTACGGTGCTCGTGGTTCACCACATGTGAATTGTACAAATTTATTTTCTCTCTTTCTGTCCTCGTCGTTCTAGTTAATTAACACTCTAGGTAAATAAGATCATTGAAACTCAGCGGTAAACTGGTAATACAATGGTTGAATATTTTCAAACTAGTTTTGAAAGGTTATTTCTATTTCAGTGAAACGCGTCGTAAGTTTCTAAACTATCTGTTCTAGCACGCACGTTAGAACTTAAAACTACATCAAAAGCGCTCATTCTCGCAAAAGAAGAAATTTCTTAAATCTAGTTCGCGCATTCAAGCTAAGAGAGCTAATCAACGATAGATCAACATGACTATACCTCACCGGGGTGCCCTCATGGACACAGCAGCCCTATCCTTATCCTTAATTTGAAAACTCTTCAATGATTTGTGAACCAGTTTAACTTTATCATGTGACAAGGCCGGACCGCGCGGCAGCAGACAGAACCAATGATAAGATCAAAAGCACCGCGCATGCGAACATTTGCAACCGCACTTTAACATTTTAACGGTCCGAAGTACGATGAACAGACCAAAGGAATCATCACGCAGCTGCAGCAGCCCAACTTGCCGGGTAGCTAGTTGCAGCCAGCCCTGCAACTTGCAACCATGCACTGCTACCCCGTCAGAGGATCAGGAACCCCCGGGAGCAAGGAACGGATCGGAGGCACAGCTGGGTCGCCGAGCACAGTGAAAACTGCAGCAGAGTGCATTGAGAGGAGAACCCCGGCCGGCGGATTGGGATTCGGAGGTCCCCCCGGCATCGGCATAGGCGCGCATGACGATTAGCTGAGCTAGGTGATCGATCTCGGCCAGGGGTAAGAGGGGCCAGGCAATATTGTGGTGTCAGCTTGCCCTTTGTACGGCATGTCCCCGAATCTTTTGATTCCGGGTGAACATGTCACGTGGTGGAAAGGGTTCTTGTTGGGAGCGATGAAGAAATCGGATAAACAACCATGGAAACCGTTGAGGACTAGTTTGCTGTGGTTAGAATATGATGTGGGCATCATTGCCAAGTTGGCTTGCTCTGAACCCCATGCCATCTCTTGGCACTACGACACAATAAAAAAGGTTGTGTTAGTTGTAAATAGTGCTACTTACAAATTAGGATCGGAGGCAATTGGTTGTTATTGTCCAAATATGTATGATGTGTCGTACTATATATTTTACTACTCTCGCCAATCACAAATATATACACCATTTATGATATCTGCACGGTCTGTATTTTTATTAATATGTTTATGACAATACGATATATATAGAATAAAAGGACTGCATATAATGAAAGTAATTTATGAAGTAATGATATATAACATACGTGACGTGTCTACTATTTTATGTATTGATAGTCAAAGATGAAAAGATTGATAGGAATTCTAAATGACTTATAATAATTAAAATCTGATGAATCACATTTAAATCCATGAACATTTCTTATTGGATGTAAAATGAGATTTTTTTTCTTTTTACTTTGGGAACTGTTAGTGTGTCGAGATTCGAATCCCTGGTCCATCTGATTGTAATCCAGACCCTAGATTTGCTGGTTGGGTGCAAATCCAAGCAACAAATTAACCCTTCTTTTATCATTGGAGTAAGCAGGCAGTGGTGGTGCCACTGGTTGCTAAGAAGGCAACACAATATCTGTGGAAAGAGCGGTGTTGTTGGTCAGTTTTGGGGCCACCACTAGCTTGTAATAATCGTAAAATCTTGAGCTTATCAAGGATAGCAAAATTGGCCAAGGAGCCAGCGGCGTTAAAATTAGGAGCTAGGGGTTATCCTCACTTGAGATGTGCATGTTATAGCTCTTCACTTGATGAGATGTGTGACTAATACAGATGACCAGAACAAGACATTTCATCCTATAAATTTGCCATGCCGCGCCAAATTCAATGTGTGTATAGGAGACTAGCCAAGAAAATGTGTGGATGAACCACATATTATTGTAGCTAGGGTAGCAAGAATGTATGCAACTATCCAAGCATACCCAATCCGCGGGGAAAAAAAAGAAGAATCCTCTCAACGCAATGGCCAAAGGGAATTGGGGACCGCCCCATCTCAACTTGGAGGAGCAAGAAAAAAAAAGGAAGAAAGAAAACAAATAAAAAGTAGAGGCGCCATGGATTTGGCTCTGAGACATGCGCAGCTAGGCGCACATGCACGGGACGATCGACCAACCGCACAGCCCGAAAGGGGTTGGTGCCGAGGCATGGCGGCACGTCCATGAATTATTCTGTTGGAACAAGCTAGCAAGGGATGCATATGTACACATGGCATACCCCCATCACATGCGCTCAGCTCCTTCATGATTGGGGGCCGCGCCGGGCCGGGGTCGGATGGTCGATCGACGACGATGGAGCGCCGGTGTCCGCCACAAAAGTACGCTCGTCTTCGTACGTCCTGCACGGGCTCCGCCACCGGTCCGTCGGCCCCCCGGGCGCGGGGGGCGGCGGAGCCGACGAGACTCCGTGCGTGGTCCACCACCCCTCCCAACCAATCATGCAGCCATCTCTCTCGCCCGCTCGCTCGCTCCCGGATCGGTCGATGCCCGCCGGGCGAGGCGGCAGCGACGGCGAGGCAGCACGTGCAGCCACTGCGCGGCCCCCAACATGGCCGCGCACGCCGCTTGTCCCCCGGATCTTGCCTCCCCGACCCCTCCCCCTTCTCCAACCAATCACCTCCTCCCGTCGTCGTGCCGCCGGAGCGCCCCGTCCTACTCCTCTCCTCTCCCCCACTTCCCTCGCCCGGCCGTCGCCATAATATATACTCGCGTGATGCCCACACAGCGCCATGATTAGGTCTCGCTGCCGCGAACTCGGAGCTCCTTCCGTTAAACTATTATCCTCTTTCTGAATCTGAACACATTGCCCATCCTTCCTGAAGCTAGCAGCGCCTGCGGCGTTCATATAAACCGCGTGCCCCCTGCATACAGATCAGCCTGTTGTTGATTTGGCCTGGCCAGTCAGTGGCGCCGGCCAGACAGAGCTCTTCTTCTCTATCCTACCCCTCTACGCTCCGGCTGAGCCTTGCCCGCTAGCTTCTGCGCGTGTTTGTATGGGTTCTTGGGTGCGCACCATCACCACGCCCTTCCGGAAAGCCTGCAACGTCTTCGTCCCGCAGAAGGACGGCAAGAAGCCGCAGGAGTCAAGCTCATCAGGTCAGTACAATATTCGTTCACCCGATTGTTCATTCCGTTGATTCTCCAGCAACCTTGGGTGTGTTCGCTCTGATGGATCGAAGGAGCTCGCGAGCTGACACTGATGTTTCGTGCACGCAGCTATGGTGCAGCACGTCGACGCCGAGAGGGCCAAGCTCCACGGGGAGGTGATGGCGTGCGCCTACGAGGACGTGCAGGTCATGTGGTCCATGCTCGACCAGGCCAGGATCCGGGACCTCAGTGGCAGCTCGTGACCGCCACCAATCGTCCGTTCACGCATTATTCCTAGAGATCCGCATGGATGGACATGGAGACACGGAGTACATAGCAAAATATCTTCCCCTCACCAAAAAACATTCCGGGCCCACATGCTTTCTTGGAGCTTGAAGATGATCATCCGAGCTGTTTTTAGCTATTTGCGATTTGCGCAGATCTCATCAGTTAAGCCCTGAAACTAAGAGTCCATTTTGTACGTAGCTAGATTTAGCTTTCCTTTTGGAGGTTGCTGAACAGGTTGAGTCTGAATCCCCACTGGCACTCTACTCTCTAAAAGTGCTTGATTGGAGAGATGTATATCACCACCCGTTGGGATCCTGATCATTGCATTCCTCTTGCTCTTGTTCGATTTGATGTGTCTAGGGTTCAATACGTATACTATAGATATGGTCATCATCCCAAATATTCAATCACCGCCGGTTCGGAGAGCAGTGGCAGTTGGAACTGGTGGCAAAAGTTCGTATCAACGCCGGTTTGAGATACGAACCGGTGGTGAAAGTTCAAATAATTATTTTTTAATTAAAACATATCCATTCGTATAGAAAATTTTATAACTTTTTATACAAAATTGTATGAAGATAAACTTTATATCAAAATTATATAACTTGACGAGATCTAAAACTTAGTTGACAATTTTTTCATTTGATATTGTCTTAGCATCTAAAAATTTACTACAAAATTTAAAAAAATAATATAAATAAATAATATCCAATCATTTAGCACAAGTGATTGTTTAACGTAGTGGTACGAAGGAGTCACGCGATGCATAAGGTTGGGGCTTCGTATCACACTTATAATGCATATTTGGCATATTATGTGTAAGATGGTGATGGGGTGGTTGTAGTAGTGTGTGTAATGTGTAGGTGCTCTCATGTCTACAACTACGACTTGCTTTCTTACCTTCCTGGGAAATTAACTTCCGTAGGAATGAAATTTTCTTCTTCGGTGAACCACATGATGCTATAATTAAATATATTAAACTATATTAGGTGTAATCTGGGAAATTTTTTAACGAGGTATTTAGGTGTCCCTATATATACACTGTAGGATAAATTGTCCAATTTTCTTGGTAGGAACGCTATGAGAAACAACTCGGTAGTTTTAAAGGGGAGCACTTTTCAACAGGTGAGCGGCTAACATTGACTAACTCAATAATCAGTAGTTTACCCATGTATATAATGTTATTTTCACGGTCCCATGAGAAGTACTTAAAAAGATGAACTATTTAAGATCATGATTTTCTAGAAAATCGATCACCAGAAAAAAAAAAGCAGCATCTTGCTAAATGGGATATTTTGTACCAACCCGAAGAAGACCATAAAAGGTTAATTGGCGGTCCATAATCTAACACTAAAAGAATAGCGCCGGTTAAACCCTAGAATAAAATTAAGAAAATACGAGCACCAATGTCAAGTTGAGGACTCAATCTCGGATGAGCAAATCTCACACCACAAGAAACCTTACCGGCTAAGTTATACTCAATTCGTGCAGCAGTTGATTTAGCTTCATGACAAGGGAACTCTTCTCGAGGATCAAGCCCATGACGTCTACATGTGCAGAGCAATTGTTGGGGAGGCCTCCAAGGTACTGGTTCTGAGGCGAGTATGCAGCTAGACCTTCACAGAAAGCAACAATGGATACATTCCGCGATGCTCAATATGCGCTATTTCCTCCATTTTAAATTATTAACTTTATCCTATGTTAAAGTTATCTTTGAGGAAGTTTATAAAAACATCAACCTCTATAATCAAACTGATTTTATTAAATCTGTTATAAAATATATTTATTTGGTATTGTATATATTATTATATTTTTCTGTAAACTTGATCAAAATTAAACGGATAAAACTAAAGTGACTAATAATTTTGAAGAGACTACTATAAATTAAGTACTGCAGTGGCGGCTATATCCGGTGTATAAATATTAAATAGCTATGATTAAGCAACCAGCTACCATTCAAATGGTTCAAGATGAGATTGTATTCGGTAAAAGGCTCCATCACTTTCACTTTCATATTTTCTTATCGGAAACGAAAAATGATACAATATCATAGGAGAATAAAAGGGCAACGGTTTTATGATAATTTTGAAAACGCAAATATACGAACTAGAACACATAAATAATGATCGAAAGCCATTGAAACGATATTTCAAAAATAATAAACATGTCAAACCATAGAGCACAACACTAACCATATGACTTGACACATCTTATACATAAGTACAATATTAATCCAAGTATCCAACCATCCAGGACACATGTCTTATTTCATAGTACTAAAAATTTAAGTAGTGTTTAGTTGGAGAGAGCGGTAGGATGGAGTGGGTTCATTTCATACTCCAGATTAGAGGGTTGAAATGACTCCATCTACGTTTGGTTGGAGGGCTGGGATGACTTCATTATTTATTTGGTTGGAGGGATAAAGATCGATCGGCTCTTATATCATTAACACCCGTTTGTGGGGGCCACCTATCATGCATCGCCCTTCTTTTTTCCCTCCCCTTCCCTTCCCGAGTGCAGCCGCCCGCCGCGGCCACATTCTCGGCGCTTGTTGACCCCGTAGTTGGGGCTGCTCCATTGCCGCCGCTAGGAGGTCTGCTGCTGCCCAAATTGATCTCCCGCCACCCTAATCGATCTTCTGCCACCCAAATCGGTCCCCACCGCTCGATTCACCCAAATCGATCATGTGCAATGCCGGTGTACAATGTGGTAATTGCTTGAAGAAAATGCATTGCTTGGAGACACCAGTTGAGATGGAGAGTTGGGAGTGCCCTAAATATAAGTAGATGTGGTTCAACTTTCAGGTGTTATGATGAAACTTTATATCCACTCATACTGGACCTTGTGGCCACTGTAATCGAAAAGAATCAGTACATATACTATATTAAAAAAAATATGCAACCGAAATACATGCACAACGGACAAGATAGCACGAAAAAACGATGTGAAATAGAGGGTCTGGATAACTTCTATCAGGATGGCAAGCAAGATGGCAAGGTGTACCAATCATTTTGCGAGTTCCTACAGCCAGAGCGAAACAATAGTTGTTTGATTTTTAAACAGTGCGCACTGATGTATCCCTGCTGGACTCCAAGTTGAAGTAATTCTTCATTTTATTTGCAAGTGGGTAATTTCCTAATCGCCTTGTACCATCCGTTGTCTCACTGACATGTGCGTCTGAGACCCCACGTCCTGTAGATCGATGCACGTGACAATTTTTGCCGGCCGGCCGTGCACTAAAATAAGTAAATAATCGACCTCCACCCAACATCGGTCAACGCCCTGAAAAGGCGCACATACATCAGGTTGATCATGCACCAACTTGGAGTGGCACACTCACCTTTTAGCTGACCTGATCAAACCTCCCAATCACATGTAAGCCAAACACCATGTTCATTTCTTAATGGAACGCCCATTTTGCTGGATACAATGCTGGCCTGCACTACCAACTCCACTTTGCTTGCCATCTCGACTCTAATCCCAATACTAGTGTGCAAGATCTTCTATATTGGTCCGGCATGAGATTCGTCAGTCAAGAATGGGAGACGAACCAGAGAAAAAAAAAGCAATTCATCCTTTGGGGGGGAAAATGCTTCGCAAGAAAAGGGGATCATTTCAACTAGCTCGGAAGTAGGAACAGCAACAGGAACCTCCTTCGCTGCTATGGTTTGATTTACTCTGTTTGGTCTCTTTCCCTGCTTCCTTCTGTTGATTTTCTGGTGAAAAGAGGCCGGCTGGCACAGCAGATGATGGCTGACTCAGACAAGATCAAGTCAACCGGTGATGGCGCGGCCCATCGGTGATCGGTCCAAGCTCTGACCTGAAGCTATACCTACTACTAGGCTACTAGGCCGGTGCCCCACCACCATCGACCGGCCGGCCGTCCTCGTCTCTTCCATGCGTCCCGACGCCCCGTGCCATTAGCCGGCCACGCACCTCTATTTATACCGCACACCCGTGCGGGCATGTCGCTCCAACACTCGCTCCGTGACCGTGATCCATCTCCAATACAATACAGGCCCAACACAACACCACTTGGTTGCAATCATCATCGGCAATGGCGTGTTCTTGCGCCACGCACTACGGCGCCCTAGTGGCCGTCGTGGTCGCTTTCCTCGTCGCTTCCGGCGGCAGCGCCGGCGTAACGGCGGCGAGGTACGGCCCCGGGCAGTGCAGCCCGGTGGCGGCGCTCGTGAGCGAGCATCTGTATAACTCCCTGTTCCTGCACAAGGACGACCCGGCCTGCCCCGCCAAGGGGTTCTACACCTACGCCTCCTTCATCAACGCCGCCCGGACGTTCCCCAAGTTCGCCGCCACCGGCGACCTCAGCACCCGCAAGCGCGAGCTCGCCGCCTTCTTCGCGCAGATCTCGCACGAGACCACGGGCGGCTGGGCCACGGCGCCGGACGGCGAGTACTCGTGGGGCCTGTGCTTCAAGGAGGAGATCAGCCCGGCGAGCGACTACTGCGACGCCACGGACGCGCAGTGGCCGTGCTACCCGGGCAGGTCCTACCACGGCCGGGGCCCCATCCAGCTGTCGTGGAACTTCAACTACGGGCCGGCGGGGCGCGCGCTGGGCTTCGACGGCCTGCGCAACCCGGAGGTGGTGGCCAACTGCTCCGAGACGGCGTTCCGGACGGCGCTGTGGTTCTGGATGACGCCGCGCCGCCCCAAGCCGTCGTGCCACGAGGTCATGGTCGGGGAGTACCGCGCCTCGGCCGCCGATCTCGCCGCCAACCGGACGCCGGGGTTCGGGCTCGTCACCAACATCGTCAACGGCGGGCTCGAGTGCAACCGCACCGACGACGCCAGGGTGAACAACCGGATAGGGTTCTACCGGAGGTACTGCCAGATCTTCAACGTCGACGCCGGGCCAAACCTCGACTGCGCGCACCAGCAGCCGTACTAGCTGCGGTACACTGATTAGCAATAGCATGGATCGTGATGATGCTGAGACAACGCCTTTGATCTCGTTTTATTTAGTTGTTTATGTAATTGATCAAGTAGAGATAGCGTTTTGGATGAAGTGACCACGTGTTCTTGTTCTCTGCTGCACACCAATTGATTTCACTTGGCTAACAAATCTAAACACAATATTTTTTAAGTTATACATGGGCTTAGCACATCAAGATATAAATGTCATGACGTTATTTCACGCATATGGCTACGTAATATAACAACTCTCCATATCATTGCTATTTAATTTTGATACTAAATTTGTCTCATTGAATACTAAATTACCATAAATAATATCGCATATTATTAGTCTTATTTTTCATAACCAAATCACAATCATGAATCCTTCACACAAGATCTAACTCGCATTCTTATCTGAAAAAAATCGGTGCTCATAGCCTAAGAGTGGGAGGGGGTGAATCAGGCAATTCTAAGATCTTAACCTATGGGTCAAACTAGTTAGCACAAAATATAAGCTAAAATATATTATCTAGATGTGCAGCTAGGGTTCAACTAGCGTGAAAATCTCATCCAAAAAGATTTGCAACCTATAGTCAATTCTAGCAAGATAATACACTAAGAATGTAAAGGCACACAAGATTGTAATAAGAAATGCGGAAGCTTATTAAAAGAAAAAGAAAAGGATGAAAGGACGAAAGGAAGCAAACTCTCGACATGAAAATTTATCCCGTGGTATCGATAGGCACAAGGCTACCCCTAGTTCACGTTGTTGAAGCACGCACTAAGAGTATTGCATCCTGGCCACCGAGTCTCTTCCGAGACTTTCTTGACTCGCCACCAAGGCTTAGCCACCAAAACTCTCGCCAAGTTCCCGGTCACCTCGATGCCATCTCCACTAAGGAGTTTCTCCATGAAAGAAGGGGATGTCCATGTTTCCCGCATAAAGCCGTCGTCGCCGCTCCACACCAAGTCGGAGGATCGATAACTTGCCAGTGAGCCACCAAGACTCCAAGGGGCTGGCACACCAAGATACAACTTGTGGTTCACTCAAGAATCAGCACACAAAGCAACGACGCCTTGCTCTCTCACTCTCTCTAGAGCTGATCCTAGCACTAACACTCTCAAAGCTTGTGCTAAAGCTAAGGATATGATCAATGAGCTCTTGGATGGCTTGGATAACTTCTTTAGAGTGTTGGTAGCTTCTCACGAACTCCAGCAACCTCAAATGATCCGGGATGAGGCCTTATATAGGCTAGAGATCCAGTCCTAGCCGTTACATGTTTTTTCCCTAAAAATCATAAAGCATCGATTAAACCGATCGCCACCATCGGTTTAACCGATCACACACAGTCTGCCCACTAGCTGTTGAACTCCAACTGCCATCTTCTGCTGACGTCATTGCACCGATCCTTGCACCGACGCCCGGTGGTTCAACCGGACCTGAAGACTTTGCTTGGATGGAAAATTTTCTAGAACCAAAACATGGGTACTCACTAACCACGTCACGCTTGCACCGACGCCTTGTTTTGCACCATCGGTTTAACCGGTGCCTCTATCATTTCTCCACTTGATCGCCATGTCATCTCCTCATTGCACCAACGCCTCCATTCTTGTAGCATCGGTTCAACCAGTGCAACTGGGTTCTTCTATGCTTGATCGTTGTTTCAACTACCAATGCACCGACCCGTTATATTCTAGAACCGTCGTTTCAACCGGTCGACTGATTTCGGCTGGCACTTGTCCAATTCATCGTTGCGATCATTTGAGGTTCAATCTGTATTTTCACTACACCTTGGATATCTTGATAACAAATTGCACCATCTTATATATGGATTGGACTCCATCTATAGGATCTAGAAATCCTACAATCTTGAGCTTAAAAACTCGTTAGTCCTATTGACTATATTGTCACACAATCACCAAAACCACAACTATAACCTAATGGGGCCATGTTCTTTACATTATCACACAAACTTTACTACTATTATATAATAGAAAATGAAAAAGAGGATTGTTCCATTGTCCATCATGAAGGCTAAAGGCCCATGAGACTGTCTCCAATCCAGAAGCCAAAAGGCGAGGCAAATGCATATTGCCTTCCGTCGCGCACTGTAGCAGCAGCCATCCAACTCCAACCGAGCATGTATACCGGTCATGCAAAATGACTCTTAGGAGAGAGACAGTGCAAAATGCAGGGTTTCCCACCGCGATACAAATCACTCCCGTACAAACGGTCAGTCCACGGGAGAGTTGGGCGTCCCCACCGCAATGCAGGTGTCAAGAACTTTGGGTGGGCTAGCAAAAGATAAATTGCCTGCGCGCGTTGGAGAACAGCCCATGCAAGCTAGGCCGCCAAAATATTGGAGCCATGCATCTCGCTGGTTGCCTCGCAGATATGCATCGCGCCCATTGGAGTTAGTCTGAGAAATCACTATCACGTCTGTGAATCGGGCTGATTCTTGGATGGTCGCGCTGGTAGTGAAGGTAGAAAAGCCAACATGAATGTTGAGACCATTCTCTCGCTACTCCCTTGTGGTAACTCGCTTCTCCATTTCCTCGCCGCTTCCTCAGCGTGACGGCTTAAACACGGACTCCAATCCTCTCCGCCCACATGAGTCTGCTGGAAAATGTGGCTCATGATGAGACCTTTTATGGGATTTCAAAACAAGAGTGTAGGATGCATATAGTGTCATATTTCTAGCTTTGGCTGGTACAAGCCAACTAAATAAGAAAAGCTATCTTATTTTTTCTCGAATGCGTAGGAGAACTGCGCATCATCCCCCGGTGTTACATATATAAAGGGGTTGTAACCCCTCTAGGAACAAACAAGCCGGCTCTCTCTCAAATAAGAAAAGGAAAAGATCAGACCAGGGCCAACCACTAACTGTCACTAGACACCAGGGTGAGGAGGTAAGAAACTCCTCTAGCTCCTACCATAGACCACAGATGCAGATCTTCAAGGGTGGTCGTAATGATGCTGGTGATACTGGGTGAGGCGCCGTAAAAAATGCAGCGATTGCGGTGATTCTACAAGTTCCATGCTCCTAAAATGATGATGGAGTTCAATCCCTTTTGGACCTGACCAGCCACCCTTTCACTTGCATTGGCCCACCAACCTTCAAAAATTTCATCATCAAGGTCTGGAGCCAGCACTTGCAGGCCAAATTTCTGCAGCATGGTGAACCACATCTGGCGGGCAAAGATACATGAGACCAGGAGATGATCGACTGTTTCCTGAGTCTGGTTCACAAAGTGGGCAGGTAGCAGGATGTGGTAGCCCTTTTCTTGCCAGCCGGTCTGCTGTCCAACATCTTTTGTGTGCTACTGTCCACATAAAAAACTTATATTTTCCAGCTGCCCAACTCTTCCAAATTCTCTTCCAGGGTTTAAACTGAACAGCTCCAATGAATAGAGCTTCGTAAGCAGATTTTGTAAAGCTATCTTGTTTCATTGGATGTGTAAATGAAGGTTGAGCTGGCATCATCATTGAGAAATTTGAGATGCTTTTGAGATGTGAAAAGGTCTCTGTGCTAGATTGCCAACTTGGAAGGGTCAGCTTCTGAATAAAGCATGGTGTTTGAGGCTGGTTAATGCGGTACTAACCTCTATCCCCGTGCACTTCCTAACGGTGTTTGCTTTCAACAAATGGGCAATTATGAAGATTGGCAAGATCAGAAGGGGTTTCTTGTGGAAAGGAGCAGCCGAAGCAAATGGAGCACTTTTAGTGAGGTGGACAAAAGTCATGCACCCCAAGAAACTTGGGGCCTTGGCATTCTGGATTTGGAGTTGTTTCACAGGGCTTTGCATTTGCGTTGGTTGTGGTTGGAGTGGAATGATCAATATTGGCCTTGGGTCAGCACAGCAATACCTTATGATGCAATGGACCGGCAGTTATTCAGAACAAGCACCATTGTCACTATTGGGGACAGGCACAAAGCCTCCTTCTAGCATTCTTATTGGCTGGAAGGAAGAGCTCCAATTGATATCGCACCGGGACTCTACAAGCTGGCGTGGAGAAAGAATAGAAAGGTGGTGAAGGATGAACTGCAAGATCAGAGTTGGACGAGATGGCTTTGTCGCATGAATACTATACAAGAAATGGCAGAATTTGTCACGACCCAAAAATTAAAACCACATGGAGGAAAATTTAATTACATCAACATGAGCATCATCCAAGCATCAAGGAGCATCATATGCACTTAATTACACCATGAGCATCCATTTTCTTGTGTGATTTATGTGTAAGTTGTGAAGCAAGTTCAAATTCTGCTATGTGGCTGTGTCCCCAAAGATTTTATTAAAATACTAGATTTCAAATGATTATTTTTAGATATTTTTCCTCAATTTTTGGATGTCTCTGCCGAGCCATAAAATTCTTGGAAACATTGAAAACTGCAATTTTGTTTGAATTTTTGTGAACAATCCATAATAGATTTTTGAGCTCTAGTGGTTGCATTGTGTTCTTGATGGATTAATTTTGCTCCAGTAAATATTTGGTGAATTTTGAAGCCCAGAAAATGCATGTTTTTGATTTTGCAAGTTGAACCGTTGCCTTTCTTTTTTTTCCTCCACCCGGCCCCACCTGCCAGCCTCTCCCTGCGCCCTGGGCCCGCGCGTCAGCCACCCCTCCGCGCCTCCCGCGCCTCTGCCCCGCCCGTTGGGCGCTCGCGCGGTGGCGCACCCCGGCGGCCGCTGGCTGGGCCAGCGTGGCCGCCGCCGCTTCGTTTTCCCCGCGCACCTGCCGCTCTCTCTTCCCCTCCCCGCTTCAAACTGCGCCCGTTCCCCTTCTCTCCTCCCCAACCCTAGCCGTTGCTCCCTCCCGGTCCGAGCCGCTTGCCGCCGCAATTCACCGCCGTCACTCCACCTCCGCCCGATTCCCCGCGCGCGAAGCACCTCCTCCATCCCCTCATCCGATTCAAGCCCTTCCCGGCCTTCCCCCTTCGCCGCCCAAGCCTCCTCCACGCCCGCCTCTTCCTGCCGCCGCCGTGCTCCGTCGCACCGCCGCCCGCCGCCCCGTTCCGCTCGCCCTTGCCGCGGGTGAGCCTCACCGTCGTGCTGTGCTACTGGTGCGCGTGCGCCCCGCCCCCGTTCGCGCCTCCCTGCCGCTTCGCCGCCGTCGGCCGCCGCCGCGTCGCGCCGCGCGCGCGCGTTCGCGCGCGGGTCGCGCTGCGGGCGTGCGCTGGCCGCGCCCATGGCGAGTCAAGGCCACGGTTGGCCTTGACTTCGCCTGGGTCGCACGCCCGGCCGCCTGGGCCCACCTGTCAGCGCCTGTTGGGTGCCGGCCCGGGTGGATCTAGCGCTTGCCGCCCGTTTTGCTTTATCATTCCATGTTGATTCTTGTAAATTGCATAGAAATTGTTGTGGATCTCCAAAAATTGTGAAATTTGTTTTGTTTGACTCCACTGTAATAGATCTACTTAGATAATTTAATTTTATACATGTTAAAGCTCTGTACACTTAGTTATAAATTATTCTTTCTAGACCTAGTTAAATGCTTAACTTAATTTGTGGTGCTCTAAAAATGTTAAGTCAAGTCTTGTTGGAATCCTTGCTCAAAGTACTAGATGATGGTACAGTTTTTGCAGGTGTCTTCATGCTGTTTGCTAGAGTTTTAATGTGCTTGCTCAAATTCTGCCTGCAAAATTGTTTAGTGTGTAGCTTTTGATTGAAAATTGATAAAATGATAAAACCACTTCTATTACTTTTTTATCATGTCCTCTGTCTCCAGTAATTCTTTGAGAATTTATAGAGATGCTTTGAGTATATTTTAAGATTTAACTTGAGTTTAGCTGCTGAAAATTATAAATAACATAAGTAATTCCACAAAAATGCTCTTGATGCAATTTCAACTCTCATGATTTTATCTTGAGATCCCCTGTGTGCAGAAATAAAATCATGATTTATTCTTGCTATTTGTTGTGTGAGCAAGTTCGCCTTCAGGCTTAGAATTTAATTTATTGATCGAGCTTTGTGTACTTTGCTTGCGTGCCTCCTTGTGTTAAGTGGTACTTAATTTCCATTTCATGTCATGCCAACTCTTTTCATATCATTAGCATCATCATAATGCACACATCTCATTCATGCATTTTAGTGACCGAGACGCCGGAGGACGCACCCGTTGAGCCCACCGAGTTCGTTGAGACCGAGCCCGGGAGCCGAGTGTGTTGTTGAACAAGAAGAGAACCAAGGCAAGCAGCTAAGGCAAGCAGCTAAGCATGATCCCTTGACCTACTTAACTTGCTTAAATCTAGTTATTACACTTGGGGTATCTATGCTTATGTTAAATATTTATCTATTGCATCGTTGGTTCTATTTTCATGCAATGTCCTCTCTTGATTTTGTACATCCATGCCCTTGGCACACGTAGCTAGTTGCAACCCAATTAACTAAATGCTTAGTCATGCCTAGAGTTGGTAGATAGCTTGTAGGGAAAATTGGAATAGGATCACTTGTTTCACCCACGTTTTGTTATCTTAAACATGTTGTCCGGTGTCGGATTGTTGGTTTTGGATCGGTCTAGTTGGAAGTTTGGTTTCGAGGTTTGAGCGGAAAGTAGGGCCTAGAGAAAGGAGTCTCGGAGGTTTAGTCCGCTTGAACCGATTAAGGACCGTCCGTGGATGACCTCGGAAATTGAGCACTTATCGTACTACCACATATCCATTCATGGGGTGGATAAACCGATTACCCTCTAGTTCTAATCGTTGATGCACGGTCCTAGATGCGTGGTCGTATGGCTTTGTAGAGAGGCTTAGGGGTGTCCCCGGTGGACCTAGGTAACTCTCCGCGCAAGCTAGGCGTGATGTTCAACGGTTACAACTTGTCGGGAAAGGTTGATGCGAGTACCCCCTCACCCCACGTGATCGGTTGGGTGAGTCGCATGGTCCTTGTGTCGTGTGGGCAAAGTAGTACACCCTTGCAAGCTCTTTATCCTACGAAATCTTCGTAGAAGTTTGGGTCAAATGGTTGGTTACATGTTACGTTACCTCTTGTTGATACTTAGGAATTGAGTTATCTAATTAACTAAAATTTAAGGTGGGTTGAGCAAGTTAATTAAAATGCTAGGAGGCTAGATGGTGGAATTAGTGAGCTCATGCTTAATTAATTTACTTAACCCTAAAGCCTTTTTGTGAGCCTTCATATGCATTTTCCTTGATCTATTTATTCGCGTAAGTCTTGCGAGTACCTTTGTACTCATGTTGCTTTATTATACTAAGTTGCAGGTGAGCCGGAAGTGGTGTTTGGCCATTTCTACCCCGCCGAACCCGGCGCGGGCGAGGAATAGGCCGATATGGTCAATGGTGTCCTTGAGCAAGACGCCATTAATATTATCTATCGTTATATTTTTCGCTGCATATCGTACTTGGGGTTATCATAATAAACATTAAACTTTATGGTTCTTATCTCTTCTATGTTATTGTGAGCCCGAGGCTTGTATCCTTTATTGAACCTTAAAATTCAGATTTGGAACTTTCCCTTATGTCAATGTTGTAATGGTTAATGGCTTAACTTTGTATTAAAATTTGCTCTTTGTGGATCAATGGTGATGTATGAGCTTGTGACGGTACGTGCATATGCGTGATCTTAGGCATATGTTGGAGCACATACCGGGACTACCGGGTTTAATATTATTTTCGGAGAAAAGTTAAGTTGGTTCTTGGGAGTTTAGATGTGGGTTAACCCGTGGCGCGCGATTGGTGCGAGCGCGAGTTAACTCTCATCTTCATGATAAGAACCGACGGTTTCGCTTAAAATGATATTAAATTGGGCGGTTCTCACGGAATTTGTGATCCCTTCTCTGGGATCTGGAAACAGGTGGTGCTAACTGATAGGAGTGATGAAATTTGTTGGAGATGGACTGCAAAGAGAGCTTATTCGTCCTAGTCAGCTTATTTGGCATAATTCACAGGTTCCTTTTGAACTTTCCAAGGCAGACATTTGGAAGGCGCATGCAGAAGGAAAACATAAGTTTTTTGCTTGGCTCCTGATGCAAAGCAAAATCCTCACAGGTGCCAAGTTAATCAAGAGGAACTGGCCTTATGATCCAGTGTACGGATTATGTGACCAAGAACAAGAGACGGTGATGCATCTGTGCTTGGAGTGCGTCTATACGCGGGAAGTTTGGACATTGATGAAGGACTGGTCAGCAGGGCTAGTGCAAGTGCTGGAACCAGGAATGGAGATTGAAGATTGGTGGAAAAATTCCCTCAAGCATCTGCAAGGAGAGAAATCGAAGGATCTTTGAAGGAATTTCGTTGCCTGCCCCACAAGTTTTCGCTTTCATCAAGGAGGAAATTGACCTGCGGCAATCGGATTTGAGAGTACCAAGTGTACCTTAGGTTTCATAATTAGCTGTTGTTTCTATTTCGTGAGTGCGAGTCCTTTTGTTTTATGTAATATCTAGTACGCCTGTATGAACATTTGCTTCTCCTTCTTATATGATTTGGCAGCTCTCTTGCTGTGTTTTTCAAAAAAAAAAAAGAAGAGATGTGTAAGGTCGAGTTACATTTAGCCCCTCTAGGACAAATGCCATGAATAGATCAAACAGAGCACACGGTGCTTCGGTGGAACAAAGGTGCTTTTCGTAATTACTTATTATAGTCTTACAATTAATCCGACTTGCGATGAACGTTATGTTACTAGGTCTGTTAATATTCAGGAGAACAACATCTTCTCGTCCAATTTTTAAGGTGGGCAGCCCCTCAGAGGAAGACGAATTGGCAGCTCAATCATCTGCTAATACAATATCTAGGAAAATTTGCTAAAATATCATTTATATACCACGAGCGTGCACCATCATGTGTTAGAAAACCCAAAGAAGAATGCGGACCTCGTGACTCTGTGGTGCGTGGCGGCGCTCGAGACCGTAGCTGGATATAGCGGCTCTTTCTTCTTTTCCGCCACGGTCGGCTCTACTGCGGAGCAGTAGCTACGGTGCTAGTGTCGTCGACCGCAGCAGAAAGAACATCGACAATTACTCTCTGCGTCCCTAAACGAGGGTGCGTTCGTTTTTTAAGGTCTAAAGTTTAGACCCGTCACATCAAAAAGAATCTTGTCATTTAGAAGTATTAAATAAAGTCTAGTTACAAAACTAATTGCAGAACCTCAGGGCCAATTTACGAGACGAATCTAATGAGGTATATTAGACTATAATTAGCGGATGATTACTGTAGCATCACTGTGGCAAATTATGGATTAATTAGGCTCATTAAATTTGTCTCACGAATTAGCACCCATCTGTGCAAAAAGTTTTGTAATTAGACTTTATTTAATACTTCTAAATGACAAGATTCTCTTTGATATGATGGGTCTAAAGTTTAGAGGGTAGGAAACGAACACACGTAAGTATCGCTCGGAAAGCGTGTTTGCAAGACAAACAGGCTTCCGACCGATAGGGACAGAGGAATTAAGGGGCTGTTTGGAGTGCCGCCTAACCCGCCACGGCGTGCCTAACTTGTGGCGCTCAAAACGACCGCCACACCTGCGGCGGAAAAAGTGTGACGTGCTGTGGCGGGTTAGGCCGCACTCCAAACGGCCCCTGAGCTGCTAGCGTCCGAGCTGTCACGGAACACAACCACGCAGGCCGAAGCTTGCAAGCGCACGGCCCACGATGACGTAGCTTCAACTATTTTTTTATTGGACACCTTTCTTTCTTCTTTTTTCATTCGCTCGCCGCAAGCCTTGTCCAACCGATAGAAAGCGCTGACGTTTGTAGATTCGTGTGCAGATAAGGATTTGAAAAAAAAGTCCGTACTTCCAAAAACCTTGATTATGCTTAAATTATATATTTTCTAATACATTTATTTTTCTCAGAACATTTGTTCCAGAATGTTTTTGTCTTGTTTCAGGAATAATTTGTTTTGTCACGAACATTTTTTATTTTCTACAAAATATTTTTATTTCTTATTTATAATATTTTATTTTGTTCAAGAATGATTTCTATTTCTGAGAGTGGAACAACCTTCGTAATAATATTGTCGTGGCTTCACCATTAAATTGTTTCAACTAGAAAACTATCTGAATATATTTGAGTATGGTCTAATTTTGAAAATTCGATCATAAACAATATAATGATGCAACTGGAATTTAACGTAAACAAGCAATTTATGACATACGATTTTTTTTTGCCTACCGACTACACAGTGCTAATCTTTTCGTTTCTCACTACGTGGGCTGTCTCGAGATTTTCCTCTCCTCTATGTGCGGGCCGCTGTCCGCCTTCCGCGACACCACAGCAGCCCATCGCGCACGATACGAATAGAAGCCCACGAGAGGATCGCTCGCATTTAACGTTTGGGCATGCGTGGGCCACACCCTCATTGTTCATATGGGCCTCTTTTTCTCGTCCAGCCCAGTCCAAAGCTGTGAAGAAGCTGCTAAAGTTCTTCTCTCTTGCAGCATGATTATTTCCCCCCTAGTCTTCAAGTTGTGACGGATGGTGATTTGAAATTATAAACGTCGTGATCTGTCCAGCTGGGCTATGACGCGTAGCGCATTAATCAGCAATGACGGGATTGTTGACTAATAGCGGACGGACCCCGTGATTACGAAGCAAAAGGTTCCAGCCGAGCCTTATCGAGTGCCTCGGCTGGGCTGAGCTTTGAGGACGACAGCAAGGAAAGTAGCACACCCTCCCAAAGGCAATCATACATGCATCTTGCAGAATGATACTACAATTTCAACTGAACAACAAGATATGGATCGGGGGTTCGTCGAACATCGGTTTTGCTACGGTTTCAGATGAAACATTGCACAGGCTACATACAGTCGTAGTACATACATAACACGAACAGGAAAGCTCGACTGGGTTGTTGTTGGACAACTGGTAGATCTCCAAACGGCACAGCACATCATCCGGCACCGGTTCCTGCATCCAGGTATTCAGCAGCTAGATAGCGTAAAGAGACTGCAGCTTATATTACATGGCTGCATCGACCTAGCTGGTTGCAGAAATTAAAGAATTTAACCCTGAGCATCTCACCTCCGGGCCGAGCTGTTGTTGTTGCTGTGCTGATATCGTTACTACTATTTGGTGATGGCGTAGACCGCGTAGATGATCCCCGGGAGGTAGCCGAGGAAGGTGAGCAGGAGGCAGAGCCAGAACTCGAGCTGCAGCCGGCGATCGGATTAATTAATCAGTCTATGGCTTCAGATCGATCAGGTCGATGCAGAGTGTATTATTACTCAGATAGATAAAGTGGCTATAATTACATCAGAGGCCAGCTGGAGTGGCAGGCACAGCGTACCTTGCAGCCGAACTTGAGGAAGACGCCGAGCGGGGGGAGGATGATGGCGATGAGGATGTCGAAGCAGTTCGCCGTGCCCTCCGACATGGTTGCTCTCCTATCCGAACGGCAAGAAGCGAGGTGGCTCCGGTCGATCCCTTTTCTTTCTTCCCTACGCTGCTTGGTTCGTGTGTGTCAAACACTGAATCCTCTATATATGCGCAGCAGCCACGGGCGCGACCTTTGGCCACAGGTTGGAATGAGTGGAAATAGGTGGCCGGAGGGCCGTCGTGTGTCTGGCTGTTTTGACCGGTGCGAGCGAGCGATGGCTTCGTGGTAGGTTTGGGGGTGTGCGTTTGGTTGAGTTCAGCGAGGATTTATTGGTATACGTGGTTGAGTGTTTCATCCATTGTTCCGAAGATTGATAGAAGCAACTGTGGCGGCCGGGAGCGGAGACTGGGAGCGCGACAGCCTCGTCATTTTGCGGCTTCAGCTACAAAGCGATAGCTGGCGATAGCAACCTCACACCTAGAGATCATGACTACGCGACCCCGATGATTACCATGGTTTTCGAGACCCTGTTTTTTCTAAACGAATTACAAAGAAGAGCCGCCGATTATATTAAAAGCTAAAAAATTCAGATTGGATAGGAACAACGATACCTGCCGTTAGATTGGGACATCAACACAAATCGCATCACTCAGCTCAAAAGAAAGAAAAAATAAACTATACTCGTCCGGTTAGTTTGTTACATCAACACGGGTAATACTCAAACTCAAAACCGCTAAAGCCGACCGGTTGGATTGGTACATCAACACAGCCGCACAACTCCACACGACAACGGCAGCCGGACCAAAAGTCTTATCGTGGCGCCCTCACTCTCATGTAGTTGCCGAAACCTCCCGACGTGGCCCCTCGTCGACAGAGACTTGAGAGAAAACAGACCGCACTCCACCAAGGCCACCGCTATGCAGGACCCTTTGTTTTAGTGCAGCTGCAACAACAAACTCCACCTAACACGGTGATACCAACAGATCCGGACCTCTCGCAGGCTGCCTCGCAGTTGCCACCACGATAGCACAAACGCGCAGGGGCCTCGCAGCGCCCCCCATTGGGCTCCACCTCGCTCTCATCGCCTCGAAGAAAACACCGCACTTGGAGATCTCGCCACGTCCGCCACAGTACTCCATGTCACAGATCCGTTTCTTTTGTCGCCATCAGAATGGAGGGTAATGCTGCCCCACTTCCTAAGGTCCCCATCGAACAGCCAAACCGCCACCGCAAGCCAACTTCGCCTCGTCGCTCCACCCACGCGCATAGCAGCCGCTACCATGGCAGGAAGCCAAGGATGTCGCTTGCGCCGTCTTCCAATGATGTACCGCACCGGAGTAGCTCCAGCATAGCTGAGCCATCCGTCGCAATCCGCTGCAAGCCTGATCGTCCCACGTTGTCGATGCCGCAAGCGTCCTCTTCTGACACAGTCCCACCCCGCAATAACAGCCACCACTAAGTAGCGCCAGCCGCCGCATTCCGCTGCAAACAGCCAACCCGACAAATATACGGCAACCCCTTGCCGCCACCACAACTGCGAATGCCTTCACGTAAGCTTGGCAAGCCCCGTCAAACTCCCCCTCTTGCACCAAGCTGCCGCCACCGACTGCAGTCTCCTAAGGCCATCAACGTCGCCGATATTACCACGAGCCGAGTTGGATCTCTATAAAGGACGCCTCCAAGGAGGGCTCGACGCCAGTGGCACTGCCGTCGCTCGTCCAGGATCTGAACAGGGCTTTCACCCAAAGAACCTCCTACAGTGGGGGTGAAGCTTTAAAATAACACCCCCAACATGGACAACGACGCCTAAAGGCGCCGCCGCCATCGCCGACAGCAAGATTGCCGGCAAGGCTTTCGCCCGGGGCATCCCAACCCAAGCCACTGCATGCACCTAGCCCGACAACACCGGGTCCACTACCATGGCAAACCACCAGGCTCGGCGCTGCTGCCGTGTCTCCGCATCCGTTGCCAATACACACCCCACGCGGATCTCCAACCTTGCTGCCGCACGCACACAGCCTCCCGGACCGCTGTCGACACCTTCTCCCACACACCAACTGCCGCCGTAGCTCCTCCATGCGTCGCCCCCCCCCCTTCGCCGCCTCCTAGCGGCCTCCTCGCCGCGCGCACCTCCACTTGCGCCTTGCCAACCGCAGTTAAGCCTCCAGGAGTTCGCCGACTTACAGCCGGCTCCCACGCACGCCGCCCACAAGCTGCTGCTGTTGGGGCCGCCGATGCAGGCCGGCTCCCACGCACGCCGCCCGCCTGCCGCAGCCGAAGGTCGTCAACCACAGCCACCGCCAGCCTGACCGGCCAATTTCTACAATGCTGTCGAGCTAGCCAGATCCAGGCGCCGGCACACCGAATCCGCCCTCCCCAAGTGTGGATCTGGCTGCTGCTGCGCATCTCCGTCGTCGGCTGCCACAAGAAGAGGGAGAACTCCTCCACGAGATGGCCAGACGTGAAGGCCCTTCTACCGCCGTCCTCGTGGCCGCCCGGGCTGCCCGCCTCAGGAGGCGGCAAGGCGAGAGGAGGGAGGAGGTGAG
The DNA here is from genome assembly GCF_002211085.1 of Panicum hallii. Classification (NCBI taxonomy): domain Eukaryota; kingdom Viridiplantae; phylum Streptophyta; class Magnoliopsida; order Poales; family Poaceae; genus Panicum; species Panicum hallii. The sequence goes on from NC_038046.1 coordinate 50,194,977, forward strand.
GTGGGTGGCGGCGTAGGTGTGTCGCCGTCCATGTCAAAAAAAAGACTACTAGATAGTACCCCCTGTATTAGTTTAGGCCTTGTGGTCTTGTTTTCGAGACCCAGTGAATGCTACCGTAGTAACGTATATGTTTTTCTTTTCTTTTTTGAGGTGTTTATTCATCTCGGGATTTCCTGTAAGAAAAAAGGCTGAGGAAAACACTGAGAGTCCTGGCCAACCGCGTCGCTGCCGCAAGTTGAGCAGAACCTTGCCCCATCCGATCCATTCCCAGACGAGCACGGAAGCTACTTCCGTTCAAGTTGGTTGGACGACTACGACCGGCGCCAGCATTTAAGCTTGTACTAGCTCCATAGTGGAACGGAGGGAGTACGTGACATCAATTCAAATGCACAGCCTACTATGGAATTGGAGGGATTAAAACTGCGGGGACGGGAAAAACCTGATTATAAGTTTATAACTGTTGAGAGACTAGTATTGGGATTGTAGAAGATTAATCGGATTAGGATAGTAATAATTACAAGAGGTCGAAGGCGCTTCTTCAAAAAGTCATCTCTCTTAAAGCGCCTCCCTGGATCGTACCTGCTCTGGCAGCGAGGAGATATCAACCTACGGAAGGCAACCCCCGAGGGGGACTTGCCATATTAATTTTTTTCCCCTGGGTTGCCTCTCCCGCCAGGGGTCCTATTCCCTGACACCATTTGGGAATTAGGGGAGCGAAAAGGGGATATTCAAAAATATGTCTCGCAAATTCAACAGAAAATAGAGAAAATTTCAGAAAACGACAATAACACAATATCTCATAATGGATCATCACAAGACCACAATAGCTCACCAATACTTAAATTATAGTCCTCCAGCTCACACACCAATATATTACATAGACGCCAGTAGCATAAAAAAGGACAAATAGTAGGTGCATGTATATAAAAATTGACAGACAGGAGGAGCAAAATCTAGCTATGATCTTGAACGTTTCTCAGATGCTAATGATGAAGGCCAATTTTCTCTGATCATGTGTTGCTGCCGCCAAGTCCTCTACAAGTAACACAAAAAAATGATGAGTTACAAGAATATGCAGCAAAACAGTGTGAAGTGTCATGCTTGCTACACATTTCATATGATGAACTGGTGAGTTGCATGTATATCTCCCTTATCTTTCTACAAATAAAATGGTCAAAACAAGAGGCTCAGTCACCTCTATCACAAGATAAAAAAGGTTGAGACATACTGCACATATAGCACTCTATTCTAGAGAGCTATTAGCAAACCTGATTATAGCCATTCTAGAGAGAGCTATTAGCAAACCTGATTATAGCCATTGTAGAGAGAGCTATTAGCAAATGTATTATACTTATTAGTTATGCATTAAAACTGAACTAAACTGAACTCTGGTGCATCAAAATACCTCTACAAAGTTTACTTTAATACTGAGACACATAAATGTACATGCACCAGAATTTTTTATTGTATTCCCAAGCACACCTGCAAGAGCAGGCAGCAACAGATGCAACAGACACGACAATAGAGTCTAGTGGGTGAGGAAACAACAATGTCACCTTCCTGATGACCAGCAATGTCACTCCATGGAAGATGCTCCAGCACCAAAAGCACTGCCACCACCATGGCCAAAGCTAGGTATGTTACCCTGAACAAACAAAAAAAAATTCTGCAGTTTTAGTCAAAGTAAAACGAATACATTTACCAAATAAGCAGAGCTAGTTATCAGCATGTTAGATATACCTGAGAAATTTTTTTCTTCAACCAAAAAAGCCGGACCTTTTGGTTTTTGGTGCCCACAAATATTTGCCCATTCATTTCAGATTGGAATAGCTCATTACAATCCACCTTCTGCTCATCAGTTAGTTCTTCAATGGCGTCCACAATGTCAATGCACTTCTGAACAGAATAGTCATCTTCACATTTCTTCTTCTCATTGAGCTCCTTTATAGTTTTTTCAATCTGGTCTTTCCTGAACTCAATGTAGTCTCCAAGTCTTGTTGCCATTTGACTTTACTTTCGTTTCTTGCCACTGACACCTTCTACATCCTCTAAACTTTGATTTGTTGCAGCAGATTGAACTTCAGTGCTCTCTATGCCATCAAGACCAGAATTGAATGGATTTCTACTAGGTGCTGTGTTATGGGTGCTTTGCTCTGAGATACTTCTTTGAGGTGTAGGATCAACTTGCTGCTGAGTTCTTTGAGGTGCAGGTTCACTAGATGTAAAATTTAAATCCCCTGTGGCAATACTTCCTATTGTACAAGTGAATTATTAAACAAGTGAATAGCAACAAGTGAATTACTTAATTGTAGGCCAGATAAAAGTATTACCTTCATACAATGATTCCAAGCTGTTAAATAAAGGAAAAGCCTTCTTGCGGAACTTGCTGACTTTAGGATTATCCTATTTGAACACAACAAAACATATGATTAGTACTTAGAATCAGAATAGACCCCTCAAGATTCGAAACTAAATCAATTTTTGATTAGTACTTACATCTATCAACTTCGCCCAAATTTTGGGTTCAGCATTGATCATACCCAAAGTGTCATTCCAGCCAACACCACTTTTTCTAGCTTCTCGTATTATCCTATAGTTCCCCTTTAATTCTTTCTCCTTTTCTTGTACTTGCTGCTTTGTGAAGTTTGCGTTAGGAAACATTTCATTGAATTTGTTGGTAATATATCTCCAACCTTCTGCTGTCCAACCGTTCTGTCCCCTCAGCTTATGGGGATGTTGACAAGCGTCTGCATTGTTTCAACAAGTCCTTTCTCATAAGTGTAGCTCCACGTAGCCCTTGAACTTTCTGTTAACATGGCTATTAGAAATAAAGGATGTATCAGCTGGTGATCACCATTAGTCCAAACATTAGAACTTCCTCATAAGATACAAAGGCAGATTACATTACATAGAGAAAATATTACATGCCATAGAGTATACATTACATTACAAGAACCACACATAAGCATCAACTAATTATTGTTCATCAACTAATTATTATAGATATCAAACCATATTTAGAAGCAAACTAAAAAACTTTATAATATATAAATGGGGACGTGCAGTTCTGAAAATATAGCAGTGCAAGTAACTACTAGTCTACTACTTAGCGGCTGCTCATGTCATACCATGTTCTTGCAGTTAAACACATCAAGTTAAACACATCAAGTAATGGGCCCACCAAATATCTAAACATGGTCAGATGAAATTCTACAAATACCATTTGATTCAAAACCAAATATCAAAACTTGAGAACCAAACTCTAGTTGCCACAAATGTGCCAAGTAGCAAAATCAGCAATCCAGTTATAATTTACAGATAGCAAGCTCTGACCTACGAAATCTGTCCCTTGAGCATACAGTCACACACACTAATTCATCACTCTCCCTTTACCCTGTCAGGTGACAATCTGGATTGCTGAACTCACTTGTTTTGTTTGATCAAAATTTCCATGTCTCACTTCACCAAAAAAGAAATGAAACAGAGCTAGGCATATTCCAAACATGAAAGTAGACCACACATCCGTACACAAAAAATCAATAAACTTCATTTTTAAGAGATTAAACCAGAGGTTATGTAACAACTAACAAACCGAGATCTACAAGAACTTGCATATCAGTAGTAGAAAACCCTAGGTGCTAAGAGAGGAGGAGGAGGAGGAGGAGAGGAACACCTTCTTGGCCGCGGCGCTGACGAGGGGCGGTGACGACGCGGCGGCTGGACGGGGAGACGGACGAGCGGCGCTGGACGGGGAGGCAGACGACGGCAGCTGGACAGGGAGGAGACGGAGGAGAGGCCGGAAGGAGATGGAGGGCGGCGCGGCCTTGACGGGAAGGCGGAGGGCGGCGTGACCTTGACGGGGAGGGTGGCGCGGCTTGAACGCCTCGACTCGGTAGGTGGAGGCGCTCGGCTTGGACGGGGAGGCGGAGGCGCTCGCGCCGCGGTGAGGATAACGATGTCAATGGGTACTAAACCTACGGGTTTTGCCATCCCAAACCCATACGCACCGGACTAAGTTCCAGTTTGGCACAGCTGAAAGTGTTAGTTAGTGGCTAGCTGGTCAGAGAAGCAGCCTGTTAAAAAAGTAGCTGGTCACAGAAGTTAAATGTTTGGCAGATTACTTATTGAATGGGCCGAAATCCTGTCAGAAGTGAGAAATGACTGAAATACCCTTACTGTTTACTGAATACATGTATTTCTTATATACAGATATATATTTATTTATTTTTACAACAAAATAACAATAGAATTATTAACAACACAAATATATCATAAAATTAATTATAAATTACTCTTAAATAAGATAATGATAACTTAATTATAAATTAGATAATAGAGTGTCGTTACATTATTTTTTTTGCGCAAATTATATTATCAATATTCTCCAGCCAATGCTTGCGCAATAGCACCTTGTACATCTCCCATATCTTCCTCATCACCAACATAACTAGTAGTAGTTCCCGCATCCCCATCAACATATATCTCATCAGATGCAAGTGTATCAAAGTCATTATCACTCAAATTGCTATCTCTAATAAAGTTGTGCAACGTCATGCAAGTAATTATAATATTTAATTGCTTCTCCATTGAGTAGCTCGGCATTTTTAAAAGAATGCGCCATTTCATTTTCAGCACCCCAAATGAACGCTCAATAACATTTCTAAGCGATGAGTGATCATGGTTGAACAACTCATTCAACCCAATTGGTTGGCCAGCATTTTGAAATTCTGTGATGTGGTACTTTTGACCTTTATAAGGTGCTAGATAGCCCTTTCTATTTGGATAACCTGAGTCAACAAGATAGTACTTCTCGTCGGGAGGATGTGGAAAATTATTTTTGTATTTATTGAACACAGTGTCCCTCCATATGCTAGTATCATGAGCGGACCCAGGCCATCCCACTACCACAAATGTGAATCTCATATCAAAATCACAAACAGCCATAACATTCTGACTGCAATATCCATGTCGATTCATATGCACTGCCTGCTCAGATGGTGGAACAATGACTTCAATATGTGTTCCATCTATTGCACCTATGCAATTTCTGAAATGAGGTCAGGATCTATGCTCTCAGATTTTTGGATGCACCACAGCAAAGGTCTCATCTATGGGTTTGATATTTTTAGCAGCCAAAAGATTCACAGCTTCTAAGACATCATTGAACCTCCTATTAGCAGTTTCTAAAGAATATGAAAAAATATGCTTTGCTTGCCGAACTGATTGAGGTGCACCACACATCCATAAGAACATACCAAGTGCTTCTATCGAGCACATCTCATCTGAGGATGTCAAACTATAATTGTTAACTAATTCCTCATGCAAGCAATAGAACACTAACCTTCCCATTCTAAACATGTTATAGCAGCTCTCTTCATTATTGAGTTGCCTCTGAACAAATTGATAACCTGATTCTTGTGGCACTTTTCTTGGCTTCTTTTCAGATGAAGATATCCCACAATCAAGCATTGCATAAGCTGCTATTGCTGCTACTTCGTACATCCAACCACTTGATTCACTTGAATTACTTGCCATTTCAGAATCATTAGACTCACTTGAAGTGAAAGCCATCTGTACAGATAACTGAAAGCCATATGTCAAAGTTCAAAATTCAAAACTGGTTCAGCATACAACACACTAAATTAAAGGTACAATACACATGATAATTTGGAAATACAATACACTAGTAATCTCTAGCGTTTCTTCCTCTCCTCCCAAGTCCTCTTAAGCCATGCAAGCTTCTCTTCAGGGGTTTTAAGAGTGACAAACACATCTCTAAATTCCTTTTTGATGAGGAGTTGCGTGGCATAAAAATATTCATCACTTCCTTCACATGCCCCAGCTTCAATGACTGATTGCAACATTTCTGCTATCTCTTGCCTAACATGATCAGTAGGTGAAGAAGTTGCAGAGCTTGAACTAGCTTTCTCCACAAATGAGTCCACAAAACGCTTGAACTGCATATCTCTAAAATTTTTCTTCCCCTTCTTTGGAGATTTATAAGCAGCACCTCTTTTCGCAGGTTGTTTTTCAGCAGGACTTGGATGTACCTCTTGGACATCATCACTACCATTATCCTTATCATTACAATTTCTATTTCCATTACCATTACCATTACCAGCTGACCCCTCTCTTGCACCTGAAGCCACAGCATTTGCATTGGTGTAGGACGCACCACTAAACATGATTTCAACATCTTCTTCGTTATCCAAAGGGACAAATCTAAATTTTTTGCACAACGGCATGGCCTGAAACACAAAAACTCTATGAGTTTGTATTATCATACAACAACATAATGAGATATACAACAAAATCAAATACAAGGTTGCTTACACCAATTTTTTCTTCCCACCAATCATCACTAGCCGCAATTGTACCGGTCTTTGGGTCTCTTCCCAATCCAGACACACTAAAAAGTAGTGTCTTCCATGTGGTAAAATCAGCTTTCAGGTTTTTCATTTGAACATGGGTGTAATTCCTACCTGTCCGTTCATTGAATTGGCTAATAAGGTTGGCGTAACCTTTGTTGTTCAAACAACCTTGTGGTCTGTTATTTGCCAAGACTTGTTCCATACATATCTCATTAAAAATTTTTGCGGCATTTGCATCCCATTGTGCATTGGGTTTACTAGTCTTTGGCATTGGCATGTTCTCCATCTATGCATTCAACAAATTCAACAAAGGAATTCACTCTCAAGTTTATCACCAGCAGCTATAAATTTATCATCACAACTTACAAAATCTAGCTTAACTGAACCATCATTGGTTATCATTTTCTGGATCCAGAACACAACCATAGTGTATGCATTCAACAGGGCCAATACCTTCACACAGATCGGTTGAGGGAGGAGCACAGGAGGCTGCAGCGTCGAAGATCGTCGCAGGGGGCGGCGCGTGGCTCGGTGAAGACCGTCGCAGGGGCGGCGCGTGGCTCGACGCAGCCCGGAGCAGGGGGCGGCGCTGGCTCGGCGCAGGCCGAAGCAGGGGGCGGTGCAGGCCGGCGCAGGGGCCGGCGCGGGGGGCGGCGCAGACCGTTGCGGGGGCCGGCGCGAGGGGCCCGGCGGGGGCGGCGCAGGGGGGGGCACCGGTGGGGGTCGGCGTAGACCGGCACGGGGGCGGCGCAGGGTCAGGCCGCCTGGGTTCTCCCAACCCGAGCTCGTCGCCATCTTCGGTCACGGGCACGGGAGAAATTGGATTGGGGAAGAGAGATGGGTGGAGAGGGAGGTAGCCCTATTTGTTCGATGGCAAACGCGGGTAATTTTGATGAACTGTGAGGGGAGTTAGACCGCACAAGCTGTGGAAGCTGGTCCGCTCCCGCTGCTCGTTCCACGTGCGTTTCCTGAAGGAGGTCCGCAAGCGCTGGTGGGGGAAGAGGTCCAGAAACGGAGCGTTTAGCCAGCCTGCAGTTTAAAATTGCTCAGAAGCTAGCCCAGAAGCTGTCCCAAACAAGCCCTAAAAGTGTACCCATACCCGCCTATGAGTATGATCCTGAACCCATACCCATACCCACGTGGTAACGAGTACCCGCGGGTATCCCATACCCACCAGTTAACAATCAATCATTTCAGCATAAGTGAAGTGAAAAAGAGAACTTGTGCATAACATATTAACAGCATGTGCATACTAAGAGGGTTGACTTCCTAACCTTCTTTTCTATTTTCAAATATTCCTCTTCAAGAGACGTACCGATGCACGCAGGTTTGTCTTGTCCAAAGCTTTATCATCTCCTCGTTCTGTAGCCTTTTCCCTGCAAGACAAATAGAAATCAATAAGTATAGAAAGTAGAATAGGCTAATAAGTAATAAACCAGCAAGAAGACCACATTCAGTGAATGGCGCCATAGTCTAAGTTGCTGCCGTAAATTTTGCTCCAGAACAAAATAGTCTAGCAACCCCACGGTGCAGCAAATATTCAGCACATGAATTTGTATATATCATACCTGGTGCAAATACATACAGCATCACCTATCAGGTATCCAAAGAAAAAGCACACGAAAGACTCAACCTAAAATGTCAAGCTTACTTAGCTTTGGAGAACCACATTTGCTGGAACAATCCAAGAGATGCAAGAATGCTACCACCAGTCCAAACACTGCATATTAAGTTCCAAAAAATTCTAAACTTATAAAGAACCACATAATAGATTAAAGAGTAATGTGAGCACATAACTACATGAAGCGTCCCCCCATCAGGGAAGACTTAAAAGTGATGCTTTATCAGTCCCAGGAGGCTGATAACACTTTTATTACATCAGATGGTACATCACCGTACAACTCTACGCGGTAATGGGCAGTGAAGCGCCACTATCGCGAGGATTACAACTAAAACCCACACTACTACACTAGCTACGAAAAGAGGGTCATCAGAGTCTTGCGCCATGCGGAACTCCAACAGTGGCCCTAACCACAGGCAAGACTGGGTGCAGGACGAAACCCTACTCGACGTCTTCGGGGAGGTAGTCTGGATCTTCTGCTGTAAAAAGGTAGAATGGGGTGAGTACAAACGTACTCAGCAAGTCCAATCACACCCACGGAGGGGGGGTATAACAGAAATCAATACACAGGACAATCCAAGGATAAGGTTATGGTTCATTTGCGGAAAACTCGGTTGTATGCAAAGGTTCGTTTAAAAATATTTTCAAAACAAGTTTTCTAGTACCAAGGAGCACATGATGTTGACTCACACAAAATCCAGTTTCTAAGCTGCTACCGGACTCCCCGTCCGCCGTAGCACACGACGCAACTGCCGGACACTTTCCACATAACCCACCTCAGTCCAGCCATTCCCAGAGAGAAACACTAGTTATGTGACCACACCATAACTTGCACAATACCGTGGGCACAGCTATTCGAATAGATTTTAACTCTGCAGAGGTGTGCAACTTTACCCACAGGTGGGGTACCACAGCACGATCACCTTAGTGTCGGTGCAGATCCCAACAAAGCCGTTACCCACCTTAGCTAGACCTGACTAGCCACCACGGGATCCATCAAGGGGTCATTCGACCTATCTCCGAGGTTTAACCGGGGCATAAGTCACACAGAGCTTATCCCTTCTCCTTGATCACCCGTTGCTTTCAGCCCTCCTGATGGCTATTAGTCTAACTAGTGGGATTTATGCTAAGCCGTTGCCCATACAACGGTCAAGTGGTTTGCACGACAGGAAGCTAGGTGAGATGACACATCAACTCGGTCCTTAGGGGTGACAAGATGGATATCTTCCTTTCTCGCTCAACCACACAGGTACGAGCACACCAATGGCAATTCACACAGAAATGCCATCCATCCCGTCTAACTCGTCTTTCAAAACCACATTTTATCCCTTCCCACACACGCATTTTCTTTATAAAAACAGGTGGTCAAGGTATGGTTATCACGAACAAGGGTGGCTATCCTACCGTGTTTTCAACAAGCAAAACCATACAATTTTATAAAACAGGCTACTGGGTTGTGTTTATAAAAACTAGGACAGAAACATGCATCAAAGGGCAGGATTGAACTTGCCATCATCAAATCCCTGCGGGAGGTCTTGATCGAAGCACTGTCCCTCGGGTTCGGAGTCGCAGAACTGGTCCTCGTTCGCTTGATCACAGTCGGGACCTTCCTCGTTCACTCCGTGTCCTACGACGCAAACAAACAGGCATACAATCAAGCGAAAGAACTAAAAGCTTTTATCGTTGGGCTTGAATCGGAAATAATTTAGTTATGGAGATAGGGGTAATATTTTTGGGTGGTTTCTTAATGGCATGGTTAGAACTATACTAGAAAGGGCGTGGTAAAGTTCGGGTCGATCGGAGATCGTTTGGCGCATAAAATGATGACTTGAAGAGGGTTCGGGGGTTAAACAGGGGTTCAGGGGCTTATTTGTAAATAGTTATGAAATAGAAAGGACTTGGTTATAATTTCTAGAAATATTTGGGGTATATTAGAAAGAGGTAGGGGTCTATTTGATATTAAGCTTACATGGTGGAGGCTAGTTACTTGAATAGATAGAGGTGGAAAGGCTTTTATGCAATGTGACGCATAGGGGGGGTTTATAGGAAATAGAGGGAAGAGGGGGGGGGGGGTCCTTGGGCAAAATGCCCCTTCTTCCTCCTCTCCCCCCCCCCGTGACTGAAACAGAGGAAGGGGGAAAGGGGCGGCGGCGGCGGCCAACTCGGCCGGCCAGGGCCCAAGGGCGGCCCGGGGCAGGGGGATGAGGGAGAGGGGAGCAAGGGGATCCCATCCCCGGTCTCACCTTGGACTGAGGTGGAGCGAGGGAGCGTGCCCACGTCGGGCGGCGGCAGCGCTGCGAGCTTGGGGAGGGGGCGCGCGGTGGCGAGGGCGGTGGTGGTGGTCGGGGGTGTGACAGTTCATGTATCTGTAAGCTAGGCTTATAATTTGATAGTGTGAAGTGTACGCTTGTTAGTATAAAACTTTTGTGTGTTTGTGTGAAACTGTTGAAAATTTAAAGTACAAGTAAAAAGGGTATTTTTGTAATTACAGAAAAACATAGGGTTGTTTTTGCAAAATGTATTTGGATTAGGGTAATTTCAAAATAAGTGAAAGTGGTTTTGTAAACATGTTTTCCTTATTTTAACCCTTGTAAAAATATATATTTATTTATCCAAAAGTTTCATTGGAAATGTGTATGTTGAAGTGTGTAAAAATTTTGGGTAAAGTGGTAAAAACAAGAGTATTTATGTAATTTTATAAAAGTATAAGTCCTTTTACGTAAATATTTGATTTACAAAAGTAATTTTCAAAAGTTACTAGGGGCCAAATTATAAGAATGCATGTAATCATGACAGCTTTGAAAACTTGCATTTAGGCCCAAGTTGTGTGTAAAATATGTAACAAGGACAAAGCTTTAGAAAACTTAAAGTTAGTCCAAAATTTCAAAATAAAGTTGCATACTTTTAGTTTTTGAACTTAAACCCTAAAACAAAGTTGTAGAGCTTGAAAAGTTTTACAACTTTCATTTTGAACACTTTTCCTTTTGAGCCCTAGCTTAAAAGTTATCGCTGGTTTACAGACAGGTCCCTGGAATTTTGGAAAATTACATTTTGGTCCAGTCATCCCCAACTTTCCTTCTTCTTCCTCTGGCCGCCTCCCCTGTTCCTCTGTTCCACGCCCGCCGCCGCTGTTCTTCTTTAATCCCGGCCGTCAGTGCGTCTCCCCTGCCCCCTCTCCACCCCCAGGCGCCGCCTTATCTCTTCCCCGACCTTATCCCTTACTTCCCCCGCCCATTCCCGTGCCGCCACGCGCCTACCGCCGCCTGCCCGTGCCGTGCGCCGCTACCCGAGCCGCCGTCGTGGCCCTCGGCCTTGTGCCCTTCCCGTACCGGATTGGAGCCCAAACCGAGCTTGCTCCGGCCGGCAATGGCAGAGGGACCTGTTCGCGAAGATTGAACTCTTTCCAAGGGTCTAAATGAAAGTTTTTGGGTCTTCTTCTTTTCCAATGTGCTGAACCTTGAAAATTCCTAGAAAATCGTAGAAAATTCAAAAAAATGTGAAACCAGTTGGACTTGAATCTTTATTTCAAATTCTATCATTTTTGTTTTATGACCATGTTATGAAAATAGATGATTTGTGCTGTGTTTAGAGTAGAAGTAAATGGATGTTTATTATTTCATGTGAGTGGTATTTGTGGCTTGTAAATTCGATAGAAAATTGTAGAAAATTCAAAAAATTGCAAAACCAGTTTTGTTTGAAATTAGATTTCGAACTCTACAACTTCTATTAAGTAAGTTTGATATGAAACTAAATACTTTTGAATCTATATTAAGTATATAACATGAGAGTGTAGTGTCCATAGTTCCAATTTGTTCCTGCATGTTAACTTTGTGATCATGATTTTTGATATGCAATCTCCATAGATTAAGTATGAAGTGATGTGGAATTTTCAAACCTAAATTTGTTTTGTAATTTAAATTCTTTTAAGTTGAACAATTCAATTTGTTTTACAGCAGAATTAGCTAGGTCTTCTCAATAAAGTTTATCTAATTAAATCTCCTGGTCAAAATCTTTTAAGTATGCAATTGATCCGTGTTTAAATTTTCAAAACTTTATAACCTTAATTATTCAAGGTTCACATTCAATTTTGAATTTAATTTAAACTTGAAATATTTTAATTCCTGTTTTCAATTAAATCAATGCTATAATCATGAATTGAATGTAGATGATTCAGAGCTTAGGTTCCCTTTTTGTACCATAAGTTCTTAAGTGTTAACCTTTTGGATTGCAGCTAATCTTTGAAATATAGCTTGTGTCCTTCTTGTTTAGCCTTGTGTAAAAATTTTCAAGTCTTTTCCTGCTCTTTAGCTATGGAATTTAAGTGCCTTTGTGTTGTAGTTGATGAAATGTTTGTTTGTAGATTTTAATCTTGCTAGGACCTTTTCTGTAAAATCAGCACAACCCGGCCTTTATCGATCACATACCTTTAGGATACACTTATCGACTACATACCTATCGGCTAAAAGCAACTGATAAATACGTCGGTACAACACAGCCGATGTCAAGTCGGCCAATCGGCTGAACGCAGCCGGTTCAGCACCTGATAATCGGCTGACAGCCGATTCACACCAAATCGGCTAGATCCGATCGACCCTGTAGACAGCCTTCTGAAATAGCCGATACGCACACAATCGGCAGCCGATGCTGATGCACTGTAGATTATGGCTAGCCGATGGCCGCACCTATCGGTTAGGTACTCTGTCAGATTAAAATGTGAATCGGCTATGTGTGAACCTTTGTTAAACAGCCGATTTATCTGAGTTTTCACACTAGATCTTAGGATTCTTGCTTTCGGCTAATCCAAGCTGATTTTAGTTGTTTTCCATATAGGCCAATTGTGTCCGATCGATTCTTAGTTTTCCAATCTTTACTGGCACACTTCTACCTACCGATTGGTCGGCTAAGAAGTCGGTCACGTACAACCCATCAGCTATACACCTATCGGCCACATTCTCGTTAGACTAGTTCGCACTTGTGGTCTCACCAACCTAGTTTAATATTAGTGTTCTGCTACACTTAATTCTTGAAATAGTTCTAACTTAGCTAACCCTATCGGCTGTACGGCACTCAATTGTTGTGTTGACGTAATCCAGCCGATACAACCACACCTAGCTACCTAGGTTAAGCACATCTCAATTAAGACACAACTGCTTTAGGAATCATCCTTCTGCCAAAGTAATCGATGCTATCATCGATCATCTAGGAACCCAATGCACTCATCAATCGGCTCTGTTGTAACCCTCAACAAGTAGCTAATCCTAATTAGTTGTCCTCTTAAAACTCTACCTAAGTTTAGTTCAGATCTTTCTGATTGTTATGTAAGTAATATGTTAAATGAGTGTTGAATTACAACTTTATTGTGAAGTAAAATAGTTTTGTGTGCACACTTGAATGTGATGTTGCATTACATGTAGATACGATTACTTTCGGCAACGGTACCTGCGAGATCTCCCTGGAGTCTACAGAGGATTTTCCTGAAGATCAAATAAACGTCACCAAGGGATTAACTGAAGCCCCGAACCAAAGTTCGGAAGATATTGACTTTACTGACTTCAGACCCACCAGTAAAGGCAAGCCCCGGACATGTCCCACTACTTTATTTACACTGAAATCTATGTTTATTTATCTATACTATGCATTAAGTCTAGGAGTTGAAATGAAACCCTAGTTGCATAAGATCTTAGGAATCCAATGTATTGAACCCGATTCCTTATCGGATAGATGCTCCGCTAATAGGACCGGTAGAAGTCGAGTGATTTCCTGTCACTCGCGCGACTTAGGAGTTGCATGTTTACATTTCTGCAACCACTATAAGGACGACGGACAGGGTCATGTGCTGTATCATGACCTGGAAGTTTACCCTGTCTGTTTCATTAAAAGTTGATAAGGTCGATATGTGTGGTAGTGGTGGCTAAGCGTTTGAACAGTACTAGCCACATGCCGCGAAATATGGTAAAGCGGTAAGCCTAGTAACCAATCGGCCCGGTGAGTGGACATACCTCCCACCACTCGATCTTTATGTTATGTTCACATGCACCGACCTGTGGGAGTACGTTTTGCATGGTAGACAGAAATACGGGTTTTGTAGTCGCGCTACAGACGTATGTCCTGCACGAGTGATGTGCGTACGGTCCTGCAAGTCGCTTGTGGTGGCCTGTCCATGACCCGGAATGAAAGGTAAACGGTTGCTTCGGAACGATCTTTGGATGTTTCAAGCGTGTGTGTTAGGTTTACCTTGCAAGGTTGAATCTCGATTCAGGAATCGTCCGCCTCTCACGATGCATGAGACTGCTTATCCCTTCTGCCACATTGAGTAAGAAGTGGAACTAATGATGGATAATCTTGATGGATGATAAACACTACCTTGCTTGTTTAGTATAGGTGCTAATCTAGAATAAATACTCAACTAGAAAATGAAAGTTAAAACTTGAAAGTAGGTTATACTCTTTGTTGCTTTTCAGCTGGAAATAAATCCAGAACCCTTGAAATGCCTTCATGAGTCTAGTTATGGGCTAAGTATACCCAATCCCGGGTAAGCCTTGCTGAGTATTAGTATACTCAGCCTTGCTAGCTATATGTTTTTCAGGTAAAACCCTTGAAGATCCTACTCTTCCCTTGTTTTGGCCCTATGCTCTTCCAGAAGGTTGGTCCGCGGAGTGAGATCCGTCCCCGACCAACATTGGTGATACCGAGTGATGTCGTGCCCGGGCTTAGCATGACATCCGTCTTGTCAACGTGCTGTAGATCGTCACGTATGTTTTCCGCTGCTAAAAACCATAACTTTACCAGTTTGTAATAATTTCTCCAAGTTTGAAACTTCGTACTTCTTTTGGAGACTTGTAATGTAATTCCCTGTGATGTAAAACGTGATGGTGATTGTATCTCTGGACTCACCTTCGTGTGAGGTAACCTTATTTGATCCTGTGTATCTGTGGTTTATCGGGACGTTACCCGACAGGCCAAGGGATTATACCGTTTGAAGCACGTTGGAGCCCTCGGGAGTGGACTCGCGTACTTGAGCCGGTATAATTCAGGTTGGTTCTGCCACAGGGGGCTACGCGAAGGCCCTATTTATTGGCCGGGGAAGGCGGTGGAGGGGGGTTCGGCCGGCGGCTCCGCGGGCGGCCATTAATGGCGTTTGGCCGCTCGCGGCCGTCGTGGCGTGGTGGCGCGGGCTGAGGCGTCGCACGTGGGGGAGAGCTGTGCCGGCATAGTGGCAGGGAAGTGACGGCGCGCGCGGCAGGGCGGAGCGCCAGCGGCGGGCGGCGCGGCACGCGCGGGACAGGGCGCACGTGTGCGCGCACGGCGCGGCGAGGCGCGGGCTAGGGCGGGGGCGTGAGCGGTGGCCGGCACGGCGCGGCGCGCAGCCACGCGTTGCGCGTGCGCGTCGCGGAGGAAGGCCGGGCAGGGCTCGTGCGCGGCGCGCAGGACCGGCGCTCGGGAGCAGAGGAAGGAAAGAGGAGGAGGAGGAGAAGGGAGGACGGAAAGGAAGGAAAAGAAAAGGGAGGGAAAGAAATGGGAAAAGAAAAGGGGAAAAAGAAAACAGAAGGAAAGGAAATTGGGAAAAAGAAAAAGAGGGAAAGAAATGATGGAAGGAAAAAGGGAAAGAGAGAAAGGGCAAAAAAGGGGGGGGGGGGGGTGACGCGCGCCGGCGATATTCGCGGCGGCGACCCCGGCTGGTCGGCCACGCGCGCGCGACATTCGCACGCTGCGCGAGGAGAAAAGAGGGAGGGGGAATCGCGTCGGAGCGGATCGCGGATAGGCGGTCGCGCGTGGTCGACAGACCGCCGGCGGGTGCGGAATGGGACGGTGATGAGGTAAAAGAGGGCACAGATATTAAAAAGAGCTGGGCAGACAGCTGGAGTCGGGCGTCTGAACGGCGGCGTCTCCGGGAGAGGGTTAGGGTTTTAGGGTTGAACGAGTTTCGATGACGACAAAGCTTTGAACAAAAACATCTTAGCGCGTAATTTAATTTGGTGAATTTTTAGGGCGTCACAAACCTACCCCACTTAAAATGAATCTCATCCTCCAGATTCGGCTGGCTCCTAAACAGATGGGGAAACTCCTTCTTTAGGGCCTCTTCGCGTTCCCATGTCGCTTCTTCTATTCCGTGTCTGCTCCATTGAACCCTGCATATCCGTACTTCGGAGTTTCTTGTCCTCCTAGTGACAGTGTCCAGAATTCTGACCGGTACTTCCTAGTATCGCAGGTCTGGCTGAAGATCTATTGTTTCCACCGGCACGTATTCTTCCTCGGGTACTCTCAAACACCTCCTTAATTGCGAGACATGAAACACTGGGTGTATATCTGACATTTCCTCTGGTAACTCCAGTCGGTATGCCACTGCTCCGACTCTCTTCAGAACTCGATACGGTCCAACGTATCGAGGGGCCAATTTTCCTTGTACCTAAAATCTTCGCGTTCCTCGAATAGGTGAGACCTTGAGATAAACAAAATCTCCTGGGTTGAAACTTATTTCTCGCCTTTTCTTGTCTGCATAGTTCTTCTGTCGGGATTGAGCCGCTTTCAACTTCTCACGGATCTCCGCTACTTTTTCTTCTGCTTCCTTTATAAGTGCGGGTCCTACTAGTGCACGTTCTCCAACTTCTGACCACATCAGGGGAGTTTTGCACTTCCTTCCATAGAGAGCTTCGAATGGCGACATGCCCAAGCTGGCTTGGTAGCTATTGTTGTACTAGAATTCTGCATAAGATAGGCTCTGCTCCCAATCCTTTCCATAGGTCAGGACGCATGCTCTCAGCATTTCTTCCATAATCTGATTTACCCTTTCCGTTTGACCATCCGTCTGTGGGTGATATGCGGAGCTGAAATCTAACTTGGTGCCCATGGCTTGATGCAAGCTTTTCCAAAACCTAGAGGTGAATTGGGTTCCTCTATTTGAGACAATTCTGCTAGGTACTCCATGTAACTTTACTATGTTTTCCATATAAAGCTTTGCCAGCTTTTCTCCACCATAACTAGTTCGTACGGGTATGAAATGAGCCGATTTAGTGAGTCGGTCCACTATCACCCATATGGAATCATGTCCCTTCTGTGTTCTAGGTAGGCCTACCACAAAGTCCATTCCTATCTCATCCCATTTCCAAACTGGAATGGGTAGGGGTTGCAATAATCCTGCTGGCTTTTGGTGTTCGGCCTTGATCCTTTGACAAGTATCACAATGAGCCACAAATCGTGCAATATCCGCCTTCATCCCATTCCACCAATATTTTTGTCTTATGTCCATATACATTTTGGTGGATCCTGGGTGGATGGAGTAGGCCGAGTTATGGGCTTCGTCCATGATTATTCGCCGGAAGTCTCCATTCTGGGGTACACAAATCCTATTCTCGTACCATAACGTTCCCTTATCGTCCACTCTGAAACCCGGTGCTTTGTTTTCACCAGTTTGTCTGCAGATCTTTATTAACTCCTGATCCGAGCTTTGAGCCTCTCTAATTCTATCCTCTAGTGTTGATTGGATGTTCAGCACATGGCTGGAACCTCGAGGAACAATGTGCACATTTAATCGTGTCATTTCCTCGCGCAGATGGTCATCTTTGGGTCCATAGGATTTCCGGCTTAAGGCATCGGCTACCACGTTCGCTTTTCCGGGGTGATAATGGATTTCCAAATTGTAGTCCTTCACCAACTCCAACCATCTTCTTTGCCTTAAGTTCAAATCCGCCTGGGTGAAAATATACTTCAGGCTCTTATGGTTGGTGTAAATCTCACACTTATTTCCAATCAAGTAGTGTCTCCAAATCTTAAGGGCGTGCACTACGGCTGCAAATTCCAAATCATGGGTCGGATAGTTCTGCTCATGAGTTCTGAGTTGGCGGGAGGCATATGCAACGACTTTCCCTTCTTGCATCAGCACACACCCTAATCCTTGTCGGGATGCGTCACAATAAATGACGAAATCCCGATGAATGTCCGGTAGGGTCAGCACTGGGGCGGTTGTCAACCTTTGCTTCAATTCTTGAAAACTTCTTTCACAAGTTTCTGTCCAGGTGAACTTCTTCTCCTTCTTAAGAAGTTCCGTCATGGGTCGGGCTATCTTGGAGAATCCCTCAATAAATCTCTGATAGTACCCAGCTAATCCAAGAAAACTTCTGATTTCACTAACATTAGTCGGTCGCTGCCAGTTGGAAACTGCTTCGACCTTCTCTGAGTCCACTGCTATGCCTTCCGCGGTCACAATATGACCAAGAAAAGCTACTCTCTCCAGCCAAAATTCACACTTGCTAAACTTGGCATATAGCCTATGTATTCTCAGCTTTTCCAATACTACCCGCAGATGTTGCTCATGTTCCTGAATACTCTTGGAGTAGATAAGTATGTCGTCGATAAAGACTACGACAAACTTATCCAGCTCGTCCATAAATACTTTATTCATGAGGTTCATAAAATAGGCAGGGGCATTGGTTAGTCCGAAGGACATTACGGTGAACTCGAACTGCCCGTAACAGGTGACAAAAGCTGTCTTAGGGATGTCACTTTCTCTAATCTTAAGCTGAAAATATCCTAACCTTAGATCGATCTTGGAAAAGTACTTGGCTCCTTTTAGCTGATCGAAAAGGTTATCAATCCTGGGGAGGGGGTCCTTATTCTTAATGGTAACCTCATTCAGTGCCTGGTAATCTACACACAACCTCATACTCCCATCTTTCTTCTTGACAAACAGAACTGGGGCTCCCCATGGCGACGAGCTTGGTCTGATGAAGCCAATTCGTTGCAGTTCTTCTAGTTGCTTCTTTAACTCCGTCAACTCAGAGGCCGCCATCCTATCGGGTCTCTTGGCTATAGGGGAGGTTCCAGGGATAAGATCGATGAAAAACTCTATATCCCTGTCCGGTGGCATACCGGGAAGTTCTTCAGGGAAGACATCTGGGTATTCGTGTACTACCGGGACTTCTTCTAAGGGCTTGGCTCCCATGCTAAATACCATCGGTTAAACTCACTTTCCCGGGTATGGCAGATTACTTATACTCCTTCGAGATTTGTTAGGTGTACCACTTTGTCAGTACAGCCTATGAAACCATTGTGTCGGCTTAACCAGTCCATTCCAAGGATCACGTCTATTCCCCCAGACTTAAGTACTACCAAGTCTGCTAGAAATTCTACCCCACTTAAATTGATCCTTACCCGTGGACAACCTAATTGATAATTGATGTCGCCTCCAGGCGTCCGGGTAAATAAGGGTGTTTTTAGTAGTACTGTAGGTATTTTGTATTTTTCCACAAAACTTGAGCATATGAACGAGTGCGATGCTCCGGAATCAAATAGTACTGTTGCCAGAGTTGAGTTGACTAGGTACTCATCGAGCACTACGCCCTGAGCTTCTTGAGCCTCCTGCGCGTCGATGTGATTGACACGGGCTCGTCCAAATGACTGCTGGGGCTACTTCATCTGCTGACTGTTGTCGTTGTTGCGGATGGGCACTCGGCTGGCACCGGTCAGGGCTGGTCTGGGTCCATTCACCGTGTTGGAGAAGGCTGATGTAGTCGGCTTACTCTTGGCATAAGGGCAATTGGCAATGAAATGCCCTGTCTCACGGTAGTTGAAACAGGCCCTAACATTGTTGTTGTTGGAGGCAACCAGGCTTGCATTACTCTGCGGGGCCCTCATGGTATTCTGGCTCCTAAGCTGCGTGTTAGGGGCCCGTGGTCCTGTCACTTGGGACTGAGTCCTATACTGCATTGGGGCCTGAGATCTTGGTGCAGTGTAGCTAAAGTTCCTCTGCTTTTGGGAACGGTCCTGTTGGCGGGCCTTACTTTCCAGGAATTTGCGTTTGTTATCCTTCCTCTCTTCGGTTTTGGCCCTTTCCGTAAGGATAGCCTTGTTCATCAGGGTATTGAAGTCTGGATAGATCTGAGGGGTAAGCAAGGTCCGGAGCTCTGGGTTCAGTCCCTTCTTGAACATGTCTTGTTTCTTGTCGTCGTCGTTCACTTCCTCCGGTGCATATCGGGCCAACTCTATGAACCGGTGAGTGTACTCTTCCATCGTCATGCTCCCTTGCTGCAGTGCACGGAATTCATCCGCTTTGCGCTTCATGGTGGCCGAAGGGATGTGATAACGGCGGAACTCCTTCACAAATTCCTCCCAAGTGATGGTAGAGGCATCCTCAGCTGCGGCACAATAATTTTCCCACCAGGCTAATGCTGTTCCGGTGAGTTGGTGGGCTGCCAGAAGGACTTTGTCTCGGTCCTGGCATTCAAACGGTTCGAGTTTCCTCTGAATTACTCGTAACCAGTCATCTGCATCCAAAGGGTTGCAGGATCCGGCAAAGGTGGGCGGCTTGGTCCTTAGGAAAGCTGTCAGCTTGTCATTCATGTTCTGCCCTCGTGGTTGCCGGTTAACGAGGGCGTTGGCCAGTGTTTCCAGTATGAGAGTCTGGTTGTGGATTATCTGTGCCAGGTCCCCGAGGGGTGGGGGTGGTGGTAGTTGTTCTCCTCCTTAATTTTCTCCTCGGTTCGTGCTTACTTCCTGTTCTCCCTGAGGGAGATTTTGTCCAACAGGCTACGCTTCGGCACCAGCGGCTGCGGGGTTCCGGCTACGGGAGGCCCTCGCGACGCTCTGGGGAGCCATCTGTTGATTGGGTAGAGTGGGGTTACGATTATGTGATGTTTAAGTTGTTTAATTCGTATATAAGGCAAAATCTACCTTCTGCCAGTAGTCACATAAACAAGCAGCATACAACAAACCAGCACACAACATCACAAGCAACAAGTACAAACAACTTCATTACTGCAAGGGGGTACAGCTTGGGGGTAAAACTAGGTCTCGTACTACTCGTCTGGGGTCAGGCCTAAGGGCAAGACTTAAACAAAAGTGGCTGGGGACACATCGCTAGGGTGGCGTCGGTTATTTTACTCGCGGGGCGTGCCTTCTTCTGGGGCGAGGAGTGTGAGTAATCTTTGCTCGCCGTTCTCTGGATTCCCATCTGTCAAGGGTTGCGCTGCAGCATCCCTTTCAACGGCGGCAGCAGAACTTTCAGGGTTCTCGGGTGGGGCTTGTGTTGTTTCCAAAGAGAGGTCCCCATCCTATGACGGGTGTCCCGAGTAAAACACGGTCTTCTCCAATTGCCGGGACTGGTGTTCCGATTTGGGTCCAATCTTGCATACGCCGGTCTCGGGCCTTCCTGAGGCTCTCTTGGACGACTGCTTCGCTGCTGACCGCGGCTGCGGCTCTTGCCTCGGCTTGGGCTGCTCGGATCTGCTGCAGTCTTACTGCGAGCTCTGCTTGCTCGGCTCGATGGGTCTGCTCTCTCAGAAGGTTGGCTTGCTCATCAAAGAGTTGGTCCAAGGTGGCTAGATAAGTAGCTACTTGGTACAGAGGGCCTTCTTCAAGGCGGCGTCGTTCCAGACTTCTCATGCGTGCTTCCCAAACTAGGGTTCTGATGGCCGGCGGGAAGAACCTCACTGGTGTGGCGGTGAGGTGTCCTTCAAAAATCCGGCATAAGTAACGGAGTGCTTTTCTGACGGTCAAGGGGTAGGTGTCCTGGTGCCTAAACCCTGTGGCAGTCACTCGCCACGGCTGAATGTCGGGGTAGCGGTTGCTCCTGGCGATGACCAGGATCACCCTGCAGCGGAGGGTACCATGGTGTTCGTACTCTCTGCTGTAGTACCTTGGGCGTTCCGTAACGCCAAGGCGTTCCAGGGCGTTGATCAAAAGGCTGGAAAAGCCAGGTGCAGCTTGGCAATTGCCCTGGGTCCATCCTTCCTCAGCCATCTGAAACAAGGACAGGGTAAACAATCTAGCACAGGTATAAAAGGGAGTAGATAACATTTATTATTGCAACATGGGGGTACAGTTTCCATGGATACGTGGTTATTAGGGTAGGGTTCTAGCTTGGAGTGCTACTCCTATCATGGGGATTCTTCCTCGATTTTGATAGGGCGCTTCTTTATTGGGAGGCACCGATCCATCACCTCGTCTTCGGTCTGAGTACCTTTATCCCAATGGGTTTCCTCGGGTTCCTCCTCTTCCTCTATCCATCCAACTATTCCTCCGCGGCTTTTGTATTCCTTCATCTGGGCTTGGAGAGCGGCTAAGGAATACTCGGCGCGTGCGGCTCTTATCTGTTGTTCCTCAAGTTCCTGGGTTGCCTTTTCTGCCCTATGGATTAGCTGCTTCAGTTGTGCCGCCTGTTCGCGGTAGAGTTCATCCAAACCGGTAAGGTAGATGGATAGGTGGGAGACCGTATCTTCTAGGTCTTCTTCTTCTCTTCCGAGTCCTCTCATTCGGGCAATCCAAGTGCGTCCTCTTCCTTCAGTAGGTGGGAAAAATCCCATAGGAGTCCGCTGAAGGTGGTGCTTGTAGATCACACGCAGTCGTCGCAGGGCTTTACGGGCGGCCTTTCGGTAGGTGTCAGGGAAGCGAAAGCCAGAGGTGGAGATAAACCAGGGGTCCACATCGGGGTAGCGGATGCTTCTTCCCACAAAGACCATCATGTCGCACCGAAGGGTGCCCCTGGAGGTGTATTCTCGGTAGGCATACTCTGGTGGTTCCATAACTCCGATGCGTTCCAGACTGAGTATTAATAACTTAGGAAGGCCGGGCTCTGTGTGGCAGATTTCGTCAACCCATCCATTGTCAGCCATCTGGAACAGGGCAAGAACCAGCGGTGAGTGTTTGTGCAGGAAAAGAACTAAGTCAGAACAAGTCCTAGGGTCTGGAAAAAGGGTCTCGCCTCTAGGGTCACGTCCTACGGCCAGCCTACGGCTTTGATACCACCTAAAGCGTCCCCCCATCAGGGAAGACTTAAAAGTGATGCTTTATCAGTCCCAGGAGGCTGATAACACTTTTATTACATCAGATGGTACATCACCGTACAACTCTACGCGGTAATGGGCAGTGAAGCGCCACTATCGCGAGGATTACAACTAAAACCCACACTACTACACTAGCTACGAAAAGAGGGTCATCAGAGTCTTGCGCCATGCGGAACTCCAACAGTGGCCCTAACCACAGGCAAGACTGGGTGCAGGACGAAACCCTACTCGACGTCTTCGGGGAGGTAGTCTGGATCTTCTGCTGTAAAAAGGTAGAATGGGGTGAGTACAAACGTACTCAGCAAGTCCAATCACACCCACGGAGGGGGGGTATAACAGAAATCAATGCACAGGACAATCCAAGGATAAGGTTATGGTTCATTTGCGGAAAACTCGGTTGTATGCAAAGGTTCGTTTAAAAATATTTTCAAAACAAGTTTTCTAGTACCAAGGAGCACATGATGTTGACTCACACAGAATCCAGTTTCTAAGCTGCTACCAGACTCCCCGTCCGCCGTAGCACACGACGCAACTGCCGGACACTTTCCACATAACCCACCTCAGTCCAGCCATTCCCAGAGAGAAACACTAGTTATGTGACCACACCATAACTTGCACAATACCGTGGGCACGGCTATTCGAATAGATTTTAACTCTGCAGAGGTGTGCAACTTTACCCATAGGTGGGGTACCACAGCACGATCACCTTAGTGTCGGTGCAGATCCCAACAAAGCCGTTACCCACCTTAGCTAGACCTGACTAGCCACCACGGGATCCATCAAGGGGTCATTCGACCTATCTCCGAGGTTTAACCGGGGCATAAGTCACACAGAGCTTATCCCTTCTCCTTGATCACCCGTTGCTCTCAGCCCTCCTGATGGCTATTAGTCTAACTAGTGGGATTTATGCTAAGCCATTGCCCATACAACGGTCAAGTGGTTTGCACGACAGGAAGCTAGGTGAGATGACACATCAACTCGGTTCTTAGGGGTGATAAGATGGATATCTCCCTTCCTCACTCAACCACACAGGTACGAGCACACCAATGGCAATTCACAAAGAAATGCCATCCATCCCGTCTAACTCGTCTTTCAAAACCACATTTTATCTCTTCCCACACACGTATTTTCTTTATAAAAACAGGTGCTCAAGGTATGGTTATCACGAACAAGGGTGGCTATCCTACCGTGTTTTCAACAAGCAAAACCATGCAATTTTATAAAACAGGCTACTGGGTTGTGTTTATAAAAACTAGGACAGAAACATGCATCAAAGGGCAGGATTGAACTTGCCATCATCAAATCCCTGCGGGAGGTCTTGATCGAAGCACTGTCCCTCGGGTTCGGGGTCGCAGAACTGGTCCTCGTTCGCTTGATCACAGTCGGGACCTTCCTCGTTCACTCCGTGTCCTACGACGCAAACAAACAGGCACACAATCAAGCGAAAGAACTAAAAGCTTTTATCGTTGGGCTTGAATCGGAAATAATTTATTTATGGAGATAGGGGTAATATTTTTGGGTGGTTTCTTAATGGCATGGTTAGAACTATACTAGAAAGGGCGTGGTAAAGTTTCGGGTCGGTCGGAGATCGTTTGGCGCATAAAATGACGAGTTGAAGAGGGTTCGGGGGTTAAACAGGGGTTCAGGGGCTTATTCGTAAATAGTTATGAAATAGAAAGGACTTGGTTATAATTTCTAGAAATATTTGGGGTATATTAGAAAGAGGTAGGGGTCTATTTGATATTAAGCTTACATGGTGGAGGCTAGTTACTTGAATAGATAGAGGTGGAAGGGCTTTTATGCAATGTGATGCATAGGGGGGGTTTATAGGAAATAGAGGGAAGAGGGGGGGGGGTCCTTGGGCAAAATGCCCCTTCTTCCTCCTCTCCCCCCCGTGACTGAAACAGAGGAAGGGGGAAAGGGGCGGCGGCGGCGGCCACCTCGGCCGGCCAGGGCCCAAGGGCGGCTCGGGGCAGGGGGATGAGGGAGAGGGGAGCAAGGGGATCCCATCCCCGGTCTCACCTTGGACCGAGGTGGAGCGAGGGGGCGTGCCCACAGCAGGCGGCAGGCGGCGGGCAACGGCAGAGCCGCGGGCGGCGGCAGTGCTGCGAGCTTGGGGAGGGGGCGCGCGGTGGCGAGGGCGGTGATGGTGGTCGGGGGCTGCGCGAAGGCCCTATTTATTGGCCGGGGAAGGCGGTGGAGGGGGGTTCGGCCGGCGGCTCCGCGGGCGGCCATTAATGGCGTTTGGCCGCTCGCGGCCGTCGTGGCGTGGTGGCGCGGGCCGAGGCGTCGCACATGGGGGAGAGCTGTGCCGGCACAGTGGCAGGGAAGTGACGGCGCGCGCGGTGGGGCGGAGCTCCAGCGGCGGGCGGCGCGGCATGCGCAGGACAGGGCGCGCGCGTGCGCGCACGGCGCGGCGAGGCGCGGGCCAGGGCGGGGGCGCGAGCGGCGACTGGCACGGCGCGGCGCGCGGCCACGCGTTGCGCGTGCGCGTCGCGGAGGAAGGCCGGGCAGGGCTCGTGCGCGGCGCGCAGGACCGGTGCTTGGGAGCAGAGGAAGGAAAGAGGAGGAGGGAGGAGAAGGGAGGAGGGAAAGGAAGGAAAAGAAAAGGGAGGGAAAGAAATGGGAAAAGAAAAGGGGAAAAAGAAAAGAGAAGGAAAAGAAATTGGGAAAAAGAAAAAAAGGGAAAGAAATGATGGAAGGAAAAAGGGAAAGAGAGAAAGGGCGAAAGGGGGGGTGACGCGCGCCGGCGATATTCGCGGCAGCGACCCCAGCTGGTCGGCCACGCGCGCGCGACATTCGCACGCTGCGCGAGGAGAAAAGAGGGAGGGGGAATTGCGTCGGCGCGGATCGCGGATAGGCGGTCGCGCGTGGTCGACAGACCGCCGGGCGGTGCGGAATGGGACGGTGACGAGGTAAAAGAGGGCACAGATATTAAAAAGGGCTGGGCAGACAGCTGGAGTCGGGCGTCTGAACGGCGGCGTCTCCGGGAGAGGGTTAGGGTTTTAGGGTTGAACGAGTTTCGACGACGACAAAGCTTTGAACAAAAACATCTTAGCGCGTAATTTAATTTGGTGAATTTTCAGGGCGTCACACTACATCCACAATAATATAAAGAACCAGAATCTGTACAGATAACAATATTCAATCAAATTTAACCATTCAAGTAGGTACTAAAAGATTTTAAATTCACCTCCAGCAGTTTAAGTAGTTCAACCATTTAAAGTACGAACTCCAGCAATACAATTCAAACTATATAATGGTTTACAATAAAAGATAAGGTTTGATCTAAAGCTCCATCTAAAGAATTCTTCATTTTGACTTCAAACTCTATTGTTCCAGCAAGACCCCTCAGCAAAATGTAAGCCCCTGCAATAGAACAAAAGAATATAAGCAAATTAGTGTTAATTGTTACTTGGTATTTCATCTAGTAGGGAAAAAAAGAATATCACCTCAACTCTATCCTGAGTCTCTTGATAGGTCAAAAAGGTTTCAGGTCTGTCACCATTCTCAATATCTACAAAGATAAAAGGATAATATAATTTAAAATTGAAGTCATGAGTCTTTACAAAATTGTAGAAGAAATATATCTTGATACTTATTTCGCAGCCAAGCTTGAGAACACATGAGTGCCTCCAAGATATCCGGAGTAAGCCTGCTCCGGTGCTCACTAAGAATTCTACCATTAGTGCTAAAAGCAGATTCCAAAGCAACCGTGCTAACTGGAATAGCAAATATATCACGTGCTACCTTCCTCAAAGTAGGATACCTTGCTCCAACCACCTTCCACCAATCTAGAATTTTAAAATTCTCTGTATCAATTGAAATCAATTCATCATCCAAGTACCTTTGCAGCTCATAGTTAGCTGTCGTGATTGTTGGTCTTCTTATTGCAACACGAGCACTAATTGAAGATAAAAAACCAGAATTGTCAAGTGGAGGAGCAGATGATTCAGTGTTATCTTGATCTTGGTCCTCTTCCATTTGATACTCTCTCATCGGTTCATACAATGAGTTTTTAACTCCATCAACTCTATCCATACACATTTCAGTAGTTTCATAAAAAAGTGTTTCAAAGAAACCAAGAAGAAAATCTGTTTCAAAGAAACCAAGAAGAAAATCTGTCTTAAAACGAGGATCAAGAATAGTGGCTATTCCCATTGGTCCATGGATATCCTTCCAGTACTTATCAAACTTCTGAAGCATCTTAGCTGACATTTCTTCTATAATAGAGTTTCCATAACCAGACCATTCTCTAATTTTTAGCCTCGCAGATTTTAAGGAGTTGAACATTTGCAGCGACATAGTTAGTTCCGAAAAAATAGCAATAATATCATTGAACATCTTGAGCCTTTGGACCACATCTTTAGCAAAAACTCATTCTTCTTTACTTGGAGCACAATTATAAAGTTTCTCAACTCATATTGCACGGTTAAACAAAGCCTCATAAGGAAAAGCAATAGTAAGCATTTTGTATGTAGAATTCCACCTAGTTTTGCAATCAAGAGCTAACTTGTGTTCAATGTGAACTCTAACATACCTGGCAATTTCCTCAAATTTTTCTATTCTTTTGGGTGTGGCTGTCCAAAAAGCAATGCTGTCACGAATTTTTGCAATAGCAGGTTGTATAACCTCTAAGCCATCCTTCACTATTAAGTTCAGAATATGGGTAGCACAACGCATATGCAACAGTTTCCCCTCTAATATAAGTTTAGATGCACAAATATTCCTAATAAGAATAGGAATTACCGCATCATTTGCAGTGCAATTATCCAAAGTCACCGTTGAGATCTTCTCATCAAGATTCCATTCAACCAAAGCTTCATATAACCGCTCACAAATAACTTCAGCAGTGTGTGGAGCAAGGACATATATGAACCTGCATGGTGGCAGCAAGAAATTAATACAGTTATACTTATGCAATCGCTTTATAATGACTTCAATGTGATTAAATGAAAGAATATAGTTCATATGTAATCACCTCATAACAATTTTTCTTAAAGTCCAAGAATCATCAATAAAATGGGCTGTGATAGCCATATAACCTCTTCTTTGGTTATCAGATGTCCACATGTCAATAGTAATCGCCACTCTTGATTTTGCTCCAGCCATGTACTACAAGGCCTTTCTCTTTTCTTCCTTGTATGCATCCATTATGTCTTTCCTACATTTGTATTATAAAGAGTCAAATAATGCATGAAAAAAATTCTGTAGTGGCTAATGAAAAACAAATAATGTTGTTTTCTTACCTAATAGTGTTCCTAGACACCATCTTGAATAATGGTTGAAGTGAACTTTCAAATCTTCTAAAACCAATATGATCAACCATACACAAAGGATACTCATGAAGTGTGATCATTGAAGCAAGTGCTTGTCTAGCTACATCTTGATCAAACATGTAGTGTTCCAATAACACTTTTCCTCCTTCTTGAGAGTTCATCCTTAGAGACGATTGAGCTAAGACCTTGTTTGTTTTAAACCCACCTAACTTAATCTTCCTCATTGTGCATGTTCTAAGATGGCAATGAAGATGTTTTGTTCCACTGCCGCTTTTAGCAGTCAGTTTTTTGTGACAATGGATACACTAGGCCTTCAGTGCACCCATGACTTCTACCTCTTTGAATTCGTTCCAAACACAGGAAGTGCGCTTCCTCTTTGCTTTTCTGCAGGTGTTCTCATCTCCAGCAACGTCCACCCCCTCATCTTCGTCGTCGTCATCAACTTGGATAGGCGCTGAAGTTTGCTCATGTGATTCGAGCAAGCTGTTACTCTCCGATGTGGTAAATCTAAAAATTTTCCAACTTAAAGATAAATACACTAGCATGCACAATACATATTGTAACTACATATACATGATATATCTGTTAGGACAAAGATAAAAAATGAATAACAAGCTTCAAAATTGAACCCTAGAGAGTTGAGTAGCTGGACACAAGAGGAAGTAGCTTCTGGGGTACTCGGGATTAGTGTACTTGCAAGCCGGGCGCCATTAGTCTTTCTCTTTGTTGTAGACGTACTTACAGTCTTGGTTCCAACAGCGGCAGATTGTTTTTTCACAGCAGAACCTCTGCCTGTTGGATGTGGAGGTGGCCTACATGCAAGCGCAATGGTACGAGGTCTACCACCATCATCAGTTGATGGTACAGCAGCAAGGGTGTCAGTAGTAGTAGTTGGTGGTTCTTGGTTAGGACTGGCGTCCCTTTCAGATGGTAGTGTTAGAGCGAGACTACGCGAATGCCGGTTAGTTAGAGGTAACAGACCAAGAATTAAGTTAAGGTTATAGTTATACCTTCGAATCCATACTTTCGAATCCGAAGGGTGGACTGCTTGAACCAGCAGCATCATTGCCCGAATCCATGGCGGCGGGCTCGTTCGACGGCGCCGATGGCCTGGGCACAGCTCCTGCCTCCTAGGCGCGGCGACGGTGGAGGCCCTGGGCGCGGCGCGGCGACCTAGGTGCAGCTCCTCGGCGCGGCAACAACAGAGTCCCTGGGCGCAGCGCGGCAACGGCGGAGTCCCTGGGCGCAGCGCCGCGGCGACGGCAGAAGCCCTGGTCCTGGGCGCAGGCGCAGCTCCTGTGAACGGAGGGTCACGGTCATGGAGGCTGAGCGAAGCGAGTCACCCGATCGAAATCTAATCGTAATCGACGCTTCACGCAATCACGCTTCGCTGCTCCTGTTCGCTGGCTGCTGGGTGACCTGGGTGGGCTGAGTTGTTTAGAGACCATGGCTAGCTGGGCCTTTGGCCTATTTTTTTTTTCATTTGGGCTGGCTAAAATATTTAATTTAACTAAAAATAAATGGGTAAATGGGTAAACGGTTATGGGTACATGATTCCGTACCCGTACCCGTCGTATCGTTGGGTACAATTTTTTACTCATCTTCATATCCATAGGTGCAAAAGTTATCCCATACCCGTGCCTTAATAGGGTTTTTACCTGTCAGGTTTCGGGTTTCGAGTATCCATTGATATCGCTAGGCGAGGAGCACTGGCCCCAAGGAAAACGAGGGGCTCGGGTCGGGCTCCCCCGCGGGTTGGCTTCCAAACGCCAGGGGAATCTGGCCGGGCGCGACTTCCTCATGGGGCACGAGCCCGGAAAAAGGCAGGAAAAGTGGGCTTCCATACGAGGCCTCAAGGTAACAAGCAAACCCCGCGCCCTTACTGATATACCAGTACATGACAGCGCCTGGTGGAGATTGGAGAACCATCCAAAATCACCAAGCAATATACATTACTATTATCACCGATCGAGACAAATTTACAGAGACCACTGCTTGCAAAAGCAAAGCAGCACAATTTTTCAGGAACTTTTCACACGAAATACTGTATCGTTTTAGGACGGATCCACAAATAATCAGACCGATCGATGGACACGAAGCAATTAAGAAACTAGAGTTCAATCAGAATTCAGTAGTAGCATGACAATCAATCTCCAAACTAGAAGACACTGGTAAGAAGTTTACACCCTGCATGATTCCTGCGTCCAGAAATTAACAGCAGAGCAAGAGATTAGCTAGTATGCTGAAGCTGGTAGGCAGACAGTTCGTGTCCATATTACTCCGCTTGTCCAAGCGCTCGATCAACCTGACAGGATGTTGGTCAGTTCTCACCTTCTCTCCAAGTGTTGCGCTGTTCTCATACCACTACTTGGTGATGGCGTAGATCGCGTAGATGATCCCCGGAAGGTAGCCGAGGATGGTGAGCAAGAGGCAGAGCCAGAACTCGACCTGGAGGCCCGACATCGAAATTTTATCAGGTGGGTGAGCAGACAGCAGAGCGCAACCGCCCGTCAGGCCGTCGGTCAGATCGCCGGCGCCGCCTGAAGGAGCGGCGCGCGCGTAGTTGGTTTGATCGAGGGCCTCGAGGCGCTGGATGGGGAGAGGGGACTAGGGGAAGTACAAACCTTGCAGCCGAACTTGAGGAAGACGCCGAGAGGCGGCAGGATGATGGCGATGAGGATGTCGATGCAGTTCGCCGTGCCCTCCTTCATCTTGCTCCGTGGAGGTGGCTCCCCTTCCTCTCCAACTGGCTGTTTGATGCGTCCACACTAAACAGCTATGGGCAGCCGCGGCAGGAGATCCGAGGGTCGTGTGGATTTATACGTGTGCGGACAATAACTGACCGGAGGACTCGTCTCATCGTCTGTGTGGGTCGGTGACGAGTGATGAACTAATGATGCGATTCGATCGGCAGGTGTTTCCTTGTTACGGGTTGTTTGGAGAACAAACGCCACCAGCTCAAACAGTAATTAAATTATTCACTTTTTCTCTGCGTGCCCTTTGTTACTATAAGTTACCAAAAAAAAATATTAGTAGTTGACAATACTTTTCTTGATAAAAAGAAGAAACAAAAAGATCATGTGATCGAACAAAAATATTATGTGATCGAAATGTTTTTTTTCTTTTATAAAGAGTTAGTGTTTGGCCCTATGTAATTTTTTAAAAAAACATCTGCTAGTAAATATTTGAGAGCTATACACGGAACGGTTAGGTGGTTTCGTTTTCGCAAAAGAAATATTAGGAGCAAATGTACTTGAATCAGTTTAGCTGAGACTTGGTTAGCGCCCCCCTCCGCCCCCCCCCCCCCCCCCCCCCCCTCCCCAACACACACACAGCAAAGTGTCTCCCCAAAACTAGAGTCAGCTTAGCTCTAAGCATATTCATGTTATCAATAGGTAGCACAATACTAGAAAAAAAAATCTCCAATAGTCTAGTTATAACATCCTTTTGAAACTATTATAGATCCACGTATAGACGTAATAGTGGTCACATTTATCTAAGTGCATTATAATAGTTTTTTCCTCTCTTTTGACCACTCCTCTCTTAAACCTCAACATAGCTACAATCGGACGTGGATGGCTTAACTAGCTTATGTGGACTATTGGTCGTTGGATACGTCCTAAGCAAGGAGATGGTTCTAGTTTTGTACATTTTGCTACCTTGCTTCATCCGATGGTCTGTTGCTTGCTGCCTCTTACTTCTCCGGGAGGAGCTATGCAGCAGTACAGCTTTACAAGACGGAAAAGCTAAAAAAAATGTTTTGGGGAGGCTTAATCAAAGGAAGTAGACATCAATCTCTACTAGTTCTCTATCTACAGAAGGCATCACAACTCACAAGCTGACTTTGGAGAATACAATCCTCGCAAGAAAGAAAAATGTACCAGGAGGCGGCTTCATCCAAGTCGTGGCATCAGCTAACAGCCCAGATAGCGACTCCCCACCCACGAATCACGTGTCACTCTTTGACTTGTCATTGCGAGATCATGGGTTTGGTGGTCTGCTAAATGCTAACCCAACGGATATTCTTGCAAAGAGTAGGCTAGGGAAAAAAAGAGAAAGGAAAGTCTTGACCAATCACTACGCCTTAGGCTATCCGCACCGAACAGCTCCAAACCGCCCTGAACTGCAAATATACACTCCGGACTCCCGCACTGCACAACTCTATCCGCTCCCAATCATTCCGTTCACTATAGAAAATCTACAAACCTAGCGCCCGTCCTCTCCACCTCTATCCACTCCACCGCAGCAGCCGCTCCTCTCGCGGTAGCCCTGCAAGTGTCCGCGGACTCCTCGATGGCATCCTGGAGAAGCCGGCGGTCTCCCTCGAATCCGAGGGCATTGGGGAGGGAGGGGAGGAGGAGGCAGTGCCAGCCGCAGAGTGCAGGGGTGGGTCAGCGAAGGGGGGCGGGAAGCGTCACCCACCCTGTCGGCGGCGGCGGAGAGAGTTGAGGCGGGCGCGGACGGACTCAGAGGAAAGCTCTATAGCGCGGTTGCCCATTCGCCATCGATGGAGAAGGTAATCCCTATCCTTACAGTCTGTGCAGCCTCTAGATCTGGAGGCGCTCGCCCGCCGTGGCCTCTGCGACCCACCGCAGTGGCCCTGCCAGCCCCGTCGCGGTTGGCCCGCTGTCCCCACTGCAAGCCGCCGCGATGGCCCCGCCGGCTCTGTTGTGAGCCGCCGCACTCGCCCCACCGGCCCTGCCGCGGTCGCATATTCTTACTTCAACTGCCAGATTTCATTTAAATTGCTACAACATTATTGTAGCTATTTTCTGAATCTCTTATATCAGGTAACCATAGGACCTCCTATGCTTAACAAGCCACTGGTATTTTATTAGCAAATGGCTGAGCAGATGAGTTTTAATTAATTGTGTTGTTAGGTTTCAGTGCCCAGGTCTAGGCCATCCCTAATGCAACTTTTGGTGTGATTGCCAATTTGCCATCAACTGTGCCACTGAAATCTAATGATATTATAATCCGACAGATGCTATGCTATGCTAATTTAGAAATGCTAGGACCAGCACACCCGCTGCTTAAAGAATTTGGATGTTCTTCTGCTATACTCATTGTACCATTTACTTCATTTTATTGCAGGATAAATCCTAATAATTGTGATGAAGCTGGTGATGATATTACCGGTTTCGGCTGGGGTCTTCCAATATTAGGCTTCTATGGAGGGTGGAACCCAGGATTGCAACCATCTGCTCAGCAGTACCCATTTTTCCAGGGAGGGTGGACCGCAGCTCTGAACCAAGGGTTCATGCCACTCCCAACTCCAGCATCATCTCCTGCACCCCATGCTCAAAATCAGCCAGTCGCTGCAACGGTCGAGTGTTGAAGCAGCAGTAATGAAAGAGAGTCAGGGTGATGGGGAAGGAGCATCGGTGGCAGCTGGTCGACAACGCAAGGTCGTACCTAGTCGCAGCAAGTTATCCAACTTCTCCCCAAAAGAAGATATGTTCCTTGTGAAGTCATGGTTGGAGATTAGCTATGACCCAATTATAAACACAGGGCAGAAGAAGGAGGGGTTCTGGGCTAGGATTACAAGCCAGTACAATAACAAGAGGAGTTCCTTTCCTGAGAGAAGTTTCAGATCGCTGCAGAGTCGTTGGGAAACTATCAAGGCTGAAGCGAGTAAATTTGCAGGGCACATGGCAAATGTTCTTCGAGACAATCCGAGCGGGATAAGTGATGCAGATAAGGTGAGCGATCTAACCATCCTTTTACTAACAAAATTTGATCTGTTATTGGCATTTGGTTTGAACCACATTTTGCTTCATAATTCTAACATTGTGTACCCTTTTTGCAGACCTCTTTAGCTCTAGCTAACTTTGCAGACATCGAACAATACCCGTTTATTTGCATGCATTGCTAGGATTTGCTGAAGGATGAGCCTAAGTGGATGGAGCTCAACATGAGAGGGGCACGACCTGGAGACAACGATGCAATAGCCGATCACATTCCCACAGCCGCCACCAACATCGATCATGACCCGGAGACACCGTCTTCTTAGTACTCAGGGAGCAAGAGGCCTATGGGGAGGGATGCAACTAAAAGAGCAGCTAAGAAATCAGCCTTTTCCTCTTCGTCAGATTCATCTCAGTATGTTTCAAAGTTGCAGGACCTATCGATACAAAAGATTTCAATATGGCAAGAAGAAAATGCGAAGAAAGGCTCTCGCTATGAGCAAATGGCAGCCATCGAGTCACAGAGGTACGATGAGGTGGCCAACACAATCAGCACATGGTAGCAATTGAGGAAGAGAAACTGCGGATCATGTGTAAGAAAGCTGACATACTACAAACACACGAGGAAGAGCGCATCCTCGGGATTGATCTGAACAAGTGTGCTCCGCCCCTCCGCAAGTACTATGAAAAGAAACAACAAGAGATGCTGAAGAACATTGGTGCCAACGTAGATGACAGTGTAGACCCTTAAACTAGTGTTGTAATGTGTTGCATTGAGGATTGTCCTAGTTGAGGCTACCTTGCAGTGGCTGTGTTGTACTATTAATAATTGTGAACTCCAATACTAGTTTATGAAATATGCATCTGTATTAGTTTCTGAAATATGTTATGTTTGCCATCAGGAAGGTGACTCCAGTACTAGTTTCTGAAGTCCATTGTGTGCAGTCCTAGCTACATTGCCTAAATAAACAAAACTACACTGACCACATACAGAAAGCTGCCATATAAAAATCAGATCGCCCCATTGTGCACAAGTGAGTTGTTCGGGCACGGCTGGCATCCTGTGCACCGGCCGGCACGGCAACCTCCTTTCTTCTTCTTCCTTTTGTATGTCACCCCGATCATAACAAATGTTCCTTCAGCAGTTTCTGAAACAAGAATGAATTAAGATATTTATTTACTTTAGTAACATGCATAACAAGAATTCGGAACCCATGTTGCAGTACCTAGATTAGGATGAACCATGCCTCATCCATTGGTGTTCGATGAGATCCATCTGTAACTGGCTATGGATGGCAGTATTCTTCAACTTTGATGTTTATTAATGTACTATGATCTCTCTTGGGTTACGGTCTGGTATGGAGTAGCATGAACCCCAACATTGTCGTAGTCCGAGTTCTCCGCAAGTTTCTCTTCATCCTCGATAATCATATTATGCATAATTATGCACACTGTCAAAATGTCCCTAATCTGTTCACGATTCCAACCGTATGCAGGGCCTCGAACAATAGCCCACCTATACTGAAGGACACCAAAAGTGCGCTCAATATCTTTACGAACTTTTTTCTGCTCCTTAGCAAAGTGTGCTGCCTTCATATCCAGAGGATGGGATACAGTCTTCACAAAAGTCGGCCAATTGGGGTATATACCATCAGCAAGATAATAACCCATGTCATACGTGCGAACATTAACGGTGAATGATACCAGAGCTGCTTGGCCTTTCAAATATGCGGAGAAGACGGGCGACTTTTGAAGGACATCAATATCATTGCAGCTGCCTGGCATGTCAAAATAGGCATACCATATCCAAAGGTCATGCAAAGCTACCGCCTCAAGTATCATGGATGGATGCTTCCCACGCCCTGTGAACATGCCTTTATATTCCGAGGGGCAATTGCGCCACTCTCCGTGCATACAATCAATGCTTCCTAACATTCTTGGAAATCCACGTTGCTCTACAATTCTGAGAAGCCTTGCTAAATCTTCTGCGTTCGGAGCATGTAGGTAGTACTCCCCGAATACAGAAATGATAGCCCGACAAAAATGGTGGAGAGCCTTACGAGCAGTTGAATCACCAATACGGACATACTCATCTCCAACATCAGCAGGTAGACCATATGCAAGAATGCGAATAGCAGCAACTGCCTTTTTGCAAACCATTGAGCCCAAGATGGCCAATGGCATCCTCCTTTTGCTTGAAATAGGAGTCTGCACCTTCAATCGCTTCAACAAGGCACTCAAACACATGGACACAAATTTGAAACCTGCACACAAAAATAAGGTTGTCAATGTACTGCAAAGTAACACATGAAGCAATCCATGACTACCAGATTATAGAAACGCACCATCGACGGAACTGGAACGCCAACTAAACAGGATTGGGACCAAAGTAGTTAGCACGGATCCTTGCATCCCCGACCGCATGATCCCTCTGTCATATCTTCTTTGGTGGACCATCAGAACAACGTCTACGACGAGAGGGTCCAGCATTCTCGAGCTCGAACGACTCTAGTACCTCCAAGTTGTCTTCATCAACAATCAAATGAAAATCATCTCCATCCTCCTCTTCCTCTATCACCCACATTCTACACATGGAAGAACCAAAAGCACCCTGCCATGGTCGTGGAGGGAACAAGCGACGGGGGTGGAAAGAATAGGACCTCGATAGAGTGGAGGGAACAGGCGACGAACCCTAGCAGCCAGCCATGCCGAGATCAAATCCGGCTATCTGGGCTGCCAGATTGGGCAGATGATAGCTCAAATGGATGCTTCTAGGCCATGGCCACTCGTAGCTACAAGGAATCGACAAGGAGCTCACGGGCCAGGAGGAAAAGGAGGTCGTCGGGCCCCCGCGCCGGGACGCCGCCGGCAGGGAGGGAGAAGGGGAAGGGAGCAAGGAGAAAGGGGCAGCAGAGAGCAGCGGGTTGGGGTGGGAGGGAGGAGACGGTTGGTTTGCTGATGGGGATAGAGGCGGGACAGCGGCGGAGAGCTGCGTTTCACTGATCTCTAAATCGGCTCTGACAAGTGGGCCATGCTCATTTAGAGGTGAGTTTAGAGATGGTGCGGTGCGGATAGCCTTAGGCGTGTGGCACGAGTGTGAGAGGAAACTACATGGCTAGGCGCAGGCGGGCCGACTGTATACCACGCCTCAATCAAAATAATTAAAAGATCCTCCCGTTTGGCCTTCTCCCGCATTCCACGGGGAAAATAGGACGCGTGTTGATAACCGCGAGTCCTAGCTATTTTGCAAAAGAGCTCTCCTATATTTTAATAATTATAACTAAACCCAATTCATCCGGATCAGTTCTCACGTTCATATATTTTTCAAATAAGCTCCAGGACTAATGTTTATTTTCCCCAGCGAGCCATTTTTGCGAAACGCCCCTCCCACAGCCCCAAACCCGTTCTCTCTCCCTCGCTCTCCTCCCCGACGACCTCTCTCTCCATCTCTCCTCCCCGCCGCCGCCCTCTCTCTCCCAACTCTCTGGCTCTCTGCCGCCACCTCCCCTCCCCTTCTCCCTCTCCGCCTGCCTCCGCCGCTCCGCCCGCTCCCGCTGGATCCAGATCCGGCGCGGGGGGCAGCAGCGCCCCGTTCCTCCGCCCGGCTCTGCCACGGAGCTCCACCATGCCGCCCCTCCTCCGCCCGACCTCACCCTGGCGCTCCTCAGCTAGACCCCAGGCGTCGCCGCCTAGGATCTCCGGCACCGCCTCGAGCTTGGACGCCGCTGCAGCGCGGTCCGGCCAACGCCGGTGCTTGGGCGGGCACAGCAGCCCTCCCTGCTGCCCCTCTCTCCTCCCCCTGCTGCCCCTGGTGCGCGAGAGAGCTCCCCCCCCCCCCCCCCCTTCTCCTCTCCCTTGATTCCTCTCTCCCTGCTGCCCATGGCGGGCGACCCGCGCACGGGACGACGGGAGCAGTGGGGCACCGGTGATGGGAGCAGCGGGGCGGAAACGACCTGTGCGCGGCGGTCGGAGATGCATCCCCGGTCTCCACACTGCTCCTCCAGCACCGTCGCGCCAGGGGATGACCGTTTGCAGCGGCGGGGAGGAGCGAGGCGGCGACCCATGCGTGGCTTGCGGGAGCCGCGGTGGCCGGCGCGGAGGAGCCTCCAGCAGGACCTCGAGCTCAAGCACAGCGACAAGCGCCGGATATGCTCATGAATGGCAGGCGCCGAGGGCTTGCAGACTGCTCCTCTCCACTTCCTCCCATGTTGTAATCGGTCTCCTGCAAGGCGCTACTCCCCTCAACCCTGTCGCCGACTGGCCGTCATACTCTGCGCCGCCCGCCCAACCCGACGCCGTCGTCTTCAGATAGCCAGCCCCAACTACGGCGTGCGGCGGGCTTCGGAGAAGGCGAAGCAGCGCCTACGTCTGTGCGTGGAGGCCGCCACACCGACGCCCTTTCCGTTCCTGTCCCTGCGCTGATGCGACCTTGCACAGGAGGCTTTCATCCCTGGCAGCGCTGGTCTCCCATACGCTAAGCTCGACTGAAGGTCACCTTGCTATGCTGACGATCTCTGTCATTCCTGGACTCTCATATATGGAATCAGATCTCGATGCCATCCCTACTGCTATCTTCTCTGACCACCTCTCTCACTCTCCCGTGTGTGGATATAGAAATCATAGGATCATCTTCCTCAAATTGAAATCCTCCTCATGATGTTCTCATCTTTTTTTTTCTTTCCAAATTTCATCAGGTTTTGTTCTTCTTAGATAGGCCCAACTAAATTAATCTTCTTGCTAATCACATATTCATTTGTTACAGCAAGATCAACAATTTACAGTCTTTCAGATTTTGGCTACCATTGTTTTGTGTTAATGATTGAGCTTTATGAATTACACTTTGAGCATTTATTTGACGTATCAAAGATGATTCAGTCTGACAAATGACATTGGTACTTCATTTAAGTGCTTTAACTACTGCTACTTGGTTTCTCAACAGAGGCGGATTCAGTGCAGGCAACAGGCCTCATGCAGTCCTGCCTGTTATACTGTGTTATAACTACAAGATGCTAACCTTGGCACCCTTTGTAGGTTAATTTAAGGTTCGTCATATTGCCCAGCATTTGAGAATTTGTCAATATCGATTGCTCAAGCCATGGTCAAAAAAATCTGAACTTTATCCAGGTTTGACCTTTTGGTTTCCATAGATCTTTGATCTTCATGGAGTGACAACACTAATGACCAGTAGCTGGCCGTGAACCTGAAGTACAAAAACCAATGATAGTTTCCTATTTTGTACCTCAAAATACACAAAAAGGAAAAGTTATTTTTATGGGTAGTAAAAAAAGAAAAACTTCAATACTTTTACTGCCATAGATATGTGTACATTACTAATAGCTGTCACCAAAAAAAAGTATACTGTATTTGCTTAGTAGGCCACAAGGAAATGCTTCCTTCCTATCATATTGAACCACAAAACTCATGCTTAAACCTCATAGCAGTTTCTTCATTGTTTCTAACAGATGCCATTTTGCTTAGACAAATGCTTTCTGCTTCTTTTTCTGGCAACCTGGAGGCTCCTACATTTTGATGGACTATTCATGCCTGCTTTAACACTCAGTCAGGTTTGTGTTACAATTTTGTGTTCCTTCATGCTATGGCTACTTGAAAGTACTTCTTTCTTCTTCCGTTCAATTTCAATCATTCCAAATCCTGCAAGATCAT
Organism: Panicum hallii; assembly: GCF_002211085.1. Lineage (NCBI taxonomy): Eukaryota > Viridiplantae > Streptophyta > Magnoliopsida > Poales > Poaceae > Panicum > Panicum hallii. Next base: position 50,234,376 of record NC_038046.1, read on the forward strand.
GACAAGGAAGTAACACTGGGCAACTGGATGGTTGATTTGTGTTTTTAGTTTTGCTTCAAATTTCATATACATGTTGTCTTTAGTCAGCCTTACCGGATCAACCTTTCTTTATTAGCAGGTTTTAACAAGCAAAACTGAAGATATACGTGGTCGTTGGATACAAAAATATAAGTGTATTGTTTGATTAATATTATAAGAATACTGCTACTCTTTTTTAAAATTAAGAACCCGTGATCAGGGGTGTTCGTGAAAAAAAATTATGAACCATTGAAACAAATTCATTGGTTTAAGACTTTAAGTAAGCTTTCAAATACATCATTAATTTGCTCTTCAATGCATGAGACAGATGAACCACTAAACAAATTCGTTGGTTTAAATAACATATCAAATGCATCACCAACTTGCTCTTTGATTAATACATGACAAATATTAAAGCAGAGTAAAATATCACAACGGAAGGTCAAGGCTCTCCGTGAAGATTTGCTTTGATGATGGACGATGAAGCCACCTCTTGCTGCTATTCAAGAACAAATCTAAGAAACTGTTATAATTAGTACTTCTATCATGAAAGTTTGTAGCATGTTGGATCGTCTTGGCTCAGGATTTCATGTTGCCTAGGTCATTCGGGTCTGGAACTGTAGTTATTTGCATATTGACATATCTTGGTTAATTTAGTGTTTTCAAGTCATGTGATTACAGAAATTTTGTACTCTGGTATAGATTAGTACCTTCATTGGCTAATATGCTATGTTTTTGCCAGTGAATATATTTAATTTTTTATTGCTCCTATTTTGTGGTATGCACATTTTATTATCTTCAATTTATTTATATTTGATTGTTTAAACGGTAGGGCGCCCGTCCCGCGTCTAATGTTCTAGTCAAAGTTTACTGCGCCCCGCCCCGGCAGCGTGGACTCCAACCAAACTGGCAGGTCCAAGTTGTCTTCCTACGCGGGCAAAACGGCCCACCCAGCCAGCCCATCTGGAGGAGCCACGGCCCAACCCAGCTGGCCGTCAAACTGGACCGCCATTATGGTCCACGCTGCGATTAGGAGAGTTTTTTTTAAAAAAAGGTTTAAAGAAATTAAAATTTGAAAAAGGGGTGCAAGTTGGGAACAATTCGAAAAATAGGTGCCTCCTGCCTGTTGATCGGGCAGGAGGCGTGGGGCCGGGGACATCCCACCCATCCAGCGGGCGGGATGTTCCAAAAAATATTTGCAGGCCCCTCCCGAGAGTCTCTCCGCGAATAAAAAAGTTTTTTATTCGTGAAGAGATGCCTGAGGCAGGAATCCCGCCCGGTCAGAGGACGGGAAGCATCCCGCCCAGCCAGATGGCGGGAGGCATCCTGCCCGGCCAGTGGGCGGGATGTTCACTGCTTATTTTTTTTGTTATTTTTTGTTGGAATTTATGATTTACAAACTATTTGAAATTTAGACTATTTTCAAATACAATATTTATTCGCCATACTCTTTTGTATACATATAAAATTTTAATTCAATTTTACGAAGAAGATTGCTGTATCTAAAACTCGTATGAAGATGGTTAAACGATAACGTTTTGCAACGTAGAATCCAAATATTACGATAGTACGATACATCAACCAATTAGAAAGAAAATAGTATCATACAAAAACAGTTTAAATATAAAAAGTCCACCGAATTAGGAGTATCTACCCCGCCTGTCCCGAACCTCGCGCTCTCTTGGTCCTTCCCCCTAGTCCTAGCACGTCGGCGTATGTGGTCCTCCGAGTACGTAAATGCATCTGGAGCACGGTGAGGACGAGGCGGAGGAGGTGCAGGTGTGAACGGGTCATCCTCGGACTGTGCACCTGGAGCGTCATACGTCTGGGATGGACCAATGATGTCAGGCTCGGCGCCGCCGCCCACCAACTCCGGCCAAGTGGCAGAGCCGCCCTCCCAGTCGTCGTAGTCCGGCACACCGAATGGACCACCATATGCAGGAGCTCCCGTCGACCATGCATGCTGAGCATAGCCCTGAGAGTACGGTGCAGCTGATGCAGCTGGCATCGAACCCGACGGGAGAGACGTTTCTGGAGCATACGCGCCAAACGTCTGAGGCTCCATTCTTGCAGGAGGAGGTCCCATTGCCGTCGAGTGCATGACTATAAAAAGAAACGAAATTAGTCGTGTAAATTAAAGGTGATCGAAATGGCAATTATAAAGGACTTACAGCTTGAACTAGCAGCAGTACCGCTAGACGCTGCGTGCGGTGCTGCAGAGGTCGACGGGCCAACTGTGTACACGTGGGCAGACGCATGAGATGAACTGGAGGCCCCCACGTCGTCTCTGCCGCGACACGTCAGTGCACGTAACCCTCGCGTCAAGTTGTCTTGAATCTTACGCAAGCTATCTTTGTATTGTGCCTCCGGTACACGTACTCCACGTTCAAGCAACGTGATCTGAGATGTAGCTTCGACCTTCGCGAAGTTGATCAGATCGATCTGCATACGTAATGGGATGCAGAGTAATATTGTTATCGATTTTTTATAAAAAAGATTTAATAATTCAAGTTGCGAAAGACGTACCGCGCCGCGCTGTGCCTGATCACGGTATGAGGGATACGTGTCCGAGATGGTCGGCTGGTGCTGATGCTCCACGTCATCAATACGTGAAAGAGTGACGTACGGACGCGTGCGAGGGAGGTACCAGCGGAGGTATGCACCGTATGACGCCTCCGTGTGTGGCTGCCCCTCGTCCCGCACATCGTCACGTGCGTCAAGCCACTCTTCTACGTACTCCTGCAGCTTGACGACCCAGTTGACCTCGTTGGCATGATATCCCCTGCGCGAATATCTGTTGCAAACATTTGAAAGACAACATTACTTTATAATAACGATTATATAATTAATACAAAACGAGTTATCACAAACTTACTCGTGTAGGTTGCGCGGCACGGCCTGGAACGCTCGAGGTAGAAGAGAAAAGTGCTGTCGTTGCCCGAACTGCCTCATCACTCGCTCGACGCAGTACGGCTCGACGAGAATATCGAACACTAGGTTCGCCTTTGTGAGCCAGTACTCCTCGTCACGCGTGCAGAGGGAAGTCAACCCGTGCGCCGCCGCACGTGTCTGGATAGCCGCAGCGGTGTACGGGGTCCAGATGACATCCTGTGGCCGCATCCGATCAAATTCGAACACGAACTGCGGGTATGCTTTTCGGACCTGCCGATGTGCCTAACTCATTTGCAAAATTACACAACTGCATCGGTAATTTGCATATACAGAAACGTACAACAGTAAATTAAAGAGCTTACCCGTCGATCGGTCCAAAGCAAACCCATCGTGGGGCTATCCTCGTCCCACACCCCATACATCTCGGACGGATAAGGCTCCTCGCTGATTAGGGGGCGTGCTATGGCGAATCGCTCGTACGACCATAGCTGCAGCAGAAGTGGGCAGCCTGTGATGACGGCGGTCCTCTCCGTCTTCAAACAGGCCTGGCAAAGGCCTCGGTACGTGGCAGCAAGCACTGCTGATCCCCAGCTCCACCCAGGTATCTGGCCCGGCTCCGCATCCGCAATCGCGCGCGTATTGCATGAGCACCTTGTCTATATAATTGCGGGTAGAGTTGCAGAAAAGAGTCCAGCCGAACAACCACAATAGATATGCCTCCAGGCATCGCCACACCTCGTACTGCCCAGCCAGAGGGTGCAGATCCTGAGCCTGAAATATATTTGTTCAATACTTAGAGGTAGTCACATATGATTCAATTAAATTAATTAAAAAATAATTGGACGTACCCTAAATTGTATTACCCAACTCTTGGCGGGGCCGGACAAATCAGGTACGTTCACAACAAGTGGCGGGTTCGCTGGAGCAAACCGCTCCTGCAGCTCCGCCCTCCAGGTAGGTGGCACAGCAACCGGGCCAACAGCTTCACCCGCAATGGGAAGCCCGAGCAGGTACGACACGTCCTGCAACGTGGGGGCCATCTCCCCGCACGACAAGTGGAATGTGTGCGTCTCCGAACGCCACCTGTCCGCCAACGCTACAAGTAGAGAGCGATCCAGCTGCATCCGCTTCTTGGCGCCACCATCTTGGTCGTCGCCGGCCTGAAGCATACGTGCGAGTGGCAGCAAACCAGCCTCACGTAACCTGTATATTTTGCATTGTGGTTACAATTATCGTACAAGCTATACATTAGTTTCGTAAAAAATATAAAATATCACCTGTCAAGCCAGCGGTCGTCCAGGTGCAACAACTCTTTTGCTATACGAGGGCGCAACTCGTGAAGCTCCTGCCCCTCCACCGCTGCCAGGTACGACCTGTGCCGTTCGTCGATGTTCGCGTCAAGGAGCTCCGGTGTCTGCGCCATATCTTTATGAAAAATATAAGTACCGTAAGACATATTCCTACAAACAATTGAAAATACTAAAAACTATTTATAATAGAACTATCCTAACAAATATTTCTAAAAGCTATTAAAATACTAAAAACTATTCAAAATATAACTACCCTAAAAATATATCTGAAAACTATTGAAATTATAAAAACTATTCAAAATATAACTACACTAAGAAATATATCTAAAAACTATTGAAAATACTAAAAACTATTTATAATAGAACTACCCTAACAAATATTTCTAAAAGCTATTAAAAATACTGAAAACTATTCAAAATATTACTACCCTAAGAAATATATCTGAAAACTATTAAAATTATAAAAACTATTCAAAATATAACTACCCTAAGAAATATATCTAAAAGCTATTAAAAATACTGAAAACTATTCGAAATATAACTACCCTAAGAAATATATCTGAAAACTATTGCAATTATAAAAACTATTCAAAATATAACTACACTAAGAAATATATCTAAAAACTATTAAAAATACTCAAAACTATTTAAAATAGAACTACCCTCTAAAAGCTATTGAAAATACTGAAAACTATTCTACGTATAACTACCCTAACAAATATTCGTAAAAATAATTAGTAATTATACGATTATAACGAGAATATACCTCCAAACCGACGTGTGGACAGTGTTTCGCCACTTTCTCTCCTCTCCTCTCTTCCTCTCCTCCTTTTCTTTTTTGTTGATTTTTGATGAATATTATGAGAATTAGGGGTGGGTGGGGGGCTTAAATAGTGGGGGGTGACATCCCGTCCGTTGAAAGGGCGGGATGCCCCTCGGGAGAACCTCCCGCCCGTTGGGGGGGCGGGATGCCCCTCGGGGGAACCTCCCGCCCTCCCTACGGGCGGAAGGCCCCTCGGAAGACCCCCCGCCCGTTGGAAGGGCGGGATGGCGTGTAACTTTCGCGAAGAGGCCCGTGATGGGGGCGTGCGAAAAAATTTTCGACCCCCCGCCCGTTGGATGGGCGGGACGTCTCATCCCGCCCGTTGATTGGGCGGAAGGCACCTATTTTTCGAATTGTTCTAGACCGGCACCTTTTTTCGATTTTTAATTTTTTAAACTTTTTTTTAAAAAATTCCGATTAGGAAGCCCGCGCCACGCGCCGCCCACGGCGAAGCAGAGCAACAGCAGCAGTGCAGCCCGCCATCGGCTGAACAGCCGCCGCCGTGCCGCGACCCGGCGCATGAGCGCGAGCAGCGGCAGCGTCCGCGAGCTGACGGCCCTCCTCTCGGCGCTGCGCCGCGCGCGCCACCCCTGCCCCGCTCACGCCGCGCAGCTCCACGCCCGCCTCGTCGTCTCCGCGGGCGCGCGCCCGCACCCGGTCCTCCTCACGCAGCTCGTCTCCCTCTACGCCGCCGCGGGCCGCCTCGCCGACGCGCTCCGCGCCCTCCGCGCGCACCTCGCCGCCGCCAACCTCCGCACCTACGTGGTCCTCGTCTCCGCCCTCGCGCGCCCGCACCCAGGCCTCGCGTTCTCGCTCTTCGCGGGCGCATGCCGCGGACTCCGTCCCGGCCCCCACCTCGTCTCCGCCGTCCTCGCCGCCTGCGCCGGCCTCCCGCCCCTCTGCGGCCGCCAGGTCCACGCGCGCGCCGCCAAGGCCGTACCTCCTCGCGACGTGTTCGTCTACACCGGGTTGGTCGATGCGTACGCCAAGGCCGGGGACATGGCGGCGTCCAGGAAGGTGTTCGACGAAATGCCTTGCCCGGGCGCGGCGTCCTGGAACACGCTTCTCGTTGGTTATGCCAGGAACAAGATGTGCCTCGAAGCACTGTCGGTGTTCAGGGAGCTGGCAGGGCAGGGGCGGGAGGTGCCTCTTGATCAGGTGAGCGTGTCAGGTGTGCTCAGCGCTTGCTCCTCGGCAGGCACCGTGGACTTCGGTCGCCAGGTGCATGCGTGCGCTGCCAAGGTGGGTCTGGAGCTGGGTGCGGTCTGTGTCAGCAATGCCCTTCTTGACATGTACGCCAGGTGTGGATGCTCACGGGAAGCTTTGGTCCTGTTCGATGCTATGGATTGCAGGGATGTCATCACTTGGAACGTTGTCATTTGTGCCTGCATTCATGAGAGCCGCTTCAAGGAAGCTTGTATCTTGTTCCAGTCCATGGTCAGGGATGGTGTCTTGCCCGATGATGTGTCCTATGCTACTGCATTGCAGGCATCAGCATGTCTGCTGTCATGGGCTCTTGGAGCAAGCATACATGCCTCTGTAATCAAGACAGGGTTCTTGGACAGCGATGGCGTTGCTAGCTCGCTTATCACCATGTATTCAAAATGTGGCAGCTTGGGCGATGCACTCCAAGCATTTGAGGTAGCAGAAGATCACTTCTGTGTAATGTCATGGACGGCCATGATCACTGCACTGCAGCAGAATGGACATGGACTACAGGCGGTTGATATGTTTGAGAAAATGCTAGAGCATGGCATCCCTCCAGACCACATCACATTTGTTAGTGTTCTCTCTTCCTGTAGCCACAGCGGACTTGTTGAGCAAGGACGCAAGTACTTCAATTTGATGACCCAAGTTCATAAGATCACACCTTCGACTGAGCATTATGCGTGCATGGTTGACATGTTTGGGCGAGCAGGCCTTCTAAGTGAGGCAAAGCAATTCATTGACCAGATGAGAGTTAAGCCAGATGCATCAGTCCTTGGGGCACTACTTTCAGCTTGCATGAATTGCAGGGACCTTGAGATGGGAGAGGAAGTTGCTAAGAAGCTGTTTGTGATTGAACCTGGAAATACCGGGAACTATGTCCTGCTTGCTAATATCTACACATCACATGGAAGATTGGAGAAGGCAAAAGAGGTGCGGAAATGGATGAGGTTCCAGGAGTTAAGGAAGGAGAAGGGATGCAGCTTAGTTAACGATGAGAGCCAAACCTCTATGTTATGAATCTTCAGCAATGAGCTCGCTACATGTTTGACATACATACAGTTAACAGATTCTTGCATACTCAAGGGTTCATGAACATCCCAGCCATTGATTCTGCAATATACGATCCAAACCATATGTGAACAAGCAAAATGAAGAACAATTACATTACTAACAATGTGATCAGTATATGTATTCCTCATAGTTGGATTATCAATACTACATGCCGAATTACACAGCAAAAGGAGGAAACAAAGCAGCACAGCATCTGTTGCAACTATTGGATTGTGATTCGATCATATTTGGAGCACATTCTCTTGTCTGTTAGATGAGGGCCTCAGGTTAAGGTTCCAAGTTGTAGCCTTCTTCCACATTGGGTTAGATCTGTTTCAGCTTATTGTTTTTTCTTTCCTGTGGCTACTCAGAGTTGCATATGTGGCAGAAATAAAGGGATATGAAGTGTCACATATTGTGAGTAGATTAACTTTATTTAAGTTTTGTGTCTCCATGTTTCATGTTTTTACTAAAGTGGAATTATACAGTTGTGATTTAGCACCATACAGGAAGTTGGCCATCCTTTGTCAATAGAATTGGAGGCAAACATATGCTACAAGAGCACAAAGACAACATTCGTAAGTTCTCCCACTACCTTTTCCTCTTCGTAACAAGTGCAATTATGATTTATGTCTAGGTGTCTCATGCTTTTGTAATGTTAGATTTTTTTAAATAATTGAGTAGTGAAGGTAGGATATCTTGTTTTGTTTCAAACAGTTAAAACCAGAGATCAAGCTATCCCCAAACCCAACTCCAGATGGTAGTACAAGTTTGGTCCGCTCATTTTTTAAAAGGATAAATACAAGATGGGAAAGTTGCTTCACAAAAGGGGGAAAAATATCTCTCTTTCATGTGTCGCACTCTTTCAATACTTATTTGTGACTGTAATATTAATGAACAAGAAAAGTTCTGCAAGTACTCCGTTTTCCATGCTTGCAAGAAAATATATATCTTGGATTATAATATTTGGCATACAAATTCTCTGCTCTTCAACAAATAACCATGGTATTTACAGGTCAAAGAAACAGAAAACGAACATACAAAAGACAGAACTTTGATATTTTCTAGGGAGGTAGCGAGGTTTGATTTTCTTAAGTATACTGTACACAGTTAGTATAGCCTCAGCTTCACATTCCCGCTCTGTTCAGCAAAATCTTTCTCAATGAACCTATATAAAAAGAAGAAAGAAATATAAAGTCCGCCGCTTGGATAAGTTTGCCACTAGCATTTATCTGTTCTTGCAATCCTCAGTTTCTTCACACTTGCAAGGAAGAGCCTGCCAGAACAATGAACAGTGATAAGATTAACTAAAAGTAAATGAAATGCAAGTGAATCATTTAATCGGAGAAGGAACATACTCCCAAGGTACATCGCCAACCATCATCCAGTCTCCATCCTGGTCTTCATAGGTGAGGATATGTGCAGCCTTCTCGCGAGGAATTCGTTGATGGTACTCCATAACATCAGCATCTAATCATATCACATATTGATTATAGAGCGACCAGCAAGCATTGCCATACAATATAATATTATAGCAAGATGTGACAGCATGTCTTGAGTTTATCTATTCAAACTTGATGTGCGAGACAGGAACTGCTCATAAAACTAAAGAATTCCGAAATTGGTGGTCGTGTACTAGCAAAAACTAGTGGCTAGAATCTCAAGAAAAGCTAGTGTTGGCATGGCATAACTACAATCCATTCTGTCGCTCAATTATGCATATTTATCCATTTCTGCATGCACCAGATGGCTTAGGTGCTTTCATATATTATCCCGAAAACATGTCTAGTTTTGCTGTTTTCGCGTCCTCAAAAAATTGAGGGTAATGATGTTAGCTGGATGCATATATACTTACAGGTGATGGGAGTCTTGAACATGTGGCGGAGTTTGGCGAGGAGGCTGTCGTACCCTTCCAGCAAGAGCAAGTCCAGCTTCCGGCCGATTGGAACGCCTTCCATGTACACCTTCACGAACAATGTCCGCCGCCGGCGTGCTGACGCCATCAAGGCGCTTCTGAGGAACGGCTTGATCGGTGGCCAATCACGGTGTACTTGGTTCCTGCCCATCATCCGTCCGTGTTGAAAGTGTTGTTAATAAATGTGGATGATGTCCACAAGGAAACTAATTAGATGGAGAGTGCTGTTGGATATTAATTGGGGACGCTCTACATCTCTGAAATATGATAACGACAAAACAAATCTGAAGTAGTTGTGAAGATTGCAATGATCAGTGAGGGATCTTAAAAAGAGTGAAATGTCTGGCTCAATGAATAAAATAAATCTGACTCTATATACCTCTCCTCTCTTAGTATGATCAAGTATTCAAGTTGATCGTAAAAATGAAAGAAGCTCATGTGCCCAAGAAAAGTTAGGAAAAATTGATGCAAAATCAAGTGTTTGTCTGATCAGAACACCGTACACCCAAGACAGTTCGCTTTGCATGTGAGAAATCCATATCGCGGTTTCTCTTCAATTAGGAACCACTACTAAAACTCCTATACAAACTTGGGACATTATTATAAGGGATATAATCAAAGATCTGCTTTATATAGGCGTGGTCATGTGTAGAAGAAAGAAAATGATCTAAGATCTAAGATGTTTTCTTAGAATACTGATTCAACAACGAATCGAAAACAAAAACTCTTGTAAGCTGATGAACTCATGGCTCATGCATATTATCTATGTGAGAGCGAAGAGGTCTAGAGAAGAACATAAAGAAGTAAAGAACCAGATAATTTTCGAAACCCCAATTCCCCAGCATGTATATACGCATATAATTGATCTCCTGCAGACAAACGGTGGCAACGGTTCATCTAATATGAGTAACCAATTGACACCCCCCCCCCCCCCGCCCCGCCCCCACCCCCAAAAAAAACGAAAAAGAGCTATCGGATTAGCCATGCATCCTCCTAATTTATTTGTTCTCCGAGGGGAAGAGCCTTGCTTGCATGTACGACCTCCTGATATCATCTACTACAACTTCAATTCCACAAAAGCTAATCAATTAAGAATTGAAACGGAGTTGCGCAGGCAAGAAGAAAAGAAACCTTGGCGTAGAAGGGATGGCCGTGGTCTCCGCGGCCAGGAGGGAGGAGGACGCCGGCGACAGGCTGAGCCCTAGCTGGAGGTCGGTGCTGAGGTCCCGGCGGCCCGCCGGCCGGCAGCCCGACGACGTCGTGGAGAGCACCGGGTGGGTGCTGCTGTCCATGGACGAGGACGGGGACCGGCCGCCGCCGCCGCCGCCGCCGCGCTCGCACTCCGCCATGCCGCGCGCCTGCTGGTGTAGTGCATACACTGGCTGTTAATCGCACAGCGGCTGCTGGTAGCTGGCGGTGTAGAAACGGAGAGAGGGGTGGAGTGAATCTCACAACAACTGGTCAACAAGGAAGGCCAGGGAAGGGAGAAAGCAAGGGAGCAAGAGATCTATGTTTATATAGCGGGCGATGAGAGCTGAGTGGCTGTGAGCTGAAAAAAATGTGTGCATAGGAGATAGAGAGAGAGAGAGAGAGGAAGGGACAGAGGTGGTAGCATATTTACCTTCTTTTTGTTATGCTTTTGTTAAACAAATACAAATGATTTCTTTTTGTATGTGATGGGGTGTAAACAAGTGGTTAGCTGATCAAACTAAGCGTGAGAGTGACACACACGTAGGATTCTTTTTCTCATTTTACACGAGCCCCATTCCAGTTCGGGCTAAACGATGCCTCGCTTTACGCCTCCCAGCAAAGCAAAACCACCGTACCCAGATTCCATCGCCCACATATATGTAAGTTCAGCTTCAGCATACGCGCAGACGACATGAGTTAGCTCTAGCTGCTAATCGATTAATAAAAAAGGGTCGGGGAGAAGAACATTTTCACAAGAGAGAACAATGCTATCGTGCGCCCTCCACGACAGCGGGCGTGTTGGGTTGGTACGGGGTGCACTCGAGCGCCCGCCGGGGGATGCGCGGCCACCACCACCAAAATCTCCTGTGAGCCCCCCGTCCATCCATCATCGCCATCATCCCCGACACCAACACCCACAAGCACCGATCGGCCAGGCCACCGGCCGGGCAATCATGTGTCCCGGATCCTGACACGCACAATCATGGGTGCACGCTCGAGCAGTCGCCCACGTATGATCAATGCGCGATGCGATCAGCTCCATCGCCGCGGACGTCGCTGTACGTACGTCCGTGCGTGCGTGCGTGGGTGGGTGGCCCGGCACGCGAGTTATTGCCGGAGGCCGGCCGGCATGGCGTGCAGTAGAGACCAAGCTAGCTAGCCATGGCCGATGGATCGATAGCCCCGGCCGTAGATAGCCGGCCAGGGCCAGCCACTCGATCGTGCGGTGGCGGCGTCGGCGTCAACGCACGGGCACGGGGGCGAGGGGTACGGTACGTGCGCGCGGCGCGCGCCGGTCATAGAGACGGGGACCGAATCCACCGGCCGGGGGGGCGCGGCACGGATCGGTGTTGACACCCGCGCGAGGCCTGCCGCGGCGCGGGGCTACAGCCCGGGGACACGCCCCCGCCCGCCGAAAGCGACCGCCGCCCCAGCTCGTGCGTGTCCGTCCGCGCCGGAACCGCAGGAATTTCCTCTCTCTCTCTCTCGCCAGGAACGAAGCCAAGAACGGACACGCCGCGTCGCGCGCGCGCGGGCGGGCGGCGAGCGGCCACCAACACCAGCCGCGCGCAGGCTCTGATTGTCCGTGGCGCGCACCCACCGGCCGGTCGCTTTCGTCCGGGGCACGGGCGCCCCGCCGTGCCCCGATCGATCTGGAACTGCGATAGATCTGACCGGCCGTTTGCCGGAGCCGGGCGGGCACGTCACCGCGACGGGTCGGGGGGCGGCGCCTTCCCCGACCGGTCAGACAGGGTCGCCTTTCGCGCCACGGATTGAGCCAGGACGGGGGGTGGTCGTTTTCCCGTCGAATCCAATTTGCCGAGACGACGGCGACGCGCCAGCTTTACTTTTTTTTTCTTCTTTTTCGTTCACTGCCGTCGTCCGTCTAGTTGGCCTGTTTCAGACGATGGGGAGTGATGAGGAGCTAGTGGCGTCGGTTAGCCGGCGAGCGTTACCGGTGGACTTTGCGGTGCGGGATTCGCTCACGATCGGAGCTAGCGATGAGACCATTGCTCGCCATCAACTTCTGCAGGATCATAACTCCTAGCTAGCCGATAGTCTGTCTACTCCTTGAAGGAGCTGCCGGCTGAGGATCTCGTTCACTCGTACAATAGTTAGCTCTTCACCGTTAATATATGGCTCATTATTTCTCTTATAAAATTTTTTAATTGAGTTGAAGCCAGCTTCTCAATCTCTCTCCTCTCCTCTCTCTCCTCCACTCAGCATTCAGTCTCTTACATCCTATTGTAATATTTGCTCTTATATTCCAGCTTCTTTTCGGTTGTTGATTGGCCAGGCCATATCCGAGAGAGAACATCTATCTGTTTCTCCAATACAAAATTCTTTAAGCTAGATATAGATCTTAGTTTGTTCAGTTGTCACGTGCTCATTCTATTTCATACGATTTAAAAAATGAAGCATAGGGTATGTTGATGCTGAAGGGAACATTCAGCTTAGGAATGGAAGGAATTCTATAGATAATAGTTAATGAGAAACGGGTACACATTTGGAACGTGGAAAATTAGTTGGTTTTTTCATAATAACAAGGGCATTACATCGAGTAATACCTAGCCGCCTTTCCTTCTGGCTCCTGAGGTTTTTCTTCTGAATCAGTATTCCTACCATCAACTAACCCATCATCAACTGTAGACATACTCAACCACTCTTGCGGCTCAATCACGAAACCAAATTTCAGTTTGTCAACGAAATAAACATGGCATAGGATACATTCCTATGCTTATTACTTCTGTTTTTTATGGATAGCGTTGTCAATTTTCTTCTTATTTTTAATTCTTGTCAAAGAAATCTGAACTGAAGCTTTTACAGTATTAATAATAGTGAATTTTAGCAAGTACACTTTTAATTTCTCCCCAACAAAACCCATGTTGATCTGATGCCCAACCAAAAGTAACCGCACACGATTGCCGGCCCAAGTGGTGTTTGCACACCTAATTTCTCCCGATCGACCAGACATTCAACTGTCAAGTGCGGCAGTTAGCACGCCCCGTTCTGGGTGAGAAAGGACGAAACGTTCCTGAGAAGGGAGGGGACACCACTCCTTCCGGGCCCCTAGGCTTTGCCGTCACCAGCCTTTTCCTTCCCGCTAGCTTCTGCCGTAGACGCGCGCACTCCGTCCCGACGCGCACGGCAGGGGCAGGGGAGGGACCGAGGGAGAGAGCAGAAAAAGGCTAGCTCTCCGTCCGTCACCGCCCTCGCTGCTAGCCCTTTTATCGGCGCGTCTGTTCCTCTTGTGCGCCCGGCATGATGCAAATCCCAGACACACCTGCTGCCTCCTGCGGGCAGGATGATGACCAGCATGAATTGCAGCAGTGTGTGCAGTGTACTAGTGCACCTGCTAGGAGTCGGTGTGGTGTTATTGCTGTATTTGTAGTGCACTGTTGGTCAGGGCCAGGTGCCCTACTGGTGAAGGATGGACGCAATAATAACTGCTGGAATGAAAATGGCTTGCCTTTCGAGTTTTCATGATAAGATCTAAAATTTTATAGTCGATAATTTTTTAATTTAAAATCGTTTAGAGTGTCAAATACACGATATAGATTTGAAAAATTAATATCAAAATAACAGCATACCTTTAAAAAAACAAGATGTAATAACTAGGTCGTAGGTGCGATGGTAAGAAAAAAGCGCGCAAAGCAAGAGGTCTCGGATTCAAACCACGTACACCGCGTGTGCTCGAAAAAATGTTGAAAAAATGCATGACTTGTGTTAAATGATGGCGGTTGGATGTAGATGCCTCTTGAAAAAATGTTGAAAAAAAATACATGACTTGTGTCAAATGATGGCAGTTGGATGTAGATGCCTATCAAAATGTGGAAATATTTTTTCATTTTAAATTTTTAAATGATTGGAATTAATTTGTGCTAGCGGTTAGCAGAAATGCATTTGCACCAGCGGTCGTGCACCTATTGGCATAAATATTGATTTATGCTGGTACAAGATTGTTGGCGGGTATCGAAACCACCTGCACAAATACATTTTGACTTTTCATTGTAAATACTTCTTGTACTAGTGTCTACCAAGGTCATCTCAGCTCTCACGTATCCTCGTGGCTTTCACGCGCCCACTTTTAATTTGTCGACTCCGCAAGCAACTGATCCCATCGAAGCGATGGCCATGCTGCTGCTAATGATGGCTATTCGTTCATCAAATCGATTTTTATTAATTGCGCGCCACTTGAGGCGGGTTTGTCCAATATCCATCGCTGAAGGAGAGACAAGACAAAGCACAAAAGCAGCAGCCAGCTCCTCGCCTTTTGTGAGGTGCAAGATTGCGAAGCCAAGCCGCGCGCGGCATCCTGGACGCCGAGAAGAAAAGGGAGGCGCGGCTGCTGAGACGTGCACGGGCTTTGCGCGGACAGGAGGCGCGTTGTTCTATACCTCGGCACCACCCTTTAGCAGGCAGCCAGGCACAAGAGACAGACCAGCTACGCTTGTCTCGCAGCCAGGTAGTCCCGGCGACACTGATCAAGTTAAAAGAAAATTTTAAAACAAGCAAAGGCGAAGCCGTGCATGTCAATCTGTCATCGTACCAATGTTTTGAATTCACGACCTTTATTCGCCTCAGGATAGGGGAGAAAAGGAAAACCTGCAAGGCCAAAGGAAACTCCGAAACTGTTTGTTCTTTTGTCGAGGAAAGAGGGCAGCGCGAACTGAAGCGATTGAAAGATCGAATCGCCACTGAATTGTCGCTTTTGACAGCAACGGCACCGGACCGGAGAATGGATACTCCTCGGCACCGAGTCACTTTTGCAGTAACTCGATCGCCAGCGCAGAGGTAGACCAACTAGGCAATTTGCAAATTCCTTGCAACTCTAGAGCAGCCCATCACCAGCAGAGAGCACGGTAAGACGGCCGGTGGACACAGACAGGGAGGCAAGGCTGACGCCCGTTCGTCGCTTCCGTGTGCATGACAAACTGACAATCATCATCGTCGCCGCCCGCTGATTCTGCATCCACCGGTGGTGCTCAAATCAGCGGCCACGTCTGATCTGTTCTTCTCCAGTCCCCGGACGGACGGACGGACGGACTGAATGTTCAGGTCATCAGTCGAC
This sequence comes from Panicum hallii, assembly GCF_002211085.1. Classification (NCBI taxonomy): domain Eukaryota; kingdom Viridiplantae; phylum Streptophyta; class Magnoliopsida; order Poales; family Poaceae; genus Panicum; species Panicum hallii. Next base: position 50,249,855 of record NC_038046.1, read on the forward strand.
TTGACACCGTGCTCTCTTCTTCCACACCTGCTTTATTTGCTCCTTGCTTCCTTTGCTTGGATCTTCGCAAGCAGCACGCGATTCGTGTTGGTAAAAGTGACTCGGCGCACAGCAGAACGTCAAGAGGATTTCTCCTGGTCTAGCTCTGCCTAGCAGGAGATTTTCGTGCCCCTCCGTGTCCAGACTCCAGACGTGCCCACGCGTTCGCTTTTTGTGTGCGACGCATGGGAGCTAGTGGCTCGGCCGCGCACCTGACTGCCTGAGCGCGGCAGGCCGTGCGTGTTTCACGTAACGCTGCCGGCTTTGGCTCCTCCTCGGAACTCCCCGCTGCTCGTTTCGATCGGGGCATCGATCAAGGCATGGTGGTCATGATGACTCGAAGCATCGGCGGCTACCATGCAGCGATCTTTTCTTTTTTTTTTTGAAAATTGGATGCATCGATCTCTTCTTCTCTCGTACTCGTAGTAGTCAAAAGATGAGCATCAGGTGGTAGCAGTACGTGCTTATAATTAAAAAAAAATCAAAGATGGACAAAAATACGCACCTAGGACGGGAGCCGGGAGGAGTAAACTAAACACCGCAAACGCATGCACCTGATCAACAAACAACACGATCACCGTTAGCTTGTCGCACAAGGAATTAATTTTTTTTTTAAAAAAAAGGCTCACTAATAATCTTTCAACTGATTAGGATAGAGCTGGTGTGCATACTAGTCTGTGAATAAATTGCACTCGACCGGCGCGCTGGGCAGCCAAATTTTAGCAATGGTTGTGTGCGCATGCATCGAGATGCGTGCGCAACAAAAGTTTGCGTATGGTGTTCTATGATGGGAAAAGGAGAAAGGCCGCATAGAACTGTACTCATTTCGAGGACCCTACTTCCCCGTGGGGGCCTCATCACAGTGCCTACATTTTTGCATGCCGTGCAGGGCGCAGCCAACACACTGCCAGCATTGTTCTTTGCTCGGTTGCTTCCTACGGCTAGGAATTCAGCACTCGTCGTATGCTACAGAAACAGGCACCTTTGTGCTAAGCAAAAAGGCTAGAAAGTTCCGTGACAGCAGCCATGCCTGCACACACGCCAAGGGAGGTGCTGGGGCGATGCGCGAGCCCTTGTCTGGCGCCGGTCGCCGGATCACCCGCCCTGGCCCCTCGCTCCGCGCCACGGTCTCTCTGCTCCTGCTCGTCGCCGGCAGGGCTAGACAGGCTGCAGGGGGCAGAGGAGCAGGTCGCAGCCATGGGTAGAAATTGACGAAAAGGTAACCGGGTGGGTGCTAGGGTAGAAATCGGCAGCCGGGCAGGGCTGCCTCATCCTCCGTGATCTGCCATGGTTTCGTGTGCTCCGAGCCCCTCGTCAGCTGGGATTGTTGTTGCCTCGACAGCGTGCAGGCAGTCCAGGGTTTTGGGCTCTCGAGTAGGTGTGTTCACTTGTCATCCTGGGGGTTTACATTACAAGGTACCAATTCTCGAAGTGCTCAGATTTAGTGGCACAGTACACGTGTAATATAATTATCCTTCTAGCTGAAGGTTCTGGTACCGGGTATTATACTGTACTACTGCATCCTAGGATCTTGTTAGCTCAAATTGTTTTAGTACTCGATTGTGATGAAGCTTCAGTATCAGTAGTACATATTATCAAACGCTACAATCATATCATGTACATCGATGCACTCCCATTCCAATACGTTCCCAGATCACGTGGTAGCAATTAGTATTACTGCTAATCAAAAAATATGGGAGATATTGCCCAGGATTCACATGTTTATTCACAACTTTTTTGTGCTTCGCATAGAAGCAAAAGAATCATCCAAGGCAATCTCAGTTGACATTCTGCTTACTCTTGCAAGTAGTATTTAATTTTGCTGGAACTAGAGTTTACAGGAAAACGCTACACGAGACTGCATAGATCTCATAGACGAACGTGAAAGAAAATCTGTTTAGTAGGATGGCTACTAGAACAATGTCCTACAGCCCTACAATCTAACTAATTTACTAGCAAGGAAAAAGATCAGAAGTACAATTTACGAAATAAGATGGAACAATGCTCGTAAATAAACTTTGTGTCGCTCCTGGTCTCATGTCACCTGTGCAAAATAACTAGCAGCTCCACTTCTTTCATCACTTGTAGGCATACTTGGTCAGGAAGTCAGATATTTGCGAGGCGCTCTCATAGGCACCCTCCACGCATCGGCCCAGGGCAACTCCTGCTACATAGTTCCCTCCAAGGAACAGCCCATCGTAGCCACCTCGGCCCAGGGCAGATTTTGCAGCCTCCAGAAGATCAAGATGTCCTACCAGGAACTGAGGTATGGCTTGTGGCCACACTCGGACACCGAGGACTAAAGGATCCACTGCTCTAGGGTTAATTAGCATTTTCCTGAGGTCACGATCAACTGCTTCTACCAGCTCACTTTCACTCTGCAAATGAGATGGTGTCATTAGAAATATAGCCAGTAAGAGGCAATTTAGTAAAGACTAAGGCCAGGACTAAATTGCATATATAACTGGTGGCTCAGATTTATCATGAACTCCTAGTGCTGTTCGTGGTGAAAATTGCAGTCAATACTTATGTAGATTATCACATATTAAAAACAATTTCCTTTTTACGGTAAAGATACCATAATCACAAAACACAAGGCAATAAGTTCAACAGGAAACTACTAACCTTGGAAACAATTCCTGTGTTTGTAGCGCCTCCTATGTAGTTTAGGAGTAACACCCTTCCAGCAGGAGCACGATTTGGGAAGAGTGATGAGCTGTATATTGTTCCTACAAAAGCATACCACCACTATATTGATTCATATCTTGGATTTAACAAAGAAGACAAAATTTAAGAACTGAATAAAAGCAAACCAGTAGAGAAAGATAATAATCTGTGGATGCTGTTAGGTTAAGACTCAATTGCAAGAAATACCTAATGTCTCAACTCCTTGACTACGTGGATGCAACTGCCCGAATCCTTGAAGCTCCCCATCAATTAAGCATTCTTTCCTAATAGCTTCCTTTGGATATGAAATAGTTACAGCAGCAACTGGTGGATAATAGAATCTTGAAAGGGCATCTGCAGCATCACTCTGTGGAGGGCAAAGACAAGTTTCAATGATCGTATGATGATGTATGTCTACTTGTCTCACAGATCCTCAAAAATAACATGTTGCTAATATAAATTTAAACTATACTGAACTGAATTGAGGGCAGTCTAATATAAATAGTAGATGCAGTGAAAGGAGAATCAAATTGCTGAAGCAGCAACCTATCAACAAGGCAGGTACAGGCCTACAGCACCAACCCCAAAAATCGTTGGTTGTGCTTCATGATTAGGGTTGTCATGCTGGGGAACTTAGGTTCTCTTGTGCTACATATTCTCTATTTTTGTGAATAGCACCTACTTTGTATTGGAAATTGTTCTTCTTTTAACATGTAGAATGATTGAAATTGGTCACTAGTGCGCATTTGTTAAAGCATGGTATAAACTTAGGAACACAGAAATCTACAATTTCGAACGTTAGGCAATGCTCCAAGTCCAACTAGTTTGTTCAGAAAATCTTCTTCAGTTCTGTCCAATCCAACCTCTGAAATTACTCATCACTATTAATAAGGAAAAAGATCATAAGCACCCACAATTTGTTCAGGCACATGATCCATTCAGCAGATAACAAGAATTATTCAGACGTCATTTGGCAATGGAGATGTTGACGACAGAAGGGCACATAGAATCAATTCTTCAAACAAGTGCAAACATTACCACTGACTGGTCATTTCCCAATTATATTCAAGGGTATCGAGAAGCACAGTACTCCAGTTTCTGGAAACATGAAAATTGATAGTTTCATACTTACTGAAAGTGGACGCAAGATGTCACTAGCAACATATGATGGAATCGTCATGATAACACTTTTAGCCTGCACTGAAACAACCCCTTCAGGTGTTTCATACACCAATACATATCCCTTGCCGTCTGACTTTGTAATGCTCGTGAGTTTCCAGGAAAGCTTGACTTTACTACCCAAGCTGTAAATAAAGGAAGTACAGAATAGAATAAAACTGAGGACCAGCATCATAATTCCAGATCAGTGATCTAAATATTGCACCTACTGATGGTTCGTGCCAAAGTTTACAAGGAACGTGTGCACTAAGTCACTAAAATGCTCTATAAACCAACCCTTATGGAATGCCGAATGCCCATCAATAACCTATATTGTAGATATCAGCATAAATCAGGATGGAAAGGATGAGCTTGCCCTAATTTGTATCAACATTGTCTCAATAGTAGGTGCAGGTGCCTTCACCATCCATGTATATGATTCAGAGAACGATACCAATAACATGTCCAAAGGGATAAATGATTCAATATAAATAAATACACAAAACCATAAGAACAAACCTGGATGTAATGGCATTTGGAAGCATGGCGAGACCCTTCCTGAAAGATGCAACTGTCTGCCCCTTTGGCTTCGGAAGGCGGCTAAAAGAGGTGAAAACAGATTAGAATGACAGAACAGCTGATTGATGGAACAAAGAAGGGATCAATCTCTTACGGATCCCTAGGTGGTTTAGGATTCTTGCCCCTCTCCTGAATCGTCTTGATGGTTCCACCAATGATACTACCTCCAGCCTCTTCCAGGCGCCACACCTTCCCAAATGCAGCTTTCATACTGAGCTTCGAAGGATCACCAGCATAGACACCTTAGGTTTGCATCGAAACTGTTAAGTTCTTATGGTAATCACTGCAAGGAGCAGACCAGAACAAAGAGCCATCACACACTGCAATAAGCACCTGAGCAGAAAGGCTCAATGAGGCGTTCAAAGACTTCAGCCCCGAGGTTGCGGCGCACGAACTCTTCCACGGACTCCTCACGGCCCTGAAACCTTCGCCAGAAACGCTCAGCGCCGTTGGCAATTGAACAATCAAAACGCACAAAGATTTAAGAATGCAGCACAGGGAGAGCACGAACTGGAGGCGGCGGTCTGATACCGAGGGCCCCAAAGCCAGCCCTGAGCTTGCCAGGGATGCTCATGAGATCGAAGAACGGGAGGTCGGCGGGCTTGGATGGCACGGGCCTCAGCTTCCCCTCCCACAGCACGAACCGCGGCGCGTTCGGGTCCCCAAACACCAAGTCGTCCTTCAGCCCGCTGTCCACCTGCGCGCGCGCACCCAATCCCAATCCATTCAGCATTTCACGCCCCCGCAAGAGTCCGAGAAAAAGAAGCCGGTGGGGGCGCAAGCGAGGAGCGTACGGCCATGGTGAGGACGGGCTCGGAGGGTTGGAAGCTGTTGGGCCCCTCCTCCCAGAGGTACCCTTCCTCGGGGCGCTCGACGGTGGTGATGTTGCCGCCGGGGCGGGCGCGGGCCTCCGTGACGAGCACGTCGCCGACGCCGTGCTTCGTGGCCAGCGCCTGCGCGGTGCAGAGGCCGCTGATGCCGCCGCCCACCACGACGCAGTCCGCGGACACCCGCGCGCCCGTGGAGGTCGGCGCCTCGGCGGCGCCGCCCGCCACCGCGGCGCAGCGTACGATGACGCCGCGGCTGCGGAGCCGCGCGGGGCCGCGGGGCCCGCTGAGTGGAGGCACGCCAGCGGACGCGGCGGTGGCCATGGCGGCGGCGGCGACCATTTCCGACGTCTTTGCGGAGCCGGGAGCGCGTGTGCGGCGGAGTGGATGACGCGACACGATGTGGTTCTGCGCGGTTGGGGATGGCCCACTGGAATGGAACAGTTGGGCTTGGGAATCGCATTCCCGCGCGTGATTGGTTCCGTGGATATCCAAATCCGTCACGTGCTGCAGTAGCATCTGCTTCGCCTGACTGGGCCTTTTCTGTATTAGCCCTCTGAAATCGGGCCCTACTTTCGGGCCAAATTTGAAGCCCAGGATAAACTGCAGCCCAATATTTTACTTAGGCTGGGCCTGCTTCAGTGGGCCGTCGCAATTAATCGAGGACATTTTCCATCCAATGCAATATACATTTCTAAGTGCTCTAGCGTTCTCGAAGAATACAAAGATCTGAACTTTCAGTTTGAAAGGGCGAAGGAATGTAATCTTCAAGTTGAAAAATAAATACTACCTCCATCCTAAAATATAATAATTTTTTAACCAAATCAAAGTTAAATATTTTCATCATTAACTAATAATATCTTCGAAGATAATTACTTTTAAATAGAAAAGGTTACATGTTACCATAGTTGATTTCATTATGAATAAAATAATATCACTTTTATATCTTCAATATTTATGATTCTTTTATCATCTATAGTCAAAGTTTAAAAAATTTAACTTAAAAAACCCTAAAAGCAACTATATTTTAGGACAGAGGTAATACATGTATTGCCTCGATAAGCTGTCGTTATGTTACTAGTGGACACCCTAACTCCAAAATTAGATCACTTAGCAAGCATGAGATCATTCTGAATACTATATCCATTCTAAATTATAGTTTACTGTAACTTTATTCTAAGCCAAGTTTCTCTAACTACTCAACTTTTATAGGAAAAAACATCAACATCTACAACATCAAACCCGTTATTTAAACCGCGTTTTAGGTAACGTGGTATTGGTAATGGACGTTTGATGTCCGTTACATGAAGAGTTAAAGGTAGCGGACGTTATTTTAACTCGTTATTAATAAACCCCACCTGACTTGGCAATACTAACTTCCGTTACCATTAACTTGTTATTGGTAACAGACGTTAACAATGCCCTATACCAATATCATTGGTAATGGATTTATGCCCGTTACTGATGATAAGTTATTAGTAACGCAATAAAGGTAACGGTGGTCATGCCCGTTACCAATGACTATCTTCGGCCGTTACCAACGAGCCTTTTTCCAATTTTACTAAGTCAACTATGGAATGTCTTGATGATGCATTTATTTGATATTGTAGATGTTAGGTAGTGTTTGGTTGAGAAGCGAAGTGGAACGGAGCGGCTCCATCCCAGATTCTAAGAACGGAGCCGCTCTGTTTCGTGTTTGGTAAACTGGAACGGAACGGCTCTATTTTTTGTTTGGTTGCAGAGTGAACTGGAACAGAGCGGCTCCATCCTGTGTTTGGTTGAGAAGTCAAGTGAAGTAGAAAATAATCATAGACACGGGAGAGCGAGGCAGGAGCTGAGTTCGTAGCGGAGCAGCTCCGTCCGCCCAATTTTTTAGAGCGGGCTCGTTCGGCATCTGACGGGAATATTTCCTGTCGGGTGCCGCTCCGCTCCACAAGTCTAGCAACCAAACATCTGCAAAAGTAGGATGGAACGGCTTCGTTCTATTTCGCTCCCAACCAAACGCACCCTTAATGTTATTCTATTTTTCTATAAATTTGGTTAGAGTTAGACAACTTTAAGTACAGTAGATCTAGCTATCCACATAAATGCGCCGGAACATGGGCGGCGTATTTATTCTCTGCATAGTCGTAGAGAAGAGTAACGCGTAAGTTTTTCTCTCCGCCTCATACGGGGTCGGGGTGTCGCCCAAGAGTCGCCCAGGACACAAGGGTTGCTTGGCTCGTTTGCGTCCTCTCATCTGGACCATATATGGCGTCGTCGAGACGGACGGCAAGTTGCTTGCCGCTTGCTTTGCAACTTGTAAGTACCAACGGTGCGAGCGAGCTCACGCGCCACCGTGCGGCCTCCACCCGCGCGCACATAAATCCAACGCCGTCGCCGTGCCAGGGTACGCGCCGAACATTCTCGCAGCGCGATCGATGTCCGGACCGTCGTCGCTCACCGGCGGCGTCCTTTAGCCAGGGGGGGCCGCCGGCCGGCCCCGACGGCGACGTACGGCCCGTCGGCGTCAAGAGAGCTAGACCCCTCGCTCCACCCCCGCGCCCGCGCTCGCGTCCGCGTCGGCTTGCGGTCTCCCCCGCGGCGGGCGTCGCCGTCGGGCGTCTTTGGCCCGGTCCGTGCGCGCGGGCCCGGGCGCATCTTGGCGTGCACGTGAACGTCCACGCACCGCGCGTGCCCGGCGCCACCTGCTCCAGCCAGCGAGAGGCGTGCTCGCCATCCATCTCCTCCGCGCCGGCTGGCCGCGGGTCGGTGCCAGGGCGGTCCGCACCGCTCCGCTCCGCCCTGGATCGGAGATGGATTCGGCGGATCGCACGGCCAGCCGATTGCCGACACGGCGCATTGGCCGCGGCCGGGCCCCCTCCTGGCCCCGCCCCGGGGGTGGAGAGGTGAGGCCTCACCTGAGGCGATGGATGCCGCCGCCGTGCGGAGGTCGCCGTCCGGCTGGGTGCAGCGCGCTGTCGGACGACACGCCTGCCGTGCCGTCTCGAGACCTGTCCAGCTCTCTAAGCTTCACCGCCACCTTTATTCGTCGGTTGGCCGGCCGGACTCGGCCGCGGAGACCGCTTTGGATCGACGTTATTGGTTGATGGACGGTCGGGACGACGACGCGCGTCTCCTCTCGAGCCTTTCGACAAAAAGGGGCGGCAGGTTAGTGGAGGCTGAGGAGCTGCAGCGCCCACGCGCGCATTATGCATTGTTTCATTGAAATTACCACCATGTGTCATGCGCATGGCTGTGATCATTCATACATGATGCATAGGAAGAAACGTTCAAATTCAATACATCTGAAATTCTGATGCGATTTCTATGTATAGTTTATGCCAACGCAACACATGGGTTGGACGAGTTCTAATTCCACGGTCAGTGTGATCCCTAGACCACAAAGTTGAGGTGATCTTGTTGCTCCTGTGAGGAGATAATGGGGTCGGTCGATGGACTTTTCCTACCATTACATCCACACAAATATTTGCCGGGAATTTACAGCTCTAGCTTCCACTTTGCAGGATCGAAGTACATACATACATACACGCATCACAATCAATCGATTAACTACCCAAATTGAAGCAAACTCAATGACTCTCATGCACACTCATTTCTACTATGGCCGGTGTAGATAATCTTTGGGTCGTACCGAGACAAAATGGAAAATTTGATGACGACCAACATGTGCGGCAAAATAACTTTTGTCTGGTATGATTCAAGTCAATTTTCATATCTTTTATGATGTTTGGTTATCTATGCATTCATGACGCATAATGGGCTAAGAGCCATAGGCATTGTCCACCATTCTTTTTGTCTCCCAAAGTCTGGCTGATGTGATACACTTATGTATCTGCTACACAAATGTGCACACCGAGAAGAATCTAAGGCAATGTCCTATACACCCCTATAGAATAGTCAACTATTCAATTTATCAACTTATTAACCTAGATACAAAGTAACTAATTTAATCCTAACTATCTAAATTGACCACATTTTCCCTCTACTATTTTTTTTTCATTTTTGTTTCTCCTTGTATAAGTTGTGTTTATAAGTTCAAATTTCATGGGGGTGGTAACTGATAACGTTATAATTGAAAACCAAATATTGTAACTTATTATAAATGTTGTGTTTATTCCAACTCGACAAAGGATCATATAACATATGCTTTATTATCACTAGGATTAGACCTATGGAGATTGGAGTCTTCACTTAATTAAAACCTCAATTAGTTGCCATTTTAAACCTTGATAGCAAATTTCATATCAAGTGACGGCTCAGTTAGGATTATAACTTTAATGAATGATTAATAATACTAATTTCCTACTCGTCATGAAATTATTCATTTTGTCATTTTCTTCACAAACTACAATTTGAATGGATCACTTCACTATATTTTTAATTACCTTTTTATTGCTGTTAGTTAGTTAAAAGATAACCAATAGTTTTGCTAAACTAATTAAGTGTAAGAGTGTACATGAAATTTCTTTTTGAGAATGGTATATGAACTTTATAAACATACCACGTAGGAGAAAGTACCATGGTGGGTACACATTAGGAAAAAATCAAATGTACAAATCTCAAACTGGGTTAAGCCTCACGGTCAGTAAGAAACTGAGTGCAGTTAGCTTAGCTAGTTTCAAAATGAACTACAAGAAGAATTAACAAAAAATCCATTTTTCCCGTCCTTCATAGAAGCAGGTTATACACCATTATTCCACCCTACAAGAAGTACTGTTATTACTATCATTGGTACCTTATTCATGCAAGCATGAATATGCTGAAAGGTAGTTTCGAGGTATATGGTCCAAATGTCCAATAAAAGGGAGTTTCTAGCCAGTCTTCCCAGCTTGCATCGGTATACTGGTAACGTTCTGGAATTCTCGAGAGTGCCACGGTACGGTACTAAAATGCATCCTGGTGCTAGCCGCGCCCCTTGCTAAACCATACTACAAAGCAGAGCATTTCTCTCAATGCTCCATTCTTAATCAGCAAACTATTATTACTCCAGAATTTCATTTCCAAAGGATATATTAACCCACATGTCCCTTCACTACCAAGTTAGTAAGAACCCACATAGTGGCACCTACTGGGCGAAACGAAAGAAGTAAAGATCGTTTTTCAATTATTTTAGCTGCCAAGTTTCAGATCAGTACAGATGATGTAGTATAGGTACTGTAGAAGAATAACACAACAAAGCAACATGTGGAGAGCTGATGCCTACGTGAAGCATAAACCAAAGGGATACTCAGGATTGAGGGAAATAAAGGGGGGATGGATCCCTATGACAGGATGCGATAAAATGGATAAAGCAATGTTAACTTGGTAGGAAAAAAAATGTTTGCATGGAAAGGCGATAGTGACGCAATAGTACTATACACAGCATGCAACTGTTAACATTTCAAAGCGAAAGGGGTAGCCGGGTAGGGAAGAAACAGAACACTTATGTTTCTTTTTTGCTAAATGTTATCCTTAGTACTAAATTTCAAAGTAGAGACGTTACTACAGTATTCAATTGTCTTTTCTTTAAAACCATAGAGTAATACTGATATGTTTTGTTCATATTAAAATCCCATGGTAAGAGAACTTACGAGTAGATTCGACTGAAAATTAGGGGTCGGTTACACTTGCACCACACTCGAATATGCCTTCTGACACTCGGATTTCGAGTTGTTGCATCATTCATCAAGATTTCAGCTAATGAATTTCCTTCTTTCTTCCTTTCCAGATCTTTCATCTGGAACCTTTCTTGCACGGCGCCACTGCCACCCAAGCATTACACCGTCGTTCCCACTCTCACCTTCATGTTCATCCTCCTATCCTTCCATTGTCCTCGAAGGCCCCGCCACAACGTTAACATGTCAAAGTGAGTTGCCCTAGACTTGCTCTGGCACATTCCACCAGTCCTTCTTAGCCACTTCAGCTGGCAACATCCTCATCGCGGTACCATCCCACTCGCCAATGCTACTGCCTCGTGCCTCCACCACCAGGCCAGCCTTCCTCCACCAACCTTCCTTCTAAATCTTGAAATTCCCAATTCAAGTCTGCACCCCTGACTCTAGAGTTCCCATATTCTAAACCCTAACCCAACAGAGAAGTCATGCATGTTGCAACTGGTATACTATGATAATATTTTGTTACACCAGTGCATTATCATCAAAATCAGTGTTCAAAGTTATATTTTCCAGATAGGGATATAGAAAAAGAATCTATGTTAACTTGAAAAAAAATCCTTTTTCATTATATTGTGTATTAAGATCACACATAAAATTATTCATCCCTCCATTCACAAAAGAGTATGGATATTGAAAACTTTTACACTCCCTCTTATTAGACAATAATGTGATTATATCATTGTCATATAAACTAATAAATTAATGCCTACAATGTATATAACACATGTTTTGCTACTGATGTCCTCAAAATATCTAACATGGTCAATCCCAATGGCCGGGCACAATGTTCTTTTTTTTGTCACTTTTCTAATAAATACAAGTAAACTTTGACTACATGCCTGTGCATCCACGGTTTCTGGTTGCAGTTTCCTATGGAGGGAGAGTATTTCTAGAGGAGGAAACAGGTTGCGTATTCATTTAAATCATATATAAGAAATCAAAGAGCTTGGTTGTAGCACATTCATTGAGAGCACAAGCGAGTGAACCACCACCCATAGATCGGCTCACAGTACATTACTATTTCGTTTTTTATATTGTGCTTATTTAGCATTTGATCGAGTAATCTAACAGTGCTTACATCGACATGTCTTGTCTTGCCAACCAAGGCATATATATTGCAACAAAACTCCACAGGTTTTAATGATGCATGCAGACAAGAACAACGTTCTTGAGCCAAGAAGGATAGGCATGTGAACGGCTCGATCGCCCAATGATCACCACAGCAGACCTCGTCATTTTGAAAAAAATTCATTCGTGCAGTGCTTATAATTTATTAGTAGAGTACAGTTATGTGCCCATGCATTTCAAGTGTGAAATCAGGTTAATATTCCCAGTAGAATTCCAAGAGATGAACCACGGTTTGTTCTTTCACGAGTGCAAATACCCTTTGCATCGGTTGGGTCAATATAATGCGACCGGCTAACCAGCTTTTTCTTCTCCAGAGAGTATAATAATAATAATGATGATGATGATGATGATGAGGATGATGATGATGATGATAAGCTGGAGCAAAAATAACTTGTGCAGTCGTGTGAAAAATCTTCTGTGACGCCCACAGCTACCTACTTAGCAGATGCCTACACAATATTATAAAGCCCTAGTAGGAGTATACGCTCTCTCATGCGTCATGCGTACCTGATTGCCCGACCTCTGACGCGCCGTTGGTTCCGTCCCAAACTTGAAAACGGGCTAGCCGACAGGAGCACGCCCATACTCCCCGTAGCTCAACATGCCGTATGTTTTTAATGCGCCAAACACTCCACGTGCCCGTCCCCCGAGGAAGTCACCGAGGGGATGGCCCATCCCGGCCGCTGGCTCCCCGCAACGACCTCCAAAAAAGGATAGTACTAGGATCTTAGTTAGCCTCATTCGTTAGCGCCACTAATTAAGCCGGAGCAAGTCAAACCACGCACGCGCGCTCTCCTTCTGCCTCAGCTGGATCAATGGTTAGTGGTGGTGCGTGTGTGAAGCGAGGGAGCAGCCTTCGTGCGCTTTGCAGCCGCACGCCACCGTGGCCCTCCCCGCGCCTTTTCTTTATCGGCGGAGGCTCCCCGGAGTGTCCTCGGCGACTACACCTCGTCATCATCATCGGCCGCTGCGGCCACCGACTCCCCCATGCCCGCACGGGCTGCGCACACGTCTGGGCTGGATCCAAAGTGGCTTTGCCTTCCACCCTTCTCCTTCATCAGCTAGTATAGTTCCCTTTCCTTTTTCTGCCCGCCCTCTGCCTGCTTTATTTGGCAGGCAGCGATGCCGCTTTTGGCTTTGCAGATGCAGAGGCCGGAGTCGTCCCTGCCACGCGCCGCTGGGACTCTGCTGCAGTTGTTAAGGTGGATGCCCATAGATCGGTCGCAAGTACATGTACACTTGGTGGTGCAGCTGCTTGCGGCAGGCTGTCAACTGCTGCACTGCAGGGCGGCACGAGGCGCCGCAGTGTTCCCCGCTGCTCATCATTCATGCGATGGGGATTCGGTCCCCCCATCCGGCGATCAACCAATCATTTAGATCTAGCGGTGCAAGAAATAGTGCTAGCATTCCACTTACCAAGGTGGACAGTAGGTCCGTAGTGAACGATGGATTGGATTCGTGCTATCATGCAGGTTTGTGTCTACTCTTTCTTACAATACAGCCTCGACAGTAAGTATTGCCAGATAAACAAGCTAGTAGCTAAGATTGTAAGTGAAAGTATAGGATGCCATGCATGTCAAGGTTACTACTATGTATGTGTGTGATCTGATTCTTATGGTAGTACCAGGCCCTGATTAACTTGCAAGTAACAAAGGTTTATTGCTAGTAGGTAGTAGCTACGGAGCATGGGATCAGCACCTAGTATTGAAATAGTACGGCAGGCAGCCAACTGCGTCTAGAAAATAAATTGCCGCTGTACCCAACTCCTAACTAGGAGGAGAGGAGAGGAGAGGAGATAAATCCAAAGAGAGGAAGAGTACAAGGAAGATACTGTGGCTAGCACAGTGCGCGGACACACACACACACACACACACACATACCTTGGGGCGGGCGGGTACTGAGCACCGCCTAGGCCGCGGCGTTGCCTTGCACATTTGCCCGTCTTATCTGCTTGTCCATTTCCATCCACCGCCTGCCGAGGTCCCCCCATCTTATCTCCCGCAGGGCAACAGTGCCCGCAGCTGCCCTCCCGCTCACTGTTAACTGCCATTTCCCACCGAGGCGGCGAGGCCGAGAGCTCCCAACGCCCCCCGTCCCCCCTCCTGTAGCCAAGCTCGGCTCCTGAGCAACAAGAAGCAGCAGCAGCAGAGGCCGCAGAACCAACCGGCTAGCCGTCGCGTTCGATCAACAGCCAGTGCGCTGTTGCGCCGCCGCCGTCTGTTCCCAGTGCGCTCACCTCCACCAAGCGTGCCCTGCTGTCCTCTCTCCCTGGTCCTGCTCGCCGCGAGCCCCTGTGTCGTCCACCGAGCTCCAGGCCCAGATGTGAGCGATCCTTTTTCCTTCCCAGCTGATCATGCTTCTGTTTCCATCGGTTCTTGCTTACTTACGGTCCTCGTGTGCATGTACGTGGGGTGCAGGTCCGACGGCAACGAGTTTGCAGAGCTGCTGTGGGAGAACGGGCAGGCGGTGGTCCACGGGCGGAGGAAGCAGCCGCCACAGACCTCGCTCCCGCCCTTCAACTGTGGCGCTGGCAGCAGCAGCCGGGCTCAAGAAAAGCAGCCGGGCGGCGACCCCGTCGCGCTCTTGAAGACAGGAGGCGTCTTCGGCGCCGGCGGCTTGGCCCCGTCGTTTCACGACTTCTCCTCCGGCCTAGACGCCAGCCGTGATAACGGTGATCTTGATGACACCGTGCCCTGGATCCACTACCCCATCATCGAGGAAGACACCGCCGAGCCTGCTCTTGCGGACAGCTACAGCCCGGATTTCTTCTCGGAGCTCCATGCAGCGGCAGTGGCGGCGACGAACCTCGGTTCTCTGCCACCACCTGTCCAGCACACCACCAACAACAGGAGTAACCCGGTCGCCACCACCAGCAGAGAACCAGAACCCTCAAAGGAAATCCACCGCTTACCGATTCCAGGTCCAGCCACCAGGCCTGAACCACAAGCCGAGTTCGCGGCCACCAAGCAGCCTCGGCTGGGCGGCGGCGGAGAGGGCTTGATGAACTTCTCCCTCTTCTCTAGGCCGGCAGCCATGGCTCGAGCAAGCCTGCAGAACGCGCAGAGGCCGCCACAAACAGGCACGGACAAGGTGTCCAATGTCACCACGAGCACCCGCGTGGAATCGACGGTTCTCCAGTCGGCCAGCGGGCCAAGAACTGCCCCTGTGTTCACGGAGCAGAGGACGGCGTGGTCACAACAGCCCAGGGAGGTGCGGTTCTCGTGCACGGCAGCGCCGACAGCTGGTAACCTGCAGCAAGAGATGCCCCGGGACAGACTTGGCAGCATGACTCTGCAGAAAAAGGTTGAGACCAGGAAGGCGCCTGAGGCCGCAGTCGCAACTTCGTCGGTCTGCTCCGGCAATGGCGCTGGAACAGGAAATGACGAGTCCTGGCGCCAACACAAGAGGAAGAGTCAAGCCGAGTGTTCTGCTAGCCAAGATGATGTAAGTAGATAATACGATATGCAATGTCTTTGATCTAATCATATACCTTGCAGTGCTAATTAAAGGATTGGCCCTCTTCAGGATCTTGAAGATGAGTCCGGTGGTATGAGAAGATCTGGCAGCAGAGGCACGAAGCGCAGCCGCACCGCCGAGGTGCACAATTTGTCAGAAAGGGTAAGCAGGCTACTTCACAACATAATGCATTCATCACGTTACAGGCTAATTTCCTGGCCCTCAAAACACGCGCTACAATTGAGCTGATCGCATTGCAATGCAACAAACCTGCAGAGGAGAAGAGACAGGATCAATGAGAAAATGCGCGCCTTGCAAGAACTCATCCCCAACTGCAACAAGGTACGGCTAGCCAATCTATCATCTGTTTCCTCATCCATCTCTTGGGCCCGAGGCATTTGGTAGCAACAGATGTACCGTCTTTTGCAGATTGACAAAGCCTCGATGCTCGACGAAGCGATTGAGTACCTCAAAACCCTTCAGCTTCAAGTTCAGGTGCATTGAAACCACCTAATTCCAAATGTAACAAGATTCTTTCTGATAAATGCAAATACAGAATAAGCACTGACAAGATGTGTGGTCCTCTTTGGCACACAGATGATGTCCATGGGAAGTGGGCTGTGCATTCCTCCAATGCTGCTGCCACCAACCATGCAGCACTTGCAAATCCCCCCAATCGCTCATTTTCCTCATCTTGGCATGGGTTTGGGGTATGGGATGGGTGTCTTCGACATGAACAGCACCCCAGCGGTTCCATTTCCGTCCATGCCTGGTGCTCACTTTCCTTGCCCAATGATCCCAGGCACGCCACCACAAGGTCTTGGAATGCCTGTCAGAAACACGGTACCAATGTTTGGACTTCCCGGTCAAGCAATACATCCATCAGCATCTAGTGTACAGCCATTTCCATCTTTGGCTGGGCTTCCTGTTAGGCCAAACCTGCCCCCTCAAGTTTCAGCAGCCATGGCTAACATGGTGCAGGAGCAACAGCAAGACGTAGCAACTCAACAGCAGCAGAATATGAATAATGAAGCTCGACGGGGAACAAATACAGGAGATCCAGAATTACAGACCATCCCGCAGGTAGCACTTTCACAAATAATAAAAAAATAGATGAAAAGAATTTCTCCAGCTTTTGTCTGGATCTCTCATATATATATATATATAATATATATATCCGATTTGCACAATTCTTCCAGGTTGAGAACCAGCATTTTAGTGTACCCTCTTCAGCCCAAACAGAAAGTGGTCAGTTTTTGGATAGTGGCAACAACAGGACTGATACTGCAGGGAGAAATGGGCCTGAAACATAACACCGGCATGGAAGAGTAAGTGTGTGATTTGACTCCAGTGCTAAAGTTGAGAGAAATTATTGGATTTTGCACAAAACTCATATCAGAAAGTACACAGCTCATGATTTTTCAGGTCCCAACTAACAAGCTCCAGATGTGAAAATTAGCAAGTCATCCTGGAACAACTTACCGTGTTTCAAGATCCACGAAGCTGATCTATCACTTGACAAGAGAGCCCAATCAATCGAGATGGAATGAATTGTTGGCACGACGTCTAGCTTTAGCGAGCTAAGATGCTCAAAAGTTTTGTGTAAAATATAGATGGTAGGTGCAACCTGGTTACAAGCTGCAAGTCTTGACAGCCACTGCAGTTTTCCTTGAGTAGTTTTTCTTGCTTCACTAAAGTCTTCTTGGACCAATATGTCTTATTTTCCAAACATATTCTGCGATCATATGCAAAGGATCTCGGTCTCCACATACTGGGTCTGCTTTATGTATATCTCTTCCTGAGCAGATAACAATGAGCTAACAACTGAGCCTCATTCTTAAGCATATATGTAACCACATTCTTCCGCAACTATGTTCATAAGGCCCAAAGATAACTATTATGAAAGTTCTAGCAATAGCCATTATTAACACTACAGCTAAATATCATTTAAACATCAAGAAGCAGATAGAGCAATCTACTTGATTCTAAAGGTACTAACTATTGAGCATATTTATTACGCAGATGATGTGTACATTTCAATATATCTTGTGCCACATGTTCTTGACTACTTAGTTTGCCCCAAAAGAAAAAAAAAGAAGCAAAAGATGCAATCTACATGCTGCTTGATCGATTTATTTCTTTAAAAGGTATATTGTTCGGATATAAGGGCACGAGCTACGGGAGAGATGTCCATAAAAAAGGAAGCTTCTGAGGAGCATGCAAAAAGCTCAATCATAAATATATTTTACCTACGCTTGATCTCATGATATAGCTCAGCATGTCGACTTCAAGTGTCACCTTTGTTTGCCCATCAGGAAGCAGACATTTATATTAGTGACAATATAATTGTTATGCTATACTTATTGACAATAATAAAATAAGTTCAGGACCCAGCATGTAGGCAGGTACAATGTAAGAACGAAAAGATGGGGCAAAATTTAATCAGAAATGCTGCTCATGAATGAAGAGTCTTAAAGTATGCACATCTTTCGACTAGAAGAAGCTTTCACGCACCCGGCACCTCAGTTTACTACTAGCTCATTTGCCCTGGCATTTTCAATCGTATGTTTTTAATTGCCCTGCAACATCAGTCTACAGTAAACTGTGTAAGAGGATAAGCTAGTTATGGTATCTAGCATTATTGTACTACTTAATGGAGGAACAGGATTGCTTTTCCCTACCTATTTTATTCCTGATTTGACATAACTTTGAAGACTGGTGTGGACAGGCATCTGATAGATTCATGCATCTATGCATATGCATGTGGAGAAAGCACAAGCGAAGTCCCCTCCAATAATTCATGTCTTATCATTCTGGCCTAGGTGTTGTCGTCAGTTTTCAGGCCTATCCTCAGATCGTCCATTGATGAACCTTGCTCCCCTCAAAACGAGGAAACGCTGTGCGCCTTGCAAGATAGACCTTTGCCAGCTTATCCTATGCTTCTCTTTTCTTTTCCTCCTCTCCTTTTTCATTACCGATATTTTACTAGCTCCATCCCGGGTTGTAACTTTTGGTCAGCACCTATCCATGCCCTGATCATCTGCAGTAAGGAAAATCACAGACAACGATATCTGAGAAAGGAGTTTGTATATTCAAGGACTGAAGTGGGTTCAATAATGAAAACATTTCATGTCGCTACGGAAACGAGAACTTTGCCGAATGTCCAGAAATTTGCTGAGAGCAAAAATACGGGCACTCGGCAAAGATCCATTTTGCCGAGAGCAACACTCGGCAAATAAAAACACATGATAAATTCACGCTTTCCGGAGTGTGTGGTGTCAGTTGGCCACGAACATGCACATGATAAGGTAACTCTATTGTCTTTATTCTATAGATATTATTCCAGCGAATCTGGATTTGTACTATGGTAGTGTCAACAATCACAATCAAGTCACACAGTTAATCTTACTGAGACCCTGCGAGGACTATGGTTTCCAACCAAACAGTGTCAGTGTAGACTAGGTTCATAACAATGACTAAAGCCAATGGATCATTTCTGTTTGCTACGATACCAACTAAGCATGTCCTTTAAATGTTCTTGATATGTCGAAATGAGCACTCATATTGGATCTGCCCTAATTTGATAATTTCTTTTGGAGCGTCCACAATTGCAATTATTCAATAGCTGTATCTTCCCACATGTTGATATATATGTTGTGACTGATAGCATTCCAAACTCTGGTACTTGACACCTGATATTTTTTTAATAGAATTAAGACAATAGTTTGTTAATAGATGCAATATTAGCATGTCGGTGGTTCAATAGATAATTAAAATTTGTTTAAGCATGATAATTTATTAATATTCAAAAGGTAGGCAAACTATATTATCTTTTTGTCACACTCAACCCAAGTAGGGGTTAAACTTTGCATACAGATCAAGTGAGGCCAGCAGAAATTTGCCTCTTTCAATAAAGTATAATCTGCTAGCAGTTAAGCCATGGGTACTGGCTAGAAGCTGCAAAATGATGGCAATGCTTAAACAGTTCTAAGAACCCCACTACTGTTTACTATAATCTCATAGCGTGATAGGTTAAGCACACTGTGCCTAGCCAACCTAGCTAATTGGTAAGAAAGGTATGGTTATGGCCCAGCACAATTGTTTACAACTGCTAGTCTCTTTTAATCCTCACATCATTGAAAAAGAGGCTCAGATAAGCATGTGTCAGTTCCAGGCTTTATGTTCCTGTTCTGAGCCTTTGATAAACTGTTAGCACTAGCATCATCAGCAAGGAGTATCTATACAGACGAAAAAGCTTTATAATAAGAAGACTTCTTAATTTGGAAACCCCATAGACTCACCAATTAAACAGATTCTTCAGTCCTTCTACATTTAGTATTGCTGACCTTTCTCATAAGGAGTAAAACTGGTCTCAAAATGTCAGCATCATGAAGAAAGAACAGAGCAGATCAATCACTTCCATTGCTAATATTTAAGATCCACCTGTAGATGATCCGTCCATTCTCCGTCATCCTTCAGGTAGCAATGATAAGAAGGGCCCACAATTCAACAAAGATAGTTGGTATAATAAGAAGTTAACTTTATGAAAGGATGAACTTACAACCTGGCACATCATAAAGCAGCATCACAAATATGGTGATACATATGATTTATTTCCGACAAGTCCAATACCGTCCACACAACATTATCCTATAGTGAGATGTGATCTTTGATTTCTTTTTCTGATAGATGCCAAAATGTGAACCACAGGTTCAATGCACGAAAACAACCAAACATGTAGACAGCATAAGAGAGAGCAGGGAATATCAGCATAGTAAAGTAAATGCAAGCAAAACTGAATGGTATATGAACTAAGGTGTTGAAACCACAAGTTTCAGAAAGTAAGAGGCAAACTGTTGAGGATCAATAAAATAGCAAGCATAGTTGCACCCTTGTGCGGAATATATTTGCAACAGAGTTACCCTTTTACAAGGATGTTTCAGAACAAACACAACACATACTGCGGGGACAAGAAGATTCAACTAGATCACACTATGTACAGATCAAATTGATTTAAGTGAAAAATGGAGCATTTAGATGGCCTCGAGTTTAATGCTTGACAAGTTATTGCTCAATGATTCAACCACTTCATCAGGTGATTCCTCATCTGGATGTGACATTGGTTCTTGAACTTGAATACGAGGGATCTCATTCTGCAATTCTGCTTCAAGCTTCCTGAACTCTTCCTCAATATCGCCTTCATCATCTATCGAATGGAGTGGTACTGATTCTGCAAAATAACTTGGTCAGAATGTAACAGAAAAACATAAACTACATAGAAAATTCATTAATCCTTTTAAGAGATGAGTGTAAACGAGAGGCCAACATATAGAAGTACATGGGGCGCACAAAGATTAGCCAAAAACAGTGTGAACAAATCTAGATTAACACTAACACATTATTTCTGTAACTATAACTATAACCAATCCATATGTGTGTTAAGTTTGCAATGGTAACATAGTGCAGTTCATTGTTCCAGCAATGTTTACCAGCAAGATATAGGTTCTTGTTATAGTATTAAACTTAGAGTCCATCACGATCATGTTACTGTATTTCAGTAATTAGAGAGCTTTGTATGCAAGTAACCCTAGTTTTTAAGATGAATTACCTTGATTGTAAACTCTGGAATTCCTAGTAAAAGAACCACAAACAACTTACCCACGGCAGCATCAACTTCTCTTTGTGCAGCAACAAGCTCATCAACCTCCTTCAGATGGACATTAACCTCCTCTATGCTGACATTGTTCTCCTTCATTGCCTGGATACCAATTTGTATTGCCTCATAGACCTAGTAGCATGTACAGAGTTAATTGTTTACGCCACAAAGTGTCCATTGTTTGTAATATATATACAAAATTACAAACAAATAATTTAACTGCTCATTGTAGAGTATATACATTGTAATAAAATATTGCACCTTCTTAGTTGATTCAGCACTAGCAATCAGGCTGATAACTTCTTCAACCCTTTCTAATAATTGTGTGCATCTGTTCCGGCTTTGTGAGAATACTTTGGACTGCCTCACATAACGATAAGCACCCTGTTTGTCCCCAGACTTGAAGGATGCCAATGCCCTTCTCCTTGAACTATCATAAGATTTTTTTTTTTTGCAAAGCAGAACAATTTCAGCACCAGCATTTATCAAAATCCACTATAATCATACTAAGCTTATGGAATTAAGCATCAATTCGTAGTGCACAGCCTTCTTCAGTTCATCATTTAAACCAGACCTCCCTAATGCTATGTTAACATACCCATGAATGTATGACCTAATTTTCAACATGCGAAATGTGAACAAACAATTCATCCAGCAGCCAAACATAGAAAGTTGAAACCCTAAGAGAAATATGATATCACAAATACAACAAGCAGAAGGCAAGTAATAGCATTACAAAAGAATAAGGTCGTGATGGAAAATCCAAAATCATGAACCTGTCAAATCCGGTGGCAGGAAACTATGCACTGGCCCCTTCGCAATGCACAAAGTCAGATAGGGAAAATAATAATAACCAACTACTTATGTGTTCATGTTATTGTGTTGAAACTAGATGGATCATGTTCGGCAACCAGAAATAATTAATCTTGTGTTGCACTTCTATGTATAAAACTGGCCAAAAAAGTGTCATATGCTGGAATGTGTAGTCCTAGTCAGCAATCTATAGAAAGCACCATATGCAAGGATGTCCTTTTGGAATTTGAAACACACGACTGCTACATGCAAATCGTTGATTCAGATTGCGAAATATACTAACATCTCCCATCTGCGATCAAGCACATCAAGCTGCTGCTGCAGCCTCTCTTCTGTCCAAACTAAGTGCAAGGTGTCATGGTCAAGCTTGGATACAGCAGGAACTTGTGCGGAGTTTAGTGCAAACTTGACACCCTGCAGGCATGCATCCAACTGAATAAATACAGCAAGTCACTTGCTCCAGCAGAACAATAGAATGCAGAACAAAAATGAGCATACCTCAATAGGGTCCTGCTTCCTGGCTACAAGGTACCGAGCTTTCCCAGATTGCGTCAAAAAGCATAACGCGGCATGTGCATCATCCTGATCGCAGAAGAAGCTATTGAATCTGCACATCGTAACAACGCATGTCGATGTCCAATGAGAGTCACTCAATTGCCTAGCAATATCTGCAGCCCTTTCCTGCAATGGACTAGCAGGGAAACAAATAAGAATTCCAGCGTTCCACCTAGCAACTACACTGGTCCATCATTTTGACACACCTCGACTAACGATTTGAACACGAGGATGTCCTCCTGCGAAACCGGCCGCCTCGAGCTGATGGCCATCTGGCTCACCCTCCGGACCAGCTGGTACAGGCTCCCCGTGGACGGATCGATCAGCTCGGATTTGAGAAGTATGTCCTCATCTGCACGCATCTCTTCCTGCAAAATGGGCAGTAAATTCAAATTCCAGTTTCCCCGATCACCATAGTAACAACATAACCTGAAATTGTGGTGGGAAGGACAGACCAGAACTTGTGGCAAGCAAAGCGGCGTGAGCCCCCCGGGACGCGCGAACCAAGCGCTCGTCACCTGCAGTTTGTCGCCGTCGTCGCGTCAGAGTACGCGAGAGAGAGAGAGATGAAGCGAACCCAAGTGCGTTAGGGGCTAGGGGGGAGGGAGGCGAGAGGAGGGGATTCAGCGGGGTGCTTACGAGGTGGGCGGGGGCGGAGCAGCGGCGGAGCCGGCGCGCAACGCGTAGCAGGAGGTCCTTCCAGAAGAGGAGCGTGGGGTGGGGCCAGTCGCGTCGCTGCCCCGTGAAGGCCTTGAACCTGGCGCGGAGGTCGGCGCTGTCGGGGTCGTCCCACCAGCCGGCCGCGCCCATCTCCGCCCGCACCGCCGCCTCCCACCCCTCCCCGCCCCCCTCGCCGGGAACCATAGGCGAGGTGCTGCGGCGGCGGCGGCGGTGGGGGAAGCGGTGGGCTCGCCGGGAAGCGAGATTACCAATTGCGGGAGCGGGTGGGTTTTCGTTCGAGAGCCGCGCTGAGGGAGAGAGGAGACGGAGAAGAGTCGGGACATGGGGAATTTTTGCTGGACCTCCGTTTTGCAATGTGTGGGTCAAGGCCTGTGGGGGTTGGTTCGTTTGCATTAGAGAGCTTAGCTCTTTCGGCCCAGTTTGAATCGGTCCATGAGGGCCATCAAGCCTGACCAAGTCTCAACACAGCCCAAGCCTTTTTCTTTTCAGGGCCGCCGAACCGAGCCCACACGGGTCGGAGTACGGTTCACTCGTGGGCACGATTCGAGGGGTCCGATTATATATCGCCATCATCCGAAGAGTAATTTTCCATGCGGTATTAAATGGGCCTTAGCCCAACAAACAGACGTATACTCTATTTAATTCACTAACCCCACAAACTTGACCGGAAAATAAACATCACGAGTAGTACTCCCATAAGAAGAAAGAGAATAAAAGATACGCGCATGCAAGTGTAGACAAAAACTAATAATATCATCCGCAATGCAAAGGGATTACAAACAAAAAATATAAAAATCATAAAATATGTATCCAAATTCAATTTTGATTATGCCATTGTATTTCTTGTGATAAGATTTTCAAAATAAGATCACACTTAACCATATTTTTAGACAATATTAAAAACATTTTTTAATGAACTAAAATATTTGACAATTGCGAATAAATATTTAAGTGTCAGACCTAGAACCACGGGAGTGCGCACTATTGTAAGCTATTCGGACACGAGTAGAACTAGTCGGAACAGAATGAACCTACCCGAGTAGTCCTCGGGTAGGATTCCTTAGCTCGTATTTGGCTAGGATATCTGTAACCCTGTCCCCCCAGACTATATAAGGGCAGGCAGGGACCCCTCAAACTATAACCAATCTAAGACAATACAAACCACCACACATGACGTAGAGTATTATGCTCCTTGCAGCCTGAATCTGTCTAAATCTTTGTGTTCCTTGCACCTTCGAGTTCCTGATCTCGGCGGCACCTCACCTACAATCCTTGGGGGTATCTCTCGGTGGGTTTGGCGGTAAAACAACGACAATAAGCAAGAGAAACAAATAATAAGTTTCTCAAAAAAAGATTAAACATAACGAACAAATAATAGTATACCGGAAATAAAAAGATTGATCAAAAGATATCATTTTGTTATTTTTTTAAAATCTACCTGTTGTTTGTACTATTTAAATAAGATAGGGATGTATGCATGCAACAAAAGATAAAAATGGTACCATCACCCTAGATGCAAGGAACTTTGAAGCTAAAATACAATAAATCACGAACTAAGCATCCATGTTAATTTCCGATTGTAGTATTGTATTTTTCTATAATAAGGTGTTGAAAACAAGACCACATTTGATAATTTATAGAATGATTTTTTTAAATATATTTTTGATGTTGAAGATATTTTAATTCGCAGAACAAAAAATTGCACACCATGAACAAATTATACGAACTTAAGGAATAAAAAAGTATATAATTGGAACAAATTATACGAACTCATGGAACAAAATAAATATCCATACCGAATAAATAATATGTACGAAATAAAGTTGTATACATCTGAAATAAATTGTATAAACTCACAGAACATGTACATTTAAAATAAAATATATAGTATGAAGAACAAAATCTATATACCCAAAACTCAAGAAAAGAACCTATATATTTGAATAAATTATATAAACTTACAAAGATTGTACACCTAGAATAAACAAATATTACAAGAAATAAAGGAAGAAAAGAGAAAAACAATAGCAACAGAATAAAAGAAAAGTCAACTGAAATAAAAGATTAAAAAAGAAGAGAATAGAAAAAAGAAAGATCAAATGTTAATGTATTTACATCACTTGCACATGTAAATTATTGAAAAATAAAGAAAAAGCAAGGTAGCCTTATACGCAGAATATTTTAGTTTATAAATTTACATAACAAATATTATTCACCTGAAGCAAACTATTCGAACTTAGAAAATAAATATTTGTACATCTATAACAAATAAAAAGTAGACATAAAACTAATGCTATGATACATGAAAGAAATAAAGGAATAAATTAGGCATAGGAAGTAGGAGAAGAATGACAACTAAATCAAAAATAAAGTAACATAATATATAAAAAAGAATGCATAAAAGGGATAAAATAAAAAATAAATGTAAAAATAAAAAGAATCCTAAGATTGTGACGAGCGTAAAATTAAATGAAATAAAGAATTTTTAAAAAGAAACGGGCAATAAAAGAAGCATCGAGTGTTATAGTCTCATAATACATACTTTTATATTATGAATCTCTATAAAAAATAGGGAAAAAAGAAAAATAAATTTGTACCTAGAACAATCTGTATAAAATCTGAGAATAAGTTAGAGTACAAAGTAACCTGCTAGGGAAGAAAATAAATAGAAAAAAAGACTACCATAAAACAAGGAAGAAAAAACGAACACAAGAAAAAAATAGGTCAAAGAGAGAAGAAGAAAATTAAAAGATGGAAATAAGGAAGGAAAAACGTAAAATAAGAAAAGCTAAAAGAATAGGAAAGAAGACACGAAATAAGAATGTATATCTGACAATATTGCCTAGCTAGTGATTAGGCACATAATCTAACACTTTAAAACAGAGAACTATAGTAAAAAAATATTTTTATTTACACTGTGCGGCTTCACATGTATGGATGTATGGATATGGTTTATTAAGACTGCAATAAGTTGTTAGGCTAATTTACTCCAGCGGCCGATCTGATATTTCTTCAGGTGATGGATCAAGGTATTATCGTACAAGTGAATATATAGCCCTGGCTCGATTCAAGAGCAGGGGAGGGGAGACTTGAGACGGACAGGTTCGTGTCGTCGCTCATCATCGCAGGCAAGCAGCACGGCACCAATCGCGGCTGGGCGCTTTGCTAGTGCGGCAGCCTGGAGCCGTCGCTGTCCGGATGGACGACGACGTCCTGGGGACGGCACTGGCGGCTCACTGGGGTAGTAGTCCACAGCCCTCTAGCCTTTGTCTCGCAAGAAAACGTCGCTGCTGATGAAGGCTCTGCTAGCTGCTAGCAACTGGTTCCAATTTGTTGGCGCGCGGCGCGGCCGCTTCGGAGCACAGCGCGCAACAGATCGGCGTGGGGCAGCACTACCGACCGCGACACCGCGTCCCGCGTCACGTGTGACGTCGACAGGATATTATGAATTAAATTGCAAGGAACGAAAATTGTTTTATTTTTTCCTCAAAGAAAGGGAACGGAAATCGTTTTACGCGGCGACAATAGTGGCTTCTCCGATCCGGGAGCAAACGTGAAACGTGCCTACTTTGCTGCCGGATCTGCTGCACATATATATATGCATCAATAATCCACGCATATGCCGTTTACTGTAGATGCCGTAACGAAGACTGCCTTGTCATGTTATCGGGCTTAAAGCATCTCCAACAGTCTCTTTTTTCTTCCTAACAAACCGTTAATATAGGAAAAAATATACACCAACATTTTCCTAAAATCTCTCACTTTTCAAATAATTATTGGGTTGTTCCAATATTTTACCTAACTTTCCTGAAATAAAGAGAGAATTTCTGCTCTCCCAATATATTAGTTGTATTGGGGAACTGTAAAAACGTCTTCCCTAATAATCTATGAAAGTGGTATTAAGACATTCTAATACTAGCTTATTGTGAGATGTTTATTGGGAGACTGCTGGAGATGTTCCACATTTGGATGTGCAAAATAGGAGGGCTAAAATTTATGTGGTAATAGTCTAAACATAAGCTAGTTGGAGATAATGAAAGGCTTATGACTTCTAATAAGTACTAATTAGCCATTGTCTATGCAATTATCCTATCAATTAGTCCATATTTCATCCTTCGTTTCGACATCTAGATAACAGAGCTAAAGTTTAGCTCTAGAATCCAAATGGGAAGATCTTATTATATCGCATACGAATCTACGAATGATAGCTAGAGTACACATGCATATGCATGGCGCACTGTGAACATGCAGCAACTCTTGTGGAATATCCTTCTATCGTTGTAGATACCAGATGGCAACAGTAGGAATGGACAGGTGGGTGAACTAGTAGGGTGAGCAGGACACGACGACGGCTGCCAACATCGAGCGAAAGGGTGCGTGTACTGTTACTACCACTTTTGCCGGTGTTAGCTTGTGTCTGAGCGCTTCCGATCCTTCTCAGGATCGGAGTGGCGCGCGTAGTAGGGCCTAGGCGACCGACGGCACGCATCGTCTCGTTCCTGCTTGTCTAGACCTGTTTGGGTCGTCAGGTTTCGTGCGTTTCGACCGACAGACCTACCACCGCGACGGGACTCCTCGTTTTGTTATTGGTTGGTCATCGTACGCCGCGCGAGGACCGCCCACACGTTTCTCGTTGGATCATTGATTGCCAGGTTCTTAAGTAGTTATAATTAATGTTTATATGTGTACACGAAGATACATACATACATATGTATAGCGCATATCGCATCGTACATGATCGCTGCCAGGTTTTCGCGTTATCTACGGCCTTTAAGATTAGTACTGAACTTCAAGTTAGAAAACCTTGCATTACACTGTTTTCTTTCTCAGGAGCCGGCGAGAAAGCTGTCTTTCGGGACGCGTTTCGGAGAAGCAACGAGCCGAGTGTCTCAAATCGAAAGTCATGGTGGTGAATTCAGATTAGCAATAATGGTTCCGAATGACTGAGGGTTAATTGTAGAGTATTTAAAAATGATTCGATATGCATGTAGGGCGGTAACACTTTCGGAGGAATGGATTCGGATCGAAAGAGGATACGAGTCATCCAAGGACACTTTAGCATCCGAAGGTATCACTGTAAGCTAGCTTTATATCTAGGCCACATTGGTTTTTTATCCATGTGAAGGAGAGAGAGAAAAGAACTCTCTCTTGCTCAAGACATAATCTCATGCACACAACCCTATCTAACTCTTAACTAACTGGTGGACGGAAGACATGTCTCTTGCATCATCTTTTATATGTATGAGTTAGTAGCTAACTCTTAACTTTTGCAGGAGCCTAGTAAGGAGGACGACGGGCGTGAGAAGCGTGACGACTCTGGATGGCAAAGTCAAGTTGTACACATCTAATTATTTTCCCTTTAGTTTGTACAGGATGACAAATAGCGGAGGGCTATTCCTGTTCATTTGATTTTGATGGATCGAGAGAAAAAGGAACATCACACTGAGCTATTTCCTTTTCCCTTAATCATCTGATCCACCTGTTTCGTTTTGGAACCAACAATGTCCATTACATTAATACTGAACTGAAAAGTTTTGTGGGCAAAGGCAAAATGGAAAAAAATAAACAAACTTGTGTTCTCTCTAAGATACAAGGCTACTCTCCACGTATAAAGCGCTCTAGGCGCTTGGCTCCCACGGTAATCCATAGCCACGCCTCCTCTTTGATCTTAGCAAGCAGCACATGAACTACTGGCTCTTTCTTGCGTTAAGTTAATTTACCTCGTGATCCGTCTCACGCTCGCACAGCGCGTGACCCGTCGCCATCGTGTCGCCACTGCTAAGCACCGTTGGGTTAGGGGCCGGGGTTAGGGACCCTGGGCTGCTGCGGTCGATCATCGACGGTCCTAGAAGAAGTTTTGTGGAGGCGCTCGAGACGCAGGTGGCGGATCATGGCTCAATGGTGCAGCGAAGCCGCGATCTCGCCGTCGGAGGCGCGGGCGGCTGGAGGGTGATGGGTGGGGTCGGTGGTGGGCGCGGGCGTGTCGGCCAGAGCTTTTAATTTTAGGGGAGGGCGGGGTCGACGGGTAATGGCGGCCTGGTGGGTGGTGGACGGCACGGCGAGGCGGACGAGTCGAAGAGCAGGGTACGGTGGAGGAGACTGGGTCGCGCGATCCCCTTATCCCGCAATAGGTCGCGTTTGAACTTTGTTTTTTCTCCTTATGGTTAAATATGCATTCCATTCCTTCCACACCTCCTAGCATGGCAGGATGATGAGGGATCATATTATGCCTCTCTTAGGGACTTACTATATTCTAATAACCCGTGATCACCAATAATGTATTGTGTCACATGGTGGCCAATGTTTTTTTAGATCAACAGAGGGAGCATCCTCACCTGAATTTCATTTCCAGGGGTATTTTGAAAGCCAAAAGTTTTACAACATGGATCTTCAGCAATTTAGGAAAAATAAATAGGGGTGAGAAGAGAACACAAACATTAAGAAACAAACGGAGTACAACAGGGGAGGAGATACACAACTCACTAACTAACCAAAGGAAAGTCATATCACATGCCGAAACGACCACTAAATATCGATTAGCGCTTCCACCGAGCAACATACTTGCCAGCTACATTGTGGCCATTGCATCCCCACACCGCTTCTCGTAGCTATGCCGCTCCACTGTCGCCCTCCATTTGAGGGACCACCCAACGGAATGGGAACTAAGAGCGGGTGAAGAGCACACAAAATCACAATTCCCTAGGCATGATGACCTCTTTTGAAATTGACGTCGACACCTACAGCTCATTCGGGCTCCACATGCAGCCATCCGGCAACATCCAAAGGGAGGAACCTCTGAAGGGGAATGATGGAAGCGGTGGAAACACCAGCCGGCAATTGATTTACTAGCACCACAAAGGAGAACGCCGACAAAGCAGAGGCGCCAGAGGAGGTGAGGAGGACACTCGCCGAACCACAATGGCAGCCAACATCTAGTGCTAGCCTCGCCGTTGAAGAGTCACGAGGAGGTATATCATGAATACCAGCAGCAGGCAGCAGACCTCCAAAGACCCGCCTACAAATTGGATGCAATATCGAAGATGCAGTCACCATTTGCTCAGTGGAGCAGGGTGTACAAGAGGGGAAACGGTAGGAGAGGGGAGGGGGCATATCCGGGCGGGCACGGTGTGGATCTGGCCCGCGCCGGCCTGTAACCGTAGCTCTCTACTTTTCTTCGAGTTGAGGGAGGAAAAACCTATGGAAGAAAGGACTCGTGGGAGGAGGCCCCGCCGCCGCCGTCCTTGAACCTAGGCGGACTTACCGCACGGGGGCTCTATGGTAGCGCCGCAGAGGCGAGGTGGAGTGAGGGAGGGGAAGGGGCGGAGCGAGCCGTTTTCCATGGTGGCCATTGTTGCGGGTGCATATCTGGGTATCGCACCCATTGGCAGAGGTGAACTCACACTTTCTTGGTGTAGCAGCACTTTACAAGGAGACGCTTTATCATTTCTAATGCCATTATTGGACAGAGGAGGCGGACCATGTTACGACAGTTCGGAGGCAGTGTTGGATTGCAGCACGAAGAAGCACTTTAATTTGGAGGCGCACAAACCTTCTAGATTAGTTTGTAGTTCGTGCTCGTGTCGTGCCTAGGAATTATGCGCGGCTGGTGAAGTATATACTCACCACTCTCCATGAGTTTCCATCTAGTATCATACGGAGTGCTTGGTAGTAGCTGTACTTGTTATACTATTATATCCACATCCTTTGACCTTTGACCTTAAAACCAACCTGCATGCTAGAAGAAAGTTTTTGCATGTACTTGAGAGCCTACTCATGCATGCTTTGTGATCTTCTTTCCACTCTTGCCAATACCCAGCAGAATTATACTGGTCTCGTGAAGATGCCCGAGTGCGGGGGAGGGCAGGAGGCCAGTTCCTCCTCAAAGGCCATCTTGTGGTGCGCCTCTTTTTTACACTATTCATGCTTATAGTGTAATATACCGCAGGATGTACTTATAGTGCCACTACATTTGCCCTAATAAGGCGTAGGCGAGGGAGCTAGAATTCCAAACAGCCCTAACCCACAAGTGAGACCTAGCTAGCATATAGAACTCGCCATCATCAATTAGCATCACTCCCCATGCGATGCCCGCGCTAGAAGAATTGGAAGCGGTGAACGTTCTTGCCCCGGTGCCAACTCCTTAAAAAATTATTGTTGCGCTCTGGCTTCCTTCCCCAACTTCTTTGCCTGAGCAGGAGGCGTGGTACCTTTGTACAGGTTACGAGCTCAGCTAGTGAAGCCTGCACATAGCAGCTGTCAAGGAGCGAAGCTAATTTTCTATGGTGGGACCTGATCTTTTTTCAAGCTTCACTCCACGATGTGGAGGGCCTCATTGGTGAGCAAGACCAGACCCGGCCCCCAATCAACCCTACCATAATTTGGGAACCAAATCTTTCAGCGATCAACATTTCTAACCTCTCACAATCGCTTATGCATGCATCATGCGCCTCGAGTATAATAGTCCCTGTCGCCATACTTATAGCGGGCGCCTTCATCCTGCTTTCTCCATACACGACGCGGTGTGTGTGCACGCGCTTAATTAATATAAAACCCCAATAATCAGGTGGCTCCCTCCTCCTTGATTGCGTTTCCATGGCAAGCAAGTTGATGACAGCTGACAAGGATCGATGAGCCTCTGGACAGAAAGGTGTAACGGCCAACGGACGACAAAGGGGATGGGGCTCGGGACCTGCCTAGGAATCCGTCGAGGACGACGACGTACGGGCAATAGGACCGCGCGCGCCCCGACCCGCCCCCCGCTTCCGCCGGGCTGCTGCCTGCCCCGCGCATGGCAGCGACGCCAGCCGGCCGTCGTCGGACCAACCGCCAACGCCCGGCTCAGTGGCGCGCCCGTACGTGCGGTGCGACGTCGCTGGCCGGCCGGGGCCGGGGCTGTCGACCTAGCTCGATCGGACGTCGGAGCCATGCGTTATTACGTCACATTCCGGGCGGCGTCGACGGCAACGCGTCCCGGCCGGCCGCGCCCTGCCGTTGCTCGCTCGGTCGCCGGAGCCCACCGCCGCTGCCTTTCCTTTTTCCCGGCCCCGCACTGGTCGCTTTCTTTCTTTCTTTCTTTCTTCCCCGGCCGGTTGCGCTCGCGGCCGCTGTGCGCTGACAGCCGCGCCGGCCGATGGACGGTTACGCGCGAGCCGGCGTGGAAGCAGGTTTCGGATGGATGGCCCCCATGCATGCACATGCGCGTGCGTGCTCGACCACTGTCGGTGCACTGGCGGCACGTCCTCGTCGGGCCTCGCCGTCGCCGCTTGCTCCGGCCGCGCAGAGAGCTAGGTCGTTAGAACGACGCGTCGGGGATGACGTGGAGATGGCACACATCGACGATCTCTCTTACAAATTATAACGATTAATTGACGGATTATTGACGCAACGATCTTTTATTTTGTGCATATTCCCAAATTAAAGAGACTCCGGCCGTTGGTGATCCTCTCCGTCCGTAGCGTTCGACGACAGAGAGCTAGCGGCCGTACGCGCTCGTGGTTTCGACACGTACGAGAGAGCTTGCTCCCAGTGTACAGGAATACCTGCCACGTACGTATTGTACGTGCTGAATAGCGCACGGCGTACGTTACGCCGCCGACAGAGACCTCTAGCTGCGCCTGTTAGGCAACTGTAGGTTGGGTCGAGCGTAAGCATCGCCACGCGCTATCAGTGACAGGGGCACGCGCGTACGTACGTGCTGGCGGACGGGGCCAAACATCAGTGACAGGGAAAGGCCGCCGGGCCGGTACACGAACGTCGTCGATCGATCCCCATGCCGCTATATAACTAGCTAGCTAGCCAGTATGCATGTGCGCGATCGAGGGCAGCAGCTGATCCAGAGCACGTAGTACGTAGCTAGTAGCGAAGGCTCAAGCTCACCCGACCGGTGGACCCGGCGACGCTGACTGTCGGCGAGCTTGGCGCGGGGAGCGTCGTTCTGCGACGTCGACGAGACCGGATGACAAGTGGTCGTTGTTTGTCGCCGTGCTGCCTGTCGTGACGTGCAGCAGCTAGCTACAATATGGGCGTGTCAGCATTAAGGGGCAGCCCACGGTGTCCAACGGAAGAAGGCTGGACCGTACCGTACCAACCTCCGGCAGGTGCGGTGGGATTTGGCCGTGGTTTGGAGTGGCCATGTACATGCATGGAGGGAGTGAAATGAACTGGCTAGCTTTAGTGTATGCATGCCAATTTATATGCGGTTCACGTAGTAACACCTCAATGTGCATGTTTGACACACGGATGTTGTGATCCGAATTAAATACACGAGCCAAGAGGAGCCTGGTAATTGACAATCTGGGTGTTTCAATTATCGACTCAGCTAGCACAGTATTTTCTTAAATTTATTTTAGAAATTAATTAACATCTCTATATTGGCCGATGACAGCGAGAAGTCTATGGCACGTAACTTTATGGACCTCAAGATCTGCCGGCCAGTTTATTGGAGGTGCTCATAGGGTACGGTCTCTACCTTTAATCTTTCAGTGGTAGACAACCGTGGCCGTCGACAACGAGAAGCCTATGACGGCTCCAATCTCAAGATTTGCGCTACTCTCTTCGAGATGCTCATATTTATTGTCAGTTGTAGACAACATGGCTATAACAACGAGAAGCCTATGGTCTCATCAATCTCAAGATCTATCGGCAAGTCCCTTAGAGATGCTCATAGAGTAGAGTGTGCGAGCGTGCGTTGATAGATATGAGAGCACGCGCGAAAAAAAGATTCGCAAACTATATATTGGTTCTGATTTCTGAACCCTCGAATATGAGTTATGGCGCGGAAGAGAACGTGCGCGCGAGCACAACCATGCATAGCTAAAAAGAGGTGGTCATTATATGCACGCCCGTTCTGGATCCCAAACGGTTTTAGGAACCTCATTTATCATCCATAACTAGTTAGGTACGTCATTGTTTTGACTATCAATATGCAATAATAACAATATAAGATCAAGTTTAATAGTTGAGACAAGCACTTGGTTATTAGACTGTCCACCTCAACAATAGAGATCAACTTGTACAATAGCTTAGCTCTTCACGTCTTCAAATATGAAATTTGTGATGGGCCGTCGGGGAGAGAGATAGATAACCGCCGATTATTGTACCTACTCTAAGTTGATGCCTGCAAGCTAGTTTACATGCAAAGAACCGCCGGATCAAGACACAACACCGATTAATCAAACAAGCAGGTTATATAAGCGTACTACTACGAGGTGATGATAGCATACGTACACGTTACTAGTAAGTATTTGATTGACTCTATGCTTTTTTCTATATAATATTTTTTTGGTATTGTTTTAGTTAGAAAATAACACTTTTTACAGGATAAAATTTGAATACTAAAATAACATTTATTTTGGAACGGAGGAAGTATACACTGCATTGTATAAATTTGTGTGCGTGGTGCATACGGTGTTCGGTGCATGCATTACAGCGACTTGAAACTGCCGCTTGATAGATGGATCGACACGGCGGAAGGTGCGGCTTCACATCGGAGGGGAGCGTACGGACGGCTCATTATTATGGACGCGCTGCCTTGATTAATTGACGGGTTACCGGTTAAACAGGGGCGCTGATGGTGCCACATAACTGTGGCACACGCACAAAAGATACATTAGCATTTGATTGATCACGTACACCCAATGCAACTTTTTTTTTCCTTTCTTTGTTTCTTTTTCAAAAACGTGTGCATGCAAAACTGTGTGCGCCACACTTTTATGATGACACAGCCAAAGTAGTTCCGGTGGGCTCTCTAGCTCTTACACATGCTATAAAGGTTAATTGGTCGTGCTTGTGACAGAATCAGTTACAGTAGGCTACAAGTGTGTTTCTCCTACAGTACACAAAGATTATTGTATCTTTGTGCACCTAGAACGATCGCTCGTACTTGACCATCGACCACAAGTCCACCATAAGAGGCTTTAGGATTTAGGAGCTACGGAGTAGGACCTAGGAGTAATAATGAGCTCTACAGAGTGCGTTGGCAACCAAAATGGATGCCGCAGGTGTGGCAGAATTGAGAAACGAGAGTCTAATAAGGCACATGTCAGTAGATTCTTTTTTCAGATAATGGAACAAGGTCCTGGCCTTTTGTTACGTCGTTATGAGTAGTGGAGCTGAAAGGTTATGTTGATTAAGCACGACAAGACGCAACTACAACATCAAGTCATCAACAGGACACCAACCTAGAGTTAAAGAGGCATAGCGAAATTGAGCATGGAAGCAGCATCATGCTCCTCCTAGGTTCATGCTGGCCGGCTACATACTCTAACTGGGCCGTACGTGCCGATCGAACTGCCGATAAAAGTAGTTGGCGTACATGCACGTACGCGGCGGCAGCTGATACGGCAGTAGTTACCAACTAATTAGCTGGCTAGGTAATTGGGGTGCACTCATGAGTCATACCCTTTCTTACTGGTACTCCTGACTCTACCGGCATGGGCGCGTGGCACACGATTGGTTTATTATTATTAGCTAGCTCAGATTTTTTTTTCCCTGTCGCGTCGTTTGTGATCACCCTGGCGTAACAAGATTGGCTCCCTTGGATTCTGCATGGATACGGTACACGTACATACGTGCATGTGGACTGAAATTTCCTGAGTAGGGAAAAAGTAGCGATAACCTATAGCTGATTGATAGGGACAGCCACCGCATGCTAGCTAACTGGAGTAATGCTGTGTGCCTACAATTAGCACCACACTGGCAAGGAGTTGGCATGACAATGTTGGCACGGTTAACTCTCAGTGTGTGGTGAACGAATCTTTGGGCAAATTTTGCAACCGGTTTTGGTAAACCAAAATCGCTTTTTTTCTTTGCCCCCCACAAGTATGTGGGGTGTGGATATTATTCTATCACATCTCTCCATATATATCCAAGTGTACATACCACGGCAGATCTGGGTTAGGGCTATGGGTTCACACCTCGCCTATCTCAAGCTTCTAGTGGCGTAGAAACCAAAATAAGCTTAATTATTGCAATTATAACAAAATGTTTGTGTATAACAAAATTAGAGCTTAATTATTGCATGTATGCTGTAAGGAACATGGCCCCACGAGGTCAATGGAACTAATGAGTTTGTGAGCTCAAATTTTTAGGATTTCTAGGTCCCATGGACGGAGTCCAATCCATATACAAGATGGTCCAAATTGCTGTCAAGGTATTCAAGTTCTAGGTCCCATGAGCTTAATTATTGCAATTATAACAAAATGTCTGTGTATAACTAAAAATTTGAAAACTAATTTATTTGCTAGCTACATCTATAGGTACTAGTTACATCTACATATAAAAATATATAAAATTAGAGCTTAATTATTGCATGTATGCTGTAAGGAACATGGCCCCATGAGATCATGATTATGACTTTGGTTATTGTGTGACAACATAGTCAATGGAACTAACGAGTTTGTGAGCTCAAATTTTTAGGATTTCTAGGTCCTATGGATGGAGTCCAATCCATATACAAGATGGTCCAAATCGCTGTCAAGGTATTCAAGTTCTAGGTCCCATGATTGCATGCGTCGGTTAAACCGACGGCATGAACTTATAACGGATCGGTGCTTTGGTGAGTTGATATGGCGATCAAGTGAATAAACCGCAGTAGCACTGGTTGAACCGACGCTATAAGAAGGGATGCGTCGGTGCAATGAGGAGAAAGCATGGCGATCAAGTGGAGAAGTGATAGAGGTACCGGTTAAAAAGATGCTATGATATAGAGCGTTGGTGCAATGGTCATTTAGTTTGCCCGAGAGGTTTTGGATTTGAAGGGACAAGAAGGTCTTCAGTACCGGCTAAACCGACGGTGTGTCAGTGCATGCGGTGGTGCAATGACGCAAGCAAAAGCAAGTATGGTAGATAAGTGAGCAACGGCTAGTATGCAGACTGTGTATGACCGGTCAAACTGACGGCTGTGACCGGTTTAACCGACGCTTTATACTTTTCAGGGAAAAAGTATGTAACGGTTAGGAGTGTATCTCTAGCCTATATTAGAGCTTAATTACTGCACGTGTAAAAATATATTATTTAAGAAATAATTTAGTTGCTAGCTAAAGCTATGCATATAAAAAAAACTAGAGCACGTGAAAATTGCTAACTTTTTTCCCATTGGTAGAGTTAAATCTTTTTATAAAATTACCCTCCTCTCCCCCTCAGTGAGCTGAAATAACGGTTGAGTGTATGGCCCTCAGGTCAGGAAGGAGGCCTGATATATATAAGGATCTGGTGCAGAGGTGGCAAAATTAGTACTCGTCATGCTGGCATCGGGACGATTAAACATTAGTACCGGATCGTGGCGTGACCCAGTACTAACGTGCCTCGCCAGGATTAATGCAGATCGTGGTTTGACCCAGTAACATTAGTACCCGGTGCTAATGCTTTCGAGGCGCATTAGTACCGGATCATATCAAATCTGCTGCTAATGCTTCTGAGGCATATTAAGTACCGGATCATGCCCAGATTCGTTATTAGTGAATTGGATTAATACCAGATCCTAGCACGACCCAGCACTAATATCCCTCCTAACAAAATATCCTTTTTAAACGGCACTACTGATGCAAGTACCGATTACAACCACGGTCGGTATATTTGTCCTGGATCGAAAGCTTGTTTCCTAGTGGTGCAAGATACTAGGACAGTTTCATTATTTAAACCGTGGAACTGCAAATTTTAAAAAAGTTCCAAGCTGGAGATAAGTGTACGAGCAAAGACCAACCCTTGCTCATTGGAAACGCGTCGTAGTAGATACGTACATGTGGGCAACTGGGCATGCATGCATACGTACAAGGACGGCCAGCTAGCAACCACGCAAGGAAACAAAAAACCGAACCGACGGCGACCCTCCGCGACTTTATGCGCCCACAGTGACGCGCCTCACGCCGTCGTCGTCTTCCTCCTCGGCTCCTCCCTCCTCCGTCGTCATCTCCTGCTTTCACCCTCGCTCGTCGCCTCCGGCGATCATTACGCTTCCTTCACACCCATGCACCTCCTCCACGTAAACAAATTTATTTCTTTATATATACATATACGCTCGCGCAGGGAGAAAATCAATCGAACAAAGATTATTAGCCACTTGCTTAGCCGAGGATTAATGCCGGGATGTCGATCCGCGTTGGGTCACTAGTTGTCACGCACACACAGCTGCGTCGTGGTCCCCGCCGGAGCTTTTTCTGATTTTCTCCGGCCGGGGCGTCGCTATTCGCTGGCCACGGCCGGCCGTGGGGCGGCGTGCCCTACCGACGGCGTCGCCGCTGCCGATAGGCCGCCGGCCGGGGCGGCGGACCCGTGCGGTGGTCTAATCGCATCGTCTGTTGCTGGTGGCTTAGGCAGGGGTGGTGCGTCCGGACCTTTACTTATGCGTACTGTTGCTATCGGTCCGTGCTCCTCTGCTCCCACACCTCCAGTACGAGCCATGTGTGTGTGGGCCATGCCTGCGTCTAATCGCCATTAACTCTTGATTATTAAGTCTAGCTAGAGATATTATCGACTGATTCACATAGGTAAGCTTCTGCTAGTTGATGGGTCTCGTGTGATGTCTAAGCATGGGAAGGCAAAAAAAATTCACTGGAATAAGGTAAGGGGCTAAATTCATACAATCTGGAGGGAAATTTTTTTTCACTGGAATAGGTCGACTCAATTTGGTGGTGATGACTGGAAATGAGCTGCTTGTGTTGGTTTAGCTTACGTGAAAAAGCTAAAGTTTTAGTAGCTCAAAGTCGGACGAGAAGCAAGGAAAAGTCCAGCCTTCCATCTATAATAACTGAAGTATATTACAGGTTCCAGCCCTTTTATTTTCCCTTCAAAACCATCAGATTCCGGCGCTTCTGTTCAAGCTATATTTAAAATAAAAAGTTTACTTTTTAAAAAATAAAAGTAAAAAACTTGAAGAAAAATAACTGCATTTCCCTTTCTTACCCCCTGAATTTCCTGTGTTGCTTTAGAGTTTATTAGACGCTAGAAACCAAATGCTAGCTGCGCACAGTAACCGCTGGCTTAATCATTGAAGGTATGCATTAGGGAGGGTGGGCCCACGGGCAGGACCCCCCACAAAGATGCCCCTCATTTGTCAAACCAGCTTTTCCCGTGACCACCCCACCTTCCAATAAGGATCCTGCAGATGGCCTCATTTCTTTACTCACCGAGTCTATTTATTCTAAGCGCGCCTTTAATAATTGCTATCCTCTAAATAAACGGGGTCCAAGACGCAAACGATAAACAAAACAAATAAGAAAAACAAGAAAGAAAAATGCAGGTCCTTTCCGTGCAGATATTCTGTTGATTCAATTGTTTCCTATACATGCATCTGGAGCAAAGGGGAAAGGGAGCTCTTAGAAAATCGCGAAAACGAGTGATGGGTAAGTTCATGAATGACTCAAAACCTCCAATTAAAGGAATGCGTTGTCGAAATAATGAGCAATTTTCTGCACATCAGTTTCTTCATAATTGTGTGAAGTGGTGATCCTGACAACACTGAAGCACTCAAATCTTCGTGAACACACTCGCGTCGCGTTTCCATTTGTTCGCTCCAGCCTCTAGCAAACTCAAAAGACCATAAAGCCCCAGAAAATCTTCACAAGAGAACAACGGAAGCTTCTGAGCATCAGGAAAAGCCGACTTGTACAGATCACCCTGATTATAAAACGTTCAATCAGCGATAATCGATTCTGCTTGTTTAATCACAACAGTATCCGCAGGCACATGGGCACTATGAGGATGCCATTGCATCTTCCAATCATCGTGTCATGAATCAGGACATTTCTTTTAGCAGACAAGCAATGGAGGATAACAAATAAAATGCTAGGGTTTGCCACCTCATTAAGACTATTATACCCCCACTGTTCTGTCTCCGAACCAAGACACCGTCTGGAAGTTTTCGCACCAGAACCATAAAAAATCCAACAACCAATATACATCTCTCCATACTCACCAGACCAAGGTTTACTGAACATGTGCATGTTGCAGTTGCGCTTCGCTTTGCGTCGGAACACGGCCAGTGAAGAAAGCATACCACAGCCGAGGCAATCATCTGCACAGAAGGTCTGATTCTCTCGACTGATTGCGAACTTCTTCACAGGTGCCAGCATGCTTTTTCTTTGGATTGGAGCAAAGATTTCTGATTGGAGCCTGGAGGTCCTAAAGAAAATTTGCGTTGCTGGCTGGTGGAGACAAAGAAAAGGAAGATGCTCTCTGTCCTGGAATGCAAATATTTGATGCTGCCCGTTGATGATTGATGGAAGGTTTCTCCGGGTAAGAAGTGATCTGGTGACTTCCCTGCGAAAATAAAACATGAAGGATGATACTTAGGCCAGGCTCAACATATTAGGAGACAAGAGAAACTGAGAGGGTGAGAGTATGCAAACATGTGTCTACACTGAAATCCTAGTATAGATGTTTTGATGAGGAAAAGTCTCCCAGCAGTGTACCTTTCCCTGCATGGAGTACATGTGACGCAGAGGTTGCCGGGGAAAAAGTTCATAGCAGCAGTGACAGACTAGCTGCTCTACAGGTCACATTCATTCACTCCAGGAGAAAGAACATCAATCCTTTTCTGAATCATGTAACTTTGACAAACCTCTTTTATTCGACTGAC
Source organism: Panicum hallii (assembly GCF_002211085.1). Lineage (NCBI taxonomy): Eukaryota > Viridiplantae > Streptophyta > Magnoliopsida > Poales > Poaceae > Panicum > Panicum hallii. The sequence goes on from NC_038046.1 coordinate 50,290,646, forward strand.
TTGAGTGCAAAGTAACAATACTTCTTGATATAGGAAGGATGAACTATCTAGAGTTTCTTATAATAGTTTGTGGTAATGACAATGCAGTAACAGCATATCAGGGACAGGTGGAGGTACAGGCCCTGAAGCCCACCGACGGTTGGAGGGACATAGATTCTAGGGGCTGATAAGACATAAGGACACACACCTCTTACAGAGCAGCAACAAAGGGAAGGGCGAAGAGCCTAAGGCTCTCACAACCACCAGCTTTAAAAGAAGGGGGGCAATTGAGGAGGGAGGCCTGCAAAGAAAAGGGGAAGAGTGCCCTTAAGCCTACCCAGTGCCTTCCTCAAAATCCTGATATCAGTAGGCACTAGTTGCTGCCGTTCTCCCACAAGTTCCACTCTATCAGACACCACTATATGAGCCCATATAAGCAGTTCGTCCACAATAATCCCACCCTTGAGCCATAAATTGCTGAGAGGTGTTCTTAGAACCAGAGGATTACCTGCAGAGTTCTGTGCTGCTCCCCAAGGTGTGAGCTGTGCAGATTGCAGAGCTCAGCTTCAGCTTCTGCATTGCTTTCAATGGGGAGGCACTCCTGCTGTTACAAGCAGAAGCTGAGGAAGGGGCTCTGGTCTCCTGAGGAAGATGAGAAGCTCATGAACCACATAACCAAACATGGGCATGGCTGCTGGAGCACTGTCCCAAAGCTTGCAGGTACAATCAAAATCCTGCACACTTTATTCTTCTCCATAATCAATTTCCACTGTTTCGTGTTCCTCTCCAAGGCAACTTCTTTCTCCCAGTCTTCTCATAACGGCCCAATTAATGGTTGCAGGGCTTCAGAGATGTGGGAAGAGCTGCAGGCTGAGATGGATAAATTACCTGAGGCCTGACCTCAAAAGAGGTGCATTCTCTCAGGAAGAGGAAGACCTTATCATTGAACTCCATGCTGTTTTGGGCAACAGGTAAATTTTATCCCAAGTTGCACTGTCAGAATTTTGCACCAATTGCTTTAAAGCAAGCTTTCCTTAACTATGCCTTTTTCACGTAAATGACAGGTGGTCTCAGATTGCAACACGGTTGCCTGGAAGAACCGATAACGAGATCAAGAATCTCTGGAATTCAAGCATCAAGAAGAAGCTCCGGCAGAAAGGCATTGACCCCAACACCCACAAGCCCCTTGCTGAGGTTGATCGCAAAGCAGCTCCAACAATCAGTACTGAGAGAACCTCTGAGTCCAGTGATGTTGACCCTTCAAGTGGTGGCGCACTTGGCAACTTGAGCCATATTCTCAGTGAGACAGCACAATCACCAGAGCTGCTGCCAGTGCTCGGTAAGCATCGCAAAGAAACTACTAGTTTGGCACATCTAAGGGTGCCACCGAAGGAGCTATTCCTTGATCAGCTTGTTTCTAGTCATGATAACCTGCCCGGCTGCCGCTCAACTGGCCCAATCCCAAATTTCCCTTTCCAGCAGTTGATGTGCTACAGCAACGAACTTGCCAGCAAGCATGGTGGCAGCACGAATTCCCTCTGGTTTAACCAGAATGAGTCAAGCTGCAGCACCGTTTCCACTGTGATGGCACCAGTTTCGCCATCTACTCTCTCAACATCAACAGGGCTCAATAGGTCACCAGAGAATCCACACTCTGGAGGTACTGGCATTCATAGTACCCAATTCTATTGGGATACAACTAATCCTAGCAGCAGCAGCAGTAAAGGAAGCAGTGGAAGCAACAGCTTGGGATTCGAGCTGCAAAGCACAAGCTCAATTCTGGAGAATAGTATCTTCCCATGGACAGATTTATCACCAGATAAAAATAGCCACCTAGAGGAAGAACTCAAGTGGCCTGACTTGCTCCATGGAACCTTTACAGATACACCAGCAACTATGCAGAATCTTAGCCAATCACTGTATGAAGATGTGGTCAAAGCTGAGAGCCAATTCAACATGGAGGGCCTCTGTGCCGCTTGGTCTCAAAATCTGCAGCCACAACAACATCTGCAGGTAGTATCAGATTTGTATGACAAGGATTTGCAGAGAATGTCCTTGTCTTTTGAGAATATCTAGGCCACATGTTTCAGCACGAAGGGAACAGAGCAGTAGCAGAAAGCTGGATTAAGGAAGCCTAGGAAACACAATATTTCTTCACAGATTTATTTGCAGGTTATGTGGAGGTGTTTGTGTAGGTACATTCTTATGATGATACAGAGATCAACGCTGATAACTGTTCATCAGTTAAAGATGCTACAGTACATGACAAAAAAAGGAGACAAAAATATGAATTTATGTTACAGCATAATGTATAGACTAGAGATAAGTAAGTCCCGGAGTTTACCTTCCTTTCACTTAAAGTTGCTGTCTTTATCTGTACATGCATGCAGCTCGACTTTTTGTATACGTGAGTCATGATTGATCTTTTTCTACCAAATAAATGAGGCAAGAATGTGGAATACTGCATCTGTTGGTAGATCTTAGGAACCATACAAGCAATATCAAATTATTTTTTCAACTGTGAAATGCAGGAGATACAAAATTAATTGTTGATGATTTGTCTTTGTTCTTTCCACATCTTTCTTTGGAGAAAAATTCCTGAACGAATCGCTTGCATATTCATGGGGCAGGACTAAAGCTATATTGACCTTAGTGCTACTTTTCCTTCACCTTTTTCTTTCTTTGTTCACCTTTTGCTAAAGAGAATCTGGAGCTAGCTGATCTCTTTCCACTTGCATACTAAATGGAAAAGGACTGATTGATTTGGTTTTGTCCAAAGAGGCCAAATCCCAAGGGTAAAAAAAAATATGGATTGAAGAAAATGAGGATATCTCTTACCAGACCTGCCCTACAAAGTAGATGGATGGAATAGGACAACCGCTACTCTTACAGGGCTGTCTTCTTAAACTAGAAGGTGTGGAGAGAGACGAATCAGTCAGTTATCGAGAATAAGTATGAAACTGTTTCCATAGTGTTCAATTCACCAAATATGAAGACAATTTATGGCGAGAAGCTGGCAACTACTAATGAATTAATTAGGCTACTCAGTAATTTAACTTACTCTCTTGCCTAAAACAGTGCAGTTTTCAGGTCTGCTACATTCTTTTCCCTGCCCTATCTCAGGTGACGTACACTCATCTCTATCTCTAATTCAGAATTGCAACTCTCCTGAATGTTTAGATGTATTTCTAAGCAATGTGATGAACAGACGTTTACTGCCAAGAGGGCAAAGCATTTTAGCATACATTAGTCTTACCTTTCAGTCATATAACATGCAAGCATTTACACAAAGCAATAATTAACTGATGCAACGATTCAGAAATCTTAGGAAATCTGATTAAGAAACAAAAAAGGTTGATAAAAGCCTGCTGAAGTTAGAAAGTGCTGGCTAATGAATAATGATGAAGCTTTGACAGCTACAATTGAGGGACTTCCATGTCCCGAGCTAGCATAGATCATTCTCTAATTTGGTTTAGTCTTCCTACTAGGCTTAGCTTGATTGCATAGACCTAGGCCAAGGTTAGATCAATACTAAAGATGGTTTATTTTCAGCATACTTTCAACTGTTGTTAACGTCTTTCTATCCTTAGCTTCCTACAAACCAGCTTCAGATGTTAGAGATTTTCTTTCACATGGCACCAACAAATAGGGATTCGCTCACTTGACAACATAAAGTAAACTCCCATTACATAGTTGAGAAATGCAATGGAACTAATAATACCAGCTAGTTTCTTAAAAAAAATCAAGTAGGGCAACCCTGGAAACTAATTAAATACCCAATGGTTCCGAAATGCAGCAATCAAAATTCAAAAGCCTATGCATCTCTCGACAAAAACAGACAAAAAAGGAAACTATAAATGAGTAGCTAGCTTCCAGCTAGTTTCTTAAAAAGAAAATCAAGTAGGGCAACCCTGGAAACTAATTAAATACCCAATGGTTCCAAAATGCAGCAACCAAAATTCCAAAGCCTACGCATCTCCCGACAAAAACAGAAAAAAGGAAACTATAAATGAGTAGCTAGCTTCTGGTAAGAATTTCATGTAGTGCAAAAGTTCCATAATCTAGCATGAACGCAGGAACGTGTAGTTAATTTATATTTTATGAGGTACCACCATAAATGTCATCGTAAAGATGAAGATACAATATCACAACTTCTAATATTGTTGAATGTATCAGCATGTTTAGAGAAGATTTGGTTAGTGCGAGAGGAAAAATTGCATGAAAGAAAATAAATGGAAATTGGAGAGCAGAAGAGAATGGCAATATTATGTAATGGACAGTGCTTCAATACAGACCATATCTTTAACTAAGAAAAGATGAAACAAGATCTTTCAAAAAAAAGATGAAACAAGGGGACGCCCAACACTGTGGCGGCGCACGACCAAAATTTTAGGTGGCGCAGAGCACACTGTGTTCATGTTAGAACTTAGACAACAAGCACTGCGCAGAACAGAACAGCTACAAACTAGAGTCTGCAGTTTAACACTATACAACAAATGCTACTTTGAAACTGATATTGAGTACTAACTATAAATAACACGATAATTCGATAGAGGTCAGCTATTGCTTAATGAAATTATCAACATGCACATTAGCACATTCAAATAGATTAAAATGTAGAAATTGCTGAAATATCATTTCTAGTGATTTCTATAACTTTACAAAATTGTATTCAAAGGTCAGGATCAATCTTTCTGTGCGTACCAATTAAAGTATGGGAATTAACCATTGATGATATTTGAGTAAACCGCATTGATGTCACAAGTAGAATCACATGCAGCTGCTTGGCAAAACAGAAGTGCTAAAAGAGAGCTCATATCAGCAACAGTTGCAGTTGTCTGTTGGCAGTGTAACACACCTCTTATGAAAAGAGATATAGCTGAACATGTACGAACAACCAATAAAAACAATTGACAGCTAACACATTATGACACCCATTACGACCTTTGATAGAGCACAACTAACAAGTATTAACAAGTTGCTGACAATATCAACAAAGAAGGCAACAATATAACAAGCGAATGACAGCAGGAAATATGGGAGAGTGAAAACAAATCTCCAGATCAAGTTTTGCACTTCAGGCACAAGAATTCATCTAGTATTTTTTTTACAGTTCTGTGCTGCAAATATTTTGTTTTTCAAATTTCTGCAATTTGGTGACCCTAAGGTGTAAGGTCTCAATGATTTGGACTTATTCTTTCCCCTATAACAAACAGCCTTTAAGGGTGCCTTTGGTTGGGCTTTTGCACCTGCTTTTGCTTTTGCAAAAGCCAAAAGCCAACCAAAGGGCCTAAACGCCCCAAGTGCTTTTGACCAAAAGCTGCTTTCACCCTAGTACAAATCCAAAAGCACCTCCCCCCTGCTTTCAGTGACTTTTGGGGTAAAAAATTACCCACCTGCCATTCATTATGGAAAAAACACATGTTTTAGCTTTACTCATCTTTTAGCTTTACTCATCTTCAAACTTTCCCACTTTATAATAAACAGCCATTTTGGGTCAAAACAAAGCATCTCAGCTGAAAAGCAATTTTTACTCATCTTCAAAGGGCAAATTTTCAAGAGTTGGCTTCATGGGATTCTACAAACCTAAGAATTCCGATTTTTTATTCATCTTCAAAGGGCAAACTTTCAAGAGTTGGCTTCATGGGATTCTACAAAACTAAGGAATCCGAGTTTTATACTAGCAATGATGAATCTGAAAAATCAGCAAGACTTCTACTGGCAAATTTCAGCAGAGCGGAATGTTTCCAGCTATGTTAAACGAACTTGTCAACTTAACCCAGCCTGAATTAATTTGCAACCCAACTTATTAAACAAATTTTGAGACAAGGCATATCAATGTGATCACTATCCACACTGACAGATTCAGGAACCTTTATATTGACTTTCTGAGGTGGTTTCCACGCCTTGTCAACAAAAAATCTGAATAAAATGTCAGATTCAGGATCTGATATTTTGACATGTAAGGCAACGGACAATTGATGATCGACAGCTCACTACATATGACAGGCAGGCCCAGGAAAAGCTTGGAGAAGACTTACCTCAGTCCATGGGTAGATCCAGATTGATCCCGTTCGTTTCATCCAATAGTGGTTTCAGCAGCCTGTCAACCAAACACCTGATTACAAAAGTAATGAGTAACAACATTTATAGTAGGAATGTTGAGAAAATAAAACACGATTCTAAAAAACCATCCGTCCAAAAACGATAAGAGTCCAACTGTTTGAGGAGGACTGAAAAAGAGCACGCACAATTTGGCCGTTCATAAGGGACTCACAAAGCCAAGCCATGGTGTACAAAAGAAACAACCAATATATAGATGCTTCACTTTTTGATGATGGGTTCGATCCATCTGCCTCAATTCACTTGGGATACGTATACGACCATTTGGCGCCTGAGCATTGCCAGAAAAGTGAGCACCGAACAAGAGGTAAATACTGAATACGAATACCCAAACTTTCATAGTTCAGACTACCGTTGCCCAAGTGATTAGCTGGAAAAGGTGAAGTGGGTAAGCAATGGTGGGCGATTCGAATAGCACCGTGGGTGGGGGGCGACTTTGCAAGAAGTCGGCACTCGGTTAAACATCGGGTAAACAGGCTACTGGAATGGATCAGTCACACCAACATTACATCAGAGGGTTCAGGGCCTTTGTGCAAGGTTGCAACGCGGAACGCGAGGAGCGGAAGGAAGGGAGAGGAGCGCTCACCTCGGACGAACCAACCCGCAATGGCCGGTGCTGGTGGCTCGGAGCCGGAGCCGGACTGGCGGGGGGGTCGGGGAGGACGAGGAAGCGAGGCTGGTTGTCGCGGCGCTGCCGGCGCTGGTGGTGGAGCCGAGAGTGACTGAGCGAGGTCCACCTTGGCCGCGGCATCCATCGCTTTTGCGCCTCCGCGGCCCGCTCCGGCCCTGCAACGCACGGCCCCCGAAACGCTGCGGGCCTCGCGGCGGCCTAACTGCCGTGACAGCCCAGAGCAGCAGCCGCCCGGTTTCTTTTGATCCGCTACCGTGCGATTCGGCCTGTCCGCTGCGATTCCGGTTGGGCCAGGCCTCACCGAGCCGTTCCAAATTTGGGTGTCGACAAACGGGCTTGGTTTCTTGGTGAGCGGGTGGGTTTTGGTTTGGCGAGCACGCTCGGTCCCGCCACTCGCCGGCGGCCGCGGCATGGCCTGCGTCGGCGCCTGCCTGCTACTGCCCCTTGAGATCTGACGAGGCCAGGCAGCAGAACCTTGCGTGCCGCGGTAGTGATCACCGGAATGCGTCCGGCACTTGGGACAGAGAAACATCAAGAGCCCGAGCCCGTTTAGGTGCAGTCCAAATTGCAAATGTTATAAACCGGAGATACTGTAGCGCTTTCGTTTATATTTGACAAATTTTATCTAATCATAGACTAACTATGCTAAAAGGATTCGTCTCGTGATGTACAATTAAACTGTGCAATTAGTTATTTTTTTACATACATTTACTGCTCCATGCATGTGTCCCAAAATTAATGTGATGGAGAGAGAGTGTAAAAAGTTAAAATTTGGAGGGGAACACAAGGCCCATCACGATTCGCTAGCATCTACCGTTCTAGCATCAATCATTAGCAGACCCAGCATTCCCTGGCTCACGCCTAAAGGGCGGCCCGCGAGTAAGAAACAAAAAAGGAAGCAGCACAAAGAAGAAGAAAAAAAGAACAATTTGAAAGCTGTGGAAGCCGTCCGTAACCTGGCATTTTAATAGTTTTGAAATTTTCTCGCGCGGGCCGGTGCCCGTTCCGTTCGTCCCCACGCAGCACCCGTTGCATATTTTCCAAGTTCCGCGCTGATCCGTTCAGATTTCCAAACCTCCTCGGCGATTCGGATGTTCATGCACGACTGTTTCCTCTCCCCAGCATATACTGATATACTAGCTAGGCCACCCATCAGCGGTGCGCTAGCTACATGATCAACGGAGGATATGGTATAGAAACAGCAGCGGCTGGCCCCATGCCCGCGTGCCGGCGCCGGGATCAGATCAGCCCGTCATCAGGAGCCGAAGCAGCAGCAGGGCGCGGCACGGTGGCTGGCTCGTCGCCGGCGCTCGCCCGCTCCTTCGATCCACAGCAGATTCACTACTCAAAAGACAAGCAACCATCGCCGCCCCGTTGAATTGATCATCGTGGAATGACTCGGGGGTACGGCGACGGCGGCATTAATCGCGAGGTGAGAAGAGCCCGTTAGAATCAGGTCCCGTTTGCATTCAAATGCTAATAGGTGGACTAATTTTAGTTAAAATTTAAAAATTTCAACGCTAAATTATGTGCTAAAGTTTAGCGCGCTCCACTTTAGCTCCTCAAACATACCTCGCACGCGCGGATTACTTCCCGTGGAGCACGTTTGCTAACTGGGTTAGCAGCAGTGCTCCAACCACGTCGCAGGGAATAATCACAGGCTACTGCTAGTAACGATGCTCGAGATCGAGCTTCAGCTATCGTTGGAATCGAACATCAAGGCCTCACTTCTTCTCTAATATTTTTCTCTAATCGTTGGAGCAGCAGTGCCGCCCGCGCATTTGGTTCGCTCGTCGCCGTTGATGGTACCACGGAACTGACAATCTTATGAATTTCTCAAAACCCTAGTTAATCAAGTCCAGAGCTTTGTTCGCGTTCCAACTTTCCAAAGCCGCGGAGCGAGCGTCCACGCGGCGGGCGCCGACCCTGCCCTCCGCCCGGGGGCCTCAGCCACACAGCCCGCGCGCGTTGACCTGGCCGGGTCCGGGGCGGCGCCACCTGTCGCGGCGGGGCCCGGCTGCCGGCCCCCGACAGGGACGCCTGCCCGCTTGGCGCGCCCCTCTCGTGGCCACGTCGGCGTCGCCAGCTAGCCGGCGGCCCCGATCCCAGCCGCAGGCGCGGCCCGCACGTACTATGCTCCTACCCACGTTCCTTTTTCATTCTTCGCCAATCCTTATCGAGACCGCTAATTTAATCGCGTTCTCCTTAATCTCGTTGGGGATGTTTTTGACACTAAAGTCTGAACTATCACAAAATCTAATTTTCAACCTTCAACTGCAAAATCGGATAACATAGACCACCCAACTATCGAAACCGTGCAAATTTGCTCCTTTAGGTGATTCCAAATATATTTTTCATCTTATGAGAATAAAAAATATACAATTTTAAACTAAAAAAATTATAAGTAATTTATTTTAAATCAAAAACTATGAAATGAGTATAAAAAACTTTCTAAAAATGTAACCTATCTATTGGCACTCTATTGTCAGTTATTCAGATCTTATGTTCATAATATTTGGTTACTTATAGTTATGCCTATTATTTTTAAATAAATAAATTTCAAATTGAGAAATAATAGATAGGTCACAATTTTAGAAAAATTTTAATAATATTTTCATATTTTTCTGATCTAAAATGGATTAGTTTTGATTCTTTAGATCTAATTAAAAAATTTATCTTTTAAAAAAATACAAAACCACCTTTCAAACCACCCAAAGGACCAAATTTACACGATTTCGATAGTTGGATGGCCTATTTTACCCGATTTTATAGTTAAATGTTGAAAATTGGATTTTTGCGATAATTCGAGGGTTTAAACTGGATTTTTCTTTTTTTTATGCGGGAAAGAGAGATCATGACGTCTGGGTTAACCTTTTCTGGCTTTGCTATCCTGATTCCCTCCGGAGCAAGGAAGGAAATATTGGACGGTTCAGAAACAGTTTTGTTTTGTGCTCGTGCAGCAACGGAAGGGAGATGGATTTTACCCTGTTCAGCGGGGTACTAACAGTAACACTAACAGTGGTTAGCATATGTGTCGCCGTGTAAACTTTCCGGAATTAATGTGGCAGGCATGCGGTTGATACCAACTTAACGGCACCAAGCAAACAAACAAAATGGGTTGTTAGCGTAATTGATCTAGCTTGAGCTGCGGGTGTGCCACGGCTCAACGAGTACGCATGGAAGCCAACAGGGTAGCGTGCATGTCATAAAATTAAAGAAAAGACACGGTAGGATTAACACAACTAACGCTCACAGTTTTAAAGTGGGGCCGTAAAATGCACAAGTTCCATATGGTACAAGCCAACGGAAGATACCGAGGAAAATGCGCCCCCCCCCCTCCCTTTTGTTGCTTTGGTTTTGTAAAACTTACGATAGATACTCTATTAATAAACTCTTCGCGAACAATTGTTATATACTCCTTCCGATCCGTCCTAAATTATTATTCTAAATTATTATTCTAGATACATAATTTTAATTATTAGATATATAAATTATTATATCTAGACGATTTAAATCAAAATATTATGTATGTGAAAAATTAAAATAACTAACAATTTGGGATGGAGGAAGTATATAGCCTGATTGGTCCGTAAATAAAAGCTAGTTTCCACCGAGTCTTGTTTAAAAAAAATTATTTGGCAAACCGCGAGCATCCCTACGGAGATGTAGGAAAATTTGAAACAAAAAAAAAACAAAAATCCACTACCACTGAAGAAGATGAATCCGAGTTACAAATTTACAGGCATTTCTTTCTTGGATTATAACAAACTTACAGTACTTTGTTTGCTTGCTCAACCTACTACAGTAACAATACTTTGTTACACGCACGGGATGTAACTACTAACTATGTAAGGTAACCCATGACCGGCCGTGAGGAGCTGTTCTTCAGTGCATTTCCGATCGGCCAATATATAAGACCCATCGGCCATTGCCTTGGGAATATCGCATATGCTCTCAGTTGCTTCCCTAGCAGCTCCACCATCTAACTTGCAGCAACCAAACAAAGGTTTCGGTTCGATCTAGTCGCTTTGCGCCGCAAGTCTTCTCCGATCAACTTCAACCTCTTGGCTCTCTTCTTGGTTCTTGCCCAGCCGCCTCTCCAGCTCCACCATCTCAGCTTGCTCCGCTCGGAAAATGGCGTCCCCGTTGACAGAAGCCTCGCCTCCGCCGACCATCCGAGACGTCATCGGCCGCGATGACGACGACGACGACAACTTCATAGCTGAGGAAGAAGAGGAAGAGGAAGAGGAAGAGGAGGAGGAGGAGGAAGAGTGGGACATGAGCAAGCGCCTGTCGCGCCTGTCCATGGAGGGCTCCGACGGCGGCGACGCCGACGACGAGGACGGCGGGGATGAAGCGGAGGATGAGGAGGACGACGAGTTCGAGGTGCGGTCGGACGTCAACGCCGCGACGTACGGCGGCGCGTGGCCCCCTCCGTACGACGTGCAGGCCCCGTCGTCGGCGTCGCTCCCGGGCACGCCCGACCGCGGCGCGCGGGCGGCGGCGGCGCGGTCGTCGTCGTCGCCGCCGTGGTGGCCCGGGACGAGCGGCGGCAAGGAGTACGCGAGCGAGACGGAGGCACGGTGGCCGCCCGGCGCCGGCAGGCGGCAGCGGTACCACCACCGCGAGCGGATGGCGCGGGAGGTGTGGCTGGAGCGCGCGTGGCGGGCGCGGAAGCAGCGGCAGGAGGCGGCGGCGGCGGTGCCCGTGGTGGTTCTCGGCGGCGGAGGCGGCGAGTCCCCCGCCGCGGGGCGCGGCGGTGTGGCGATGGACATGGAGGAGGTCCGCGCGTGCCGCGACCTGGGCCTGGGCCTCCCCTGCGACTGGACCGTGGAGATCCCCTGCCACGCGCTCTCCGGCGTCGACACCGCCAGCAGCGGCGGCAACTCGCCGGCCTCCGGCAGCTGGCGCATCTCCAGCCCCGGTAACAACCCACCCAACCCCCGTCCCCAATCATTGCCATTAACTACTCCGTACCAGCTTTTCCAATTATCTATCTACTGCGCTGCCACGGCAAACGTAAGCTTGGAGTAGATTGAAAAGAAAGGGGTAGATCGAAGCAACCATGGGTTTGCTCGTCATTTGTCAACGAGTGCTCCGAACGGCTTGTCCGTACGCGTTCGCGAGTTGCATCGGCCGGTCCGCTCGAGCCGACCGGCGGCGCGCTAGCTCGCATCGCATCACCTCGCCGGCTGGCGGATCAATTCCCGGCGCCGGCGGCCGATCCGCCACCGCGCGCACGTCCATCATAGCACAGAGCCGACGGGGGGCTGGGGCTCCGCCAACCCGCCATGTATTGCACTCGCGTCGCCTCACGCTGACGGCCGGGAATCGCGTTCCACGGCGGCCGGGTCAGTTGCCCTGCCTTGCCAGGCAGCCCAGCGCAGCGCACTCGGACGAAGCAGGCGGCGCACGCGCCAAGTGTCACGTAGCCCCTGTCTAATCACCCAAAAGCACGTACATGTACATGGTACTGGAGGGAATTCCATCGCACGCGTCCGTGACTTTTGTGGCCGGGAATTGCGCTCGCGCCTGCGCTCATCAAGGCCTGATTGGGACGCGGTGGTTGGAGTTCCGGACGCCGACGCGCCGAGCGCGACACTTTAGCTTGCTGCTGCTCTGCCCTGCTCATCCGCCTCCCTCTATTCGCTGCTCATCATGGCGCGCCCCACGACGAGGGGTTCTTTCCCGGTTCCTTTGTCGCCACGAGTCCTCGGCGATGGCGGGCCGGGCGTACCACTAGCGAGCGCGTGATTGGACGGATCGGCCCGGGTGCTTTTGCTTCGTTGCAAAGCGTTCCCGGGTTTTCCTCCGCTTCGTGATCGTCTTCTTGTGCTGACGTGCTGTTTGCATTGTGTGGACGAATTGAACAGGGGACGACCCCAAGGACGTGAAGGCGCGGCTCAAGGTGTGGGCCCAGGCGGTGGCGCTCGCCTCCGCCGCCTCCCGCCTCGGCTCGTGAAAGATCCGGAGTTCCAGGCGGCGGCGGCGGGTCCAGGAACTCACTATCCAAGCTTCCTTCGGCTGACGACGATGCGGGCACGTGATCACCAAGAGAGATAACCCCGTCATCTCCAACATTAACCGTCTTCCAAACTCATCAGGGAAAAAAACAACTAAAAAAAGGAACAGTTGCTTCTGCCAGCATTTTTGGGTTCCACTGTACAAATATGCACGCGTCGTAAGAGTGTGTGTGTGTGGTCGTAGCTAGTTTTAGCATTTCTCCCCGAAGAAAAGAAAAGAAAAGAAAGCTAGTATAGGATTAGCATGCATGTGGTTTGGTCAGGGAGCTAGCCGTACGTGCACAGCGCGCACGGGGTCGCTGGGGGTGGCACGTGCAGCGCCGTGGGCCGTGTGTGTGTGTGTGTGTGTTTTGCGTTGCATGATTGTTGTTGTACGAGTATAGTAAGAGTGCAGGTGAAGAAAACAGAACAAATGTTTTTTTGCCATGGATGATGCCTGTTGTTTGGCCAGTGGGGAGCATGGCGGCCCCAACAGCTTTACAGGTGTTCTTCATCCATGCGTTCCGGTACACTATAGAAGGGCAGAGAACAGATTCATGCAGATATGGTTTCTAGAAGGATGTTTGTCATGTAGCTGCAGCTGTAGCTGTAGCAGCTCTAGCTCTGTCCTCTGTTGATATTGCATCTTCCTTTTTCTCGGTCGGAAATGTATGCGTCATCTGATGGATTGAAATGCAAGCAATGCTCTAACTTGTCGGCATGAATGAAGGCCGACCACATTTTATCTGCTACTTACTCATCCCAATTTTTGAGGTGACTGACTCAGTGACTCTGTCCAACTCACTGCCAAATCGTAATATTTGTCCACATCTCCGAGTAAAAGTTTCACCATACACGTACTCACATAACCCAATGACAGAAGTTCGATGTTTGCACTTTCAACTCTAACGATGCCAACGAATGGACGTCGATGCTACGAGCATCTACAGTCGATAAGCAATAGCACTTTTTATATTTTTAGTAATTAATGCTATGGCATATTATTCAATGGATAGGGTGGAGGAAGAAATCTCCTACATTTGAGCAAGAGGGAGATATATTTTTGCAATCACCAAAAATATTAAATATTTTCTATTAGCGATGGAATTGGTAATCTGCTGAAGCACCTTCCATTACCAAAAGGACAGTTTTTTTGGATAAGAGAAGACTTCAAGTTTCATTGGACAACAGCAACTCATGTTGAAACTCATCGCTAAAAATAAGAACATAGCACCGTGTCATTTCATCCTATATTGCTCTATTTTTGCACCAAACAAATATTTATTGCTCGCAAAAAAAAAGACCTCAAGAGTGTCCTAAAGTTGACTAGTTGAACAGAAATCAAGGACCCCTCTATCAAAAGGCTCAAGTTTTCCGCAGAAGAAAAGGAGGATTTGTCAGTTTAACTGCCAAAACTGACCTATTGACTTTACTCGGGAACTCAGCCATCCAAGGGCAACTCACCACAATTCACGATTCGGCAGGGTTGCTTGGGAGTATCAGCCCTGCTGGTTTCTTGAGATTCAAGCTGCTTCACCACGTCCATCCCCTCCAGGACATGTCCAAACACGACGTGACGGTTGTCCAACCACGGCGTCTGAGAAGCATTCCATTATTTGAGTGTGAGCCAATAAAATCTCAATGGCAGGTTCTTGACGGAGAAAACAAACATGAGAAGTCCAGGGGTATGTTAGAATTGGGGATAGTTTATTCTTGATATATTATCCTACCACATCTAGATGTCTTGTTCATACATAAATAACAGACCAATCAATGTGATTGAGTTGAAAATGTCTGGTGCTGACTTATGAAATATGTAATAAACCAAAGCATATGAACAAACTTTTATTACAGAAAATTACAGAACAGTGGAAAACATATGGAAGTGGAAGGTGGGACTGATCATTATAAAAAAATAACAGCCTAACAACATAAACATAATCAGGTAGTGCTGGCCAAAGGTCCAAAAGGAACAGAGAGACAATAACGTCTATAATTTCATCGAATGAAAACATTTTACAATTTAAACAATAGAAATGATTATTGTCATATTAATTCAGAGTATCAAGGTACTCGAAGATAATGAGTTCAAGTACCAAGATGTAAATCACGTATGACAATTTTACAGGCCTGGATAATAATCTTCCAAAAAGGAGGCAGTGGAAATTTGTGTTCAAGTTGTTCGCTCTAGGACATGGGATATATCATGGCACTAGGAAATTTGATTCTACGTAAACAGGCAGTATTGAATGGAACCTTCTCCATCCCCTTTTTTGTGACAAATAGTTGTTTCTAAGCTACTACCTTAAGGGTGTATATAACTAAAACTTGGGTTTAAAGCTATCTAAATAAGCTATAATAGAATAACTTTCTTTTTGTAATGCCTGAAGTAACAAATATACCAAAGAACTCGAAGTATGTATAAAAACATATCCATGTACATATTTGAGGCTATCAACGTACATCTATTAATCAACACATACATTTAAATGTGAATCATTACTTAAAAAATTGCCAATCATTACTTAAAAATTGATTCTTAATGCTGCAAAATTCAAGGTGTTCCAGAAGGGGCAATAGTGAGAGAAACTGAAAAATTAACAATCATTACTTCATTGTTGGAGATGATGAACACCTTACCTTCACAGTGCAAATGAAAAACTGACTTCCGTTTGTGTCAGGACCAGCATTTGCCATGCTTAGTACACCAGGGCCAACATGCTTCACTGAAAAAAGGTAAGGAAAAGATCTTTTCAATTTAAGAACTAGCAAACTGCTACCAAACACCCCCACATTTTACAATTCAGCAAACGATCATTAAGAGTCAGTGTCCTATAAGTCCTTGTCCGCACTATTTGAATTTATGCATTGAAGAGGATTTGTCATCCCTCCTTATGCTGCCTATGAGCCCATTTAAAAAGCAAATCTGACCATGTGAGAAGGACCACCAAAGCATGCGAAGTGAATTTTTCTCACAACAATAAAAGCCATAGGGTTAGTGACAAAAAGCTAGAGGAATAAGAACAGAATTAGTACCAGTACTTTAAAAATGAAAATGCAACAATGCAAGTTAATCAAGTAGAAGGCTCAGGAGTCACTTACATGTAAAATTTTCATCGTCAAAGCATTCACCATAAATACTTCTGCCACCAGTACCCTGTGGTCAACAGTAATAGTTTAGGACTAAAAATAAGTAAAGACGACCTTTTCTCATTACAGAAACAAGTGCGTTAAGGAAGCATCATTGATTTTTCTGACAAGACCAGGGTGAAATTTGTTTGGTATTCATGGGGCGTTTTTTCTACCTCTTTGACAATTTGGTTGTAAATTCTTTGAACAGTATATAGCTTCCATTGTTCCAGAAAAGTGGTAGCTTCCAATGTGAAAACGCATGAGGTGGTTTCCTACCCCACCCGTCATCAGCACACTGAGTTGTTCTCACATTAACAAAGAGCATAGAAGTTGGGTCTTCACCTTCAATATTCATGTTTTCACTTCTCAGTAATCATAAAATCAAATTGCATGTACTTTGTTCAACTTGGGACCCAACAATTAATTTTGTGTTATGAGATACACCAATCTGCATTTTCAAGTTCTGAGCCCTTGCTAGCTTATAAGAAATTTATTACTAAAATAAAAGAAAATCAGAGCTTATCTAATGAGGTACCTTGATTGGAACATTTTTACAGGCAAACCCCAATGGATGTATCCTTATGAACTAAGATGAATGATGGAAAGAGAATTTAAAAATTGCATAAAGGGAGGTGCATTGCAGTTTTGCACTATATAATGCAAAATGGTTTTCAACTACTCTCAACACAAGAGAAATAGATATTGGATGATGCAATGCGGATAGCTGGATGCCCATTCAAAGTGCACTTTTAATACTAATTGATAATATTGTAGGTATTGCGTGTAATGCTCAATATTACGCAGGCCTGCCCATGGAAAAAAATAGAAATCAGATCCAGGCATGCTCAATGAATCTCATGGTTGTGGAGGACTCAATGTGCTGGATCTAAAGATCCTCGTTCTATATCTTGGACCCATATGCCAATAACCTTGTGCATTGATGACCATTTAGTGGTGATACTAATCCTAAAATGAAATATTAGTTCAGATCATCAGAAAACAATTTTTTTAAAGCAAGGTATGGAACTCAATAGGTGCAATATAAGTCTTACCAGGCCAAACTATACAGGATCCTTCTTTGCAAACAAAAATATCACAACTGACTTTTATTCTTGTTTGAGGCATCGCTATAACTTTCTAACTAGAGCAATGACTTGCCATGTCGAATTGGAACCTCAAAATCTGCTTTCCTCTTCTCTAGATGTATGTAGCAAAATAGCTAAGTTCTCGATGGCAAATTGGCGAAGGGGATAAAAATTGTACAAATGCCAGAAATTTTGTTGCTGCCATTTTTATAGGACTTCTTGCTTCCAACTTTAACAGTTTGACTTGGAGCAATACCTAAAGTCTAAATTGAAAGTTTCTTAAAGTATATAAATTGAAACTTCATAGGAACCTACAAGTAAATTGATGGTCAAATGCTAGACAAACTCATAAGCACCCAGCCAGATCGATTGGTGACTCGAAAAGTAACTTTCCCTCGAATTGATATGCAACTTTCGTAACATCTGCAGCAGCCACTAAGGCAAAATGCAGATTAGTAAATATGCTTACATTGTTCTCCTGGAAGTCGCCACCCTGGATCATGAAGTCCTTGATGATCCGGTGGAAGGAGCAGCCCTTGTAGCCGTAACCTTTCTCACCTGTTCCCCAAGGCCCCAACCAAATGAGCAGCAATAGAACGTGAGCTCCTAAGCCTACTGCGACCAGTACAGATTTGAGTTCAATCCGCAGCGTACGCACCAGTGCAGAGGGCACGGAAGTTTTCCGCTGTCGCGGGGACGACCTCCCCGAAGAGCCCGATGACGATGCGGCCCGCGGGCTCCCCGCCGACCTCCACGTCGAAGAAGCACTTGCTGGTCACCTTGGCCTGCAGCTCCACGGCCCCCTGCAGAGGAACACCGATTTCCGCCCGTCAGCACGCGCGCTCGTGGCTCGGTGAGAGCGGCAGACGCCCGTAACCGGCACGTACCTCCGCCGCGGCGGCGCGGACGACGACGGCGCCGCGGCGGCCGCCGAGGCCGAGACTCAGCGCGGGGAGAGCGCGGGCGGGGCGGAGGGAGAGCGCGCCGCGCCGCGCCGCCGTCGAGGAGCCGAGACGGGTGCCGGTCGGAGCCGGCGCGAGCGCGGAGGGGGCGGACACGGCCGGCGGGCACGCCATGATGGGGCTTTGGCTTGGCTTATCGGATTGGAGATTCGGAGAGGGAAGGCGGGTCGAGGCGCACGAATGGCGGAACGGGTGAAGATTGAAGAAAAGGTGGATGGGAGTGGGCTGAGGCCGGAGCCCAGAGGGGCCTCTGGAGTTCGTAACGGTGGGTTGGGCTTGTCACGTCCGTCTGGGCTAACCGTTTGTTTTACACTTGGGCTGGAAGGAAAGTTGGGGAAAGCGAGGGGTGGGAATGATCGGCAATCCAGAGGCCCAGCCCAATACTTGCTGGGCCAACATATGATCCAATCCATTTTCCCTTTTTTTTTTCCCGTCTTCGTTTGGAGTGGAAGGGTGCGACATTTTGCAAGAACCACATACTACTGTACAAAGATTTGATTGAGCAACAAGATGAAACTTGTGGTTCGCGATATGGATGAAACCCAAATGAAATAAATCGAGCGTGAGTCTTTCATAAAAAAAACGAGATGAAAAACCGTTGCATACTGTGAGCCTTTGGCTAAAATCTAACCAGAAACTTGGCGCTTAATGTTTGGCTGGCCAGGCCTGACAGGTTAGTTATACTACAGCTCAACACACTGCCAAAAAGTTGTATGCAGTACATTAGCCCTCAGGGTCCATGAAATTATTACTCTTGTTGTGCCGTGAATTATAGAGTTGATATCTGTTTGTTAACGCTAAGACACGCATCTTATTTTTCCGCGCCCTTTGAACTCTTGAGGTCCCGTTTGGATCGCTTCATTTTGAGAAATTAGATTCTAATACTATTTATTTTGGAATATAGCATTTCACAATTTTCCAAAGTATATATATAAACTTATCTTAAATTTGTGGAGGTAGAAGATAAAAATTGATTCTATAGATTCTCAGGCTACGTTTCTAATGTACAATTTATAGTATATTCTTCGATTCGTTTTCCTATAGTAAAAGTGCAGTAAATAAATATCTCTTCTGTATGATCGACAATAATATACAAGCATATTATACATTAGCTTAGTTATTTTATATCTAAATTATAATTATTAGAATAGAATTCAGGGTCTGATTGAACTTGCGTGTCCTGACCTCCATTAATGCGTCATGCATTGGTGTCGTGATGGCCTGATCCCTGATGGCTGATGGCTTGTGTGCTGGCCGCTGGGCCGCGGCACCAGCCAACGCCATCTGGATTTATCAGGCGAAAGACGCAAGAGGCAGAGGAGGGCGGCGTCACGGCGTGGCTATGACAATGACAATGACAGAGGCGCCGAACATTACCATTCATGTGACGGATCGATCGATTGGGACATGGACGGTGGGCGCTTGGACTCCTGACCTCCAGTGCTGATGATCTGTTTTCCATACATGGGACGCCCTGAAGGCCTGAACTCATGTGCCGATTCATTTTCCCATCTTGGACCTATCCATTTCGGAGGCCCTCGGGGATATATGCAAAGCCTACAAGTACGGCCCTTCCTCTGTTCGTTTCCATCACTAGTCGGCCACCTGCTGATAGCAATCTGCTGGTAGCTTCATCCAGTACCGAGCGACCGATCATGGCAAGGATCCACCCCTATGTCGCCGCGGCCTGCGCCGTCGTGCTTGTGCTCGCCGCTCCGACCGTCGCTGTCGACCCTGACATGCTCCAGGACGTCTGCGTCGCTGATCGGGCCTCCCGTGAGCCCTCTATTCATCTTTGTCAAGCTTCCTGGTCCTTGGTGCATGCTTCTTGCAGCATGCCCGGCCGAGTAGACAACTATTGAAATTCTGCTGACCTGTGCGTGCAGCGATCAAGATCAATGGATTCCCGTGCAAGGCGAACGTGACAGCGGATGACTTCTTCTTCGCGGGTCTCAGGAACCCCGGAAACACCAACAACCCGGCGGGGTCGGTGGTGACGGCGGCCAACGTGGAGAGTTTCCCGGGCGTGAACACGCTGGGCGTCTCCATCGCGCGCATCGACTTCGCCCCGGGTGGCCAGAACCCGCCGCACACGCACCCGCGCGCCACTGAGATCATCTTCATCCTCGAGGGCACACTCGAGGTTGGATTCATCACTACTGCCAACAAGCTCTTCAGCAAGACCATCACGAAGGGGGACGTCTTCGTCTTTCCCAGGGCTCACGTGCACTTCCAGCAGAACCGGGGCTATGGCCCCGCCACAATCATCTCCGCCTTCAATAGCCAGCTTCAGGGAACTCAGGCCATCGCCATGACGCTCTTTGGCGCCACGCCACCGGTGTCTACCGACATCCTGGCTAAGGCCTTCAAGATCGGCAACGCGAAGGTGGACGCCATCAAGGGCCGATTCACACCCAAGTAGAAGCCTTCCACCGCATGCCCTAGTGGATTTCCAAATAAATGGCTCATACTGGTTGACCAATATGTATGATGACTCATGAGCGCTAGAGACCGTATCTCGCGAAACTGAAAGTATTTTATGTTTGGTTCGAGGGATTGCTGCGCGCCTGCGCTTGTTGTCACGGTGGCAATGGTTCCGAACCCCCCCCCCCCCCTAACCACGAGTATTTTACTATTTCACATCAAACCATGCCACACCAGTCCATTTTATAGGTACCCTCCAAAACCAATATAAACCAGACCACTTGCAAAACTTAACCCAAACCACCACAGACCACTAACCCATCTTATTCGGTTTTAAACCATTCAATCATATTGCCATAGGCCGAATGCGGCCTGCACAAACCAGGCGCACGCCACCATTATTGGAGAAATATGCCCAAGAGCCCATATGGGATATGGTGGTATAGAGTCATAATGGGCCATTAATTTGTTAACAGCCCATTAGGATGTCTATATATTTGCGTGGACCGCTAGGGCGGAATCCTATGTGGCTTCTGGTAGCCAGTTTACTACATAGCTTCCACTGCTTTGAGATTATTGCGGCTAATCCTAACCATTGGATCTTCTTCCTCACCCTCTCGGTCTCGCTCGTCTCGCTCGCGCGCCGCTAGCTCATGCACCAGTAGCAAGGCTAGAGGGCGAGGGCAGCTCGGTGGCGAGGTCACCACGCGGACCGGGTGGTGGTTGAGGTCGGCAATAGGGTTAGGGTTCGGGTTTTTGGGCTCCAATGGCTGCTGACCTTAGAGGAGGAGGAGGTCGAAGGCGGCGGGATGACTGGCGGTGGTGGCGGTTCGACCGACGGTGGAGGTCAAGCGGCATTGGAGCGCCGCCGACCGGGTGGGGCTGGATGCCCGATGGATGGTGGCCAGCGGCGGGGGCGAGAGGATGGCTGCTAGGAAGGGTGGGGTTAAGGGGGCGGCGGTGGAGGGTGGGCGGGCGGCGGCAGAGGAGGCGGGGTCGGTGTTACTGGGAAGAAGATGGAGAAGAAACGGTGGAGGCGAAGGAGAAAAAGGTTAGACCTGATGGACTGGAAGCTAACTCACTATCCAACACATAGAAGCTAGATAGGAGCCCCTGTTAGGGTAAGGCAGGGATTTTTTGATGCAGCAATAGCCTAGCAGCCGCTGCACATTATATGTATTTTACATCGGCTAGGCGGAAACCCTCCCTATTCTGCACGTACCATGAAGCGCTGGCACGCTCTAGTACCCCGTTCCGTTTTGTACGTGTGGATGTCCGTAGAGGTGCTCTTTGTTTGTGCACTACATCAGGCATGGGCGGATTTAGAGCCCGAGGGGTTGTTGCCGCCCAGGTCCAGCCGTGGTTACCCCCAAGATGTGATACAAGCTCAAGACAAAATGGCCAGTAGTAGCCCAGTTTATGAAGGACCTACATGATAATCATACTCCTTTATTTTAATCATAAATGGAAAGTGTTCAATTAGAATATGAAAACGTGACTCAATTGGTCTTAGTTAGTCTTCGGGACAGAGTGGAAGAAGGGCGGAGACTCTTGAACGAGGAAAAGGATCCCTTCAAAATAATTGAACGAGGGCGATGATGGGAAAAAAAGAAATCCAATTTTCACCTTTAAACTAGCATAATAGTTTAATTTTTAATTTTCAATTACAAAATCGGATAACGAAGACCATCCAACTATCGGACAAATTTCACCCAAAGGTGGTTTCAATGAGATTTTTTTTAAAAAGTTAAAAAACTCTAGTTAGATCAAAAGATTTAAATTAATAAATTTTAAATCAGAAATATATGAAACTGGCACAAATTTTTTTCTAAAATATGACCTATCTCTCAATACTCTATGTGAATCTTATTTATTAAAAAAATTAATAGCCATAGCTAAAACTAAATAAATATTAGGAATATGAAAAATTGGATCCGAATAATTATCAAGTAGAGTGTCAATAGATAGGCTATATTTTTAGAAAAATGCTAGATTTTTTTCATATTTTTCTATTTTAAAATGAATTATTCATAAATTTTTAGTTGAAACCTAATTATTTTTAATTTTTATAAAATAAAAATCACCTTTGAAACCACTCAAGGGGTTAAATTTTACCCTGTTTCAACAGTTGGACGGTTCTCATTATACAATTTTACATTTGAAGATTAAAATAATACTTTTATGACAGTTTGAGGGCATAAACCGGATTTTTACTATGAAGATTGCATGTTTGAGTATTTGTTTACGTTCTTATTAGGTTATTTTTGTTCGGCCCAGATTTGTTCAAGTAAAGGTTTGTATGAGTTAACAAATGCGTATATCACTAACAAGATGAGAATGATTAATTTGTGCCTAAATCTAAATAGAAACTTGACTTAATGTTTTTTTAGTGGATACTTAGCTTGATGTTTGGCAGAGCATGACCGGTTAGTTAAACCACACACAGCTCAAAACACGGCCAAAAGCTCAAACACCTGTTAGTTTAACATTACTCTCCGATCTTGCGCCGTCAGAATTAATTATAGAGCTGTTATCTCCAAGTTCGTTAACGCCAAAAGGCATGCGATTTCGACAATATTTGTCTGCGTCGCCCTTCGAACGTTCTAAACTAAACGTGGTCACAAAGTCGATCCTTTTGTCAGGGTGCCCAAGGAATCAAAGCCCTTCGCTGTTGTGCATTCCAACTAAGCAAACCTAAAAGGAGCACGGAGGATAGATACATGCGTTTGCGTCAGACGATAATTTTTCCTACGTAATCCCGCGCTAACTAACTGTACCTCCGTTCTGAACCACCCCCAGCGACTAGGGGAAACGAACAGAGGGGCAGGTCGCTGAGCCGAGCGCACTCCGGAACGGACCGCGCCGGCCGGCGGCGAGCGCCTCCGTCGGCGCGCGGCCACTCGCCCGCGCGCGCGTCAGCAGGGCAGGTGCCTGACGGCGACGGCCGAACTGACTACTCCTCGCTCCTAGGTTGCCGCTGGATCTGATCTGAATTAAGGACGGTCTTGTTCGGGCCGGCCGGCCACCGTCTCATCCGGACGCACCGTGGGAGGCTGGGTTGGCGAAGCCAGCGACCGATTTTATGAGGCACACTTGGCACTGCCAGTACATGAGACGCTGGATCTGTTTTTATTTTCTCCATTTCTGAGGAAAAGAAACAATTTCAGTCTGAACGAAGTCTGAATCTGAACATGCTGCTGCTGCAATTGCAAGACATTGTCAGCAGCTTCATTCCTTGGGCATATACGTTGCAAGAACTTGCAATGAAGGAACTGGCGCATTTCATTAGTACTATCTTTAGGATGGTAATGGCATTTTATTACCGCAGGTCACCGGTCAGCTCCATAAGAACACCAGCGGCCGTTCCCCACTAGGCCACTTCCCCTGACCGGTGCACGGTCAGTTTACTTCGGATTGCGGTAAGATGCATGCGGCTCCTCCGGATCAGCCTGGAACCGAGAGGAAACCACCATGTTCTTCTCCCTTCTTCGGTGACGGTAGCAGATGAACGAAAAGAGGAAACAAACAACCATATTCTTCTCCACTTTATTACCTGACGGTAGAAATGGAATGAAAAGGTAGACCTGGTTTAGTCATTGCTCTGATCAGCCAGGGAGAAAAAAAAAAGGAGAAAAGAAGCCTTCTGGTCTTCTGGAGCGGCCATTGACCGGCCGCTGCTGCTGCTTCCATCAATCCATCCCCATCGTTTTCGATCGCCATCTTTAAATCTGTCGCTGCAAAGAGTATCGATCGGGACAGGAGAGGCGACGGCTAGCTTCTGGGACAACCGGGGATAAATGTACTCGTAGTCACTATCCTCCTCTATGTTTAGTCGACCAACAATAAACCCGATTATACGCCTGAGCAAAACCCCAACTTGGTCAGTTTAGTGTTTAAAAGTACTAGTACCACCACACAAGCAGGCTCGTCAGAGAACAGAACAGAAAAATTAGGAGGACTAAACATCCAGTAAAGTGGCAAATGGAATAGGGATTATTCATTAGATGTGCTCCCACTGCTTATCCGGTTGTTACCAAACTCCATTCTAGCGATCTAAACTCCAGCATATAGATCTAAACTCGATTAGTTTGATCTCCAATAATAGCACTGCTACCACTATAATATAACGTGGTTCGGAAACAATCTCCATCCAGAGAGGAAAAGGGGAAAAAAACCAGTACGGCTACCATCTACCATGTGCTTGGAGACAACCGCGTCGCATGTGCGATTCGTCGCCCGTGCTTCCTGGTGCACGGGGGCATGTGAGCCCCGCACAATCAGGGCGCTGTCCCCACCCACGGTGTGGGAATCAAATTCGCCTCCGTTTCTGATCAACCGGACGGACGGCTGATCCAAGGACCAAGGCAACGCGATGGGTGATCGATCCTGGCAGCCATGGCTGCGGAAGCGTCGATCCGCAAGTGCGTCCGACGCGAGGACGAAACGGAGCGCAAAGTGCGTCGACGAGGCCCCGCCGGCCGGAGGCGGTGGCCCATACCGTCCCGTCCGCCGCTGTCGCCGCTTCAATCCGTCCACGTACGCCGAGCGGCGACGCTCGCAGAAAATTCAAAGCCGCGCCGTGCCGACGACGACGACTGCGTCGTCGTCCGAGACCCGCGGCCCCAATCATCGGGCATGTGTGGCAGTTCGCCTACGCTGCATAAACAACTCCATCCCTCACGCACCCACCCTAAGTCCCTAACAGCCGGGAAGGCGCTCGCTTAGCTTGCTTGTCCTCGCAAGCTCGTTCCTACCCCCGTCGTCGCCTTCCTTCCTTCCGTCCCTGGCTAACCTGCCCGTCCTCCGTGAGCGTCCCTCTCCACAGCTCCCGTGTCTTGGCGGCCGGTTAGGGTCGCTAATCTCCCGGCCTATAAGTACGGGCTCCGGCTCTGCCCGTTTCCATCACTCATCTGCCACCTGCTGATAGCAATCTCTGCTGGTAGCATCGTCCAGTACCGAGTTATAGACCAGTCGGCCATGGCGAGGATCCACCTCTACGTCGCCGCGGCCTGCGCCGTCGTGCTCGCTCTCGCCGCCCCGACCCTCGCCGGCGACCCCGACATGCTCCAGGACGTCTGCGTCGCGGACTACGCATCCCGTAAGTCAACGATGACTTTGATCTCTGCCAAGATTTTTGTGACTGAGCTTGCCGCAGCTGCCTGATCCATTTGAGCGCGCAGCGATCAAGATCAATGGGTTCCCCTGCAAGGCGAACATTTCGGCGGACGACTTCTTCTTCCCGGGTCTCAGGAACCCCGGCAACACCAACAACCCGGCGGGCTCCGTGGTGACGGCGGCCAACGTGGAGAAGTTCCCCGGCGTGAACACCTTGGGCGTCTCTATCGCGCGCATCGACTACGCCCCGGGCGGCCAGAACCCGCCGCACACGCACCCGCGCGCCACCGAGATCATCTTCGTGCTCGAGGGCACGCTCGAGGTCGGCTTCATCACCACTGCCAACAAGCTCTTCACCAAGATCGTCAACAAGGGGGACGTCTTCGTCTTCCCCAGGGGGCTCGTCCACTTCCAGCAGAACAGGGGACACGGCCCTGCTGCCGTCGTTGCTGCCTTCAACAGCCAGCTCCAGGGCACGCAGGCCATCGCCATGACGCTCTTCGGTGCCACGCCGCCGGTGTCCTCCGACATCCTGGCCAAGGCCTTCCGGATTGACAACGGGGAGGTCGACGCCATCAAGGCCAAGTTCGCGCCCAAGTAGAAGCCTTCGCCTGTCTGTATTCGTTGATTTCTGAATAAATCACGCATGCTGTTTGCAGGATATCTATAGTGAGCACTAGTGATTGCAACGTGCAGTTAAATTTGTTCATCTTTGGTTTGAGGGATTGCTGACCATGCTTGTTGTTGTTATTCTAATTTGTGTGGCACAAATAAGATCATCAGTTTTATGGTTTCTTTTATAGTAAATTGTTTTTCAGCCAAATAATGATCACAATGGTGCTTAATTTGCTTGCCAGTTCATCGAGGAATTAGCAATAGAACCACGTGCTCGCCTTTGTCTTTGGTTGTCCACGGTCGTACCTCGCTCTACATGTTCTCAGCATCCTTAGGACATAAAGTCAACTGTTGATAAGAGAGTTTCTTGTCACAAGAGATCTTGTAACTTCTTGCAATTATAAATTGCCTGCTTGGGTTCCCCATTGGCTTTCCACGTGTCTTACTTGGAGCTAAAACTCGCGCCTAAATTTGCTTGGAGCCTTTGTGTATTGCCATCCTCACGCCCAAACGAGTGTAAACAGGTCAAATGTGACTCATCCAGATTTGTAAAGCACCAATGTTACTTCGTGCGGACCGAGCGCAGCTCCGCTGGTAAGGTTCCTTATGGTGAAACCGGTCTATCCAGGTTCTAGTCCTTAACTCGGCTCGGCACGGGTACTCGTATTTTCCTAGATTTATTCCAGAATTTAATTGGCACTATTATTTTAGCGGTAGGCAACGTGCCCGTCGACAACGAGGTTTCTGTGGTGAGTTCGTCAATAATTTGCTTCGGCCCAACAAAAAATATCCTTTGAACTTCAGGGGTTGCTTATCCTGCAACAACAATAAGAAGTAAGGAACTAAACAAAAGTTTTTCTCACTTCTTCCTTTTAAAGAAACAATTGGAACTTCTCTACAACTAGAACTATAATAAATAAATGTGAGTTATTGATGATTTTTTCTGAATGATATACCAATTTGAATGATGATTCTGAATATTGTTTTTAAACACCCTGATAAAATTTGTTGAGCCAATACTACTTGTGACATACTTCAATTTAACTACCAGCCCCTTAGATCATTTACTTTGACTACCCTAAATGTATTGATGGTATGTAAGTTGATGATGTCTTTTGTGCATCCACAAAAGGTCCTCAACATGCAACCTTATCAACTCTATTTTTCATAGAACTTACTACAAGATCTTTTAAAATTACTATATTTATTGAAAATATTTTGCATGAATAGTTCATTGATAATATGTACATATCTCAAATATGATTAGTTCTTCTTGAATGAGTGGTTAAATTAGTAGAGCTGGGCTATACACTTTGCAAGGTTTACAAAATTGCGAACAGAGGGAGTAGTACATGGAATAAATTAACCATGTTTTGAAAACAACTAGTGGAGACGCACATGCCGCAGGCATGTTATTAGAAGAATCCACTACACAATATTTTTTATTTTTTTATAAAAAGAATAAGTAAATGATAATTTTGTATTTATACTAAAGATGTAGATGCAGTAGGGATATATTTGAAAAAAACCCTAATAAACATGAATTTTATGTTAGGTAAACAATAATTTGATAGTTAAGCTCCCATAGTTGTTGATCCACTTTGATAGACACTGGTCTCTCCGTTAAAAATCCAGTGGAGATGCACATGCCGTAGGGATGTGTTTTAGCGGATCATTATATTTATAAAAATCTAGTCAACAAAGTCAAGCCAAATAAAAAAATCATTTAATAATACCATACACATATATGAGAATCACAAATAGTAATGGAATAGATGAGAAGAAATATTTTTCCTCTCACAATAGTTATTGTGGTTTAATATGATATCATGTAAACAGACACTTTTAGGAAATTCTTAACAAAAGACCAGGAAATCAGTTACTGTAGAATTTCTTGAAATGAGAAAATAGCGATGGAAATGGATATTAAGTAATTTTATAAATATTGTAGCTCAAACTTTTAGAATCTAGACCTTGATCCGCTTGTGGAGTCAACCACTCAACCTCTATCATGAGCAACATGAAGCAGGTACGACAGTCCATTTCTTTCTTCGAATATCTTTACGTTTTGCTTTATTCAACCCATTTTGCAATGTTGAAAAGAGGGAAAAGTCAATGAGTATTCTAGTGCTATTTTATTTTAATAAATAAAAACATTACAAGTTCATTCTTATAGACTCTAGATTGCTGTAATATATCCAAACAGTACGTAGATGGAGAAACCGTACCTGTAAATTCCTCCAAGTACAAGCATGATTCTTATTCATTGCAAATCAAATTCTACTCTATGGAACGCACCAACCCTACCCTACTGAATACCACTGCAAATCAAAAAACAAGAATTGGCTAGACCAGCTAATTCACCTAATCTCTCCACTTCACTCTGCACCTGAAACTTCACTGTTCTTTTGTGTATGATCTAGTTCAGTGATGGTACAGAGTAGCTGGTAGAGAACTAAAGCAAAAGAGTCCATCATTTTGCACCGGTAACTCAGTGCCATATGCCATAATCTATAAATAGTCCAAAGTTACTGACCGCTTGTAGGAAAAAAAATATCATCCAATATCAGCATAGCCGAAAAAAATGAGATCACATGTCAAATTATGGCCCCATTTATTATTAGAAATCAAGAGGCCTTAGATTCAGATTTTGTTTACTACGATTTAAATAAATCAACCTCATTGCCTTATGTTTCCAGATAAACCAAATCAATGATAATTACCTGGCAATCAGATCACATGAGGGAGGAAGGGCAAAGAAGGGGTGGATCTTACTTAAAGGTCAGAGGGATCCATCACTTCCCTTGTTGCTTTGCCAAAACACCCCAATGCATCCAATTCCACTATGGCGGCATGAGAATCACGAATACTCAATTAATTCTTAATATTAATTCTTAATATGGCAAGACTTGGCATGTGCATTTTGAAGATTGGTTTCTTCACATAAATATATGATTGAACATCTAAAAGGCTTGCATGATAGATTGGAATTTGCATCCTAGTCATTATAAATTTGTTCCGAAAACCATTACAAAAGATATTTTCGTAACTGGACAGTTGTAGGAACCTTACTACAAAACATATTGGTATCCACTAAATTTGGAAAAGAATTGAGATCTGCATGTATCCTAAATAACTGAATAAGATTAGGAATTGGGGTGCTTGTCATTCCTACCATCTGCCATAACTGGATCAGATTTCTACAGTTTTAGTTCTTCTAGTAGTCATCTCCAGCTTTAGAGCCTAGAAATTGGAGAGCTTGTCATAGCCAAAATCACCTAAATAAATTAATAGGTATCAAAGCATGAAACCAGATGAAACCAGATAGGCAATCAAATAGTAGAGGATAAAGAAACCAAACGAAACCAGATATACTGAAATAGGGAATTACAGAGGAGGGTGCTCACAAGGCCACATATTTTCATAGTAGTGATAACTGCATCAGATGATGGCTTTTAAGATAACAACCTTTTTCATTTGAGAGCTGCAAATAGCATGCGAGTATGCAAAGAATTTCAAGCTAAGGTGTAATAATATTTCCTTTCAAAGTACATGTAGTTGCTGCTGATATTTTTCAGTATATTTCTCAGGTCTCCTACTTCCACTGCCTTCCTGTAACATATTCACTTTCATATTAGAATTTTTGTGTTGAAAGTGACGCAAATGCAACAAAAAAGAATGATACACCTGATACAGCAAGGAAAATCTAGTATATAAATCAATTACAGATTTATGTCATCCTACTTTTACTTTTAATCAACATCAACACTTTGTAAACCAAAGAAATTAAAGCTAGGCAACAAAAAATGCCTCATTCATCCATGATCCATGGTAGCATGGAACCAGCAGCACCCATAACCCTCCAAGGCGCGCACTGTTTTTCAATATCATATTTTGAACTAAAAAAATCAATATCTATACAAACCAGACAGTGAGATATTTACCACTCATCACTTGTATGATGGACTGTGTATGACAATGATCCAAGAACTTGAGCATAGCTTTGCATATACCAATTTTATCTAGATATTTCAGATTGTAACATACCTATGAGATGAGATGTAGAAACACTTGGCAGTAGCACGGAGGCACTTCTATAAAAATGAATGTGAGCACTGTTGTACCCTGCGCTTCACACCTTGGATGATTGCTTGGATGAAGAAAAAAATAATGAATACGACAATATGATTTGCAGGTGACACTAATTGATGTAGTGAAAAATTCCTTGAACATTGCACATAATTGTACAATACACTAACTATGGAAGATGACCAAACAAGAGTCCATTTTATCTCCTACCTTTGAAAGCAGTGAAACTAACAGACATGAAGATGAAGTATGCAAGATTACAAATAATAATGGTTCAAAATTGACCACCTAGAAACTAATCTTCACATCACTCCAGAAAACAAATGGCTACAACTGGCATCATCCTGAAAGATTCTGGCATCCAATTGAATGCAAATCATCATATAGCTCGGTGATCTCAAAGCAGCAATTGATTTGGATCTCAAACAGGCAAATGTTCTGATACTAATCAAGAAACTTTTCATGTGCATGGGCAACATTCTAGAGAGCGACAAAATATAGTGTCCAAATTTAGCAGTAATTATACACAGAAAGTAATTGTCAAACGTATGTTGGAATGCTGGAAGCTGAATGAATATGTGATTTGCATCAATGAATGGTGCTGTTACTAATAATTTTAAAAGGGCTCTCGAAGTAGCACTCTGTTGGCAAGATGCAAAACAATAGGAAGGGACTTACTTTCTTTAGGATGCAGTGATTGAATCTATGTCAACTCTCCATTATTGCAATACAAATCTCCATGTCATGAAAAGGTCCAATGGTGATGCTACCTTCCAGAGAGCCATCCCGTCATGTCCCACCTCAACCTATACAATTTGACAAAGTGACACATTAGTGTAATATAATTTTTTAAGAGCACAAATTACAGAAAATCAGATTAGTTGCACAATGTATAACAGATTTCATAAAACAAAAGGTAACTTTCATTTATCAGCTTTCACTTTGTCTATTTAGACTACGCCATGCATCTCCATTAGCTGGCCATTCTATATTGTGGCAAGATTAGTTGCAAATTCCTGAACAGAAGCGTTTCATCAAGCAAGTGAGCAGATGCCAGAAGGCATGCATGGCAAGTTATTCCAATATAATAGCAAGCATCTGAATTAGTGATATTCTCATTTAATTCAACAATTCAATTAGCAGAATGGTATATCATGGCCAACCCATTTTATATCATTAATAGAGTAGTAGAGGTAGCTAGCTACAAACTAAGAGATTATCATGTTTATTTCTCTTCCGAGACTTTCAAGCGTAACATGGCAGATTGGACTCTTCTACAATTACTAATGCTCTCAGGTACTACGGTCGGACATCTAATTCTACAATGTACTAAGGATCATCAAGTTGGCTACTTGACTCACATGCATGTAAATAAACCAAAGACAGAAGATGCAATTGATTACATGTTTAGGCAAGACATTTCATCAAACACTTGGTGAGTAAGGGCACCTGAGACTAAAGCATCCTTGCACAACGACCACTGACTGTCTTTGAAAATGTACACTTCATCCTATCCCGGCTTGTGGCCAGCACTCTAGTCACAGCGCCGCTAGCCTGCACGACGCACGCAGGAAGGCAGCGGCGGTGTACTGGCCACCGTTTGCAAGACTGCGAAGTACCGGACAGTGGTGAAGCTCGTGGTGAAGCTCCTCCTGCAGGGTCACGCAAGCAGATGCACCCGCACGCCGAGCAGCCCTGCACACCCACCCACGAACCAAAGATGTTGATGGCACTCAGAGTAGGCCAATGGATCGGCGGCGCATGCCGATGAGGGGATGAAGCAACCGCCGCCGCCGCCGCCACCACCGCTGCACCACGCGTCATGTCGGTCACCGTGCGTGTGCAAGCAGCGACGACCGTGGACGAGAGAAAGTGGGAGGCGGCTGAGCTCCTAGCCTCCTCCCAATCTCCCATCCATGGCGCGAATATGGTCGGGAACAAAGAGGGCGAATCTAGCACCACAACGGGGACAATGATGGCACGGTGCGCTCGGGAGCGATGGCAACTTGGTGGTATCCAGCATCCCTTCCATGCAACAAGCGGTGGGGTCCTGCCCCCATCCACGCGACGGCAAACCCTATCCTTCCATTCCCCTCTTTCGAGCATCCGCCGCCGAAGCTACTCGATCTCATCGCAAATGCACAACAGCGCCTCTGTCTGAGTGCCGCCCGCTGCCCACTGAACCCGAGCACCGATCGAGCTTCATGCAGATGGTGAGGGGAAGGCATAGCATGGCGGCGCAGATCGGGAGGGGGACGAAAGCGGTGGATGAATTGACGCTACGCTTCAAAATTGAATTGATTGATTGTATTAGTTGATTGGCTGATTTCGCGGAGTAACTCAGGCGGGGAACCGGGTACGCGCGGGCAGATATGCGGGGCGAGCGGTGACAAAACATTCCGCGGTTTGGCAGAATCATTTTCCTTCTGCTCATTTTTTCAGTCCACCGTGGTGCTGTCAAACCTCCAACCTGATATGTGGGTCCATCTGTGAGTGGTAAGGTGGACCTAATCTTGGTGAGAAATGTTCTCAATTCTTTCATCCTTTATAGTATAGATGTGCAACAATGGTTTGCGCTCTATGATCATTTGACACGCAAAAACTGTATGGAAAGAACATAGTGATATAATTAGAGAAAAGTGGTTAAGGATAGCTAGATCTGTGTTTGAACTTATACAACCAACTATTAGGAACCTTACCATACCCTAGAACACTTTGATGGTGGAAACAATTTACTGCTTAATCTATATAAAATATAGAAACCAATCATGGATTTGATGTGTACTGTACCAAACGGCTCCAATTCGCTGGATGAAAACTAAAGCTGTACAAAACAGGGATTCAAAATGATCTGATAAATATAAATAACAAAAGAAGAACCCACGCCATGCTTTGGAGGGATGTAATAATAAAAGAAGAAAATGCACCAATAACATCAAATAATTTATAATAGGTACTTTAGTGTTTTCAAATAGTGGGCTATAGCAGTTTCGTGGAGACGATGCTGCGTGACCACTGTAATAGAAATAGCAGATACTAATAGTGTTTTGAGAAACCTACCGTTAAATCCTATATACAGCGCACTATTTAAAACATTGACCACATTTGATATTGAAAATATTATTTAGGACTAAATTTCCTTTAAATAGAAGTAAGGTAAAATACCTGAAGTGTTATTTTGAAAGAAAAAAGTGGTGCAGAGATTTAATTGGTGGTAATAGTACACCTGGGAGGAGCTCACTCTCTCATCATCTGAACAAAATCTGACCAGTGTTGCATGTCACCGATGCAGAGGTAGCGGTTGTCCATGCGTGTCCACATGTTTTCTTAGAAACACATTACAGACGCAGACGCTCATATACACACACATATTCAGCCCTATGAATACACGCATGTAACCCTACCCTTATGCATGAGCACCTACACGTGACTGAGCTGACACATCCTCGAGATTGACGAAATCACCACATGCGCCTCACTGTCGACGGGCACATCATGTACCATTAAAAGAATAATGCCGGTTAAATTCTGGAATAATCTAAAAAAATACGAGCACCTGTACCGAGTCGAGGACTCGAATCCAGGTGGACAGGTTCCACCATAAGGAACCTTACTAGCTGAGCTACGCTCAATTCGCATTCGTGTCCACGTATTCATGTACCAATATATGGGCACATGGAACTTTCTGCACATCAACGTACGCAACAACCTAATTCGTGAATAGTTTGCCTTCTTCGTGTCCTTCCACTACCTCTACCAGGACTTAGAGCAACTCCAACCCAAGCCTCAACCGGACTCCTATCCCAGTTTTGAGAGTTTTGGGGTAAAAAAAAACATCTCCAACCGACACCTCAACCGAGCCCCGACTCTCATCCGTCGCCCCGAGCTCCTACATTTAGGAGCTCCTACTCGAGCTCTCATCTGGTCACAGGACCAACTGCCAGCATGCGTGCCCTGGCTCGGAAACCTCCGAATCAAGGTCCAGCCCTTTCTCCGGCGTGGATTCGAGGTACATAGTAGATCCAGCGCTGCCGCTGCCTGTCGCCGCAGTCATCCTTCTGCCGCGCCGCTGTTGCCTGTCACCGCGGTCATCCTACTGCAGCGCCGCCGCTGCCTATCGCCTCGGTCATCCTTGTGCAGCGCCACCCACTGCCGCGTCCGCATCCTCATCTTGGCACGCTGCTACCCGGGCAAAGTGACGGGAGGGAGGGAGGGAGAGGACAGAGCAGAGGAGGGATAGATGGATTTAATTCATCGATACATGTCAATGCAGTTTTGTGTTCTGAAAATTGATACCTGGCTTTGTGTCCACGAAATTATTGAAGTATTCTTTTTGATAAAGGAAACTTTATTAATTTCAAGTAATGTTACATCAAGATGATACAACAATGCTTGAAAAATTTCCGACCTCTGTCTAGTGGCACACAGCCTAACAAAAGAGGAAACTCTAATGGCTATCAATATAATGGGTGAAAATATATCACATGTTAGTTACAAGATATGAATAAAAAATAAAGATGAGTGGGGAAAGTAGGGAGACATATGAGAGATTGGTTGGAGTGCAAAAGAAGTAAGTGAGTCAAATATGGATGAGAGTTCTCGTATGATGAAGTAGGGGCTCAAATATGAGAGATGGGTTGGAGTTGCTCTTACTTCCCGTATATACGCAGATGCTCACATACACGCACGTACACTTAACCCTATAAATACACGCATATAATCTACCCCTATGAGCAACCTTCTAGAGACTGAGCCGGCAGATTCTTGAGATTGACGAAGTCAATATAAACGTCTCGCTGTCGACGGGCACATCGAGTACCACACTGAAATAATAATGCCAGTTGAATTAGAAAAATGCAAGCATCTGTACCGAATCAAGGATATAAATTCAGGTGGGCAGGTTCCACCGTACCACAAGAAATCTTACCAGCTGAGCTATGCTCGCATGCGTATCCATATGTTCATGTACCAATACATGGCACGTGGGATTTCCTGCACATGAACGCTACGCAACAACCTAATTCATGAATAATTTGCCTTCTCTGTGTCCTTCCACTACCTCTACCAGGACTTACTTGCCAGTGATCACTTGTAGTTGCACAAGAACCGGCAGTGATTGCTGTATCACTGCCAGTCCTTTGGTAGCAATTCCGGATCAATTATTTTTGTCAATGGATTATTGTCCGGATGATGCCTTTCATATGATTGCAAAAAATTAACTGCACTCATATGCAACCGGCTGAAAATGATGGTAATGGAGTTAGGAATTGATCTTACAAACTGAGTAGAGACGACAGGTTTAAAACCACTTCTTCGTTTGCTCGGATGTTTAAAACTGTTAGAGCGAGATGTTGGATCTCAGCTGGCATGGCGACATAGTACCTTTTATCCTTCCAGATGGCTAGTTTTTCTTTGTCTTTAGCTGTAGATTGTTTCTTCAACTTTGTTGTTTTGTAATTTGGCTAAGTCTATTTAGGTGTGAGATTAGGTGTGTGTTACAAAATCCCTGCTTTTTTTAATGAAATGTTTTGCCCAGATAAATTTAAGAAAAAAAACTCATGTGTTGTTTTTGTGATCGATGCAGGGAGAATGTATAAACTATTTTATACATTGTACCCTTTCTCGACCTGCCTCGTCCTTGAAAGCTGCTAGACAAACAGAGTCCGGCTCTGGGCTGCGCCATACTGACGACTGCTTCCAATATATAGCCCAAATCATCGGGCATGTGTAGCAGTCACCTGCACTGCATAAACAATTCTACGTGGCTGCGCAGCCTCTTGCGTTTTATGTTCTTACAAATTCCTACCCCGTCGTCGCCTTCTCCGGCTAACGAACCTGCTGATCCGTGCGTCCATATACAAAGCTCCTATCTTAACTACTAATTAGGCTCGCTAATGGTCCTGCCAATAAATACAGGCTCCTGCTACGCTCATTTCCATCACTCATCTGCCATCTGCTCATAGCAATCTGCTAGTAGCTCCAGTGCCGAACGACCGGCCATGGCAAAGATCCACCTCTACATGGCCGCGGCCTGCGCCGTCGTGCTCGCGCTCGCAGCCCCGACACTCGCCGGCGACCCTGACATGCTCCAAGACGTCTGCGTCGCTGACCTCGCCTCCCGTGAGTAATCTATCAATCGTTTCATGTTTCTTGCCTCCTTTATGCGCGCTTAATATGTTGCTCGCTGCTGACCGGTGCGTGGTTTTATAGCGATCAAGCTGAACGGGTTCCCGTGCAAGGCGAACGTGACGGCGGACGACTTCTTCTTCCCGGGGCTGAGGAACCCTGGCAACACCAACAACGCGGCGGGCTCCGTGGTGACGGCGGCCAACGTGGAGAAGTTCCCCGGCGTGAACACCCTGGGTGTCTCCATCGCGCGCATCGACTATGCCCCGGGCGGCCAGAACCCGCCGCACACGCATCCGCGCGCCACCGAGATCATCTTCGTCCT
Source organism: Panicum hallii (assembly GCF_002211085.1). NCBI lineage: Eukaryota > Viridiplantae > Streptophyta > Magnoliopsida > Poales > Poaceae > Panicum > Panicum hallii. The sequence continues at coordinate 50,327,254 of NC_038046.1, forward strand.
GGAGGGCACGCTCGAGGTCGGCTTCATCACCACCGCCAACAAGCTCTTCACCAAGATCATCTGTAAGGGTGACGTCTTCGTCTTCCCCAGGGGGCTCGTCCACTTCCAGCAGAACAGGGGACACGGCCCCGCCGCTGTCGTGGCCGCCTTCAACAGCCAGCTCCAGGGCACGCAGGCCATCGCCATGACACTCTTCGGAGCCACACCGCCGGTGTCCTCCGACATCCTAGCCAAGGCCTTCCGGATCGGCAATGGGGAGGTCGACGCCATCAAGGCCAAGTTCGCGCCCAAGTAGAGAAGACTTCGGCCTTCTGCATTCGTTTATTTCACTTCTGAATAATCGGTAGTTAAATTTGTCCATCTTTGGTTTGAGGGATTGCTGAGCGCGCTTTGTTGTTTAAATCCAATTTGTGTGACACCAATAAGATCATCAGTTTATGGTTTGTGTTATGTTCAACTGGTTTTTCAGCCAGATTATCATCGGAATACTGCTTAATCTTCTTTGCTTGTTTGCCAATTCATCGAGGAATTAGCAACGATAACATTATAACAAGCGCGCGCCTTTGGCCTGGCCTCTGGTATCAAAGGATACTGCCTCCATGGCGCCACGCCACCAGTGTCCACACTGACATCCCGGCTAAGGCCTTCGGGATTGGCAGCCGGCCAGGAAGGTGGACACCATCAAGAACGAGGTCGATCATGCCAAGAAGATACTTTTGACCGTTCGCATTCAGAGAGTTCTGAATAAATTGAGTATGCCGATAATGCTGGATGCATCGTGTAAGCCAGTGATCACAGCGTCACTTGAATTCTATATTTGTTCTTCTTTGGTTTGAAAAGTATTGCCGAGGGTCATCTGGGAGTGACCGAGAGTGGTTACTATCTTTATGATTTTTCTCCTCCAATTGCCGACGGTGTTGTAGCGTCACAGGACTATTTCCCAAGGGTATAGTTGAAGATCATCTGACCACCAATCACCGACTAACCAACTCTCAGCAATAACATCAGATCGTGCAGTGGAAAGGTCGCTGGCCACGCTTGAGTAGTATTTGTGCTTGATCATTTCTATGCCTTTTTCTCGACCATCGATCTTTAATTTGAAGTGGGAGAAACAGAGACATGGTAACTCAGCTGGCATGATGGTACTGAAGTCACTAGTATTTGTTGGCTTGCAAAGGATAAAATCCAGCGGATTATCACAAAATAATCTATCATACATGCTATAAATGCTTAATATATCATATGAGGTTGTGTATTTTGCTTCTTTTTTTTACAACTGCAGATCTGATGCTGACAATTGAATGGTATATGTGCATGAGTCCCATGTCAGTTCCGATGAATAGAGTGCATAAACAATAAGTCAAGAGTCTACAAACACTTCAGTTTATAATACTGGCATTATCCCAGAAATACTAAAAAATTTCAAAAAAAACTCTAAAATAATAACACTGACCATGCGCGGCTTAGTTTCTAGTTATTCACTCTAACAAACCCTCATAGAGAGTTTATTCAAGTAAACATATTAAGATACTGATTCCACCGTGTGGAGTTTATATATTCAAGTACACATATGAAGATATTCGATCCATTATTCTTATTCCTCCACCTTGATATACATATCTTCTTACAAGGCCGACTTGTGCGAGAGCATTGGAATATGAGCTTGCACTTGTAGGCAGACCACTGTCTTGTGTAAACTTTCTTTCAGAGGGGTGAACTTCATGCGAAGAGCCTGCAGCCGCTGTGTGGAGAACTTGTATGGTTTGACCATTGGTGCAGTATCATCCTTAGACCTAATTGAGTCAACAAAATTAGGAGTTACTAAAAATAGCAAACACAGGTTTCATTTTGTGGCTAGAGTCTAAATAAATTGCTTTGGGAATATTTCCTTTTCAACAAATTTGCAGGATTTTTCAGATATAGCTCAAGAACCAATAATCGTAAATAGAAAGAGGATTTGGAATGACGGTTCTAATTGTTCCTAAACTAGTACATCAACCTATGTTCCTACATGGGCTAGAATCTTAGAAAACATAAGTATTAAAAGTTCATGGATAAATCTAGGACCGACAATAAACCAAAATTGCATATCTTCGCTCTATCTTTATTCATTTCTTAATATAATATGCACGTAAATACTCTATAATCTCTATCTAGTTGTGATATTTTTTTAACAATTACTCTTAGCTTGAGTTATGTCAAGTATGGTTGAAACCTTAGCTTGAGTTACCACCACATGTATGTGTTTATTTGAGACCTTAGCTTGAGTTATGTCAAGTATTGCTGCAGCCATGAGTCATCACTCCATGAAACTAGATTTTGGCTTTACAATTTTGATCTTATTAGATCCTATATTTTTTCTCCACATGGTAACTTGAAAATTTAATGTTATTGCCCTATTACTGAAAACTCTATGATGTATTTTATTAAAAATATGAGTTCCATATCCTAGACGGAGGTGGGTAATTTAGATATAAGTTAGGGGTTGCAACGGATTATTCTTGTGTAATTTGAATGCGACTTTAGGGGTTTACTTTAGATTATTTTTTATAATGGCAAAGATGGTTAATTTAGATGTAGATTTTAGATTATTTTTTATAATGGCAAAGGCGGTTAATTTAGATGTAGATTTAAGGGGTTACTTTAGATTGTTTTCCATAAGGACAAATGTGGGCAATTTAGAAGAATATTAGGCCCAATGGCTATTATTATTAATTATGGTTATAGCTTATTGGATTGGTGGTAAGATATTCCTATATTTTGTGAGAAATTATAGGGTCTGTCCCTTCTTTTAGTGTCTCATGAAGATTAACAAGGTGAAGCCCCCAATTAGTAATAGTAATTTATTTTCTTGAAAGACTACTCGAAACATCCGTGTTTAATTTTCTTACAAGAAGATTGCAGCAAAATTATCGACCATGAATTATACTTGAAAGTGTTTAGTTTGGTGACACCCTCTTATATCATTTGTTTAAAGGAACATAGTAGTGGTAATTAGATATCTTTTTAGGTATTAATCTAGTATAGTTTGCAAACTTCGGTGGATCTTCAGTGCTTAATCCATATAATACAAACACAAAAGGTGGGATTAAAAAACTTGCCCTCTCACAGTATTATAAAATAACAAGAATTATGAAAAGCATATTCTAATAATTATTATTTTGGAGAAAAAAAGTTTTTTTGCTACCAATTTTGATGGGACCTGATATACATATATGCTATACAAAGGAAATAAAAACAGAATTTTCATCATGAGAATTAGAGTTGTACAACAATTTTGACTGACCACACATGATATTTAAATTGCTAGCTGTGTGTTTAATCTTGCATTATACTCATACTTGTAGGATAGTATACTTTTCATCGTTCATAGTTACTTCTCCACAAAAGTAATGCTAAAATAAACCCGCTATCGCAAGGAAATGTTTGAACTTCAAATAAGAAGTGCATATATATGCTTGGTAGTGATTGGATACTGTAGGACGAGCTCTCTTTCTTTTGAAAACTATAGGACGAGCTCTCTCATCATCCGTATAAACTCCGAACGGTGCACCACCTCGCCAACGCAGAGATAGCGTCCGCGCGCAGTACATGGGCACGCACGACATCGACGTACCCTGAAACAGTGTTCGGATACGCCTTCTTGGTGCCCTTCATGTAGGAGACAATGAGCAGTTCTATCCCCAAGTTCAGTGTCGGCTGCAGCATTTCACCTATCGTCCACGAGGGCAGGACCACCAGCAGCTCTATCGCTCTCTTTGACACCTCCTCCATTGTTGTTTTCTCAGCAACCGTCTTCGCGTAGCAGTAAAAGTTCTGTAATATAGCACATGTTCTGTTATTATACTGTTAGGCTGTACTTAATAATTTTCATCGTCTTACTAGATTACCGATCGACTCATTTGCAGACTAATCGTTCATTAGATCAGGGCTAGCTCGTAGACCTTTGTTTGTAAGCAGTATTCAAGGTCACTCCAGCAACTCTCATCCACAACATGATCAGGGCTCCTGTGAGGGTTCATATATGGACAGCACCATAGGATGAAGTGAACACCACGCGCTGCACTGCCGTGTCTGCTGCAGCGTTGATGACATTCTTCGTTCCCTCGGTAGCAACCGCCATGAGTTCCTGCAGGTTTCGCATCACACACAGATATAGTGTGGATTGGACTGGAAACAGACTTGCATACTCATGCAGGAGATTCAGATTAACGGTGCTTAATGATCGATCGATGGGAGTAGAAACTCACTGGGTCGTTATCTAAAACCGGGGAGGCGACATGGAAGACGCCGTCACATGAGGTGAACGCAGCACAGAGCGACTTGTAGTCCAGCAAGTCAGCACGGCACAGGGAGAGCCGTTCTTCAGCTCCATCCAGTGACTGCAGATGAGCATTCTTACGGTCCTCTAGCACGGGTAAAAGGGTAATCAGACGTCAGTAACTGTCGAGTAGAAAACGCAGCCGCTGCATCGGAAGCCCGAGAGGACTACTCACCGGGGTTCCTCGTGGTGCCCCTCACGGCATAGCCACGCTGGAGCAGCTCCTTGACGAGCGCCGACCCGATGAAGCCGCCGGCTCCGGTGACGCACACCAGCCGCTCGCCGGCCGGCCAGACCATGCCCGACCGATCCGATCCGTTCATCGCTGCTGTGAATCTGTGATCTGCGGTCAGATTAATAGCACAAAACACACCCGGTGCCGCTCAGCCGCTGGCGCTGCCAGCTGCCTGCAGGCGGCGCGTCGTCCGGCGCCCGCGCAGGAGTGCACGCGCACCCGCTGGCCGCTGGTGCGGTCCTCTTGCGGTGGCGCCTTGGGGCTAGGGCCTGGGCGGTTGGGTGCGGCCGCGCGACGCGTGGGACGCCTGGCTCGCGGCCGACGCACGACGCCGCCGGCTGCCCGTTCCTTGTCCGCCGCGAGCCCGCGACCCGCGGTCAACCGGAGCGCCTGGCCGCCTGCGGCTGTCCCCCGACTCGCCGCCGGCAGCCGCCTAGGTTCAGGCACCGCGCGTCCACACCGCCGTCGGGGATTGGAAATTTGAAATCGGGAGCAGGAGCATGCCGGAGCAGGAGGACGGATCACGGAAGAAGCTCGCCGGAGTCGATTTCAGATTGTGGGCCGATTGCTGCCCATCTGCCCTTTGGGCTCAATATTCGTTTTAGCGTTTTGGCGGCCACGCATCTCTCTCGTAGGCGGCGAAGGGAAACTATATCTAACGCATGTCTCTCTCTCTCTCGCGCGCTCGCTCGCGCTCGCATGCCTCTCAAAGGCTCGCATGCCCGCACCCACACCCGGTGCTCCTCACGCAGCTCATCTCCCTCTACGCCGCCGCGGGCCGCCTCGCCGACGCGCTCCGCGCCTTCCGCGCCCACCTCGCCGCCGCCAACCTCCGCACCTACGCGGTCCTCGTCTCCGCCCTCGCGCGGCCGCGTCCGGGCCTCGCGTTCTCGCTCCTCTCGGGCGCATGCCGCTGACTCCGCCTCGGCCCCCACCTCGTCTCCGCCGTCCTCGCCGCCTGCGCCGGCCTCCCTCCCCTCTGCGGCCACCAGGTCCACGCGCGCGCATCCAAGGCCGTGCCTCCTCGCGACGTGTTCGTCTACACCGGGCTGGTCAATGCGTACGCCAAGGCAGGGGACATGGCAGCGTCCAGGAAGGTGTTCGACGAAATACCTTGCCCGGGCGTGGCGTCCCGGAACGCGCTCCTCGTTGGTTACGCCAGGAACAAGATGTATGTCGAAGCGCTGTCGGTGTTCAGGAAGCTGGCAGGGAAGGGGCGGGAGGTGCTTCTGGATCAGGTGAGCGTGTCAAGTACTCAAGTGTGCTGAACGCTTGCTCCTGGGCGGGCATGGTGAAATTTGGTCGCCAGGTGCATACGTGCGCTGCCAAGGTGGGGCTGCACCTGGGCGCAGTCTGTGTTAGCAATTGACATGTACACCAGGTGTGGGTGCTCGCGGGAAGCTTTGTCCTGTTCGATGCTATGGATTGCAGGGATGTCATCACGGAGAGCCACTTCAAGGAAGCTTGTATCTTGTTCCAGTCCATGGTCAGGGATGGTGTCTTGCCCGATGATGTGTCCTATGCTACTGCATTGCAGGCATCAGCATGTATGCTGTCATGGGCTCTTGGAGCAAGCATACATGCCTCTGTAATCAAGACAGGGTTCTTGGACAGTGATAGCATTGCTAGCTCGCTTATCACCATGTATTCAAAATGTAGCAGCTTGGCATCCCTCCGGACCACATCACATTTGTTAGTGTTCTCTCTTCCTGTAGCCACAACGGACTTGTTGAGCAAGGACGCAAGTACTTCAATTTGATGACCCAAGTTCATAAGATCACACACCTTCGACTGAGCATTATCCCTAGTATTTCCTTTCCTTCATCCCTCCACCAATTTTAATCAGAGAGAAGAGAAGTGCAGGAACTCGGATAACAATGGCTCGACACCAGCTACGAAGGTGAATTTAGGAGATGGATGTACGTATAAAGCACTTAATGAGAAAAGAGAATTGCAGGATATGCACATGCCAACACACACATACTTATGATTAAGTTACTTTTATATTGGTACCTCAGCAGGATTATTACTCAAGGTAGAGGATAATCAAACTCAATAAAAGCAGCTTCATACTCACCGATGCGCTGGAATAAGCTAACAATTATATCTTCTGCTACATTACACATGCTAAATAACGGGTCATAACCGCGCGCCAAAGGCGTGCCATTTTGAGTTTAGTCATAAAGTGAGCAAATAATCTAACATCGCAATTAAAATAATCTACAAGTAAACATTTCTCCACACGTGAATAAATTGTTCTACATGGAGAATAAATATATGCATGTTACGAACAAATAGTTCTTACATGTGAATAATTTAGTTTATAAAAGTAAACAAATAATTTAACAAAGCGAATAAATTAATCTATAAACTTAATCTATAAACTGAATAAAATGGCTGCATATGCAAATAATTCTACATGGAGAATAAATGTGTCGACATCACGAATAATTATTCTCCTAATTGAATAAACTAATCTAAAAAATTAAGAAAAATTTTAGTATCATGAATAAAATAGTATATAAAAGGGAACAAAATAGTTCCACATGGGAACAAAATGTTCTTGGTGGAAAACAAATGAATCCACATCACAAACAAACCATTCTTACATGCAAACAAAAAGTTCCAATGATAATACACAACCCCTATAAATGTGGTTGGGGAGGTCCTTACTTAGGGCTCTCTATTGTGTTCTTAGTTTAAACGATGCTTTGGTTTTCTTTCTACTTGAGCTGAATTCTACGGAAATAATAAGCTCTTTTACATGATGGTTCAGATATCTAATGAAACCATTACCTAGGCCTCATTAAAGACAATATTTCACACTCGAATACAAAACTAGGAAAAGAAATGATAGGATTTCCAACAGAATACAAAGCACCAAGAAAGTGAAGACTAAATTTGCATCCAAATGGAAAAGCGCACAGCGCAAAGAGAGACTAATATTTTGGCTCCAGGGTCTCCTACTTCCTGTAAAATATCTGCGCTTTCTACAAGCTCCATATCTGGGTCCTTTTTCCATGCCATGCCTTTTTGCAAATTGTACTATGGTAATATACAGATGTCTGGCCACAAATGAAGTTTTCAATTTTGTTTTCAGATAATGTAAGAAAGTTATAGCTCCAGCCTCTTCATGGAAGAGACATTAATCCAACATTATTACATAATGTAATCAGTGCTACCAACACCACAACAATATGTGTCTTGAAAGGCACCACATATAAATCAAAGAGCCATATGTTAAATTAGTTGTTTTTAGATGGAGTCACCTATATATCACAATGTACTACGCTATTGATACATAGAACTTTTACAAAGACTGGAAGCACCAGAAATATTTAATATGTTACTTAGGAGTTTGAGGTTTTGGAGAATTCAGGTCAAGAAAAGCATGATGCTACAAATTAGAAGTTTGAGGTTTTGGAGGCAGCTTTTGGAAACATAACTAACAAGGAGGTTATAATATTCACATCATGTTGTTGTGGTCGTTACATTACATCCTGTCCTACACGGTACCAGATAGGATAATATTCATATTATATAATTTTAAAATAAAGTTGTGTTTAGGGTGGCCATAATTACTTATGACCAAAGAACAAAGCCGAAATGATCGAGCCAAAGTCAATGCCATTCCCGGCTCTAAATGAGCATTGGGTCAAGCTTACCTCATTGATCTGGGGCCACACCTATTTTGCTCGGATCCAATTACAAGTAAATTGTTCAAAACACGAAGATAGAGGATTGATTCCCTTATGGAAAAACAAGATAGGCAAACAAATTTCCCAAACACAGAAAAAATTTATAAAAAAACAAAACAAAACAGGAGGGGAGAAGAAGGGGTGAAGCGAATTTAGGGTTAAAGGGGTGAAGAGAATTAGGGGTTGTAGGAACAAAGCTAGAGTCCTCACATGGTTTGCTCCCCTCCTCGGCATCCATCCCTTCCCTCGAGCCAAAAAGAAGCAAACCAAAATCCCAAAACCAAAATCCCAAAAAGAAGGAAAAGTACGAAAAATTAACACCCTTTTATTTTTAAATGTATATGACATTTAAATGTTATATGTTCGCACAAACAAAAGGAGCATTGGTCATTGTCCGTTCAAGTTTATGTTATGAAACATATACTCCTTAACATGCAACAAAAGATAGTTTCTTATCAAACCTATTGAGGTTATTTTATTGGTGTAATGACATCATTATCAGTTCAATTTACATTATGAAACATATGCTCCTTAATGCTTAATGGGCAACAAAAGACAAATTAGTTAACAAAACATATCAAAGTTTTTATAGAATACGCAAGAAAATTGCGTATTTTTGCATTAAGACAGAAAAATAGAGTGTTGTAGTGCTCCCCTCGTGCTTTTGAGAATGTATTACATAAGAGAACTAGAGCACCGAGGGGAAAGGGGTGCGAAGGAAAAGTAAACGGACTACTCCCCTCCGAGGCAACCTAGTGCTACTGCTCCCGCGGCGACCCAAGTTTCAGCTTCGGTCTTGAGTCTTGTTGCAGGCTGCCGCTCGGAAGACCTTGGCATTCCTTTCTTTCCAGACTTCCCAGGTGACGAGTGCAAAGAGGGTATCAAAACCTCTTCTGTGTTCGCTTGTCCACAGAAGGCGTAGCTTCTCCCAACGCTCCAGCAAGGTAATGACTGCCCCGGGTGTAGGACAAAGTTTGGCAAAAGCAGCTAGAATGTTTACCCACAATTGCTTGGTGAAGGAGCAGTTTATGAAGAGGTGCTCGCTTGTCTCCGGTTCCTGATCGCACAACTGGCAATCCGCCACCGTGTCTGCAATCCCATGCCTGGGTCGACGGTCGGTGGTCCAATGCCTTCACATGAATGCGGTCCAACCAGTTGTCAGTCCAGATAAACGCTAGGCAACCATTCCCCATTGTAACAGTAATGGAGGCGCCGAAGAAATCCCTGACAGCGGGCTCGATTTGCAAAGGTAACTCGGCCCAAGCGCGGTTCTGATCCAATATAACATATCAAAGTTATTTTAGATAATAATTAAAACCCATTGAATGCCTAGCACACTACCATCTTATATTATAGGAAAGGGATAAAGTTGTAAAAAGGGGTTTACAGAAGCAAATCTTGATTTTAGGGACAAAGAAGGTTTATCAAAGACGAAAACGAATAAAAACGTATTTTTCTGAAGAAAAAATAAGGGAAATACAGTAAGAGGGGAGATGAGACAGATTTATATTAAAAAAAGAATAAAAACATTTTTTTGGGGAAAGGAAAGAAAAGGGTGCGATGAGGCGAAGCGAACTGGTGGCGGAGCGGCGGGTCTAGAGTCTAGACCGCTAGAGTCCTCCGGAAGGTTCGGCCGCCTCGCCGCCATCAGCCCCTTCCCTTGCGCCCGAAGAAAGAAGCAAACCAAAATCCCCAAACTAATCCAGAAATAAAAGGGGTCCGGTGCCGCGCGGCGACAGAAAGGCGGAGGAATTTCAAGCATAGAGTTTGCGTGTGACGGCGAGCTGCGCCTTTGGTTCTGTGGCGGGCGGCCGGCGGTCTCGGAGATGGGGGCCGGCATGAGCAGAGGCCGGCGGCGCGGCTTCGGCCTCGAGGCGTCGAGGGGGATGCTGCCCCTGCTGGCGCTCCAGGTGCTGATGGAGTACGGCCGCGCGGGCGCCTCACGGCCGCCCGTGACCGCGGCGCTGCTCGCCGCCAACACGCTGATCTACCTCCGGCCCGGCGCGCTCCACGAGATCCTGCCCTCGCTTGCTCGAGTCTCCTTCAATCCGCAACTCATCATCGAGGTACCCAACATTGCCTACCTATCCACTGAGTTATCAGAGGACGGAATTTCAGTACACGCATAAAAACCTCCAAACTTTTTCTGATAGCGAATTGCAGTAGGGTATGCTTATTAGAAGACGGAATTTCAGTACACGCATCAAAAACCCCACCCTTTTTTCTGATAGCGAGTTGCAGTAGGGTATGTGCCCATGTGGTAGGAAAGGGGAACGAACAAGTGCAGCCAACAACAATTAAGTTGTTTTTGTTTTCCATTGGGGCGATATTCATTCTTCAAAATTATAGGCAAATTCGACTTCCAGGATGGTCACACAAACTATGCTAGGACAGCATCGCCCAATGGTTCTTCTTAGTCTTGCAATCACCCTTATAGCAGCTCTGTATTCAGTTCTAAGCCCCTAGACTAATTACGATGAACATTTTTGCAGTATGGCGATTGGGTGCGCTTCTTCCTGTCACCTTTCTACCACTTGAGTGAAAGTCACCTCTTCTACAACATGACGTCGCTCTTGTGGAAGGGCATACAGCTTGAAACATCAATGGGTAGTGCTGAGTTCGCTTCCATGGTTGCTGCATTGCTTGCCATGTCTCAGGGTATGACGCTGCTCATGTCAAAGGGCTTAATCTTCCTTGGTGATTATACTGCATATTATGATCAATATGCTGTTGGATTCTCTGGTGTGCTGTTCGCCATGAAGGTCGTGCTGAACGCCTGGTCGGACGATTTTGTGTATCTCCACGGAATGGTTATTCCAGCGAAATATGCTGCCTGGGCTGAGTTAATCCTCATCCAGGTTTTCATTCCTGGGACATCCTTTCTTGGCCATCTTGGTGGGATACTTGCTGGACTGGTTTACCTTTGGCTGAAGCGCTCATTCAACGGGCCAGATCCGTTTACACTTCTGGTGACAAGCATTACCAAGGTCGTGACCTGGCCACTGAAATTTGCTCAGAAACTTCTGCGATCTGCCAGTTCACAAGGTCGCATGACAGGTAGGGGCAGGGTTGGGCGCCGTGCATCAGCAAGAGAGACCCCTCGAGGGTTATGGAGTTGCTCAACCTGCACCTATGACAACTCAATTGCCACAGACATCTGTGAGATGTGCAGCACTGCCCGAGAGGATCATTCTTTTTCACAGAGACAGAATCATCAAGCTGGGGGTAGTGGTGAGCTCTCGGTTGATGAGATACGCCGTAGGAGGCTGCAAAGGTTTGACAGATGATTCAAGTCACTGCTACCAGTACTAGGATTGCGTACTGGCAATTCTGATGCTAGAAAGTGTCGTCACATTTGTTTCTTCCCATGATGAGGAGCAGTTTACATAATTGATTTTTTCCTCACCATTTGAAGGAGGCTGGCTCCATTCTATAGGTTCTACAAAGCCTTGATAGTATGTAGTTATTGCCTACTTTTGTATAAATTACCTCAGGCGTTGTTGAAATTAAAGTACTTGAGCATATATTGTCACCTTCTGTTCATTCATGGTAGTCATTTTTTTTATATATTTAGCTGAAAGACTAACATAGGAATGCTCGAAGTCATCTATAGATTGTCATAAGAGATGCATTCTCTTTTCCTTTTTTCAGTTACCAGTTGAATAAATCTCAGCAGTAGGTGTTCTAGATAGTTGCATGGATAGAGGAAATTGGTTCTGATTAAACACTCTTGCCTATCCTCATGAAACATAGCATTTCCTCTTCTTATATTACTGCTTTTTTTTACTTTGTTCATTGGATCCATAGTAATCGGGTTCATACTGTGTAGTATCTGGCAGATGTTTCGGCTGAATTCGCGCAAAGCTGGATCAGAGGTAGTCTGTTCAGGATGATTTATGTGCTTTCACAAGTTATCTACATTAAAATATAAAGTGATGCAGCACTGATGGAATAGGTTAAGCTCGCTGCGGCAATTAACCCACCAACGAGCTAGGGAAGAGATGGAACTTTGACAGGACTGCATTGTCCAATTGGCGTTGGCCATCATGGTATTTCCACTTTCATGTCTGGGAACATGATGCAACAGAAAACAGTGAGAAGAGCAACCATTAGGGATGTTTCCACTGGCCTCTAATATAGAACCGCAAAATTAGTTAGGAAGAATGAGCAACATGCTGCTATAAATTACATGTTTGAGCACTTTGCTCAGCCCATTAGATTACTGAGATGGTGGGCCCAACATTGTAGACAATGTTACCCTAAGAAAAACATTGTAGACAATGCAGGACTGTAAGAGGCATATAAATTTATTGATAATCTTTGGTAAAAAAAATCTTTTAAACATGATTATATAACGCAAGAGGCGTGGAATCTATTGATGAGGACATCATCGTGCTGGATACACTCGAGATTTGATCTTCTACGAGTTACACTCGAGATTTGGTCTTCTACGAGTTACAAGTCGTCACCAACTTAGTCTTCATGTCCGGTTCGGACTCAGCCAACCACCTGAACGAAAACACCAATATCTCCTTCATATGACATCGAAACGAGGCGTTCTTTGATGCTTTGGAAAGAAGATAATAAAAGCTTTCTTTTGGTTATGGTCCGAGCTCTAGAAGTTTCGTGGATCATTCTGTGTAACCACGACAAGATATTGCATCACCTATTTTGGACCAAGTCGGCCTTGTATCGTGTTGGGTCTTAAGCCTAGGTTGAGAACGTCCCCACCTGGTCGCCCTCAACCCTGTAGCAGCCGCCACATTAGGGTTTGGATTTTGTTTAGATTTAGTTTTCCATCGAGAAACAGACATCTTCATTGTAGACGTCGAGTCCTTTTATTGTGAATCAGGACCTGAGTTCTTGTTCTTCATCACTGTGGCGAATAGTCCTTTTGTGATCAGAGTTTGAACACCATACTTGTCTTTGCTTCATACACATCTGCAATTTCAAATTGCGTGCTTATACTTTCTTGTTTGTGTTCTTCGATTCGCTTGCAGGGAAAAGTCTTCTTGGCGAGGTCAATCAAGTTGTGCTTGGTTGATAACCAATAGAGCAGCGGTGTAACGGTTGCAGGGGTTCGAATCGTGTCTGATTAGAAGCCCGGATTGCCAACATCAAGTTCTCCACCAATTGAATCTATCGCACCTATCGGAAGATCGGGTCAGTGCTACATCAAGTGGTATCAGAATTCAGGTTAACCGTGAGGTATAGGTTCGTATTCCCCTTTAGATTCATCTCATTTTCATTACCTACCATCCACAAAAAGCCAAAAAAGATTATACTTTCCGCTGTCCTATCAGCTATTTTAGGCTTTGCAATTTCGTTTTAGATTCGTTTTGTTGAGTTTGTGTCCGTAGTCGAGTCATTGTTGCTGGCTTAGTGTGTTCGTGGTCGTAGTTCAACCGACCATCGCTGTTTTTATTTCCGCCGCTATACCATCCACCTTTGCCCAAACAACAAGTCGAGCCCTCACCTTACTTGACTTGCCCCCACTAGCCGCCTTGTGTGAACTCTCGCCGCGTAAGCCCTAAATAGGTTGCAAGCCGCCGTGTGTTTTTCACCTTGTATCGTAGCCCTCTTTATTTCATCTGACGATACATATTGCTGCATACACTAGAGAAGCTTTGCCCTAGCTTGTTCGCTTGCTGAGAGGCTTTGCTCAGCCATGTTTCTACATTGGCACACAGGGATGCTTTGCCCTAGCCGCGCCGATGTGTTCTACCATATTTTTACCTTAAAAAATCCTGATTCGGAGGTCCTTCCTTAAAATAGGTATAACTTTTGCATACAAATTCGAACAGGGTGATTTTTTTAAATCAGCTGAAATTGCATCCAACCGTGACCTGGGAAATCTGGTTGGAGCAAAAATAGAATCCCAAAATTCGCTTTCTAAGTGGGAGATCTCAAACTCCAAATTTGCTGCACAGTTTTCAAAGAACGTGCTTGATTTTTTGTAGACCACATCTTAACTCTGTTCAGACTGAAACCTTTTGTGCTTCCATCCCGTGTGTTCCCTGTTTGGAGAAAAATATATAAAAAATAGTTGAAAAAATAAAAAATTTGCAAAAAAACAACGAAAGGTGGAAAAATCAGGAAATAGACAAAAATAATTGCATGAGTTGCTGGTTGCTTGTTCTTTGATTTCTGTCCATCGTTTTTTATTCAAACTTGTTGTGCTACGTCTAGGGACGTATCTTAGCCTGCAACGATGACTAAGTACTTTGGATACTTATTGAACTTTGCTAATATGCTTTCTCTAAATGTTGATTCTTTGCTGTCATATTACGCTTACCCAAGAGACACATATACTTCTGTCAGTACAGATTCGCCTTGCAACTGTTACACTCAAGCTTGACAAAAGATTGTACCATCCTGTTGGCTTTGGTAAGAACACTTGCAAGACGGTGGTAAGCCGCTTGAGCTATTGCACCCCGCTTTCACCACCACCCGATAGCTGTTAGTTGATAGGGATAATACCTTGCTGTTATCTTTTGCTGTCTTCTAACCATGTTAGGAGGATCAGGGAAAGGAGTGGAGTCCCCTTCGGACTTCAACGAGTGTGTATCCAAGGATGAGCTTACAAGGTTCTTGATGACCAGCGCACCTACATCAACGAGAAGTTTGAGGAGATGACTGGTCACCCGGATTGAACATATTGAACAGCGGCCGCCTCCACGATGCCCCAACATCAACCACCGGAGAGTGAGGAGGAAGAGGACGATGATGCCGACCTTTATGTTGATCGTGTTCGGCGTAATTGTCATTGTATGAGAGGTAATCATAATCATGGTAATAATGATCCTTTTGCTAAAACAAAGTTTACCATGATTCCTTGTGCTGGTACTGTTGACCCTGAGGTTTATTTAGATTGAGAATTTGGTGTTGAACAAAAGTTTAATTCTCATTTGGTTCCTCCTAAGCATAGAGTTAGACTTGCTACTAGTGAGTTTACTAGTTTTGCTCTATTTTGGTGGAATGATCTTTGAACTACTCCTAACAATGCCAATGCTATACCTCAAATTTGAAATGCTTTAAAATAAGGTATGAAATCTCGCTTTGTGCCTCCTTGCCTCCTTATTATCAACGTGATTTGCGTTTGAAGTTGTAAACTTTAAATCAGGGTGATAAAGGGGTAGAGGAATATTATCAGGAGCTCATTATTGGTTTAGCATGTTTTAACATGAGGATGATCAGGATACTTGTGCTAGATTTTTTGGTGATTTGCATCGCGATATACAAGATATCCTTTATTATAAAGAATGGACCAGGTTCAGCCAATTGTATCATATTGCTCTTAAGGCTGAAAGAGAAGTACATGAACGATGATAACAGCGGACTTTCAGATCCAACCCTGGAAGATCTTTTCCGCAGCGTTCCGACCTCGACAAGCCCAAGGCACATCTTGCTAAGCCACCAGCGACACCGCCGGCTACTATACCTACTTCCGAGGTAAGTAATGTGTCTTCTGTGCACTCCCAACCGCAGAAGAAGGTTGTTTCTACTGGTGCTTCATCAAGCCGCTCCATCAACATCGTGTGCCACAGCTGCAAGGGCATGGGACACGTCTTGATGGATTGGCTGAGTCGTCGTGTATTCATTGCTACCAATGATGGAGGGTATGTAAGTGCTAGTGATGTTGAAGATGATTTGGCTCTTACTGCTAACCATGTTGCAGATTCGGAGAGCGAAGAAGAGGCCATTGATCCAATGACTGCTGCTACGGGCTACAAATCGATTCTTGTGCACCGTGTGTCGAGTATATAGCTTGAGCACGAGCCGGAGAAGCTACAATGCCATAATTTGTTCAACATGTTCCTCATTGTCAATGATTATCGTGTTTGTACAATAATTGATAGTGGGAGCTGCAACAACTTGGTTAGTTCAGATTTGGTCAAGAAGCTTGGATTCACCACACGTGCTCATCCCAAACCTTGTCACCTCAAATGGTTTAACAATAGTGGTAAGACAAAGGTAACTCCATCAGCAAGAATACACTTTTTTATTGGTTCATATCATGATTATGCTGATTTTGATGTTGTACCTATGCAAGCATGTTCGCTTTTATTAGGTCGTCCATAGGAATATGATACCGATGCTTTACACCATGGTAGAGCTAATTCATATACTTTGATGCATAAGGGTGAGAAAATTGTTTTACTTCCTTTAACGCCTGCTGAAATTGTGAAACATAACAAAAACCTTGCTGAAATTTCTAAGAATGATCATGCTTTAGACACACATGCCCAAGAAATTAAGTTGAAAGAAGGTGCTTTACTTGCTAAGACATCTCTTAATGCTGAAAATTATGTTGATGCAGGACCATGCCGTACCAAGCCTTGCAAACATGTTTTGTTTTCAAATGATTCTACTCCTATGTCTAGCAAATTGTGTGTTGATATTACTAATCTTTTGCAGGAGTTTGATGGTAGGATGGAGTCGAGGACAACTCCAATTCAAGAAGGGGAGGATGATGAGGACATCACCATGCTGGATACACCCGAGATTTGATCTTCTACGAGTTACAAATCATCACCAACTTGGTCTTCAGGTCCGGTTCGGACTCAGCCGACCACCCTGAACGGAAACGCCGATATCTCCTTCATACGACATCGAAACGAGACGTTCTTTGATGCGTTGGAAATAAGACAATGAAGGCTTTCTTTTGGTTTGGGTCCAAGCTATAGAAGTTTCATGGATCACTGTGTGACCATGACAAGGTGCTACGTCACCTATTTTGGGCCAAGTCGGCCTTGTATCATGTTGTGCCTTGAGTCCAGGTTAAGGACGCCCCCACTTGGTCGCCCTTAACCCTAGGACGTTCCCCCTTCGGTATAAACTCAGTAACAGCCACCACATTAGGGTTTGAGTTTTGTTTAATTCTAGTTTTTCATTGAGAAACAGACATCTTCATTATAACTCTGACGTCGAGTCCTGAGTCCTTTTGCTATGAATCAGAGCCCCCGTTCTTGTTCTTCACCACTGTGGCGAATAGTCCTTTTGTGATAAGAGCTTGAACCCTATATTTATATTTGCTTCATAAACATTTGCAATTTCAGATTGCGTGCTTATACTTTCGTGCTTATGTTCTTCGATTTGCTTGCAGGGAAAAACCTTCTTGGTGAGATCAATTGAGTTATGCTTGGTTGATAACCAATAGAGCAGCGGTTTAACGGTTGCAGGGTTTCAAATCATGTCTGATTAGAAGCTCGGATCGCCAACATCGAGTTCTCCACCAATTGAATCTATCATACCTATCGGATCGGGCCAATGCTACATCATCTATTGATAATCTTAGTCGAAAAATCTTCTTAAGACATGATTATGGCGTTCCTCCATATTATCCTTGGCACTAGCCACCAGTGCTGGCCAAAAATGGCTAAGCTCCCCACTGTGCGCTTGTCACAATGTGATGCTCAGTTACAGTAATATAGTTTTATCACATTTAAGAGAAAGCCGGCTTCCGTTGTAAAATCACAACTTTGACTCTATCCATTGAAAGAGTTTGTAACACCTGTTAGACCTGGGCACATGGGACTGTCCACGTGGCACACTTCTCCTAGGATACAGGATGGGACATGGCCCACGCCCTACATCTGTTGTAACTACTCGTAATGCAGTAGAATTACTCGTACAGTAGTTAGACTAGTCGGACACGGTAGGAAACTACCCGAGAAGCACTCGGGTAAGACTCCTGGGCTTGTACCTGACTAGAACTCTAATATAAATATGTCCCCCCAGACTATATAAGGGTGGATAGGGACCCCCTCGGGGACAGTCATCATCAAAGGCAATAGAAATCACATAGGACGTAGGGTATTACGCTCTCAGCGGCCCGAACCTGTCTAAGACCTTGCGTTCCTTTGTACCTTCGAGTTTCTGATCTCGGCGACACCCTACCTACAAACTCACCACCTCGGGGGTATCCCTCGGTGGGCGAGGCGATAAAACACCGACAGCTGGCGCGCCAGGTAGGGGTGTTCATCGAGCATCCACTGGAGAATTCGATGGCATACTTCAACTTCACCAGCGCTGTGCTCGACGAGGGCACAACCTTCATCTTCGGCTCCTGGATCTGCCCCGCCAACGGTTCGGGTGGCTTCAACAGCCACCTAGCCAACTCCAAGGAGTCAGAGACCTCTTCATCAACTCCAAGCAGCGATCTCAACGACTTCATCGACAACGTCGATGATATGCTGCTTCCTGATCTGGCCCAGCAGATCGAAAAGATGTCCGTTTTCAACGCGACTTCCACTCATGACATACCAGATCTATTCGGGTCAGATTCTAACCGATCTGAAAAGACCTCACGATCTAAATCCCTCTCAGACTTGGAGGAGAATTTGGATCTGCTGCTCAAGATCAAGGACGTGGGTGCCACCACTTGTCGGGGGGCCCCCATTTTTGACACCTACCCAGACTCCAATGAAGAGTACTCCCCATGTAGTACTACACCTTCAAGCCGGTTCCAAAAAGGACTCGAAGATGAGGGAGCCACCGCTTGTCGGACGGCCCCCACCCTCGAAAACCACTCGCAACCCAACGGCCACACCGAAACATTTTCGGGCAGCCTTTTGGGTTTAACCATCACATCAATGCCGCAAGGACGTTTCGTGTACTGGAAGGACTATGAGCCCTCCGAACTCAAACCAGCATCACCACCAGCATCACCGACAAGTCCTATCCAAAGGACTTCAAACCAGTCGGAATCCCCAAGTATGACGGTAAGCAGGACCCGCGCTAGTGGATTCATTGCTACTCCGTCGCCATTGAAGTTTCAGGGGGATCCAACTCTACAAAAGATCTGTACTTTCCGGTGGCTCTGGAGTCCACGCCCCTCACGTGGCTTGAAAGCCTCAAGCCAAACTCCATCGACTCGTGGGAGAACCTCAAGCGGGCCTTCATCGATAACTTCCAGTTATCCATGATCAGGGTGGGCACTCACCACGACCTGTCCCAGGTGAAGCAAGAGATGAACGAGACCCTGAGGTCCTACACACGGTGTTTTTTCGAGACGTGCGTGACCATCGCGAACATCACCGATGAGGATGTCATTCGTTGCTTCCAAAATGGCCTCTTCTCGAAGAACACGTACCACGACTTCGGGCGCAACCGCCCGACTACTGTTGTGGAGTTGCGTGACATGATGGAACGGTGGGCTGACCAGGAGGACGAGGAAAACGACCGCTTTCCCAAGCGCAACCACGACAAGCAAGGCAATGGCAATGGCCACTTCAACAAAAGCCAGCGGAACCACTCGGGAAATACCCGAAAGTGCAAGCCAGACCATGAAGTCACGGCTGTCAAGCGCAAGCAGCATGGCAAGAAGTTGGGGAACAACGACTCGGAATATGAGAAAGTCATGCACAAACAATGCCCAATACACCCGAAGTTGCGGTACACGCTCTTCGAGTGCATCACCATCTGCAAATCACTCAATGCACCACCCCTCCCTCAAGCATGAAAGCGAAAGGACAAGGGGGATGACGAAGGAGGTGACAAGTCGGGGGCTCAAGACTTTCAGGATCCGAAGAACGTCGTCAATGTCATCTTCGGTGGAGACGATGGATTTCCCCTCCAAGTGCGCAGAAGTTAACCATGCGCGAAATACTCTCTGTGGAGCCGGCCACGACAAGGCCTCTGAGATACAGCGTGGTCCTGATCTCCTTTTTCAGGGATGATCAATTGACCAGTTTCTCTGAGCCGGGAAAATTCCCGCTCGTCCTAGACCCTGTCGTGGCGGGCTCACAGTTAACCCGAGTACTCATCGATGGCGGGAGCGGCCTCAACCTGCTTTTCACGAGTACTCTCAAGAAGATGGAACTGGACATCTCCAAGATGCTCACTCCCAGCAAAGTTCCTTTCTATGGTGTTGTCCCGGGTAACGTGGCTACACTACTCGGGTCAGTGGTCCTGCCACTCACCTTTGGGATGAAGGACAACTACCGCACCGAGTACATCAAGTTCGAGGTAGCGGATTTCGACTCGTCATACCATGCCATCCTTGGCAGATCGGCACTAGCCAAATTCATGGCCGTGCCCCACTACGTCTACCTGCTACTCAAGATGCCAGGCAAGACAGGTGTACTTACACTCCGTGGTGGCCTGAAGAAGTTGTACGATTGCGATAAGGAGGGGATCAACTACGCCATGAATTCACGCGTACCAGAGTCATCCGCAGAAGTACTCGCGGCCACTCTGAAGCTGACCAACACAAAGTTGGAGATCTCCAACTAGCGGCCCAGCCAGTCCAGGGTTAAACCCAACCCCAGCGACATCGGCATCAAGACCATCCAGCTGTAAGAAGGTGACCCGTCCGAGACCGCTTTGATCGGGGGCAGCTTAGGCGACAAATAGGAAAGCGCGCTCATCAACTTCCTTAGGGCTAACCGGGACATATTTGCGTGGAAACCAGCGGATATGCTAGGGTTGCCCAAGGAGTTGATTGAGCATTGCCTAAAAGTTGACTCTGAAGCCACTCCAAAAAAGCAACGACTACGACGCTTCATCCCCGACAAGAGGGAGGCCATCAAGAAAGAGCTAGCAAAACTACTCGCGGCTAGTTTTATTAAAGAAGTATACCACCCCAGGAGGTTAGCTAACCCTGTACTTGTATTAAAAAAGAATAATAATGAATGGAGGATCTGTGTGGATTACACTGATCTCAATAAACATTGCCCGAAGGACCCCTTCGCGCTCCCACACATCGACCAAGTCATCGACTCTACAGCTGGCTGTGTCTTGCTCTCCTTCCTCGACTGCTACTTGGGCTATCATCAGATAGCTCTCAAGGAGGAAGACTAGATCAAAACGGTGTTCATCACCCCCTTTGGAGCATACGCTTACACCACGATGTCATTCGAGTTGAAGAACGCAGGAGCCACCTACCAACGGGCCATCCAACTATGCCTCGCGGACCAGCTGCACCGCAACGTTGAAGCTTACGTGGATGACGTGGTCATCAAGACCAGATCCCATGATGAGTTCATCTCTGATCTCGAGGAGACTTTTAACAGCTTGCGACTGTTTCGATGGAAGCTTAACCTGATAAAAGTGCGTCTTTGGCGTGCCTCAAGGCAAACTACTCAATTTCATTGTAAGTCACCATGGGATCGAAGCAAATCCGGAGAAGATCAACACCATCACAGCCACGGATGCTCCAAGAATGATCAAGGACGTCCAGAATCTCACAGGCTATATGGCAGCTTTGAATCGATTCATCTCCTGACTTGGAGAAAAGGGACTACCCTTCTTCAAATTGCTCAAGCTCCATGATAAGTTCAAGTGGATTAAGGAGGCAAACCGGGCGCTGCAAGATCTCAAGCACCATTTGTAGTCGCTCCCCATCCTGACGGCTCCCCAACTAGGCGAGAATCTGCTACTCTACATCACCGCGACTACTCACATCATCAGCATGGAAATCATGGTGGAACGCTAGGAGGAAGGCCACGCCTTTAGGGTGTAGCGACCAGTTTTCTTCATCAGCGAAGTCCTCTCTGAATCTAAGGTTCATTACCTGACAATTTAGAAAATACTTTACGGTATCCTCATCACTTCCAGGAAGATTCGCCACTACTTCGATGCATACAATATCCTGGTGGTCTCCGACTTCCAATTGGCGGATATCCTCCACAATCGGGACACTACCGGGCGCATCTCCAAGTGGGCAGTGGAGCTGGGAGCCCTTACACTCGACTTCAAGCCTCGGACAGCCATCAAGTCGCAGGCACTAGTCGATTTCATGGCGGAGTGGCAAGAAAACCAAGTGGAAGCCCCAACTAACCAGCTAGAGCATTGGGTCATGTACTTTGACGGTTCACTCAAGCTCGGTGGCGGTGGTACGGGAGTACTTTTCATCAGCATGAGAGGAGAACAGCTCAAGTACGTGTTTCAAATACTATTCGAGGTCTCTAACAACGAGGCCGAGTATGAAGCATTATTGCACGGGCTACACCTGGCAGTCCCCCTAGGCATCAAGCGACTACTCATCTACGGTGACTCCTTACTGGTAGTTCAACAAGTCAACAAGGAGTGGGACATCAACAAGGACATCATGGACGCCTACGTTATGGAAATACACAAGCTCGAGAGAAAGTTCTCGGAGCTGGAAATTCACCATGTCATTCGTGACAACAATGTGGGTGCGGATGTGCTCTTCAAACTGGGTTCTGATCGAGCTAACGTCCCACCGGGAGTTTTCGTTCACGAGTTGCATCACCCTTCCATTAGGGCACAAGACTCAAGTTCCATCGCTTAGGGTCCCAAGGAACTCGACGGAGAGGTCTTGATGATCGAGATCGACTGGAGGGTGGCTTTCATCGACTACATCTAGGAGCGCAAACTACCCCACGGCGTCGACCCAAAAAGTGCTGAAGCTACTCGCATCCTACGGCGCAGCAAAGGGTATGTCCTAGTCGGGGGCAATCTGTACAACGTGGATCGGCATCAGGCATACTCATGAAGTGTGTCAGCACGGAGGAGGGCAAAGAGATACTTCAAGAGATTCACGAAGGTGTGTGTGGGAACCATGCTGCTTCTCGCACCGAAACTAAGGTAAAAGATGATTTTTTTGAAGAAAAAAAAAGAATCAATTTCCTACTGAGAAAAAGGCAAAATGAGAGGAGGTTACCGGAAACGAAATGAACTCAGCGGGGCGCTACAGCACCTCCACGCCGCAATCCATCCCTTCTGTTGCGCCAAAAGAAAGAGGGAGATGATACGAAAGAAGGGGGATTTTCAAGCAGGAGAGTTTTGCGTGACAACGACCGCTGATTTTGGTTCTGGTGGCGGCCGGCGGTCTCGTTGATGGGGTCTGGCATGAGCGGCTTCCGGCGGCCGCACGGCTTCATCTTTGACCTGATGAAGGGGCTGACCCCCCCTACTCGGGCTGCAGGTGGCGCTTGAGTACGGCCGCCGATCGGCCACCCGTCACGGGCGCGCTGCTCACCACCAACATGCTGGTCTTCCTCTGCCCCGGGCCCCTCCACAGGATCCTGCCTAGGATCAACGAGGTTGCCCTCAACTACCAACTCTTCGTAAGGGTGTGTAAGCGCACCTACCTATGCACATCGCTACTAGATGGCTGAATTCCGGTGTTAGGGGTTCTATGGCTAGTTAAGATTGAATGTTTCATCAAATGTAATGCAATTTGAACATTGGTTCTACAATCCCGTTAAGTTGAATCGAGGGTTTACCCAAGGTTTATCATATGGAGGTCTCTGGCTAAGATATAGTTGGCCATTCGGGCTGCCTGGCCCGGCACAGCCCGGGCTCGACTCGGCGTGGCACAATCAGGCCCGGCACGGCCCGGGCCTGACTCGGCGCGGCATGATCAGGCCCGGCATGATTGGCCCGATTATTTAATCATGCCGGGCCGAGCCGGCCCACATGCCGAGGCCTCGGCCTAGGCACGACACGTAGGCCTATTATCCGTGCTAGGCCGGCCCGATTGTCCATACGGGCTCTGCGGGCCGTGCCAGCCCATGAGCCCATAAAGACATGAACCCCTTCAATCCATGAAAATTTTAAATTTGACTAGAAATTTATTGAAATCTTAACACATTCTCAAATTCAAAGACTTTCATTGACACATACATATTCAAACATACATATGTACATAGACATCCAAATATCAAGGCACTAAGCATTCAAACATACACATTCACAAATATGAAAAGGACAACAAGTATTAACTTGACTTGTTTTATTTGCTGCCTCATTAAAAATCTTTGTAGGTAAAACCTCACACCTCGTGAGCACAAATCCTACAAAGGAAAAAAGAGTACAGCCAGCTCTTCAAGTACATCAACATCAGTTCAAGTTCAAGTTCAAATTCTGTACCACATGTCCACACCAGTACACCACCACACTAGACAGATTCTTCATCAAGAAACAAGTTTTGAAAAGAGTCTTCAAGTTCTTGATCCTCCACGGCATGTTGAAGTCTTGCATCTCCTAGCTCCCAATCCTTCATCAGAGCCAACATCTCCACCATCTCAGGGCCCAGACGCTGTCGCCGCTCCTCGATGATCCAGCCAGTAGTACTAAAAGCAGATTCTGAAGATATTGTAGAAACAGGCACAGTCATAACATCTCTAGCTAGAATTGAAAGAATAGGATATGATAATTTATGCTCATGCCACCAGTTCAAAAGGTTAAATTCATCGTCGTACTGGTTAACAGTATCACTATCTAGGTAGGCAGAAAGTTAAGAAGCAGCAGTTAGAGAAGCCCCAGAAGTAGCAGCCTGCAGTAAAGCACTGGCAGATGATCTCCTATACAAGGACAAAGAACCACCAAGACCACCACCAAGACCAGCATCACTAGCACTAGCAGAACTAGAACCAGAAATATCACCCCCAAAGATCTTACCTCAAGCAGTCCTTTTCTTACCTGTAGGGTCTGGTTGTGCAGCCCTTTGCAACCTTACAGCATCAAATTTTTCATTATACTTACCAAAAATAATAGATAGTTCAGCCCTTACCTCAGTTAAGTAGCAGGAGTAATCATTACCATTAAGCTAAGATAAAAGTCTAAGAACATTGCTGAAATCTTTCATCTTAGCTCTAGGATCCAATATAAATACAAAGGCATAAAGTATAGGAATGTCACACCAATATTGTAAAAATTTATCTTTCATGGAAGTAACAACATTTCTTAAATCTCTGTCATTTTTATAGTTATTTAGATGGCTAGCTATCTCAAGACTATGATACAATATTATTGGAGATGTGGGATAATAAACATCAGAGAGAACAACAGTCGAATCATAGAACTGTTCAAGGAATTCAAATATTTTTTCAGCCACGTACCAATGCTATTCTGTCAAGAGTGGCTGACCATCAATCAAACGATGGTTAGTAGTGATAAAAACAGAGAATGAATGGGGCAAGAGATGTTTTAGCATGAGATAAGTGAAATTTCATCTCACATCCATATCTAAACCAAACTTGCGAGGTCTTGCATTAACAACAATACAATATGATTTATATGCAGCAATGCGTTGGTTAGATGAATTTAGAAATGATATAGCAGTTCTAAATGCAGACAACATAAGTCTAAACACATCAAGACCAGCGTTAACAATAAGATTGATGATATGACAAGCACATCTCTGATGCAGGAGCAAGCTACCAACATAGTCAGGCAAGATAGGATTAAGTTGATTAATAGACTTAGTGTTAGCAGCAGCATTGTCCAATGTAACAGAGAATATTTATCAGTTAATCCAAAATCAGCAAAAATAGAAGTAATACGCTCAACAATATTCTCAGCATTGTGAGACACATCAATCAGCCTGAGACCTATGACCCTTTTCTCTAATTGCCAATCAACATTCACATAGTGAGCAATCACACTAAGATAATCCTCCTTAGTATTGCTAGACCAGATATCAGAAGTAAGAGCAACAGAGGATACAGATTTCAAACTCTCAACAAGCTGTGCACGACAATCATTAAAGTACTTAGCAAAATCTCTAGTGGTTGTTTGCCTAGAGACACGATAAAATCTAGGATGATGAGCAGTAGTAATGTACTCTTCAAAAGTATCAGTTTCACCAATACATAAAGGCAGGTCAAGACGTGCAATCAACCTACACAACCAAGTACGAGCAATATCAAGACTATACTCCCAAGTGCGAACAGACCCATCAGGATTAAAGTTAAGCTGAGATTGAGCCATGACAGAACGACCTTTCAAAATAGGGCATATAGGAATGTGCCTAAGCAAGTGGCCAGTACCATGGTAATAGCCAGTACCATGGGTGGATTTACCAGTGAAATCTTTCTTGCAATGCCTACATTTAGCACCAATTCGACGTTCCTTACCGTCGATTACCTCATAGATCTCCTCGAAGTCCTTCCATGCCTTAGAGGTGGACGACCTCCTCTTCCTGGAGCTGCCACTACCACTGGCAGCGCTGGTGCTCACGCTCTCAGAGCCGGCCGGTTGCGCAGACGGCCCGTGAGGAAGTCCCTGGACGTCTGCATCTAGGTCGATAGCAACGTTGCTGCCAAACAGCTCCTCTGCATCCGTAGCCAGGTCATCCTCATCATCTCCGCGAAGACCCATTGTCCGCAACTCATAGTTGTGGGACAACGAGTCATTGTCGGCCATCACCGGCCTCCGGTCCCTCGACGGCCTACGCAAAAAGAAAGAGCAACAGAGGCAGAGCAGAGAAACAAGTCAGTTACAAACGAAACATGACAGGAAAAAAATAAGAGAAGAGGACCGGAGTTACCTGTGGCCGGAGCACCGAAGTTGCTGTCGACGACCTCACCGGAGACTAGGAGAGGAAGATGGGGATTGGAGAAGAGGAAGGCGAAGAAGGTCGAGAAGCAACATAACAAGAGAGGGGTAGCAGATCTGACAACGAGCAGAGGAGACGAGGAGGCACCGCTGGCTCGCATCGCCGGCTCGCGGCCTCTCGGCCTTCCCTGCCTTCCCCTTCTTCAATCCCCTTCACCAGCCATAGGAGAGGGAGGAGAAGGATTGCCGGCATCGGATCGGGCTGAGCCGCGGCTCGGAAGGCGGCGTGGGAGGCGAGGAGGACCACCAAGGAGCTAGATCCAGCGAGCAGAGGGGGAGGAGAAGGGAGCGGAACACTGAATCTAGGCGAGGAGAGGCGGAGGAGGTGAGGGCAGTGGCGGATCTACACTGGTGACGGCGGCAAGATGAGGGAGGCAAAGAGGGCGCGGCCCGCAGGTGAGGGCGCGATGGAGAAGAGGCCGCTGGCGAGGAAGGAACGGGGGGCCGGGGGCGCTAGGGTTTTGGGGCACCGCTCGGGAGGACCACCGAGGAGCTAGATCTGGCGAGCAGAGGGGGAGGAGAAGGGAGGGGAACACCGGATCTAGGCGAGGAGAGGCAGAGGAGGCGACGGCAACGGCGGATCTACACCAGCGACGGCGGCCAGGCGGCAAGACGAGGGCGCGAGCACGAGGGA
The DNA here is from genome assembly GCF_002211085.1 of Panicum hallii. Lineage (NCBI taxonomy): Eukaryota > Viridiplantae > Streptophyta > Magnoliopsida > Poales > Poaceae > Panicum > Panicum hallii. The sequence continues at coordinate 50,354,451 of NC_038046.1, forward strand.
GGCGAAGAGGCCGCGGGCGAGGGTGAGGAGGAAGGAACTGGGAGGGGGTCGTGGTGGCGCTAGGGTTTTGGGGCCCAGTCGGCGCTCGGACGATATATACGTCGAGCCGCTCGGGCTCCCGGGCCTTAGCAGGCCTCCCGTGCCCGGGCCGGCCCACGTGCCTGATCGGGCCGCAGCTTAAACGTGTCGTGCCGGGCCGGCCCACATGCCGAGAAGTCAGCCCAGGTACGGCACGAGCCCCGTGGCGCGCTGGCCTGGGCCCGATTAACTTTGTGTCGGGCTGTGCCCGTGCCGAGCCAAAAAAAGGGGCCGTGGGCCAGCCCATGGGCCTCGGGCTGGATGGAAATCTCTAGGGTAATTAGTATACAATATTGATTTTCTGTTAACCAGACGATTGCAATCGGGGAAATCTGATGGAATGGTTAGTTACAGTATTGAATATTTTCCCTAATCGTTTTGTTGCACTGTTGGGGCATAAACATGCCTTGAAGAACTTGATATAAACTGTGGTAGGACATCAGAATCCCATGTTTAGCCAGTCTTTCAGTTATACAGATAGTTCTACATTCAGCTCTAGATGTCCTGACATATTCTAATGTTCGCAGTTCATGTTATTCGAGAAATTCTTCCTGTCACCTTTCTACCACTGGAACGAACCTCACTTATTCGGCAACATGACATCTCTCTTGTGGACGGGCGTACAACTTGAAAGGTCCATGGGTAGTGCTGAGTTTGCTTCCATGGTTGCTACATTGCTTGGCCTGTCGCAGGGTATCGCGGTGCTTTTGTCCCAAGGCTTATCCTTGCTTGGTGACAGTATTGCGTATTATGATCATCACAGTATTGGATTCTCTGGTGTGCTGTTTGGCATGAAGGCTGTGCTGACTGGCCGGTCGAACGATTTAGGCCCTGTTTGGTTTCGCTTACCTGAGAATCGCTTATCTGAGAATCAAGATTTTCTGATAATCCGCTGTGTGAAGAATCCGCTGTCTGAAGAATCTGGGGTGTTTGGCAATCCTGATTATTTCTACTGGATTGTCTGTGGATGTCGGTGATCCTTATTCCAGAAAAGTATGTTGTCTGGGTTGATTTGTTCCTCACTCATGCTTTGCTTCCCCAGATTTGCTCTGAAACTCCTGAAGTCTGTCCTGCCCCAGGGTCACATAACAGGTCGGGGCAGAGTTGGATGTCATTCATCAGCAAGAGATTGCCGACGAGGTTTATGGAGATGCTCAACCTGCACCAACTATAACTCATTTGCCACAGATATATGTGAGATGTGCAGCACTATGCGTGAGGACCATGCTTTTCCACAGGGGCAGCATCATCAATATTGGTGTATTGGAGAGCTTTCAGTTGAGGAGTTACGCCGCAGGAGGCTGGACAGATTGGATAGGTGATGGAAATCATTGCTACCAATACAGAATTGTAGTGGTAACCAAGCTTCTCCGTCTTGAAGACCGACATCACATTTGCTCTGTTAGATAGTTCCAGCATTGTGATGATGAAGAACGACTTACACAATTAGACTTCCCCTCATTACTCGATGGAGATTGTTAGTCATATAACTGGGTTCTTTTGGTTGTCTCAGAGGAGGTAAGTAGGAATGTAGGATGGTGCATTTTGTATCAGTTATTTCAGGCCATGTTGGAACTAAAGTGCACGAGTATACCATAACCACTTTGTGGTAGTGGCAAGATTTGATGATTTGCACCTGTCACTCTTTATTTGTTCATGTGAGTCCTTATATAGCTTGAGACATAGGTGTTGAGAACATCAGATCTGTACATTTTTCTTCCAGCTACTAGTTTCAGAAATCCAAAAGCATTATCTTCTGTAGCAGAGTTCTGGTTAGTTGCATAAAAATATCATGTTGTAGGATAATGGTCTACCTAAGTACTGGGAAGATGCCGTCGGCCTTGTCGGAAATACTGATAACTGCCTGATAAGAATCATGGGAGTATGGGGTGAATTGACTAGGACAAGATCAATATTCTGTCTGAATTCACATACAGTAAAAGCTAGGATGCCTAAGCTCAGCATTCAGTGTAAATCCCCCATTATGGGGGGAATAGAAAATGACGAAGTTCTGCAGTACAATCTTAGATTCAACCTCTCATGAACCAATTGGAATACATGTACATTATGCTCGGCTAAAACTGGAGCAGCAGCAGCAGCAGCAGAGAGGAGTCCAACCGGGGGGATTCGGAGCAGAACGCCCTCCTACCTGTGAGTGTTGCAGTCGTCGCAGTAGAAATCGTTGCGCTGGAGGAGGGACCTGGCCCCGGCCGTCGCGTCCGCCCTGCCGCCGCAACCGCTGCAACCACGGCTGCCGCCGCACACGCGCGAGGTGGAGACCGTCCTCACGGCGGGAGCCGCGTCCTGCTCGCCGCCGCCCGCTCCGCTCCTGCTCCGGCGAACCCGACGGATCCTGATGCCTGCCCAGCACGAAGGGCGGGTGCGGGTCCTGGAGGAGGGAGCGAAGGACACCCTGTCCCGGAGGCTCTCGGCCTTGCTCCCCGTGGCGGGCGGGGACGGCGGCGGCCGCGGCGGGGGACCGCCGTCAGCGTCGGCGCCCCTGCCTGCCTCCCGCCCCATTTCCGCCCCCGTGCATGCGCGCGCGGGAAGCAGAGCACCGGCGATATGAGCAGATGGGCTCGGCAGCACAGGACACGCACGCAAAGGTCACGGGCAGGAGATGGAGATGGAGGAGAGGAATCGGGTTCAGGTGCCGTTCCCGTGCCACCTCCGCTTTCGTCTTCCTCCGTCCATACACGTATCGACTGTTGACTGCGGGACAGCGCCTTTAAAATTGGAGATAAAATTGCCCTGGGCCCATCGCCTCGCCGCCAGGTGGCATGGCAAATAAAGCTGGATGGTTACGTTTTTTTTTCTCCCTGCGATTATTTGAGCGTGTAGACGGAAGCATCTGATTAATCATACATACTTCAACTCAGAACTCACATCCATTTTGTCAGCAACTCTGAATCTCTGATGCCGGATGTGCTGCTGTTCGGTGCGGTCGTGCGGAGCAATGCAAAGCAGAGGAAGCAGCAGAGAGACGAAATTGGATGGAGCAAGACAGAAGCGTAAACGGGCCGTCCGGCCCAGCGAATGAACAGAGAAGATGTTAGGGAAAAGCTGGGCTGTGAGCTCGAATCTTCGAGTGCACGTCTTCCTTGGCTAATCCTATACATCTTCCGGGAGGTGGGAAGCGCACCCACCTTTCAATATTTAAGATTTGTGCGGCCAACGGAGATTGCACCATCTTCTTCTTTCTCTCCTCCTCCTCCTCTCGACGTGCCGCCGCTACCTCCCGTACAAACGGCTAGGGTCACCGGGTTAGGGTTCCAGATTGGAGGTGCACAGGGATAGGTGAGAGGTGGGGGGAGCAGCCGCCGGTGAGGTCGCCGGCGGCCGGGGTGGTGGTTGAGGCCGGTGGCGGGGTTAGGGTTGCCGGGGTGCTAGGGCACTAGAGCTCCAGTGCCGGCGTTAGAAGAGAAGGTGGGAGGGGGGGAAGGAATCAACTGGCAGCAGGCGGTGGTGGGTGGGCAGGCGGCGAGGCGGCGCCCCGATCGGGGTGGTGGTTGCCGGCGGCCGAGCCAGGCCCCGAGCGGGGGCGTGATGCCAGGCCAGGTTAGTGGAGGGCGGGATACGCCGACGGCGGATGGACGGAGGGCGGCGCGGACGTCGGCGGCGACGCCAGCTGGGGCGCAGTGGAGGAGGCGGCGGGGGCGAGAGGCTCGTGGGCCTAGTGGGGTGGAAGATGGATGGCTTATCCATCTCTCGAAAGCCATAAAGGAGCCCCGTCTTTCTCCCCTTCCCTAGGCGTTGTTAATTAACGAGAGAAAAGAGAGCCCCTGATTATAAAAAAAAAGGAGAGCCCATGTCAGTTCAGACTGTCGCGCAAGGTGCAAGCAGACAGTGGTCTCTTCGCTTTTCCATGCTGCCGCGTCGACCACCCGTTCCCTTATGCACTAAAAAAGGATGCAGGGGACTCGAGAACGTCCATGTAAATCAAGTGGTATTGTATATGTACAGACTACAGAGAGGCACACAATCATGGTACAAGCAAGCTACATCCAAATACGCGCAGCACAAGCCACACATTACCACACACTCGCAAAAATCTATGCAATCTATTACTACACACTCGCACAGCGTATGAAAAAAAATACAACTACACATATCTCGTGACCATATATATTTACAAACAGGCGTGGGTAACAAATAAATAAAGAAAGAAAGAAAAATAAAAAAATGTATTGTACATAGTTACATTAGCAGACAAGCAAGACTCGGAAGAAGTATGTACATCAAGTCTTGCAGCTTCACCAGCATCCTCGACCCGCCGCTCGGGAGCAGCTGGTCCGGCTGCGCCTGCGGGTTCTGCTGGCCGTTCGGAGCCGCCTGCGTCGTCCCTGGCTGCGGCTGCTGCATGGCTGGGTCCGGCTGCGGCACCGGCACGGGCTGGGGCTGCAGGGTCGGGTCCGGCTGCGGCAGGGGCTGAGGCTGTGGGGCTGTTGGGTCTGGCTGCGGCCCGGGCTGCGGCTGGGGCAGTGGCTGCGGTGGGCTCAGCCCGGGCTGCGGGTTCGGCTGCGGCATGGGTTGTGGCTGCGGCTGCGGCTGCGGCATGGGCTGTGGCTGCGGCAACGGCTGGGGCGGGTTTGGATTTGGTTGCGGCAGGGGCTGCGGCACTGGTGGGTTCACGCCGGGCTGCGGCTGTGGGTTCGGGTCCGGCTGCGGCATGGGTTGAGGCAGCTGCTGCAGGATCCGGCCGAAGCGTGGCACCATGTCCGAGTCCGTCCCGGAGGAGTCGCCAAGCGCGCTTGCCGCCGCCGCTGCGGGTGATCCTGCCGCAAGGAGAAGCAGCAGCGGCAGGGACGACGAGAGGAGACGCGTCGTCGCCATGGCTGCTTCTTAGCTCGGGGTAGTGTTGCCGTTGGCCGTCGTCGGTCAGGAGCTGTCTGGCTCACGGTTCCCGCGGTGTAAATGCGGGCTTGATGGATCAGGTCGGGCCTCGATCGGTACTTATAGCCGCGGTTAGCCAATGGACGGCCGACTGCTGTCGCGGTTGCACCGGTAATATCTGGAGAGCACAGTGGAGCAGCTGAGCACGCTAGCTAGCTCGAACAGGATTACGCAATGCGTCAATGTGCAGCAAATGGGCACCTGCTAATTGTTGTTTTATAGACATCAATAACGTACGGGTGTACGATCGATGAATTGACTCGGCACCTTGGCAACTCATTTTAGTCGTGGCAGTACTTCTCTCTATTAGGACATTCATACGGTTTCTACTTTCTAGTACCTATATAAATATATTGTCTTAAATAAAAAGAGTGAGATATCATAATAAATTAATATATTTTTCTTAATGTTATGAATTCAGGGACAAAGTTAAAAAAAATGACTTGAAAACCTAGATGAATTTATAGGCCTGATTGCAGGAAGTATACTGGTTGAATTAATAGAAAAAATTTGTATCTTGTACTAATAATGAATGCATCTGTTCTAGTTTTCTACTTGGTTAATTTAAAATTTTGTATACATCCCACTTCATTCAAGAATTGTCAACGAGCTTTAGACATTTGAGAAAACCAAACTAGCAAATCCCCATCCATTTGAGGAGAAAGTTATAAATTATCAGCAATTTGCGAATGAGCACATGAAAAATCTAGAGATCCTGTAGCGCTGCATCAAGAGAGAGGAATCAGTGCTCGTAGCCTAAGAGAGGGATGGGGTGAATTAGGCGCTTTCTAAAAACCTTAACCTATGGCTCAAGCTAATTGCACAAAATATAAATTAGAACATGCTATCTACATGTGCAACTATGGTTCTTCTAGTGTGAAACCCTCGTTCCAAAGAGTTTTGCAACCTATAGCCAATTCTAGCAAGATACTACTCTAGCAATACTCTAGCAAAAGTAAAAGTAAAGGCACACAAAATTGCAAGTATAAAAAGTGGAAGCTTAAGGGTACGGGATGACAGGAAGCAAGCTCTTGACGCGCGGATTTATCTCATGGTATCGGTAGGCACAAACCTTAGGGGTTTAGCACAAGCTCTTGGATGGTTTGGAGAATTTTTTCAAACCACAGAAAGAGAATAAACCTAAGAATGTGATCAATAAGCTCTTGGATGGATTGGAGAATTTTTTCGGTGTTTCTGTAGCTTCACACAAACTCCATCAGCCTCAGATGATCCGGGGTGAGATCTTATATAGGCTAGTAATCCTCTCCTAACCGTTGTATGCTTTTTCCGAGAAAAGCATAAAGCGTCGGTTAAACCGGTGACATGCATCGGTTTAACCGGACACATGACCCTACCTCCTAGCCGTTGAAACTCCAACTGTCTTCTCTTGATAACATCATTGTACTGACGCCTTGTACCGACGCACCGTCGGTTCAACCGATGCTGAAGACTTTGCTTGAAAAACCTTCTGAAACTAAAACATAGGTACTAGGCAATCCACTGACCATTGCGCCGACGCCTTCTTTGCACAATCGGTTTAACCGGTGCCTTTAGCATTTTTTCACTTGATCGCATATTATCTCCTTTTTGCACCGACGCATCCTTTCTTATAGTGTCGGTTCAACCTGTGCTACTGAGTTTTTCTGAACTCAGTTGTTTTCCCATAGCGTCGGTTTAACCGGTGGCTCTTTTTCTGCTGCAGCTAGTTCAAATCATCTGCATTTTCACTACAACTTGAGCATCTTAACAGCGAATTAGACCATCTTATATATGGATTGGACTCTATCCATGAGATCTAGAGATCCTACAAACTTAAACTTATAACAACTGATTAACTACGTTGTCACACAATCACCAAAATTACAATTATAGTCTAATGGAACCATATTCCTTGCACACTTGGGAAAATTTAGAGATCTTTGTAGCGCTGCATCAAGGGAGGGATGGTACCGGCCGCTCTGGAACTCAGAACCGAGAAATGAAAATTAAGCTACATATATATATGTATAGTATACCCGGCAATACCAGTATCCAAACCCAAAAGAAAATTTAAACAAGGAGCAAGTAAATATCTTCTGCTTTATTACCCCCACCCCAACTTGCCGCCAGCAGTAAAAAGGCAGCTATATATACTAGCATACTAGGCTGATTGTATGCGTACGTATGCCACCTTTTCTGATAACCAATTCGCGCGGTTCGGTTGTGGCTGTAATACTCACACCTTTGCTTAAACGTTTTACAATTCCAGCCACACGCATCTACGACTAATTTACCTAACCTCGCCAACAAACTAACCACGGCTGATCCGAGCAGAAAACAACTGACTGGATCGACCTGCTTTCTGATCTCGCACAAGGGTCAAAAAGCAAGGGCACACGTAGCTTTCTTGACGTGCTCGATCTACTCTTGCAGGAGCAGGACACACCGTCAGCGAATCACCGCGGATTCGGGTAGATATTTCGTGCCGGCCGGTGGAAAAAAGCAACGGCCGAGGCTCGTAGCTTTCTGTCTAATCGAGCTACCACATGTGAGCCACAAGGTAAGAGGAACTCTGTTCGTTTCAGAAAACAGATTGAAGGCAAGAGATCGACGTGTACCGTTGGTTGGTTTCCTTGTTGCAGTAATGGCAACGTCGACAGGGAGCAAAAGCTAGAGATTGTGCTATCGTGGTACGGTGAGATGGTACGGCACCTGATCTCCGTTGACGAATCAGGTCTGGCCAGTGTTGTCGGTGTAAACTGTGTTAAATCTTTGCATCGGCTACTGCACGATTAGATTAGAAGATGTCGTGTGCTACTACCAAAGTCCGAGCAACAGAGAGAGAGGCACGGGGTATACCTTCGTGCCCTTACGTCGCAGCCGATGTGGTCGTGCCCGCCATTGCCGTGCAGTGTAGGAGCTCGCGGCACTAGTACAATATGGCTCTACACAAGCGGTAGCCTTTTTCCATCACAAGCGGCTAGGTTGGAAAACCGCTTGAGATGTGCCAGGCCATTCAAACCGCTTGTGATGTTTAAGTATCACAAGCGGTCCGAAATTAAAAAGGGCATGTGATATCCGCGTCAACATCACAGGCGGTTTATAAGACAACCCGCTTGTGAGTTTATCACCATCACAGGCGGTTTTTAACCTGACCGGCTGTGATATAATTTTAAAATCACAAACGGTCAGTAATACGAAACGCTTGTAATGCGGGACATGTGTCACAAGCGGTTTTAGAATCTTAACCGCTTGTGATGGATTCATATCTCAAGCAGTCTGTAACAGGGAACGCTTGTGATGCTGGATACGTATCACAAGCGGTCAAGATAAATAGAACCGCTTGTATGTGAATACCAAACCGAGTAAAATTGCATAGACAGAGGCCCTTCGTCCAGAATCATAGAACGAAATATACTCAAGTCCAATATAGATCAATACAGAATCACAGAATCGATATTCTTTCAAGTCCAATATAGATAAATACAGAATCACATAAGGGAAATTTCTATAATCTACAAGTAACAAATTAATATGTAACACTATAATGAGCTCCAACAAATGAAGTTTCTAGCTGAGACCTCTCTTGGGCATTGCTGCACATATAGGCAAAACAAATCAGTTAACCGTGACCTTTAGCATCAACATGAGCATTTATATTGTTAGTAGAAAACCACCATATATATTTGTGAATAAATTTAAATAGCACACATAGAGAACTTGAGAGATTTTAAATTCATTGGTAACCACAATACATAGTCGATCGGACACATGACAAATACAATTTGATTCATACAATTTTTCATGAACTACCATTTTTCCGCATGTATGGCTTCAAGTTCTTATCAATTTTCTTTTCCACACGCTTGATTCTCTCAGGACCATTAAAGACGGACATCTCTTCATACTTATTGTATTCCTCATCTCCGTCTCCCACATTCTCAACTCCAACAATTTTTTGCTTTCCAGAAATAACTACATGGCACTTCTCATTTGATGGATCGAGTATATAGAACACTTGTGCAACACATTCGGCGAGAAACCCATGGGTTATCTTTATATCCTACTTTCTTTAAGTCTACCAGTGTGAGTCCGTAGTTGTCCACTGTCACCCCCCGTGATGTTGTACCCATTGGCACCTAAATAAGGGTATTTTTAAGCTCGGACCATAATCAAGTTCCCATATTTCCTCTATGAATCCAAAATATGTGGTCTTCTGTCCCTGTAGGTCAAAAGCATCAATACGAACACCGCTATTTTGCACAACACTTTTCATGTCTTTTGATTTAGTGTGGAATGTGTACCCATTGATGTCATATGCTTGCCATGATGTCACTAAACACGATGGTCCAGAAGCCAAATTCCTCATTGTTTTCTCTTCCAAAGAGTCTCCGGATGGGATGTTTTTGTCCATTAACCATTCGCTAAAACGATGTTTGTGCTCCCTCATGATCCAGTCCTCTGTGCGGTTCTGATTTTATTTACGAAGCTCATCTCGGTGTTCCTCAATGTAAGGCTCGGCTATCGCGAGATGTTGTAGTACACTACCATGAGCACAATGTACTATCTTGTAATCCTCGACGCGGAAAGTTTTCCTGCCCATTCTCCCTCTCCCACATAGTTTACCGTCATGTTTAGGTACAGGCACACCTATCATTGTTCCATCTCTGATGTAATCTATACAGCTCTCAATCACTTCTTCTGTAGTGTATCCCTCCATGATTGAACCCTCTGGGTGAGCGCGATTTCGCACATAACCTTTTAACACTGCCAAGTACCGCTCCAACTGAAACATATGATGTAAATATAGTGGCCCTAATATTTTTATCTGATCCACGAGATGTATGATAAGGTGTACTTGCATATCAAAAAATGATGGAGGAAAACACATTTCAAGCTTGCACATAGTCTCGATGATGTATGCCTTCAGATAGTCCAAGTCTTCTAAAGCTATTACTTTTTGTGACACTGCATTGAAAAAGTAACACAAACGTGTGATGACAACTTTGACATGCTCTGTTTCGAGGGCTCTTACCGCAATTGGGAGGAACACCGTCATCATCATATGGCAGTCATGAGAGTTGTAACCAAATAGAGACAAGTCCTTCATCCTAACTAGTTTGCTGATATTGGATGAGAAACCTGTGGGCACTTTGATCCCACGCAAACATTTGCAAATTTTTGTTTTCTCCTCAACTGTCAAGTTGTAGCTAGCTGGGGGAAGGTAAGGCTTCCCTTTGCCACTATCCACTGGATGAAGTTCCGATCTGATTTGAAGATCTACTAGGTCCTGGCGTGACTTAAGTCCATCCTTTGTCTTACTCGGCATGCCCAGTAAGGTTCCAATGATGCTATCAAAAACATTCTTTGTTACATGCATCAAATCAATGCTGTGGCAAATTTCCATATCCTTCCAGTATGGGAGGTACTTGAAAAAAATCGATTGCTTCTTGAAAGTTGTGTCAGTTGAAGGGTCAGTTCTCTTTCTCTTTTCTCCTTTGTTTTTTTCCCCTTTCCGAATACAACCTGAATGTTTTTTACAATTTCAAAAACGAGTTTCCCGCTATAAGGCTTTGGTGCACCTTCACTTTCCAGTTCATTGTTAAATTCCTCTTTCATCTTTCGGTACTTATGCTGCTTCATCAAGAACCGTCTGTGTCCCATGAACACCAACTTCTTGGATGATTTAAGGTATAAGGAAGCAGTTCCATCCACGCACACTACACAACCATTCATCAACAAATAGCCACTGACAATGTCAAGAAACCGGCAGAAGTTGTGACACGCTACTTGGAAAGGTTGAAGAGAGTTATGACAGATAAGTCAAAACCAGAATCAGCATCTTGTGGAGTACGCACACGGTCCCAATTAAAAGACAAGCTCGAGGTATGGGAAGAAGATGGAGTGATTCATACTCGAGATTCATTATGTCTTAAAGTCGATATCCCGATATACAAGAAGGAGGATGTTCCTCCAAAATTTGTGAATGGGAGGCCGTTCTTGACAACGGTGCAACTTTCTAAGTTGTCGGCTGCAGAGATTACAATGCATGAGTGGTACATGGTGGCTAGCAACAAACACAAACTCGAGGGCTTCTCATATGTTGTGCCAGATGATGCATTTTGGAGCAGAGATAATGTAGATGCTGTGCGGCATTTATTCTTTGACGATCTGTGGTCGTTGTACCATCGAAAAAGGATGGAAACCAACTACTTAACCCTCTTTTGCTTGTAAGTACCTCTAAACTTTAATGTCTGTTAGTTTTGTACAGCACAGATTCTAACAATTATTGCTTCTTACATGTAGGATGCAGTACATAGATGGTAAGAAGAAACAACTTCAGACAGGGTTTCTTGATCCATTGATGATATCCCAAGCTCGCTACAAAGAAGTTGTTCGGAGACATGGAGAAGAATACAAAGACCTTGATGATGAAGAATTTGAGAGAGCAGTAAAAAAGAATCAAAGAAAAAAAATGAGGCTAATGGCAGCATACATCGGTCCCGCGCGTGCCGCGCCACCCGCCGCTAGCGCCCCGCACCGCCGCGCGCGCCGCCACTGTGCCGGCACAGCGCTTCCCCCCACGTGCGACGCCTCGACCCTCGCCACCGCGCCACGACCGCCGCGAGCGGCCAAACGCCATTAATGGCGCCCGCCAGCTCGGTGACCGGCCACCGCGCGGCCCCGCCTCTCCACCGCCTCGAGCACCTATAAAAGGGGCCGAGGGGCACCCTGGCACCCCCACGACCGCCACCGCACGCCCAGCTCCCCGCCTCCATTGCCCTAACGCCGCCCCGCCGAGCTTCCGCGACCGCCGCCGCCGGCCTCCGTCGCCCCGCCTCCACACGCCGTCCCGGCCCGAGGTGAGGCCGGGAACCGGTTCCCCTCGCTTTCCCCTCCCTTTTTCCCCCACCCCGAGCCGCCACCGAGCCCCGGACCGCCGGGTTGGGCTGCCGCCGGCACCCCCACCCCCTCCTCTGTTCTGTGCGGGGGAGAGGAGGAAGAAAGGGGCTTTTTGCCCAGAGTCCCCTCCCCTTCCCTGTTTTCCCCAAAGAACCCCCCCTATTTACTCCCTTTGCAAAAGAAACCCCGCTCTTTTCGTTATTTCAAACCAAACCCCCTGTTACATAAATCTAGATATACTTGACATCCTTTAGCATGCCCTAGTAATTCTAGGATTCGCAAATAGGCCCTTACTCCCTCCAGATAATTACGAATAAGCCCCCGGACCCCCGTTTAACCCTTAAACCCTCTCTAACGCGTCATTTTATGCGTCAAACGAGCTCCGATCGATCCGAAACTTTACCACGCCCTTTCTAGTATAGTTCCAACCATGCCATTACGAAACCACCTTAAAATATTAACGCTATCTCCGTAACTAAATTATTTTCGATTCAAGCTCAACGATAAAAGCTTTTAGTTCTTTAGATTGATTGGGTGCTTGTTTGTTTGCGCCGTAGGACCCGGAGTGAACGAGGAAGGTCCCGACTGTGACCAAGCGAACGAGGATTAGTTCTGCGACCCCGAACCCGAGGGACAGTGCTTCGATCAGGACCTCCCGCAAGGGTTTGATGATGGCAAGTTCAATCCCGCCCTTTGATGCATGTTTCTGTTCTAGTTTTTATAAACACAACCCAGTGGCCTGTTTTATAAATTTGCATGGTTTTGCTTGCTGAAAATATGGTAGGATAGCCACCCTTGTTTGTGATAACCATACCTTGACCACTTGGTTTTATAAAGAAATATGTGCGTGTGGGAAGGGATAAAGTGTGGTTTCGAAAGATGAGTCAGACGGGATGGATGGCATTTCTGTGTGAATTGCCGTTGGTGTGCTCGTACCTGTGTGGTTGAGCGAGGAAGGGAGATATCCATCTTGTCACCCCTAAGGACCGAGTTGATGTGTCATCTCACCTAGCTTCCTGACGTGCAAACCACTTGACCGTTGTATGGGCAACGGCTTAGCATAAATGCCACTAGTTAGTCTGGTAGCCATCAGGAGAGCTGAGAGCAACGGGTGATCAAGGAAAAGGGATAAGCTCTGTGTGACTTATGCCCCAGTTAAACCTCGGAGATAGGTCGAATGGCCCCTTGATGGATCCCGTGGTGGCTAGTCAGGTCTAGCTAAGGTGGGTAATGGCTTTGTTGGGATTTGCTCCGACACTAAGGTGATCGTGCTGTGGTACCCCACCTGTGGGTAAAGTTGCACACCTCTGCAGAGTTAAAATCTATTCGAATAGCCGTGCCCACGGTATTGGGCAAGTTATGGTGTGGTCACATAACTAGTGTTTCTCTCTGGGAATGGTTGGATTAGTGTGGGTTGTTTGGAAAGTGTCCGGCAGTTGTGCCGTGTGCTACGGCGGACGGGGAGTCTGGTAGCAGTTTAAAACTTGGATCCGGTGTGGATCAACATCGTGTGCTCCTTGGTATTAGAAAACTCGTTTTGGAAATGTTTTTTTTTAAAACGAACCTTTGCATACAATCGAGTTTTCCGCAAATGAACCATAACCTTATCCTTGGATTGTCCTGTGCATTGATTACTGTTATACCCCCTCCGTGGTTGTGATTGGACTTGCTGAGTATATTTGTACTCACCCCATTCATACTTTTACAGTGGAAGACCCAGACTACATCCCCGAAGACATCGAGTAGGGTTTCGTCCTGCACCCAGCCTTGCCTGTGGTTAAGGCCACCGTTGGAGTTCCGCATGGCGCAAGACTCTGATGACCCCCTTTTCGTAGCTAGTGTAGTAGTGTGGGTTTTAGTTGTAATCCTCGCGATAGTGGCGCTTCACTGCCCATTACCGCGCAGAGTTGTACGGTGATGTACCATCTGATGTAATAAAAGTGTTATCAGCCTCCTGGGACTGATAAAGCAATACTTTTAAGTCTTCCCTGATGGGGGGACATTTCAGGTGGTATCAGAGCCGTAGGCTGGCCGTAGGACGTGACCCTAGACACGAGACCCTTTTTCCCAGACTCTAGGACATGCTTTGACTTAATTCTTTTCCTACACAAACACTCACCACTGGTTCTTGCCCTGTTCCAGATGGCTGACAACGGATGGGTTGACGGAATCTGCCACGCAGAGCCCGGCCTTCCTAAGTTGTTAATGCTCAGCCTGGAACGCATCGGAGTCGTGGAACCACTAGAGTATGCCTACCGAGAATACACCTCCAAGGGCACCCTTCGGTGCGACATGATGGTTTTTGTGGGAAAAAGCACCCGCTACCCCGATGTGGACCCCTGGTTCATCTCCACCTCTGGCTTTCGCTTCCCTGACACCTACCGTAAAGCCGCCTGTAAAGCCCTGCGACGACTGCGTGTGATCTACAAGCACCACCTTCAGCGGACTCCTATGGGGTTTTTCCCACCCACTGAAGGCCGAGGACGCACTTGGATTGACCGAATGAGAGGACTCGGAAGAGAAGAAGAAGACCTAGAAGATACGGTCTCTCACCTATCCATCTATCTTAATGGCTTGGATGAGCTCTACCGCGAACAGGCGGCACAACTGAAGCAGCTAATCCATAGGGCTGAAGAAGCAACCCAGGAACTGGAAGAGCAACAGACAAGAGCCGCACGGGCCGAGTATTCCTTGGCCGCCCTCCAAGCCTAGATGCAGGAATACGAAAACCGCAGAGGAATAGGTGGGTGGATAGAGGAAGAAGAGGAACCCAAGGAAACCCATTGGGATAAAGGTACTCAGACCGAAGATGAAGTGATGGATCGGTGCCTCCCAATAAAGAAGCGCCCCATCAGAATCGGCGAAGAATCCCCATGATAGGAGTAGCACTCCAAGCTAGAACCCTACCCTAATAACCACGTATCCATGAAAATTGTACCCCCATGTTGCAACAATAAAAGTTACCTACCTGTGCTAGATTGTTTACTCTGTCCTTGTTTCAGATGGCTGAGGAAGGATGGACCCAGGGCAATTGCCAAGCTGCACCTGGCTTTCCCAGCCTTTTGATCGATGCCCTGGAAAGCCTTGGCGTTACGGAACGCCCAAGGTACTACAGCAGAGAGTACGAACACCATGGTACCCTCCGCTGCAGGGTGATCCTGGTCATCGCCAGGAGCAACTGCTACCCCGACATCCAGCCGTGGCGAGCGACTGCCACGGGGTTTAGGCACCAGGACACCTACCCCTTGACCGTCAGAAAAGCGCTCCGTTATTTATGCCGGATTTTTGAAGAACACCTCGCCGCCACACCAGTGAGGTTCTTCCCGCCGGCCATCAGAACCCCAGTCTGGGAAGCACGCATGAGAAACCTGGAACGTCGTCGCCAGGAAGAAGGCCCTCTGTACCAAGTGGCTACTTATCTAGCCGCCCTGGACCAACTCTTCGATGAGCAAGCCAACTTTCTGAGGGAACAGACCCATCGAGCCGAACAAGCAGAGCTCGCAGTAAGGCTACAGCAGATCCGAGCAGCCCAAGCCGAGGCAAGAGCCGCAGCCGCGGTCAGCAGCGAAGCGATCGCCCAGGAGAGCCTCAGGCAGGCCCAAGACCGGCGTATGCAGGAATGGGCCCGAAGTGGAACACCAGTCCCGGCAATTGAAGAAGACCATGTTTTACTCGGGACACCGGTCATAGGATGGGGAACACTCTTTGGGGACGCACAAGGTCCACCCGAGAACCCTGAAAGTTCTGCGGCCGCCGTCGAAGGGGATGCTGCAGTGCAACCCTTGACAGATGGGAACCCAGAGGGCGGCGAGCGAGGACCTCTCACCCTTTCCGCCCCGGAAGGAGGCACGCCTCGCGAGTAGAATAACCGACGCCGTCCTAGTGATGCACCCCCAGCCTCTTTTGCTTAAGTCGTACCCTTAAGCATGACCCCGGACGAGTAGTACGAGACCTGGTCTTACCCCCAAGCTGTATCCCCTTACAGTAATGAAGTTGTTTGTTCTTGCTGTTTGTAATGTTGTGTGCTGGCTTGTTGAGTGCTGCTTGTTTATACGATTACTGGCAGAAGGTAGATTCTGCCTTATATACGAATTAAACAACTTAAACATCACATAATCGTAACCCCACTCTACCCAATTCACAGATGGCTCCCCGGAGCGTCGCAAGGGCGTCCCGTAGCCGGAACCCTGCCGCCGCTGGTGCCGAAGCGCAGCCCGTTGGACAAAATCTTCCTCAAGGGGAACAGGAAGTGAGCCAGAACCGAGGAGAAAATCAAGGAGGAGAGCAACTACCACCACCCCCACCCCTCGGAGACCTGGCACAGATAATCCACAACCAGAACCTCATACTAGAAACACTGGCCAACGCCCTCGTTAACCGGCAACCACGAGGGCAGAACATGAACGAAAAGTGACAGCCTTTCTGAGGACCAAGCCACCCACCTTTGCTGGATCCTGCAACCCTTTGGATGCAGACGACTGGTTACGGGTAATTCAGAGGAAACTCGAACCGTTCGAATGCCAGGACCGAGACAAAGTCCTTCTGGCAGCCCACCAACTCACCGGAACAGCATTATCCTGGTGGGAAAATTATTGTGCCGCGGCCGAGGATGCCTCTACCATCACTTGGGAGGAATTCGTGAAGGAGTTTCGCCGCTATCACATCCCTTCGGCCACCATGAAGCGCAAGGTGGACGAATTCCGTGCACCGCACAGGGAAGCATGACAGTGGAAGAGTACACCCACCGGTTCATTGAGTTGGCCCGATATGCACCGAGGAAGTGAACGACGATGACAAGAAACAAGACATGTTCAAGAAGGGGCTAAACCCAGAACTCCGGACCCTGCTTACCCCTCAGATCTACCCCGACTTCAATACCTTGATGAACAAGGCCATCCTTACGGAAAGGGCCAAAGCCGAGGAAAGGAAGCACAACAAACGCAAATTCCTGGAAAATAAGGCCCGCCAACAGGACCGTTTCCAAAAACCGAGAAACTTCAGCTATACTGCACCAAGATCTCAGGCCCCAATGCAGTATAGGACTCAGCTCCCAAGTGACAGGACGACGGGCCCCTGACAGACAGCCTAGGAGCCAGAGTACCATGAAGGCCCCGCAAAGTAATGCCAGCCTGGTCGCATCCGACAACACCAATGTTAGGGCCTGTTTCAACTGTCGTGAGACAGGGCATTTCATTGCCAATTGCCCTTACGCCAAGAATAAGCTGGCCACATCAGCCTTCTCCAACACGGTGAATGGACCTAGACCAGCCCTGACCGGTGCCAACCGAGTGCCCATCCGCAATAACGACAACAGTCAGCAGACGAAGCAGCCCCAGCAATCATTTGGACGAGCCCGCGTCAATCACATCGACGCGCAGGAAGCTCAAGGAGCTCAGGGCGTAGTACTCGGTGAGTACCTAGTCAACTCAGCTTTGGCAACAGTATTATTTGATTCTGGAGCATCACACTCGTTCATATCCTCAAATTTTGTGGAACAACACCGAATACCTACGGTACTACTAAAAACGCCCCTATTAACCCGGACGCCTGGAGGCGACATCAAATGTCAACTAGGTTGTCTACGGGTAAGGATCAAATTAAGTGGGGTAGAATTTCTAGCGGACTTGGTAGTACTTAAGTCTAAGGGGATAGACGTGATCCTTGGAATGGACTGGTTAAGCCGACACAATGGCCTCATAGGCTGTGTTGACAAAGTGGTACACTTAACAAACCCCGAAGGAGTACAAGTAACCCAGGAAAGTGGGTCTAGCCCAATGGTGTTTAGCATGGAAGCCAAGTCCTTAGAAGAAGTCCCGGTAGTAAATGGATACCCGGACGTCGTCCCTGGAGAACTTCCCGGTATGCCGTCGGACAGGGATATAGAATTCGTCATTGACCTTATCCCCGGGACCTCCCCCATAGCCAAGAGACCCTATAGGATGGCAACCTCTGAGTTGATAGAATTAAAGAAGCAACTAGAAGAACTGTAACGAATTGGCTTCATCAGACCAAGCTCGTCTCCATGGGGAGCCCCAGTCCTATTTGTCAAGAAGAAAGATGGGAGTATGAGGTTGTGTGTAGATTACCGAGCACTGAATGAGGTTACCATTAAGAATAAGTACCCCCTCCCCAGGATTGATGACCTTTTCGATCAGCTAAAAGGAGCCAAGTATTTTTCCAAGATCGATCTAAGGTCAGGATATTTTCAGCTCAAGATTAGGGAAAGTGACATCCCTAAGACGGCTTCTGTCACCCGCTACGGGCAGTTTGAGTTCACCGTAATATCCTTCGGACTAACCAATGCCCCTGCCTATTTTATGAACCTCATGAAAAAGGTATTTATGGACGAGCTGGATAAGTTTGTCGTAGTCTTTATCGACGACATACTTATCTACTCCAAGAGTATTCAGGAACATGAGCAACATCTGCGGGTAGTATTGGAAAAGCTGAGGACACATAGGCTATATGCCAAGTTTAGCAAGTGTGAATTCTGGCTGGAGAGAGTAGCTTTCCTTGGTCACATTCTGACCGCGGAAGGCGTAGCAGTGGACCCAGAGAAGGTCGAAGCAGTCTCCAACTAGCAGCGACCGACTAATGTTAGCGAAATCAGAAGTTTTCTTGGATTAGCTGGGTACTATCGGAGATTTATTGAGGGATTCTCTAAGATAGCCCGACCCATGACGGAACTTCTTAAGAAAGAGAAGAAGTTCGCCTAGACAGAATCTTGTGAAAGAAGTTTTCAAGAATTGAAGCAAAGGTTGACAACCGCCCCAGTGCTGACCCTACCAGACATTCACCGGGACTTTGTCATTTATTGTGATGCATCCCGGCAAGGATTAGGGTGTGTGCTGATGCAAGACGGGAAAGTCGTTGCATATGCTTCCCGCCAACTCAGGACTCATGAGCAGAATTATCCGACCCATGATTTGGAATTGGCAGCCGTAGTGCATGCCCTTAAGATTTGGAGACACTACCTGATTGGAAATAAGTGTCAGGTTTACACCGACCACAAGAGCCTGAAGTATATCTTCACCCAGCCGAATTTAAACCTAAGGCAAAGAAGATGGTTGGAGTTGGTCAAGGACTACAATTTGGAAATTCAGTATCACCCGGGAAAGCAAACGTAGTAGCCGATGCCTTAAGTCGAAAATCCTATGGGCCCAAAAATGACCATCTGCGCGAGGAAATGGCACGATTAAATGTGCACATTGTTCCTCGAGGTTCCAGCCAAGTGCTAAATGTCCGATCGACACTAGAGGATAGAATTAGAGGGGCCCAAAGCTCGGATCAGGAGTTAATGAAGATCCGCAAACAAACTGGAGAAAACAAAGCACCGGACTTCAGAGCAGACGATAAGGGAACGTTATGGTACGAGGATAGGATTTGTGTACCCCAGAATGGAGATTTCCGGCAGATAATCATGGACGAAGCCCATAACTCGGCCTACTCCATCCACCCAGGATCCACCAAAATGTATATGGACATAAGGCAAAAATATTGGTGGAATGGGTTGAAGGCGGATATTGCACGATTTGTGGCTCATTGTGATACTTATCAAAGGATCAAGGCCGAACATCAAAAACCGGCAGGATTATTGCAACCCTTGCCTATCCTGGTGTGGAAATGGGATGAGATAGGAATGGACTTTGTAGTGGGTCTACCCGAACTCAGAAGGGACACGATTCCATATGGGTAATAGTGGACCGACTCACTAAGTCGGCTCATTTCATACCCGTACGAACTAATTACGGTGGAGAAAAGCTGGCAAAGCTTTATGTGGAGAACATAGTAAAGTTACATGGAGTGCCTAGCAGAATTGTCTCAGATAGAGGAACCCAATTCACCTCTAGGTTTTGGAAAAGCCTGCATAAAGCCATGGGCACTAAGTTAGATTTCAGCTCCGCATACCACCCACAGACGGATGGTCAAACCGAAAGGGTAAACCAGGTCATGGAAGACATGCTGAGAGCATGCGTCCTGACCTATGGAAATGATTGGGAGCAGAGCCTACCTTATGTAGAATTCTCGTACAACAATAGCTACCAAGCCAGCTTGGGCATGTCGCCATTCGAAGCCCTCTATGGAAGAAAGTGCAAAACTCCCCTGATGTGGTCAGAAGTTGGGGAACGTGCACTAGTAGGACCCAACTTATAAAGGAAGCAGAAGAAAAAGTAGCGGAGATCCGCGAGAAGTTGAAAGCGGCTCAATCCCGACAAAAGAACTACGCAGACAAGAAAAGGCGAGAAATAAGTTTCTACCCAGGAGATTTTGTTTATCTCAAGGTCTCACCTATTCGAGGAACACGGAGATTTCAGGTACAAGGAAAATTGGCCCTTCGATACATTGGACCATATCGAGTTCTGAAGAGAGTCGGAGCAGTGGCATACCGACTGAAGTTACCAGAAGAAATGTCAGACATACACCCAGTTTTTCATGTTTTGCAATTAAGAAGGTGTTTGAGAGTACCCGAGGAAGAACACTTGCCGGTGGAGACGATAGATCTACAGCCGGACCTGCGATACCAGGAAGTACCGGTCAAAATTTTGGACACTGTATGTTGCGCCATCCGCCGCTAGCGCCCCGCCCGCCGCGCGCGCCACCCGCCGCTAGCGCCCCGCTCCGCCGCGCGCGCCGCCACTGTGCCGGCACAGCGCTTCCCCCCACGTGCGACGCCTCGACCCTCGCCACCGCACCACGACGGCCGCGAGCGGCCAAATGCCATTAATGGCGCCCGCCAGCTCGGTGACCGGCCACCGCACGGCCCCGCCTCTCCACCGCCTCGAGCACCTATAAAAGGGGCCGAGGGGCACCCCGGCACCCCCACGACCGCCACCGCACGCCCAGCTCCCCGCCTCCATTGCCCTAACGCCGCCCCGCCGAGGTTCTGCGACCGCCGCCGCCGGCCTCCGTCGCCCCGCCTCCACACGCCGTCCCGGCCCGAGGTGAGGCCGGGAACCGGTTCCCCTCGCTTTCCCCTCCCTTTTTCCCCCACCCCGAGCCGCCACCGAGCCCCGGACCGCCGGGTTGGGCTGCCGCCGGCACCCCCACCCCCTCCTCTGTTCTGTGCGGGGGAGAGGAGGAAGAAAGGGGCTTTTTGCCCAGAGTCCCCTCCCCTTCCCTGTTTTCCCCAAAGAACCCCCCCTATTTACTCCCTTTGCAAAAGAAACCCCGCTCTTTTCGTTATTTCAAACCAAACCCCCCGTTACATAAATCTAGATATACTTGACATCCTTTAGCATGCCCTAGTAATTCTAGGATTCGCAAATAGGCCCTTACTCCCTCCAGATAATTACGAATAAGCCCCCGGACCCCCGTTTAACCCTTAAACCCTCTCTAACGCGTCATTTTATGCGTCAAACGAGCTCCGATCGACCCGAAACTTTACCACGCCCTTTCTAGTATAGTTCCAACCATGCCATTACGAAATCACCTAAAAATATTAACCCTATCTCCGTAACTAAATTATTTTCGATTCAAGCTCAATGATAAAAGCTTTTAGTTCTTTAGATTGATTGGGTGCTTGTTTGTTTGCGCCGTAGAACCCGGAGTGAACGAGGAAGGTCCCGACTGTGACCAAGCGAATGAGGATCAGTTCTGCGATCCTGAACCCGAGGGACAGTGCTTCGATCAGGACCTCCCGCAAGGGTTTGATGATGGCAAGTTCAATCCCGCCCTTTGATGCATGTTTCTGTCCTAGTTTTTATAAACACAACCCAGTGGCCTGTTTTATAAATTTGCATGGTTTTGCTTGCTGAAAACATGGTAGGATAGCCACCCTTATTTGTGATAACCATACCTTAACCACTTGGTTTTATAAAGAAATGTGTGCGTGTGGGAAGGGATAAAATGTGGTTTCGAAAGATGAGTCAGACGGGATGGATGGCATTTCTGTGTGAATTGCCGTTGGTGTGCTCGTACCTGTGTGGTTGAGCGAGGAAGGGAGATATCCATCTTGTCACCCCTAGGGACAGAGTTGATGTGTCATCTCACCTAACTTCCTGACGTGCAAACCACTTGACCGTTGTATGGGCAACGGCTTAGCATAAATCCCACTAGTTAGTCTGGTAGCCATCAGGAGAGCTGAGAGCAACGGGTGATCAAGGAAAAGGGATAAGCTCTGTGTGACTTATGCCCCGGTTAAACCTCGGAGATAGGTCGAATGACCCCTTGATGGATCCCGTGGTGGCTAGTCAGGTCTAGCTAAGGTGGGTAATGGCTTTGTTGGGATCTGCTCCGACACTAAGGTGATCGTGCTGTGGTACCCCACCTGTGGGTAAAGTTGCACACCTCTGCAGAGTTAAAATCTATTCGAATAGCCGTGCCCACGGTATTGGGCAAGTTATGGTGTGGTCACATAACTAGTGTTTCTCTCTGGGAATGGTTGGATTAGTGTGGGTTGTTTGGAAAGTGTCCGGCAGTTGTGCCGTGTGCTACGGCGGACGGGGAGTCCGGTAGCAGTTTAAAACTTGGACCCGGTGTGGATCAACATCGTGTGCTCCTTGGTATTAGAAAACTCATTTTGGAAATGTTTTTTTTTTAAAACGAACCTTTGCGTACAACCGAGTTTTCTGCAAATGAACCATAACCTTATCCTTGGATTGTCCTATGCTTTGATTACTGTTATACCCCCTCCGTGGGTGTGATTGGACTTGCTGAATACGTTTGTAGTCACCCCATTCATACTTTTACAGTGGAAGACCCAGACTACGTCCCCGAAGACATCGAGTAGGGTTTCGTCCTGCACCCAGCCTTGCCTATGGTTAAGGCCACCGTTGGAGTTCCGCATGGCGCAAGACTCTGATGATCCCCTTTTCGTAGCTAGTGTAGTAGTGTGGGTTTTAGTTGTAATCCTCGCGATAGTGGCGCTTCACTGCCCATTACCGTGCAGAGTTGTACGGTGATGTACCATCTGATGTAATAAAAGTGTTATCAGCCTCCTGGGACTGATAAAGCAACACTTTTAAGTCTTCCCTGATGGGGGGACGCTTCAGAATCATGGATGGTAACAAATATAATTGCTCTTAGGTTGAAATACTCCTGGCGATACTCATCCCATATTCGAACTCCTTCATTCCAGAGCTTCGCCATATCTTCCATAAGAGGTTCCAGGAACACATCAATATCAACACCAGCTGCTTTCGGACCTTGAATAAGAATAGTCAACATAATGTACTTCCTTTTGTGACACAACCATGACGGAAGGTTGTACATCGTCAAAGTCACGGGCCAGGTGCTATGTATACTTCTTTTTTCACCAAATGGATTCATTCCGTCTGTACCCAAAGCAAATCTTACATTTCTGATTTCTTTGGCAAACTCAGGATACATATGATCAAAAGTTTTCCACTGTGATGCATCAGCAGGGTGTCGAATCTGTTTGTTATTCTGCTTGCAACTTTCAGCATGCCAGCGCATAAGCTCAGCCTCCCTAGGGTTTGAGAACAAACGCTTCAAGCGATCAATTACTGGAAGATACCACATCACCAAAGCTGGGATCTTTGACCTCCTTTTGCCATCCATATCATCAAAAGTGTCATCATCAATTTCAGGTCCGATAGCGGCTTTCTTGTTTCTATTTATCTTCGCGATTTTGTTCACACACTCTTGATTGTAGGTCTTCTTGTATCGACTGACATTGCAAACTGGGCATCTTGTTGCGTTCTCAAACTCGCCACGATACAGAATACAATGGTTCGGACATGCATGAATTTTTTACACACCCAGAGCTACGGGAGATATGAGCTTCTTCACTTTATAAGTGCTGGTTGGTAGTTTGTTGGGTTTTGGTAGGAGTTGGGATAGAAAATTTAAAAGATCTGTGAAGCTAGTATCAGACCATCCGGTGCTAGCCTTCAACTTAAGAAGTTCAAGAACTGTACGCAGTGTAGTAAACTCTTTGTCACAGCCCTTTGATTCATCATATAAAGGTTCTTTTGAGGCACTTTCCAGACCCTCCAATTTAGATAGATCTTTCTTCTGTGATCCCATAGAACTCAACATTTCTGGATCCATATGGCGCAACATGTCTTCGCAATCAAATTCTACAAAATCTTGATTGGCATCCACAGAATCCACTTTACCATCCTTTTTAGCTAACATTCCCACAGCACTTTCGTCATTACCAAGCACTTCACACGGATCCAGCTCACCATGTTCTGTCCATATCGTGTAATTGTTTTT
The DNA here is from genome assembly GCF_002211085.1 of Panicum hallii. Taxonomy (NCBI): domain Eukaryota; kingdom Viridiplantae; phylum Streptophyta; class Magnoliopsida; order Poales; family Poaceae; genus Panicum; species Panicum hallii. The sequence continues at coordinate 50,378,484 of NC_038046.1, forward strand.
GGACCCTCTTTTGAGCAGATGTGATTGGATTGCTCCTGTATCTCTCCAAGCTACCTTATTATCACAATCGATGCATGGGCACAATATCTCCTTACTTTTTCGCATATTCGCGTGCTTGTTGGCCGCTTCAATAATGCTTCTGACATTTCAAATGTACGACGGATGTGGTCTTGGCACATTGTACATCCAACCTCAGTCCATTGCCTATCCCTATATTGATTAACGTAAATTGAATTCAAGACCATATGACGATAGGTACATGACAGTGAAACAAGATCATATCGATAGGTACATGACAGAAGTCTGAATCTTCAAAATTCTATGCCATGAACTACAAAAACCCCTAATTAATTGAATTCGATCACTAAATCATGAACGAATGTGCATAAACAAAAGCAACAGACAAATTTGATGAGGCTACCTTGCGGCTTGGGGTCGGTTCATCAGCTCGTGGACGCGCGGCGCTCTGCTCGGGGACAGCAGCTCGTACACGGCGCGACGCTCGGGGACGGCGGCAGCTCCTGGACGGCGCGACGCTCTGGGATGGTGGCAGCTCATGGACGTACGGCGTGGCGCTCTGGGCCGGCGGCGGTAGCTCGTGGACGCGAATCGGCGCTCGGGGCCCGCGGCGCCAGCCCGTGGATGGCGCGGCGCTCGGGGCCGCGGCGCTCGTGGACAGCGGCGGCAGCTCGTCCCACGTCGCGGCGCTCGGGGCAGGGACGGCGACAGCTCGCCAACGGCAGCCTTGGCGGCGCTGTTAGGCAACGGTAGAAACTCGAAAGGGTTCCTCTGCAACTTGATTCCAACCAGTTTATAATGTACACACACCACAAGTGGATATAAACCAAAATCCGCTTGAGAAACACGGAAACCGCTTGTGATATAGAACTTCACAAGCGCTTTCTGCTTGACGACCGCCTGTGATGTAGAACATCACGAGCGCTTCTTCCTTCACGACCGCTTGTGACGTGAAACATCACAAGCGGTTTTTCCTTCCCGACCGCTTGTGAAACTGCTTGCGATACGCTTTTCCTTCCCAACCGCTTTTTCCTTCCAGTCCGCTTGGGATAACTTTTTTCAAATTTTGGTCTTATGAAATTTCATTTCAGAATAATCTTTGTGTGAATGTTGGATAAATCTTTTGGTACAATTTCTACATATCATATAGTGCATGAGTGTCGCTGCATAGAATTTTCATGAATTTTTGAGTTCGGTAACTATTTAATTGTATTTAAATGAATATCTACATGCTTCTTGAGAGTAATTCGAACTTGAACTAAGACTACAAACAATATATCTCAAAAAAATTCCTGAAAAATATATATTATTTGATGTGTTATATTATTGACTAATTTCTAGAAAATGATGCAAAATTTAATTGTTTATTTACTAAAAAAGGTACCTTTGCTCTGTGTGATGGCAACAAATAAATCTAATAATATGGATTTTTTGTCCAAAAAATCTATAACTTGACATGGCATCATACTTTAGGTTACTGAACTCTTAGAAAAAAAATCACTTGATTTCGACAACTTTGGAAACACACTTGTTCATAGGATCATAAGTAAGGGTCACATGGTTAGTATAAAGTCAACTAAATCAATGATCCTATGAACAAGTGTGTTTCCAAAGTTGTCGAAATCAAGTGATTTTTTTTCTAGGAGTTCAATAACCTAAAGTATGATGCCATGTCAAGTTATAGATTTTTTGGACAAAAAATCCATATTATTAGATTTATTTGTTGCCATCACACAGAGCAAAGGTACCTTTTTTAGTAAATAAACAATTAAAATTTGGATCAGTTTCTGGAAATTAGTCAATAATATAACACATCAAACAATATATATTTTTCAGGAATTTTTTGAGATATATTGTTTGTAGTCTTAGATCAAGTTCGAATTACTCTCAAGAAGCATGTAGAAATTCATTTAAATACAATTAAATAGTTACCGAACTAAAAAATTCATGAAAATTCTATGCAGCGACACTCATGCACTATATGATATGTAGAAATTGTACCAAAAGATTTATCCAACGTTCACACACAGATTATTCTGAAACGAAATTTCATAAGACCAAAAATTGAAAAAAGTTATCCCAAGCGGACTGGAAGGAAAAAGCGGTTGGGAAGGAAAAGCGTATCGCAAGCGGTTTCACAAGCGGTCAGGAAGGAAAAAGCGCTTGTGATGTTCCACGTCACAAGCGGTCGTGAAGGAAGAAGCGCTTGTGATGTTCTACATCACAGGCTGTCGTCAAGGAAAAAGCGCTTGTGAATAGATGGATGCCTATGTGTCCCACGCAGGCGCGCCCCAAACAAAATTTTCATCTCCCTCCCGGAGGCACGCCGCCAGACAAAATTTTCATCGACCGCCTCCCGCGCCAGCCGTGTCCATCCCCGCCGTCATCCCCTTGCCGGCCGGAGGGCCGCGCCATCCTCCAGCCGAGCGGAGCGGCGCCGTCCCCGAGCGGAGCGGCGCCGTCCCCGAGCGGAGGGCCACCGTCCCCGAGCGGAGGGGCGCCATCCCCGAGCGGAGTGCCGCCGTGCCCGAGCGGAGGGCCGCCGTCCCCGAGCGGAGTGCCGCCGTGCCCTAGCGGAGGGGCGCCGTCCCCGAGCGGAGTGCCGCTGTCCCCGAGCGGAGGGCCGCCGTTCGCGAGCGGAGCACCGCCGTCCCCGAGCCCAGTGCAGCCACGGTTGTACCTGTTCCTGTTGGCCTTCTCGTAGTTGATTCTCTGCCTCACAGTTTACATATACGTACATCAATTGTTCTTCCTAGATGCTGCTCTAGTGCACTGCCCTTTACAGAATACAGTTGTTCTTCCTAGATGATAACAATACATGAACTGCCTCTTATGTTAACCTCTATTTGTTAGCATGAACTGCCTCTTATGTTCTAAGATAGCATGTATTCTTGATCTGAATTGCATTGATTCATCGTTTTCAGTTACATAGAATTAGCTTAAATTTTTTTACTGATGTGCAGTGCTTATATTTGTTACTAGGATGGATGATATGGACTTGACCGGTGTCTGTAACAAATCTAATGAAGACGCGACCAGACTCCATTGGCAGACATCAAGCAGTTCCAGTGAAGGCAGCGGGGAGGAGGATAGTTCTAGTGATGACAATCCTTCAACACCCATACCTCCGAGACAGAGAAAAACTTCAGATGAGCTTGATGCTGACTATATTCCCAACGAAGAGGAGGTAAATAGAAATCAGCCTGATAACTTAAATTATGTAGCATCTAAAATATGTCCATATATTAAAGGCAATCAATTGTTTGAATATATAGGTCTCAAATGAAGAGAAGAAAGAGGAGGCATGCTCTACAGGAAACACAGAGGAAGCTCCGGTGGCTGAATCATCTGTTTCACAGAAGCGGAAACGAGGGCCACGAGGTCCCAATCAGCTGAAGGCCGGTGCAGTCATGTACATAACAAAGCTCAATGCAGAGGGGTTTCCTGAAGAACTAGTTGATGTGGTTACAAAGTTCCGAAATGCCTGTTGGGCTATTGTCAGAGATATAGTGCCAATCACACTTCAGAAGTGGAAGGATTTGGATGAGGGCACCCGCAATTGGCTATGGGCTAAGTTGTCAGAGCCATTCAGGGTCCCGAAAGGCACGGAGGATGCAGTAAGGAAGTCGATGCTCTCTGCTATGGCCAGGAGGTTTCGTGGGTGGAAGGTTGAGATGAATAGGGATTTCATTAAGAAGAACAGGGTTCCTCTGCCGAAGAAAATGGGGAAAATCACACAAGCTCAGTGGGAGGAATTTGTTCGTCAGAAGACCGAACCGAAGGCCAAAGAGCTGAGCGAAACTAATTCTCAGAGAGCAAAGAAGAACAAACACCCCCATCGCCTCGGGTCAACTGGATATCTCCCTAAAGCAATGGAGTGGAACAGGATAATTGAGGAAGCTATGGCCAATGGCACTTTGGACCCATTATTAAAAGATATCGATGAGCGAGCTCTTCATTGGATCTTAGCTCGTGCAGGTTTGACTAATGAGGGCAAACTGTTGCATCCAGAATTGGTTGGTGAAGTTGCAGAAAAAGTTCAAGAATATGCAGAAAAGAGAAAGAAGGGCGAGTTTAAGCCTCGGAGGGAGAATGACATACTAACTGCAGCACTTGGCACTCCTGAACACACTGGACAGGCTCGGGGAATCTCTTCTAAGATTTCCTGGAGAGAGGCATTTCCAGAGTATGCAGCGTCATACAGGAAACATGAGAAGGCGAAAAGGACCCTTGAAGAGGCTATTGATGAAAGGGTACAGAAGGCTATTAATGAAGCAATGAAGAGAATGAAGGAAACAGGATGTGTACCGAGTGAACAGCATCCAGTTCCCTGTAGACTTCATTGTTGAGGACACGCCTTGCCGTCTTCATATTCCAATCAATCGATCTGGGACAAAAACAAAACAGGCTGCTATTGGTGTGGTAAAACCAGGACTGCTTTGCTGCAATGATAGTCCTGTTCCGCCATTCTATGCTGTGATCCAAGTTCTAGAGATCACAGATAGTGGTTGTGAAGATTGGGAGATAGACTATCCAGTTGAGGGGATCATGACTTTGCAGCAAGCAGTGAATAAGTTGGTCCTTTGGCATCGACGCGACATTAAGTTGGGTGATGAGCTGATCTCAAGCCCCCTATCGCGTCATAAGTCACCAACACCAACTTCAACACCCATGCAACAGAAAGATAGTTCAATCCCCATGGTGCAGGAAAGTATAGCACCGGCCTCCCACAAAACTAGTGAAACAGTCATATCACCTCTGAAGAAGGCAGTTGAGGAGGGGGATGTGGACAGAATTGTTCCTCAGAATGTTGATGCTGACATTAGAAAGGAAGCAAAGGTTGACACCAATGTTGCAGGGCCAAGTACTTCAAAGAAAATTCATCAACAAATAGCCACTGACAATGTCAAGAAACTGGCAGAAGTTGTGACACGCTACTTGGAAAGGTTGAAGAGAGTTATGACAGATCAGTCAAAAGCAGAATCAGCATCTTGTGGAGTACGCACACGGTCCCAATTAAAAGACAAGCTCGAGGTATGGGAAGAAGATGGAATGATTCATACTCGAGATTCATTACGTCTTAAAGTCGATATCCCGATATACAAGAAGGAGGATGTTCCTCCAAAATTTGTGAATGAGAGGCCATTCTTGACAACGGTGCAACTTTCTAAGTTGTTGGCTGCAGAGATTACAATGCATGAGTGGTACATGGTGGCTAGCAACAAACACAAACTCGAGGGCTTCTCATATGTTGTGCCAGATGATGCATTTTGGAGCAAAGATAATGTAGATGCTGTGCGGCATTTATTCTTTGACGATCTGTGGTCGTTGTACCATCGAAAAAGGATGGAAACCAACTACTTAACCCTCTTTTGCTTGTAAGTACCTCTAAACTTTAATGTCTGTTAGTTTTGTACAGCACAGATTCTAACAATTATTGCTTCTTACATGTAGGATGCAGTACATAGATGGTAAGAAGAAACAACTTCAAACAGGGTTTCTTGATCCATTGATGATATCCCAAGCTCGCTACAAAGAAGTTGTTCGGAGACATGGAGAAGAATACAAAGACCTTGATGATGAAGAATTTGAGAGAGCAGTCAAAAAGAATCAAAGAAAAAAAATGAGGCTAATGGCAGCATACATCGGGCGAGCCATGTACAATCATGTACAACATGGCAAGGAGTTAATAATAGCTCCGCACCGCTTTAAGTAAGTTCTCCACATGGTTTTGAACTACAAATTATGGCAATCATGATAGCATGTGTTTTCGTATATGTATATGTAGTGACCACTACATTTGTATCAAGATCTTTCCAAAGAGTGGTACAGCCATGGTCTTCGACTCGCTGAGAATGGAAAAGGATGCATATAATGACTTCTTGAGGATTTTAGAGAAGTATGACTATTTTACACTTGTACTTACAACTTAGCAAATGTATTCTCTTAATCTCACAATGGTATTCTTATATGCAGCGCATACCGTTTTTATTGCAAAGATCTTGGCGGCGAGCATCCAGAGGACAAGCTTAATTTCTCAATATCATTATCTTCAACCAGTCAGAAACAACCTCCTGGTACTGTCCTGTGCGGTTATTATGTATGTGAATGGAGTCGTGTCAACCGTGAGGATGTAAGTTCCCTATCATTGTCTATGTTTCATTTTTTTTTATTGCAGCCCATGACATTACTATTACAAAGCACCTTTTGCTTTCATTCCAGGTTTCTAAATCCAACATCAAGGATGAATCGCAAGGAAGAGATATGGCTACTGTCGGCGTGGCTAAGGTTGTAATAGACTTGCTTTCCTTTTTGCACCGTGAAGTTCTTCCCCCAAATGGACTACTCTTCAATGAAAAGGGAAAGTTGTCTGATCTCCCAGAATTGTACAATCTAGCTCACAGTGTTTAGACCTTGAATTTGTTTAGCTTATGTCATGTGTGGGCTGTTCTTCAATGTTGATGTATGGACTTGAACTTGAGCTGCTGTAAATTATGGTTTGGTGCTAATACTATTGTTGTCGTTCTGTGAATGTGATCTATGATTTGTATGAATCTGTATATCTATTTGCTGTATGAATCTGGATATGATTTATGAATGCAAATTGAATTTGGATATGAATCTGGACATATTAAACCGCTTGTGATGTGTTAGATCACAAGCGTCTGGGCTTGCAACCCGCTTGTGATATGTATTTATCACAAGCGGCTGGGCTTAAAACCGCTTGTGATATGTTCCTATCACAAGCGGATTGGCTTACAAATAGCCTGTGATATGAATTTATCACAAGCGGCTCGGCTTAAAACCGCTTGTGATATGTTCCTATCACAAGCGGATTGGCTTATAAACAGCCTGTGATATGTTCGTACCACAAGCGGCTTTGCTTTCAACCCGCCTGTGATGTTGGTCTATCACAAGCGGTTTGTTTGGACAAAACCGCCTGTGATGTGTGTCTATCTCAAGCGGTTTTTGATCGACCGCCTGAGATGTTGTTTTACATCACAAGCGGAGCGTCTCAAGCGGTTCCTAAAAGCGCTTGTGTAGAGGCTAACCGGACCGCTTGCGTAGAGCTTTATTGTACTAGTGCGGTGGCGAGGCGAAGGCGTGCGTGCTCGCGGTGGCCGAGGTCCGGGTCGCGTCCATGGGCTCGGGGTCGAGGCGGAGGTGTAGACGACGGCCGGCGGTGGTGCTTCCCACCGCTACCGCGCTTGACTTAGATCGGCTAGGGTTTGACTGTTGGTGGGTGGCGGCGGCCGGTGATTCTCGTGATCCGTGCCGCTGGCCCCCACCTATCTTTATAGCGCGGGGCGACGGAGGCCCACCAGCTAGGAAGGAGCTAGGGCGCCCCCGAACAGGGTGCAGAGGTGAGGAGGCCCATCGGGCCCGTTAGGGTCCAATGGTCTAGAGAGATCAAAACTAACAGTCTCCCCCTTGATCTCACCCTGTACTTTTCTTTTACTTTTACTTTTTTCGCGTTTCATCATAGATTTGTGTATAGAGCATGCCTCATCATCACGATCATCTGTCGATAGATTTAGCAGCTACAATTCACGCTTCCACTCAGAGACGGATTCTTTAACCTTTTGGGCCCTTGTAGTCCGAAGATCACAGGCTATCCCTTAGCCCCATGCTGGCTACGTGTTCCTTGAACACGCTGGGTGGTAAGCCTTTTGTTAGCGGATCCGCAAGCATTTTCACTGTGCTTATATGCTCGAGATTTATAATCTGATCTCGGACTTTATCTTTCATAACATAATACTTTATATCTATGTGTTTGGCAGCACCACTCGTCTTGTTGTTGTGTGCGTACATTACTGCGGGCTCATTATCGCAGTACAACTGTAATGGTTTAGATATATCATCAACCATTCTCAGACCGGGTATGAACTTCTTTAGCCAGTTCACCTGCCCTGTAGCCTCATAACATGCAACAAACTCGGCATACATTGTGGACGATGTAGTGACAGTTTGTTTGCAACTATTCCACGATATTGCTCCCCCAGCAAGGGTGAACACATATCCTGACGTGGATTTTCTATCATCTCCTGCATAATCGGAGTCTGAGTATCCTACGATACGCAGAGATTCTATTTTCTGTATGTTAACATGAGGCCTTTGGTTCCTTGCAAATAGCGCAGAACTTTCTTTACTAACTTCCAGTGTTCTAGTCCTGGATTACTCTGGAATCTGCCAAGCAACCCGGTAACGTAAGCTATATCAAGGCGTGTGCACACTTGTGCATACTGCAAGCTTCCCACAGCTGAAGCATATGGTACCATTTTTATTTGATCAATTTCATATTGAGTCTTGGGGCATTGGAATTTCCCATATCTGTCGCACTTAACTATAGGTGAAGGTGAGGCACTGCATTTATGCATAATAAATTTCTTTAGGACCTTTTCTATATATGTCTTTTGAGACAGTCCTAATACCCCTTTCAATCTGTCTCGATGAATCTTGATTCCTAGAATAAATCTTGCTTCACCAAGATCTTTCATTTCGAAATGCGAGGATAAAAACCTTTTCGTTTCTAGTAGCAGACTGACGTCACTACTTGCCAGTAGAATGTCGTCCACATACAGGATTAGGAAGACATACTTCCCATTCTTGAACTTTGCGTAAATGCAATTGTCCTCAACATTTTCTTTGAACCCGAATTCTTTTATTGTTTTATCGAACTTCAAGTACCACTGTCTTGAAGCTTGCTTTAGCCCATAAATCGATTTCTTTAGACGGCATCCCAATTTTTCTTTACCTTCCACGACAAAACCTTTCGGCTGTGTCATGTAGACGGTTTCATCTAGATCCCCGTTCAGGAATGCTGTCTTCACATCCTCTGATGTAATTCTAGATCATAATGAGCCACAAGAGCCATTATAATTTTGAAAGAATCTTTACATGAGACTGGTGAAAAAGCTTCATTGTAATCAATTCCTTCTCTTTGTGTGTATCCTTTTGCCACGAGTCATGCTTTAAATTTGTCTATATTCCCTTGGGAGTCATATTTGGTTTTGTAGACCCATTTGCAGCCTACTGTCTTGGCTCCTTTAGGAATTTCCTCTAAGTCCCACACTTTGTTAGTACTCATCGATTTTATTTCATCTTCCATGGCATCGAGCCATTTCGATGAGTATTCACTTCTCATGGCTTCTTCAAATGAAGTGGGATCATCCTCCATTTGAATTTCTTCGCTATTATAGACTTCATAGTCTTTAGAAATAGCGGGCTTCCTTGTTCTTTGAGGTCTCCCACGAGTCTGAGCCTGCGGTGCCTCATCTATTTGGGGCTGCTGTTGCTCCCCTTCTTGTGTGGCAATGGGCTCGTCAGGAGCCTGATGAATAGGTTCCACTTCCTCATTCATCGTTACCACAGAAGGAGCCACTACAGGTGTTGGCATCGCAGTGACTTGCATTGGCGGTGCAGACACAGCGGGCAGCGGGAAGAAAGATTCCTGAATCACGGGATTGGGTGTATACACCCGCTTCTCCTCAAGATCAATCTTCCTAACTGCTCCGCTCCCCCGAATTATTTGATCTTCAAGAAAGACTGCATGTCTCGTTTCTACAAATTTTGTGGATCTGTTTGGACAGTAGAAACAAAAACCCTTTGACCTTTCTGGATAGCCAATGAAATGGCAAGATATTATTTTGGAATCTAGTTTCGCAATGGTCGGGTTAAATACTTTTGCCTCAGCAGGACTCCCCCACACCCGCAGGTGATTCAGTGAGGGTACTCTACCTGTCCACATTTCATACGGCGTTTTCGGCACCGATTTACTTGGAACTCTGTTGAGAATATGAATGGCGGTTTTCAGAGCCTCCATCCATAAACTCACTGGCAACGTGGAATAGCTGTCATGCTTCGCACCATATCCATCAGTGTACGATTGCGTCTTTCAGCCACTCCATTCTGCTAAGGTTCTCTCGGCATCGAGTACTGGGCTACTATGCCTTGCTCCATCAGGAACTTCGCAAAAGGTCCTGGGACTTGGCCATATTGGGTATGTCGACCGTAGTACTCCCCTCCACGATTGGATCTTACGATTTTAATCTTTAAATCGTGTTGATTTTCTACTTCGGCTTTGAATATCTTAAATTTATCCAAAGCCTCAGATCTTTCTTTAATTGGATAAATGTATCCATAATGGGAATAGTTGTCTGTGAATGTTATGAACGAGTCATAACCATCCACACTCTTTACATTGAACGGACCACAGATATCTGTGTGAATTATTTCTAATACACCTGTGCTCCTCTTAGCATTTTTCTTTATTTTCTTAACGAATTTGCCTTTTATGCATTCAATGCATTGTTCTAAGTCAGAGAACTCTAATGGAGGAAGAATCTCATTTTTAATTAATCTCTCTATTCTCCCCCTCGAAATATGGCCTAAACGTCAGTGCCATAATTTCGACGATGGATCTTGAGTTCTTTTCCGTTTTCTATTCGCGAGTGTAGACGAGAATACATTCGCATTGTTATCGCATACGGAATTCACACTTTCGTGTAACGATATCAAATAAAGATCATTCTTTCTGAATGCAATGGAAATAAGTGTATCATTACATTCGATCAAACACCTGCCATCTCCTAATAGACAGAAATAACCATCTTTTGTTGGTGTTTAACCGGCTGCCCACCGAGGGGTATACTCAAGGTGGTAAGTTTTGGGTGAGAAGACGCCGAGATCAGGAACTCGTAGGTGCAAGGAACACAAGATTTAGATAGGTTCGGGCCGCACGGAGCGTAACACCCTACGTCCTGTATGGTGATTTATATTCCCTTCGGTGTAGAATGACCTAATGATCCTCTATTTTGAGAGGGGTCCCTGACCTCCCTTATATATCCGAGAGGCCAGGGTTACAAAGATACTAACCAACACCAGCCAAGGAATCGTACCAGAACATATCTCGAGTAGATTCCCTCTGTATCGGTTAGCTCTATCTCCTATTTAAACGGGATAAATAAGAGATAAACAAGATGAATAAGAGATAAGACGGACTTAATCTCTTAGACCTCTTTAAACTACGCTATGTACCCAGCCCGGTGGCCCCGGGTCTGACAAGCCCCCGAGCTCTTCGTAGCTAAGTACTGCAGACTTATCGAGTACTCTTGAAGCAATCTTCGACTTCTTCTGAAGCTTCGCCTTGAAATCCTTCTTCGAGTACTTGCTTGGCTGCATCGAAGCTATGAGGTGCTCATGCCCCAAATTTTATTTTTAACATGGTGTGCGATTGAAAAATCGCACTCCATATGGAGTAGCCCCCGAGCCTTATGTTGAATCGAAGAATCAGGCTGAGGGTCCCATCAATCTGTGATCCTCCTTATCCTTCAAAGTAGTCGATGCCACGTATCCCGTAGCCCCCGAGCCTTGAATCCAAATCCTACAAAATTGGAGATAAGGGTCCAAAAAGTGTGGCATGCAGGCTAAAAAATGACACCTTGAGAAAGTACCAAAGTAATGATACAAATGATGACATTAGATCAGAAATTCGAAAACCCCTTTTTTCGGGCTAATTAGCCCTGAAAAAATAATTAATCGAATATTTAATCCAATCAGTCCACCAAATGACCCCTCAACTTCGGAATATTCCGAAAAACGACTTTTGAACTTCAGAACAGTAACTTTTCTCCATCCCGCTGGTTATTTAACCCCGCGGCAATAGTGGGGAAAGCTGTGCTTTCAATCTGCATTTTGCCAAGAGCCACCAAAAATCTCCAATCAGAGCCACGCGCCGCCGCCATCCCCTCAAAGAAATCCCCCCACCCCGATCTCCCCGCACCTCTCCCCGCAGCCCCCGAGCATCTCGTGGCGAGCGAATTGGAGATGGCGCCCAAGAGGTCGGAGACCGAAGGGAAGAAGGAGGCACAGCCGTCGACCGCGGAGTGGACACACAGTAAGTGCTCCCCCAACAATCTAAAGAAACTAGTTTCTAAGGGGTTGCTGCAAGAGAAGAACCTTGTCAACTGGCGCCCCTCTTACCGAGAACCTTTCCCTATAGAAAATGTTGACGAAATCGTCACATTTCACCATTTTGTTGAACGGGGATTGGCCCTCCCCTCTTGTTCATTCTTCCGTGGCCTTCTGTATTACTACGGGCTTGAGCTCCATCACCTCAACCTGAATTCCATCTGCCACATTTCAAGTTTTATCTATTTCTGCGAAGCTTTCCTCGGAATCGAACCCCACTGGGATCTTTTCCGCTTCCTCTTCCGCGTCAAGCCGCAGCCCACTTCGAAGAACCTTTCCTTCATAGGGGGCGCCGGCTTCCAGCTGCGTCAGCAGGCTGGCGACGCATATCTCTCATACAAATTCCCCTCCAACCTTCCCGGGTGGAAGAATCACTGGTTCTATATCGAGAACCATGCTCCCCAACTCCCAACGAAATCAAACAGACCGCCAATGATGAGGCCGGAGTAGAATCTGGAACCTTCCGGTGGAGACATGGATCAAGTCAGGGAGTTGCTGGACATCATAGAGGCGCAGAAGATGAAGGGAGTAACCGGTGCCTCCGTCATGTTCTCGTTTTTCAAACGCCGCGTGCAGCCAATCCAGCAACACCACCGACTTGGATTCGAGTACACAGGCCCCGCTGATCCTTCTCGCATGTGCACAGAGGAACTACCACACGAAGCCGCACTCCAGCGGGTCCAGCGAGTGTTGCTAGACGTAGACGCCGTGCCATATGTACCAACACTATTTTCCGCACGAAATCCGCCCAAACCAGTAAGTACTCGAGTACTTTTTGTTGAAAGCAGCCTCTGTTAATCCATTACTGACTGAAAAACCTTCTGCAGGGATGCACAGAGCTGTACCGCAGCTATCCGCCACGACCCGACATCCCCCGGCCGGACCACCTCCTTCCCAGCGCTGCTGTTGCGGCGAAGAGGGCTCGTCTTGCTGCTGCTCAGCGCAGCAGCGGGTCCACAGAGGATGTGAGCTCCCAGGCGAAGGAGGGGGCTGATGGAGAAGCGCGTCAGGACAACTCCTCCGAGCCAAGTGTGGAGTTGACCGGCGCTTTGCCGCAGGTGCCGCAGGGTCGTCGGATAGTGCGGAAGCGGAAAGCGCAAGAAGTTGAATCTTCCGGGTACTTGTTGTTGCCTTGTTGTGCTGCCAAATGTTGATATTATACCGTGCTTACAATGTCCTCATGTAGTCCGCCCGCGTCCGCCTCCCGAGCCGAGCCCGAAGAAGAAGAGACGGCCCCATCGGCTGCCGCAGCTGTCACCATTGCCGTGGCGGGGACCGCACCACAGGCTGGTGAAACCCCGCCGCCAGCAACGGGGACGCCGCGGCTGGCCGTGCGGATTTAAAGGGCCATGAAGAAGAAATCGATACTGTAAGTCTGCCTCTGGTTGCACAATAAATATGGTAGTCTTTCGACTTGTGCGTTGAGTGACTTCGACTTGGTTAGAGCTACAAGCGCCGCGGACCTCCAGCTGACACCAGCTTTGACTACCCCAGCCCCCGGGTCTTCGACCCGAGAGGAATATGCGGGCGTGGGGCCAGTCACAGCCGCGCCAGTCCCCGAGCCGTCAGCCCCAGAAGGGTCAGCGCCCGCGGAGCCAGCCCCCGGGAGAGACGCGACGCTACCCAACCTGCCGCCTCCCGAGATCCGACTAGTCGAGGCCGGAGCCGGTGGCGAGGAACAAGTCGAGGCCCCTGGTGCCGCTCCTACGGATGGCACAGGTGAGCATCTGACCACCCCGGCTGACTGTCGGGATCTGCATGCTGTATGCTGAGAATATTTGTGGTTGCAGGTGTTCAACAGCCGCCTTCTGAAGAAGCCGTGGGAACCTCCAGGAGACCCATTGAGCCACTGTTGGCCAGGTCGGGTAATCGAGATACCGTCGCCGCCGACCTGGCGGGTGACCTGCTGTTGACAAACAACAATATAGAGAACCTCAAGAAGGCATATGACTTTGCCATGGTAAGGCCTGGACACTTTTCTGCTGGTGACTGTGTCGAGTTGCTTATCCGAATATCCCTTTTTATGCAGAGTGTGATCACCCACTCCCAGAAACAGGCAGAAGAACTGAAGACCTTTGACTGTGACCGCAAAGAACTTGCTGCCCTGAGACAACGCCTTGACGACGAGAGGACGGAGAACTTGCATCTCGAGAAGGTCAACGTCGAGCTCCAGCGACAACTCGAGGAATAGAAGAAGGAGCTCGAGACACATAAGCATGCACACCAGGAGCAGCTCAGGGAGCAAAAGAAAGCGCACCAAGGTAAGCTGTTGCTTCCCTCGAGTACTTGCACTGTACGACTCATCCTGGATTCTAAAAAGCTTTCCACCACAGAGCTTAAGAGAATCTTAATGAGCAAAGAAGAGATACTTACTGATGTGAAGAACCTGCTCTATCGCCGTACAGATGACATCAAGAGGCTGCAGAAGGTGATCGGCGACACTGAACGACAGTTCGTCGACGGCCTTCAGCGAATCAAGACGCTGGGCGAAGAGCTTGAAAATCTCAAGGGGGCCGCCCGGGAGCTGGTGGACGTGGTGGATCCACCCGAGGAAGGCGAAGCAAACCCTCGGCCATTGCTAGAGTGGCTCCGCGAGGCCCGGAAGAAGGTACTCAGGTTCCTCTCTAAGGCTCCTGTCACATGCGTCAGCAACGCCCTCGCGGTTGTGAAGTCCTTCCTGCCCCACGCGCAGCTGAAAATATTTGCCCAAGGGATGGCGGCGGACTGCACCGAGGAGCAGTTTGACAGATACCTCACGGAGTCCCAACCTGCAGCAGAACGTATAGTTCAAAGTGTAATGCAGGGTTAAGGCGTTAAAAACAAGTATTGACTTCCTTGTTTATGTGGTTTCTTTTGACGTCTCTACTTGTGTGTGTGTCTTGGCTGAATCGGGATCCAGGCTTACAAGGCTCAAGTAGTAGACGCTTCCCTGGGTGCCACGACCCGGAGGGTAGCTAAAGACTCGCCTAACGGATTAGCCCCAACTCGATCGAGCGGGTCTAATCTTGTTAGGGAAGAGCGCGCGCATCATCGTGGAGTTGCCATGCTGAAGGCATAGAAGAAAAGAAACTTCCCCGAGTGAGAGGACTCAACGTGAAGTCGGGATAGCTCGTTATGCTAGCGCGCTCCACAAGTTGGGTATGATCCGGACGGATGAATCAAACTTGTTAGGAGCAGATGCGGTCATCGCCGCGAGTCTGCCGTGTTTGGGCAGAAAACGGGACTACACTGAGTGTAACGACTCGAGATGTAGTCAAAGTGGCTCATCATGCGAGCCTGGCCAACAAGCTGGATATAAGCCAGTCGAACGGATCGATTTTGTTGGAGCAAATGCGACTGCTATCACGTGCGACCATCCAAGGCCGCGGCGGAGATCAATTTGGAGAGGGTATGAATGGAGCCAAGGCGTCCGTCAAGACATGAAGTTGATGGGATATGAACGTGGCCGCAGCCTCCGCAAAATTCATGGCGAGGAATCAATTTTTATGAGAGCTATACGTGGCAGTGGCCTCTGTAGGTTCACAGGGATATTTACAACCCGAATCTTTGTGGCACATGGCCTCCAAATTGATCCGAGGAAAAGAAGTCGTCAGAGCCCCCGGGGATTCAGCTATCACCGGGCATCTTCTCATGGATAGAACTTGCGCAGGTTCTGGATGTTCCAAGAGTTCGGAACGGCTTGGCCTTCGGGATATTGTAGTCGATATGACCCTGGTCTTGTGACTTGTTTAACGACGAACGGGCCCTCCCACCTTGAGTTGAGTTTGTGTAGGCCGGATTCGTCCTGAATGCGACGCAAGACCAGGTCACCAATACTGAATGACCGCTCTTTCACGTTGCGATCATGATAACGCCGGATCCCCTGCAAGTATCGGGCTGACTGAACAAGAGCGGTGCAGTGAGCCTCTTCAACAGAATCGAGCTCTAGCTGCCTCGCCTCGCCTTCACTGTACATTTCAACCCTTGGAGACTTCCACATGATATCGGCCGGTAAAATAGCTTCCGATCCATATACAAGGAAGAAAGGCGTTTGTCCTGTGGCTTTGGACGGCTGAGTCCAGAGCCCCCAGACGACATGTGGTAGCTCGTGCGCCCATTTGCCTCCCTTCTTGCTGTTTTCATCATAAAGTCTCTTCTTGAGGCCGTCAATTATCAAGCCGTTTGCCCTTTCGACTTGTCCATTGGCCCTTGGGTGTGCGACCTCCCACTGTTCGTCATTGCAGCACTTGAATTTGGAGCCAAGTAGGGTGGAGGAAATGATCTCTGCCCCAAGGCTTCACCTGAAAGCGTACTGACAGGAAATGTTAAATCCGCTATGCAATCACAGTAACTCATGAAATCCGCACTCGAGACATATTTAACTTCGATGCAAGCATTCTCACAGAACTCTCAGAACTGGTTGGCCATGAAATTTGATCCCAAGTCCGTGATGATGGTGTTGGGGAAGCCAAAACGGTGCAAAATATCCAAGATGAAGTCGACGACCCGATCTGGCGTGAGCTTGGTTATCGGCTTGTACTCGATCCACTTAGTGAACTTGTCGATAGCCACCAGAACATGGGTGAAACCGCCTGGCGCCGTTGTGAAGGGTCCAATCATGTCGAGGCTCCAACAAGCAAAAGGCCAGGATGGCGGTATGGTGATAAGGCTGTGGGCTGAAACATGAGTCTGTTTGCCGAAGAAATGACAATTTTGGCACCTGCTCACGAGATCCTCCGCGTCGGTCACTACAGTGGGCCACCAGAAACCGGCCTTGTATGCTTTCCCCACCAGCGTTCTTGAAGCCGCATGGTTTTCGCAGACGCCCTCGTGGATCTCCCGCAGTATGTCGTAGCCATCTTCTTTTGTGACGCACTTCATGAGAACTCCTGACCGAGCGCCGCGCCGGTAGAGCTTGCCGTCGACCAGGACGAAACCCTTGCTTCTGCGCAGGACGCGCGCCACCTCCGCGCTCCTGGCATCAATTCCCGCTGGCAGCTTTTGATCTCGGATGAAGTCAATAAAAGCCTCTCGCCAATCTTCCCCCAACACCATAACCTCTCGATCGGGTTGTTGGGAACCCGCGTCGATGGTTACCTGCGGAGAAGGCTTGATGGATGGCTGCTTGGGCTCCTGGACGAAAACTCCCGGTGGGACCTGAGCATGTGTTGACCCCAATTTGGACAGGGTATCCGCACCGACATTGTGCTCCCGTAACACATGGTGAACTTCCAAGCCAGAAAATTTGCTTTCCAACTTGCGCACTTCCTGTACATAGGCCTCCATCGTCTCCTTGTTGCAGTCCCATTCTTTGTTGACTTGTTGAACGACAAGAAGAGAGTCGCCATACACAAGTAGTCGCCTGATCCCTAGTGATATCGCCAAACAAAGCCCGTGAAGCAAAGCTTCATACTCGGCTTCATTATTGGATACCGCCCACAGGATCTGAAGGACATATTTCAATTGTTCTCCTCGTGGAGAAAAAAGCAGAACACCAGCGCCGCCGCCGTCGAGCTTGAGGGACCCATCGAAGTACATGGTCTAGTGCTCTGGCCTGTCTACTGGTGTTGGGACTTGGTTCTCCCTCCATTCAGCCATGAAGTCAACTAGAGCCTGTGACTTGATTGCAGTACGTGGCTTGAAGTCGATTCACAGAGTCCCCAGTTCCACTGCCCACTTGGATATGCGACCTGTGGCATCTTGATTATGAAGAATATCCGCCAGCGGGAAATCCGTGATCACAGTGATCTTGTACTCGTCAAAGTAATGGCGTAGCTTTCTTGATGTGATTAAGATTGCATATAAAAACTTTTGAACAGCTGGATACTGTACCTTGGATTCGGAGAGGACCTCGCTGACGAAGTAGACAGGCCTCTGCACTCTAAAGGCATGGCCCTCCTCACCTCGCTTGACTACAATAGCACTGCTGACAACATGAGTTGTTGTCGCGATGTAGAGTAGTAGATCCTCCCCTGGCAATGGTGCTGTAAGGATCGGAGGTGTCTGAAGGTGATTTTTCAGATCCTGCAGGGCCCGCTCGGCCTCCTCAGTCCATTGGAACTTATCTTGACGTTTCAGGAGCTTGAAGAAGGGTAGTCCTCTCTCCCAAAGCCGGGAGATGAACCTGTTCAGGGCTGCCATACAACCTGTTAACTTTTGCACATCCTTGATTGTGGCCGGAGCCCCCATATCAGTGATGGCCGTAATCTTTACAGAGTTGGTTTCGATGCCCCAGTTGCTGACGATGAACCCGAGCAGTTTTCCTGATGGTACTCCGAAAATGCACTTGGTAGGATTGAGTTTCCACCGAAATCAGCGCAGACTGCTGAACGTTTCCTCCAAATATGCGATCAAGTTGTCGGAATCCCTGGTCTTGACGACCACGTCATCCACATAGGCCTCAACATTCTGGTGCAGCTGATCCACGAAGCACATATGGATCGCACGCTCGTATGTTGCTCCTGCGTTTTTCGACCCGAAGGACATGGTTTTGTAAGTATATGTCCCGTACGGGGTGATAAACGCTGTCTTGATTTGGTCCTCATCCTTGAGCGCAATCTGATGATATCCTGAATAACAATCAAGAAAGCAAAGAAGGACACAACCAGCCGTCGAATCAATGACCTGGTCAATGCGCGGGAGCCCAAAGTGATTCTTTGGGCAGTGCTTGTTGAGATCGGTGTCGTCGACACACATTCTCCATTCGTTGTTCTTTTTCTTTACAAGAACAGGATTTGCTACCCACTCTGGATGGATTACTTCTTTAATGAATCCAGCTGCGAGAAGTTTAGCAGTCTCCCGTTTGATGGCCTCACGCTTATCGTGGGCAAACCTTCGCAAGCGTTGCTTTTTGGGCGTAGTCTTCGGGTGTACATTCAAAGCATGCTCGATCAACTCCCTGGGCACCCCTGGCATATCCGCTGGTTTCCACGCGAATATGTCTCGGTTAGCCCGAAGGAAGCTGACGAGCGCGAGTTCCTATTTGTCATCCAAGCCCGCGCCGATGACAATGGTCTTAGATGAATCTCCCTCCTGGAGCTGGATCGTCTTGAGGGTCACGTCATCAGTCGACTGAATGCTCAACTTGCTGGCCTTCTTGGAGGGGATCTCCAACCCGGTCTGGGAGAACTGCTGCGCGGCCGCGAGTACTTCTCCAGAAGCATCTAGCACACGAGTAGTCGAAGCATACTGGATCGCCTCCTGATTGCAGTCATACGACTTCTTCAAGTCACCACGGAGAGTGAGCACCCCACTGAGTCCTGGCATCTTGAGAAGCAGATAAACGTAATGCAGCACTGCCATAAACTTGGCGAGTGCCAGACGACCCAATATTGCATGGTAAGAAGATTCGAAGTTAGCCACTTCGAATTTGATGAACTCAGTGCGATAGTTCTCCCTCGTACCGAAGGTGACTGGGAGGACTAACGTACCAAGCGGGTGTGCTGTGTTACCTAGGACGATGCCGTAGAAAGGGGACTTGCTGGGAACTAGCATGTCCCTGAAATCCAGGCCCATTTTCTTCAGGGTGCTGATGAAGATGAGGTTGAGCCCGCTCCCGCCATCGATGAGGACCTTGGTGAGCTTGACCTCCGCCACCACAGGATCCAGGACCAAGGGGAACTTACCGGGCTCCAAAAAACTCATCCACTGGTCGTCACGAGAGAACGAGATGGGGACCTCCGACCAGCGGAGTGGTCGTGGTAAAGCCGGCTCGACGGACATGATCTCCCGAAGAAGCAGCTTTTGGTCCCGCCTGGAGCAAAAATCCTCGTCTCCCCCGAAGATGACGTTGACGACCTTCAAGGCATCCTGAAACTTCGGGTTGCGCCCTTGGTCATCGTGGTCATCATCCTCGGGTTCTTTGTCCGCAGGCTTCTTATTTTTCTTACCACCCCCGGAGTTGCTGAACGTCCTCCAAAGATGATAGCAGTCGATGGCAGCGTGATTGGCACCTGGGTGCCATGGGCACTTCCTCTACAGGAGTTTCTCAAACTCCTCCTGCGTTGTTGACTTCTTGCCTCGCGAGGGACGATCCATAGCCGCGATGACATCATCTGGCTTACGTTTTCGGGGTGGACCCGAAAAGTCCCGCAGGCCTTTGTCATTGCGGCTGTCGTTTGAGCGCCTCAGATTGCTATCTTGGCACCGCGGGAACCGCTCCCGCATCTTCTCCTCCTGTTCGGACCAATCGTGCATCATATCACGAAGGCCCGCAACAGTCTTTGGCCTGTTCCGCCCAAAATCTCTGTAGATGCCCGGGTCGGTAATGCCATTGTAGAAGCAGTCGATGATGTCGTCCTCCGAGATGTTCGCGATGGTGGCACGAACGTCGAAGAAGCGACGCGTGTAGGACCGCAGGAGCTCATTACGTTCTTGCTTACACTGAGCAAGATCGTGATGAGTACCCGCGCGGGCAATTGCTCCCTGGAAGTTGTCGATGAAGATCCTCTTGAGCCGCTCCCAGGAGTCGATGGAGTTGTTGCTGAGACTCTCTAGCCACGTGAGCGGCGCAGGGTCCAAGGCCATCGGGAAATAGACGACTTTGGTGATGTTCGAACCCCCTGCAACCTCAATGGCCGTGGAGTAGCAACGAAGCCACTACAGAGGGGCCTGCTTGCCGTCGTACTTGGTGATGCCGATCGGTTTGAAGCCCTCTGGGTACTTGTAGCTGCTGAAACGTGCAGAAAAGGCTGGGAACCGATCGCTACAGTCAGTACCTTCGGTTTCGACTTCTTCGCGGACCTTGCGCCTGGAGGAGATCACGGTCCGCGCGTCACGACCTTCATTGATGTGCTGGCGCAGATCTTCTGGAGGAAGCCGATGATTTGCCTGTCGCGGGTTACCCCCTGGAGGTGGCTGCTGCCTCCCGCCAGGGACCTGGCTCCCGCGAGCGTTGTCGTTGTTGTGACTTGGCTAAATTCGAGGGCGACCGGCAGCCGTTCGGCTGTGATCCTGGCTCCGGCTTTCACCCACGCGCTCCTCCCTGATGGTGGATGCCGGGTTGTGCTGATCCAGCTGGATCCAGGCCCTCTGCGCATAAAGAAGTGCTTGGCGCGCGTCCGGATCATGGCTACACTCGAGGATGGCCATCACCCTGGCGATGTTAGCCACCGGAGTCCTGAAACCCCGTTCGCTTACGGCGGCGAACTCAGGGTCAAGATCGCGATGCATAGATCGCCTACGCTCGCTGGCCCTCCTTCGCCGAATTGTGCGGGCCCTGTTCCTGGCCCTCCTTGCCTCACGATCGGCGTCGTTCTCGCCGCCGGCGTTGGCTGTGATCTCATCTTCAGAAACCGCTTCGGAGTCGATGATGGGAAGATTTTCACCGTCCTCGCCTTCTTCTGCCATTAGCACCTGGCGGGAGGCGAGCTCATCGGAGCCCGTGTCAACTAGTTCTGTTGACTCCTCCGCCGTGGGATCCAACGGCCTACCCTCTTGGAAGGGCAAAGGCTCGAGATGGGCCACAAGTCGAGCCTCAGCCTCGAGTAGATTGGAGAGCTGCATCCCTTTCCAATGCACGAAGCGCCCCTCGGGCGTAGAGGTGATCGTCAGATCTCCGGTGCCAAAACTACCCGAGGCCCCCCGACTTGCTGTGGCTTCGGGCCCTCCGGGCTGGAGCAGAGAATCCAGGTCCTTCTCCAGCGCGTAGAGAGACCCAGAGGCATTGGCCTCCTGAAGATCAGTGGCCAAGTTGCGTGAACCAAGCTGGAATTGGTTACGCGAATTCTTAGATTGGAACGAGTCCAATCCAAGGGAAATTGCTGCAACGCTAGAAGAAGTCGAGCTTGGAGCAGTCTCCACCTCGATCGTTGTTGCAGAAACACGGATCGGCAAGTTGTTGAGCCTATCGACAAACTTGTCGAGGTCGCTGCGGGGATCCGCAGCGAGAGTCTTTGGCTTCATGTCAACGAGGAATCGGTGAAAATTGCCCACACCATCTGCGATGTAGACCCACGAACCAAAGATGAATGTCGTACCCTGGGAGGGAACTGACCTGATGAATTCGAACGATGCCATCGAGCTCGCCGGTGGATCTTCGACGTGCTCCCCTACCTAGCGCGCCAGCTGTCAGTGTTTAACCGGCTGCCCACCGAGGGGTATACCCAAGGTGGCAAGTTTTGGGTGAGGAGACGCCGAGATCAGGAACTCGAAGGTGCAAGGAACACAAGATTTAGACAAGTTCGAGCCGCACGGAGCGTAACACCCTACGTCCTGTATGGTGATTTATATTCCCTTCGGTGTAGAATGACCTAATGATCCTCTGTTTTGAGAGGGGTCCCTGACCTCCCTTATATATCCGAGAGGCCAGGGTTACAAAGATACTAACCAACACCAGCCAAGGAATCGTACCAGAACATATCTCGAGTAGATTCCCTCTGTATCGGTTAGCTCTATCTCCTATTTAAACGGGATAAATAAGAGATAAACAAGATGAATAAGAGATAAGACGGACTTAATCTCTTAGACCTCTTTAAACTACGCTATGTACCCAGCCCGGTGGCCCCGGGTCTGACATCTTTGTCCAGGCAAGACACACTAATTAAGTTCCTGTGTAAAGAAGGTACATATAAAATATCTCTAAGAACTATAATAAAGCCAGTGTCGAGTTCCAAATGAACGTCTCCCACTGCTTCAACGTCTGCCTAGGCTCCATTTGCCACTCTAACTTGCTTTTCGCTTCTTTGAGTAGTTCTCGTCGAATGGAATCCCTGCAATGAATTTGCAACATGAATAGTTGCTCCTGAATCAATCCACCAAGTGGTTTTTGAATATTCTATATACAAGGATTCATTTATGAATGAAATAACATTCTCACCTCTCTTTTCCATGATCATCTTTAAATATCGGTGACAGTTTTTCTTGTAGTGACCCCTTTCTTTGCAGTAGAGACACTAATCCTTCTCTACTAGAACCTGTCCTTCTTGAGGTCTGTGTTGATGAGAGCCTTTACCTTTAGAAGAGGATGAAGAAGAAGATGAAAAATTGCCTTTGTAATTGGCATTCTTCTTCTTGTTCACGTAGTTTAAAGATCCACCTGTGGTGGATTTTATCCTTTCCTCCTCCTCGACACACATCGCAATGGTCTTTTCTATATCCCAAGTATGTGGTTGGGTGTTGTAATTGACAACAAAAGTGTCAAACTCTTTTGGCAATGAAGCAAAAACCAAATGGACAATGTGATCCTCCTTGAAGGCAAGGTCCAATGACTTAACCTTGTTATTCTGGTTGACCATGCGATGAATGTGTTCCCTGATGCCACCACCATTGTATCTTTCTGAAACCTGTTGTTTAATTAACTGGGTTGCATAAGTCTTTGAAGAACCAGTGTACTGGTTCTTTAATTTCTCAAGATACTCTGTTACAGTGGCACAATCTGTGATTGACCCCATAATGGCAGGCTCAATTGTGTTCTTTACCACTGCCAAGCACTTCTTGTTGGCATGGAACCATTTTGCATAAAGCCTCTCATAATCTGCTCTTGCTTTCCTATAAGAAAGCTCTGTTTGCTTCCAAGAAGCATCTGTGTCTGTGTCCTGTCTCACAGGAGGCACAGGCTCTGTGGGAGTCGGTGTAGCTAGGACCCAATCCAATTCACCCATGATGAAATATAGGTCCAGCTTTCTATACCGTTCATTGTAATTGTCTTCTTTTAATATAGGAATATCATTGATGGAAATCATCATTGATAATCCTCCTGAAAAATATTCATGAGTGGTGAAAACATTAAAATAAATTTAAATAAATTATTGCATATGTAAAAATACGACGTTGGTCGGAATTTAAAACATGCAATAACCTTGGTATTAAATCTAAAACACCGTTGGGAAGAGTTAGAGTTAATACATGAAAATTATCTATTAAAAGATTAAGTCATAATCTCTTTTTGTATTAAATCTAAAATACTGTTGGGCATAAAAAGAAATAATACATGAAAAATATCTATCAAAAGATAATACAGTAGAAATTGCAATATTGTCATTGTTAACATTGGTCAAAAAATAACAATATTACAATCCAGAAAATTATCTATTTGCCTTGAAAAATTAAATTATCCCGTTGGTTCAAATTTAAATGACAAGGCAAGAATGCATTAAAAAATGGATCTATTTAATCTTTGCAGCGGAAATCTTAAATTATATCAAAATTATCTCTAATTTTGACTTTTATAAGCAGTGCATCAAAGTTCAATCAATTTTGAATTTGAAATGTATCAAATTCATTGGAATTCTATTGAAAAGGACTTCTGGAAAAAGAAAAATGATGCACAGCTCTTTCTATTGGAATCAGCCCAGCCGGCCCATTCCCCTGCGACGGCCCAGCGGCAACAGCCCCGCGCGCGCACGCGCGCGGCCCGCGGCAGTGGCCCATCACGGGCCGGCCTGTGCGCCCTTGCGCTCCCCTGCGCCAGCGCTCGCGGCCGTGGGTCGAGGCAACCTGGGCCCGGGCCGGGAAAGAGCCGTCCCGCATGGGCCAAAAGAGGCCCGGTGGCGCGCGGATCGACTTCGACCGTCCGATTCCGATCGACGGCTGCGCGCGTGTTGCGGCCGATCAAAAACCCCCGGAGCCGTTCTCCCCAAAACCCTAGCTCATTTCTTCTCCCCCCGATCCCCCGGCGCCTTCTTCTTCCCACCCGAGCATGCGAGTGAGTGGCGACCGGCGGCGACCGAGCGAGCGGCGCCACGGCGAGCCCCCTCGCCGGCGCGGGCGTCCACCGCAAGGTGAGCGCGCCGCCGTCGAGCGGCTTCACCGTGGTGCCCCGATCCACAGCGCGGCGAGCGGCCCTGTGGCAGCTCGTGCGGCTTCTGTCCACGCGAGGCACAAGGCCTCGCGGGATCTGGTCAAGGCGCCGGCGTCCCGGGCGCATTGACGGCGGACGGCCCAAGGGGAAAACAGGTGAGTTCCCCCTTTACCGCCCCTTTTCTATTGTAGCTAGGTTTAGGGTTAGGGTTAGGGTTTCGCGGGGTTTGCTCTGGGATTCTCTCTGGGTTCTTTTCTGGGGTTCTTTTCTCTTGAATCTTCCAAAACTAATCAACGTAGGTAGATAGGCGACTGATACCAATGTTAAATCTTTGGATCGGCTACTGCGCGATTAGATTAGAAGATGTCGTGTGCTACTAACAAAGTCCGAGCAACAGAGAGAGAGAGGGGCACGGGGTATACCTTCGTGCCCTTGCGTCGCAGCCGATGTGGTCGTGCCCGCCATTGCCGTGCAGTGTAGGAGCTCGCGGTGGCCGAGGCGAAGGCATGTGTGCTTGCGGTGGCCGAGGTCCGGGTCGCGTCCACGGGCTCGGGGTCGAGGCGGAGGTGTAGACGATGGCCGGCGGCACTACAAGAAATCTTGGCTTTTATGACAAACAGAATCTATCATGTAAAGTACGCAATTGGTCATAAAAAGTAAGTTATGACCAAAATCCCCGCGTCACAGTTTCGTCACAAAACGACCGTCACATAAAGTACCTCGTGACGGTAGGCATCAGGGCCCACATCTGGGCCCACATAAAGTACCTCGTGATGGTATGTAGGAGAAAAATTTGTTACAATATTTAGACATGAACATCTGGGCCCACATGTCATTGATACGCTGGACAACCTGGCCACTGTGTGCCCGCTTGGCCACTGCTCATTGTGTTGCCGTTTGGCCACTGCCTGTAGGCATCAGGCCGGCCCAACTGGCCTGCTGCCTTGCCGCCCCTCCCCTCACCCTGCAGGCTTGCCGGCGACCAGCACCTGCACTCACCGGCCTCGCCGCCCCTCCCCTCACCTGCAGGCTTCCGGCGACCAGCACCTGCACTCACCTGCCTCGCCGCCCCTCCCCTCACCTACAGCTCGCGCCCATGCCCTCACCTCCAGCAGCCGCCGCCGCTCCCCTCACCTGCATCTGGCAGCCATCCCCTCACCTCCAGCAGCCGCCGCCCCTCCCCTCACCTGCATCTGGCGCCCAGCCCCTCAGCTCCAGCAGCCGCCGCCCCTCCCCTCACCTGCATCTGGTGCCCACCCCCTCACCTCCAGCAGCCGCCGCCCCTCCCCTCACGTGCATCTGGCGCCCACCCCCTCAGCTCCAGCAGCCGCCGCCCCTCCCCTCACCTGCACTGTGGTACGTGGAGCCCAGGGGTCCAACCCACGGTGGATCTTCACCAGCAAAACGAGCTGCTCCACCCCCCACCAGCATCCACGCGCGGCAACCACCCCCACAAGGTGAGTTCAGTGATGTGTACCTCTGTCAATTTACCATTTTTTCTTGTACTGTTTTAACTTTAGTCCAGGGATTTAAGATGGATTTGTTACTCTTTGCACCTAATTTATCCAGGTTGAGATGGATAGAAGTTGGATTTATACAAGTGCACCATTTTCGCCGGCCTTTTTGTCTGGTGTTCAACACTTCATGGAATATGTCAGAGCTAGATGTAGTAGTGCAGATGAGAAAATCAAGTGCCCATGCCGAAAATGCTTGAACCAGAAAGAGAAAAGCCTAGATGATGTACACGAGGATATCGAGCTCAATGGTATGTCTAGGTGCTATATTAGGTGGGCTCATCATGGAGAGGAAGAAGATGATGTTGGACAAGATGATGATGGAGAACTCTCTAGTGTACCTGAAGATATGTCATGTGATGGAACTGACCAAGGCCAGGCACCACTTGATGAGGAAGGACAAGCTGAAGATGTCATAGATGACGGTGCAAGGGGAGTTCAGGGGTTGATTCAAGATTTGCACGACGCAGCAAGCCATGGCCTCGGTGGTAACTTATATAAACAACTCATGGAAGAGGCAAAGCGTGAACTTTATCCAGGTTGCACCGAGGAGACTAGGCTATCTTTCATGATTAAACTGCTGCATATAAAAGTGTACAATCGGATAACAACATCTGGGTTCGATACATTCCTTGAGTTGCTTTCTTCAACTTTGAAGAATGTGCCCGGAATTCCTAAGTCATATAACGAGATGAAAGCTGTGCTTCGGAAGCTTGGTTTTGGTTATGTTTCTATTGATGCGTGCAAGTATGATTGTGCCTTGTTTTGGAAGGACCATGAAGGCGATGATCATTGCCCAGTTTGTGGCTTCACAAGATGGAAAGTGAACAAGGAGGGCAGAAAGAAAGTTCGTCACAAGGTCCTCCGTTACTTTCCAATAATTCCACTCCTTCAAAGGCTTTTCATGTCAAAGCAGCGGGCACAATATGCAAGATGGCACAAGGAAAAGAGGGTACCCGTTGAAAATGAAATAAGACATCCTGCTGATGGGGAAGCTTGGAAAGATTTTGATGAGACTTTCAAGTCTTTTGTAGATGATCCCCGCAATTTGAGGTTAGCCATTGCTACTGATGGATTTAACCTATTTGGTCAGATGAGCAATTCATATAGCATATGGCCACTGTTAGTGGTACCATACAATTTTCCACCATGGATGTGCATGGACCAATCCAATTATATGCTTGCTTTACTAATTCCAGGCAAAAAATCACCAGGCAAAGATTTCCATGTGTTTATGCAGCCTTTGATAGCAGACCTGCTTTGGAAGGGTGTAAAAACTTATGATGCAGTTGAAGGCAAAGACATAGACTCCATGGTTTGGTTTGTTCTAAATAACTGCGAAGAAGTTGAAGAATACAAAGAGTGAGTAATTCATGCTATTGCATCCATCTTTATTCAATACTAGTGTCACAAAATAACTAACTACCTTCTTCCTTTGCAGCATGTATAGGGCACAATTAGAACAAGAAGAGGTCAACAATGTTGAAAAAAAGATATCAACACAATTCGCTGCATGGTTCGAGAATCAGGTGTGTTCTACTTTCTACAGCATGACTTCATCATTTATGATCCAATACATTTTCAAATTCAATAATTCTGTATGTTTTTTACCGGCAGATTACCAAATTGAAATATGAAGGCACAACACTTGTTGATGAAGACTTGTATTCACTAGCATGTGGGCCGGATCCGCGAGTGCGTTCGTACACAGCCTGCATAATCAATGGGGTACGGTACCACACTACGGCTCGTGATGAACATAGGAAGACACAGAACTCCACCATCAAGTGCCCAGGTACTCACGGTGATGACACAATGGACTTCTATGGGACAATCATAGACATTATTGAGTTGAGTTACAGTAAGAACAGCAAAGGGAGTAGAACCGTTATCTTATTACGATGTGAATGGTACCATCTTGGGGGAAGGACATACCACATGAAAGATGATGGTTACTTCAAGAGCATAAACATCACAGGCCAATGGTATAAGGATGATCCTTTCATTATGGCCACAGATGCTACACAAGTATTTTTCTTGGAAGATACAAAATTAGGGCCATGTTGGCGAGTGCTACAAGAATTTGGCCACCGACATATATTTGATGTCGAAGAGTCCGACACAAACCAACCAATCCATGAACAAGTACAAATGAGATCTCAAGAGGCATACCAAGAGGAGCATATTTCATCTAGAGATGGTGCAGTGAGAGACATTCCTCCAGATATGGATTTGTTGCACATGGATAATGAACCAGGCAGCCCTATTAGTAGAGACCTCGTCGAGAGCATCCGTCGACAAAAGCATATTGCTCAAGGTGATGAAGCAGACCGCGAAGATGAAGATGAAACCTACCTTGAGTACCATAGTCCAAAAGAAGGCAATACTTCAGGAGAAGACAGTAATGTTGATTGACCTTTGCATTTCTAGACATATGTGAACCATGCATGAACTTTTCTGTTATTGAATTTGTTGTATTTCAATTATGCTACTACATTTGTATCTGAATTAAGAGATTGTAAGACCTTATATGCAATGTTTCTATTTTTAGTGTATACTTCATGTGTGATGCAAGTTACATTACTGTCCAGATTTCATTCATATCTGTACATTTTGTGACAAATTATGTACATTCCATGACATGGCCTTGGGGTCATAAAAATCCAGTTTTCCATTTTAGGACAGATTCTGGGCATGACACATGAAGTCTCCATATAATTCCATATAGATAATTTCCCTAAACCATACATTCTGCCAATATTTCATCACGCACAAGTTCAACTTCTGTTCAGGAATCATGTTATAATTAACAAACAGTGACGTAGAAAAAAGGTCACAAAAAAAATACTTCATGTCGTCATTAAAACCATAACAGACGGTCGGCTACTCTGGTTGACATTTTGTGACGACACTCGGCATCTTTATGTGACCAAAATAAGAGAGTTGTCATAAATAGTTCAAGGGCTCATGAATTTATGACGACATAGATTTTGTCGTCATATAATGTTGTAATATATGACGATATTTGTCCTCGTCATGAGGACTTTTGTCATAAAAAATCACAATTCTTGTAGTGCGGTGGTGCTTCCCGCCGCTACCGTGCTTGACTTAGATCGGCTAGGGTTTGACTGTTGGTGGGGTGGCGGCGGCCGGTGATTCTCGTGATCCGTGCCGCTGGCCCCCACCTATCTTTATAGCGCGGGGCGACGGGGGCCCACCAGCTAGGAAGGAGCTGGGGCGCCCCCGATCAGGGCGCAGAGGTGAGGAGGCCCATCGGGCCCGTTAGGGTCCGATGGTCTAGGGAGATCAAAACTAACAAACTGCACTTCGCATAAGTGTCGGAGGCTTTTGTCAATTTTTGCACCCTAGGGTGGTGGTACCAAGGGGGTATACCTCTATTGAACGAGAAATGAATGTGATCCTGATTCATCCGGGTTGATGCATCTTTTGTAATTATAAAAATTATATACATATATTACTAATGAAGAAATTAATCTGTACAACTACATTAGAAAAATATAAAAGAGAACATTTAGGCCATGCCACACGTACTCAACCCATCATCTGACAAAGGCATACCAATCCACTATCATTAACCTCCTTGTCCCAATAAACTCCACTAGCAATGGGGCCGCGACCCCTCTCAAACTGGAATGCGTTCCCGAGAGGCATTGACCCCAAATTCTATGAATATGTGTTCAACTGGAGGACCAACTTCATATTATATTTAAAAATGTGTAGAATTGGATGTTATTAAGAATAACTTTGGTAGAGTTGTCTTCTCAAAGATGATTTGGACGTGAAATAATGTGGATCATTTGGTTTACCCACAAGATAATCAAGAAAAGCTTATTGGCTTTATATGCCTTGACTCTAAAGTGTCCTCATCTCTGTATAGTAATTTATGTTTTGTAACTTCCTTTACTCCAAAGTTCATCATCTTGTATTGGAGTTTATGTTAGCGCTTAGATGTACATGTGTATGTGCGCGCGTGTGTGTTGGATTTAATTGGGCTACCGAATAAGAATAAGAGCAAGAAGGGGCTATCTTTGAGAAGGGATAGGCTCATTTTGTCTTCAGTTAAGTCATTTAAATTATAAGGCTCATAACTAATACTAGGGAGTTAAATATAATTAATCCCACATGAAAAGTTGAGGAAGATTCTAACCAGCTAAATATGGTTAATCCCGCATGAAAAGTTGAGTGCACCGTCCGTGAAGTTGAAAAGGTGACCGGCATGCCAAATGCGCTGGCTCTCCTTGCCGGGCCAGGACGGGGGCGTGGGTGTGGCATGCATGTGGTCTCGTTCTGTGGCAAGCCGAGCCATGATGGGACATGAGTCATGGCATCAAAGTTCATTCTCTACTCTTCTCTTCCCCTGCATGCGTATACAAGAGGGGCCCTCTTATTGTTCTCACACGAGCAACAGCTCTCACACCTTCTATTGTGGGAGCACAAGGCACGACTGCTCCCTGCGCGCTAATGGGTACATCAAGGACCCTCTTTGGTTCTTGTTTTTGTTCATGATTTGTTACTGCAAACTCTACATGAGTGTTAGAACCATCACTAGATCACTCATGTTCCACACTATTTTCATTATTGAGTTTGTGCATTTCAGATATAAAATATGATGTAATTTGCCTAAATTTCTAATTGTGTGTGTGTGTGTGTTCATGAAGCACACCGAGATGAGTGTAGTCAACTCCAGCAGGAGATGGACTATGATGACCTGTGGACCTTCAATCAAGAATATAGAAAGCTAAGATAGAACTAATCAACATTGCACTTCTTTCATGAGGAATTATTGGGATTTCTCATATTGTGTGTCACACATATCAAACAGGGAAACAACAATTTCTATCTTCAATTTTATTGAAATGAAAAAAAAATCGATGCCATGATATATTGATAAACTGCCATCATTATCATGGATATGGTGCGACCCAGTGCTGCTGAGCTTTATATTGCACATGGTAGCCCAATTAATTAGGTCAACTAATTAAAAATGTCTAAACTATTTGATCATATAAAAAGGATAAGATGAGCTCTTCGTTGATTTTTATTTGTTTTATATTTATAAGAATGTCGTATGGTTTGATTCCACTTGTTTTTGAGCTCTTTGTTTTGAGTTAATCTATATCGCTAAAAGTGAAATTCACTATTATATTTTTGTTATTTTCTTCTTCATTACAATTTTCACACAACCTGGTACATACTCACTTACAAAATCACTGCAACAGATGAATTCTACAACAACAAATCAAGAAGCTGTAGAATTGTTCTGCATATGATTGACATTTTAGATCATATTCAATTGGAGGACCAACTTGATATCATTTTCAAAAAGCTGTAGAATTGGATGGAATTCATTAAGAAAAACATTGGTCAGGATGACTTCTTTGAGATGATTTTAAGGTTAAAAGTGGATCATTTTCTTTACCCTCAAGATAATTAACAAGAGCTTATTGACTTTATATGCAAACTTCTTGGCTATAGCAAACTCAGTCGTAAATTTTTGTTATGTAATTTCTATTATTCTAAAGTCCTCATTTCTATTACATACCATGTTTGTAATCCATCAAGTTAAGGAAAAAAGGTGACCACCATATTTATTAAGTTTGTAATTATATTGGAGTTTGTGTTTGTGCTTGTCTGCTTGCTACGTGTGTGTGTTCGTGTGTGTGTGTGTGTGTGTGTGTGTTGTGGGGGGGGGGGGGGGGGGTAGCACATTAATGAAGAGATCACATAAGGTGAACGTTTCCACTGATTGAGAGGAGGGTAGTTGTTGGATAAAATTGGGCTATGCTCATTTTATATTCAATAAAATCAATGAAAAATTACAAGGTCCTTGATTAATGCTAGGGAGTTACGAAAACCATTATAGTGCATGAGAAGTTGAAGGATTGTTAATGAGGATTGCTGACTCAATTAGAGCTATTCATAAGAATTGATGATTCATTTAATGACTCAATTAACTAGCAAATTAAGTCTTGACTGTTACAAGTAATTGATGGTATTTATTTTTCGCTGTTAGTAGTAATTGATGATGTACATGTACATCAATAGTGTCCCTGGTTCATTCTCTCCTCCCTGTTGCGCGCCTATATAAGAAAGGTGCCCTCCTCATGTTCTCAAATGTACAGCAACTCTCACATCTTCCTCCGCTGGTACACTGCATTCCATCGCTGCGAGAGCAGGCCTACTACCACATCTACACGGTTAGATGGATGATTAGGTTTTGGGGGGCCGCATTCATGCACGACTACTCACTGATTGTCTTCACCACGTGCTTGTACGACTACTTTCTGAAGGACGTCACCAGACTGCATTGCGAACACTGGCACAACACCAGCGTCTGATCGACTATATCGAATAGCCTGACCGACGCAATATCCAGTTCGCAAGTGCATCTGGTGCCTCCGGCACTTGTCCCCGCGTCTTGTTACACCCTGAACCTTCTTTGGTTCTTTCTTTTGTTCGCGTTTAATAGAAGTTTAAACATGAATACTTGCACATACTTTGTTGTCACAAGATCACTCATGCTAAACAATTTCAAGATTTACCTAGTGTATTTTGTAGTTAGAACATAACGTAAATTGCCTAAATTCCTAACAATCCAAAAATCTGAATATGCTTATAGGCTAACGGTAACTGGACTTGCTGTTGCATGGAAACCAAATATTTTTGCTGGTGTGAATGACAAAAGTTGGCGTGAGAGGATGACCCTCTGATCGACAGCAATGAATGTTATTCACGTCGCATAAGGGAAGCCCGAGCAATTTACTCCAGAGGAGGAGCAAGCGTGTGATATGTGTTCTTGCTGCAAACTTGGTGGATGCCTCCTTATCACTACAGTCTGTCAAGGTGCTTTGGGATGTGTTAGAGGCCAAGTTTGACATTTCTGATGCTGGGAATGACTTGTATGGCATGGAACTATTTTTTTACTATAAGATGGTCAATGACCATTCTGTAGTAAAATAGGCCCATGAACTTCAGTCACTGGCTAAAGAATTTCAAGGTTTCAAGTGTGAGTTGCCCGATAAGTTTGTGGCTGCAGGAACTATTGCTAAGCTGCCACCTTTTTGGAGGGATTTTGCTATTTCTTTGAAACATTAGAGGCAAGAGTTCAACACTGCTGCTCTGATCGGGATTTGCTACTTCTCTGAAACATTAGAGGCAAAAACAACCACTTTTAAGAAGAAGAATTGTCGGACCCGAGGTCACGGGACTGCGCACATGGCATACATATTCTAGGATAAGGGGATGAGATATGACCCCGCCCTACACCAGTTGTAACTACTCGTATCGTAGTAGAACTACTCGTACCTAGTAGAACTAGTCAGAACAGAAGGAAACTACCCGAAAAGTACTCGGATAGGACTCCTGAGCTTGTATCCGGTTAGGATTTTCATGTAACCCTATCTCCCTAAACTATATAAGGGCGGGCAGGGACCTCTCCAAACAAGATCACCAAGATCACCCTGATCACCACCTAAAGCAATATAAACCACACACAGGACGTAGGGTATTACGCTCTCGGCAGCCTGAACTTATCTAAACTTTATGTTCCTTACACCTTCGAGTTCTTGATCTCGGCAACATCCTACCTACAAACTCACCACCTCGGGGGTATCCCTCAGTGGGCGTGACGGTAAAACACCGACAGCTAGCGCGCTAGGTAGGGGTGTTTATCAAGCATCCACCGGACAACTCGATGGCATCTTTCAGCTTCACCAGCATCGTACTCGATGAGGGCATAACGTTCGTTTTCGGCTCCTAGATCTGCATCGCCAATGGCTCGGGTGGCTTCAACAGCCACCTAGCCGAACTCCACGAAGCCGGAGGCCTCTACACCAAGTTGATGCAGCAACCTCGACAAGTTTGTCGACAGCCTCGATGAGTTGCTGCTCCCCGATCACGCCGGGGAGATCAAGACGACGTTCGTTTTCAACGCGACTTCAACTCATGCTATATGAGAAACAAGCGTGCTTTCAAATCCTCCATACCTATAGCTCCACAAAAACAAGCCATCAGAGGTAGGATGAGAAAGAAAGGAAAAATAAAAAGTCTTGGTAAGGAATCATACACAATGAGTGATCCGAGAGATTATTCGAGGAACTTTGAAATTTCTTTTGAAAATCTTTGTAAAACCTCTGGATTGACGGTTAATCAAAAGGGTGAGAAAAATTAGCACTTTATGAGACCGTTCTAACTCTCAACTTCCAAAGATGAGGAGAAACTATATGCTTCACAGGAGTAAGGTAAGAGGTGAGATCAAAGCCAACTTATTCAAATCATGGTAAGAACACTTTGTTGTGCCTATGGTATAAGTTGGAAATGCAACATTGCAGCAACTCCTGATCAACAACTTAAGCCTAGACTTTGCTCGAGATGAGCAAAGGGCTAGCTTTGGGGTGTTGTTGACGGTCCTTAAGTGCAAAATCTGACCGTCAACTATACTCACAAATAAAGGAAAACCATACCTCTTACTCACATATTTGTATCACTAACCTAGCTCCACAGTTATTTTGTCTATCTAACCATTTCAGGGATACAAGTCTGGAATAAGAAGAAAACACAAAGAATATGCAACATACAATGACCAGAAGATCATTTGCTGCATCACACAAGATAAGAGGGCCCACAAACCAAAGCAAATAGGTGCGCCAAGGAACTAATCATAAAAGATCATCATCTAGGCCCACCTGTCAGCCATCCAGAGGAAAAAGGAGCCGGGGGAGGCTCACCTGGGGTCGACCGAACCCTAGGTTCGGTCGAATCTGGATGCCTTCCCGGCTGCCTCAGATTTGGAGGGAAGATCGTTCTTATCCTTCTGATCGCGATGCCCAAGGTTTCCATATGAAGGGATGGCGGGAACTGACCTTGGAGACTATAAAAGGAGGCCCCCCTCCCCCTCATTCACACACACCACAACTTGAGCCTCTCTCTCCCTCTCTCACTTGTGACTTGTAATCCTTAGGGTAGTGGAGCTAGGCTAGAACTACTCTTAGCGAATCCAGTCATCCTCAAGGTCGTTGAGCAATCCTCGGCCTCCAGTATGGCTTTGTATTCGACTTGTCAGTATCTTATTCATAATGCAGAGCTGAGTCGTGGTTGCTATGCTATCTTGATAGTTTATCATACCATGCCTTGTTTCTTCATAAGTTATTCAATATATGTGGTTAGGCCAGATGAACTAAGTAAGTAAGGATATTGGTTCGTTGTGCCTTTTGGCTTGCCTTAGCGCTTTACTTGTCTATCCGAAGGGTGGGAGACCCGGGAGTGCTAGGGTAGTGACCTTATACACGGGCGTGGTGCTCGGGTATACGGGATCCTTCGGATATGATCATGCTCCACGGAGTAGTAAGGGTAGGCAGCAGGTGGTGACAGCCCTGTCCGTCCGCTTCGGCAGCTTTGCCGTGGTTAGTGTACTCCCCCATGTTCGAGTATGGTATAGGAGTTCTGAAAGATGTAATAGGACCGGATGTACTCCGGTGCGGGACATTCTCCCTGATATCTGGAGCCTTAGCTTTGAGCCCTAACCATGTATCTTGTGTAACCCTTGCTTGTATGAATAGATGCTATTAAGATATTCTTTGTATGCCTATGCTCCCACTAACCTTTAGTTTATTCGTTATTCTTTATCTTGAGATTAGCTCGAGTGTGTGTGTGTCACATTACCCTTATTCATATCTTTATCATAACTTACCCCTGTATGAAATATAGTTTATAGCTTATTCATATCGTCCTGATTATGTACCTAGTAAACTCTTTTGCTCATACCATCCTACGAGAAAATATAAATAACGATACCTGAATACTCTCTGGGTGAAATGCTACAATGGTATATCTATGCGCTTGCAGATTAATTCTATAATCGTTAAGACATACCACATAGGCATTTCCTAGCGCCATTGCTAGGAACACAAAACCTAGTGATGACGTTAGGAAATGCCAACAATACATCTCAGCAAAGTCCAAATCTTCGATTTGAGTGAAGCCTTGAGCAACCAACCGAGCCTTGTTTCTTGTAACCACACCATGTTCATCTTGTTTGTTGCAGAACACCCATTTTGTTCCAATCACATTTTGCTTGGGGCGTTCCACCAAGGACCAGACTTCATTTCGGGTGAAGTTGTTCAATTCTTCTTGCATGGCCATCACCCAGTCCGGATCCCCCCAAAGCTTCTTCTACCTTAAGAGGTTCCAAAGAAGAAACAAATGAGTAATGTTCACAAAATTTTGCTAATCTAGAACGTATTGTTACCTCTCTTTGTATGCTTCCGAGGATGTTATCCACGGGATGATCATGTTGTAAGCTTTGGTGAACCCTTGGATGAGTTGTTTAGGCTTGGTGTTGCACTGGATCATCATCCTCATCTTCTTTGTCTTGATCAAGGGCCTCTTCATCAACATCTCCGGAATTTCCGGAGGTTTGTCTGGAGTCTCCGGAACCTGCGGAGTCTTCACACGTTTGTCCTGAGTCTCTGGAGTTTTCAGCAGTAGCGGTGTTTGGCCTATTGTTTGAGGCTTCTTGATCATCCTTCTCTTGAGGTCTGATTTCTCCAATTGCTAGCTTTTCAATGGCTTGATTGGGTGCCAGTTCATCATCTACATCATTCAAGTCAACTTGCTCCTTTTGAGAGCCATTAGATTTATCAAATATCATGTCACACGCAATCTCAACGCATTCAAAGGAATTGTTGAAGACACGGTAACTATGAGCATTTTATGCATAACCAAGAAGAAGATCTTCATCAACTTTAGGTGCAAACTTAGAGTTTTTGGGCTTCTTGTTGAGAATGAAGCACTTATTTTCAAAAACTCTAAAGTAAGTCACATTAGGCTTTTTATCGGTTAGAAGCTCGTAAATCTTGTGCAGATAGAGACGGTTGATTGCATGACATACCGTGTTGACCGCCTCCACCCAAAATTGATCCAAAGTCTTATACTCATAAAGCATGGTTCTTGCAGCTTCAATGAGTGTTATTTTCTTTCTTTCCACAATGTCATTTTGTTGAGGAGTGTATGGCACCGAGAACTCATGAGCATCACCTTCTTCATAAAGATACTCTTCAATGTTGGTGTTCAGAGCCATTGTCACTTCTCACTTACTTGATCTTCACATCAAACTCATTTTGTGCTCTTCTTGCAAATTTCTTGAAGGTTTCTTGCACCTCACTCTTATCATGCAAAAAGAACACCCAAGTGAATCTAGAAAAACCATCAATAATAACAAAACTGTATTTATTACTGCCAATGCTTATGTAACTCACTGGTCCAAATAGGTCCATGTGAAGAAGCTCATGTGGTCTTGTGGTGGTGGTGATGTTCTTCGGTCGATGTGGCACTCCAAATTGTTTCCCCACTTGACAAGCACTACAAATTTTATCTTTCTCAGAGGAAACATTAGTAAGATCGAGGATGTGTTCCCCCTTTAGAAGTTTATCAAGGTTTCTCATCCCAACA
Source organism: Panicum hallii (assembly GCF_002211085.1). Classification (NCBI taxonomy): domain Eukaryota; kingdom Viridiplantae; phylum Streptophyta; class Magnoliopsida; order Poales; family Poaceae; genus Panicum; species Panicum hallii. Next base: position 50,416,173 of record NC_038046.1, read on the forward strand.
TGTGCTAGTCGGCGATGCCATAACTAACCCATGTTAGATTTGGTCATCAAGCATGCATCAAGTTGAGCTTTATCCTTTGTAAAGTCTACTAGATACCCTTGAAAGCCACCGAGTCATCACTTCTTCTAAAGACAGTCACACCCTCATTGGTGAATAAACAATTGTAACCCATTTCACAAGGTTGTGACAGATAACAAATTATAATTCACAGATTCAACCAAGAAAATATTTGAAATTAAATGATCAGTTGAGATAGCAATTTTACCTAACTCAAGTACCTTTCCTTCACTTCCATCGGCAAATACAATGTTGTCACTTGCATTTTCATTTTGCTCAAAGGAAGTGAACATCTTCTTCTCTTCGGTCATATGATTTGTGCATCCACTATCAAGCACCCATTTTGATCCACCGGAGGAGTATGCCTATAGAAAAAATTTATGCTCTAATCTTAGGTACCAAAAGAGATTTGGGTCCTACTGTGTTAGTGACAAGAATCTTGGGTACCAACACACTCCTTTTGATCAATGTGTCCTTCGTGCGGTACCCAACAAACTTGGCGACCACCTTACCCTTGCGGTCCCAAGTTAACACATAATCGGCATAAAATGAGCTTTGTGGAGCATGTGGCTTAGCCTTGCTTGCTTGAGGAGTGTTAGTCTTGTTCACCTTGACTTGAGGTGAGCTAACCTTAGGTTTCTTGCCAACAACCTTTGGTCGAATGGGTACCATTCCTCCAAGAATGGCCCATTGGTACCAACACCAAATGTCTTGTTGTTCTTGATGAAAGGAACAGGTTCTTGATGACCTTGTTCATTCTTGCCTAAGCCCATGCCTTTCACAAAACCATACTTCTTCATATAGCTACTACCAAAGGCCTTGGTGTGCTTCTCAAAATCATCAATCCTCGGAGAAGTTGAGTCCTCATTGATCAACTTTGTGAGTCCAGTGATCTTATTCATCATGCATTTCGGCAAGGTTAGTAGCACAAGATTCAACATTAATATTACTATACCATGTACAACCATAGCTAGTGATAGAAGTAGAGGATTTGGTTGCATCATTGGAGTCTAAGGTGCTTTCCTTAAGAAGGTCATGTTCCACTTCAAGGTTCGTGTGTTTGGCATTTAAACATAAGAAGTTCTCTTGAAGTGTCTCATTAACACCCTTAAGGTTAGCAATTGATTCATTGGCCAAAGATAATTATTTAGTCAAATTCTCAACCTTTTCTTTATCCTTAGCTAAAGACTTCTCAAGTTCAAGAATTTTGCTAATTTTGTCATTGAGCAAGTCCTCTTGCACCTTGAAACTCTTCCTTTCTTTGGATAGAGATTTCTCAAGGCCTACGGTTTTCTCCTGCTCAAGCCTAATTAACTCATCTTGTGCCTCAAGAGTCTCATCCCTATCCTCTATCTCTATCATAAGCTTTATTATTTTGTTTGTTGCCTTTTTGCTAAGTTCCTTTATCATGTTTTGACATTCATTGTCATCAAGACCATCATCATCATCATTATCATTGGGGTTGGGTCTAGAAGCTACCTTTGCCCCTTTTGCTATGAAGCAAGTGGGAGTGAAGTCATCTTCATCATCGGTAAGATCTCCAAAGAGTGACGACTTGATGATGTGAGCTTTCACGGCCATGGTTGCCACACCCTCATCGTTGGAGGATGATTCTTCACTTGAGTTCCACTCCACCCCAAGATGAGCTTCACTCATGTACTTCTTTTTGCCTTTGCCATGCTCCTTCTTCTCACCCTTGTTCTTGTTCTTTGGATTGGGGCAATCGGCAATGAAATGGCCAACTTCCCCACACCCAAAGCATGGCTTGTTTGACCTTCTTGTAATCTTGCTTCTTCTCTTATCCTTGAAGTACCCATCCTTCTTCATGACTTTCTTGAATCTCTTGATGAACAAGGCCATGTCTTCATCAATATCACTATCACCTTCTTTCTTCTATGATGATGTGCTCTCAACTATAGTTTTTCCTTTCTCCTTCTTTCTTGCTTTGAGAGCCACACCATTATTCTTCTCTATTTCCTTATGAATTCTTGATAATTCTTGAGAGATCTTTGCTTCCTTCATGGTGGTGAGATGTTGCTCTATTCTTCCGATGACATCGGTGGGGGTAAACCTCTTGAAGCCTCTCTTCTCCCTTATCAAGGTTGGCAAGTTGACATTTCTAGCCATGTATGCGGTTAAGATCTTGTCAACTCCATCCTTGTCACTCCACTTGTTACCACTAAGGGCTCTAATCTTGTTCACAATCTTGTTCAATCGGTTGAACATATCTTGTGGTGCTTCATTCTCACGAATGATTAACCGATTGAGCTCTTCTTATAGTGCACAAATTCTTCCTTCAAGCACTTTTCTTGTACCTTCATGGTTGACTTGAAGTTTATCCCATATTTGCTTAGCCGAGTCCATTCCATCAACCTTGTCAAATTCTTCCAGACTCAAGAAGCTAAGAAGTATGAAAGCGACTTGCGTGTTACGCTGAATCTCAAACTCTTCATCTTGTGCGATGGGCTCATCTTCCTCGGGAATATTGACACCTACACACACAATATTTCAAAGGTCCGGATTGACCTCGATTAAATACACACACATTGAGTGTCGCCATGAGGAGTAGCCCATCCCATCAAAACGAGGACTTCCCTAGGTTAACTGATGCGCTTTGGAAAAATTTATTTAACCGACCATAATTGAAAGAAATCTTAGTGAACATTTTGGAAGTTCCTGTTTTGGTTACCTTCATCGATTTGTTCTCATAGTCGGAGTCCTCACACTAGTAGAAATAGTAGCTTTCATGATGTTTTTCCGCGTGATGTTTGAAACTTCGTCATTAAACAGACCACATCTATGATGAAAATCCCAGTTTCATCATAGGTCATCGGCGGCAGCCCTCAGCCCCTATGGAACTATGACGAAAGTAAAACGTGCGTCATAGAATAACATCTCATATCATCACAAAAATGATGCACCATCAACTCCTCATATCTGTGATGACCGTGACTCGTCATAGAACCGGTGAGCCACATGTGATGACAGAGGGTCCAGCATGTCTAATTTTTCTTTTTGAAAAAAGAGAGGAAAAAGGTGGAGGGTCAAGGATGGAACCTGCAACCTCAAGTTCGTGGCAACCAGCCAGCTAAATAGCAAAATATATGGCCTTTGCAAAATATACGATCCCAATAAGGAATTGAACTCTGGACCTCACATAATCAAACCAGTTGCCTTACCACTGAGCTACTTGCTCGGTTGTCTTTTACATTGGCTTTTCAACTTTTTATTATAGTTTTAAGTTAGAGAAAAGAAGGATCAAGCCAAGCGCGATCCACGTGCGGCTAGTTAGACCAATCAGATTATGCCACGTGCCAGATCTAGGATGAGGAACACATGAATAGTTCATATTTCTCTTTTTAATCCGAAATTAAAATGTCTAACTAGTATTCTTCCTTATAGTAACTCTAAATTTGATGATTTTTGTTCCTACTTTCTTTTAAAATCACGCTCCTTCATTTAGAGCTGTTTATTTATATGTAATTGCTGTTTCTTGTTTCTTCTCCATATGGCTTGATTTCTTCCTCCCAAGTAGAAAGTAGGAAATCAAATTTTTTGCATAACAACTGGCAAAGTAAAATCACACTTATGAATAGGAAGGTAAAGGTAAGGTTGTGTTCAAATTTGAGGTTCATACGAGTTTGAAAATATTATGAGGTATTTAAATCTTAAAGTTTGACTTAGAGTTATAAGAAACTATGAGAGAGATGTATTCTTTGTGTACAATATATGATCATACTTTACTAAAACTATTTAAGTTTTTTGTGGCAAGTTTATAAATAAAAAATATGTTGTCATATCAATTTATAGAATTTTCTAACTAGATTTAGATATTATTGTAATTATTATATGGTAACTTGGAGAAAAAATTTGAATTGTCCCTATAAGATAATTGAATTTTTCATTTGTCTTCAGGATATGGACTAGAATGGAACATACAAGTCTAAATATATTTTTTTTGCATTTTTTGAATATTATTAGATGCACATGTAGTTCAATTTGGAATTGATTTCGATAACCATGTAGAAATTCAATTAACATATGGAAAATTGTAAATCAGTTCCAAAATTTTGAAACTTCTATATGAAAACTTATATTTAGTTTATTACATATAAAAATTACACTGGTGTATATAGGATTATTATTTTTATGTGTTACTTCATACTAGTGCAATAAAATGAAAAATAAAAAAAGACGTTAAACGGGCTGGAAAACCTAGCCAGGCCCGTTTCACCCGATTTCTCCCAGTGTCCATTCCCGATCAGATGATTTCCATTGATCCGTTGATGCATAGAAACGCCTGTGGAGACTGAAAACCCTAAGCTCTCTCCCCCACAAGCCGACGGCGCCCCTCCTTAGATTCCCCGCCGCTCCTCCCTCTTCTCCTCACTCATATCCACCCGCCGCTCCCCTCCTGCTCGGTCACGCCCGCACCTAGCTCTTCCCTCCACCGGCGCCCCTCCCCCTCCCCTGCCTCCCTCCCTCCCCCGGCTCCCTGCCGCGCCTTCCCACCGCCACCTCCCCTCCCCTGCCGCAGCACGAGGGGCCGCGGATCCACAGCGGTGGCGGAGCGTGCGGATCCAGCGCGGCGTGGAGGAGCAGGTGGATCGGAGGCGGCGGGGGGCGTGCGGATCCACGGCGACGGCGCGGTGCCGCGGCACGCGGGCGGCGAGCGGGCGAGCCGACGGCGCCGCGGCAAACAGGCGAGGCCTCGAGCGAGCCGGCGGGGCAGAGGCGAGCAGGCGAGGCCCCGGCGCGCAGGCGTGCAGGCGAGCCGGCGGGGCCCCGGTGCGCAGGCGAGGCCTCGGCGAGCCGGCGGGGCCACGGCGAGCAGGCGAGGCCACGTCGCGCAGGCTCGGGGGCGTGCCGGCGGGGCCGCGGCGAGCAGGCAAGGCCACGGCGCGCAGGCGGGCAGGCCGTCACCGAGGCCGTCGGGATCCCGGGCTCCACCCCGCGTCCAGGTCCTCCAGCTAGAATTGATTTCTGCAAATCGCGTGATGATAAAGCATGGTTTCACATATGGAGACAATTTTGCTTCCCGCGGAATCTAATTTCTTCTGTCTCAGATTACACTGTTTATGTAATAGTTTTTGCAATTTTGACAAAATGTGATTCTCAGTTTTTGCTGATGAAAAGATTACTATTCGGCTTAAATGACTGCATAGTTAATTTTCTTTGTTGGGGGGTGCACTCCATCCAGCTTGTGTAAATTATACAACGTTATCAGAATTCAAGGTAAAGGCTTATCTGGGAGATGGTTAATTTCAAGGTTGGTTTGCAAGCAGTTCAGTATTGTTTTGGATCTAAGGATGCTCATGAGATTGCTAGAGCTAATGCATTTTCATATTGCATTCTCTAATTATCTTCTTACCTTTTGGATTCTTTACAGATCAGGATCAGTTTGGAACTTACATGGGAGATGTTGAATATCACTCTTATCTTTCTAAGGTATGGTTAGCCAGCTACTCAGCTAGAAATACTGTACCATTTTCAATGCGTTATTAGGAGTTTTAAGGCATACAGGTATGTGTATAATCCAATCTGGAGCCTTTGGAAACATGCTGAATTTGGTTGTCTAATTGTTTTTATTGTAACTTGGTGATTGGTTGTGACATTTTGGAAATTATTGTAATTGTCAATGAAAGGAATATCTTTTTTCAGTTATTTTCTTGTGATAAATTGAGTGACCTCGAAGAGTTTGGCTGTTCTCTTTTTAATGACTTATTATTCATATAGTTTTAACTGGAGTACGGTTATTTGCCTTTATACCTTTTGCTTGATGAAGTTGGAAGAGAACAGGCCTTTATGGTTCTGTTTTTGAGTAGATCATAAGTCTAATTGTACTATATAATTGATTACAGAAACAATCGCTTGGCGGTTTGATTTCAATTACTAAATGTTGCCGTAAGGTTAGCACGGGCACTATACTAGTTTATTTAGCTGACCTGGTCTGATTTATCTCTTGAACTGGCAACCCACATACCTATGTTATTCTGCTGGCTGCTTGGAAAAGACTGTGGTCTGATTTATATGTTGCAACATTCCTGTGATCTCTTTTGCTTTATAGGATGGGTATACTGCTAGTCTAAGCATGGCTATTGGCACAAACATGGATCGACAACAACCAGCAAACATGATGGCATCTAACTTTTGTCTTTAGAACACACATGGCTTTTGTGTTTTGAACATTGTATGGCTATTCGCTGCCTTTTCTTTTGAACAGCATAGGCATGGTAGAACAATGGTGACTTCTGAGTAGAATGATCATGACTTTGAGAGGGTAAAGATATTTCTATATTGCCCTATGCTTAAAGCTTTGTAATCTGGTCGAACATGCTACGATTTGAGCTATATAATGTTATATTGTGGTTGAATGTCTATTTGAAATTATATTACAGGTGAAAATGCAATTATCTCTGAGGGTGGTGATTTGACGATTCAATCTGTGACGGATATCTATCCTATGTGGCAATGATTTGTGATGTTTATTTTCGTCACTAATTTTGGACCTGGGTTGGGCCTATGACCATATATTTGAAAATTTTGTGACGTTTTTTGGCTTGTCATAGAATGGAAAACGTTTTGTGATGACAGTCTTTTCATCATAGATAAAATCTGTTCCGTAACGTTTTTGAGAATTTCGTCACGGTAGAACTAACTTGACGCGAATTCTTTAACGAATTAATTTTTATTATAAATTTATCACAGAACTTTCTTTGTGATGTATTTGGCCTTGTAACGAAAGTCGCTCGTGGCTCGCTCGTTATTGAAGTATTGATTTCCACTAGTGTTATCATATGATTCAACCTTCTTTTGTTGTTTTTTGTTCTTATCATCCAACTACAATGGGTGGGATTTCTTCATATGATGTTGACATATGAAGTTGATTGTGGATTCTCTAAGCGATTAAACTTTAATTCAGGGACCAAAGCTCTGTTCCCAATGATTTGGATATCGACTAGGGGGTGAATAATCGAAATTGAAAAATACAACACTTAAAATAGATTTGTCGTTAACTTGACTAGGGGGTGAATAGTCGAAATTAAAAAATACAACACTTAAAATAGATTTGTCGTTAACTTTTGGAGTCTCCGGATATTTATTAGGAATCAACATACTTCGAAGAAATGTGCTGAAAACACAAGCGACTACTTAAATCTCAACTAAAAGTAGATCGAAGTAATTTTTAAAGTTTATATGTTTATTTCCACCCATTATCACCGACCTCGAAGTAATTTTTAAGGTTTATAGGTTTATTTCCACCCATTATTACCGACCACTTGCAGTCAAAGCCTTTCCAACAAGTAGGTTGAGAGCAAAGAATTATAGCAAGAGATAAGAACTATGACAAATGACAAAGTAAATGCACAAGGACGCAAGGATTTGTTTTCCGAAGTTTAGTTCCCCATAAGAAATCTACGTCTCCGTTGAGGCATCCAAGAAAAACACTTACTTCTTGAGCTATGAAGTCTTCCCTTAGCAACCTAAGGTTTCTAAGGTCACTTACTAGAATGCCGAGGTCATTACAAACGTCTTAGGGCACATCACAAGTTTGGGTGCTTGACGGGCGATGCCTAGCCGGCTAGGAGCTTGAAGCTCCAAGAGTATAAACATGAAATTCACTGGCTCAATGAAGAATAAGGTGCTCAAGAGATGAGAAATCAGCTCACTGTCACTCTCACTTGCTCTCCCTTCAATTTTCCCTCAATCCCCTTACCAAATCTAGCTTAGAAGTTAAAGGAGGGAGTGAGGAGGGCTCTTAAATGCTCAACAATGGAGGCAGATGAAGTTTGGTCGGAGAGAGTTAATATGGAGAGGTGAAGGGGTATTTATACCCCAGCCCCCAAAAAATAGCCACTGGCAGGTTAAGTTCGGAGACTCAAAAAAATTCTTTGAGACTCCGGACTCCACCTTCGGAAACTTTGGGGATGCGTGGAGACTCCGCACATGTTTGAACTTCGGACACTCCGCAGGAATCCCATGTCTGGATACTCCGAACCTTTTTTCGGAAACTCCAAACATTTCGGCAGAACCACTCTAAAGAAATCCCAAGTGTTGTGTGAGTGTACATTTCTACAGAACCACTCTAAAGTGAGTGTAAAGGTATCTCTTATAGGTTTGTTAGTTCATCTTGAGCACTTTATTCTACGCAAAGCGAGTACATTTCATGTCCCTCTTGATAGTACAATATTACTAAACTCAAATTCAAAATAAATCCTCATGTTTCTTCGCTTTGCAACTTTCATTTCTTTTTTTAGTCATTTCCTTTCATTAATTCATCTATCACCTGTAGTATCTGCTAATCATGCTCATAGATAGCATTAGTCCCACGAGCGTATGTCATTAATCAAACCGAAACTCCCTAAGCGGGCCTAGATGTTCTTTCACTTGTGCTGGTTCTTGAGTGAACCTCTACTGTAATCTCGGTGTCCCGGCCTCTTGAAGTCTTCGTGGCTTGTTGGCAAGTCTTCGACCCTCTGGCTTGGTGTGGAGCGGCGACGACAGCTTTTGTGCAGGGAATGACAAGATACCTCATTCGTGGGAAGATCCGTAGTGAAGGCGGCATTAAGGTGACCGGGAGACTTGGCGTGAGCCTTAGTGGCCGAGCCTTTGTGGCAAGTCAAGGGGTGCCTACGGAAGAGACTTGGTGACCGGAAAGCAATACTCTTTGTGAGTGCTTCAACAACATAGACTTTGTGAGTGCTTCAACAACATAGACTAGATGTGGCTTAGTTCCTACCAATACCACGGGATAAATCTTTACGTCGAGAGTTTGCTTCCCCTCATCCCTTCCCTTTAAACTTCCGCATTTTATACTGCAACTTGTATGCCTTTACATTCTTAGTGCAGTATCTTGCTAGAATTGGCTATACGTTGCAAAACTTTTTAGGATGAGGTTGCCAAATTGGAAGAACCGTGGTTGCACATCTAGATAGTATGTTCTAATTTATATTTTGTGCAATTAGTTTGAGCCATAGGTTAAGAATTTAAAAAAATATAATTCACCTTCTTCTTATCTTAGGCTACGAGCACCAATTCCTTTCGACAACGTTCCAGATCCAGCACATGCAGAACCTGGAACTGTGGGAGTCTGAGAGGGATGTCACTGAATCGACGGCAGGACTGAAGGCCGTGAAAGGCCTCACTTGCAACAAGCTGGTTGCGGCAGATCCTGGTGCGCTAGAATTTTGGAGGGATAACCTGGGAACCTTCTTCATTCGTGAGGATGCGAATCGCTCAGTGCCGTCCCAAATCGTGACGAAACTTTCTTCCCCTGATTGGTTACGAATGACGAGATCAAGCACCATGTCATGCACGCGGCAAGACTGAGCTCTGCCTTCGAAGTCGATACCTACTGGCTGGACCATGCCTCTGTTTATGAGCTCATTAAAGTAACTATCTCCGAGCTCATACAAGTTACTATTTTTTTCATTACACTGGAAAAAACCTTCAGCGATCCACATCCATATCAATCGATCCCTGCAAATTTCATGATCTTCTAGGAATATACTTGGATACAATAAACATGTCTTCAGATGAGAAGGGAGATCATAATAGCTGTACAATAATATTGTTTGCATGTCATACACATCACCAACTTCTCTAAGTCCATGACCAATAGAGTTGAGCACAGTGTACCACTGATCTTTTGCTCTTAACTGCTTGTGACTAGCCAAAAGACTAGCTATGGAAACAAGGTTCTAAATAGCCGGCTACAGCTGTCGCTATAGTCTTTAGGAGAGGAGAAGGCTAGGATATCCATTTTTTAGCTCTAAAAGGCTAAATCCGCTAATAATAAACGGCTATATCCCATTATAGCCGCTAAATTAAGGATTATTTAGCCAGCTAAACCATATAATCTTTATTTATTATTGGTTTAGTATTGAGCTTTATCATTTACAAAATTTAGTATTTCATCAATGATGTAACGAGGGAATGAAGCCCTAGACGTACTTCAGTGCATAAAATTTTCTTGGTTTCATGTTTATATGCAAAATTACTTATAGATTTATACATGGTATTTACATAACCCCTAATTGGGTTAGCTGGCTATAGCCTTTCTTAACCTCTACAAACACCAACCGCTAAATGTCTTTACCCGCTATTTTAAACATTGTATGGAAATGATGCACGCCACCACATTTCTTCAGGATATCTCTAGACACTTGTTCCCGTTCAGGAGGGCATCCACTATGGTCCCCAAATATTCTCATGAAGAAGAGCCTGTGGGAGTCACTTCGCTGAGAGTCATGATTAGTGGAAGAGCAACATGCTTCGGAAACACTGGATTTGCGGGTTGTTGTGACTAATGCGCTGCCAAGATTGTTCTTAGGGTATTTTTTTATATGAACAGTGACAATAAGAGAAATGAAATGGCGGTCATATTTTGATATATAGTTTGGCTCTAGCTAGACAACCCAAGCTTCACAGTCCGTGATCGTTAAGAGTTGCTGAAGATTATACAGGGTGATCTTAACACTGATGGATCAGTCCAGCACATCATTAGTTTGTAAAATGATTTCTAACAAAAGATTCCATGCTCCACAAGAGAACATGACTGTGAAAATTATCATAAATGCGTAGATCAAATGTATAAGATAAGCCACACTAGTTATCGCAATAGAACTGCATTCTGATATAGGCTCCCAAAACATAAGGAATCCAAAAGCATAGTAATATAGGGAAACGACTTAGTGGATCAAGGAGGATATGATTTAAACCCATCCACCTTGAGTTTGGATACTTGATACATTACAGACAATGTGACTATCAGTGTGACCTTCTCTACGCCCTTCTTGTAAACCAATATTAAACAAAAAGTTCCACTGTACCTAATAATCTTGCCCATACTGTTTTGTTGTACTTTACCTAATAAGCCAAAATTGTATAAAAATAAGTAGTATAAAATTTAGGTTTTGAAGTTTCCCACACAAACAGCACCGATGAAGGGCCAAGCTTTGTCCTCTGGAATGGCTCCTTATTATATGTCTCATGACATCTGCTCCAAATGAATCAATTAAATCTTGATCACACTATTTCTTCATTCTCTTGACATACTATTCTATTTATAACAACAATACTTACCTCTCTTACTTTGCAGTAGTGGTTGACTTTGTGCACAGTTGTTATTCATCTGCATGTCCTTCTATGCTCAAGGCAAGGCTAATATGTTCAGATGCATCATGTGCAATTGATCTACCAGGAACTTTATCAGAGCCGCTTCCACTTGCTCTATCACAATCACCTGATGTGCTTTCCCCAGAGAGCTGATGAGGGTAACATATTGTGAAGTGATTATGCATGATCAGAATTGCATATATATGCAATGCACAGAACAGCTAAATGTGTTTATGGTATTACAGATGGCTCGTGTAAAAGTACTCAATTAATGAGTGTCATACTTGTATGACATTTCATCTATACCTTCTTCTGTAACTCTAATTTGTGCTGATGAGCACTGCTGACCTCCTTTTTAAGTTCAACATTCTCCTTTTGAAGGACGATTCCCTACATGGATAGAATTTGAGGAACCACATATATATAAACAAATTTATCTACCTCGATAATTTTGTACAACAACAATATTAGTTTATACAGTTGGCCATGGTTTGAACCTTTTTGTTGAGTTGCATGATCTCCTCCGTTAAAAGCTGTTCCTGGTAAAAGAAAGTATTCACTTTTATTAGTTAAATGAATATCACTGTACCACGAATATATTAAGAAAATTTACCTTTTTCTTTCTGATGGACTGCAAACTCATTTCAATTTGGCTCTGAAGAAACTGCAAGTCTCTAATTGCCAAGCCAGAGAGTTCCTCTCCCATTAGTTTACTGTCAGCACATAACATAGTTTTTAACAGTGTCATCATAACTGACAACAAACAATATAATGCTTAGTCTCTATATATATGGGTTTGATTATTTCACCTTGTCAAGGTAACAAATCTTACAGTACTCTAGATTATATTCATTTGTCCATTACATAATTATTAAGCTAGGGAAACTATGAGAAGCTATATTATGGTACATACATAAATGGTACGCGTGTAGAATAGTAGACTGTCTTCAAAAGTATTTTTCACAACTTCAAATTTTTGTAGGTTTTATGCATACAAATTAGTGGTCAGAGTTATATTTAGGTGATCAATGGGCATCCTAACTGACAATTGTTTGTCACTGAAGGGGAGTGATTATATATACCATCAACAGTACAATAATTAAATGATATTTTACCGATTATTGTTTTGTAAGTTCTGCACTTGCTGCCTGAGCGTTGCAACCTCCATCTGCCAAAACTGCCCAATAAGCATAAAACACAAAAAAAGGGTCAGACAATTAATTTGTATGGTGAATCACCCCCATGCTTCCCGTGCACGCATCTTATGTAGCTCTAATCAATATGAGAGTCATGATGGAATAATTCTCCTAGAACAAAAACATACTACTATCGGTTAGCAATTTTATTTGATATATTATTTTCGAATATATCCAGAGGTATAGGATATAAGATGAAGATTAAGTAGTATGTAAGTAGAAGATTGTACTGTACTGTCTGAGTAATAAAAGAGCGCTCCTTTCTCCTCAAAAAAAAAAGTAGAAGGAAGAAGAGTCTAGATGGGCGTGCAGCTGTGGAATTAGAGATTGGATCTGTGACTCCACATATCCTTAAGAAAAAAAAGGAGTGCATCACGTGATCTGTACAACTTATGTCTTCACAAAACAATCAACTTTTTGGTCTAAATCCAACTGCCGGTCTAACCATTCAGACAGAGATAACTCCCAATCTGGAACTCAGCGGTCAACCGCAAGCAGTACAGTACAACCCGTCACCTTGGTTGGAGATGACACTAGTTGGAGGAGCTGAGAAGGTGCTTCTGGGGTGGCAGTGGCACCCTCAGACACTGAGGGGTCGGAGTGGTCGACTTTGTGAAGGAAAAGAAAGTGAGCGAATGTAGCACCATCTTTTAGCGAATCAAAATATGAGATTCGATTAATGCAAGAAACGTTCATACGACATCATTCAATATGTTTCCAACGAAAATGTTAAAGACCAGTACGTTGAGTCCCGGTGATAAACAAACTAGCACATTTAGAGTGCAGCATAAATCTATTTAATCCTATATATGTTACCACTCCTTTTCTAGTACATTAAATTTATATCTACACAACTATTCTTTTTCATAAACGCATGTTAGCAAATGATACATTCTAGGAGGAAAAAATCATTTCTTTTCACCGATCTGGCTCGATCTTTGCATTGATACTCCATGGATAAGCGAATTATTATGGGAAATTTGTGTGCCCTTTTATGTACTTATACGGGCAGCAAGTTTGCCCAATTTTTTTTTCTCACTACAGCCTACCATTATTCGACTGCCAGGTTTCTAACCTCTTGTAAGGATCAGACTTCGTCTAGAACACCGTAGTTTCTATTGTACACCAGAAAACATACAAGTAATAAGATTAATATACCTAGCGTACCTTTGCCTCAGAGATTGGATTTAACAGCCGACAATTATTGTCCTCTCTTGCCTCCTGGTAGCGTTCAATTATCGATTTCATGCTGATAAAAAGGTGCATAAAATTATATCCATGTTTCAAGTAACACAATCTAAGTAATTGGCATCCTAGAGTGATTCATTTGTTTGGTTCAAGGATCAAGGTTAGATAGGCATCAGGATGGAAATACTATATCTATTGCGCGGTTATAGGTTTTAATCAAAATCAATTTTTTATATACTCAACGGCATCAAATTCATCATTTTATCTCTATGTTGTTGTTAACCCTACAATACTGTATATCTATATTCGTTAATAACACGTCAGATACAGCTGGATCTTTCAGAGGGGGGTGAGGAATCGATCGACAGAAGGATTAGGGAGAAATTAACAAGATACAGTAAGTAAAGTTGCAGCTCTATCCATGCTATTGGTTGAAGGGGTACAGGGGATGAGGAAAGCATCATGAGCTTATGCTTGTATGTAGATCATGGACTTGTGTCGCCATACCTGGAACTGGTGAACTCGTAGAGGCGGCCGGTGCAGGAGAAGACGATGAGACCGACATCGGCATCGCAGAGGATGGCAAGCTCCCGGGCCTTCTTCATGAGCCCGTTGCGCCGCTTGGAGAAGGTCACCTGCCGGTTGGTCCTGTTGTCGATCCTTTGGATCGCGATCTTCCCTCTCCCCATATTCACCTCTCTCTCTCTCTCTTTCTCTCTGCCGACGAGATCTGCAAAGAGAGGATGGCCTGAACAATACCTGCCGAGAGGTCCAAATGATGCCATCGAAAGGTAGGTGTTTAATAAGGGAGCAAGTTGGAAATAAGAAAATATTTCAAGCAGCTGCAGTTGCTGTACGGCCACCTGCATCAGGTGATTGTTTACTAGGTCAGAAATCTAACTTTCCTTCGGTTGCATCCTTCCTTTACATTGACGTATAGGTGTGCTAAGCTGTTCGGTTTGCAAAGATAAGTACTAGTACAAGTCAGTGGTGCCATGTGGGCGTAGCCCTAGCAATAAATAAAGAATAGTGAAGCACCACTAGTCTTTTCCAGGAAATATGTGATAAGGACGTCCATAAAGCTAATTAATCTTCCTACCGAAATTTGGTAACTTCTGTGTGAAACAGGAATCACTTGTAATCGCCAGATTTTCCTCGTACTGCACATAAGTATCTAAGCATGAGATCACATAAGTAGATTTTGTTCTCTCATCAACACCCTTAAAAGTTAAAAATGAATTGGTGTCCATAAACACTTGAGACGTCATCAAAGTGCCCTGCTACTAAGTACGTCCTTGTGAAGAAATTTGTTATATATATGTATAGTCTTTAAAAGATAACTTGCAACCAAAAAATCACATATAGAACACACTATTTAGTAGACCCAAAACAAACAGTACCATTTGTAAGGAAAATGGCCCCTAAGCCATTGTTTGTGATTTTGGTGATTGAATAACAACATAATCATTGGGACTAATATTTTGTAAAGATATACCTTTGAAGGTGTTTGTTAGGTTCCAAGGATCAAATGGAAGCCACTCAAATGATCAAGTTTGAAAAGATTCGCGAAGAAACGAACCAAAACAAGTGACCGATGCATTTGACCGATTCATTCTGTCAGGGGTAGATAAAGCACCGACTCAATCGGTGATAATAGGCAGCAGAAGGAGAAGGTACTAGAATAATAGATTAATTTGACATATTAATTCTGTGCACAGTGAAATGGCAGTGACTTAATTAATCTGTGGGTCTAGGTTGATCTTAGTTTGGTACTGGAATGACAGATTAATTCTATGCTCAGTGAATTGGCAGTGATTGAATTAATTTGTGGATCTGGCTAAATCTCAGAATGGTACTGGAATGACAGATTAATTCTATGCTCAGTGAAATATCAAGGGTTTTTTTTGTCTCAGTGATGCAACGAAATGCTAGCTTTGTTGTGCAGCATACTCCACTCCTTGATTTAGGTCCATGTGCACTGCAAAAATGTGATTTTGTGTGAAACACACTGCCCCATTAAATTAGTCTGTTTAGTCTGTTCCAGCTTGGAGAGTTGGAAAATGTTTAGTAAAAAGACTGAAATGCCCTTGACTGAATACCAAGACCACCAGCCAGCCTTGCAGCAGTTAAATATCATATATTTATATTTAACTAACAGCAACACCATACCATATTAAAGTGTACATAGATAATTTTTGTTTACACAACTTAACATATCACAAAATAACTAATATGACCTAAGTGAGCAACATGCTACAAATTGTAACATGTATCAAATTTACATCAATTTGGAATGTCAAATTAAACTCCACCGTCCACTCGTGGCTCACCTGCCTGCGAACTAAAAAGCGTGGCAGCAATTAGAAACGGCGGCGTGGTGCGGGACCGCTGCAAGCCATGAACGGAGGCACGGTGTGTGTGGACCAGAAAATGCGAAGGGATAAAGATGAGGCAGCATGCTGCATGCAAGCAGGTGGCCGCTGCATTACAATGGTACCACCACAAAATGAAGCAAGGGTAAAATTGTCTATTTACCATGCATCCTCTTCCCTCCCTGGCTGCAAAATCTTTTTTTAATGTGGCCGGTGTGCAACGGGCGAAATCCTGTTTTCAGAATGTCCAGCCCGCTAAAACAAAGAGTGGAGTGTGTGCTGCACAAAACCATATTTTGGGAGTGTCCCACTGATGAAAAACCCAAATATCAATGACCGAATTAATCTGTCAGTGATCAGTAATCGTTGTTTAAATGCTAAAAGAGGTGACCGATCAATTCGGTCACGGTGACTATACTTGATCAAATTAATCTATTAATGTTGCGTCTGCAACATAAAGAGCAATGGCTAGTTCCTTTGGTTATACCCCTCCACCCGGCTATTTTAGGGGTGTTAGAGCTTGCAGAAGCTATAGGCTTGGTTTCCATATACACACAAGTGCTCTATCCACCAAAGTGCTCAAGAGAAGATTAAGACAATTAGCAAAAGTCTTAGGGCTTGATTAGTGCTAGTTTAGGCCTCTTAGCGCATTGCTTTGGGTGTTAGCCTAGAGTTAGGCGAGGTTTGCATACCTCTTTGTTATCGGTGCTTGCGCGCACCAAGAGTTGTAAATTCGAGGCTGGCCGCTGGTGCTTGTGAGAGGGAGGAGAGGCCCTTCGGCATTCTCTACCTAGTGAAGACGGTAGAGAATATCCAGGAGAGGCTAGGTTGAGACCCACTTGCATGTGGGAAGGTCCGTCGGCTATCCCACCGAGTTACTCGACCGGGGAGTTTATGCCCTTGCGTGGGCATTCCTTTGAGAGGAGGCTCCAACAACGAGGACTAGTAGAAAGCGTTGTTTTCCGATACCTCGGTAAAAATTACCGTGTTGCCACCCCGGGAGTTTGCCTTCTCTATCTCATTTACTTCCACCCTTACTTTGCACTTACATTCTGCGTTTACCTTTCCTATAATTGCCATGTATAGTTTGTAGGATTGGAATCTAGGTGCAAAACTTTTCTACGGTAGAGATAGCAATATATAGAAAAATCTAGTATACATTTAGATAGATTTTGGTACAGACTTTTATTTATGCTTGGAGCCTTAGGTTTTAGAACACCTAATTCACCCTTTTAGGTGTCACGGTCCTTCCCCCATTAAAATTATGCTCCAAGCTAGTTCGACTAATGGAGCAGTGTAGTACCGCGAGATATGGGCAAGCATATGGTCTCTGTCAAAATCAAGTGAGAACTACATCCCTTCGGAATTGTGCGTCCAACCTAGCTCATGACTTTGCCACACCAATAGAATCTCGACACACCGACTTGTATCATCCTGATAAAAGAAATTGAAAAATTGTAAGCCTTTCGATGTCATTGTCTTCCGCGTTAGAATAATTGGCATATAGGATGCCAACTTTCTCCATATAAAAAAGCACGATCCACCTCGACCAATGAACTCAAAGTTTTCATGTATTCTATGCCATTTAGTATGCGCGGAGCTAGTAGTAACTCAAATAACCAGTCAACTACTAGTTAGGTTCTTCTATTCACCAAGGTTTCCTCTATTTGCCTTATCATATTGTTACTTGCTTTTGTTGGTGCCTGATGAAATTAAACTGGATTAGCCAACACTCCCAGGGTGCACGCAACTGGTCAGCCGAACACGCCGGAGAAGCGGTTTGTTGAGCCAGCCCGGGTTCGAGTCACGGCACAAGTTTCTTAAAATGAAAATTAGAGGGACGTCTCCCCTGGTCAAGTTCTTTTAAATTTAACTGGAGTATAATTGTAATAAGGAAACTCTAGTTGTTTAGGTTTAACTATAGCTAAAGTTTTATCAAAATTGTATTTAGCCAACATCTTATTGAGTTGAGAAATAATATGCTTGGGATGTGGAGTATAGTTTGATAAGAAAGTTAGTCTATCATGTGCGGCCGCCATATATACTTGTTAGCTCGTGCAGTGTGCCCGCATGTGGTGCTTCGCGCTGTCCAAGGTTACTCATATATATCCAAAGCACGCAGCTACAACAGGCTGCTATATATATATGTGCTGCTCCATGTGATAGACCAGGTGAAAATGTGGCAGGCAGATCGAAAAGGCACATTTGCACATGCAAAGCTCCGAGGTTGCTAAGCTTTATTGTTGTTAATTTTATCGAGAAGGAATCGCCACTGTCGTCTTGTTAGTTGTATAGTACACCCTAATTACAAGGTTTGTACTCGTCGTCATCGTATTAATAGTTAAATCATAAATGTCTTAGTATAGGATATATATACAAGTATATATGAAGACCTATGCATTCCATTGGATACATAGCTAGGAAATGATCGTCAGTTCAAGATTTTTAATTTTTCTATAATACGAAATATTTTTTAAAAAAAATGAACGGAGATGCGTGGTGCATTATTCCATAGCGTATATTGTATATGATATGAACTAGCGTTCCCGATCTTCTGAAAGATTCTATTAACTCTCGATTTGGTGGAGTCGCGATACAATTCGATTCGGCTTCTAAACAACACGTTCCGAACTCCGCAACGTAGCACCACGTCTCCTCAGGCTATCGACCGGTGTTGCACGGCCGACCTCGCCAAGAAGGCTAATCCTTGCCTGCAAATCGAAGAACACAAGTAAGAACAAGAAAGAATGCAACCAAAATTGCAGATGTATGATTAACTCACGAAGTTGGGATCTCACAAACTGACGAACGGCGAAACTGTTTTTGACAGATTAATCTAAGCAAAACCCAAACCCTAACTTAGGCGTCTCTATTGAATATAAAGTGTTTAGGGACGTGCAAGACCTCTGGACACACCCCAAATGGGCTCCAATATGATATATAGGCCAACAGCCCAAAAGACGGCGACGCAGCACCGAGATAGATTCTGGACGTCCACTTGATTTGACGATTTCCGTTGACTCAGGCATCATTTGGTTATGGGCCTGGTGCCACTGGAAGCTATATGAAATTATATTTCCAACCATATGTGGAACGTAGAAATCGGACTCTGTATATGGCCTAAGCGTCCAATTTAAGGCAGACTGCTCCTGGACTCCGAGGTGGACTCGAAGTTGAGTTGTATTGGACCTCCAAATGTCTTGGACGTCCTTGTTGGTCTTGTCCGACTCCAAGCTCCTCTCCACGTATCCCCTGATCCTCTCCTTCATTCCTAATCAAAATATAATCATTAAGCAGTAATCTATTCTCAAGATCATAAAAGAAAGTACTTAGGAACGAGCTCACCTGTAAATTCAAATTGTCTCGCGTGAACTCTTGTGATTGGATCTTGAATGTTCAGCGGAGTATTGTGTGCATTCGAAGGAGTGATGTACTCATCAGTATAGTAGAATTAGAACACCCGTTAGGTTCACTTAGTCGCTCAAAGAGTTATCATCAAAGAAGATGTGTGGCTTAACCCTACCCAAGACCAATACTTAAATAATACTCAGCTCCCTATTTATTATTGAGCCAGGGAGCAGCTAGCCTAGAGATGGACAGTAGCGTGTACTATAATCTCCCATCAATACAAGTGGAGATTAGTAAATTGCTTAGCAACTTGCATAGCCTGGAATCTGAGGATGATTTACAGTTAGTCTCCGCCTCGCTCCAAAGCCCTATTTGACATCATCACGTGGTTACCATGACAAGTTGATCGATCAGAAAAAAATAAAAACAACAGCTGAACAGCCTTGGAAGGAATCTTAGGTATGATAATAAGAAAGTGCGGCGTGTAGTGTTCGCTTAGCATCTTCACTAGCTAGAAGTCTTCATTGACCATTTCAGTTACAACGATTGCAACTAGAGTCGTTGCACCACTAGGATCTGAGTTTTGGTGCACAGTCAAAAGTACGTCGACGTTGAAGACTGGAGAGCATCACAATATACAATTTTAAGGACCATGCATAAACCAAGCAAATCTCTGTCCAATGAAACCCAAGCATTCCGATCTCCTGCACCTAGATCTACATGGACCATAAACCAAGAACATCTCCTGTCCACAGGTCCATGCCCGAATTCCACAACACAGTGTTCTGCACTCACCCCATGCATGTTGGAGTTTCTCATATGTAGATTAAGATTATATCTTCAAGTGTACGTAACACAATTGTTGCATTTCACACACGGGTGTAAGAAATTAAACATGGACCTGCTAAGGGTACGGTCATGGTGAGATTTTGGTGGTTGAATAGCATGTCCAGTAGGACTAACATCGTTTGCTAGTTGGATTGCACGCACCACAAGCTCCAGTAGTATTAGTGCACTTATTATTAGTTGTTACCATTGTCACATATCCACCACACCACTACTATAGGCAACGCCACTACTTCTCGCTGCCCTACTCATTAACGGGAGGGAACTCTCCCAAATCCCAAATTCCAAAAAATGGAAGAAAAAGATTAACGTTACTAATTTCGGATAAAAAGAACCTGTTCCTGTCAGGAACCTATGGTACAGGCCGGGCCGGCCAATGGCTATGGGCCAGACAGAGTACTGAAATCGTCTTGGCCCAGCCAGGCAGGGAGGCAACCCACGGGCTGCTAAACAATAAACATGAAGCAGCACCTATCAAGACAGCTCTGCTCGATCAACCTGCTACCCTCTTCTTCCTCCCAAACCTGTATACGGAACATTCTGGTACTTTCTAGAACTCAATTTGCTCCTGTCAGTTTGATTGAATCAAGAAAGTGGTTTGCTATTTGCTAACGCGTTCTTATATTAAATCTATATATCAACATACAAGCAAGTATACTGGATAATAAATACAGGCGGAGAAACATAAACCTTCGTGCAAATTCACCAAGTTATACAACATCTTCTTCACTTCACTATCCTCCAATCGTGTGCGGCAAATTTAGCATACGTACGCGCTCTAATTATCGTATGTGCGGCACTCGTCGGCCTCGGGGTTCTCCTTGCAGTAGTTCTCGAGCGGGTCGCTGTTCTCCTTGAGCTTGTCCCGGGCGTGGCTCGCCGCGGCGCTGAGCTCCTCCACCTCGTCCCACGCCGCCGCGCACTCGCCGGAGACCTTCTCGTCCGCGCACGTCTCCTCCGCCTTCTTGATGCTGTCCGACACCTTGTCGGAGATCCCCGGCGGCGTCGCCGGCCCGCTCGACCTCACGGCGAAGCCGCCGCGGCGCGCCACGGGGAACCAGACGCGGCCGGGGACCTTCCTCCTCGGGACCACGTCGGCGGCCGCGAAGGTCGCCGGGGTGGAGAGGCAAGCCACCATCGACGCCATTTGCAACAGCTAGCTGCTACAAACTTCTTGTGTGGTTTTGGTGTGGCTTTTACTTGCTGTCACGAAGAAACTGTACGAGGCGTTGCTGCGTTTTGGAGATCAGTATGGGGTTTATATATATATATAGCTTTGTTCGTTGAAGGGTCCGGCCTTTCTTATCGCCTACGGGCCACTCGTTGTGGTACACGCCCCCTGCGATGGAGAATTGAAGATATTTGATCTCAAGGGCAAGTGTGAATTGGGAGGGCAGATCTTTTTTTTGCACTCATGCAATGCAGGTGTGCAAAGCGATTTGCGCGGTGTTTGACTGTTTGTGCTTGTAAAGCTAGTGTAGAACAAGATCTTCGAAGATGCGAGATTCGTGTTGTGCCGCTTGTGGGTACATGAATTTCGGTTTCAATGTGGCCAAAAAACTCGCTTTCAGGGAGACCAAATATCAAGATAATTAAGATACTGTGAGAGGTTACAGTCTTTGGACAACTTCTAGTGGAATGGAACGAACTACAAAACTTGTGCCATCTGTGGCTTAGCAGCTGACAGAGCCGTAGCGACATGAAACATATGCAAAGCTACCATCTCCTTTTGAATTTTTTGACAAGTTGAAATCGTCCTCTCTGAAGATGCTATTATGCTTAACTCGAAAAATGGTGGCCCTAACTTCAAATGAGGAAATCTCTGAAGTTTACAGTGCAGAGCAATATCAATTTCGATCAACATGGCACAAAATGTTTTCTTCAAAAAAAAAATCAACATGGCACAAAATATCATATCTGAAGGCCACAAGCCCACAACGATAGATCACTCCGATAAAAGACTTTGTTGGTGTTGTTTGCCAGCAATTGCACCGCAACCGATTAACAGGTTAGGGGCACTCCAGCAGGAAATGGAAGGTGCACCGCCAACCTATACAATCCGAACAATTGTGGTAGTGTAAGGGCTAGCTCTCTGCGAAAAGAATAATTCCATCTCTGTCCAACCTTTGTTTTTGTTGGTGCAAATTATAATCTTACAGACAAGGCTCACACTCCATTTCATCATAGGGCTGCACGGTTCACCCTTCCATACTGGATAGTGCCCCAACAATGATAACAGCTGACGTGTTGGAATATGATGTTTCCCCAAATTGCAACATATGTTCTCGCATACTGTTCCCGAAGGATGTCCACAACCACAAGTGTGTTCATCCAGTATCAAGCAGTTCATAAAGAAAGCCTGTGCTTGAAGTCTTATGAAAGATGATTCATTTGCGGCCAGAAGCATGAAAACTTAGTTGCAAACGGCAAACCTCATGCTTTCCAATCGATGGTGCTGATTGCTGAAACCAGCTTTCAAAGGAAATGCATTACTCCTGTATAGAATAATGTAATTCAGTATCCACGTCAAAACAATGCACGTCTCTCTCTATTTAGTAGGGTCTGTCTTTCCAGGGAGCACATCTTAAACATACTTGGATACAGAAACTGGAAGAAGTGCATGGCCAGCTTTATAACATTGCTCGACCCAAGATTATTGGGGAGGAAAAGTAAACATAGACCGCCAAACCCATGGAACAGTGTCCCAATCAACGATCCAGCACTGTCCAATAGAAGACGATGATGGCAGCAAAGAGAAAACAGAAACAAAAAACAGAGGTTTATTGGGCTGGTGTGGAAGGCGTCAGCTCCGGTGGGGCCTCTTGAGTGACACCAATCGTGGAATCATATTCTTCATCCTGGTTAGCAAACTTCTTGCGCAATACCTTCTCGAACTCAACCTTCTCAAGAGGCTTGGCATTCTCAACAGCATGCGCCTTGGACAGACTACAATAGTTGGCAGCCGATTCAGCAATAAAAGCTATCTCATCAGCGGTGAGCTTCCTCAGAAATTTGGCTGGGTTTCCTCCCCATACCTAAATCCAAAAGAGCTTAGTCAAGAAAAATATTTCAAAAAATAAGGTACCAAACAAGGGCCGTGCAGCATATTCTCGTTCCAATTCAACCCGTGGACACTAGAACTTAATATGTCACATGGATATTAGACACCAAAGGAAACACAATAAAGTGGTTTGTGCAATCTAGTGTAATCAATTGGGTTCCCTCATTGCATGTAAACCCTGCTTTGGGTATGGCCTTGGTGGAACCAGGTGGGTGAAATAAAAGAAAAAAAAAATAGGTGTGGAGGTGGCTTAAATAAGAACCAAAGCCAAAGGATAGTTGAGGAAGTGATGCAGCACCTCTCCAGAAGGGATCCTAGTATTCTGTCTTACAAGGGCTCCAGCAGCAACCATTCCATGCTTTTCCACAACGACACCATCCAATAGGGTTGCCCCCATGCCAACAAAAGCTTCATCCTCGATGGTGCATCCTTGTAAGACAGCGCTATGACCTGCAAATGGGGTTTTTAGAATGTTAACTTTTGTGTATTATTTCAGGATCAAGAGCTGTGAAGAACTGAGATATACAGAGTTGCGCCAAATAGTATTTTATTGTGTTTGCTGTGCTAGATTCTCATGTAAGATCGTGACTCATCAATAAGATGTGGCAATATGGGACAAAATTATTAAAGAAAAATACATGTTTCTTGAGACTCAAAAAGGTATTTACCTACTGTGACATTTTCACCGATAATTGTCGGAAAGACTTTCCCACTTAGATTCGACTTCGCCACATGCACAAGAGAATTGTCTTGTATATTGGTCCCAGATCCAATCTGGATGTTGTTTGCATCCCCTGAAATTGAGTTCACAAACTTGCTCAAGACCCAAAAAAACAACTTAGAAGCACAAAATGTAACATGATACACAAAGAAATTCAAAAGTTGTAATAAGAAACAACTAAAAATAGTTCTAAGGATATAGCAAATTTGTCCACTTCTAGATCTAAACTATGCAAAATTAAGTATCCCATGGTCGAAGACGATGTAAATATGACCAAGCTAGGAAGAAGGGCTGATGGAGACAAATACTCTAGCATCATTAAACCCTCCATCCCTCCCTCTCATATAGGAGTATTTCTTTTTTCTATAGAGTAAGAAAAGTACTCCCACCCCCCCCCCCCCCCCAAAAAAAAAACACCCACAGTATCTCATCAACCACCTTCTCCAGACAAGCATGCAAACCAGATGGAGAAGACAAAAATGAACACGGTGTATCAAGCAAAAACCAGAGAATTCCACCCAACCAAACAGGCCCTAAAGGATATTTTATAAATCCACAAGTTGAGTGCGTGTTGATATTTGCTCTTTTTGCACAAAACAAACACAGGGTGTATGTGTATCCACAACTGCAAACATATGTAAACCACTGAATCACCTCTACATAAGTTGCATGATTAAGAATGGTATACATAATCAAAACGGTTGCATTAGAAGCAAAATCCACTCAACGCAACACAAAATTGAAATTTCTACCCAGTGTTAAGTTGTTAACACTACATATTCATAAGTCAATGAATAAACGTATCACCAAAGTTGTCCTGACATATACCTCGTCACAGTTAAGTCACATAAGGAAAGACCTTTTCATAAGACGCAAACATAAAGCAAATGATAATTCTTTTATCATTTTACATTTCAAATATTGGATGATATGCATGAGCATATGAGCTTATAATATGGTTATAGACACAACTTAGAAGTACCCACCAATTAGCTCTTCTTTTCTTTTTGTGTGTAAAATTATCAAAATAATGTTCACTGGGATAGTAAGCACAAACCTCTTAGGACGCACCCATACCAAATGGAAGCTCCTTGTCCAACTTGAACATCACCAATAAGCGATGCACTTGGAGCAACAAATGCATTTCTATGAACATGAGGGGTTTTGTCAAAGATGTTCATGAGTGTGCGATGCCTTGAAACTGAAAATGTCCAAAGTGCAATCATGTTAGCATTTGGATTTAAAAATGTTGCACGAACAGCAATTGTAAAAGGAATTGTAATGCTGTTGAAATGAAATAAATCATGGTAATCTTACAGAGACAGAATCATGCCTAGAAATACCAGATTGAACCAAAAGAAAATATATAAGATTTCATTCTGAAGGTAGCAAACTAGGGGTCATGGACATTAGAAATTATCAGCAATGATGGTCCAAGAGGGAAAAAAACGGCAGAACTCGAAGTCTCGAAGGCACCATATGGCAGACGAAGATATTTTTTTTTCAGTTTTCACACAAATTTGAGTTGTTGAATGGGATGATGTTGACAGTTTAAAACCAGAAGGATAAATAACATTATGCAGCTTACATGCATTCTTCAAACTTTCTCCAAGATTAAATATATTTCCTCCATTCCAAATTATAGGTTCTTTTAGCTTTTCCAGATACATAAATTTTATTATATCTAGACATAACGTATATCTAGGTGCATAGCAAATCTATGTACCTAGAAAAGCCAAAATGACCCACAATTTGGAACAGAGGGAGTAGCATAGAACAACTACTAAAGCTTACATGCTGGAGTATCAATATCTGTATGACTATTGCAAGATATATCTATTGTTTACACATTAAAAAAAACATGAGATTTGTCTTCCCACAAACAATTCTTGTTGCATGCTAGCATGACAGCTAACCCTATCATATTCGGAACGTTCAATATGAATGAGATTTTTAATATGCATTCTTTTTTTATCGTATCATTGCAATAAGAAAAAGGTCAAATACACACACCCTTACACTATTAATGAATTACAGTATGCACCACCCAAAAAAAACCTCAGTTGCTACAGATAGCGCTAAAATCAACTCATAGCTATGACAGCCTCTTGAACCCTGCCGTACACCAAGTACACTTCTTATTTAAACCACAGATTCTATGCACTCAGGCACACCTGGTATACCTTTTTAGCAATATGATTCTTAACCACCTCAATGCACTAATATAAACTGCACATACAAGCCGTGTAAAACACCCCCACGGGAGCAGCTCGTTCTAGGAGAATGTAAGTATGCCTGTGCATCAACACACATTAAGTATACAAACAATTTCAGTTCCATCTGTGTTGACCTGAACTTGGGAGTGGTTCCGATTCCATTAAGTCCTAATTTCAATGATTCTTACATTTTTAAGATCCCTCACCAAATGGTTCTCCCCTAATATGCTCCATTTGTAGACAATAATTACTTATTATCCAAAACTGCCCCTGAACCAGTATACATCCTATTCATTGGTTGACTTGTCAGACCATCATCCCGCCAGTCTATATCAGGGAAGGAAAAAAAATTACATATAGAGGCGGCGGTAAAATGCATTAACTTCATGCATGGTTTTCCTAAGAAGAAAACAATGTAGCTGCATTGTGCTACTCATGTCAGGTCCTCAGATCAAATCATGGGTTCCACGACAGTTTTAGGTACAAAAATGTTCAAAGGGTCCAGCTAGATGGCCAATTCTGCCAAAAACATCTGGTTACATAATATGTTCTCTTGCGCAAAGCAGCTCACGTGCAAATACAAGATTAGCTAAAATACAGAACCAAAAGGAGTTCAATTGCACTCGAATCATTCCCAAAAAGCAGAAGCTTAAAGATGAGTAGGCTAAAGAATCCATAATTTCAGGTCCCAACTATTACTGATGGTATAGAAATGACATACTCTAACAAAGTAAATCTACAAAGATACAAAAAAAAGAGATTTAAATAGCAACACTCCGGTCAATATAAACAGTGACATACTCTGCAAAAGAAAATCAGCTTAGATAAAAAAGAGATCGAAATGGCAACACTCAAGTCAATTCAAATCAACCCTACACAGCCAAACAATCACAAGAAACAAGAAACGCCAGAGCACATAGAGTGAGTAAACAATACAATTCTTTGCACCCCCATCTTGGAGAAGAATTGCTCTACAGTTTTGAACTCTCCTGGTAAGCAATAGTTGCAAAGAAGAAATGCAGTAGGATGGAACTCTACAATGGTGTCCTACATATCCGGCTCAACACCATCATTGAAGTCATTAGCACAAGAATTTGACATCCCAGGAACTTCAAGTTCTACGAATTGGCACCTTCTTGTAAACCTCAATACTACCCAAAGTGTGATCCACAATCCTTACAGGTAATAGCTGGCCTCCTTAATCGGACAATCTTACAAATTCGTGTACATAGCGCAATCAATTACCAAGCAACACCAGTGAAACTATGCACACATTAAACAACACTAGATGTCATGAAATGTATTGACCGAGCAAAAAGGTAGGTCCATATCGAGTCCAATCAGGCACGATAACCTAATAACGCAAAACCCTGGGGCAACACAGCCTAACCGCGCGCAACAATGCAACATTCCCCTAACCGCTATAACCCTATCTAGCAATCCCGATTCGCTCACTCCTTCCGGGCCGCTCAGGACAGATGAAACCCGCTCCACGCGCGGAGTGCTTGGGCGAATCGAAGGACACCGGAGGGTGATTCGGGGAGAAACGGGGTGGGGCGGAGGGGCAGCGGCACTTACTCTGCTCGTGGAAGAAGTATTTGCCCTGCAGGCGGCAGCCGAGGCGGTCGAGGGCCTGGCCGGTCTCCCGGATCCAGAACCCCACCGCGTACATCGCCTTTCCCAGGCCTGCCATCTCCCCCGGCGGCGGCCAAAATCGCGAGCGGCGGACGCGGCGGAGTCGGAGCGGTGCCGAATCGCTCGTGGCCTTGGGGATCTCGAGGAGGAGGACCGGGAGTAGGGGAGCAGCGGAGGTGAGGGGAAGGGGAGGAACAGAAACTGGGCCGGCTCCGCTGGGGTTTCCTCGGTGCTCGAAGAATTGACCGTTTTGCCCCTGGGGAGAGAGTGAAACGCGAAATGTGTGATGTCGCAATGAAGATGGAATCTAACGGGCTGGCAGAGAAAAATAGGCCTAATAACCCACAGCTCGGCGGCGACGGGGATTGTCCATGGGCCTATGCCTAGACTTCAAAAATGCCAGCTTAAAGCCCACTTAAAGTTACGGCCCCAAGCCCACTGAAAATTATATGGGCCTAAAGCAGCCCATCGCTCTCACCCTCTCATGTCTTCCCCTCCAACTCCGTCGATCTCCCCGTCGCACTTCCTCGATCTCCTCCTCCACTCCACCGCCACCGCCCGACCCCAATGGCGTCGCCTCGCCGACGCTCCCTCCCCCTCCGCTTCTTGCTCATCATCATCCCCGTTCCCCTCTTCCTCGTCTTCCTCCTCCACCACCGCTCCACTCATCCCACCACCTCGCTCCTACGCACCGCCGACTCCGGCCCCAGCCCCGACCCCCGCCGCTTCTCCCTCCTCATCAAGCTCCTCGCCTACGACCGTCCCACCGCACTCCGCCGCTGCCTCCGCTCCCTCGCCGCCGCGGACTACGACGGTGACCGCGTCGCGCTCCACGTCCTCCTTGACCACCGCCCGCCCAACTCCTCGCTGTCCTCCCTCGCCGCCTCGCACGAGATCCTTGACTTCGTCGACGCGTTCCCGTGGCCGCACGGCGAGAAGCGCGTGCACTACCGCGCCGCCAACGCGGGGCTCCAGGCGCAGTGGATCGAGGCGTGGTGGCCTGGCTCGGACGACGAGTTCGCCTTCGTCGTCGAGGACGACCTCCAGGTCTCGCCGCTCTACTACAGATTCCTCAAGCGGGTCGTCATGAAGTACTACTACGACCGTGAGAACTACAGCCCCTACGTGTTCGGCGCGTCGCTGCAGCGACCTCGGTTTGTTGCAGGTGAGAGCTTATTTAGCAGGGAGTTACGAATGCTTGTTTACTCTTGTGCCTTAGTTTGGAAGAAAGGATCCGGGAAAGCAGACTGTTAACAAATGGGACTTGGCATGGTAAATGATGTGTTTTCTTTGGTTCGTGGAGATTAAGCTGCTATTAAGTCCGGCATGTTTTGCTTACCCCATTCGTGCAGATGTGTCACATTCTTTGAGATTAGTTAGAAGACTGACTCTCTTTGTTCTGTAATGCTTGATTGAGGAGATTATGTGCTTATTCTTATGATTTAAAAAGTTAACTGTCATCTTGTATACGAACTTCTGTCACTGGAACTGTGAACACTGATCTGAAAAGCAGCTAGGTAGGCTTTTGTAAAAGAGGTTCTGTCACGAGAATTTTTGAACACCATTCTGAACATCAACTAAGTAGGCAACGCTAAAATATGATGATACCATGCTACTGTGTTATAATCTTTGGTGCCATCTTGTGTATCAGTTAAAAAGTTGGAGGCTAGCAACTTAAAAATTCCTTGCAAGCGGATTATTGCCCCCACAAGATTGCCTTGAAGCATGCAGTCATTATAGTTCGGAGGATTTTGATCACAATCTTTCTCTGACTGTAGGAGTAGATTTTTGTTTGGCAAAGTTGTTTGATTTGTTTTGTGTTCTGGTTGCCTGCGGCCTTCTCATATTGCTAAAGTTGTTTTGTGAGGTGTGATCATGGCCAGTTATTGCTGATTTTTAGCATAATGTTCTTTGTTTCTGATCTTGAACTAAGATCCAGTAAGCTCTACTGACATGGTCTAGGATAAACAGGGTGCTCATGGAAATAGTGTCTGCCTAGAATCTAGGAGCTTCCATCTGGTTTCTTCAGTTAGATTGGTTCGGTTCATTCATGCTTTTAAGCTTTCTTCTGAGAAATGCAGCTGAGATACCCAAGCTGAAGATAGAAACTGAACCTAATTAATAGACATTGGTTTCTCGCCTAACCCATTGGTATCACCTTAGTAGAGTAACACAAACATAATGAAAGTTTCAATTTTATTCAAGAAAACAGCATAAGCACCTTCTCAGTGGCAAAAATGCTGATTTGCAATCAGCTAAAGTGTGTTTCATCAAACCAATTTTTGATTTCACCAAGTACAAAGCATCTTGGCAAGAAGAAGAATCCAAGAGGCATGAGCAGCATTGAGTTGCTTAGCTCATGTCTCTGTTAGCTTCTTCTGCATCCTTACCAGCTTGAGAGCTCAGCATTTGGCTTTCTTAATGGGCGGTGAGCCAGTGATCTGCTGCAGGCTACTAGAGATTGGAGTGGGGAGGCAGTGCTGTGGACAAGAAGCAAAGGTTGTGGTGTGAGGGCAGGGGCGAGGGCAAACGTCGGGCAGTGTGAGGCTAGACTGCAATAGACGAGTTAGGCATGGCAGGTCTGTGAGAGTGGGATTTCTGCAGTAGGGGGAATTAGGGTGTTCACACACTGAACCTGGTCTTGCACAATATATTAATCGGACTGGTTGGCCAGTGGGTTGCTAGGAAGGCCAGGTATGTTCAGAAATCAATTGATCAATTTCTTCAACCTGTTTGTGTTGGAGTATAAGTGAATTGCCCTCCTTCTCCTATCAGCTTAAGCTTTTGCGTTGAATTGGTTGGTGCATGCAACTCAATATAGTATCAGAACCAGAGGTCTCGAGTTCAAATTCTGGCGGGCGCGATTAAATAAAATAATTGCAGTCGACTCCAATTTCTACGTTTGAGGCCTGAGGGAGCTTGCAAGTGAGGGGTAGTATTGGAGTATAAGTGAATTGCCCTCCTTCTCCTATCAGCTTAAGCTTTTGGGTTGAATTGGTTGGTGCATGCAACTCAAGTACTTTGATTTCCAGCTGATAAAACCCGAACCTAATACCGAAAAATGAACAAAACACATTTCAAAACTGCACCTAGCACTGAACACCAAACTGTTAAGAGTATATTTGGTAGTAAAGGAAATATCTCGGGTAGGCATCTTGCCCCTCAAGTCTTGTACCCCTATATATTCGCCTTAGAGGCTCAATGTAATACAACCCACAATTATACAGAATCTATTCTTGCTACACAAATAAACTAAGAAATTTAGGAACTTTGTCATCAATTTTTCGTTATATGATTACAGCAAGTGCTGGCAGTTTGGCAATAACTCTATGTTAACCAGTTGGTTTTGAACTAAACAGGTAAACATGGAAACAAGATACAGCTGGACAGTGAGACTCGGCTTTTCTTGTATCAGATGGTAGGTACCTGGGGCCAACTTCTCTTTCCAAAACCATGGAAAGAATTTCGACTATGGTACGATGAACACAAAGCCAAAGGACTCAAGCCTATTCTCCAAGGCATGGTATGCTTTCCTTTTCTTACGTAATATCTATGTGCTTCTTCAGTTGGTTGTAATGGAATGATTTATGTAACTCATGTCAAATTTTTGGTGTGACTAGTAAGAAAAGTTATCTGTAGCATGTTTCTCCCTAAGATGTTATGTGAAGTTCATATTGTGTCCGGATTTGTTAGCTTGACTCATGATGTTATTCACGCCACCCTTTGCAGAAAACTACAGGATGGTATAAAAAGATGGGTGAGAGAATATGGACCCCTTGGTTCATTAAATTTGTGCACTCACGAGGATACTTCAATATCTACACAAACTTCCTGAAGGAAAGGGCCCTCAGTGTCTCTCATAGGGATGCAGGTGTGAACTATGGGAAAAGTGTTGGGCCAGATTCTACTTTGTTGGATGGGAAGAAGCTTGATTTCAATTTATGGGAATTGCAGCATCTAAAGAAGCTAAGGTGGTATGATTTTTGCTTTGATGAAGTTCTTCCAGGAAGAGTTGTTAGAAAAGTTAGTGAACTTGTTTCTATGCTCAAATCAGTGCAACTAAAAAGTACTGTTGTACTTATAAGTTTGTACTCAGTAGAAGAGAGATTTGCAAGAAACTTGATTTGCCATCTTGACAAGGCAGACATGCAGAACTACATTTTCCTTGGTGATGATTCAGAGTTTCTGGATGATATTGCTCATAGAGGATATCCCGTCATTAATGGCATTGGATTTCTTCAGAGCATCAAAATGAGTGGTTTTGTGGGCTCTGATGATTTTGCTAAGCAAACATTGGTTAAATCTCATGTGATAAAAGCTTGCTTGGACCTAGGCTATAATCTATGGCTGCTAAACGGGAATCTGATTTCACTTGGCACTAAGTTGATTGAACCATCAGATCAGTCAGCTGACTTCTTTACTGCAGATGTAGGGTTGGTATTTATAAGGAGCTCACTAGAGTCGAAAAAAGCATGGAGTGAACTTACTATGTCGAGAGTTCAAACGATGTGTACTTCTAGTGATTTTTCTGCTTCCCTGAAACAGAAGAGTTTTGTTCATATACTGACCGAAGTGTTGGCAAGCAGTGCTCGTGCTAGACTGGGAAAACTGGATGAGGGGATCCGAGTTATTGAATTAGGGCCTAACACCTCAAGCAAATCAATATCAGAAGGTCAAAGTAATGTACTTTTCTGGTCTCACAGTATGGCTTCGGATTCAGTTCAAAAGCAACTTGAAAATATGGATTTATGGTTGATTGACTCAGATTCGTCTTGTAGCGCTGTTGTTTGTCACCAAAAGCAGAGGTAGCCTTTGTTGTTTTGGCACATTACTTTTTCTCCCCAGAAAAACATTGATGTGTCCTCAAAGGGGTCCAAGCAAACAGGGTGCTTTGCTCCTACTTTGCAAAACATGTGATGACATTTACCTTAGGATGCTGCAGGATCAGATTATATGACCTTGAAGCTGTGCAATCAAATGTGTCTGTTGTTGATTACAGTTGGTTATGCCACTGAAGATAACCATTTTGGAGTTCTGCTTCTGTCATGAACTATGTGCCGAACAAGCTATAACTTTAAGGTCTTGTATACCTGGATGTTTTATTGGTTTGGTGAGGGTAAAGTATTTAGTTGGCTAAGCAGCTAATTCAACTCATGGGGATAGTTTTGGGTATGCTATTGATGCTGTGGACCACGTCGATTGCAATGCCCCAACTACGATCCCTGCAGCACTAAATCATGGGAGGCTGAAACCGGTATGATTCTTTTTGTCCAAAGTACATATTAGTCTGTACTCCCTAATTCTGTAGCAATTCAATATTTTTTGTACTCTCTGATTCTGTAGTAATTCGATATTGTCTGTACTCATTAGTCCAAGCCTCCAAGGCACAAAGTAGTCATGAACAGCTGCGACAAGAAAAGTTGTCAGAGATGCATAGCTTACAAAAATGTGTGGTTTTTCTTTTGGTCTGTGATTGGAATTTTCCTGTATACTTCAGAATTCAGATGCAAGTTTAACATGGTCTTTTTTGTTTTGAGATATGCTCAGAGCAATGACATTGCAAAGGATCCAGAGCACGCGATGCCACTCCTACGGGACAGATTTAACGGAGGGGGAGAGAATCCCCACCTGATTCATTCATTCATTCATTCGGCCCTAAAAGACCTGATTGTTTACAAAGGCTACAATTTTTGAAAGGCTTACATTGCCAAAGAAAAGATTGAGCACCAGTGCACCACTGATCACCCAGAAGATAACTGTGGCACGGTACCATTCAGCATCATTTGGTGTCATTAGCAGAAAAGTGATCATTTACATGAATTTGGTCTTCTTACATGTACTGCAACAGTTTTCTGATGAAAGAAAATCTTGCAGCTTGTTTTTTTAGCTACAATGTTCTCTGCTTCTTCAATATATTCACCAGATGCTTCCATTTATACTTGATTCGTATCCTTCCACTGCAAAAACTGATGAATTGTCCGGCTCAGCAAAAAAAAAAGCATCACGCAGTCGCATTTCTGCAGTCAATTTTTCCTAATCAAGTTCTAGCATTCTAGAAACTATTGATGGACCCTAGACAGCAGCATGGACGACGACGGCAACAATATAGCCGTATAGCCGTTTGTCCCAAGCAAGTTGGAGTAGACTAGAGATGAAACCGAAAAGAAGAAAATAAATAAATAAATAAAGGTTACAGGCACGTTGATAGCCGGTCTCCAAGCGCTCCTATCCAAAACTACCTCTTTAGAGATATTCCACTCCTCAATGTCTCTCTTAACCGACTCGTTCTAAGTTAGCTTAGGTCTACCTCTACCTCTCTTTATATTATCGACCCGCTTTAGAACCCCACTACGCACCGGTGCCTCACAGGTCTCCGTTGGACATATTCAAATCATCTCAACTGATGTTGGGTAAGTTTCTCCTCAATTGATGCCACCCCAACCCTATCCCGAATACTTCATTCGCACTCTATCCCTTCTTGTGTGCCTGCAAAACCACCACAACATCCGCATCTCTGCTACACTCAGTTGCTGGACATGTCGCCATTTTATAGGCCAACATTCAGCACTATATAACATCGCCGGGCGAATCGCTATTCTATAGAACTTACCTTTTAGCTTTTGTGGCACCCTCCTGTCACAGAGGACGCCAGAAGCTTGACGCCATTTCAACTAGCCAACTAAGATTCTATGCTTAACAACTTCACCAATGTCGCCATCCTTTTGTAGCATCGATCCTAATACCGAAAAGTATCCTTCTGGACCACCACTTGCCCATCGAGGCTAACGTCTCCATCCTCATACCTAGTCGCGCTGAAATCGCTCATCATGTACTCGGTCTTGGTCCTACTAAGTCTGAACCCTTTCAACCGTAACGTGTGTCTCCACGGCTCTGACTTCCTATTAACCCCTGCCCTACTCTCGTCAACTAGCACCACATCACCAGAAAAGACCATACACCAAGGGGTATCACCTTGTGTGTCCCTTGTGACCTCATCCATCACCAAAACAAATAAATAAGGGCTCAATGCTGACCCCTGATGTAGGCCTATGTTAGTAGGAAAGTCAGTGGCGTCGCCATCATATGTCCGGACAAATGTCATCGCATCCTTGTACATATTCTTGATGAGGGTAATGTACTTAGTTGAGACTTTGAGCTTCTCCAAGGCCCACCCATGATATTTCTTGGTACTTTATCATACGCCTTCTCGAGGTCAATAAAGACCATGTGCAAGTTCTTCTTCTACTCCCTATATCTCTCCATCAATTGTCGTACTAAGAAAATCGCCTCCATGATCACCCTTCCAGGCATGAACCTAAACTAGTTTTGGGTCACACTTGTCACTCTTCTTAGGCGATGCTTGATAACCCTTTTCCAAAGCTCCATCGTATGGCTCATCAGCTTAATCCCACGGTAGTTATTACAACTTTGAATATCTCTCTTGTTTTTGAAGATTGGTACTAATATATCTTGTTGATAGAAAAATGAGGTTAAAAAGCTTAGTTAACCATACTATCGCTCTGACACCTAGGCCTCAATGGGGGATACCATTAGAGCCCATCGCTTTACCTCCCTTCATCCTCTTCAAAGCCTTCCCGATCTCTGCCTCCTGAATTCTCCTCACAAAGCGTCTGTTGGTATCGTCAAAAGAGTCATCTAACTCAAGGTTAGGGCCCTCATTCTCCCTATTAAACAACTTATCGAAGTACTCTCGCCATCTATCCTTGATCTCCTCATCCTTCACTAGAAGTCGATCTGCCCCATCCTTGATGCATTTGATTTGGTTGATGTCCCTTATCTTCCGCTCGCGGATCCTAGCCATCCTATAAATATCCTTCTCCCCTTTCTTCGTGCCTAGCCGCTAATACAGGTCATCATACGCCTTACCCTTTGCTACACTCAAAGCTCGCTTTGCAACCCTCTTCACTAATTTATAGCCCTAGATGTTGGCTGCACTCTTTTCAAGGTGAAGGCGCTTGAAACACTCCTTTTTCTCCTTAATAGCCCTTTGCACCTCGTCATTCCACAACCAGGTGTCTTTCCCTTCCTTTTTGCCTCCTCTACTCACACCAAACACCTCAGAGGCCACCTTCCGAACACATGTTGCCATCTTTAGCCACATGTCATCTGCATCTTCTCCTTCTTCCCAAGGCCCCTCGCCTAACATCCTCTCCTTAAATATTTGCACTGCTTCCCCTCTAAGCTTCCATCACTTCGTTCTCACAATTTTGGCACATTTTTCCCGATAGACACGTACCCGAAAACGAAAGTCCGCCACCACAACCTTATGTTGAGGGACAACACACTCCCCAGGTATCACCTTACAATCTAAGCAATCACGTCTATCCTCCCTCCTAGGAAGGATAAAGTCTATCTGGCTCGAGTGTTGTCCACTATGAACGGTCACAAGATGAGATTCCCTCTTCCTAAAAAGGGTATTCGCTATCGACAAGTCGTAGGCCAACGCGAAGTTCAAAACATCCTCCCCCTCTTGACTCCTGCTACCATACCCGAAACCCCCATGCACTCGTTCGAACCCTACATTAGTCGCACCCACATGGCCGTTGAGATCTCCTCCTATGAAGAGTTTCTCGCTGATAGGCACGGTACTGACCACTATCCAAATCTTCCCAGAACTGCCTCTTGGTGCTCTCACTAAGGCCTACCTGAGGGGCATAAGCACTGATCACATTTAGGGCCGAATCTCCAACTACCATCCGGACCAGGATAATCCGGTCGCCTCACCTCCTAACCTCTACGACTCCATCCTTAAGGCTCCTATCGATCAAGATACCTACACTATTCCTACCCGGTGTTGCCCCCGTGTACCAAAGCTTGAAATGCCCCTGTGTACCAAAGCTTGAAACCAGTGTCCTTAGCCTCCTTCACCTTCTGGCCCTTCCATTTAGTCTCCTGAACGCATAGAATATTTACACGCCTCCTAATTGCTGCATCAACTAGCTATCACAACTTAACCGTTAGGGACCCTACGTTCCAGCTACCTACACAAATCCTAGTTGGCTCGGTTAACTTCCTTACCCTTCGCACGCGTCAAGGGAAGTGCGAAGACCCTCCCTCGGCTGTTTTACTCTGGTTCGCCAAACCTAACACAACCCTCCTCCTTTACCCGGGCTTGGGACCAGCTATGTTGAGACGACTCAAGAAAGTCTTCCAGTCAACACAAGCGGAGTTAAACATCAGCATGGACAACGACCAAAAAATCAAAGCCATCTTGATCAATCGAGAACACCAGAATGCCATGCACCATCATCTTCCTAGGTAACCAAAATGAAAAGGAAAAACTTTGCAGCCATTCACAAAATAGGGAAAAGCTTACATAACCAACAACTGATGCTTGCTGGAGCCACAAAATAAAGAACAGGTTGTTCAACACGTCACTAGATGTGAAGCATCAGCATGTAAGATTCAGTAACATCCAAGAAAACGAAGCCCAAGGCCTGTGTATTATCACAGCGTTCATACTCTCTTCCTAGTTAGACCACTAACAAAAGAACAAAAGCGACTATCAATGTGCATGACTAGATGATCTGACAATCTCCCCAACTGGGGTACAAGCTGGGGTCGGTCAGATGCCCCATGATGCCTCAGAGCAAAAGCAACACGAATGAACTTGAACAAGAGTCTCAATGATACTGTGTAACCTGATTGGCTGGATCCTTGGCCAAACCAAAGCATGTTCGCCAATCCCTGTGATGCTCTTCTGAGTACTGGACATATTGCTATACATGTCTCAATCTTCTATCTTCTCGTAGA
This sequence comes from Panicum hallii, assembly GCF_002211085.1. Taxonomy (NCBI): domain Eukaryota; kingdom Viridiplantae; phylum Streptophyta; class Magnoliopsida; order Poales; family Poaceae; genus Panicum; species Panicum hallii. The sequence goes on from NC_038046.1 coordinate 50,453,705, forward strand.
AAAATAGGTAGGCCTCGCACTTGAGAACATTGGCTAGCGAGACTTCCCTGATGATTGAGTCGCTTACATGAAATCATGTGGAAGAGTCACTGCTCTGCTGCTGCTTACTTCCAGTCCTGCTTCCTCTCACATAAGCGACATAGTGGCCCTGTTTCAAGGAGTTTCCGATGTGCTCAATGACACCAACTAGACGATATCTGGCATTTTTTTTGTCCTCAGACCTGAATATTTGAGAGATAATATATAAAAAATCAAGACTAATGTAAAGGAAATGCTAGGTAAGCTATCAACATGTGAGTGAACACCATTAACAAGAACTACCGCATGAGCAGTTTTGACGTATATCAAATGACCAATCAGTAGTTAGTCCAGTTTCAACGTATAATGGCACCACAACTACTTCAAAATCACATTAGAAAATGCTGGCCATCATAGAGAAAATTCTAATATAAAAGGGTTTCCAGGTTTGGCATTTGAATGCACCACCTGAAGACGGGAAAAGAAATATACACCAGGTATCGAAGCAATCAAATAAGCAGGAAATTGGTGGGAGGGGATTGATGCATCGAATGCCCTGCTCGGTGATATAGTGCTGTAACGGCCAGCTCGAGAATTATGATACAGTGTTTCATATGTATGACTATGATGGGAGATTTTTTTTTTCATGCAAACACAATCAAATTAAAATTCGCTGAAGCAGTTTTCAACCAATAAAGACTATCACTACTGCTAGATAGCATGGGCTTGATCCAAAACAAACTGTCATCTTTTATATCCTCAAAAAACTTAAAACACAATCCAGTTTTTAGATCAACATTCAAATCCAATTGATCCTCAGCAAACTAAAACACAATTAGTTTCAATTACACTTCCAACTAACATGTAGTGAAAGTTCAAAATGCAAGTGGCCCTCACCCAATTTCCATAATGCAGTTTGATTCTCAAATACAGAATGTAAGTTTCATAGAAATATTTGTTGTGTGTTATTTTTTTTTCTTTTGCAAAACTTCTAAACACTGCTGCATTTTTTGTGCAGATCCTACTGTGATCACATTCAGATGATTGGGTCACCAGGAGAGGCCAAACCCAGCAGAAACAACAAAGAACAAAAAAAGAATAGAAAAAATAACCCAAGTAGCATGGGATAAAGTGAGAAAATCATCAAGAACTCAAATAAATTTACTTCTACCACTACTCCAGGATAAGCAATGACCACTGGAAAGTGGAAACTCTTCTGGAGACATAAGAGTATAAACAACAACTTGAGCTAAATGCCATGCCTTCTTCAAGTTTTCATAAAGCTACTATGAACAAACTACAAACAAAAGAAGCTAATGCAAATCAGCAACTTTGAATTGCATATAGTATTAAGTTGTTACTGTTTAGAACTATTAGTACCTGGGGTCCAGATATTCTCCTACATCAAGATTTTCCTCAAATTTCGCATGTCCTAGTCTCTTTTCCGTGTCCACAAATCTCGCGACATGGAGAGTTAGTACAGGTGGCAGCGTGCTGAGAACAATCGCTTTATTTGCTTGTCTGCCTTTCTGCTTATTTGGGGATTCTCCCACTTCGTGTGCAGTATTTTTCAGCTCTATTTGCATCCTTGTGTCCTGATTTAGCGTGCTGGCATTTTGGTTATCATGGGCACTGAACAGATCGCTCTTTTCCTCTGCTTTTCTGTGATGGTCACATTCAGTTTGGTCCTAGACAACTGATGTGCTTCCATTGATGCTTGCCACCATCTTCCCACCATCTTTACTTTGGCTGGTGCTTGGCTCCTCCTCCTTAATACAGCTATCACAGTTCCTTATCACCTCCTCTTTTCTAAAATAATATTCCATGCACGCCTCAATTGATGGAAGACTGTCTACCTTATGTTCGTCTGCGCTCGTATGTTCATCTGCAAAAACAATATTATGTATCCAGAAACTATCAACGCCTACAAGATTTTCAGAATTTCAATCCTCCACATCAGCAGTAATTCTACAAGAATACCCAAAACTGTTAATTTAGCAGACCATTTGCAGTGAAATTAAGATAAGCCTTCACCACCTTGAGCTATGTTCAAATAGCAATTCAAACTACCACACTACAAGAAACAACTTGCCATGTTCAGACTGCTCAAATATCCTGCATGGTTTTATGTAGCCATCCTGAAGGTTTGGTGACATTTCTTCAAACCATGCATGCAACCTAGTCCTTTAACAAGTTTCACCTTTTAGATAGTGGTTGAAACTCAATTTTGACAAATGGCAGTTGCCGTACAAGAGTGTTCCACTGTTTCTTGCATGCATTTCTCAATAGAGTTATGATCTGGGACGCCCCCATGGATTTGTGGATCTCTTAACCAACTTGAGGAAGTAATCAATTAAGTGCAGGAGCATGTAAACTTACCCTCCTTCCTAATTTGCTGAAATAGGCCTCTAATATCTTGTCTTTTCCTTCTGTTGCTCCTTTGTGGTGCAATACTTTTCATTGGATGCCCTTTTGGTGGCAGTTTCAACAAGAGGTCATAGAATGGTTCTACTAGCCTAGGCGACTGTTTCGAGCAACATTTGCAAGTCAAGGTTTCAAACAACTGACCCTGGAAAATGGAATCAACAACTGTGGGAACGTCCTTTGGCATGTCAGGAGGCCTCTTCCGCAACTCCTCATCATTCAAACCATCACGCAGATAGATAAGCAATTCATGGCTATCGCCCTGAGTACGGTTTTTGTACTTCGTTTTCAATGCGCCTAAACTGTCCAAGAGTCTATCTAGGTTCAGTGTTGCTCTTGCAACATTCCCAGCCATTATCTCCACAAAGAAGTCCTTCAGTGCCACACCAAGAGACCCCGCCGGAGCATCAGGTTCAAACATCGACATCCCCATCTTACCAAGTGCAAGGAGGCACTGCACCAATGCATTCACAAAGCATGTGTTCCCGCGATTCAGTATCCCTCTGACAACATAGGGCCCATGAGTATGTGCCGCTGAGGCAATCATATTGAGGTTCAAACTGCGGCGACCCTGAAAGCAGTAAGCAACATCGGGTTGATCTATCCACAGAACAACCGGTAGCTTATGAACATTTGTGGTCCTGTGCGTGGCCATTTGGCTGATCCTCATTGGTCGCCAATCCAACATAGATATACCGGCTGCAACCCGAGCACATCACGAAACGAGACTTGTGTTCCTTGAGCGTCAGCTGTCCAGCGGTGGCATCAAGCTTGCAAGCCGTGCACTCCGGTTGGGGCTTCAAGGACTTGATCTTTTCTAAGAACTGATACATCTCCCTTGTATCAAAGTTGAAGTGCTCGCACTCTTCGCTGGCGTCGTGATCACACCCTCCTTCGCGTCGCCGGCGACATTCATCTCCGCGTCGCCGCGTACAGGATCCATGGGCTCCAGGCGCGGGGCTTTGCCAAGGCTGTTGTCCGTCTCTGCCACCCTCGCTCCCTTCTCCTCCTTCCCCATCGCGTGGACTGGAATCACAAGCAAGAATCGTGTGAAAACCCAAAGAACCAAGTAACGTAAGAAAGGTCAGTAGAGAAGAATGCATCAAGAGCAGCACGCAAGAGATACGCCAAAGGACGAGGAGATGCAGTAGCAGTATAGGGAAAATCCAAGAAATGCCATCAGCAACATAAGCAAGACCTTATGGCGAGGACGACCAAGAAATGCCAAAGAAGTAGAGACGCGGCAGAGGAAATCCACCAAGAAGACGAGAATTGCACATCCTGGAGGCTGGAGAGGATCAAGAACCGCGCGCAGCAACTACACGGACTGAAGTCGAGGAAAAAGAGAAACTGCGCCGAATAGGGATGAACCAAGAAAGGTAAACAAGCAGAGAACCAAGAAAGGTAAACAAGCAGAGAAGAATGCATCAAGAGCAGCACGCAAGGTACGCCAAAGTATGGGGAGACGCAGTGCAGGAAAAATCCAAGAAATGCCATCAGCAATGCAAGCAAGATCTTATGGCAAGGACGACCAGGAAACGGGAAAGAAGCAGAAACGCAGCACGGAAATCCACCAAAACGACATAGAAATTGCACATCATGAAGGCTGGAGAGGCCAAGAGGATCAAGAACCGCGCGCAGCAAGTGCACCGACTACCATGTCGAAGAAAAGCAATTGCGCCGACTATGGATGAGCCAAGAAAGCCAACGAAGCGGAGAAGAAGCCGCAGCGCAGCAGTAACCAAGAAACCCACCAACCAAGAACACAGGTACCCGCACATCCTGGCAAGGAGCAGAGCAAGAGCAGCGCCACGGAATCGAGAATCAAACAGCGAAGAACACAGAGTCGGGGGGAGGGGAATGCAGGAGGGAACCTCACCTCGATTCGGGCGGTGCGGAGCAGAACGCCAGCGAACAGCGGGAATGGCGTTAACGGCGAGGCCAAGTAATTTGGGGCGGAGACGAAGTGCTATGCGTCCGTGCGAGTCCACCCACCATTTTATAGGCAGCTGGTCTGGTCCACGAAAAACTGGGCCTCGGTGTGTCTGATTTCGGCCCGGCCCGGCACTCCTGGTAGCAGCCCAACATTGAACCACGTCAACAAAACTGGCCCGGGAAGAGGCTGCTCCCACACAGACCCACAGGCTTCATGTTGTTTCAGACATTTAGACCAGACCTGGCAGCAGGCAGACAGAAGCTATTTCAACAGGAATCAGGAATGCAAACTTCAGACAACCATTAGTGCATGATTACAACGGGGATCTGTATTCCTACAGAAACAAAGCAGAAGATAAGTACCATGTGAAACAACTTCCATGGGCTGAGATGTCTATCCACCAGCATGTCGATCTGAGCACTCACAGCTTCTACTGTAATGCGACCTGGATTAACAGGGCCTTGGCAAAGAAAGGTTTCAGGTTAGGATACCAATACGCAATAACAGAAATTGAAGATAGTGAATACAGAATGTCCATGACAAAATACTAGTAGTTTAGTTTCCGGCAACACGTTTAGGCGCTAAGCAACACCTTTATTCAATGACAATGACTGTCCGACAATGCGAACTGGACGGTTTCGAGTCGAAGTCGATAATCGCCCATTCTTCTGCCGACTTCCACCCGCTGCTTCCTATCAACATGTTCTGACGAAACTGAATGGCAATGCCATTGCCTGACAATGCCCCCCTCTTGAGATCTTTGTCCTCAAGGATGAAAGGATGGAAATACTCGACGAATGAAATCCGCGTCTTCCCAAGTTGCTTCTATTTCTGGTAAATTGATCCATCGAATATAAACCATTGCACCACCGGCTCGTTGTTCCGAGGAATTAACCTTCTTTCAAGAATGGCCTCTGGAGCAACCTTAATATTTCCCTTTGCATCAAGAAGTGTCAAATCTGGAGTTGGTACTGCAAAAGGACCTATGTGCTTCTTCAGTTGGCTTACATGAAACGCTGGATGTAGCTAACACCCCTCAGGTAGCAACAACTTGTAGGCAACCTTGCCTATTTTCTCTAAAACTCTGAAAGGTCCATAAAACTTAGAGTGTAATTTCAGAGAACGATGAATACTTAAGGATGTGTGTCTGTAGGGCTGTATCTTGAGATATACCATGTCTCCTATCTCCAGAGTCCTCTCTGATCTATGCTTATCAGCTTGGTGTTTAATTCTAGCTTGTGCCTTCCTCAAATTGTCTATGATCAATTCATTGGCTATTTGCCTGTTGTACAGCATTTCTCTAGCAGTATCATCAGTACAGTCAGGCCAACTTCTGCTACCATTGGTGGAGGAAAACCATATAGTGCTTGAAATGGAATCATATTCAAGGAAGTATGATTAGAGCTGGTATACCACCATTCAGCCAGAGAGAGCCAGGAATACCATTTTGTGGGTGTAGTAAAGCACATACACCTTAGATAGTTTTCCAAACACTCCCTTTCTGTCTGTCCAGTTTCTGGGTGATATGCAGAACTGAGGTGAAGTTTAATCTCCATTGATTTGAACAATGCTTGCCAAAGATGATTAGTGAATATCATGTCTCTGTCAGTGACAATAACAGCAGTAGGCCCATGTAACTTGAACATATTGTCAATGATAAAGTGATTACATCCTGAACTGTGAATGGATGGCTCAATGCTAAGAAACGTGCACATTTAGTAAATCTGTCCACCACCACTAAAATAACATCGTTGCCCTTACATTTTGGTAATCCCTCAATAAAGTCCATGGAAATATGGGTCCATGCCATATGAGCTACTGGCAGCTGTTCTAATAACCCTGGATAAGGAATGTGTTCACCTTTATTTTTCTGACAAATGGGACGTTCTTTGACATATTCCTTGACTTGGTGATGCATTTTTGGCCAATAAAAACTCAACTTTAGCCTCTGCCGGTGTTTTACCGCCACGCTCACCGAGGGATACCCCCGAGGTGGTGAGTTTGTAGGTAGGGTGTCGCCGAGAGGATTCGGGCCGCCGAGAGCGTAATACCCTACGTCCTGTGTGGTTTGTATTTCCTTAGGTGGTGATCGGGTGTCTCCTCTGTTTCGAAGGGGTCCCTGTCCGCCCTTATATAGTCTGGGGGATATGTTTACATGGAAGTCCTAGCCAGGTACAAGCCTAGGAGTCCTACCCGAGTACTTTTCGGGTAGTTTCCTATCGTGTCCGACTAGTTTTACTACTGTATGAGTAGTTCTACTACACTACGAGTAGTTCCAATAGATGTAGGGCGTGGGTCATGTCTCATCCCGTATCCTAGAAAAAGTACCCCACGTGCACAGTCCCGTGTGCCCAGGTCTGACAAGCTCTCGAGCTCTTCGTAGTCGAGTACTGCAGGCGTCCGAATACTTCTGAAAGCGTCTTCGAGTTCTCCCGAACTTCATCTCGAAGGTGTCCTCCAAGTACTTCCTTGGCTGCATCGAGGCTGTGAGGTGCTCATGCTTCGAGTTGTTATCAAGTCTTCTTTTATACGGGGTGCGATTAAACTCGCACTCCATATGGAGTAGCCCCCGAGCCTTAGGTTGAATTGTAGAATCAGGCTGAGGGTCAATTTAATCTTGAGTCTTCTATCCTTATCTTCCAACAGATTTGAAAAATAAGTCACTGATGACATGTGTCCCGTAACCCCCGAGCCTTGAATCCAAATCCCCAAGGTTTCCAACAAAGGATCCAAAAAATCGTGGCATACAAAAAAGATTTGATGGTGAAGATAGGCAAATCGGTTTTAGTAAATTCAAAAACCTTTTTTTTGGGATGAATTCCCTCAAAAAATGGTTAAACAAATAACTTCTCCAACAAACGCCCGAAATTACCTCTCAAATCAGTCTTTGTTCCCTGAGTCAATGACTAAATAAGACATCCGGGTAATAATCTGAAAACCCTCTTATTTTGGAATAAAATTCCTGAAATAATGGTTACAATTCATCTACCCAAGATAAATCTTAAAAACCCTTTTGAATCGGGTATATTCGAGAAGTTTTACAGCATCCATCGTGAAAGCATGAGAGCTGTCCCTGGAAGCACGCTGAGTGCCTGGTCGCATCCAGCCCCCGAGTCAAGGAGCTAGATGAGTAGCATAGAACATACCTAGTAGTCGATGGCGCTAGCCCCTGAGCTTAGGCATCGGCTAAGTAGCCGCTGGATCTTGAACAGACGATGAAGCCATCTTATCAGAATCGAGCCCAACTAGATTTGTAGGCTAGACAAGTAGTCAAAGTAGTCGAGCAAGTGTAAAACTAATCATAAACTAGTAAACACGCCTTGTTGTGGGAGCGAGGCCCCTTCAGTAACACAAGATACTGATAGAAAGCTAGTAATTTGTTACTGGAAATATGGGAGTGAGGCCCTTTCAGCAAACTTGCGCATAGTCCCAGTCGTGAACTAGTAAAACGGAGTTGTACTGGAAGTATGAGCGCAAGGCCCCTTCAGTAACACGGGATACTAGTCGGAAACTAGTAATATGTTACTGGAAGTATGGGAGCGAGATTCCTTCAGCAAACTTGCTCGTAATACCGGTCGTAAACCAGTAAAACAGAGTTGTACGGTAAGTATTAATCTCCAGGTGCCAATAGAAGATGTCCCAGTTGATCAAGGATGAAAACAATGTAGATGCTCGATATTCCAGGAATTAGGAACTTCCTAGCCATCAGGGTAATGTAAGCGATAAGATCTAGAGTCTGTAACCTTGTGGACGATGAAAGGTCCTTCCCATCGCGAGTTAAGCTTGTGTAACTCAGTGTCATCTTGGATTCGTCGAAGAACCATATCTCCAACATTGAAAAAGCGTCATTCAACGTTCCGGTCGTGATAATGATGGACTCCTTGTAAGTAGCGAGCCGACTGGAATAAGACGTTGCATCTGATTTCCTTAGCTAAGTCAAGCTCGAGATGTCTTGCGGTGTCAGCCTCACCTTCTTCAAACATCTCCAATCGAGGATATTTTCACATCATGTCAGCAGGTAGTATAGCTTCAGACCCATATACGAGGAAGAAAGGTGACTGTCCTGTGGCTTTGCTTGGTTGTGTGCGAAACCCCCCAACTACTGATGAAATCTCATCGATCCTCTTGCTGCCCTTTTTGCCATTCTCATCATAGAGTCTTTTCTTCAATCCATCAAAAACCAAGTTGTTGGCCCGCGGGTGAGCCACTAAAACGTATTTGACTTCAATGGAACTGCGTTCACAAAAATCCCAGAACTGGGGCGAGTGGAAATTGGATCTCAGATCCATAATGATAGTGTTGGGGAAGCCAAAACAGTGTAGAATGTCGTAGATTAAAGTAACCACTCAATCTGCAGAGAGCGTTGCAATTGGTTTGTACTCGATCCTCTTGGTAAACTTGTCGATGGCCACCAACACGTATATAAAACCACCCGGCGCAGTAGTTAGAGGCCCTATCATGTCCAGGCCCCAGCATGCAAACAGTTATGAAGGTGGTATGGTGATGAGATTGTGAGGCGGAACATGGGGCTGTTTGTTGAAGAACTGGCAGTTTGTACACCAGCGAACGAGTGCTTTGGTGTCTGCCAAAGCAGTCGGCCAGTAAAAACCAGATTTAAAAGCCTTGCCGACTAGTGTGCGAGAAGCCGCGTGGTTCCCGCACACGCCTTCGTGAATCTCTTGGAGTATCTCTTTGAAGCGTCCCCTCATCAGAGGTGACTAAATGTGATACAAATATCAGTCCCAGGAGGCTGATAACATATTTATTACATCAGATGGTTCATTACCGTACAAACCATCAAGGTAGCGGGTACTGAAGTGCCACTATCACGAGGGACAACATAAGGACTAAAAGCCAAACTAAAGTGCCAACAACATCTAAGATAACATCAGACTCTTGCGCGATAGTAAGCTTGCTGTGGAAACCCTGAACCACAGGCAAGGTTGGGTGCAGGACGGCGACCTACTCGATGTCTTCAAGAATAAAGTTCGGATCCTCCTCTGTAAAAACTAAGCAAGTCCGACCACACCCACGAAGGGGGATAATAAAGGTCATGCACAGGATATATCAAGGATAAGGCTAGGGTTCATTTGCGATAAAGCAAGGTTTTATACATGCAAGGGTTCATTAATAAAAGAGTTTTCTCAAAACATTTTTGTAGTAATCAAATAATAAGTGGGTTTCATTCTACACAAAGGATCCAAGTTTTAATGCTACCGGACTCCACATCAACAGTAGCTCACGGTACAACTGCCGGACATTTTCAAAACCACTCACGCCACAAAACCAACAATCCCAAAATATCTATTGAAGTGACCATGTCGTAACTCGTCCAATACCGTGGACACGGCTATTCGAATAGATTTCACACTCTGCAGAGGTTGTACACTTTACCCACAAGTAGGGTACCGCACTACGAACACCTTAGTGTCGCTGCTGATCCAAACAAAGCCATTACCCACCTTAGCTGAATCTAACTAGCCAACACGGAAGCAACCATGGGGTTAATGACCTAACAACAAAGTCATAACCGGGACATAACTCACATAGATTGTATTCCTTCTCCATGATCTCCCGTCGCTCACCAGCTCTCCTTTTGGCTAGCAGAACAACTAGTGGGGTTTATGCTAAGTCGTTGCCCATACAACGCTCTAGTGGTTATACGAAAAGTGGGTTAGACAAGGTGACACCTCAATTCATCCTTACATTGACAAGACGGACATCTCCCAACCATGCTCAACCACAAAGGTACAAGCTCACCAGTGGCATTTCACACAGGAAACACCGTCCATCTCATTAGGTTATATCTTTCTTTTATTTTCCTGAAATCCCGTTTTATCTTTTAAAACACTCACACCTTTATTTTTGATAAAACGCATTGTGGTCATGATTAAAATATAATAAAGGGAATAAAGGTCCTAAGCATCTCTAGCAGTAGTTAACATCCAGCAGAGCAAATCCTATATAGACATTAACCTAGGTCATCAAGGAATAGTCATAGCAATCAAGGGGTGGCTATCCTACCATGTCTTGCAATAAAATAATGCATTTTATAAAACGGACCAATAGGTTATGTTTATAAAATTGGGATAAATATGCATCAAAGGATGGGATTGCACTTGCCGTCCTCAAAGCCTTCCGGAAGCTCCTCCTCGAGGTACGAGTCTTCGGCTCCGGCCCGCGGTATTGCTCCTTCTCGATTACACCGTCGGCTACGACGCACAAACAATCACACAATAAAAACAAAGTTCGCCGACGAGCTTAAAAAAAGAGAGGGAAATAGAGAGCTTCGATTAAAAAAATAGAGAAGACTATTATATTTGTCGGATGTGGATCCTGAGACTTGGAGAAAATATTTGGAGATGATGCGTGGTGGAGTTTGGAGTCGATTCGGAATAAATATTGTATGAACTGATGAGTTAAAAGGTCATTTAGAGAGTAGTTTAAAAGGATGAGGACCTATTTGTGATGAAATAAATAGATAGAAGGAGCTCTGATTAAATATTTGAGAGAGGGAGGTGGAGGGCTGCAGACTGCATAAGAAGGAAAAGTGGAGGGGGTTATGCACAAGTCTGTCTTTCTTCTTCCTCAAGATAGAACAGGAGGGGGGAGGGGAACGTTAGGATGAGGGGGGCGGCCAGGACATGGGCGCCGGCCCCCTGGTGCATGGCAACGCCCGGGGAGGAGGGGAAAATGGAGAGGAGGCCGAGGGGGTCCGATTCCGGCTCTCACCTCGTGCGGAGACGGTCTACGGAGGGCTGTCCACGGAGATGGGTGGTGGCCAGCAATGGTGAGTGGCGGCGGCGAGCTGTAGCGCGAGGTAGAGGAGGGGAGGTGCTGGGGCGGCGTGGCCGGAATGAGGGGCAGCTCGGGGGCTGATTTATAGGCCGAGAGGGAGAGGGGAGATGGCCGGCATGGGAGGGTCACGGGCAGTACAGGAACCTCGCCATTAATGGCGGCCGGGATGCTCGGGGACAAGACGTAAGCTGCGAGGGCGAGGGGATGGGATGGAGACGGACCGGCGCAGCAGCGGGTCGCGCGCCGGCTTGGCGTGCACGAGCAACAAGCACACAGTGGCACAGCGAGCAGCAGCGGCTGCGGCGGCCATGGCATGACGCGAGCGGCGCGATGCAAGCGCGCGTGCACAGCCAGCAACGGGGGTAGCGGCGAGTCATGCGCTGGCCCGCGCGTGCATGCAAGGAGCAGGCTATAGCTCGAGCAGGCAGCACGCAAGTGCTCATTTAAATAATAAAAAATTATTTTAAATTTTCACTCAGTAGCTCAACTATTTAAATAAGCAAAGATATGAAATTTAAATTGTTGCGTTACTCAAACAACTTAAATAAGCAAGCGGGAGAATTAGAAGAGATAAAAAATGGATTTGAACAAAATATGAGAAAAGAAAAGAGGGGACACGTGCGTGGCACCGACGATTGTGGCCGGGCAGGCGCACGCGGCTGACCGCGACACGATGGTGAGGCGATGGGACGGTGGAAAAGGAAAAGGGACGGGTGGCTTCGCGGAAAAAGAGGAAGAGACTGCGCGTTGTCGGGACGGTGGAAAATCGGAAGGTGGGATTCGGGAGCTCGAGCGGTGTTAAAGGTTTAAAAAAATTTTAAGCGAGTGATTGGTAATGCAATTTAAATAAGATAAAAACACGAACGTTACAAGCCTACCCCACTTAAAATGAACCTCATCCTCGAGATTCGGTTGGCTCCTAAATAGATGCGGAACCTCTTTCTTCAGGGCATCTTCACGTTCCCATGCAGCTTATTCCACTCCATGTCTGCTCCACTGAACTCTGCAAATCCGTACTTCGGAGTTTCTTGTCCTTTTTGTGATAGTGTCCAAAATCTTGATAGGTACTTCCTGGTACCGCAGATCTGTCTGTAAAGCTATTTCTTCTTCTAGCACACGCTCTTTCTCGGGTTCCCTCAGACATCTTCTCAGTTGGGATACATGGAATACTGGGTGTATGTCAGCCATTCCTTCTGGTAGCTCTAGACGGTATGCTACGGCTCTAATTTTCTTCTGTACTCGGTACGGTCCAATGTATCGAGGGGCTAGTTTCCCATGTACATGAAATCTTCGAGTCCTTCGAATAGGTGAAACCTTGAGGTAGACAAAGTCTCCTGGATTGAAGCTTACTTCTCGTCTCTTCTTGTGTGAGTAACTCTTCTATCGAGATTGGGCGGTCGTCAATTTTTCTCTAAATTCGGCCACTCTTTCTTCCGCTTCCTTTATGAGTGTGGGTCCAACTAGGGCACGCTCTCCAACTTTTGACCATATCAAGGGGGTTCTGCACTTTCTCCCATAGAGAGCTTCAAATGGTGACATGCCCAAGCTTGCTTGATAACCGTTGTTGTACGAAAACTCAGCATAGGGTAAACTTTGTTCCCAATCCTTGCCATAAGTAAGGACACGTGCTCTTAGCATATCTTCCAGAATCTAGTTCACCCTTTCTGTTTGACCATCGGTCTGCGGGTGATAAGCCGAACTGAAATCCAACTTGGTGCCCATGGCCTTATGCAAACTTTTCCAGAACCTAGAGGTGAATTGGGTTCCTTTATCCGAAACAATTCTGTTAGGCACACCATGCAGCTTCACTATGTTATCCACATAGAGCTGGGCTAGCCTTTCTCCACTATAATTGGTCCGTACGAGTAGGAAGTGAGCAACTTTTGTGAGCCGGTCCACTATCACCCATATGGAGTCATGTCCTTTCTATGTCTTGGGTAAACCCACTACAAAACCCATCCCTACCTCATCCCATTTCCAAACCGGGATGGGTAAAGGTTGCAGCAATCCTGCTGGCTTCTGATGTTCGGCCTTGATTCTTTGACAAGTATCACAATAGGTGACGAACCGTGCAGTGTCCGCTTTCATTCCACTCCACCAATACTTTTGTCTTATATCCACATACATCTTGGTGGATCTTGGGTGGATGGAATATGCCGAGTTGTGGGCCTCATTCATAATAGTCTGCCAGAAGTCTCCTTCCTTGGGTACGCAAATTCTATCTTTGTACCATAAGGTTCCTTTGTCATCCACTCTAAAATCCGGTGCCTTGTTTTCTCCAGTATGCATGTGGATTTTCATCAAGTCCTTATTTGAACCTTAGGCCTTTCTGATCTTATCCTCCAGAGTGGGTTGAACACTCAACTTGCGACTCGAACCAAGGGGGGCGATGTGCACATTTAATCGTGCCATTTCTTCTTGTAGGTGGGCATCCTTAGGTCCATAAGATTTCTGGCTTAAGGCATCTGCTACCATGTTTGCTTTACTAGGGTGGTAATGAATTTCCACATTATAATCCTTAACTAGTTCTAACCACCTTCTTTGCCTTAAGTTCAAATTTGGCTGGGTGAAGATGTACTTCAAGCTCTTATGGTCTGTGTAGATCTCACACTTATTCCCAATCAGATAGTGTCTCCAAATCTCGAGGGCATGCACTACAGCTGCAAACTCCAAATTATGGGCTGGGTAATTCTACTCATGAGGCTTGAGTTATCGGGAAGCATATGCCACTACTTTCCTATCTTGCATAAGGACACATCCTAATCCTTGAATGGATGCATCACAATAAATGATAAAGTCCCGTTGAATATCCGGCAAGGTTAATACCGGGGCGGTTGTCAGTCTTCTCTTTAACTCCTGAAAGCTTCTCTCACATGACTCGGTTCAGGTGAACTTTTTCTCTTTCTTGAGTTATTCTGTTATGGGTCAGGCTATCTTGGAGAATCTTTCAATAAATCTCCAGTAATATCCGGCTAAACCAAGAAAGCTCCTGATTTCACCGACATTGGTTGGTTGCTGCCAGTTGGAGACTGCTTCGACTTTTTCGAGGTCCACTGCTACTTCTGCGGTCAAGATATGACCAAGGAATGCTACTTTCTCAAGCCAAAATTCACACTTGCTGAACTTGGCGTAGAGCTTGTGCGCTCTCAACTTTTCCAAAACCACTCGTAGGTGCTGCTCATGTTCTTCGACACTCTTAGAGTAAATAAGTATGTCGTCAATGAAAACTACGATAAACTTATCTAACTCTTGCATAAACACCTTATTCATGAGGTTCATGAAATAAGCAGGTGCATTGGTGAGTCCAAAGGACATCACCGTAAACTCATATTGCCCATAGCGGGTGACGAAGGCCGTCTTCGGAATGTCACTTTTCTTAATCTTGAGCTGATGATATCCTGATCTTAAGTCTATCTTGGAGAAGTACTTGGCTCCCTTCAGCTAATTAAAGAGGTCATCAATTCTGGGAAGAGGGTATTTGTTCTTGATGGTGACTTCATTTAGTGCACGGTAATCCACACACATCCTCATGCTTCCGTCCTTCTTCTTGACGAACAAGACTGGAGCACCCCATGGTGATGAGCTCGGTCTAATAAAACCACTTTGTTGTAACTCTTCCAGTTGTTTCTTTAGTTCTACCAATTCTGAGGCTGCCATCCTATAGGGTCTCTTAGCTATAGGGGAGGTTCCAGGGATAAGGTCAATGATAAACTCTATATCCCTATCTGGCGGCATTCCTGGGAGTTCTTCAGGGAAAACCTCTATGTATTCATTTACTACTGGAACTTCTTCCAAGGATTTAGTTTCCATACTAAAAACCATTGGGTCTGGTCCACTTCCCCGAGTATGACAGGTTACTTGTACTCCTTCTGGGTTGGTTAGGTGTACCACCTTGTCAGCACAACTTATAAGGCCATTGTGCAGGCTTAGCCAATCCATTCCAAGGATCATGTCTATACCTTTAGACTTAAGTACTACTTGGTCTGCTAGGAACTCTACCCCACTTAAAATGATCCTTACCCGAGAACAACCCAGTTGACACTTAATGTCACCTCCAGGCGTTCGGGTTAGTAGGGGTGTTTTTAGTAGTACTGTAGGTATATTGTGATTTTCCACAAAACTAGAGGATACGAATGAATGTGATGCTCCAGAATCAAGTAATATTGTTGCCAAAACTGAGCTGACTAGAAACTCACCGAGCACTACACCCTGAGCATCCTAAGCCTCTTGCGTGTTGATGTGGTTGACGCGGGCTCGTCCGAAGGACTGCTGGGGCAGCCCCATCTGCTGGTTGTTGTTGCCAGTGTTGTTGCTGCGGATGGGTACACGATTGGCTCCTGATAGAGCTGGCCTTGGTCCATTCACCGAGTTGGAGAAGGCTGATGCTGCCGGCTTGTTGTTGGCATATGGACAGTTGGCAATGAAGTGCCCTGTCTCACGGCAGTTGAAGCATGCTCTTGCATTATTGCTGGCAGTAACTTGGCTTCCATTGCTCTGTTGGGCCTTCATGGTGTTCTGGCTCTTGAACTGCCTGAGCTGGGTGTTGGGAGCCTGAGAGCCAGTAGCTTGTGACTGGGTCCTGTACTGCATAGGGGCTTGGGACCTAGGCACCGGAGGGCCGAAGTGCCTCGGCTTCTGGAAATAGTCCTGCATTCAAACCCTTTCTGAACATATCCTGCTTCTTTTCATCCTTGTCCACTTCCTTCGGTGCATAGCGAGCTAGTTCTATGAACTGATATGTGTACTCTTCAACGGACTTGTTGCCTTGTTGCAGCTCACGAAACTCATCTGCCTTGCGCTTCATGGTGGCTGCTGGGATGTGATAGCGATGGAACTCATCCACAAATTTCTTCCAAGTGATAGTGGAGGCATCCTGAGCAGCTGCACAGTAGTTCTCCCACCAAGCCAAAGCAGTTCCAGTGAGCTGGTGAGCAGCCAAACGGACCTTGTCACGGTCTCCATGCTCAAATGGCTCGAGTTTTCTCTTGATAACACGCAGCCAGTCATCTGCATCAAAGGGGTTGTTGGATCCTGCAAAGGTGGGTGGCTTGGTCCTCAGAAAAGCTGTCAGTTTATCATTTGTACTCTGCTCACGGGGCCTTGGGTTGGTGATGACATTGGTCAAAGCTTCCAGTAGGAGGTTCTGGTTGTTCAACACTTGCACTAGGTCAATGGCCGGTGGGGGTGGGGCCTGATATGCTCCCACTTGGCTTTCTCCTCCCGGCTGGCTTACTTCCTGATCTTCATGGCCGGGGGCTTGTCCTTGCACACCCTGCTGCCTCTCCGCACTTGGAGTGGTACGTGCCTGACTTTGGGGGGTCCTGGCGTTACGCCTGGGGGCCATCTGTGGATTGGGTAAAACTTTTATGAGACTTAGATTTGAAATTAAGTGATGTTTAAGTTATTTACTTTTGTATTTTCGAAAAGGCAGAATCCACCTCCTGCCGACAAGCACACAGACCAACAAGCATCAAGCACAAACAGTTTTATTTATTAAGCTGGGGGTACAACACTTGGGAGGTTACAGCCAAAACACGCACCATACGGTCGGGTACAAAGGGCACAACAGATGGGAGGGGCACAACTCTAAGCTTGAGGCCGGGACGGCTTCATTCCTGGGGGCATCTCAGAGGCATGCTACTCACGGGGCGAGCCGTCTTCCGGGGCAGAGTGCACTTCCAGTGGGATGAGTAGCTCTTCCTCGTCGTCCTCGAGGATCCCATTTTCTCGGGGCTGTTCGACAGCTCCTTCTTCTGTGGCTACAGCTGACCTTTCGGCACCTTCAGGTGGAGCTTGCGGGGTCCCAAAAAGTCCTCCCCATCCTATGATGGGTGTTTCCAATTAGGACTTGGGTCTCAGCGATTGCCGGGACGGGCGTTCCACTGCTGGTCCATTCTTGCATACGCTGATCCTGGATCTGCCTGAGGTTCTCATGAGCGACAGCTTCGCTACTTATAGCGGCCGCAGTTCTTGCTTCGGCTTGAGCCACCCAGATTTGGTGCATCCTCACTGCAAGCTCTGCTTACTCGGCCCGGTGGGTTTGCTCCCTTAGGAATCGGGCTTGCTCGTCGAAGAGCTTGTCCAAGGAGATGAGGTAGGCGACCACATGGTACAAAAGGTCTTCTTAATGGCGGTGCCGTTCCAAGTTCCTCATGCGGGCCTACCAGACTTGCGTCCTGATGGCCGGGGGAAAAAGCTTCATCGGTGTGGGAATGAGGTGTTCCTCGAAGATCCGGCACAGATAGCGGAGAGCCTTTCTGATGGCCAAGGGATAGGCATCCCGATGTTGAAATCATGTGGCAGTCACTCGCCACGACTCGATGTCGGGGTAGTGGGTGCTTCTGGCGATGGAAAGAACCACCCTACAGCGAAGAGTGCTGAGGTGTTCGTACTCTCTGTTGTAGTACCTTGGGCGCTCAGTAACACCGAGGCACTCCAGGGAGCTGATCAGAAGGCTGGAAACCAGGCTCTCCTTGGCAAACGCCCTGGGTCCAACCATTCTCAGCCATCTGAAAATAAAGGTAGAGTGAACAAGCCTTGCACACATGGTAGGGTACAAAAAGGAAGACGGTCTTTATTTTTCAACAGGGTCGGGTACATTTCCCAAGGATACATTATTACTAGGAAGATAGCTCTAGCTTAGGTACTCTACCTTCCCAAGGGGATTCTTTCTTGATCCAGTTAGGGCACTTCTTTGGTGGAAGATATTTCTCCAATACCTTGCCTTCGGTCTGAGTGCCCTTATCCCAATGGGATTCTTCGGGTTCTCCTTCCAGTAATCCAGCTTCTCTTCTGCGTACCTCGATAAGTTCCCTTTCTCGAACGTTGCTTCGCCATATGTCTTGGAGAGAGGCTAGGGAACTCTCAGCTTGTGCCTCAGCTTCTACTGTTCTCCTCCATTGTATTTCCAACTCTTGTTCTACCTTTTCTACCCTGCGGATTTGGTGCTTCAGTTGTTTTGCCTGTCCGCGGTAAAGTTGGTCTAGGCCGGTGAGGTAAATTGACAGGTGGGAAACCGTATCTTCTAGTTCTTCTTCCCTTCCCAATCCTCTCATCCGGGTAATTCATGAGCGTCCTCTTCCTCCAGCAGGTGGAAAAAATCCCATAGGAGTTCGCAGAAGATGATGCTTATAGACCACGCGTAGGCGTCGCAGGGCTTTTCGGGCAGCCTTTCGGTAGGTGTCTGGGAACCCAAAGCCGGTGGTGGAG
Organism: Panicum hallii; assembly: GCF_002211085.1. Classification (NCBI taxonomy): domain Eukaryota; kingdom Viridiplantae; phylum Streptophyta; class Magnoliopsida; order Poales; family Poaceae; genus Panicum; species Panicum hallii. Next base: position 50,472,090 of record NC_038046.1, read on the forward strand.
ATGAACCAGGGATCCACGTCGGGGTAGAGTGTGCTTTTTCCCACGAAGATCATCAGGTCACACCGAAGGGTGCCTCTGAAGTTGTACTCCCGGTAGGTGTACTCCGGTGGGTCCACAACTCCGACGCGTTCCAGGCTGAGTAGCAATAACTTAGGGAGGCCAGGCTCTGCGGGGCAGATTTCATCACTCCATCCATTGTAAGCCATCTGGAACCAGACAAGGGCCAAAGGTAAGTGCCGTGTGAAAATATGAGTTAAGTGGGGGAAGATCTAGTGGGAAACGGCTAAGAAAATATCCTCGGTCCTAAGGGTCGCGTCCTACAGCCAACCTACGGCTCTGATACAACCTAAAGCATCCCCTCATCAGAGGTGACTAAATATGATACAAATATCAGTCCCAGGAGGCTGATAACACATTTATTACATCGGATGGTTCATTACCGTACAAACCGTCAAGGTAGCGGGCGCTGAAGCGCCACTATCACGAGGGACAACATAAGGACTAAAAGCCAAATTAAAGTGCTAATGAAATCTAAGATAACATCAGAATCTTACACCATGGTAAGCTTCCTGTGGAGACCCTGAACCACAGGCAAGGTTGGGTGCAGGACGGCGACCTACTCGACGTCTTCAAGAACGAAGTTCGGATCCTCCTCTGTAAAAACTAAGCAAGAGTGAGTACATACGTACTCAACAAGTCCGACCACACCCACGGAGGGGATAATAAAGGTCATGCAAAGGATATATGAAGGATAAGGCTAGGATTCATTTGCGATAAAGCAAGGTTTTACACATACAAGGGTTCATTAACAAAAAAGTTTTCTCAAAATATTTCTGTAGTAATCGAATAATAAGTGAGGTTGATCCTACACAAAGGATCCAAGTTTTAATGCTACCGGACTCCACATCCATAGCAGCTCACGGCACAACTGCCAGACACTTTCAAAACCACTCACGCCACAAAACCAACCATCCCAAAATATCTATTGAAGTGACCATGCCATAACTCATGCAATACCGTGGAGACGGCTATTCGAATAGATTTTACACTCTGTAGAGGGTGTACACTTTACCCACAAGTAGGGTACCGCACTACGAACATCTTTGTGTCGCTGCGGATCCTAACAAAGCCATTACCCACCTTAGCTGAATCTAACTAGCCAACACGGAAGCAAACATGGGGTCAATGACCTATCAACAAAGTCATAACCAGGACATAACACACACAGATCGTATTTCTTCTCCATGATCTCCCGTCGCTCACCAGCTCTCCTTTTGGCTAGCAGAACAACTAGTGTGGTTTATGCTAAGCCGTTGCCCACACAACGGTCGAGTGGTTGTACGATAAGTGGGTTAGGCAACATGACACCTCAGTTCATCCTTACATTGACAAGACGGACATCTCCCAACCATGCTCAACCACAAAGGTACAAGCTCACCAGTGGCATTTCACACAGGAAACACCGTCCATCTAATTAGGTTATATCTTTCTTTTATTTTCCCAAAATCCCGTTTTATCTTTTAAAACACTCACACCTTTATTTTTGATAAAGCGTGTTATGGTCATGATTAAAATATAATAAAGGGAATAAAAGGTTCTAAGCATCTCTAGCAGTAGTTAACGTCCAACAGAGCAAATCCTATATAGACATTAACCTAGGTCATCAAGGAATAGTCATAGCAATCAAGGGGTGGCTATCCTACCATGTCTTGCAATAAAATAATGCATTTTATAAAACGGGCTAATAGGTTATGTTTATAAAACTGGGATAAATATGCATCAAAGGATTGGATTGGACTTGCCGTCCTCAAAGCCTTCCGGAAGCTCCTCCTCGAGGTACGGGTCTTCGGCTCTAGCTCGCGGTACTGCTCCTCCTCGGTCACACCGTCGGCTAGACACACAAACAATCACACAATAAAAATAAAGTTCGCCGACGAGCTTAAAAAAAGAGAGCAAAATAGAGAGCTTCGATTAAAAAAATAGAGAAGACTACTATATTTGTCGGATGTAGATCCTGAGACTTGGAGAAAATATTTGGAGATGATGCGTGGTGGAGTTTGGAGTCGATTCGGAACAAATATTGTATGAACTGATGAGTTAAAGGTCATTTAGGGAGTAGTTTAAAAGGATGAGTACCTATTTGTGATGAAATAAAGAGATAGAAGGAGCTCTGATTAAATATTTGAGAGAGGGAGGTGGAGGGCTGCGGACTGCATATAAAGGAAAAGTGGAGGGGGTTATGCGCAAGTCTGCCTTTATTCTTCCTCGAGACAGAATAAGAGGGGGGAGGGGAATGGTAGGATGGAGGGGGGCGGCCAGGCAATGGGCGCCGGCCCCCAGGTGCATGGCGACGCCTGGGGAGGAGGGGAAAACGGAGTAGAGGCCGAGGGGATCCAATTCCGGCCCTCACCTCGTGCGGAGATGGTCTACGGAGGGCTGTCCACGGCGATTGGTGGTGGCCGGCAATGGTGAGTGGCGGCGGCAAGCTGCAGCACGAGGTAGAGGAGGGGAGGTGCTGGGGCGGCGTGGGCGGAGTGAGGGGCGGCTGGGGGGCTGATTTATCGGCCGAAAGGGAGAGGGGAGATGGCCGGCATGGGAGGGTCATGGGCAGTACAGGAACCTTGCCATTAATGGCAGCCGGGATGCTCGGGGACAAGGCGCAAGCTGCAAGGGCGAGGGGACGGGTCGGAGACGGACCGGCGCAGCAGCGGGTCGCACGCCGGCTTGGCGTGCACGGGCAGCAAGCACACAGTGCCACAGCGAGCAGCAGCGGCCGCGGCGGCCGTGGCGTGACGCGGGCGGCACGATGCGAGCGCGCGTGCACAGCTATCAACGGGTGCAGCGGCGAGTCGTGTGCTGGCCCGCGCGTGCGCGCAAGGAGCGGGCTGCAGCTCGAGCAGGCAGCACGCAGGTGCTCATTTAAATAATAAAAAATTATTTTATTTTAAATTTTCACTCAGTAGCTCAACAATTTAAATAAGCAAAGATATGAAATTTAAATTGTTGCGTTACTCAACAACTTAAATAAGCAATCGGGAGAATTAGAAGAGAGAAGTAAAATGGATTTGAACAAAATATGAGAAAAGAAAAGAGGGGACACGCGCGCAGCACCGACGATCGCGGCTGGGCAGGCGCACGCGGCCGACCGCGACACGATGGTGATGCGACGGGACGGCGGGGCCGGTGGTAAAGGAAAAGGGACGGGTGGCTCCTCAGAAAAAGAGGAAGAGACTGTGCGATGTCAGGACGGCAGAAAATCAGGAGGTGGGCTTCGGGAGCTCGAGCGGCGGAAAAGGTTTAAAAGATTTTTAAGCGAGTGATTGGTAATGCAATTTAAATAAGATAAAAATACGGGCGTTACGCTCTTTGCCCTACTCCGTGCGGACACACTTCGTGGGTATGCCTGATGCTGATCCACGCTTGTACAAGTTACCCCTAACTAGAACATACCCTTACTGTGCCTTAGGATGCGAGTAGCTTCTGCGCTTTTTAGGTCCATGCCGGGGGGTAGTTTGTGCCCCTGGATGTAGTCGATGAAGGCCACCCTCCAGTCGACCTCGATCATCAAGATCTCTCGGTTGGGTTCCTTTAGACCCTGAGCGATGGAACTTGAGTCTGGTGCTTTGATGGAAGAGTGGTGCAACTCATGAATGAAAACTCCTGGTGGGACGTTAGCTCGATCAGAACCCAGTTTGGAGAGCACATCTGCGCCCAATTGTTGTTGTGAATCACATGGTAGATTTCCAACCCCGAGAACTTGTTCTCGAGCTTGCGTGTTTCTGTAACATACGCATCCATGGAGTCCTTATTGACGTCCCACTCCTTGTTGACTTGTTGAACCACCAGTAAGGAGTCACCGTAGACGAGTGGTCGCTTAATGCCTAGAGAGACTATCAGGCATAGCCCGTGCAATAATGCCTCGTACCCGGCTTCATTGTTAGAGACCTTAAATAGTATTTGGAACACATACTAATGAAAAGTACTCCCGCGCCACCGCCGCTGAGCTTGAGTGAGCCATCAAAGTACATGACTCATGCTCTGGCTGGTTGGCTAGGGCTTCCACTTGGTTTTCTCACCACTCCACCATGAAATTGACTAGTGCCTGCGACTTGATGGCTGTCCGGGGCTTGAAGTCAAGGGTGAGGGCTCCCAGCTCCACGACCCACTTGGAGATGCGCCCGGTGGTATCCGACTGTGGAGGATATCCGCTAATGGAAAGTCGGAGACCACCAAGATGTTGTATGCATCGAAATAATGGTGAAGTTTCCTGGAGGTGATGAGTATACCGTAGAGTAGTTTCTGAATTGTCGGGTAATGAACCTTGGATTCAGAAAGGATTTCGCTGATGAAGTAGACTGGTCGCTGCACCTCAAAGGCGTGGCCTTCCTCTTGGCATTCCACCACGATTGTCATTCTGATGACGTGAGTAGTTGCAGCGATGTAGAGTAGCAGGTTCTCACCTGGTTGGGGAGTCGTCAGGATAGGGGGCGACTTCACATGGTGCTTGAGGTCATGCAGCGCCTGCTTTGCCTCCTCGGTCCACTGGAACGTGTCATGGCGCTTGAGCAACTTGAAGAAGGGTAGTCCCTGTTCTCCATGTCGGGAGATGAATCTGTTCAAAGCTGCCATGCGGCTTGTGAGCTTCTGGACATCCTTGATCATCCTTGGAACATCCATGGCTATGATGGTGTTGATCTTCTTCGGGTTTGCTTCGATTCCTCGATGACTAACAATGAACCCGATTAGTTTTCTTTGCGGCACGCCAAAGACGCACTTTGTCGGGTTAAGCTTCCATCAAAACTTCCGCAAGCTGTTGAATGTTACCTCGAGATCAGTGATAAACTCATCGTGGGAGTCTTGATGACCATGTCATCCACGTAAGCTTTAACGTTGCGATGTAGCTGGTTTGAGAGGCACAGATGGATAGCCCGTTGATAGGTGGCTCCTGCATTCTTCAACCCGAATGACATTGTAGTGTATGCATATGCTCCAAAGGGGGTGATGAACGCTGTTTTGATCTGGTCTTCTTCCTTGAGAGCTATCCGATGGTAGCTCGAGTAGCAGCCGAGGAAAGAGAGCAGGACGCAGTCAGCCGTAGAGTTGATGACTTGGTCGATGCATAGGAGCGCGAAGGGGTCCTTCTGGAAGTGTTTGTTGAGATCAGTATAATCCACACACATCCCCCATTTATTATTATTCTTGTTCAAGACTAGTACAAGGTTAGCTAACCACTCGGGATGGTACACTTCTTTAATAAAACCAGCCGCGAGTAGTTTTGCTAGCTCTTTCTTGATAGCTTCCCTCTTGTCGGGGCGAAACGTTGTAGCCGTTGCTTCTTCGGAGTGGCTTTAGGGTCGAATTCTTGCAGCTGGATGGCCTTCATGCTGACGTCACTGGGTTGGGTTTAACCCTCGACTGGCTAGGCCGCTGGTTGGAGATCTCCATCTTTGAGTTTATCAGCTTCTGCGTGGCCGCGAGTACATCTGCAAATGGCTCTGGCACGTGTGATGTCATGGTGTACTTGATCGCTTCCTGGTCGCAGTTGTGTGACTTCTTCAGGTTGCCGCGGAGTGCGAGTACGCCTGTCTTTCCTGGCATTTTAAGTAGCAGGTAGACTTAGTGGAGCACAGCCATGAATTTGGCTCGTGCCGGTCTGCCAAGGATGGCATGATATGACGAGTAAAAGTCTGCCACCTCGAACTTGATGTACTCGGTGTGGTAGTTATCTTTCATCCCAAAGGTGAGTGGTAAGACCACAGACCCGAGTGGTGTAGTAGCGTTACCCGGGATGATGCCGTAGAAAGGAGCTCTGCTAGGGGTGAGCATCTTGGAGATGTCCAGGCCCATCTTTTTCAGAGTACTCGCAAAAAGCAGGTTGAGGCCGCTTCCGCCGTCGATGAGTACTCGGGTTAGCTGTGAGCCCACCATGATAGGATCTAGAACCAGCGGGGATTTCCCCGGCTCAGAGAAGCTGGTCCATTGATCGTCCCTAGAGAAGGAGATCGCGACCTCGCTGTATCTTAGAGGCCTTGGTGTTGCCGGCTCTACAAAGAGGATTTCGCACAGGGCCAACTTCTGCGTGCGCTTGGAGGGGAATCTGCCGTCTCCGCCGAAGATGATGTTGATGACGTTCTTTGAATCCTGGAAATCTTGAGCCCCCGACTTGTCACCCTCCTCGTCATCTTCTTGGTCCTTTCGCTTTCCTGCTTGAGGGAGGGGTGGTGCATTGAGTGACTTGCAGAGGCTGACGCACTCGAAGAGCGTGTGTCGCGACTTTGAGTGTATTGGGCATCATTTGTGCAGGACTTTCTCAAATTGTGTCTTTGCTCCCCGACTTCTTGCCACGTGGATTGCACTCAACAGCCATGACTTCTTGGTCTGGCTTGCGCTTTTGGATGTTCCCCGAGTGGTTCCGCTGGCTCTTGTCGAAGTGGCTGTTGCCATTGCCTTTCTTGTCCTTATTGCGCTTGGGGAAGCGGTCATTCTCCTCATCCTCCTGGTCTCGTTCATCTCTTGCTTCACCTGGGATAGATCGTGGCGAGTGCCTGCTCTGATCATGGATCCTTGGAAGTTGTCGATGAAGCCCCGCATGAGGTCCTCCCATGAGTCGATGGAGTTTGTCTTGAGGCTTTCAAGCCAAGTGAGGGGTGCGGACTCCAGAGCTACCGGGAAGTGGAGAGCTTTGGTGGAGTTGGATCCCCCTAAAACTTCAATAGCCACGGAGTAGCATCGAATCCACTAGCGCGGGTCCTGCTTACCATCGTACTTGGGAATTCCGACTGGTTTGAACTCCTTGGGATAGGATTTGTTGGTAATGTTGGATGTGAAGACAGGGAAGCAGTCGTTGTCGTGGTACTTGTCGGTGCGTTCCCTTCAACTTGCTTCGATAGCATGCCACGCATCGCAGCCATCATTGATCTTCTGCCTGAGGTTGATTGTGGGAGCGTCGTGAAGGCTGGCCTCGAGTGGAGCTTGGCCTTGAGGCCTTGCACCATGCTGGTTGCGAGGTTGGCGAGTAGATAGTTGTACTTCTTTTTGCTAATTGCCATGCGCAGACGGGTGACCCTCGTTGCGCTTGCGGCTGTCGTTCCTCCGGTACCCGGGGCCTCCTCCAGGGGTGCGACTGATCAGCGCGGTTTTGCCATGGCGCTCAGACCTTGAGGGCAGATTCCGAGTAGGAGACACTAGATGTTGCCCGTCGAGTTGCACGAGTGCGTGCTGGGCCAGATACTGCAGCCTTTGTATCTGAGGGTTGGGTGGTAGTTGTTGGGCTAGTAGGGTTGCTTCCGCGATGTTGCCAATTGGTGTACAGTACTCCCGATCCGCGACTGCTGCAAAAGCGTTGTTGAGGTTCCTTTGATACATTGGATCGCGAGCGCGATTTTCCGCGTTCCGCTTGCGCTGGGCACGTTTTGCGTTCCTCACCTGCCAGATCCTTTGGTGCTCCTCGTTCTCATCCTGGAAGGTGTCAGCTGTGGGCTCGTCGGTGGAGATGTCAGCGAGTTGCTCATGGCCGTACTCGGGGCCCAGCTCGTCGTCCTCCGTGTTGCGAAGGGAGGCTATGTAGACTTGACGATCCGGCGAGTTGTTAGCCGTAGGGCTGTACTTGAGTAGTTCTGCGCTACTGTCTCCCTCTTCCACAATAGGAGAGATATAACATCCTAATTTTCAGATTAGAAACCTAAGAAAATTTTGCTAGATTTTTTTAGGACCCATAAGTTTTTATTCCAATATTTTGATTTTAGAGCATTTACCATGAATTAATAGTAATATACTTAACCATAAAAAGAAATATAAGGAAATATATGTTTTGTGCATTTCATGCCGCATTGCATTGTTTTATTGTTTATCTTCCATTTGAATTTAAATTTCAAACTCAAATGCATTTGAATGCAATTCTCTCTCTCTCTCTTTTTCCCTTTGGGCCCGGCCCACTCTCTTTTTTTCTTTTTCCTCTCTCTTTTCTTCCTTGTAGCCCAAGCCTAGCCGGCCTTTCTTCCTCCCCCTCCCTTTCTCCCGCACGGCCCAACCGGCCCAGCCGGCCAGCTCCTCCCCCGGCCCAGCTAGCCCGCGCACCCTCCCTCTTCTCACGCTGACAGGCGAGGCCCGCCATCAGGGTCGTCCTGGACCTCCAGCACGAGTCTGGCTCGGACTCGCATCCGAGTCCGGCCACGTCTCAGCCACTCCCCGCCGCGCGGAGCACTGGGCCCGCTGTCACGCCCTAAAATATTTAATTTTAGTATGTGAGTATCTTTCATTATGTGTTCATCTATCAATATGATTTTCCGAGAATTTTAAAGATTTTTCTGGCAATTATTCTATTTATCCTTGAGCTACATCCATTTTTATTTGGAAGGTTTTGGAATTCTTTTTCATGAGTCCCAAATATTTTATTTGGAATCCTCGCGTCCCAAATTATCTCCAGAGTTTTCCTCGGATTTTTTGGGATTCTTCTGGATATATTTTTCGTGGTTTAAAATGTTTATCTGCGCTTTTATAGATTTATTTTAAGCTTAAAAATATGTTCCGGAAAATATTTCTATTTTGATTCTCATCGTAGTCGGACCAAGCCGTATCTTTGTTGTACATGCTTTTGACCTTGTCCTCTCCGAATCCTTAAGATGCCCCATCGAGCTTCTGATTCTCTAATCTTTCTTCTCGATCAAACCTTGCTCGAAATGGAACCGTAGCTTGATTTCAGCGTTCTTTTCCGAATGTGCTCCGTTGTCATAACTACGAATGACTCGCCTGATCCCTTCCTTCTCTTTTTCGTGCTCCCGAATAACTCATTCACGTTCAACCAGCTCTGTCAACCCATTTTCATGTTCGGCCCTCACCCGAACCTAACTCGCTCGGCCATTCTCGCTAACTTTTTCCGTTATGTCTTCATTCCTCTCTTTGCTCGCTAACTTGTGGGGCCGCTGGTCAGCCCTATCTCGTCTTCCGTGGGCAATCCGAACTCAAGGATGAGTCCCAGCCTGATGCGCCGCCTCATCCCAGCTTGCCAAATTCCAGATCTCCGCGTTCCTATAAATCCTGCGACCTTCCTTTCTTCCTGTGCCCTAGCCCCTGCTCGCACTCTCCCCCGAGAAACCAGCGCTGCACGTTGCCGGCCCTCGCCTCCCCCTCGGGTCCCTGCTACTGCGCATCGTCTTCGCGTGCGCCCCTGCACAGCCACCTCCTCGCGTGCCCCCTATTCCGCTCGCCCTTCTGCTGCTAGGCTGAGCGCCCACGCCCCCTCCCGTTCTTCTCCTCCATGCACCTGAGCCCCTGCCCTACCACCGCCCCTGGCCTTCCTACTGCTCGTGCCGTCCCTGCGCAGCCAGCAGGCTGTCCCTACCCAACACCATCGCCACCCCTTCCTGCATCTGCGCCCTGCCCTGCAACACCACCGGCGCCAAGAGACGACAAACACAGCCCGCATCATATAGCCGTGCCCAGCCCCCAGGCACCCAAGCCCCTGCGCGCCTCCCTCCTATTTTCCGTGCGCCCTGAGCCGCCGTCGCTATCGCATACTTCTCCCCCTGCCCCTGCGCGTCTCCCTCCAGTTTTCCGTGCGCCCAGAGCCGCCGCCGCCGCCGCCGTCGCATCCTTCTCTCCCTGCCCAAGCGCGCCCTGCACTTATCCCTTAGATCACGTCCCTGCCCAGCGCCACTCGCTCCCTCCTGCACATCCGCTTCCACACACAGAACTGCCGCCAGCCACCAGCATGCCACCACCATGAACAGACCCGCCGCCGCCCTTTTCTTCGGCCAAATTTGATCACCACAATGCATCCCCGCGATAAAGTATGGAATCGAATCCCCTCATCGTCCTCTTTCATTTGCCCCGCTCCTTGTAACCTCTCGTGCCCGGAATTGCCGGGAATTCGACGAACAGTGCCCACCAGTCACCATGGTTGTGTGTTTTGAGCTTTTTGCAATTTAGCCCCCGAAGAAATTTGTAATTATCGTGTATTTTTCTGTCTTATAAAATTTACAGAAAACCCCTAGATCTATTACATCTTCTCAATCCAGCCCCACTATGGAATTTTTTAGATCTAACCCTAAACTTTTCCTAATTTGCAAGCATTATTTTCTGTGTCTTGTAATTCTTTGATGCTAACCCCTCAAGTCTATAGTTAATTACATATAGGTCCCTGTAACCTCGTTTCTTGCGTAGTTTCAGCGTTTTAGATCTGTTTCGATCCGTTCTTTTTGGTTAGTCTTCTAAAACCCTAAGCTATCGTTTAGTGGTGATGTTGTACCATAATTCCTATTTTTAAAATTAAATATAGATTTAATTTGATTAATGTCCTCTCATCTAGTTTTTCCAATTAAAATTCAATTAAATCTTTATCCCGGTTTTCATAATTAATGTTAATTTGATTAATATCAACTTAAATATGTTTGTAATTCAAATTGTTTAGTTCCACACAAACCATAATGTTCGATGTTTAGATGCTCTCACCGGTTTCTTTTCTAATTAATTTTTTAATTAGAATAATTTTTACATTGACAATTATATATAAAATTTTGACTAAGTTGTACCTCATCTTTATAAATGCAAATATAATATAAGTTAATTATAATTAGGGATATTCTCTTTTATATATTTTACATTAATTTTCTAAAATAAAATAAATGAAAGCCTATCGTTCTTTTATTTCTTTTCTAATATAAATCTTTCGATATTTGTTTCTTTTCATTCCTAGCTCCATTTTCCGTGTTTCTTGCGCCCTTTTGATCGTAGCAACGAGCTCTATCCTTTAGTACGCTCTTTTAAAGCTTTCCTTTTATTTGGTGTATCTGTTCTTGGTCGTTCTTATTTGTTTGCTTGCTTGTATGCTTGGGTCCGATGCTTGTGTGACGTTAGAAGGAACGTGATCCAAGAGCTTTGAAGAATTAGAGTTTCAAGAACAAGAGTTGAAGACTCTGAGCAGCTATTCTCTAAAGGAAAGGCAAGTGTTTCCTTGATCATTCTTTTGTCCTAATAATCATAATAAATATAACTTTTCTTTATACATGCATGTGTCTTAATTTTGATGGATCCTAATTAAGGATATGCCTAGTCTTTATGATCACTCCTTGTCAACCTAGGTTTTATCTTTCTTGTTGGGTAGCTTCTGCTTAGTTGCTATAACTGGTTCCGGTTTGGGCATAATATATATCCATGATGACAATAATGATGATACTACACATGTTCTATCCATGTTCATGCGTTATGTGTTGTTAATCACAAGATCATATATCTTAATCAGAACATGGAGAACCACCCAGGAAAACAGTGCAACCATAATACTACATGGCTCTGGTCTTGGCTAATTAATTAGAAACTTTAGATTGTAATGGTCTTATCGAAAGGGCAAGAGGGGAGTGCGTTGATGGGGTATAGCTCGGTCCACTTGAGGCGTAGATATGTTCCTGGTTAAGGCGTCTTCCTCATTAGGGAGGGTTATGACCACTGCAGCCTGAAACCTTAGCGGACCGTTGCAAGTTAGAGAATCTTTGTAAATGCCTCGTAGTGAACCCCTGCTACTCACCTCGGAAGTGTTTAAGAGCTTTGCAAACCTAGGTATTAAGGGAAACACAAATTGTGGGTAAAGTGTACAACCTCTACAGAGTGAAAACTGATATATCAGCCATGCTCACGGTTAAGAGCGGCTTGGACCCTCACATGATAATTGAACTTGAAGATGAATTAAATCATGGACCATTTTTATGGTTATGATTATGCTTATGCTATATCTCTCTATCTCTTTTAATGTGCGTTTTGGTATGAACTTACACTTTAGTAATCAGGTGCTAATAAAACTTGACCAACTAAAATTGCTTATCGCAGTAAGCCAGTCAGCCTTTCCTTGATTTTGGCCTTCATGTCATATAATTCCCAACACTTGCTGAGTACCAACCATAAGTGTACTCACGCTTGCTATAATTGCTGCTCAGAGGAGAAAGTGATGTGAAGTCTTTTGAAGATGATGCCAAGTTCTAGGCCTACTGAACCCCCGTCGATTGCCTGTGAAGTTTGGACTCTTCGTTTCCAGGATAAGTTGTATAACTCTGATAATCTTTATAGTCTTTTAATTCTCTTTTCGTGATACTGTTGCTGATTATTCACTGATGAAGTCACTATATGTATGTAACTTGATCCTAGCATACATATAGTTATGCATTCGGTTTTATCCTTAAAAATCGGGTGTGACACCCGCACGCCAAGGCCAGTGGCCGCCCTATAAAACGTTGCCCCGTGCCCTAGAACCCATCAAACCCGCAGCCGCCGCCTGTTGCCCTCGATGCCCTAGCCGCCACCGCCATTGCTGCCGCATCTTGGTCGCCGTCGCAACCGCGCCTCGCCGCTCCGCTACTGCCGCAAGCTGCCGCCGGAGCTCCGCCTTGGGGTGAGGATCCTCACCGGCCCTTTTCCCCTCTGTTTTCCGCCTTCCCGCGCGCATGATTGCTCGCCGCAGCTTCGCGGCCGTGCCTCGCCGTCGCCCGCCTTTCTCGGCCCCCGGAGCCTCATCTTAACCCCCTAGATGCGTTCCCCTCCTTGCTCTCTTTCTCTCAGGCCAAATCCGAGTTGAATCCGAGGCCGGAGTCGCGTTTACGCGGATCTCCGACGAGCCGCCGCCGCCGCCCGCTGCCACGGAATCCCGCCGCCGGCGCCCAGCGTCGCCGCCCCGCTGCGCCAGTCGCTTCGCAGTCATTTGATCTAGATCCGACGATCTAGATTAGATCTAGACCGGAGTCAAATGAACCGACACCAGTCAACCCTAGGTTATTTTGCACTTTAGCCCCTGAGTTCTATCGAAATCAACCCGCAATCCACGACATTTCAAAAATATTCACGAATAGATCCTTTTTCTTCTGTTTAGGCCCCTATTCTTTTCTAAAACAGAACCCGCCATCCCTAGTCCCTCTGTTTTGCAATTTAAACCCTAGATCTAAGGTTTAGTTATGCTCTAGCCCTCGGTTTCTTTGTTCGTAGCCCTTCTAGTTTCAAATCTTTTACAAATAAGCCCTTGGAATCATGTTTAAGCCATAACTTCTCCGTTTTAACTCCGTTTTCACCGATTCTCGCACTCACGCGACCCTTGTGATGTATACAGTAGCTTTATAATATTTTTTTGCTCTATTTATATTATTTGGTGTACTGTTTGATATTTATTGTATTTGTTTATTTGTATATACTTATGTGTTACGATAGATGGTGCGCAGTTCGAGGGTCCGCAAGAGCAAAGCTTTGAAGACGTTCCCGAGCAACAGCAGTTATTTGACGAAGCCAAGTGGTTCTTGATCATACTCAAGTTCCAATAACTTTATAAATATACACATTTATTTTATATGCATGCATATGTCTAAAATATGATGGATCCCAAACTAAGAATGTGCCTAGTTTCTTTTGAACTTCCTTAATTAAACCTGGGTTGTTATACTTATGTTGTAGCTACGCTAGTTGCTTGTACTTAGACTTTGGTTGGATAACCTGAAAATCATGCTACACTGGTTTACTCATGTTCGGGAATACTTTTATGGTGATAATTAAGATCATTGCATTAATTGGAATATGGAGAACCACCCAGAAAAATAGTGCAACCACAATACTACATGGCACTGGTCTTGGCTAATTAATTAGAAACTTTAGCTTATGATGATCTTACCGAAAGGGCAAGAGGAGTTGCATCGTCGGGGTATAGCTCGGTCCTCTTGAGGCTTTATGATATGTGGTCCTTGGCTAAGGCACTACCTTATTAGGGAGGGTTATGACCACTTTGACTTGAAATCTTAGCGGATTGTCATAAGTTAGAGAATATTTGTAAAGGCCTCGTAGTGAATCCCTGCCACTCACCTTGAAAGTGTTTAAGGGCCTTGCAAACCCGGGCATCAAGGGAAATACGAATTGTGGGTAAAGTGTACAACCTCTGCAGAGTGAAAACTGATATATCAGCCGTGCTCACGGTTAAGAGCGGGTTAGACACTTATATGATAATTGAACTTAAAGATGATCTAAATTGAGTTTCTTTGTTCATAATGTTGTTATTTTATCTCTTTTATTTATTTAATGGTTGGTATATACTTATATTTAGTTAATGCTTGCTAAATAAAACTTGATCAACTAAAAAATGCGTATCGCAGTCAAAACATGTCAGCTTTTCCTTAATTTTGGCCTTCATATCATATAATTCCCAACACTTGCTGAGTACCAATCATAATTGTACTCACGCTTGCTTTATTAAAATCAATGCTGCTCAGAACAAGATAATTATCTAGAGTTCCCTGAAGATTTTGAAGAGTACTAGGCGTATGTCTCCCAGTCATCTGCCTGTGAAGTTGAAGTCCGCTGCTAGATTATAAACATTTATTTATTCGCTTAAAATTAAAGACTTTCGGTCATGTAATAAAGTACTATGATACTCTCTTTCATTATGATATTGTTTTGGATATATACTTGTATCGTCTATCATATGTGTGGAACTTGATCTTGGCGCATATATGAGATGAATTCGGTTTCCTTTCTAAAATCGAGTGTGACAAGAGAGAGGTTTGCCCTCTTGGAAGGGGAGTTCCTGCGTGAAGGCCACAAGGCGGGACTCGTAATCGAGTAGTTCGGAGGGCTCAAATCCCTTCTAGTACATGAAACAGTCTTGCAGCGTTGATGTTATGGTTAAACCCAGATGGCTACCCAAAAATGATCCAGTGTGGCCGGCGGGCGATGGCTCCCTCGTCTCCGAGTCCTGCTCGGCTCCGGCTTGAAGTTGTAGTACTAAGCGACGAGTACTCTTCGTTGGAGTCCGAGTATTTGTCGTAAACGGGGGCTGTCCAGCAAGCAGTGGCTCCCACGTCCTTGAACTTGAGCAGCAGATCTAAGTCCTCCTCCAAGTCGGAGAGGGACTTAGGTCGTGTGGTCCCTTCGGATCGGTTTGAGTTCGATCCGGCTATTCCTGGTGCATCACGAGTGGAAGTCGCGTCGAAAATGGACATCTTTTCGATCTGCAGGCTAGATCGGGGAGCAGCAACTCATCGAGGTTATCGATGAACTCATCAAGGTTGCTGCTTCAAGTTGATGTAGAGACCTCCGGCTCTCTAGATTCGACTAGGTGGCTGTTGAAGCCACCTAAGCCGTTGGCGACGTAGATTCAGCAACCGAAGATGAATGTTGTGCCCTCGTCGAGCACGACGCTGGTGAAGTTGAAGGATGCCATCGAATTCTCCGGTGGATGCTGGATGAATACTCCTACCTGCCGCGCCAGCTATCGGTGTTTTACCGCCACGCCCACCGAGGGATGCCCCTGAGGTGGTGAGTTTGTAGGTAGGGTGTTGCCGAGATCAGGAACTCGAAGGTGCAAGGAACACAAGGTTTAGACAGGTTTGGGCCGCTGAGAGCGTAATATCCTACATCCTGTGTGGTTTGTATTTCCTTAGGTGGTGATCAGGTGATCTCCTCTGTTTGGAGGGGGTCTCTGTCCGCCCTTATATAGTCTGGGGGGACAGGTTTACATAAAAATCCTAGTTAGGTACAAACCCAGGAGTCCTACCCGAGTACTTCTCGGATAGTTTCCTACCGTGTCCGACTAGTTTCACTACTGTATGAGTAGTCCTACTACACTACGAGCAGTTACAACAGATGTATGCGTGGGCCATGTTCCATCCCGTATCTTAGGAAAAGTATGCCACGTGCACGGTCCCGTGTGCCCGGATCTGACAGCCTCTAGTAGGTAGCCCTTTCCCCGGAATGACCACCCGATGCAGACTTGTGAAAATTTTCCAACAGTTGCTTGTTAAGTGGCCCATTATCTCCAATACATACCCTTCCCTTTAATCTCAATATGCCATTCTGCAAGGAATAATGCTGAACAGAAGCATTGTCAATACTCAATTTTGTAATTAACTCCTTACACTTCTCATCCTGATCATATGTACTAGTGACCTGTTCAATCCATGCTGGTACTACCATTGAAATGGCCATCAATTCTTCTGAATGTGGAGCCCTTGATAGAGCATCTGCAACTTTGTTTTCCCTTCCTTTCTTGAATTCAACTTTGTAATTATAACCCAAAAGCTTAATTAGAAGTTTAAGCTAAATGCCTTCCAACAATCTTTTCTCATGAATTTACTTCAAACTCTGCTGATCAATTCTGATCACAACAGATGTACTAGCAAAATAGTGTTTCCATTTCTTCAGTGCTTCTAAATGGCAAGAGATTCTTTCTCATACGCAGAAGTAGCCACTACTTTGGGCCCCAAGATTTTGCTAAAGAAATAAATTGGTTTTCCCTCTTGCATAATGACTGCCCCAATGCCATTTCCACTAGCATCTACCTCTAGGACAAAAGGTTTACTGGAATCAGGTAATGCTAAGACAGGTGGTGTGGAAATCACCTCTTTCAATTTTAAGAATGCTTGTTGTTGTTGTTGTTCTCCCACTGAAAGTTGTTCTTCTTAAGAGCATCAAATAGGAGTCTACAAATCATTCCATAACCTTGTATAAATCTTCTATAATAATCTTGTTGACACCTAAATTTTGCAAGTAAAATTAAGGAAAAGATAATGGTCCCGTGAGAAGCCGATAACGGTTAAGAGGAAGAAGGTCAAAGGACATCGGAAGCTGCAGTCAAAGATGATGTGGTATTGGTCAAAGACATAGTAGGGTTCGGTTAAACGAGCAACCGGAGCAGCCGGAGAAGTTCAAATCGGACTAGAAGGTATATATGCATAATAATATTAGAATATGTTCAAAAAAATAATATTAGAATATAAATATAATTTTTATCACCTGTAGCAACTCTACGCACTGACACACCTAGTCTAATTCTGGGTCTAATCACGTTTAGCAACCCAAATCAGCACGTGTGAGGTGTATCTCTCTTCTATCTTTTCACCCATGTTTAGCACAGCTGCTGGATCAACCTGCAGCCTATCTCCTTTTCTTTTCCCCTGATCCATCAAGCCCAGCATATCCACCGCTTGTGCA
This sequence comes from Panicum hallii, assembly GCF_002211085.1. Taxonomy (NCBI): domain Eukaryota; kingdom Viridiplantae; phylum Streptophyta; class Magnoliopsida; order Poales; family Poaceae; genus Panicum; species Panicum hallii. The sequence goes on from NC_038046.1 coordinate 50,489,040, forward strand.
TGAGAGAGCTTCACGCTCTGCGCGGCTGCTCCCCGTCAACGGCCGCCTGCCAGCACCTGTGTCGCAGCTGGCCCTTCTCGCTCTCTGCATGTGGGGCCAGGGTCACGCACTCACGCGGGGTGCACCGCACCGGACCCACACTGAAACCGCCGGCCCTTTCGTCGGTACAGTGATTGTCGTTCGGATCTGGTTCCAGCCCCCACACGCACAGTCTTCTCTCCCTCTCGCTCCCGAGCCCCCCGCCCCCGCCGCCACCGCCCGCCCCCCCCCCCCCCCCCGCCCCCCCCCCCGGCGCCGCCGCGTCGCGCCCGCGCGGACCCCGCGGCCGCGCCGCCGCCGCCTGGGGCGCGCGGCCCCGCGCGGGCCCCCGCCGCCGCCGCCCAGCGGGGCCCCCCCGCCGCCGCCCAGCGCGGCCCCCCGCCGCTAAGGTTGTGAATGTTCTTTTTCCCCGCCGCCCCCGCCGCCGCCGCCGGCCCCGCCTCGCGCGGCCCCCGCTGCCGCGCCAAGGCCCCGCGCCCCTCCGCCCCGCGTGCCCCCGCGCGGCTCTGCCCCGCGGCCGCTCGCCCCTCCTATTAGGTCTAATTTTGTCTATTAAGTCTTTCTGCTCATGAGGATGGCTGCAATGCTGTATTTCCCTTGCTCCTCTGACTTTTTTTCTTCTCCTTCCTTTCGCAGGCATCTTCAAGAACCACCAAGTCTGCAATTAGTACACCATCCAGGTGAATCCGTCAGTGGTTTATACCTATGAATGATTGACATTTCCTGCAATTGACCTCCTAATATTGCTATCTTTGTGTAGTATTTGTATCAAACAAAGACAGGGTATTAATTTGTCTTACTCTAAATGTGTTCAGAACTAAACTGATAGATAATTGTGCCATTTGTATAAACCATTAGACATGTGATTTTGATCCACGTCACAAGATATACCTATTTATAAGAGAATTCTTTTGTTCATGGACTTTTGGCCTGGTGCTTCTATTCCACTTTTGATGACGACGGCAAATCGGAGCCAGCCACCTGCTGCCGGGACGAGCACCGTGCCTTCAATCGTGTACGGGTTGAACCGCGGGAGCTCGATGAACGACAGGCGCTCAGCCGCTGGCCCGTCGAAGAGCTGGTAGCGAATGATGCTGGTTTCATGTGTCTTGAAATAGATGCAGCCACCCACCACGGTGGTAGCCTTATGGGAGATGGAGTTGCGGGGGCGCTCGTTGGCAGGCGTGTGGAGTAGAGCCGTGGCGGTCCAAACATCGGTGGCGGAGGCGTAGGCGAAGCCGTACGTGGCGGCGAAGCTCGTACGGATGAATATGATGCTGTAGGGGCTGCCGCCGCAGTCGAGGTGGTCGCAGCCCCGGGCGTCGCAGAGGATGGATGCGCTCCAGCTGTCGCCGTAGAAGAACGCCTCGGGTAGTTGCACCTCCTGCTGCTCGCCGGAGACGGCGTCCCATACCACCATGGAAGGCTTGTTGTCCCACAGGTTCTCCTGACACGTCAACTTCTCGAACAGAACTCGCCCGTGGCGGCTGTCGAGGGCGCGGAGGTTGCGGCCTCCACCAGGCACACGCCGCACGCGCAGGGTGATGGATGCGGGGGTGGTGGGCGCTAAGGTGGCGCGCACTTTCCTCCTGGCATCGGTGAAGTCGAAGACATAGCCAAGCATGGGGCGTGCGTCGCGGTGGAACTCGCGGAAGCGGCGGAGGAAACTGGCCTCGATGATCAGGCGGCGCCATCCCTGGGAGACTGCCGTGAATCGGAACAGCAGCTCCGGCTGGTCCGCGGGGAGACGTAGAAGCACCTCCTGGTATATGTCGTCGCTAAGGACACCCTGCTGCGTCGAGCGGCGGCTGCGGCGCCGGGGTCGCGGTGGATCCGAGGACGCCATGGCGCCCGACCTCCTTGCCTGAGCGCGGGCGGCGCGCGGCTTGGTATCGACGGAGGAGCGTGGCGAGGAGAGGGAAGTAGAGGCGGTTGCAAATGCCGGTCACGGGGTGAGGTGACGTGGGTGTTTTGTAGAGGGTCCTGATTGGCATTGGAAGAATGGCAGGCTGTCAGGAGTAGAGAGCCCCACCAGCGCCGGTCGGCCGGCGCACCCTGGTGCCGCTTCCGTGGACATGAGGTTTCCTCATCAAAATTTGAAAATCCAATACGTATCATCATTGCGCTTGCATTCAATTCAATACGTATCATCATGTCCATGGAAGCAGCACCGGGGTGCTCCTCGGTTGAATTGAATGCAAGCGCAATGATGATACGTATTGGGTTTTCAAATTTCGATGAGGAAACCTCATGTCCACGGAAGCGGCGCCGGGTGCGCCGGCCGGCCAACGCTGGTGGGCCCTCTACTCCTGACAGCCTGCCATTCTGCCAATGCCAGTCAGGACCCTCTACAAAACGCCTCACGTCACCTCAACCCCCTGACCGGCATTTGCAACCGCCTCTACTTCCCTCTCCTCGCCACGCTCCACTGTCGACACCAAGCCGCGCGCCGCCCACGCTCACGCAAGGAGGTCGGGCGCCATGGCGTCCTCGGATCCACCCCGGCGCCGCAGCCGCCGCTCGATGCAGTAGGGTGTCCTCAGCGACGACATGTACCAGGAGGTGCTTCTACGTCTCCCCGCGGACCAGCCGGAGCCGCTGTTCCGATTCACGACGGTCTCCCAGGGATGGCGCCGCCTGATCACCGAGGCCAGTTTCCTCCGCCGCTTCCGCGAGTTCCACCGTGACGCGCGCCCCATGCTCGGCTATGTCTTCGACTTCACCGACGCCAGGAGGAAAGTGCGCGCCGCCTTCGCGCCCACCACCCCCGCATCCATCACCCCGCGCGTGCGGCGCGTGCTCGGTGGAGGCCGCAATCTCCGTGCCCTTGACAGCCGCCACGGGCGAGTTCTGTTCGAGAAGTTGACGTGTCAGGAGAACCCGTGGGACAACAAGCCTTCCATGGTGGTATGGGACGCCGTCTCCGGCTAGCAGCAGGAGGTGCGACTACCCGAGGCGTTCTTCTACGGCGACAGCTGGAGCGCATCCATCCTCTTCGACGCCCGGGGCTGCGACCACCTCGACTGCGGCGGCCCCTACATCATCATATTCATCCGTACGAGCTTCGCCGCCACGTACGGCTTCGCCTCCGCCACCGATGTCTGGACCGCCACGGCTCTGCTCCACACGCCTGCCAACGAGCGCCCCCGCGACTCCATCTCCCAAAAGGCTACCACCGTGGTGGGTGGCTGCATCTATTTCAAGACACATGGAACCAGCATCATTCGCTACCAGCTCTTCGACGGGCCAGCGGCCGATCGCCTGTCGTTCATCGAGCTCCTGCGGTTCAACCCGTACACGGTTGAAGGCACGGTGCTCGTCCCGGCAGTTGGTGGTCGGCTCCGATTTGCTGCATTCGATCCAGTCAAAAAGCACCATCACGTCAGATTATGGGAGAAGGTTGTTGGTTCCGACGGAGCCCTGCAGTGGATCCGTCAGGCGCGGTTCAAGCTCCCAGTGCCCGGCGTCCGCTTGATGGGTTTCGTGGAGACACCCCCTTCCTTGATCCTGACACGAAGGACCATGGACCAATCTGCATCAACATGGAGACCCGCGAGTGGAACAAGTTGCCGAAACCCAACGGTCGGTTTGATTTGCTCCCGATAATGAGCTTCTACCATCCTCTCCTTCCGGGTACTGAATGGAATGCTCAGGTTCACAACTCGATAGGCAAGCACAGGTACTGATCTACAGATTGTTCTAATGGACAGTTTTTTCTTGACATACATGGACAGGTCAGGCACCCCGTGAGCGTGATGAGACCTCCCCAAGCCATGATGAGGACGAAGCAATCGGTTCTTCTGCTTCTAGGATCAGAATTTTTTCCAGATCGGTGTTAGGTCGTCCTACTGATAAATGATGACTCCATGGAGCTGAATATGCATTGTGCTACGGACAAGTTAGTGCTGTTTGGCTAAGCATATGCTGCCACTTGTTGGTCCTTGCTGTTGGTGGCAAATCAATTCCTCAGTTTTGCTTATATATGTTTTTTTTATTTCTATATTTTTGCAGAACTGAGAATAGCTGCTGAAGGTGATGGAGACGAACGGGTGCATAAGAGGCTCAAGTGATGTTGCAAGTGATGTTGCAAAGTCTTCTAACTAACTTCTAAGAAGTGTTAATGGTAATCATAGAGAGCTTATCTGGATAACTCTTGAGGATCTATGACTTTACTGCTCATCATGTTGTGCTGGTTTCATGCTTTCTGAATCTTCTGTATGAGCCATTAGCTATAATGTAGTAGCTTACCTGCTGGGTGTAAAGCATAATGGAGCTTATCTGTAAGGTGGTGCCCAAGCAGTATCCTACTCTCTGGGTGCTTTACGTTTCCATCAGACTGAACGAATATAATTCCTGTTATCTGAATGTCCTGGTGCTCAGGAAAATGAGCGTATGATATTTCATTTGTTTCAAGTTTACTGTATGAAATTGAAATACCACAAGTTAGTGCATGCCATGTTCCGCTCGTTTGATTTAACTTTCTGTGGCTCGAAATTTGATGGATGACTACTGAAACTTATTTACTGAACCTGCATTTTTTGTCTTGTACTTTACAATGGTATATGTTTATCATCAATGGTGGAAGGAAAATCTGTCGAAATAGAGTTACCAATCAGCAAACTGATGTCTATGCATAGCTGTTGCCTTATTACTTTGCCTGGTGGTTTAGTGTTCAAGATGATGACAGATATGTGCTTTTGTAGTATAGGTCCTAAATGCTTGAAACATGCTTCATTGTTTCTGTATACGTTGGAAACATGCTCATTGAGTACTGACAGGAGAAGAGTTGATCTTCAGTACGAACAATTAGCTACGTAGTTGTAGCTTGCAGGTTGGTGTAAAGCTGGATGGGGCTTGTTTGTAAGATGGTGATCCAAGTGGTATCCTACTCTCTGTGTGCTCCAGAATTTTCTGTTGACATCAGAGCTAGGATTGAATACAGTTCCTGAATTTTCTGTTGACATCAGAGCTAGGATTGAATACAGTTCATTGTGTCTGAATGTACCTGATGTTTTGCTTGTTTGGAGATTAGCCTATGAAATTTGAAGAGTGCTAGTATGTTATTAATACATGCCATGTTGCTACAATGGTTGGGCACCAAAACATTTGGTGGCTTGAAGTTTGATAGATAACTACTGAATTGTTTTTCCTGAAACCAAGTCTTGTCTTGTGATTGAACATGGCAAATCTGTATGATCAGTAATTGGATGAAAAGGCTTATTTGGAAATAGAGTTGTGCCCAATTGGGTACAAAGGAGGCAACGACAATGCACAAAACATCAATCAGTTAATTTCTAATTGAAACACTGCTGGGTTAATTGAAACAAAGCTGTGCCCACGCCGGCGTCCAGTTGTCGCCGCCGAGGTGCTTGATCCGCTAGCTCCATGTCGGCCTCCGCGCTACCCTCAGGCCCGGCCACGTGCACGCGCCGGACCGGAGGGGCGGAGCCCGAACCGAACCCGTCGGGGCGCACCAAGTAGATGCTGAACACGGCCGGGGCGGGTTCGCCGGTTCGACGATCTCCCGTCGTCGTCGTGGGACCATGTCGGCATCTTGTCGATCCACTCGCCCTCCGTCAGCCGCCGGACGCCCACCTCCTCGCCGGGCGCCGTGACGATCACGTCTCGTCGCCGACCGTTTCTTGTGCCCCGTGCGCCCGGACCGATCCGCCGCCCGGGAACGCGTCGTTGCCGGCCTCAGGGCGCCCGCCAACCGAGCCGGGCCGGACTCCTTGCTGATGGATCGCCCACCGCCTGGTGCCGTCGGACACGTACACCGGCAGGCTGGCCCCCACAGGTGGAGTGGGGTGGTCGTGGAACAGGCTGCTCTCGGCCGCTGGGAGCGGCTCGGACCCGGGCGGGTCATGAACAGGCCCGCGGCGCCAGTCCGCTCGGAGACGAACGCGACCGTGTCCCCTGCGACGCGAACTGGGCGTTGAAGTTGACGGACATGCCGTGCGTTCGTGTGGCGCCCGCTCGTCGAGCCCCGACGACGTCGAAGCCGAAGCTGGAAGCGCCGACGGGGAGGCGATTGCGACCATGCAGCACCTCGACTGCCACCGAGGACCCTTAATTGCTTCCGCGTCGTCGATCCTCTTCCTGGATCGCCACACTGAGAACGAATGTGCGTGTACACGTGGACTCATCGGAGAATCGATGCGCCGCATGATCATGTGCTTGCTTGCTTGTTTAGAGAACGACAAGAATATGAAGCTACAACACGTCAACGCTGCAGCACGCTAATTCATTCATTCCATACATGTTGTTACAATGGTTATATATTGGCCTCAAAACATTTCGTGGCTTGAAATTGGGCACTACTGAAATTAACCAAATCGTGTCTTGTACTACTGAAATTGACCAAACAAAATGTGTGAATGGCTACTGAAAACTGTCTTGTAAACACACATCTCAAGAAATTTATTTGTGAATGAAATGTAAAAAGGGAAAACAAAGATGTCACAATTAACACACATCTCACAATTCAGGAATAAATTTTGGCAAAAAAATGGAAACAATGTCTTGCAACTAATTGTCATATATATTATCCGAAAAACTTATAGAGCCCCGCCCCGCATATTATCCCGTTGGAATGAAGATGAACACTATCTATCCAGGAGCCGTTGAGTTATCTCTCTGTGGTGCCAGTGCCACTGCCACCCTGGCCCCGTATGACAGAGTCCACCACTCAATCTGGATCGACTGAAATTCCCCATCCCCACTCGTGTAGTCGTCACGCTCTCGCAATTCGCCGCCGCCCAAATCCTCGGCCCGACGCTCGCCGTAGTCCGAATCCGAGTCCGGCCAAGCAGTAGGAGACCTAACCTGCCGGGCTCGCCTTTCAGCTGGGACGCGCGCGGCGGTGGTCTGCACCGCCGTGGACTCCAACACCGAAGCAAGTCAGTGACTTATGGCCATGAAACCATATACTTATCACATTGCAGCAAGTGTTGTCATGGTAGCACGACAAAGTTCTGTCAACTTACAGCAAAAAACCAAAAGGAGCATGACATACAGATATGCCAAATTCACATTACAGCATTGTTGCTCGTGAAGAGCACCACCAAAACAAGTTATATAAGCACTCCCTCAGAGGCTAAGCCTTGTTTTGCTTCCGGTGGACATTGCCGGGCTATTTTGAGCCGTTGTTTCGCTTCTGGTGCCCATTGCTGTCAAGTGACGGATCTTGTTTCAGCTTCTCTGTCTTTTCCTTCACACCCAACCCTTTTCTTTCCTCTAGTTTTGGTTGCTGCCTTCACAGTTTGTTCTTCGGAAATAGACGAATCCGCAGGGTACTCAATGGAGAGGGCTTCAGGTTGATTTGAGCCACATCTTGATCTTGACCTGGACCTAACCATGTTAACGTCATCGACTACAAGACTATAAGGAAATAAAGTCAGAAGCTAGCTAGTGCACAATATGGTTTGACCATTTATCTGATTGACTTTCCAGAACTTAACGTGTCACCTTTTCTTTTCTTTTTTTCTTAGTTGAAACTTTTGTGCTTTGGCTATGAAGGAAGATGTAATTCAAATCAGTAACTGCTACTTGCTACTGCTACGGGGCTGATTGGTTGCCCGTATATGTGCTCGGCCAGGCTCGGTGGGTGCAGGTCCACTCTGTTTGGATGCCTGTATCGACTCCAGAGCCTGGCCATGCGGATGCAAAAGGGAGGCTAGAGCCAGGCTCGCCAGGAACGCAGGCAGCGGCCGTTTCTGGCGGGCCTGGCTCGCATGGTGCAAAGATTTGCACTGCTAATGATATAATTAGTATTCATTAATTGATATTAATATATGCTAAAGAATATTAAATTATTATAAAATAAATTATGGACTTTTGAAGTATAATCTTGCAAAATAAGTATCCTGATGATTATTATTTAACAATTTTTATTTCACGCAACATGTACTCATGCGGGCAACTTAACAACATCTCACTATGACTTTGGTTGGAACCAACCATGCAATCAAACAAGTGGATCTTGCATGCGCAGAGCCTGGCCATGGGAGTTCTTTGATATGAACCAGGCTCACCATGGAAGAGAACCAATCATGCTCTACTAGTCTGAACATCAGTAGAACACCAAATCTTGGTGAAAAATTTATGCGGGTGTTGGTCCCAATGCAGTGATAAAACACAAAAAATTAAAATAATATAAGCTAAATGGAGCATTTAGTCTTGCAATCTAATATGCTATCACAGACAGTCAACTAAAAACCACTAGACTGGTTTGTCGGTATTTTTACCACCAGCTTACCTAGGGATACCCTAAGGTAGGATATTATTTGGTAAGGGATCGCTGGATCTAGAAGGTAAAAGCGAGAACACAGGACACAAATTTAGATAGGTTCAGGCCGCCAGAGTAGCAGTAATGCCCTACGTCCTGTTTGGGGTATTGTATATCGTGCCCTGCGTTTGGGTGTTGAGTTGACCGTTGGCTCTCTACCGATCTAGGTACCCCTACCCTCCTTTATATATCACAGGGGGTAGGGTACCTAGTCGGTTACAAGGTAGAAGTTCTAATACGATTACAGGGTAGAGTTATAGTAGGATTACATAGGAATCTTAATAGGAGTCCGACATCATTTTTCTTGCGGGTAGCTAGGGATCTATCCCTGACAAGCCCTCGAGCTCTTCGTAACTGAGTAGTGCAGACTTTCGAGTACTTCTGGAGTCATCTTCGAGTTCTTCTGAAGTTCGCCTAGAATGTGTCTTCCCAAGTACTTTCCTGACTGCTTCAAGGCTGCAAGGTGCTCCTGCCCAAGTAGATTTCAAGTCTTCAAAAAATTATCTTCTGTATGGCGTGCGATGAAAATCACACTCCATATGGAGTAGCCCCCGAGTCTTAGGTTAAATTGAAGAATCAGACTGAAGGTACATTAGTCTTAAATCTTCTTTCCTTTGTCTTCCAAATATTTTTAAAAAATAAACCATTGATGACACGTGTCCCTCAGCCCTCGGGTCTTGAATCCAAATTCTAAGATTTGGTAAAAGAATCCAAAAGAACATGACATGCAATATAGAGAAAATAAATTGAATTGATGGTTAACATAGGACTTAAAATCTCAAAAAAAATAGTTAAACAAATAACTTTCCAAACAAGCCCAAATTACCGCTCAAAACAAATCTTATACTAAAGGACCCTTAGGCCGCCGCTGGTTATGTAAGCACGCAGTAACCTAGGGTTACCTTTAGGCCTTGAGTCTTCACATAAGTCATCTTTTGAGTACTTTTGCGGCGTCTAGCCCCCGAGCTTATGAGCAAAGAGAGTCGAAGGAGCCACATCAAGTAGTGTTTGGTGTCTAGCCCCCGAGCCTGGGAGCTAGCGAAGCCGTCGTAGATGTGCCAAGCGAACTAGAGAGTTGTTGCCGAAACTTGATCTGAAAGAAGACAATGCATATATTATGTAGCATAATGCGAAGATACCGAGTTTTACTCAACAATAATATGAAGATACCGAATTTATTCGGTGAAAAAATGAAGATACCAAATTATTTTCGGTAAAAAAAAGTTGACATGTCAAACTCTTGTTTTAGGCTATTTAAATCCCCAAGTAGCCCACCCCTTACGTTAAACACCTGGTCCTTGTTCTAGCCTTCGCTCATACCGTATATGAGTCGCTTAGGTCAAGACCGAAGACTCGAGACTTCACGGATCAGGACGGAATACGTACCCGAGCAGATAAGCGACAAAAAAAGAGAGAACAACATGTAGACGAAAGTGGTCGTCATGCAACAAAAAGAATGCGCGTTGTGCAAAAAGTAGGCAGCGAAGTATAGCTCTAGAGAGTTTCATGCCTATCGAGAGACATACACAGAAAAGTAGTCGATCTTGTGGAGAACAAGTCAAGAAAGGTATAAGTGATCTAGCTTGATTCGTGGGCAATTGCCGATAAAACCGTAGCGCTCGTCGAAGGAGCCGTGACGGTTTGTTGATGGAGCCCGACTAGTTGGAGTCAATTCCGACTATTAGTTTTCTAGTCGAGACGGGTAGTCAAAGTAGTTGTCGCTGTGAGACCTATCTTCGACTAGTTTCTAGTCGAGATGAGTAGTCGAAGTAGTCGTCGGCAAGTCGTCGAGCGTCCTCACGAAGTCGAACTAGTCGTCAGCGGGTCACCGAGCCTCGCGAAGTCAAAGTAGTTGTTGGCATGTCACCGAGCGGCCTCGCGAAGTTGAAGTAGTCGTCGGCGTGTCAGCGATGTGGCGCGAGCTGGAGTCGAGGTTGGCGTAGTCATTCCTCAAAGATCCAATCTCGAACTTGACGAATTGATCCGCCGCATGGAGTGGATAATCTTGATGAAGAGGTCCTTCAGACTCGCCCGATGATCTCGACGATCTACCCCATGGTGGACGCCAACCGTCGGTATTTTTACCGCTAGCCTACCTAGAGATATCCTAAGATAGAAGATTATTTGGTGAGGAATTGCCGGATTTGGAATTTGAAAGTAAAAGCGAGGATACAAGATATAGATTTAGACAGGTTTAAGCTGGTAGAGTAGCGTAATGTCCTCCATCCTGTTTGGGGTATTGTGTATCGCGTCCTGTGCTTAAGTGTTGAGTTACCTAGCTCTCCGCCGATATAGGTAGCCCTACCCTCCTTTATATATCATAGGGGGTAGGGTTCCTAGTCGGTTATAAGGTAGGAGTCTTAGTAAGATTATAAGGTAGATTTCTAGTAGGATTACAGAGAAATTTTAGGAGAAGTCCGATATCGTTTTCCTTGCAGGTTACTTTCTTCTGGGTATCTGTGAATCTATCCCTAACATGGTTTGTACGTCTCATGGACTACTCCAGAAGTGTTCCTGAAGCTGCTATTCAGACTTCATGGATCTAGGTGCCACTGCAGCACAGTTTTATGGACCGTCAGGGTATTTTACTCGAACAAAGTAAATAAGGTTGAAGCAACAAGATGAATACAAGATCGTAGTCCAGAATTTTTTGTCAGTAAGTGAAAGTTCGATTATTTACGAGAGCATAGGAGCATAAGTAAATGTCATCTCATCTCGTAATATCGTTGACAAATAAAAATAGCAGGAAGCATGCATGTAGATAACATGAGGCTACTAGTACCAAGAGTGTACAAGCTTTGGTAGCAAAACATGGGTTCGAGGAAGCCTAGGAGGGCGACCGGGGCCCTGCTGCTTGCTGGTGGCCGGGCAACGAGGCGCGGCGGCGTGCTGGTGGCCGGGCAATGAGGCGGTGGCCTGAGCGGGCAGGACCGGCTAGCGCGCCGACTGGCGGAGGTCGGTCGGCGCACGGGCGGGTGGCGGACCAAGCGGCGGTGCGCACAGAGCCGGCGAGCGTCGGCGCTGTTTTTTTATTTTTTTTAATTAATTTTTAAGAGCGGGCGTCCAACTGCGCTTATAAATTCTCAATTTTAACTGCGAGAAGCGGGAGCGGTTGGACCACCCGCCTCCGCCTCTGCAGATACAAATTCAACCGTCCCTGCAAACTTTTTTTAGCAGTGATCAGAGAGTATCCCGTTGAATCCCATATCATCTCCAAATCGGAAACCAAACAAATGCACAAGTTTCTAGGATTGAGCAAAAGGGAGTAACCAAACCACATAGGATGCTATCATCCATCTACACTAATTTGTGTATTCATGAAAATGAAGTTCCCAGTAGCAACTACTTCAGCGATAACAACACAGCTCAACACTATTTGGCTTTAACTTCCCATTCTGTTTCGTGTATTCTTCAGTTTAGGTTTATACATCATAGGGACAACCTTGGTTACTGAAAGGTTCACAACTGAACTAAAATTCAAATGTACTCAGTTCCGAACATGCAACGTGCCAGAACTAGCTGAAGCTACTACTAAGAAACTGACTGGTTCAAGGATTTGCAGCATTTTTCGAGGGCATATATGGTGAAAATGGGATAATGTTTTGAAAGTTTGATTTTTTTTTTGCAAATAGGCCGGGTTCTGATTTTTGAATGATTATCAATTCCCACAAGAGAAGATTCATTGTTGCAAATAGGAATTGGACTAAAGATTTGTCGTTCAAGATAACAGAAGATTCAGCCTATCAATTCCATGTGGGCCAGTCTTCACAAACATGAAATGAGCATTCACACAAATATGTAAAACAGACACATAGTTCTCAGACATGATCATGAAAAGATTGAAAGAAGAAACATACGAATTGATCTTGATATCTGCCAGATTGATACTTAAAAACTACCTGGTTAAACACTAAGATGAGTATGATCACACATGGCCCACTCTGTTCTTATTTAAACCGGAAAACTTACAACAAGACATATTGACCATGATGACCTACTCTTTTAACACATCTGAGACGAAACACTCTAATCATTAAGAAGCCAACAATAGCACACTAAGGGATAGATTGTTGCATCTTATTCATTGCGGTGACAGTTTGCCCTTAGCAAGATCTGCAAAGATAAAATGCAGAAAATTAGAACCGTGGCATAACTCAATTGATGTTTGCACATGTTTGAGATATGTACTTCTGGATGATTATAAGAACTAGCTTGGTATTTGTGCACACGAAGTGAGTAAAAGAATTATATAATATATATATATATATATATCGTTAAGTTCCTATAGATATCTAGCATATTTCAAAAAAAGTTGAGCGATACAAATTTCGAGAATTGTTCTTAACAGTTTGAACCAAGAAAAAGAAAATATAGTTATCTTGGTTCTTATGATATCACAAGCTTTCGATTTCATGTATTAATTCTCTTATTTAAAAAATCATGCATGATTATCACATTCTGTTTGCTCATCTGATTGAATATTCATGGATCATGACTACTCAAAACATGTAGAAGTCGTGTGGTACAGTCTAGGCCTCTATGATATGAAACTGCAAGCTTCTAATTGCCCAATCCCATTGGGTGTTGGCTCAAGAGCATATGGGTGCCATCGCTCATACATTTATGCTAGCTACTAAATGAAGTGCTACTTGTTGTCCTATATATGTTTGAATGAAAAATTAGTTATGCAGATCACAACGACGAAGATATGCATGTGCAAGGTGCAGAAGCTAGTAGTTACAGAAAAGCACAAGTGGTACCTGGAGTGTAGAAGCTCATATAAGGTAAGGTGTGATAGGCACGTGTTTCGCCGACCTTCGTCACCTGCCTTGAGTTGAGGTCAAGTGCGAAAACTCCCTGGTCTATATAATCATCTAAACTGAATAAAACAGTATTTGTTTCCTGTGCGAAGCGAATCATGCCAAATTTGTTATGTCGGGGGATATAGATCGTCTGGAGCTCCGCAACATTGTGTCGCACCCATCCTCCATCCGCTTGGCGTGACCACGTATAGATGCAACCGTGATCATACTCGACTAGCCCTAACCCTCCATCAATTTCCATGGGAACGCTAGCCAGGCCACGCATTAGCGGTGCGTCGATCACCGACAGCCCATGCCCCCCCAAGTCATACTTGAGGATCTTTGCACGAGACGAAAGGCTGACGTAGAGCGCGTCTCCTATGAGAAGACAGGATTCACAGAACCGAAGTTCGTAATTGACACTGGGGGTTGGGGCGCTCCATGCTCCTGTCTCTGACGAGTACACGCTTGCCGATGTGTACACGTCATCATTGTCCGCGCCGTCGTCATCGTACGACCCCACAAAGACCACGACGAACGGACCGTCACGACAGTCGAGGTGGTCGCAGCCATGGCGGGCGCATAGCACAGCCCCAGTGAAAGTGCACAGGTCCTCGTGCGGGTGATAAGCGGGAATATTAATGCGGCGCGGGCCGTTGCCGGTGACGAGGTCCCAGACGATGAAGCCTGGTGGGTCGCCGTGAATGTCGGTCATCAGCACACGGCCATGGCGGCAGTCAACGGCCCGGAAGGATTTGGTGGCAGGCAGCGGCGGCGGTGAGAAAGTAGTGGTTGGGACGAACTTGAGGGATGTGTGGTATTCCTTGTTGATGTAACCCAGCAGGGGAGGCGTTCGGTGGAACCGGCGGTAGCGGCGGCAAAACCCACCGTCGGAGATGATGCGGCACCAATCCTTGCAGACGAGGGCGGCACGGAAGAGGTGCGCCGGCTCGTCCGGCGGGATGCGGAGGAGGATCTCTTCCACGAGCTCCTCCATCAACGCCGGCAGAGCCATGCCGCCGCGTGATCGGTGGTTGCTTGCGAGACGGGGAGCGCGTGCCATGTCGCGCGATCGGTGGACGACGGTGGTTGCGTTCCGTGCGATCGAGGCGGCGAGCGACAAGGTAGATGGGCATGAAATAGGGAGGATCGGAGGAGTCGGTTCCGTTCCGGACTTTGGGGCTGCGTGCTGGACTTGCACACGATCGATATATATGGAACCTGAAATCGAAGGCCGAGGAAAACGCGGCTAGCTAGCTCTCTCCCTGGTGGTCTGGGGCACGCACTTAGGTCAGCATGCATGGCAGAGAACAAAGAGGCAGGAGACAATGTCACAATGCCAGAATGCATTCTCCGCAAGAAACAGGTGATCGAGTTCTAAAATTCTTCAAACTCTGAAATGAGTTTTATGATGTGTGTATGTTCCATTTTGAGCATTATATATTTGAACGCTAACATATATATGTCGCTGTATTGATTCTTTTTTTATAACTAGTAAAGCGTACTTGCGCCAGGCACGTATTTTTGAAACACTATTAAACATTTATTGTATATTCATAGAACATAATGATAGCTTTTAAAATAGTCTAAATAGAATACATGTGTGACATACGCATTTTCGAAAAACCAAGTAAGGACGGGGCGTCTGCTGTTGCTGTAACTCGATCCACATCTACAGAAAAAAATTAGGTCTGGGGCTGGAGGAGATGCCGCCCCCGGGAGGGAAGATCGATCCTCCCGGGGACGGCATAGCGGAGATCGACGAGGGTGGATCGAGACCTAGAGCTCTGTTACCATGTTACAAATGGAGAAGAGAAGACAGATTGAACTGCACGTGTATTGGATAGCCCCCAAAGAGGATTAGTACACCTAGAATAGGAAAAGACTAAACTACCCTTGATTTATTGACTCAAATACCCTTAACAGTTAGCATATGTTACCTCATCTTGCTATCAGGAACAAAAGATGCTTCCTCACTTCTCTGATTTTTTTCCTTCCATGCTGTGCCGACAAAAAATGAATGAGGACAATAATTAATAATTAAATAAGATGAAAATCAGAAGAAACATGAATAGAGATGGAGAAAAAATTGCAGACCTCAGTGTTGAGTGCAGATCGACATTAGCAGCGCGGCCACGGCCTCCGGGTCCATCTGGAACTTGTCGCGCTCATCGCAGTACAACCAGGCGCACCACCCGCCCGCCTCGGCTACGGCGGGCGTGGATCCCCGTGCCCTCGGCCACCGCCGCTGTCAAGGACGGGAACGCGTTGCCCCTGCAACGAACGATGGTCCTGCAAGGATGTGGATGCCGAGGTCCCTGTGGCCCCAGCCGCGGCTGCAGCCGCCGAGGATGGGACATGTTTTAGAGATCAAAAGATAGGAGAAATTCAGTAATTGATCCCTGATGTTTTAGAGATGAAAAGGGTGGAGAAATTCAGTAATTAATCATGTCAACATTATTTCTTTATGAAAGTATTAGAAATCTGGATTCATAACTCTCCCATTATTCATTTATAAAATTGTATTTGTTATCGGATAGCTAGGAGGCCTCTGGCATATCCATCCATCAACATGCAGGCCATTGTTCCCTATAAACAAAACGAAACAATGGAAACAAAACGAAGCAATGGAGAACAGTTGAGTTCAGCATATCCCTGAATAGAAAAGAAACTATTGGAACCATTTGTATACGTCCCTGAAATTATCTGTGCAGTGTTACCACATGAGAATGGCATCCTCATCATGAGAGATGAAGATGGACTACAAGGTGTCAACCTCTCGATACACTAACGCTGCAGACCTTGTCATGGGTAGTATTTTAACACTTTCCCTTTGTTAATACCAAGAAGAAGACGAAGATGCAGGCAATCAGGAGTTACAAGATGAAATACTACTAGGTATTGGACTATTGGCTAAGTGAAACAACTGAATTTTGTTAACTGGAGATCAGACTGGAACAATTAACTGAATTTCTGAACTAAAGATCATTGTAAGAGATGAGATTTGACTACTTCTATAACAACACAACTATAGGATCTGTTGCTAAATCCCGCGAGGCAATAAGAATACTGCAGACCAACATTCTGATATACAAGAACATGCAAATCTGCTTGCCGGAAACAGTAACAAATTCTGTAAGGATAGCCAATTAGTATCGGTGGACGGTGGTTATATGGATAAAAGACAGAGCTCACCAGTGTGGTAT
Organism: Panicum hallii; assembly: GCF_002211085.1. NCBI lineage: Eukaryota > Viridiplantae > Streptophyta > Magnoliopsida > Poales > Poaceae > Panicum > Panicum hallii. The sequence continues at coordinate 50,505,374 of NC_038046.1, forward strand.
AAGGGACATAGAAATCTGCCGTTGCAATTATGACAGAATTCTAAAGTAGCCATATCACTCCTTTCTACCTCCTGATTCATAGAAGCAATAATGCAATATCGACTTGTCTTTGTCTATCTGATTCATAGAAACAACTTAGCTGTCTGTAAACAAGTAAAAAATATCTTGTTGATAATTTGATATAAGAAATAGTTCACGGACCTACCGGCTACCGTCAAAGTCCTTCCCATGGCAAACTGCAGAACCCCTGGAGCACAGCATAAGGCTGAACCATATGGAAATACCGTAAAAATCTGTCCAAACAACATCATCTTTCCGCATACGGTTCCAAATTCACGTACCATAGTTGTATGACGCGGCCGTCCAGGCACTCGTGCCGCGCTCCCCACGTCCCGGAGGAGCACCGGGTTCAGAGGCCGAACGACGAACAACTTGGGGCCATCCGAAGAGGGAATCCCAGAGAGCACGTCGAGGAACTCCCCCTGGAGCGCGGCGAGCGCGACGAATTCCTTGGTCGAGCAGGCGTCAGGAGGGTGGAAGACAAGGCTGTGCTCCCGCAGGAGGGCATGCCCGGGTCCATGGACCCGACGGTTGTACAAGGCCGCGAGGCAGTGCACCCCCTCGCCGTTGGGCAGCCGCGCGGCCTCCCCGCCGGGAACGCCGCCATGCGGTCATGGAGGACGACAGCGCAGCGGTTGGTCCCGGAGAACTCCTCCAGGAGCGCGTCGGCGCAGAAGGCGTCGAAGAAGGGCAGCATGTGCGCCGGGAACGGGGATGCGGGGTCTGGGAAGGAGACTTGTGCATAGGGAAGCGGACCATGGAGAGCAGAAGGGAATCAGCGCCGCCGCCCCAGCCGTGGAGGCGCGCGCCGTCCTCCAGGAGGTGCAGCTACGGCGCGGCGCCGTTGGGTAGCCACGCGGCCTCCTCCGCCCGGCCTTCCTGCTACTGGCGATGGCCGCCAGGCTGTGCTGCACTCGACGGGCCCAGTTGTCATCTCACTGCCGTTTGTCGAGGATGCCCGTCGCCCCGTCCCCAAAGGGGGAGTGCGCGGCCCGCGTGCCTGTGCAGCAAGGTTTTCATTACCGGAAAAAAAAATTATCAGAGGTTAAACAGGATAGACAGGATAATCAGAATATATCGGATCAAATTCAAATTTTTTAAAATTTTTGGCAGAATTTCACTTGAAATTGTCTCTAATCCATTAGTTATCACTGATTGCATATAACACCAAAAGAATATTGCAATAAAGGAGCATATATGAAAGGTTCAGCATAGAATGTAACTAAGTGACACATATTACAGTCACATAGGCCATATTACAGTCCATTGAATAGCAAAGTATTGGCTGCCTCAAATATTAGCATGTTACAAAAGTTTGGAGTGCATTTAAGCTACAGCACAACCACACAAAATCCTGAACCAATGAAGCATGCCACATCTTTTCCTCGGAGTTGTACAGCCCTACAAATAATTATATAGGAAATGTTTAAACTCTATTCATGAAATAAAATCACACTAAAGCAATGGTTATAAAGTTAGCAAAGGAAAGAGTCATCAAACCTTTTATAGTTCATTGATGCTCTTGAGAGTTGGCTTCTTTTTCCTAGTTGATCTTGGCCGTAGAGGAGCTGATTCCCCATGATTAGCACCTACAATGTGATCACATGTATTTATTTTTGTCACCAACCAATACAATTCTAGAAAGCCTACTTGCAAAAGTATGCAATTGTAGTTTAGTCACCTGAGCTAAAACCATCTGATACACCTACATGAGCTCTAGTACCACCACTTCCTTCACCACCATCATTATCAGTATGTCCTTAGCATTAATTTCAATTATATATACTAGCAAGTATGTCTGTGCGTTGCAACGGAAGAAAAAAAAACTGCTCACAAGCCCAAGAAAGATAAACACTATTTAATATTTTAATAGGAATACAAATTGCCTCGGTCGGGATTCTCAGTAGTAAAAAAAAGTTTCACGGCTAAGCCAACTAGCAGTTCCTAGCGACGCTATAAAGCGTCGACAGTAACGAAACGAGTGGCAATATCGCAGGAGCGAGCGCACTATAACGAAGCTACGCACGCTATTTAAAGCTAGCTAGTTGGTCCGATCCAAGAGGAAACTTGCGGCGATCCCTATCCCCAGTTCCCCATCCACCATTGTTCAGGGGATCCGAAGCCCAATCGCCACCACTCAGGCAGGCAGGCACACTCCCCAGATCAGAATTCAGAACCGGAGCCAAGATCTTGACGAGATTGGGACAAATTCTGAGTGCAGCAACTGGCCGGCCCTGACCGGCGCAGCCCCATTCGGGCAATCATATGAATCCGTCACATGGATTTGTACCCGGGTTCCCATTATCAGACCGGGCCAGATCTCTGCGAATCGGACATGTACATCAGAGTTTCAAGAACACCCAACGGGGGAGGCATGGCCGCATGGGGGCTGCCAGGCAAGGACGGACGGACTGGCTGCTTATCGGATGATCGGATCTACAGCACTGGATCGCATGAATGAATCTACACAGGTGAATAACTCATTTGCCAAAAATAATCTACAAAAACAACGGCTTGTTCGTTCCATGATGATTTTTTTCTGAAAGACCCGGACCCTGTCCGGCATATATTAATGAATCTGTATATTAATAAGAAGAGGAGTTCGTTCCATGATGATGGCGGCGGCGAGGATGATGAGATGATGATGATCATATGTGCACTGGTTTCATCTGAATGGAGATGGACGCCTCGGGAGAGCAGAGAATGCTTTGCTACGGCTTGTCGTCGACCTGCTCGCTGCTGTCCGTTCGCCGGCGGCCCATGCATCTTGCCGATGGACGAGGCGAATGCTGCCCGTGAGGCTGCTCTGGTGCTCCCTACGGCGCCGCTGAGGTTCATGGACCTGCGCGACCGCCGGTGCCTGGGCGACTCCAGCCTCTGCTTCCCTCCTCCTCCTTGTCGCCAGCCCGCGTCCGCGTCGCCACCACCCGCCGCGCGATGCCGCCGCGGCAGAGCGGGTAGGTCGGCAGCGGCTGGGACTGCGTCGCCGGGTTGGGCTTGGCGTGGCAGCACAGCGCCAGCGTGCACGCCGCGCACATCTGGTGCCCGCACTCCCGGACCTCGATGCTGCACGCGGGCTCGAAGCAGATGCTGCACACCTCCGCGTCGCTAGCCTGTATCTTCCGAGTCCCATACGGGAAGCCGAGAAAAGGATACAAACGCTCGAAGGCCCACCAAAAGATATATGATGTATGTACCGCAGAAACGGTCCTTTTTTTAGAAATAGGTAAAGATAAAGATAAAGAAGATATATCATGGTGGCACTTGGCTGTTGGTGGGGCCTAAAAGAAATAGCTAGTAAATCAAATATGGTCTAAACTTCATCAAATTTGGAATAATATAATGTGCCCTTTTCAAAGAGGAGATCAGTGTAGAGTCCTCTAAATTCAAGATGTATCTATATATCTACCCTGGTTTGGTACTTTGTGGAGCTCATTTGGATTTTTCTTTAGGATTTAGTTTTTTTAGGCGTTCCTCTCCTCTAGGGTTTATTACTAAACCGTAGTTGTAAATTAAAGTGCCATTAATTATGTCAACAAGGGAAATAACACTAAGTAAAACAGGATAGGCCTACTAGCTCAATTAATCTATAAGGAACTTACCCTAGCAGCGTACAGTCTTACTTATTATGCTGGGAATCATCAGATCCAGGAGATTTATTATGTTTTATTTGAAATACCGCCTCCTTAACTTCAGCCTCTGTAAAAGGTGCGGTGAGGAGATTATTTTCCTCCTCAGTCACCTGTGGTACATCTTGATTTTAATTTTCCACCATATTAAAATTATTCTCCTCTGGTGGTCCAAATAGACCCTTGTGTAATAGTTTGTGATATAAGATTTTAATTCAGCATCACCCACTATTACTCCATCCTTTTGGTCTAATTTGAAGATGCGTTGTTTTCTATGTTTGCCACTAGCAACCAAGTGGAAATATTGAGTGTTGTCGTCACCTTCCAAGAGGTCTTTAGTTTTGGCTCTCGCATAAAATTTAATTTCTTCTTCCCTTAATAACTGAACCAATCGTTCGTTGAGGTAACGTTTCAAGTTTAATTCCAGATCAGAGAGCACTTGAATTTAAGCCTTTTTGTCTAAATCATCAATTATCAAAACTATTCTTCTTCTCTTTTTTGTTTTGGCCAGCTATATTTTTGTTCCAACCTCTTAAAAATTGTCTAAGAGATCTTATTTTCCATTGCCATTTTTCCATAGCAGTAACTCCTCTACATTCTGATTGCTATTTATTAGCAACTAAATCATAGAAGCCATCTCTAATTAACCAGCCCTGTTCAAGTCTATCATGCGAAGAAACCTCCGTATTTAACAATAGGGTGTATGATCTGAATTACTTTTGTCTTTAGCATGTGCAATTCACTACTAAAAAAGGGTTTAGGGGGATCCTCGCAGCTAAAAGTACGATTTTGAGGGACGGGTAACGCGCCCACCTCTAAAAACGATTCATAGGGGCGAGTCATGGCGTGACCCACCTCTAAGAAATCGATTTGTAGGGGCGGGCCCACCTCTAAAAATCTATTTTCAGAAAATAAAAAAAATAATAAAATAAATAAAAGAAAAAAGAAAAAATATTGCAGCCAACCAGCCCCTGTACTATCAAGTTATAATTTTTTTAACAAAATATGCACACTTGCATCACCCAAGGTTCAAACCGCATACCTCAAGCCTTGCGCATACCTTCCTCTCCAACACACTACACAGTTACTTGTGAGGTATGCTATTATTTTATATTAACTCTAAAATTAATTTATAGGGACGGGTGACACCATCACCCGCCCTTAGAAATCCGTTTATAAGGGCGGGTAACGCAACCACCCGCCCCTAAAAATATTTTTCAATTTTATTCCAAAAATTCATTTAAATCTTTCCATATAGCAAAACAAATCAAAAAAAGTAAAATTTCTACATTATGTTATTATGAACTATAGATATAGAAAATATGTCAAATATATTTCAGTGTATATAAGGGTTAAGATTGTTGAAACCTCAAAATATGATTTTGTACGAGATACTGTATAGTCATAGCCATACGTAGGTTCATAATAATTCTTTGAACCATTAAATGACCTTAAATGAAAAGGTTATCAACTATAAATTTTTAGATCTTGTCATTCTCTATATTTTTTATATAAAGTTTGACTTTATCCGAGATCATATGAAAATTTATGAATTTTTTTTGGGTGGAACCATTTTTAGAGACGGGTCATCACCCGCCCCTAAAAATGCATTTATAGGGACAGGTGATGCCATCACCCACCACTAAAAATACCATCATTTCCAAGGGTGGGTGTGGCGTCATCCGCTCCTATAAATACCATTTTTAGGATCAGGTGATGCCATCACCCGCCTCTGAAAATGATGTACATTTGCAGACGCAGCTAATGGCCCCACCCACTTCTGAAAATATTTTTCTAGGGATGGATCGGATGCTACAGTAACCGCGCTGCATTTCTAGGAGCAGGTTATCTTTTGACCTGCCCCTAGGAAAAATAACAGGACGTTCCTAAGAATCTTTTTGTAGTAGTGATTGTTAAAGAGAATTTATTTTCCCACTCTGTGCTGACTAAGACCTTGTCTAACTTCTCAAAAGTTGGGTCATCCCCACTGCTTGCCCAAGTATAATGGCGGCCAGACATTTCTATCTATCTAGTGATTGAATGACCATGTTAAAAAAAATCCGGCCATTTTGGATCAAAATTGTCCTTATTTTTAACCTCAGAACGTCGCATAATATTAAAATCCCCACCAATTATGTATGGAAGCGATTCTTTGCTACAATTATGTGATATCTCTGTCAAAAAAATTTCCTTGTTTTGTTGTTGTGCCGGGCCATATAATGCAAACAACGACAATTTGAAGCGCCATCATTTTTATTACGAAGCATGAACTTTCACATAAAGTTCCTCTCATCAATAATGGCTCCAATATCATACACTGATAGGTCAATACCAAGGAGAATTTACCCAGATCGGCCATGAGGTGACATGCAGTGTCAAATAAATTCTTTGCCACCACATAATTTCTTTAGGGTCCCATCTGGGGAAATGATCGCGACCCGTCTCCATGAGGGCAATAAAATCGATTTGCTCCTCTTTCACCATCTCTTCCAAATACCCACGTTTAGCCAATGACACCAAATAGATATACCATGAAACTATATTTCATAAAAAATCTAATTGTACTTATTTGGTATCATAATGTTAATATTTTGTTGTATATATTGGATTAAATTTGAGATGTTTTGACTAGTAATATTAAAATAACTTATAATTTATAATTTGAAACGGAAGAAGTACGTCACATGGTGCTGAGGAGCGGTAGAGCCAGTGGACCTGCATGGTGTGTGTGGTTGGCCATTCGCGCGAGCGGCGATCGCATCCGCGAGGTATGGACCGGCCGGCCCCCAAGCAGCGGTCGCATGCAGGTGCTAGCTAGACTCGAGGCTGGCCTCTTTGTTTGGCGCCATTGCACTGTGAATCGGAAGAGATGCATGGACGGTTCAACAGGATTGAGTGGGTGGGTATCATGTAGACCTTGAAGTTCGGGTTATCCGAAAATTTCGGATCGGGTATTTCGGGTTTTTTAAATTTTTAGTTTTGAAAACTGTAACCCGAGATTTGTTTAAAATAAACAAATCCTGATATTTTAGGTACCCGATAATTTCGGGTTGGGGTTCGGGTTACCCGTACTACCCGACTTCCTACCTGCTGTTGTTCTAATCTCGCAGCTGAAGAATGCCCAATCTGGAGATGACAAGATGAGGAAGAATTGCTATTGAATGATAAACAAACTCTTCGTTCTTGAATTTGTCTACTCTATCTAGTGCTAGTAAAGAAAGAAAGCTTGGATTAGCTTGTGTAGTGTTCTGGCTGGCTACTCGGATCAGCTTGTGTAGTGTTCCTCTGTCGTTGGTGCCGTTCCGACTTCCTAGTTAGTGGCCGGAGAAGCTGCTTGCCCGCACCGCTGCACACAACAAGCCTGCACCTGCTTGCAGCGCCGCCGGATGCCGACAGGGAAGGCGAGCCGCTGCAGGCCAGCAGCTTGACGAGGAGGCCAGGGCTAAGGCGACGCCGTCGGCCGTCGCGCACTCTCGCTGCGGCGCTACCGGTGGGCGGAGGGCGCTGGTTTTGGCGCCCGCGACGAGATGCGCCATCAAGGGGCGACGACTCCTGCCTGCACGGTGGTGGATTGGTGGTGCTGTGTCACTACAGGAAAACAGCTCATTTTCGTCGGCTAGAAGCCGACGAAAATAGGCCTAATGCCGACGAAAACAGTCATTTTCGTCGGCTTCCCGACGAAAATAGGCTGACGAAATAAACTCGACGAAAATAGAACTATTTTCGTCGGCAACCGACGAAAATACATTTATTTTCGTCGGCTTCCTAGGCCGACGAAAATAATACCGTATTTTCGTCGGCTCCTTAGGCCGACGAAAATATATTGCGTATTTTCATCGGCCAGTGGCCGACGAAATTACTGTGATATATTTTCGTCGGCCTAGGTAGCCGACGAAAATAATGTAGTATATTTTCGTCGGCTACGCGGCCGACGAAAATACTGGACAGCTGCCCAGTATTTTCATCGGCCATCAGGCCGACGAAAATACTGGGACCTCCAACCAGCAGCTGCAGCTACCTGAAGGCCTATATAGGTCCTTCGCAACATACAATCGGATCAGATTTCTGAAATACATCAAGATCCATAAATATAATTGAAGAACGAGATCACATGATGTCAATAACCTCCAAAACAGTTACTTAACGTAACATACATATCCATAACCATAACATATCTAACATATCCAAAGCAAATTATCCACCGAAGGACTTTCGACACGCTCCCCTGCTAGGCCTACTTAACGTACATAACATACATATCCAAAGCAAGTTATCCACCGAAGAACTTTCGACACGCTCCCCTGCTAGTCATGGCAAGTGCAAGAGCCTACAACGCGAAAACACAAATCAAGGAGGAGAGGTAATGTTATGTCCGCTACCGCAGTCACCTCCAGAAATGTTACGCGGTGCCGATGGTGGCGTGGACGGGCTGGCAGAAACTCCTCGAGGATGAGTACTCGTCGAACCCTGATTATAGAAAAAGTTAAATCTATTTAGTACGCATATGTAAGACAATTTGAGCATTGCTAGTTATACGATATAATTACCACTTGTGGAGACGGTACACGCGCAAATGGTATAAAATTCGGCGGTGGAGGAGGAGGCGAAGGAAGAGGTGGCAAATTAAATTGTGAGCCAAGAGTAGCCGCTAGCATTTCCTAAAAACCGAAAGTAGATTAAATATCTTATAGCAATGAAAAGTGCATAAAGACTTGAAAAAATATAAAACTTGCATAGTACCTGAATCTGTCGATGCTGAGCGAAAAAACCTTGCATGTACTCGTGCTGTTGACTTGCCCACTCCTCTTGCCTCTGCATCGCCTCTTCATGCTGCCTTATCTGCTCCTGCATTGCAGTTTCTCTTTGACTTTGCCGTTGGTAGCCCCGAGAATTCGGGGTGGACTGGGAACACCTTGCCTCACTCAAAGCACCACTTGTATCAATAACTCCATTCAACATGCTAAACCTGCCATGTTTCTTCCCTCCCCCGCTTGAGTATAATGCACCGACATCCACATCACTCGTCCTCCAATCATACTCCTCCCCATGACGTGCCACCATTTCATCGCCATATCTCGCCTACCATTCAGGCAACCAGTAATAAGATTATATTGAAATCATCGCTTAATTGAAATCATATTATTTTACTAATCAGAGTCTGCGTGGCATTGTCACTGCAAAGCAAATCTGGCTGTGTAGGATCTGGACCGTGGTGGCCTCGAATGTATGTTTCAATATAGCTTGGTGCCACCCCACTTTGTGCCTCCTGATAAAGAAAAAAATTGTGATATTGCAAGTAAGCACATAGTAAATAAATTGAAATAATAAACACGTACCATTCGACGAGCCAAACGAAGATGTCCATCAGCCCCATATCTTTGCGTAACCCGTGGTCCTGCTTGACGATTAGCTCTCTTCATTCTAGATTTTTCCACAAAGCTAGGTGAAACCCAATAAGCACAAAGTGCTCGCCAAGCATCCGGACACTTTCTCAACCAAGGCAAACCGCTAATATCAACTTCAAGGTACTCATCCTCTCGAAGATATATCTCAGAAGCACCCAAGATATATACCCTACTGAACACAAGACAGAGTAATAGATCCTGATGCCCAACTTATTGACACTAATTCTCGAATTATTGAGACAAAATAGCTTAATCACCAGATCCTCAAGACGCCGACAGTAGCAGGACTCATGTTAATTGATTGATCATTGCGTATTCATGCCGGTGACAGTCTGCCCGCCTATAACAAGATCAGGAAAGATAATTAAAAACCACACTGTAGCGCAAGGGCCGCGCGCCCGAGGCGGCGCAGGCAGCGGCGGCGGCCGCGCGCCCGAGGGCCGCGCGGGGCGGAGGCAGCGGCGGGCGCTGGGGCCGCGCGCCCGAGGCGGTGCAGGCGGCGGCGACGGCCGCGCGCCCGAGGGCCGCGCGGGGCGGAGGCGGCGGCGGGCGCGGCGCGCCCGAGGCGGGGCAGGCGGCAGCAGCGGCCGCGCGCCCGAGGGCCGCGCGGGGCGGAGGCGGCGGCGGCCGCGCGGGGCGCCGGCGGGGGCGGTGGGCTCGGGCGGCGCGGGGGGATCGGATAGCGAAAGTATACTGTGCGTGTGTGGGAGTAGACGACAGAGATCCAGCGCGCGGCGGTATTAGGGCATGTATATTTTCGTCGGCCTGAGACGGCCGACGAAAACGGGCGCTTTGTTTCGTCGGCCAGGTCTTGGCCGACGAAATTAGCGTCCTTTGTTTCGTCGGCCACATGGAGCCGACGAAAATAGTACCATATTTTCGTCGGCTAGATTTGACCGACGAAAATATATATTATTTTCGTCGGCTTTTTTTGGCCGACGAAATAAATATTATATTTTCGTCGGCTTCCTTTGGGCCGACGAAAATAGTATGGGCCGACGAAATTGCCTGATTTTGGTGTAGTGTGTGGGGGCTAGGTTACTTAGGTAGTGAGTGCGGCAGCAGATAAAGGTGACTTGGTGGACTGGGGTGAAACGTTGGGCACTTGCGCTGCTGGGAGAAACATTAGGCACTTGGGCTGAAATGTTGGGTACTTGGACCGCTGGGCTGAAGTTCTGGTTTTTTAGGTGTTCGGGTACCGGGGGTACTAAACCCGATTTACCCGTAATAATTTCGGGTTTCTGAGCTTGCTACCCGTAATAGTCATCGGGTTTTTCGGATTTGGATTTTTTTGGGTTCGAGCTCAGACTTTTGGGTTCGGATTTTGGATTTCGGGTAATCTATCCAGCCATAATATCATGCATGGTCGCGGTGCCACGCGGAGATGGAGCAAAAGGACTCACATCCAACGCATGCATGCATGCAGCAGCTTTCTAGACATAGTGCTTCATGTATAGATAGCCATTCAGCCCGAGGCCCATGGGCCAGCCCACGGAATGACTTTTTGACCCGGCATGGGTTCGGCAGGGCACGAGATTAATCGAGCCCGGGCCGGCTCGGCACGGGCCTCATGCCATGCCTAGGCTGCCGCCTCTGCACGTGAGCCGGCCCGGCACGGCACGGTTAGCAAATGGAATATGCTCTGTAATTCTAGCCCATCAAACCAAACAATCCAAACGGCCCACATATATATACACACATCTTCGTACCCCCAAACCCTAACTGCATTTTCCCCCAAACCGCCCCTCCTCTCTTGCTCGGCGGCGGCTGCCGCCTGCCCACGCCTCTTCCCTCCCCGTGGTGGTGGCGCCCGACTGCGCCTCCCCTTCCCTCCACACGGCGGCGACGGCCGGCTGCCCGCCCGATCCTCTCCTTCCCTCCCCGTGGCAGTGGCGCCCGGCCGCGCCTCCCCTTCCCTCCACGCGGTGGCGGCGGCCGGCTGCCCACCCGCGCCTCTCCGTCCCTCCCCGACAGTGGCGGCGCCCGGCCGCCTACACCTCCTTCCCTTCCCCACGACGGCGCAGCTGGCTGCCCGCCCGGCGCCCGCGCCTCTCCTTCCCTCCCCCGCGGCGGCGGCTCCCGGCCGCCTGCACCTCCTTCCCTTCCCCGCGGCGGCGCAGCCGGCTTGCTCAACTCCCATCCAAACCTCCTCCCGTGCCCGCGCGCCGACGCCGGCGCTCGGAGCGCAGAGCTCCTCCCTTTCCTGCACGCTAGCGCCGGTGCCCCTCCCTTATCCGCGCAGCGGCACCACCGGCACCCGCCCCCAACGACGGTGCGCGGGTAGATCTGCGAGCAGCAGGCACCGTGTGCGGCGTGCCTATGCGGGCCAAATGGGCTGATCGGGCTGGCACGGCAGGGCTAAGGCTGTCTCATGCCGTGCCTGGGCCGTGGGCTGGCACGGCACGGCACATTTAGCAATCATGCCTAAACGGGCCGTGCCTAATCAGGCCCGTTCCATGTCGGGCCGGGCCGCCCATTTGGCCATTTATAGCTTCATGCATCGCTTTGCTGACCTGCACCGTGCAGCTTGTCTGTTTTGCCATCGTCTTCCAGGTGCGTGTCAAAGTTAGCTTTCTGCTTTCATCTTAATTTCTTACATTCCCGTGCATGCGTTCATAAGTTTTAAATCTGACATCAGTGTTTCATGACGCAAGATCATATATCTTTAAAGATATTTCATTTCATTGTACACCAAGAGAAGCTGCAAGTAAGCTGCTATACATGTGTTCAGATCTAGGGAATCTTTTTTCCCAGCTGTTATATCTGAAGTTACAGCAACAGCTTTATACCATCTACTCCAAATAAGAAGGCAAAAGCACAAGTGGCGGCCTGAATAAGTTCTCCCTCACGGCCTCACCTCTAGGTGACTAGGTAACATATATATATAGTCTACAACAGATCAAATATTGTTTACATAGTCAAAGTAAAGGAATAATAACGCTTGAAGCATGTGGTTTGTGGTGTGTGGCAATCCAGTATTAATTTAACCGTACCTGTACTCAAGGTATGTAGTCGTCCATCCACTTCTTGAAACACCTGTTTCAGTAGCATGCATGTATATGCCTGTCCCACTTCCACAGCAGGTTCAGGCATGTATATGCAAGATAAATTGAGAGTGCTCTTTCTCAATAGCATTTAGCCTTTTATAATAAAACATGAATAAATTGAATACTGCGACAGGCATGTGTTAGCGTCCAAATAAATGCTCAAGATGCATGGGTCGTGCGTGACACATGGAGCAAATGGGTGGCACCAGCGATGGGCTGCTCGCTGCTGCATGATCTTCAGTACGATCAGATCTCCTGCGTGCCCCAGACCAACAAGCAACCAGGGAGATCGAGCTAGTCGCGTTCTCCTCGGCCTTTCCGATTTCAGGTCTTTGATTCCATATATATCGTGCGTGCCGCGCCGGCCTCAAAGTCCGGAACGGAGCCGAGTCGCTCCTCCGATCCAGGCCAGCTTATTTCATGCCCGGCGGCCGGCCGGCCGGCCATCATATCTTCTAGCAGTACCCAACCCGATAGATCGTGCGACATGGCGGCTCTGCCGGCGTTGATGGAGGAGCTCGTGGAAGAGATCCTCCTCCGCATCCCGCCGGACGAGCCGGCGCACCTCATCCGTGCCGCCCTCGATCGTCTGCAAGGATTGGTGCCGCATCCTCTCCGACGGCGCATTCCGCCGCCGCTACTGCCGGTTCCACCGAACGCCTCCCCTACTGGGCTACATCAACAACGACGACTTCCACACGGCCTTTGTCCCAACCACTAGTTTCTCCCGGAAGCAGCTGTCTGCCGGCATCTACTCCTCCTTGGCCGCCCTTGACTGCCGCGTGCTGATCCGCGCTAATAAATCTCCATCTGCAGGCTTCATCGTCTGGGACCCCATCACCGGCAACCAGCAGCACCTGAGCTTTCCCGCTCACCCGCACCTTAATAACAGCTGTGTTCTTTCACCGGACTGTGCTATGCGCCGTGGATGGCTGCGACCACCACGACTGCCATGGCGACCCGTTGCTCGTGGTCTTTGTGGGGACGCCGCCGCACGCTGTTGATGGCGCGGCTGGTGTAGTCACGCACCAGAGACCGGAGCATGGAGCATTGGAGCGACGACCAGACCTCCAGCACCGATGACAGTTATTACGGCGTTAAAGCCACGAAACCTCTTCTTATCGGAGACGCGCTCTACTTCACCCTTGCGTGTAATAATGTGATAAGGATCCTCAAGTATGACTTAGGTGGTGATGGGCTATCCGTGGTCGATACACCGCAAGGGTTTCAGAAGGTTGTTCCAACGGATGTGGATGGAGGGTTAGGGCTCGTCGAATTTACTTGCAAAAATTTCATCTACATGTGGTCACGGTCACGGCAAGCTGATGCTGATGATGATGGCATCGAAAGATGGGTGCGACACAATGTTGGGCAGCTTGAGACGTTGATCCCGGGGCCCCCACATCGTCGCTCAGTGTACCGACTTTGCAGAGGGAGCGGATATTATTTTCCTCAGCTTGGATAATTACATAGACATAGGAGCCTTCACACTCAATCTCAAGTCAAGGCAGGTGAGAAGGGTTGCCGAAAGACCGGGCTCTGACATCTTACCTTATATGAGCTTCTACACTCCAGGTCTTACTTGTGCCTTTCTTTAACTAATTCCACGCCTTACGCAGCATATTTCCTTTGCTGTGATCTGCATAAATTTATTCAAACGTATGGCAACATGTAATACTTGAGTTAGTAGCTAGCATAACGTATGAATAATGGTACCCGTGCTCGAGTCAGCACCAATGGGTTTGTGAAATTGGAAGCTTGCAGTTTCAAACACGCCAAGTTACTCACACGTCTTTAAACCTAGAGGCCTACACTGTAGCAGACAAGTTGTATATGTTTTGAGTAGTCATGATCTATATGAATATTCAATCAGATGAGCAAACTAATGTGATAATGATGCATATTTTCCTAAGTAAGAGAATATATGAAATTGAAAGCTTGCAATCTCATAAGAACCAAGATAACTATGTTTTTCTTTTTCTAGGTTCAAATTGTCAATAACAATTCTAGAAATTTTTTTATTGGTAAAAAGGATCTTGAAATTTGCTAGATATCTATAGTAATCTAATGATATATTATCCTTTTACTCACTCATGCACAAATACCAAGCTTTTTCTTATAATCATCCATACGTACAGTATACATACTCCTATCTCACGTATATGTGCAAACATCAATTGAGGTATGCCATGGTTGTAATTTTCTGTGTTGCATGGTATCATCTTTATTTGCAGATCTTGCTAAGGGCAAACTGTGTCACCACGATGAAGATGCAACGATCCATCAATCATAGTGTGCTACTGTTGGCTTCTTGATGATTAGAGCGTTTTATCTGAGATGTGTGGAGAGTTAAGGAGTAGGTCATCATATGGTTAATTAATATGTCTAGTTTTAAATTGTCCTGTTTAAGTAAGAAAAGAATCGGTCATTGTGATCGTATTCTCTCTATTATTTAACCAGGCAGTTTAAATATCAAAGTGGCAGATACCATGATCAATTAGTATATTTCTTCTTGCAATATTTTCATGATCCATTTTATATTTGTGATTATTTGTACGAATGCTCATTTGTGTGCATCAAGGCATTCCATGTGTTCGCAACGAATCGATGGTGTGGGCTGGACTCAGATTGAGCATCCCAGTACTCGCGTTCCTTGTCATCGCGTCAGTGGCGCTGCTTCACTGCCCAGTTCACCTGGATCCTAAAGAGGTTGGCGGCTGTGGGCATCGACGGGGTTGGAGACGTTCATCATGTCGCTGCCCGCGGTGATAATGTTTTAAAATTGTATTTAAAAATTCGCAATAAATAACTTATTACCCAAGTGGCTCCCTCCTCAATCTTTCACTATTTTTTGCACTTGTTTGCAATATACTGCCTCCTCTAGGTTTTGAACCCATGACCCCTTGCTTTGCTCACGACCCTTCTTTAACCACTCGTAGTCACTTGCGACGAGATAAGGGATGCACTACATTTATATTAACTTTTTTAAATCTTCTTTATTTTCTAGAGGCCAACCTTAAGTCCGATTGGACTGAACTTTTTAATGGTCATTCTATATATGCTCCTAGTTCAAGTAAAAATATCATAAAAATAATATAAAATAAAAAATGTCTTTTTAAGACCGACGCCAGCGGCTGGAGCAACGGAAGGAGCATGTCAGATTTTTTGAAATGGGCCTCCGAGGCGACGGCCCAGCAGGCGGAGCAACGCGTGGAGAAAAATTCCAGTTCAGCGCGGGCGGGCGGCCATGTGACATTGGCGCGGCCTATGGGAAATTTCCCCATCCTCTTTCGTTTCCCACGCGACGCCGTCGTGCAGTTGAAAGGAGGGGGAGCAGCGTGCGGCGGCGCGCGGGGGAGCAGGAGCAGCGGGCGGTGGCGCGCGGGGGGAGCAGGAGCAGCGGGCGGCGGCGCGTGGGTGCAGCAGCCGAGCAGGGGCGAGGGCGTGGGGGGAGCAGGAGAAGGGGCGGCGCGCGGGGGAAGCAGGAGCAGGGGGCGGCGACGCGCGGGGGAGCAGGGCCGGCGCGTGGGGACGAGCAGGGGCCAGCGCCGGAGGAGCAGGGGGCGGCGCGCAGGGGGAGCAGGAGCAGAGGGCGGCGGCGCGCGGGGGGAGCATCCGAGCAGGGGCGGCGGCGCGGGGGGGGAGCAGGAGAAGGGGCGGCGTCGCGGGGGGAGCAGGACAAGGGGCGGCGCCGCAGGGGAGAAGGAGCAGGGGGCGGCGGCGCCGCAGGGGGAGCAGGAGAAGGGGCGGCGCCGCGGGGGGAGCAGGAGAAGGGGCGGCGCCGCGGGGGGAGCAGGAGAAGGGGCGGCGCCGCGGGGGGAGCAGGAGAAGGGTCGGCGCCGCGGGGGGAGCAGGAGAAGGGGCGGCCGCGCGGGGGAGCAGGAGAAGGTGCGGCGCGGGGGTGCATTGCAGGGCAGGGGCGGCTCCAATCCATGGCGCTCCGACTTTTTCGCAAGTTCGTCGCACGGGACGTGTACCCCGCCTATTCGTGCGACGATGACGACGAAGACTTGGCCGTCTTTGGTGACCCGATGGAGCTTTGTGTGCAACGCGAACCGAGGACAAGGAGAGGCTCCGTGACGGGTCGCCAAGTTGTGCTGCGAGGGCTACACGAAGGCGACGCCCGGCTTGGGCAAGACTACTTCAACGACATCCATGTTTACGACGACAAAGCGTTTAGAAGAAGGTTTGGGCTGCTTGTAAATATTGACCGGCCTTATTTTTTTACCAATAGCGTGTTGTAGCACTACATTGTTGGAGCACGTTGGTACGGCTCCAACGTTTTTACCAATAGCGTGTTGTAGCACTGCAATTAGAGTGTCTGTCTATGGTACGGCTTTTTGTATATCATCGCTTTTGTGATTATAAGACATGTACCAATAGTATCAAAACTTAAATGCCAATCGTTCGTTTGCATGTTTTCATTAGCTTGGTAATGTCTGAATATGCTACTGCCTCATCCAGACGTTTGGTGGTGAGATGATTTTTTATTTCTATTTACCTGCTTTGTGCAGACTTACACTTGCTGTACACAATATTTATGTAATGATTGACCGCATGCTTGTAGGTTCAGGATGACAAAGCGATTGTTCCACTGGATCACAACAACAATTGCTTCAAACTACTACTACTTCAGGCAAAACCCGGACGCAAGGGGTCTCCTAGGCTGCACCCCTAGGCAAAAGGTTACTGCTGCATTGAGGATGCTGGCCAACGGCAATTCAGCAGACGAGCTTGATGAGAAACTTAGGATGGGAAAGACTACAATTGCAGAAGCGACATAGAAATTTGCTTGGGCAATAATCCGCTTATTTGGTGATGAGTATCTCCGCCGTCCAAATGCTCAAGATGTTGCAAGGCTGCTGGAAATAGGTGAGAGGAGGGGCTTCCCTGGCATGCTTGGGAGTTTGGATTGCATGCACTGGCAATGGGACAAATGCCCTACTGGATGGCATGGCTTCTATAGTGGTCATTGTCAGCACCCCCACTGTCATTCTAGAGGACGTGGCTTCATCAGACCTCTGGATATGGCATGCCAATTTTGGCATCCCCGGATCGTGCAATGACATCAACGTGTTGCACCGCTCTCACTTGTTTGATGACCTGGCTCAAGGTAATGCCCCTCCTGTTAACTTCAGCGTCAATGGAAAATCATATGACATGGGTTACTACCTTGCTGATGGTATATACCCTGAGTGGGCTACCCTTGTGAAGGGCGTGCATTGTCCTATAACTGAAGAGCAAAAATTCTTTACACTCAAGCAAACAGAGTGCAGAAAAGATGTTGAAAGGGCATTTGGTGTACTTCAAGCTAGGTACAGGATTGTTGCCCAGCCAGCTCGGCTTTGGAAACCAAGTGTGCTCAAATCCGTCATGGAATGTTGCATAATTCTTCACAACATGACCATCGAAGATGAGAGGGAGTTCCCACTTCCAAGGTGGGAGGACTATGATGACGCTACCGATCCTAACCTTGGCATAGGAAGAAATATTCCCCCCATAGAGGAGTTGATAGCAAGGCACAAGCTCATCCAAAGCAAAACAACGCACCATCGACTTCGTGATGATTTGGTGGAGCATGTGTAGGCAAATTGTCGTCGACGCTCGAACTAATCGGGTGCACGATTATGGTACGTTAACTTTACTCAATGTTGTGCACGTAGCTCTATTTATATCATTTATATCCACCGTTACGATCACCCACTGATACGGTCTCTTGTACAGACCGGGCTTCGAGGCTTCCTCATGGAATTAATTTGCCGGTCAGGAAGCAAGGAAACAAGAAGCTATGATTTTGGCATCCCCGGATCGTGCAATGACATCAACGTGTTGCACCACTCTCACTTATTTTCTATAGAGCCTGTTTACCGTTATATTTCAGTATCAGATTTCCTCTACTATGGTCTCTATATTATTAGTATCTTGCTTTGTGTGTACTGATACCCCTACTTTTATATATTTCAGTATCAGATTTCCTCTACTATGATCTCTATATTATTAGTATCTTGCTTTGTGTGTACTGATACCCCTACTTTTATATATTCATTTTATTTATTTTTTAATAAAGTAAAGTGTCCTCAGCAAGCAAACGAGCATTTGTCTGAACTACATTATACCTTAAAAGTTGATCAGATATACTGGCAGAATTCTATTGTCCATGATAGCCTGTTGTGTGCTATTACTATAGTTTATAATTCGGAAAGTGAAATTATGGTTTTCTCTGTCATTTGTTGAATATGAGTGCTGCTATCCTATTCCCTGAATTCTGTCCATTCAGTTAGCCATATTACATCCCTGCTACCTGGGCAGCAATGGAAAAGTTATATGATGCTGGCAAAGCCCGTGCAATTGGTGTGAGTAACTTCTCATCAAAGAAATTGGGGGACTTGCTTGCTGTAGCTCCTGTACCTCCAGCTGTTGTTCAGGTGGAGTGTCATCCTGGCTGGCAGCAAACTAAGCTCCATAATTTCTGTCAGTCAACTGGTGTTCATGTTACTGTAAGTCTAATTACCTCATATATATCTATTTTTTAATCTGAAATTCTGAATACCTTGTGCATTTCTTTATCTCTAAAAGGCTGCAATGCTTTTGTGAAATACAAATTTGTTCTTGTTAATTTTATTCCACATGTGTTTTGCAGGCGTACTCGCCACTAGGTTCACCTGGTACAAGTTGGATGAATGGTAATGTCCTGAAAGAACCAGTAATCATCTCGATAGCTGAGAAACTTGGGAAAACACCTGCAGAAGTGGCTTTGCGTTGGAACATTCAGATGGGTCACAGTGTACTACCAAAGAGCACAAATGAAGAAAGGATAAAGCAAACCCTTGATGTTTACGATTGCTCTATTCCAGATGACTTTCTTGCAAAGTTCTCTGAGATTAAGCAGGTATATATGCGTGTGATACCCTTACAATATATTAATGAGGATAAATTACATTGGTATTTATTGATAATAATAAGACATATTTATAGGATAAGTTGATATTCAAGATTGCTCTGTTATGCTTTTCTTAAATTCATATGATTTGATTTTATCCTGATAAACAAACCCATGTGTAAATCTCGTCTACTGAGTCTGCTCACCTGGAGAATGCTAAATTTATAGTGAGTAGCATTTGTAGTTCTTTTTTAGCTTTCTTGCAGTTGGAAAACTGATGGTTCTGTGACAGGTTTCTGGTAAGGGTGCCTGCTCCTATTTTCCCCTTGATCACACTTGTGCAGAGTAACATATGCAGCTGCAATATTTACTATAAACATATTATTATAATTTTAATGTGATTATGTTTTAGTGAGATACTGCATTCCCTGTACACACCTATACGTACCAGCTGAAAGTCTGTGTTCAACAAGTGGCTATCATGTGCTGACACCAGTCTGGCTGGAGTACTGTTTTATTCACTCTCACTGGCAGTATTAGCTATACCTAGGGTGGAACCAAATCCACCACCATTGTCTAGTGATCATGATTGATTGCTACATAGGGCAATGCTATGTTTCCTTTGCTATATTGTTCAATATACACAGCTTCATGTCCCTATGGATCCACAGAAGACACTAAAAACTCATGTTGGCCCCTGTCATCAATCTTTTTTCTGGAACAATATATTGACAGGGGTGCTGATCATATATATAGCGCAATGTGCATTTTCATTGTTTCACGCAGCATGATTTGCTGCATAGGAGAAATTTCTAGACCGTTTTTCAACCAATGCAGTCCATTACTATCTTGGCATCATTTTCCCTTGAAGACCTTTTCATGCTGCAAGTATGAGCGTCTGATGATTTTAATTTGTGATCTTCAGGCTAGGCTTCTCAAAGGCAACTTCATTGTTAACCCTCAGAGTGTTTACAAGACCCATGAGGAGCTCTGGGACGGTGAACTGTAGGAAGGATACCATTGTTGATCCTGAGCAGGGAGCAGCATGCATTTGGGCCTGTCAGTCAGTTCGTATTTATCTCTGAATTTGGTAGTCAGGAATGAAGGTTCAGTTGCACGGAAGCTCCGATTCTATGCTGTTATTTCATTTTATATGCTAGTGACAAGTCCTCAGATGAGGCGAAATACTCTTGGGTGGATTTTTCAATAGTTTTATTTGCGATGTAACAGATCCTTTACAATAAGTAACAGATCATAGTGAGGTGTAACGTGGATAATGTTTTCGCTCTACCTTTGTGGGATCAACATTTTGGTGGTTAACGGGGCTTGCCTCTAGCTTCATATTTGAAACTGTATAATTGGCAAAGCTACAAGGAGAAGTAGTGGGGAATTTACAATAATTTTGGAGATAAATCAAAATAGAGTCGAAGAAATTTTGTAACAGTTGAGGTGCTAATCTTGGGGTTCCAATGAAAAGAAAGTGGACCAGATAATGCATCGTAATAAAGACTCTGCCTAGTTGAGGAAGTTTTGGTTATTATGATACGACATGCTTAGGAAATTATCAAATGCGCTTTCAGTGTGTGTTCCTGCCTGCGATTTGATACAGTACATAGGACAAAGCAAGTGCTGAAAATGGATGACATTTTTGCGGACTCGGACCATCTTGTGGATACTGGGCGGTTCGTCCAGACATAGACACATTAACAACATTTATTGGTACACAACAACCATTACGAAAATTTTTCCTAAACAATACAAACAAGCTCAGGTACAAGTTTCGGACAGTGTACAATACATAAAAAACGATGTTTCTCTACTCGCGGCAACACCTTTTATTAGGTCATACAGTACAAGACTACATAAAATTGAAACAACCATTGCGGACGAAGTAGGCAGCAGCAGGTCCGTGGCTTCAAGCGCCAAAGTCGTCGTCCATTTCCTGCTGATCGTCGTCAGCACGTGTCCTTGCAAGGATCGCCTTGATCTCCCGACGAAAGTACCTCCGCTGATATGGATCGAGCGCAGATAGATCCATTTTCATGATCCCATCTTCCCTTTTCTTCTCTTCCAAAGTGAGCTTCCGATCTTCGCGATCGTTGAAAGCAGTAGCCCACTCCACCTCCGCCACAATTTGTTTTCCTTTGTGGTCTGTCATTTTTTGAAGGACTTCCACGTAAGCGGAAGCTGTGGAAGATGACTGCAGCTCACTGCTCCTTCTCTTCTTCGCAGAATCTCGGCCAATTGGACGACTGTCATTTGCATCTTCTTCAGGGAAGCCAAGGTCTACAAGATCAGGCGCAGACTCTTCACCATTGTTGTCCGCGTCTTTTCCTTTCGCCCCCACAAGGTCCAGCCACTTCCTTTGGCCACGAAGTGATTCCCAGCAATGCATGAATGCGAATGGCTTCCCAACAAGGGCATGGTACTGCTTCTTGGCATCTTCAATCTGTAACAACCGAAAACAGCTATATGAGACACCATCTGTACCAAAGCAGCATGATCACTCTATCTTCTTCCGTCTTGCCGGATTGATTTTTCCTGTCTTGTTCAGCTTTGTAGCCACAAATCTTGCAGTATCTTTTTGGATAGTTCCCCAGCGCTTCCAGATGGACTGTGGCGGCCTCTGTCTCTCTACTGGGGTGTTTGAATATAGGAACTTGTGCACACGGTCCCAATAAGCTTCACTACTCTGATTCACACCGACAATGGGATCTTTGGACACATTTATGAAGGCAGAACATATAGCTTTGTCCTCAGCAATTGTGAAGTTGCTGGTTCGACTTTTCACTTGGGTAGGGCTGTTGTCAAAGTTTGGAGTAGGTGGCATGGCGGGGAAGCCAATGGGTGGACGCAGCTGAGCATGCAAAGTGGCAAGGCTGGCAGCGCGTGGTGGCCATGAAGCTGGGGACGACTCAAGGTCTATATACGCGGGCGCTGAAAAATATGCAGGTTGGGCAGCTTGGGCAACTTGGGCAGCATAGGTAGCTTGTAGAAAAGCAACAAATTGAGGGTCGGCCATAGCACTTGGGTCCAAGGAGCCATAATTTGGGGGCTTCGCGGTGCCCTGGCTCGAGTGGGGTGGAAGGTTATTCCTTGGATCGGCCATCCGCTTGACTGGGGTTCTCGGGTACCTACATTGCCTACAACATATGGTTACAGAAAGAAATACATGCTCACTTTAAAATCAAGACCACCTATCATTTAGCTCACTTAAACACTAGCTAAACAGCTTTGTTGGTATCCTTCAGTTTTTGTATAGGAAAAATGATGATCTCATTTCTCATTTGAGATATGTGAGCAAAATAATAGTTTAGTGTCACAACGTGAATGGGAAACAAAAAAAACAGTGTGATCATTCTGGTCCAAGAATTAGGGTGCAACATCACCAGACCAGAAAACAGAAATTATTTTCAAGTCTACCAGCACTCATGAGGGACCAAATACAGAAGCAGCCCGACTGCAATTGCTAGCACATCTGGACATGCACATATACTCATTTGTTTAGAACAGAATGTTAAAAGGAGCATATATACACATCTGAACATGATTTTTAGAACAGAAGGAATTCACGCACGAATGTTAAGCAAAAACCTAGTTGATAAGAGATATGAAAAAAGGAGCATACTTTTCATTCGTTTATACACTGGGTTGGGGGTGGAAGCATGGGGGGATGGACCAACTTACCAAAGGACAGAAACATTCCACTGAGCTACATTGACCACAATCATATCCTTACTGTATACTCTTAACATTAATGTTGACAGATTATCATTTGCGTCATGTTGAATTCTAATAATTGCTTAATATCGGACTGCATTAGCATCATATATACTGCCATGCATCCACCATTCCCCCATCCCATGAACAACAGCAGACCCGATTAAACCGCTCTAACAAAATAATCAGTGTGTATTGTCCCTAATCTGTAACCGAACGGCTCGAAACAAACGAGGATATCACGAGATTTTGGGGCGAACAACCGAACGAACCCAACCAAACCGTAACCTAACGAATGATCCAAACCCTAACCAAAGCTATGAGGAGATTTAGGGCCGACTCACCGGCGCGGGCGAGCGGAAGAGGAAGATGCGCTTGGTGGTGACGGCGGATCCGGGCTGACAGCGTCGTCCCCAACGTTCTCCGCTCGAGCTGCCTTCGCCTTGGCACCTCTCTGCGCGTCTCCTTCCCGGCGCCGCCTCCTGCTGGGTTCACCGGCCTTGGCACCTCTCTCCGCGTGTCCTTCCCGGCGCCGCCTCCTGCTGGGTTCACCGGGGGCGGATCTGCCTCCCCTCCCGTTCCTCGCTTCGGGAGTCGCCAGATCGGTAGTCCTCGTCGCCGCCGCCGCCGCCGCGTGCTACGGAACGGCGCTGGTTTCGTCGGTGGGGGGAGGAGGCAGACGGTTCGACTGGATATGGACGCCCAACCGCCCGCGCTGGACTGGTATTTTTCTCCACGCGTTGCTCCGCCTGCTGGGCCGTCGCCTCGGAGGCCCATTTCAAAAAAATCTGACATGCTCCTTCCGTTGCTCCAGCCGCTGGCGTCGGTCTAAGGACTGAAAATTCATTTAATCCATAAAAATAGCAAATCATTTAAAAAATTGAAACTCCTCTATGGAAATTTACCAACATTATAACACATGTAAAAAATATTTTCATATACTATGATCTAAAGTAATGTTTTAAGGTGCGTAAACCTCAAAATGTAACGCACTTCATTGTCTTTGGTCCAACCGCTGCGACTATATGTAGCCCGCATGACAAAATTGCGAGTTATCGTCGGAAACAGTCTCATGTGTGGCCTGTGGGTTCATTTCAGCCCAATAAATTTTTGGCTTGCTATGGATGCTGTACAGAATGGTCAAGCCATTCCTCTGGCTCCAAGCCTGATGGAAGGTATAGCTGTTGCTTTTTGCAATTTCTTGCGTCAGTAGTTTTGATTCTGTGCAACTGTTGCTCTATAGCTGTTTTCTAATTGGACTCTGCTAGCAACGTGGTTTGTTTCGTATATAAAAAAAAACCTGTACTACACACAGAAAACTAAGTCATGCACCCACCATGATGAACAGGATTTGGTCCTCAGTTTAGGGGAAATTATGGAACTACATATACATGGTGTGTAACAATGATGATGCACCAACGAAACTATAGGTTACAGCATGTTCAAAGTAGGGTGAGTTGCATTACTAGGTCCAGAGCACTTGCGGTTAGGGATATAATCTAGAAAAGCTAAGCATTTCATTAATTTTGTTTCAACTATTACCTTGAGTGTGATGCTAACTGTTCCATTCACGGACGATAATGTTCTTGGTTTTATTCCTCTGGCAGTGGACAACTCTGCTGCTGAAGACCCAGTGGAAGGGCCAAATTCAAAGCGGAAGCGTTTGCTGTCTGCGAAGGGGCTTGAGTTGCAGTTGTCTGACGAAGGCAGAACGCCAGCAACAAAGAACAGGTCCGATGGCAAGTCCCCAAAATCCAGTGCCAAGGAGATGGAATCTGCCTGGAAACAGCTCCGCCTTTGATGATGAAGCTACCGAGGACGACAATATTAACATTGACAGCTAGTG
Source organism: Panicum hallii (assembly GCF_002211085.1). Classification (NCBI taxonomy): domain Eukaryota; kingdom Viridiplantae; phylum Streptophyta; class Magnoliopsida; order Poales; family Poaceae; genus Panicum; species Panicum hallii. Next base: position 50,529,961 of record NC_038046.1, read on the forward strand.
TTTCCAACTGAGGGCAATAGGCGTGGGAATATAAAATGCTGTCCTGTATCCCACTGAAAGGAAACGAATTGTCGTATGCTGAGACAGGATGAATGTATCTAGTATCAGTGGTATTGACTGTAAGTTGATCTAGATAAGTACTGTTGTATGCCGAGACAAGATAAGCGTGTCTGGTATCATTGTCATTGACAGTAAGTTGATATATGCTGCACCCATAGATATTCGATCTGTTGCCTAGTTTTTTTTTCAAGATGTTAAGATTTATTCCTTGATGCTGGAGATATATTGGTGGATGCTGATATGGTTGAACGAACGGATGTTGCACATGTGGTTGTATATGATTTGCGTCGTGCTTGTTATAGCTATCAACAGGAAACATATGAATCGCAGATTTGTTTGGTCTACGGAACCAATGTCTAATATATATGCTGTGATGGGTTGCAAGACAGGCACAAGCAATCACCCGACAGGTGAGCAGTGTGTTCCTGATGGATCACTCAGTATGCTTTCTTATATGTTGTTAAGTGTTAGAAGTTGAAAGGAAACTTTAAATGAATTTGATAGCGAATGGCAATGCTATTTTTTGCATAACTACCAACATGATTCTCGTTGCTCCTAGATTATTAATGTTGCCAATGTTTGACAAAATGGTCTAAGGTTAGATGATCAGAATCTTTGCAATTTGGAAGCCCAAGGCAACCTTGTGACTGAGTTGTGGCTTGTCTAAAATGTCATAGTGGGGGCATCACGTTGCACTGGAGCCTTTTAAAGGCCCAAACTGTCACCACACATCATCTCCTGATGTGATGGCCTTTATGCAGATTCAGAACAAAAATATTGACTTATGGGTTGCCCATGCAGCCATGCACCCATCCAGCTGCAGGGCTCGATTATTGCAGAGTGGATTCAGAAAAAGAAAAGGAAAAGCAGTTGGCACCACCACATCTATGCTTGAGATTCTAGATCATGTAAATGGAATAATCAGGTAACAGAGAAACAAATGAATGGGACATGAAAGGTACCCTTCAGTTTTAGGTTCGACCTGTATGGCTTGTGTGGAGTATTGTTTGACCAGCTGATGGTATACTGGGAATCAAATGGTTTTTGTATCCTACATCAAAGTTCAATGTATCGCAACTGCGTGAGACTTCTGTTATGTATCATGTACCATGTGTTCATGTACTTCTGTAATCAGTCAACACACCGAGCACACTCTATTGATTGGAAATTCTGTTTGATATACTCTGGTTTATATGAACTTCATGTGCTACAATGATTTCAGAAACAAGAAAATACTCCCTCCATTCCAAATTATAGGTCATTTTAGCAAATTTAGATGCATAATTTTTCTATAGATCTAGACACTGTATATCTAGATGCATTGCAAAATCTATGCATATAGATTTGCGAAAACGATCTGCATTTTGAAATGGAGGGAGTATGAAGCATCAGATGCAAGGTTAATTATTAGCTCTGTTGCAACTGTGTTGTTTTACAGCTCACTCCAACTTAACCAGTTGAGCTCAACACTGTCTTGTCTGTGTAAAAAGTGATAGCTCGTGTTGTTCTGTCGTCACTCTGCAGGGAAGTACCCAAAGTTTGTACAATTGCTTCAGGCCTTCACACGACGGTAATGTTGGTTCACCAAACTGTCAGGGGAGTGTCCTCATACATTTTCAGTAAGACTCTTAAGACTGATGAAAAAGCGTTCAGAGAGCACAGCATTGGCACACACTCAGCTAAAGATTGTTGTAGAGGCAGAGCTACCGTATCTGTTACTGTTCCTACTGCAGGCTTTCAGTGGACATTGGCATATTTGAAAGAGTTTGTGATTGCGCAGTCATTGAAACCTCAGTTAAAAGGTTTTCGCGGAATCTGCAGTGGGAAAAGACACTCTTCTGCCACCTAATTAATTTACAAGAATTTCCCATTCTAACACCAATTCTATGGCCAGCTGATTCATGGACTTGTCTCTGATGTATAATCATATCGATGGTGATTTTAACTGGCAAGATCGAGTTTCCCATTCCAAAATTGATGGTTGATGGACTGTTTGCATTTTGCAGAATCTGAAACCGGTCAGGCATTTTGGAGGTTCCTAACATTTTATCAACCTAGCTAACAAGTTCATTTGGAAGTACTACAGTTTTATCAACCGGAGTTAATCCGAAGTAAGTTCAGTGGCCCTGCTCCGGATATCGCTGAGAGTAATTGCTGTTAGTTCTTCGTACAACTGTACAAGCATGGCATGTTGACAGTTGAAGCCACTCTGAACTTCTGATGCAGAGCAAAACTCCCTACCGTGGCCGTGCTCTGCTTCGTGTCCTACTACCTCCTCGCAGCACGGATGCCGGCCGCGCCTGAAGGTGTCTCAGGAGCTCATCGCCTCGTTTCTTCACCATCCGGTGGCCAGGCCATGGACTTCTCCACCCACCAGGCCACCACGCACGACGCGCGTAGGCTAGCGCACCGCGTTTGTGATGAGATGCCGTGGTCGCTGGCCACAGGCCGCAGGCGAACGCGCACCTGGCGCACCGCCGAGCTCGTGAGTGTTGCATTCGTGCGCGGGTTCCGACGCGGGGTGGCGGAGGGTGCCTCTACGCCGTTCTTAGCGCGTGTTCCAGGGCAGTTGTCCTCTTCCTGAACTCGCTTGCCGGCTCTCGGCTCGCCGGCGGGTGGCGTTGCCGTGCCGTCGCACACAGCGACCTGCAGCGGGTGGCTCTGGGCACGAGAGATCCATCCAATTCGTGTCCCACACAGTCAGGTTTGAGCAACAGACATCCGACAAGAACGCGCATGGCGCTGCTGCGCCGGCCGGCCGGCCTCGCCGCCGCCCTCCGGCAATCTCGCTGCCTCAGTCATGCGTGCGTGCACGCGCTGGCGATCTACACATGGAACGTCTTGCCTGCTCCTTTTTCTCCTGGCAGATTGGATTCTGCGTTCTTGTTCTCTTGGACCTCGTGAATGCGCCGGCGTGTTGGATATTGCCTGCCATATTGGGTGAAAGTCGCCATGGCGCGTTTAGAGCCGGAGATGAACACATGCACAGGATCGATCGAGTTCGCTGCACACGCCGGAGGAGAAGATGTATGTGTTCCTACATACGGTCGGCACGTCAACATATTGATCTGCTCGACGTGAATGCCGGTGGTCACAGCACTACTGTCGTCTGTACTGTGCCGATCGATACACTCGTTGTGATCTGACTGGTCACACCAGAAGAAGAACATTGGGACAATCTTCATAGTTTTGGCACTGAATAATGGTTTTTCTCAAATCCATTATGTTCCAAGCAGCAGGAGGGACATTGTAGACTTGTAGTAGCAAGGAATGCCTCAAGTTTCTCTCTCTAGAACCAGCCGTTATTCAAGTGTTCTTACAGTGCCAGTTATTTAAGTGATGTTGCAGTCATGAAGTTTCTCACCGTCTGTGTTCTGTCTAAAGACAGTTTCTCTGCAAGGTCCTCCACATCTGAAAGCTGTACTCCTCTTTATGCCACATGGATTCAGACATAAAGGGAAAAGCAGTTGGCACCACCACAGCTATGCCTGAAATTCTAGATCATGTAAATGGAACAATCAGGGTAACAGAGAAACAAAAGAATGGAACAGGAAATAGTCTGAGGAGCATATGCGCATAACAGAGGACAAATCTGTCAACAGGTAGGATTTTGGTCAAATTCTCCAAACACAAGGGCAAGATGAAGCAGCTAGCTGTACAGGATTAAGGTTGCAAAGCTAACAATTTTGTTGTCAATTGGTCTTTATAATAAAGAATTATAAAGTGTCAGAAACAAATTTCCCATTCTAACATCGATGATTGAATGGTTGATGGACTGTTTTGCAGAATCTGAACCTGGTCAGCAGGGTATTCCTAGATTCTAGTTTATCAACCAAAGAAGTTAATCTCAAGTTCAGTCGCTTCTGGAACAATTGCTGTTACTTTGGACTTCGGACAATCATGACACATCATGGTTCATGGATGGGGAGAACCACTCTGAAGCAGAACAGAGCATTCAGGGCTTCATGTCTTTCCTCCTCACAGCGTGGACGCGCCCGGCGATGACTCACCTCGGAGCACACGCCGTGCGATGGAACGCGCGCACGCTCCTGGCGCGCCGCCTCCATGTACGATGTGTACTTCTAGTGATTTTTCTCTGCTTCCCTCGAACAGAACAGTTTTGTTCGTATATATACGGACCGAAGTGTTGGCAAGCAGTGCTCGTGCCAGACTGGGGAAAATGGACGAGGGGATCAGAGTTACCGAATTAGGGCCTAACACCTCAAACAAATCAATATCAGAATGTCAAAGTGATGTACTTTTCTGATCTCACAGTATGTTTTCAGATTCGGTTTAAAAGCAACTTGAAAATATGGATTCATACTTGATGGACTCATATTCGTCTTGTAGCGCTGTTGTTTGTCACCAAAAGCAGAGGTAGCTTTTGTTGTTTTGGCACATTACTTTTTCTCCCCAGAAAAACATTGATGTGTCCTCGGAGGGGTCCAAGGAGAGGACTTTTACTGTGCGCTCCAAGGAGAGGACTTTTACGGCGCACAATACAACCATAAGAACTTGTACATAAACATCGGACGGTCGAGATTTATCTGTACCACTGAAACATCAATTGGTAGTATGAGATAGTATATGTAGTATAAGAGTAATATAGGAAAGATAATTATTGATACCCGTTCATTTATATTACTATGTTCGTGCCTGTGCGTCGCTACGGGCGATAAAACTTTTTTAACGCAATACCAAACATTCTTGAGGAAAATAATATAGGCAATATTTGCAAGAGGGATATCAATTCAGAATTCAATTTAAATTCTCTTACATTCTTGTTGGCAACAAATTGAGCATATCATCCTCGGTAGTGCTGACCAGTTAAAAGAAGAGACTAAACACATTAGCTAGCTGCAGCCTCAAGTTCAGTGAGGCACGTTACAGGGCTCTTGGCAGTGGCATCGACACCACAACAAATAGTTCAATTGTGCACAAAGCACTGCCTAAGTTCGATTTGTGATGGTTTCATGTACAAAGCTTATGCTATGATATTGTCCCAAGCAGGAATTCAGACCTTGAGGTTTCAGTCAGCTGCATCAGACAGGAACCAGATCGATGCGGATCACAGCCGATTCTGCGGATTAGCGGATGCGCTCCTACTGACGCACCAGCCAAGTCGTGTGTTGTCTGAATATTGCTCATTCAGAGTTCCCAACAATATAAAATTTAGAAATTTGAAACTAACATCAGCCTGCCTCAATTTGGCTTCAAATTCGGATTTCTGGCAACTCTCCCTCTCCTACAGCATCACCTTTTTAAGTTTTTCCTCTGGTATATGCAGTATCAGACACGTAATAAGATTAAAAAGTCAAATATATTACGAGGATAATTCTTGCAGAATTCCAAAATTATAAAGAGTGATTTAAGCTGACTTAGGTGAAGATTCTCCATTTAGTACATTCAACTTTGCAACCTTTGAAAAAGCCTAAGCATATAGAATTCTAACCAGATGTCAAAATCAATATTCTATATTTTCTAGGAGGAGGAACAAAAGAATATTTACTTGTAAACACCATATTATATAAACAAAAAGGTTAATCTAAAAGGTAAATATTTACTAAAGAACTTTGCAAATTGCAAATAGAATAGATATTAATCTAAAAGGTTAGTTAGTGTAACAATATTTACTTGTAAACACCATATGACATAATCAAACCAAAAACAAAAGAATTGCTCACAAATGTAAATTACTCACCATGGCTGCTAGTTGCTAGGTATGTCATGTCTTTCAAAGAGTATAAAAAATTGCAGATTCCTTGTAGAGTAATATGCATTCATCTGTTCTGCCACTTTTAAGTCACAAAAAGAAGTTGTTCCTGTAGCTTACCTGTGGGCATTACAACCTGAATATTGTAGCCACCATAGAATTTCCTGAAAGAAATCATTACCAACTGTTGTGTTATAGGAAACTTATAATTCATAGTATCAATAGAAACATATAGTGCAAAGATCCCCATTTTCTATAATGCAAATATTCCAAATTGAAATCACCAGCTTTATCTTGAGTTTGCTAGAAATTTATCTAAGTAACAAGTTATGTGTGCTGCCGATTTATATTTTATCATAGATAGAAAATCTAAGTAATTAATAATTATAAATCAAATGCTCACAGTAGCTCAAGATTGCCACATTGTTGGCCACAGGGCCAGGAACAGATCTTAATTGTTGGCCACAGGACCAGGAACAGATCTTACTTTTTCAAGCTATAAAGCACATATTTTTCACTTAAGATATCAAACTTCTATTGTGTAACAGTAAAATAAAATTTTGATGTATCTACTTCAATAACTTGAATACTTGCTCCATGGATCTCATTTTTAGGCACTCGATGAATGAATGCACTTCTATTAATATTTTAAAATCAATAAAATATTAAAATGCAGCAGACTTTAGTAACAGAACTTGGAAAATAAAAGAGAAACAATTATAGTTTACAGGCTGTAGAAAACAAATAAGAAATTTTTTAAAAACTTACCGAGACATCAGTGCATGCAGATATGTGGTGCTCACTATATCTCACATCAGAAATGGCACAGATGAAACAAAAAACTCTAGAGACTTGACAAAATTGCAAACACTAAAAATTCGCTCGGTGCCTTATATATGCTGATGATATCTAGGGACTGACAACAATATTTTTAGTATAGCTTAAACTAAGGAGAGTTGCATCAAAAAACATAAATTCCCTTCTGACAGATGCATGATTTCACAGAAACTATTCTAATTTTTTTATTCCTACGTAGGTAAAATCTATCGATTCATTCATAATTAGCCTGTGGGTTGAAGAAACAAACTGAAGTAAGGTGGAGGCAATGTTAATTGGTAGTACCTTTGAGCAACCTAACGTTTTTGCACCTCTGTGATCTCATAGTGGGACAAGAGCACAAGAGATTAGATGGGATGAGGAGTTGCACGGGCCTGTACTCAAGTAAGGTGGAGACAAGATGAAATAGTAATGAAAGAAACTACAAGATGAAATAGTAAGGAGCACATAGATCACTTCAGCCATTACTCCTCCCATGTAAACAAAAATTGACATTTTGCACACTAATGCAATCACTATTTGACATCATACATACAGATCCTAATATAATATCATACTATTTATTCATCTAGGCCTGAAATACTAAGTTCATATCGTCCTCAGCCCTAAAGAATAATTGTAGTTTTAATACTACCTAAACATTCTTATAAGGAAAAAAACTAGAAACATTGGATCAGTTTGTTTACATAAGATTCACAAGTTAGAGCTCTTCAAGGAAGCAGGGTGCTTTGCTCCTACTTCGCAAAATATGTGATGACATCTACGTTAGGAGGCGTTAGGATCAGCCATTGTGTGATCTTTGTAGATTACGTGACCTTGAAGCTGTGCGATCAAATATGTCTGTTGTTGATTAGAGTTGGTTGTGCCACCGAAGATAACCATTTTGGAGTACTGCTTCTGCCATGAACTGTGTGCCGAACAAGCTATAAATTTAAGTTCTTGTATACCTGGATGTTTTATTGGTTTGGTGAGGGGAAAGTGTTTAGTTGGCTAAGCAGCTAATCCAACTTATGGGGATAGTTTTGGATATGCTGTCGATGCTGTGGACCACGTCGATAGCAATGCCCCAACTACGATCCCTGCAGACACTAAATCATAGGAGGCTGAAACCGGTATGATTCTTTTTGTCCAAAGTACAAGTACTCATTAGTCTTAATCTGTACTCTCTAATTCTTTAGCGATTCAATATATTTTGTACTCTCTAATTCTGTAGCAATTCAATATTGTCTGTACTCGTTAATCCAAAGCCTCCAAAGCACAAAGTAATCATGAACACATGCAACAAGAAAAGTTGTCAGATACGCATAGCTAACATAAATGTATGGTTTTTCTTTTGGTCTGTGACTGGAGTTTTCCTGTATACTTCAGAATTCAGATGCAAGTTTAACATGGTCTTTTTTTGTTTTGAGATCTGTTCAGACTTCAGCACAATGATATTGAGCGCGCGATTCCTCTCCTACGGGACAGATTTAGAAAGTGTGCATCTGAAGGAACCGCGGCAGATGTGGTTGGTGGCTTTGGTGCGTGCACATTTTCACTGGCAGAAGCAACCTCTGCATGGTAAAGAAAGAAAGGAAGAAAGAAAGAAAACCCAGCTGGAAAGTGGGTGAGCGATTCTGGCAGATTGATCATAGAAGAACCAGAGACAGTCATGCAATAGCAGCTCTGCAGGTGTGCGCTGAGGAGGTTTCCCAACCAGAGTTTGACGCCGGACGTTTCTTAAACAACACGATTTCCTCCCACTTGAACAGGGTGCGAGGGATCGTCGGTCGCTGGATCATATCCAGCTTTGAGCGCAAGCAACGATGCAGTTGCGGCAGAACGGACCCCCCGGAAAATGAGGCGCGGATTGCCCTGCGCCGCCGCACCTTCGCATATGCTACCGAGGTGCGGGTAGAGTAAATACCCGAAACTCTAAAGCATACCCGCATCCATGAAGTCTAACGGGTAAAATTTTATACCCGTACCAATACCCACAGGGTACTGGTCGGATTTCAGATACCCATCGGGTCTACTAATGATACCTGTTGGAGGAATTCTCCAGCCGGGTGGCGGAAAGCACCCGCCTAATCCTAGTTAAGGATGGGTTTGGAGGAGACTTATGAGCGCTCGATCGGTGGAGGGACACGAAGATTTTAGAGTGGTTCGGACCACCGGAGCGTAACACCCTACGTCCACTTGAGAGTTGTATTGGCTGCGTGAGCCTGAATGGAAGGCAGCATAAGCTTGTGTGTGTGCAACCTATCTTCTAACGAGTGCACTCTCCCTTTTATAGTCCAAGGGGAGTGCTTACACTGAGCGGGGCCCCGACAGGTGGGCCCGGCCAACAGGAGCTGTTCTATGAGAGGTATGGAGGTCATCTCCTCGAGCTCCTCTCCGTAGTCTTCTCGATCGAGAAGTTGATGTGCGTATCTTTAGCCAGGATATGGCCGTGTACAGCCTTATCTTTTACAGTGTCCGGCGTCAGCGTTGCATAACAGTGAAGCCGTGCTGTCACTGTTACGATGGGACCTCCCGTCAGGCGGTGAAGCAGCGCTGACCCGTTGCGTGTGCACTGTTACAGCGCACGCCTTGGCTTTGCCTATTACAGACCATCATCACGCGCGCAGCGCCGTGACGGGACTGTACACAGTCCGCGCACTGTGCACGGTGATACGACGCGCCGCCTTCAGATCAGGCAGGCTTACCGTGGTGTCAGCCTACCTGCCCCGTGTGTCAGTGGCAGGCCGCTCTTTTTGACTTGGGCGCGCCCAGCCCAGCTACCGCATTAAATGCTGGTAGGTGGAGAGGTGATCCGCAAGGAGCCTCCAGCATGCGGCAGGGCCAGCCCCGATCCCTCCGCAGGACGGCACCTGGCAGCGCCGGACCCCTTCCCGGGGGGAGGGGGGTCCGGGCCCCCAAGGCCGGTCGGAGCGGGCTGGCCTGCGATGGGCGGACCATCATACGTGGCACCCCCGGACCTCCCTGAGGAGGCCGGGTCCACGGAAGCTACCTGAGGGCTCTTCCAACCTTCCTGGGGACGCGGAGACCCCTGACCCGGGGCAGCACGGGGAGGGTCCGGAGACCACGGTCCCGGCTGTCAGGCCCTGGTCGTATGCCGCGCCCCCCAGAAGGCGAGGGGGAGATTACGCATTCGTGAGTTCTTAAGGGCCGGGACACCCTAGCAAGAGGTACCCCTGCCTGTATGTACCGACAGAGGCCCCGGGCCCACCTCGGGAGAGGGATGAACCCGCAGGTGGGGCCAGACCCCAGCACCGCGCCGGGTGGACAGCTTGCTCCCGCCGGGAAAGGGCATGTAAGTCTTTTTCCGCCAGAGCGGGAACCCCAAAGGGCCCGTCCCCCGCCCACGCCGCGCGCGTCAGGCGGTTCAGATTCTTGTCTTATTCGAGCCCGTCGCGTGGCTCGGGCGGTTCGGATTCCGCCTTTTTTCCTCAATTCTCCAGCACCCTCGTCGCTGACTGGCGGGCCCGGGCCCACCGGTCATAGGGTGTGAGAGGAGGGAAGGCAAGTGCAGGCAACCGTTCGACTTCTTCCCGGTTGCCGCGGAGCGCAGGGAGGGAAAAGCTTTTTGCATAAAAGGTAGGCGCCGAAGGGAACGGCTACCTTTTCGCTTTTGCCAACAACAGACGCCGTAGCGCCCCTTCGTCTCCGCATCCCTTCTCGTGATCGGTTTCCTTGCGCTCGGCTCCCTTCTCTTCCCTCCTCTTTTGCAATCCACTCCCAACAATCACCAAGGCTTCGCTTCCTTTCCCGCGCCGCTTCCAGAGCCAGGATCAGTTGGACGCGGTGCGGCGCCTTCTGGGGTGGACCGCGCCGGCGTACGCCGGGAAGGTCAGGGCCGGCAAGATTCCCCTCCGCGACCTTGCCGCGGGGGAGTTCGTCCTTTTCAATTCGTACATTATGTGCGGGTTGGTTCCTCCGATCTCCTCCTTCTTCCTCCTGCTCCTGGAGGAGTTCGGCCTCCAACTTCATCATCTCACCCCCCACTCCGTCCTCCTCGTGGCGGTCTTTGCCCACCTTATGGAGATGTTCGTGGGGGTGCGCCCCTGCACCACTATCTTCAAACATTTCTACTCCCTGGTTGGGACCGGGAAGAAGCGCGGCGAGATTGGAGCTTATTACTTCCAGCTCCAGCACGGGATGGCGGGCTCCTACATCGCCGCCTTCTCCAGCTCCAAGTGGGAGGACTGGCGTGAAGGCTGGGTCAATGCGGCAGTCGAGCCCCACGACCGTCTGGAGCTGCCAACAGAGGGTCCCTAGAGCGACCGGAGCACATGGAAGGCCAGGCCAACGAAACCAGCGGAGCTCGACCCGGTGCTGTACCGGATCAAGAAGCTGGCAAGGAGCGGCCTGACTTCCATGATGGTGCTGGGCGACTTCCTGAAGCGGCGGATCGCCCCCTGCAGCAGCGGTCCCGGATGGCCTACGTGTACATGGGGCTAAATGACTGCTGCAGGATCGCGCGCGGGCCCGGCGGCAACTTCACCAGGGCGGAGCTGGAGGCGGCGGTCCGGGCGATGACCGGCGAGGTGTTCGTTCCCGAGTCCCTGGTCCTCCCGAGCGGGGTGAAGGCCCTGTGCGAGGACTAGGCACTGCGGTCATCGGTCCTGGCGTTGATGCCGACCCTGGACGAGGGCGGCCTGGCGGTCCGGCAACTGGGGGGCGACCCCAACCGCGGGCTCCAGATCCCTGGCGCCACGCCGGACCGCCAGCAACGCACCAACGAGGGTCCCGGAGAGCCGGAGCCCAGAGGTCCGGCCCCCAGCGGGAAATGGAAGGAGAAGGTGCCGGTGCCAGAGCACCGGCAGAAGGATAATGCGGGTGCCGCCCCGGCCCGAGGAAGCGACAAGGCCAGGGGGTAGTACCCGCACGAAGCAGCCAAGCCGAAGGGAGCAAATCCCGAAGGCTCCAGCGAGGCGACGGCTCCTTGGTCGGGGAGCCGGCGCCCAAACGCCAGAAAACGGCGGGGGTGGAGGAGCCGAGCGGGGCTCCACCACCTCCGCCCCAATGCAGGCAGGCGGAGAGGGAACCGAAGGAAGCGCGACGGCCTCCTCCGAGACAACTGACTCCTCCGCCACCACCACCAGAACGGCGGCCAGCGACACCACCACCGTCCGAGGTCAGGCCACAATCCCCATCGCCGCCGCCAGGAGGCTCAATGGCCGGGGACGCCCCCCAAAGGTCCGGGGGGTCCTCGGCAGGGAGGAAGGTCCCCCCAGCCGCCCGGGGCAGATGGGAGTGGTGCGACTTCCCGTAAGTAGTTTTGTCAAGGTTTTTCATTTCCTTTCTTGGCTTCTGGTCCGTAACCATACAGGTGATATGGCAGGCCGCAATCTTCAGACGCACCAACTGGGGGATCCGGCCCCCAGCCAGCGCCGGGACCCTCGGCGCCGTCCCCAGCAGGTCTCCTGCCAGAGACAGCTCCAAAAGTCCCCGGACCCATGGGCCCGGAGCCGGAGGCCACCACACCGCCACGACCCGAAGCTGCCCCCCAGGAGCAGGGCACCAGGCCCGCTGCGACGACCGAGGCATCGGCGACAGAGCCGAGTGTCGAGGTCGGGCCCTCTCCAGCTGAGCTAGCAGCAGAGGGGACCGCTGCCACGACGGAGGCTGCAGCGCCAGGGGTAGCGGAGGTGGTGGAGGTCGCGGCGCCGGAGGCAGCGGAGGTGGCTGCACCGGGGGCGACAGAGGCAGCGGCACCGGAGGCAGCAGAGACAGCGGCACCGGAGGTCGCCGAAGTTGCCAGCTACGCCGCCCCACTGGCAGAGGAGGAGGAACCGGAGGTGGTGCTGGGAAGGCGCCTCCTCCCAAGTACGGCGGAGATCCCCCTCCCCCGGCTCATTGCCAAATGCCAGCAAGCTCAACAGGAGCTAGAGGTTGGCATGCGCCGGGAGTGGGAGAAGCTGGAGGCGGAGCGCCAGCGGCTCTCCGACTGGGAGGTTCGCCTGGGCGACCGCATCAACTCCGTCTCTGCCCGCTACGCCGAGGAGCGCGCCAAGCTCGTGCAGGGGCGCGAGCTTCTGCAGGAGGAGCTGGAGCAAGCTCGCGTCCGAGAGGCGGCGGCGCTCCAACGGGAGAAGGCGGCCACGCGGCGGGAAGCAGAGGCCCTCGAGGGGCTGATCGCTGTGGAGGAGATGAAGCAGGCGGTGGCAGACAGGAAGGCGTCGGCAGCGGTCGAGGCGGAAAAGTCCGCCCTCGCAGATTTGGCGGCGGCGGCAGCAAAGAAAGAAGAATGGCTGGCCGCCCGCGAAGTAGAAGAGGTGGCCCGGCTTCAGGAGCTCCAGAAGCGGGAAGAGGCCGTGGAGGAGGAGCTGGCAGCCGGGAACCGGAGGCTCCAGGAACGCGAGGCAGCGCTCCAGGAGAGGGAGGCCAAGGTGGAGGGGCTCCTGGCAGAGCAGCGCGCCGGCTCCGGCCGGTTAACAAGATGGGTCGGCACGGTGAACCCTCTGCTAGAGGCACTCGGAGCCAACCCCATCTAGGTACCGGAGGCTCCTTCGCCATTTGGCGCCGCACTCCAACTGCTGGACTCCACCGCCAGGCGGCTACAGGATGCGGAGGCCGGGATGCAGGACCTCCTGGAGACAGAGGGGCGAATAGTTGCTCAGGGGATGGCTGAATACATCCTCACCAGTTTCCGGAGCCATGACCCCTCCATCCAGCTGACTCCTGTCTTGGTCGGACCCCTCCGGATGACAGCGGCCGCCACGCGAGAGAGGGTCCAGGAGGCGGTGGACATGGTCACGGCCCGCCTCCGGTGACGTCCCGAACCTGCAGAGAGTGGGAGTGCCTCCGGACCACCAGAGCAGTAGTGCTAGTATCTTTTTGTTATTTCTTTTGTAACATAACTTTTGTTATTGTAAGATAGCTTTAAAATTTTGTGCACATTATTAGTAATGCGTTTAAGTATTTGATGTGTCTACTTTTCGCGAAAAACTTAGCTTTTTTCCTGATTGTCGATCTGCAAAGTGCTGTTGGGCACACCGAGGTCCCGTGGCCCCCTGTGAGATAGTCGCGATAGGTCGGGACTAGCTGCCATAAAACTGAGGTCCTGCACATGACTTAGGATCGACGTTTAGTAGACGTCCCCACGGGTTCTCAGTCTGGCCAGCGAAGGCCTCCTAAGTTGCGTAGCAAGCCAGAGCACTAGGACCTGCGTTCGGGGATTAAAAGGGGTCCCGGCCCCCGGGTCCACGGTTCAAGGTACGACGGTACCCACCCTAGGGGGGCAGAGTGTGTAGGCTTAGGGTACGGAACCAGGCTAAGCGGCTAGACAACCCTGGACCCCAGTAAAGGGCGAGCACGTCCCCCTGAAGCCAGTTCCCAGGGGTTCGATCCTTTCTCTCTTGCGAAACAGAGGTCCGAGGCAGAGACGTAGCGTAGCAACTCAAGGGAGGCTTTAGGCACAACACAGACGTGAAGAACATGTGGGGGGTTAGCGTAACAAGAAGCGAAAAAATATAGAATCGCATAGACTTCAAGGATGCATTTGAAAACAAATTTTCCCTTAATGAATTGGTACAGGAGAGTTGTGCGATTTATGCCAGGGGCCGGGTTTACGAGGGCGGACCTCTACCGTCCTGGTCTGCACGGCAATGCTACCAATTACAAAGGAAAAATTTTCTCTCAACCAGGTCCTAGGGATAGAACTTACGGAGGTGCTCAATGTTCCATGGATTGGGTAGTTGCATTCCATCCTCCGCAGCAAGACGAACAGATCCGGGTCGGCACACCTTTGTCACCTTGAAGGGCCCCTCCCAGCTGGGGGAGAGCTTGTGCATGCCCTCCCGGTTCAGGATTCGCCTTAGGACTAGGTCCCCGACCTGGAGCTCCCTACTTCGCACGAACCGTTGGTGGTAGCGCCGGAGCGCTTGGTTGTACCGTGCATTTCGGACTGCTGCTCGCCATCTGCGCTCGTCGACGAGGTCCACGTCTTGGCGACGCTGCTGTTCCTGCAAATCCTCATCAAAAGCCTGTACTCGGAGAGAGCCCATGGTGATCTCCGGGGGAAGGCACGCTTCGGCCCCGTAAACCAGGAAGAAAGGGGTTTCCCCTGTTGCGCGGCTGGGTGTGGTCCGGTTCCCCCATAACACACTCGGAAGCTCTTCAATCCACCTTACGCCATGATTCTCAAGATCACAGTAGGTCCGGATCTTGAGTCCTCTGAGGATCTCAGCGTTGGCCCGCTCAACTTGGCCATTGCTCCTGGGGTGCGCCACTGAGGCGAAACAGAGCTGAATACCCATATCCTCACAGTACTCCTGTAAGTATTGGCTCGTGAACTGAGTCCCATTGTCAGTAATGACCTGGTTCGGGACCCCGAACCGGCACACAATTGACCTGAGGAAAGCAGTTGCCGACGCCTTGGTGATGTTGACCACAGGGGTTGCCTCCGGCCATTTGGTGAACTTGTCAATGGCGACATAGAGGTACCGGTACCCGCCGACGGCCTTAGGGAAAGGTCCCAAGATATCCAACCCCCATACCGCAAAGGGCCAAGAGGGAGGAATCATCTGCAGCGCCTGAGCTGGAGTGTGTATCTGCTTTGCGTGGAACTGGCACGCTTTACAGGTCCTTACCAACTCAGCTGCATCCTGGAGTGTTGTCGGCCAGTAAAAGCCATGCCGGAAAGCTTTACCAACCAGCGTGCGGGATGAAGAATGACTTCCGCACTCGCCTCCATGGATCTCCGCAAGCAAGTCGCGACCCTCTTCCTGAGTGATGCACCGCATGAGGACGCCGTTGGCACCACGGCGGTAGAGATCCCCTTCTACCACTGTGTATCGCTTAGCCATCCGGACAATGCGCTCAGCAGATGCTTGATCTTCAGGAAGGTAATTATCTTTCACGTAGTACCGGACCTTAGAGATCCATGCATCGGGACCTTCCTGAGAAACTGGGCGTGGCACCCTGAGGTCTTCGGGTCCCTCAAGGGAGCACACGACCCTTGGCGGGCACCACGGATGGAGCGCCGCCGGGACCGCTAGCTTCAAGGTGCTAGTCCGACCCCCATCGCCAAGGTCGGCAGGCTGGGCGGAAGGCTTCGGCAGACGTATCTGGAAGACGCCCTCAGGCACAGGTGCCTGGGTCGATGCGCTCACAGAGAGGGCATCAGCTGCTGTGTTGCCTTCGCGTGGAACATGTTGCAGTTCCAGCACATCGAAGTCCTTCTCCAGCCTCTTCACATGAATGAGGTAGGCTGCGAGCTGGGGGTTGTTGCAGCAACACTCCCCCCGGACTTGCCTGATGATGAGCTGGGAGTCCCCTTTGACTAGGAGCTCCCGGAGCCCCAGGGACAGAGCCGCCGTGAGCCCAAAGATTAAGGCCTCATACTCCGCCATGTTGTTGGTGGCCTCAAAATCGAGGTGCACCATGAACTTTAACTGCTCGCCACGTGGGTCGAGGAGGACCACGCCAGCCCCAGCCCTCTTGCCGCGGGCGGACCCGTCAAAAAAGAGGGTCCAGTGAGGTCCGGTAAAGACCGGAGCCTTGACCTCCGGACGTGGGGGGTCCGTCCCTTGGTCCGGACCCCCGGAGGCGCTTGGTGCAGGCGTCCATTCCGCGATGAAGTCAGCAAGGATTTGGCTCTTGATGGCATGAAGCGGCTGGAAGTCGAGCTGGAATCCAGCGAGCTCTGCTGCCCACTTGGCGATGTTGCCTGTAGTGTTGGAGTTGTGGAGGATGGCCCTCAATGGGTAGGCGGTCACCACCACAATCTTGTGGGCCTGAAAGTAGTGGCGGAGCTTCCTGGACGCAATAAGTATAGCATAAAGGAGCTTATGCGTCTCAGGATACCTAGCCTTTGCCTCATGAAGGACCTCACTGACGTAGTAGACCGGCTTCTGTACGGTCCTGACTCTGCCAGGTGGACCAGATCCTTCGGCTCCAGCTGGGTACCCGTCGGCCCCCAGGCTGCTTAGCGCTTCTCCGGGTCGGGACCCGGCCGGATCCTCCGAGGTAGGGCCGGTTACTGGAGAGGTGGAGGCCGAACCTCCCTCTCCTGCAAGGGGGTCCGCGGGGGCCCCCTGCGAGAGAGGCTCGGACCTCTCGGTGACCAGCACCATACTGATCACTTCGGTCGTTGCTGCAAGATAAAGAAACAGTGTCTCACCTGGGTCTGGTGCGACCAGGACTGGCAAGGAGGTAAGGTACTGCTTCATCTCTTGGAAGGCACGTTCTGCCTCTTCGGTCCATGCGAATGGGCCGGACCCCCTCATCAACTTGAAGAAGGTAAGTGCCCACTCCGCCAGCCTCGAAATGAAGCGGCTGAGAGCTGCCAGGGACCCCGTCAGCCTCTGTACATCCTTGAGGCGTGCAGGGGGTCTCATTGCCTCGATTGCCCGGACCTTATCCGGGTTGGCTTCGATTCCTCGGTGGGAGACCAGGAAACCAAGGAGCTTCCCCGCCGATACGCCGAAGACGCACTTCTCGGGGTTAAGCTTGGTGGAGGTCGCTCGTAACTTGTCAAAAACTCGAGCTAAATTTTCCAATAGGGAATACGACTCTCTAGTCTTGACAACGACATCATCGACATACACCTCTACTATATCTCTAATCAAATCACCTAGAGTGATATTCATTGCACGAGCAAAGGTGGGTAGAGCATTGAGCAATCCATAAGGCATCACTATATAACAATAAAGACCATTCACTGTTACAAAAGCTGTATGCTTCCTATCATCTCTAGCCATTTTGATTTGATGAAAACCAGAATAGGCATCTATGAAGGACAGCAAATCACACCCGGAGGTGGAGTCTACAATCTGATCTATACGCGGGAGTGGATAAGGGTCTTTTGGACATGCCTTATTAAGATTGGTGTAGTCGATGCAGATCCGAAGCTTCCCGTTGGCCTTTGGGACCACAACTGGGTTGGCCAACCATACAGGATGGTAGACCTCCTCGATGAAGCCAGGCTGCAGCAGCTTGCGGACCTCTTCACGGATGAAGTTTTGCCGCTCAATGGACTGCTTGCGTGGCTTCTGCCGGACCGGCCTGGCGTCGGGGCGAATTTTCAGATGATGCTCAATCACCTCCCTGGGGATCCCGGACATTTGTGACGGTTCCTAGGCGAACACATCAACATTTGCCCGGAGGAAGGCGATGAGCGCGCTTTCCTATTTCTCTCCCAGGTTGCCACCGATGCGGGTGGTCTGGGAGGTCTCCGCTCCGACCTGGACAGTCTTCACGGGAACATCGTCTGTGTCGGACGGACAGACCCTCGGTGCCTTGGCCAGAGCCTTGGCACGTGAGGTCGAGGGGTCGGACCCCTGAGCGCCAGCTGCAGGGGCAAGTCCTGTTGCCAGCGCATGGAGCTTTTCAACCGCCACAACAGCAGCGGCACGGTCACTCTGGACAGTGAGGACGCCTGCCGGAGAAGGCATCTTCAGGACCAGGTACCCGTAGTGGGCGACGGCCATGAACCGGTACAGGGCCGGTCTGCCGATGATGGCGTTGAAGGGGAGGTTAACTTCTGCAACCTCGAACTGCACGTTCTCGGTACGGAAATTATCCTCCATCCCGAATGTAACCGGTAGGGTGATGATCCCCACCGGGTACACGGGATCCGGGCCCACTCCTGAGAATGGGCATGATGGAGCCAACTTGGACTCCGGGATCTGCAGGTGCTTGAACGCTGCATAGCTGATGACGCTGAGGCCGGCGCCTACGTCAATCAGCACATGGTGAAGGCGGACATTGGCGATAGTGGGTGCCGTGATGAGCGGCAGCACTCCAGCGCCCGCCATATTCTCTGGGCAGTCAGATGGCCCGAAGGAGATGGTGGTGCCCTTCCACCGCTGGTGGGGCGCCGCCCTCGGCACCCCTAGCTTTACCGAGAGAACCTCCCGGCGAATGGCCTTGACGTCCCGCCGAGAGACGAGCCCTGAACTGCCACCGTACATAACGTACAACTTCTTGCGGCGCTCGTCCCCGCCGGACTCGGAATCGGACTGCTGGAAAAGTCCCTTGAGGTCTTTGTTGGGGGCTTGATACCCCAACTCCCTCTCAGTCGCAGCTGCGTCGGCATCGGAGGCTTTTTCCTTACCGGACCGCCGCGGAGGGGAGTTGCCTTCCTTAGAGGCTTGGTCACGCCTCTTACTGAGGCGCTCCGCGAGCTTCTGGATCTCGCGGCACTCGGCGGCGCTGTGGCGAGCCCCTGGATGAACAGGGCACGACCCGGGGTCGGTGCGCTGCTGTCGCGGGCGCTTGCCACGGGAGTTCTGGACCCCGGTCGTCGCAGCTGCAACGGCCGGACCCCCAATCCGTGACTTGTCAAAGCCACGGTTCTTCTTGTTCTTCTTCTTGCCACTGCCAGGGGCAGCAATACTGGGCCCACTCGTTTGAGCAGGTCCTGCATGGGTTGTAGAGTGCCATGCACGGCCTTCTGCAGCCCGAGCGCACTTGTCCGCCAGAGCGAACAGGGTGGTGACGGCTTACACTTGGTGGGTCGCCAGCTTCTCTAGCATCTTCTCGTCTCGGACCCCCTGTCGGAAGGCCGTGATGATATATGCATCGGAGATACGTGGGATAGTTCCACATACCTTGGTGAAGCGGGAGATGAAGGCCCGGAAGGTTTCCCCGGGTTGTTGCCTCACGGCGTGGAGGTGGGCCTCCACGCCATGCTGCTGGTACGCACTGGCGAAGTTCGCCGTGAACTGTGTGCAGAGCTCACCCCAGGACTGGATGGATCCCGGGGTAAGATTCATGAGCCAGGTCCGGGCTGGCCCGGTCAAGGCTACATGAAAGTAACTTGCCATGACGGCTTCGTTACCTCCAGCCGCCGTGATGGCGGTGATATAGACCTGCAGGAACTCTGACGGGCTGGTGGACCCGTCATATTTTTCTGGCAGGTGAGGCCGAAACTTGGACGGCCAGGCGACAGCGCGGAGGTGGTCTGCGAGCGCCGCGCAGCCCACGCCCGTCACCGGTGCCTGGGGGAGTCCCTGCGGCCTGGCCGCAGCCGCATCGAGCTCGGGCGCAAGGTCCCGACCCTCAATGTTAAGCCATCGGTTTCGTGCTCGCTCGATGGAGATCCTGGCATCCTCTCCCGCATGCCTGCGGTTGAGCTCCGTCCGGAGGTTCTCGGTCCGTGCACTCCTCACGGATGGTGAGTGCACAGAACCGGATGCGCCGCCCTGGCGACGGCGCTGCCTGGATACAGACCCCCCCGCTGGGCCTGGGGAAGCCTGCGCCAGGTTGAGGAGGCGATCGACGTCGTCACGCCATTGTCTGTGCGCGTCTGGCGACGCCGCCTCACCAGGGGGATTGCGGAGCAACTCCTTGGCTGCCATGAGGGGCCCACTCGGTGAAGGCACCGATTGGGCCACAGAGGCCCGCTCTGCTGCACGCTGTGGAGCAGCGCGCGGGGCCGCCCGAGAGGGGGGACGGCACGAAGCGTGTGGCGTCGTGGACGCCACTTCTTCTCCAACCATGAGGTCGTGATGACCGTTCTCCTGTGCCATCGCAGGAGTCGAGGAGGTCGGCCGAGTGCTATCCAAACCTAAATCCCCTACCTGGCGCGCCAAATGTTGGAGGAATTCTCCAGCCGGGTGGCGGAAAGCACCCGCCTAATCCTAGTTAAGGATGGGTTTGGAGGAGACTTAGGAGCGCTCGATCGGTGGAGGGACACGAAGATTTTAGAGTGGTTCGGACCGCCGGAGCGTAACACCCTACGTCCACTTGGGAGTTGTATTGGCTGCGTGAGCCTGAATGGAAGGCAGCATAAGCTTGTGTGTGTGCAACCTATCTTCTAACGAGTGCACTCTCCCTTTTATAGTCCAAGGGGAGTGCTTACACTGAGCGGGGCCCCGACAGGTGGGCCCGGCCAACAGGAGCTGTTCTATGAGAGGTATGGAGGTCATCTCCTCGAGCTCCTCTCCGTAGTCTTCTCAATCGAGAAGTTGATGTGCGTATCTTTAGCCAGGATATGGTCGTGTACAGCCTTGTCTTGTACAGTGTCCGGCGTCAGCGTTGCATAACAGTGAAGCCGTGCTGTCACTGTTAGGATGGGACCTCCCGTCAGGCGGTGAAGCAGCGCTGACCCGTTGCGTGTGCACTGTTACAGCGCATGCCTTGGCTTTGCCTATTACAGACCATCATCACGCGCGCAGCGCCGTGACGGGACTGTACACAGTCCGCGCACTGTGCACGGTGATACGACGCGCCGGCTTCAGATCAGGCAGGCTTACCGTGGTGTCAGCCTACCTGCCCCGTGTGTCAGTGGCAGGCCGCTCTTTTTGACTTGGGCGCGCCCAGCCCAGCTACCGCATTAAATGCTGGTAGGTGGAGAGGTGATCCGCAAGGAGCCTCCAGCACGCGGCAGGGCCAGCCCCGATCCCTCCGCACGACGGCACCTGGCAGCGCCGGACCCCTTCCCGGGGGGAGGGGGGTCCGGGCCCCCAAGGCCGGTCGGAGCGGGCTGGCCTGCGATGGGCGGACCATCATACGTGGCACCCCCGGACCTCCCTGAGGAGACCGGGTCCACGGAAGCTACCTGAGGGCTCTTCCAACCTTCCTGGGGACGCGGAGACCCCTGACCCGGGGCAGCACGGGGAGGGTCCGGAGACCACGGTCCCGGCTGTCAGGCCCTGGTCGTATGCCGCGCCCCCCAGAAGGCGAGGGGGAGATTACGCATTCGTGAGTTCTTAAGGGCCTGGACACCCTAGCAGGAGGTACCCTGCCTATATGTACCGACAATAGCATAAATAACATATCATTTCGTCATATAGACTAGCACATTTTGAATTTATCGCCCATATGAACACAAAGCATTAGTAAAATAGAGAACTAAACGGTTCATCCAGCACCGTTTTCTTCTTATCTTCAATATCTATTTTGTAGTTGTATGGAAGTAAATGCATTCAATTCTAACTAAGTATTTCATCTAAAAAATTCAACAATGATGCATACACGTCACTACAAACAATAAGAAAGATGTCAATATCACTCACTTCTATTAATTCACACAATCCCATTATCGGTCTATGTAGTTCACACAATGACAAGAAAATGAGACATAAAATTTGAGAATAATATAGGTTTATTAGGTTATAATTATTGTATTTCGGGTATCATCGGGTACCCGCAGGTAAAAATTCTTACTCATGCTCTACCCGCCGGTAAAATTCTGTACCCGTACCCGTACCTGCAAGTAAAATTTCATACTCATGCCCTCGCCCATCGGGTCGGGTACCCGCGGATAAAATCGCCGTCCCTAGTCGGAATGCCAGCATCCAGAGTGTGGTGTGGTGCCTGCTCTGTGCCTCCGCGGCTTCAAGCTGACATGAACTCTGAAGGGATGGAGCAACAGTTTGCAGTTCAGTCATGGTCAAGTGGTCAATCCATGGCCTGCTTGCCCGCTTCTTGCACAAGCTCGTGTTAGGTGGCATCTCAAGTCCCAACCCACACCAGGGATTACAAAACCGCTCGATAATCGCGATTATCGGTGAAATTTATCGTTACCGATGCTAGCTGAGAACGTAAACCGACTGGAATTTCGCTAGATTTCAATGAAAAATTCAAAAATTTAAAAAAATTTATAAAAAGTAGAGAACTTATTTTTATAAAAAACTAGACCTTCTCTTGATTCCAGAATGTTGTCACATGTTGAAAACAACAATTGTTTGCTTAGGAAAAAAATATTTTTATCTAACTACCCGTTACCATCCACTAACTCATGCGATTAAGGCCGATTTTCGTACGATTAAGGCCGATAATCAATATATATGCGGCAATTATCGATGATGCTGCAGCTGGGAGCGAGGGAGTTGATCGTGGCGTCGATAATCGAAGAGACCGAAGAATGATTAAATTGATATGCCGAATGCCTTCATGTATGGACTATGTGCTTGCTAAGTTTGTACGTGGCTTGTATAGAGTATGTACTCTTGTTTCTATGCACTATGAGGTTTGTATGAACTATGCACTCTTTTATTTCTGTGAACTATGAAATTTGTATGGACTATGCACTCGTTTGTTTATATGAACTATGCACTTCGTGGTTTGTATATATGTGCAAATTCATATGCTTTATGCAATTTTATGGGCAAAATATGTAAACATATTTATTTCTTAGGCAATTCTATATGCAAAATTGTGCATGTATGTGTAATTTATCTAATATAATATAATACATAACCTAAAAAATTAAATGCTATCAAACCTTTATTTTTTTTCCACTGCCAAAATATATTTTCAGTAGGCGAAGCGATAAATCGTTCAGTTTGCATCGATTATCGATAATAAATTGTTGAATTTCATTTTTTTGAATTTAGGTCTCTTTACCAATCGGTTTTGGCGATTTTTCACCGATTTTCAACTGATTATCGTTACCGGGGCTCACTGATAAATGTTGTATCGCCGGTAATGTAATCCCTGACCCACACACACACGATAAGCAAGGAGGCACCAGGGACATGTGCTTCAACTTCAACTCCGATGCATCCGGATCTCCATTGGAGCATCAGCGAGATATATAATATAAGGTCCCCTCTCTCGACTGTGTTCTAACACCAGATCAGTCAGGACCATCGGAACCAACCAGGCGATGCTTTGCGATGCCTCTTTGATGATCACCTTATTATAAATGCTGAAGCACCCCATGCAACGCCGGCATCACATTCTCAGTTTCGGGTTGTCCCTTACTGTTACTGCACTCCCTGCTGCAGTTTGTTGAACGCAGGTCCCTTTTGCGACGGGCTGGTGAGGTGTTGTTTTCTCGCCGACGAGAAAAAGGATCTGCCGGTCTCGTCTCACGGAAAAGGACGAGGCATCTCTAGTTAGGTCTACCGAACGCCGGAAGCGAGAAATCCCCATCAGCGAGTTCTTGATCGCAGCACCACCACCTTGTTTAGATTAGATTAGGGTCGAGATGCTGCGCGCTTGCATTGGCCGCTTGTCCTGTACCGGCGCAGAGGAGAGGAGATGGGGGGCCAGCGGCGGCGGTGAGCCGGTGACCAATCGGCTGCGCCTGGCCCTTGGATGGGACATTGAAAGGCTCAACCGAGCAACGGGTACAGGTGTACAGCCTTGCGCCCATGTGCCAGCGACATTGAAACGCTCAGCACTCATCCAATCCGACCCATCTCTAGCTAGCTGCTAGCGCCAGATGCTTACGAGCTTAGCCTGGGACCAGCACTGGTGAAAACTGGCGCAAGGTCGCAGCGGTCGACCCCTGCCCGGCTGCAGCTTCTTCAGAGGCTGGCCACGCGATCCGGCGATCCCGGTTGGTGACTCGCCCCTGTCAACCCGATCCGCACTGCGCAACGCAGTTGGTTTTTGGTGCGTGCAGCGTGCTCGCTCTTTCTCGCCTTTTTCTCTCCAGCCACACACCACGGCGCCGCCCCAATTTCCGGGGCGCTCGCTACGGCGCCGTTCCTCCGGCCGGCGGAAGGGCGCGTCGCCATCCGGCGGTGTTTTCGCTGCTAGCTGGGCCCGAGACCTCACCTGATGAGAGCGGCGACCGCGACCGGAGACGTACGTGAGCAGTGGGCATTCATGACCCATGATGGCCCGAGTCACATGCGTGGCAGGACGCTCCGGGCGGACGATGTGGGGCTTCCCGCGCATGCGCCGTGGCGGCACCCGGCTAGGTAGCGCGCGCGTCCCGATCGATTCATGTAGAGGCGACACTGCGCGGCGTACAGGTACAGGTACAGGATCACACACACGCCAGTACTGCCACGCGATACGCATCTACTGCCCGACGCGGGGCCACACGCTGCGTCGTCCCCGTACCGGCCGGCCGCGGCCGCCGTCGTGCGGCGGCGACAAGCAGAGGCCATGGCGAGCATTCACGGCGCCAACAGGGCACCTCCAAATGTAAAGCTGTGCAGAAAACAACCAGGCGCGCGGCGAGACCGCACCAACCAAACAAGTAGCCGCGGCCGCTGCCGGCCCGCGCATGTGACCCGCCCGTCACGGGAGAGTAGGCAGTGGGATAGGCAAATATCTGTCTCGCTCGCCACATGCGCGCAGGTAAACAACAACAGCGTGCAGGCCCTTCTGGGTCACCGGAGATGCGCGGTGGACTCGGGAGCACGCAAAGGCGCATCCACGGATCGGGGTCGGGGGGAGCGGACCGGGCGGCCGTCACCCGTCGGCCAGCGATGCTCGACGCGACAGTGCCAGCAGGGATGGCCTGTGATGCCTGCGACTGGGAGTGTGACTGATTGTGCGAGAGACTGAGTGAGTTCAGCACTGATCTAAACCGGCCGGCCACCGGCTGATCGGAGTACATTAGTGCATTATTAGGGCGGGGGTGGGAATAACCTCACGTTTCTGATCTGGATCTGCCGGTGCCGGAATAAAACTCGTCCCATCTCACGCTCGCAGCAATCCACTATTTTGCGAATGGGACTGCGAACCTGCAATGATTGAGCATCTGAGCGAGGGGTGAACCACCTCGACCTGCCCCCAGTTACGATCGCCCGGCTTCACTTTTCTTGCTGCGTACAAGCAACCCGGGTAAGTTCGCAAACCATCCTGATCAGCCTGGCTTTTGCCATTCTCTTCAGCCCTGTCACGGAACTGCAAGCTACAGTCGAAGAATCATCATACGACGAAGCCATCGAAATGTTTTTCTCTCTTTCTTTTCGTGTCGAGTAGCTAGTTCACTACGAACAAGCGGTGACAAAAGGAGGTGCAGCTGGAAGGGCGATGGGATCGGGATCCTGTTCCTGCCTGGCCTCTCATGCACACATGCTGGTGAGTACGTGGTAGGACAGAGCGCGCCCGTTGCCATGTGCGCGGTGCGGTGGTGTGCGGCCTACGGGAGGGGGTGACCTTGTCAGCAGTCTCGGCTCTCAGCAGTCAGCACTCGGCAGTGCGTCGCCGGCCGGCGGATAAATAAATAAACAAAAAAATAAATAGTGCAGTAAATTAAGAAAACCCCTGGGAGAGGGGGCTCATCTGCTCGAAGCGAAAGGTCAAACCCGCTGCTTGACTACAATGATGATGCCAAATGGACGCTCCCCGCCTGCTGCTCCGTATCCATCGCCACGCTTGTCACGTCTCTGTGGAATGACCAATCTACCCCCTGCGTCATCTTTGGCCAGCTCCTGGCGGCACGGAATGCTCCTTGCAACTTTTGTCCGCTAAACAATTCTGAGCCGAAGTTAGTGCAGGAGTAGTACACAGTTATCATACCTATTATGTTTTTTCCTTAAAATGTCCATACCTAGGCCACGTTTAGATTGCAAATTTGTATAATATTTGGAACTTTTTGCTACTGTAGCATTTTCGTTTGTATTTGACAAATTTTATTTAATCATGGTCTAACTAGGCTTAAAAGATTCGTCTCGTGATGTACAATTAAACTGTGCAATTAGTTATTTTTTTTTACATACATTTACTACTCCATGCATGTGTCCCAAAATTGATGTGATGGAGAGATAGTGTAAAAATTATAACATTTGGAAGCGATCTAAACGGGGCCCTATATGTTGGTAGATATGAGAGGAAGAGAAACGAGCTCTAACAACCACATCCGCTCTAGTTAGCTATATACAATCCAATGAGCCCCCTTTTGCACTGATGCTTCACTGATTAGAAACAACCATTGTGCTAGGCTACACGAGTGTGGCACCATCCAGCACCCCTCTCCACAAACAAGGATGGCATGTTTCTATGCTTTTTGCCTCCATGCCTAGTCGACACCACTGGACATTGCATCCCTCGTTGATTCTTCTTTTTGTGTACTTTATGTATGTATACGTATGATATATGCATATTGACTTATTGAGGTCTCGGTACAACTACAACGAAACATCTTATGAAAACCTTAACCTTTTTTATGCTGAAATGAATGTGTCACTTTTTCCTTCTATATTTTTTACCTTAATACATAGTTTTGCATATGAGCATTGGTTTTTTCATATCCCTCTTATTCATACGCCCTTTTTTCCTTATTATGGTTGGTTTGATAGAACCCATTTTTGCCTCTACCACGTATTTGTGGCTATCTCCCATGCTACCACAAACAACAAGAGCTTTGATTGCACTATGCCGACACCTAGGGTGCTACTACTACCATGCACACCATTACGTTGCAAAATAAAAACTATCTATTGTTATTTTTTCACCTTCCTTTGTGGTAGACAACACTACCCATCACCACTTTCTTCTTCGCCGTCTATAACTGATAAGTGGCCAGTTTCATCACTCATCAGATTCTCATTATATAACGCGCTTAGGTCCCAACCCAAAGGTGGCCGATCACTAGTATTCTACCATGACAAAGGAATGAACATTTTGCCACTATTACACCATGAGCAAGGCACCGCCCTTGATGACCATCTCCTCCACTTGCTTCATCCCTTCATATTTGGCCACTACTTAACTGCCCAAACCTAGATAGAGATGGAGGTCCTTTGTTTTGATCTATTTGTCAGGGTTAGATCGTCATAATTCCGCAAGGAAGCTACCCGTAGGAAAAACAAAGTCGGACTTCTACTACAATTTCTCTGTGATCCTACTAGAACTCTACCCTATAATTCTACGAGGAGGACTCCTACCTACCTTGTAACCGACAACTAGTAACCCGCCCCATAGGATATATATAGGAGGGCAGGGATATCTAGATTTGCAGAGCAGCCAACAGGCAACTCAACATCCAAGCGCAGGACGCAATATACAATATCCCAAACAGGATGTAGGGCATTACGCTACTCTTGCAACTCGAACCTGTCCTCGCTTCTACCTTCAATTTTCAGATCCGGTGATCCCTCATCAAATAATCTCTTACCTTAGGGTATCCCTAGGTAGGCTGGCAGTGAAAATACCGACACTATTATAATACAATTCCTAGTTTTTATGCAAATAAATAAAGTATTTGCTTCTCAATGTAAGAGGCAATAAGTACTATATTGTAGTTCAAATAGTTTGTTCTTTGAGTTTCGTTTGGGTCTAGTAGTGTATGGAGTCAACGCTGTAAGAGAGAGTTTATATGTATATCTGGCATGCTATAACTTGGTAATTAAAATGTTTCCTTAATTTGGTTGATTTTTAGCTAAAAAGTAAGCTAAGATATGGAACTCGGTACATTATAAGGAAATTAGCACGAGTGTAGTAGTGACAAAAATCTAGTCAGATCATTAAATGTTAATTAGATAAATTATACTCATTACACATTAACATGGTCTCCAAAATATAATTTTAACTAGTAACTTTTGTTATTTTTTAAACATAACAAAAGCATATTTTTACTTAACTTTATTTCGAGACACATCTGTTCATACTATTTTAAATATCAAACTTGACATATAAAAATAATTTAGAACCATAATTTGAAATGATTGATAAGGCATTTCAAAATCGAAACACACGTACCATTCTCGTGCCCCCATAGCAAAATTACGATACGAAACGGTAAAACGGGGCAATCATGGATGCCGCAAATTCAAAAGGCAAACAGACGCCGAGACGCGCCCGGGGCAGTTACGTCACACCGCAACCTCCGTTCCGTCCCCGGGGGGCAACCGCGTCATTTTCACCGGCCCGCAAGCGGACACCCGAAAAATTTCAAAATCCAAGCGCCCAACGGGCCGTTTTCGAACCCGACGCGGCCGGCCGTTGATGGAAGCGATCGGACGGCCCTGGGCGGCCGAGGCGCGGCGTGGGAGGGAAGGCGGCTGGGCCGTCCGATCCGCCGCCCTAGCCCCCCGCGCCCACTATAAAACCGCCCCCTTTCTAGGGCACTCGGCCATTTCATTTACCCCACCCCTCTCGCCCCTCTCTCCTGTCCGGACGGCCGACTAGCTTCTGTGAGGTAAATGCTGCGAAATCCTTGTCCCATTTTTTGTTCCTACCACCGGATTTTTGTGAGATATCGGGTTCTTGTCAGTGTTCCCGTGGGGTTTTTTGGCTTGTGGTAGCAGATTTGGGGATTTCTGTAGGTTCCATTTTTGTGACGGTTTGAATTTGGCGGCTGGATTTTGCGGTTCGCTTCGCTGCTGGCGCGGCTACTTTTGCATAGATCTGCAGCGCTCCAGATTTGGTCGGACGTTGATTGTCAAATCATATATCTCTCGGATGGGGATTTCAGTTCTCGGTTCTTACTTGGAATTTTTTTTGGGGGGGGGGGATGCGGCTTTGCTCATAGGGAGTTGCTTCGCTGCGATATTCCCTTGAAATTTCTGGTAGATCTAAGTCTGCTCTTCACTTGCTCTGAGAGATGCTATCGCCAAGGTTTTGAGGTTTCTGCGACCCAAAGATTTTTTTCATTTTTTTTTGAAATTTCGTCGCATTTTGTGGCCGGATCTGTTTGATTTGGTGCTCGAGCTAGTGATTGGTCTTCAGATCTGTTCCTCCAGTCTCATTTCGGAGTAATGTCTCCATCGTTTTCTCGCCACTAACCACATATCCCTTTGCTCCCCTCCCACCTGCAGCTACCTACCTTGAGATCCAGCCATGAGGGAGATCCTCCACATCCAGGGCGGCCAGTGCGGCAACCAGATCGGCTCCAAGTTCTGGGAGGTGGTGTGCGACGAGCACGGCATCGACCCCACCGGCCGCTACGTCGGCACCTCCGACCTCCAGCTCGAGCGCGTCAACGTCTACTACAATGAGGCCTCATGCGGCCGTTTCGTGCCGCGCGCCGTGCTCATGGACCTCGAGCCCGGTACCATGGACAGCGTCCGCACCGGGCCCTACGGCCAGATCTTCCGCCCCGACAACTTCGTCTTCGGCCAGTCTGGCGCTGGGAACAACTGGGCCAAGGGCCACTACACTGAGGGCGCTGAGCTTATCGACTCTGTGCTTGATGTCGTGAGGAAGGAGGCTGAGAACTGCGACTGCCTCCAAGGTTGATTTCTTTTCAGCATCCTGAAATGCTTACTGTTATTACCTTTTGACCTGAAAGCTCACTGTTAATTATGCCTGTGTAATTGCTTTGATGCTTGTTAGATCTGCTAGGAGCACTTTTAGATTCTGTGCTGTTTGTTGCTTTTTGGAAGGCGTGATCATGTGATCATTTAGCTTTTAAGTATGCTTGCTTTCTATTTTTAGTAGTGTAAATATTTTTTTTATTGCCTAGTCCTTGTTTGCATCTGATGATCTTTAGTGTTCTATAATGTTGATTCCAGATGTTTACACTCCTCTTGTCTCTGTATTGTAAAGCATGATACTTCTAGGATTCACCCTTATGTATTGCAGGATCTACTTTTACTGCTGCCCGTCATTGATATATGCTAGTACTGTTAAGTGCAATCACATGAGCCTCTTCCTGAATATATTTTCATGTGGTTTGTCTAGTGTTTTTATACACATATTACTTGATGTGGTTTGATTGATGTTTGTGGTTTGGTTTCTTTCATATTTTAAAGACTATTTAATGGTTTAGATATGGGTGATTGGTGTCTGCAGTATATGTTTCTCTTGCTTGATATTGGACCACACATTCCTCTTCTTTGTGATAAGAAAAGATAACACGTGAAACTGTGCATCTAGTTTGTGCAATGATATCTTTCAAGATAGTTTGTAGCCTTCATTATAACTATATTTGCATCTAGATTGTTAGGCTGCAACTCATGGATTTATTTGATTTTCTGTGATCAGGCTTCCAAGTTTGCCATTCCCTTGGAGGAGGCACTGGATCTGGAATGGGCACGCTTCTTATCTCAAAGATCAGGGAGGAGTACCCTGATCGGATGATGCTCACTTTTTCTGTCTTCCCTTCGCCCAAGGTCTCAGATACTGTTGTTGAGCCATACAATGCAACACTGTCTGTGCATCAGTTGGTGGAGAACGCTGATGAGTGCATGGTTCTTGACAATGAGGCTCTTTATGACATTTGCTTCCGCACTCTGAAGCTAACCACTCCTAGCTGTAAGTTGATTTATACTCAAGCTTAATTATCCTGATCTGAAATGTGCTAGCCTTGTCAGACAGATTTATGCTCTTGATGTTGCTGTACTTGGTTACTCAAATCAGCTCTTGTATGTTGTACTGGTAGATCTTGATATGGCCAACCATGCAAAAAAAGTTGATGTTAGTTAATGTGTTTTGCACTTGTCCTATGCACCAAACCAACTCATTACTTCGCCATCTTCCTGTCTTCACCAATGAGCTGGTTTAGTCTAATGCAGCCAATGTACATAGAAATCATGTTCCTTGTTTGTCTTTACCAATGAGCTGGTTTAGTCTAATGCAGCCAATGTACATAGTACTCCTTGGCATGGCAGTAACACATCTCAATTTAACAGTGTTTCTATACTAATAGAAAATTAATGGTGCTTATTTAGACATTTGCCATTTCTTATGTTGTGACTATAATTGTGCACTTCAAGAGTAATTGTGGTCTTTTTTGAACATATATTAGCTGTTATATTGAGGTTCTTGTTACTTTTCTGACTTGCTTTGTTTCTGAACAGTTGGAGACCTGAATCACTTGATCAGTGCTACAATGAGCGGTGTCACTTGCTGCCTCCGGTTCCCAGGACAGCTGAACTCTGACCTGCGCAAGCTTGCAGTCAACCTGATCCCCTTCCCCCGTCTCCACTTCTTCATGGTCGGCTTTGCGCCACTCACCTCGCGTGGCTCGCAGCAGTACCGTGCCCTCACTGTCCCTGAGCTGACCCAGCAGATGTGGGATGCAAAGAACATGATGTGCGCTGCTGACCCGCGCCATGGCCGCTACCTCACGGCCTCTGCCATGTTCCGTGGCAAGATGAGCACCAAGGAGGTGGACGAGCAGATGATCAACGTCCAGAACAAGAACTCTTCCTACTTCGTGGAGTGGATCCCCAACAATGTCAAGTCCAGTGTCTGTGACATCCCGCCGCGCGGCCTCTCCATGGCCTCCACCTTCATCGGCAACTCCACCTCCATCCAAGAGATGTTCCGCCGTGTGAGCGAGCAGTTCACTGCTATGTTCAGGAGGAAGGCTTTCTTGCATTGGTACACGGGTGAGGGCATGGATGAGATGGAGTTCACCGAGGCTGAGAGCAACATGAACGACCTTGTGTCTGAGTACCAACAGTACCAGGATGCCACCGCGGATGAGGAGGGTGACTATGAGGATGAGGAGGAGGCGATCCATGACGAGTAAGGTGTCCCATGTTGTACCCTCCGGATCCTGGTTTGCTTTCAGCTGGAGCTTGCCTATGTTTGGTTATTGTTATTCGAGTATTATGCTGAGTATGTAGTAAGTACCTCCGTGGTAGCATGCTGCATGCTACCGCTTATCCTCTTTCATCGCCAGAAAGACATGTTCGCTTGCACTGCTTGATATGCCATCGCGTATATGGGAGGAGTATTGGGATTATTGTATCTGCTTGCTTGTTCGTGTGATGGTTGTTCCCTTTCATTGGCGAATTCTTCTTGAGAACGCACTCAATTAGAATTCGATGCATCGATCTTTGTGTGAAATGAAGCCATAAACAGTTTTGGAGCTTGTGCTCTGACAAATCGAAGTATTTCCTCGCTGGTGCCGACCGTTCCAAGGGACGGTCTGGCAGAATCGTCGTTGGTGCTTGCCAGCGTCTGATTTTCGTCTGCATAACTTGGGATGATTCAGGTAGCAGATTTCCGTTGCGCTGTATGGACTTGAGAAGCTTCAGATTGCCTGGCACACATACCGTGGCTCAGGAACTAGAAACCTGTTCTTTACGTCTTTTTCTTACAAGAGGAATCCCTTTTTTTTAAAGCTCCACTACGAGTTACTGGACCACACTAAGTTTTGGGAATCTGAAAGGTAACTTCTCTCGAAACAAGAATATCATCACTACACCTAAAATCAGGTTTTGATGCATATGATTAAAATGAGATTATTATACTATCAAAACGACATCTTTATGCAAAACAGTGCAAAGGTTCATTATCCACATTTGTCGAAGCGTATGATCTTTTTTCCTATAAAGTGTAGAACATGTTCTGTCTCTTCTCTCATATCAAAAGCAAGGTTGCAGTAACGTAAGACAAGATCACAGCTGAAATATTACTATAAATTTCGCTCCATTGCTTTGATTTATCTGTCGCATGAACCGGTTACAACAACTCAATATCAAGACGAACCTATACAAGTACATAAGTATGAATCACTCGCCCATAATCTGATTCAATAAATCTAAAAAATATAAAGAATCAGAACTTAGAATCTCTGCAACCGAGTGACACTTCTCCAGAGACAAAAACATGCCGCAGCCTAACTAGAGGACGGCGAGGCAGAAGAACGCGACCCCCGGATCAACCATCGGCTTCGCGGCCGCCGCAGCGGCTTTCGCTCCGGCTCCGAGCGCCGCACCAGGCGCGGCGGCCTCTTCGCCCCCCACGACCAGGCCACCGTGGGGGCGGGAGCAGGACGCGGAGCCTCCCCGGCGGCGCAGGGCGAGGCCGCGCTCCGCGACCGCGGACGACCACCCGCGCGCCGCGTCGGCTTCCTCCCGCCGGGCTGTGCCCCCGTCGCGGCCCCTCTTCGCCGCGTCGCGGCCGCGCCGGCGCGCGAGCTCCTCCGCAGGGTCGTCGTAGTACCCTGCCAAGGCGGCGATGGCGCCGTCGATCGTGAAGGCGAAGGCGCTCGCGCGCAGGAGCGGGGTCCCGTCAGCGGCCATCCTCGGCGGCGGCGGGATCAAGATCGGACGGGATCGCGGTTGCAGGGGACGTGAGTGTCCGCGAGGCTACGGTTTTCCAGGATGGCGGGAGAGTGGGACGGGAGACAGTGAGGTTGGGGTTGGGGGGATCCAACTATATCGGGGCCTCGCTCGACGACTCGAATCCGGGTCGAACTCCACTCCGGCGTTCGAGACGGTGACGGCTAGGAACGCGCATGCGCCGCGGCGGTTTCGTGAAGCCGGTGTGGAGGTTTTTCCGGTATGTCTGTTTCGTGAGAGCCGGGGCAAGCGTGTTATTGATTCCGATTAGCAAATCTTATTTCCAAAATCCATTTTTTTTAGAACGGCGGGAAATCTAAGCTGGACTATCAGAAATACCGAACAACTTGTCAGGAATTAATGAAAAGCAGTGGATTCTTTTATTTTAGCGGAAAGCTGTGGATTCTAAGACCTATTCGATTCCTCGGGACTGAACTTTAATCCCGTCCTATCAAATATTTGGACACCAATTAGGAGTATTAAATATAAGCTAATTATAAAATTTATTGCATAAATGGAGACTAATTCGCGAGATGAATCCATTAAATCTAATTAGTCCATGATTTGATAATGTTATGCTACAGTAAACATGTGCTAATGATGGATTAATTAGGTTTAATAGATTCGTCTCATAAATTAGTCTTTATTTATGCAATTGGTTTTACAGTTAGCTCATATTTAGTCCCTCTAATTGGTATCCAAATGTCCGATTTAACCCGGACTAAAAATTAGTCGCTGGATCCAAATAGGTCCCTGATTCCCTTTTCGTTGAGGTGGAATCAAATACATCTTAAAAGATGCTCCAGTTAGTCTCATGTAATTATCGATACACAGATGGCTTCAATCGATCACTTTCTGTAAATTTAATTGGGCTTGGTCCAATTTTATCCAAATTAAAGTTGAGGAATGGTTAAATTCCACATGAAAAGTTGAGGAATGTGGACCTTTGCGCGCATGAGCCGTGAAAATTGGAGAAGGTGACGAACCGAGTGGTGCGGTGCAAGGCTTGTTTTTATGTCGTTGCTGCGCTAAGAGAATAGAAAGGATCAGACAACAATTGCAACAAGTTCTTACCTCCTTTAACAATTACTCAAATGTAGGTCATTTTATCTTTTCTATAGATTCTCATAAATTTTACTAGACATCTAAATACATATCAAATACTGTGAACCTATAAAAAATCAAAATGAACTATATTTTGGAACGAAGGGAGTATACAATAATTGAGAGTATATTGGTAAAATTATACAATGTCAAATTATTTACATCCAATAACTGAGATCAATATCATTTATTTGTCATTGTCTATGAGTTTGTTAATGTATCGATTGGCTGGTTGCAGAGGTTGCTACACAAGAATGTTATATTTACTACTGAGCACTGGATATTGCGATAGCTAGTTTTTGGATATCTGTTACTGTAGTGATGACAATGAAGTTCAATTTAACATTGTGATAGCTAATTTTGGGATGCAGTGTTAATTGGAGCATCTTTGCTACTAAGATGTAACAACAAAAACCTCCACTAGAAAAATGACAAAGAGTTCTAAACTTAACAAGATTCAACGACACGGTTCAAACAGTGTACCA
Organism: Panicum hallii; assembly: GCF_002211085.1. Classification (NCBI taxonomy): domain Eukaryota; kingdom Viridiplantae; phylum Streptophyta; class Magnoliopsida; order Poales; family Poaceae; genus Panicum; species Panicum hallii. The sequence continues at coordinate 50,564,742 of NC_038046.1, forward strand.
ACTTAGCAATCCCCTTAGCCTATAATTTGCTCGTTTTATGGACAAAGAAAAGGACCGACATAGTTACCTGCATTCGCTGACGTTCTCGCCCAAAGGTTTCGTCAGATAGTGAGGCAACATGGCAAAAGTACCGCCATATTGCGCATTGCGTCGCATATGAGGCCCGGATTAAAGTTAATTGTTCAAGTAATAGGCCCGGGTAATCAGAATGTGCAGTGACTCCGTGGCCCAATGGATAAGGCGCTGGTCTACGGAACCAGAGATTCTGGGTTCGATCCCCAGCGGAGTCGTTATAGTTAATTTTTTGCCTGTATTTAATTTCCCTACAATTCGAGCAATTGCAACAGAAGGTGATTAGGTCAATAATCTAGGAAGTTACAAGACAAGATAGTTCAAGCTTTTTTCCCCCAGTAACCCTGGAAAGCACCCACAACCAGATAAAAAAAAACTTGTATTCTGAGCACCATTTTGCTTTGCAGTTTCATAAAAAATGATCCTCAAAAGTCCTGAGTTCTATTAGCACTGGAAATCAGGAAAAGAATTGCCTGTCCAACAAAATTCCAATGAGCAGTTCGAGAGACAACTGAAATTAGAAGGGAGTAATAAACTCGCCAAAATAGAGTAGAACTTCAAAAAGGATGAAAGATACTAAAAGCACACATATTTGTGTGTTGTGAACAAAATAACAGAGTAAAACGCTCATATGTTAAACACACATACATGGGCGCAGAGTAAAAAATCAGAGGAATTTCAATTCCTTTAAGATGATAGAAACGGTTATAATTTGCAAACGTTGTAGCAACTTAGCAATCCTTACTCCTTAGCCTATAATTTGCTTTTTTATAGACAAAGAAAAATCTTACATAGTTACCTGCATTCGTTGACGTTCTCGCCCAAAGGTTTCGTCAGATAGTGAGGCGACATGGCAAAAGTGCTGCCATACTGCCCACGCATCGCATTCTAGTTAAGTGGTTATGAGACCCGGATTACTTAAAATAACATAATGTTACTAACTGAGGTGCAGTAAATTTGCAGTTGACTCCGTGGCCCAATGGATAAGGCGCTGGTCTACGGAACCAGAGATTCTGGGTTCGATCCCCAGCGGAGTCGTTATAATATAGTTAAGTTTTTGCCTGTATTTATTTTTTCCTACAAGTTGCACAATTGCAACAGAAAGTGATTAGGTCAATAATCTAGGAAGTTCCAAGACAAGATAGCTCAAGTTATTTTTCTCCTAATAACCCTGTAAAGCATTGATACTAGAAGTACACATATTTGTGTGCTCTGAAAAAAACAGAATAAAACACTCATATGTTAAACAATCAAACATGTGTACAGAGTAAAAAATTAGAGGAATTTCAGTTCCTTTAATATGATAGAAACGGTTATATAAATGTGATATAACATTATGTGAATATCTGAATGTTACTTTGATAGCAGCATTCTTTCAGTATGAGGAGATACTTATTGGTGGCATTAGTGTCCAAGGTCGTTGGGTAAACACAAGCTCTAACAAACTTTTCTAGAGCATGTTTATCAAAATCCTGCACATAAAGAAACACATTTGTAGTACTATTGACCCTTATGATTATTAGCACGCCAAGGTTCTTTGATATCAACTGAAGCCTGGCAGGCTGGCTGTAGAAGATGAACTGCAGAGCATACATTCACTGCATGTTTACTGTAATTTGTGAACCGCTGTCATAAAGCAAAACTACCATATTTGCTATGATCACATATTCTTCATTTTGCAACGAAGTTGCAGCTTTGTCCAAGATTGGAGCGAGCAATAGACACAATCACACAAGACAATGGTGTATAGGACTCAGGCAGAACCTTCTTAAGATCAAGGAAGTTTTTTATTCCGGTATTTTCATAAAGCATGCAGTCAATCATTCATTTATTTTTACAACACTCAGCAATAGACCGTAATAAAAGTGCCACCAAATGGCTCAAATAAGCGAAAGCAAACACGATGAAAATTAGACTCAAACACAAGGACTGTTAGTACATTTCGCCCATGCTTGGTAAAGATCTCCATAATCGTTGCTACCAGGGTCTGGCATGCCCATTTCATCCTTTCCCTCAACTCAAGCAGAACTGCAACAGAATACTACGTGTTCATGAACTAATCCTCAGAATTGAGAAGGCAACAAAAAAACATCATGCATATATTAGAAGACTAGGTTGTGTGAGACTAAAATTTCTTTAAACAACTAATTGTTGTATAAGGAGCTAACATTTCTTAGCAGAATTGAAAATAACGTCATTAAGATTGTCGGCAGCGACTTTCTCAACAGGTTGATCGCTAACTTCTGGAACTGGAGCTGACTTATGATAAGGTTCCAAGGTACCATCCTACATAAAAAGTGGCACATGTGTCAAGGTCAGTGGAGTAATTACTTTTGATCCTCCATAGAAATGATGATAAACAGCAGACAGTGGACACGGCATCATTTAAGGACTAGGTCTTTGAACCAGGGTAAGATTTGATCAGGCTCCACATTTGGTTTCATGTATGTCGCGGTAGATGCTTCTATGAAAATGAGGGGCACCTCAATTTTTAAAATACTGCAATATTTGCACCATACATTACTTGGATTATTATTTTTTAATTAGGAAAGTAACTAGAAGAATAACTGTAGGGAGTCATCAGAAGAATAAATAGTTCAAGTTTTTTAAGAAAACCTGGAGAGCGACTTGTGGGCCAGAAACATCCACCATTGTAAAACCTATGTTCTTTGGACTATATTGCTTGGCAGTTTCAAAAAATTGATCCTTGAACTCTCGAATTATGTCATGAGGGGATCTCAGGAAAAGAATTGCCTAGACAACAAGGTTCCAAACAACAGTTCACGAGTCAGCTCAAATTTGAGGGAAGTAACATATATATGGGCCAAAATGGAGGTGCAGGAACCACCTAGGATGGCTTTGGATGCCGAGGAGTGGTCAACAGCCGCAGAACTTACAGTAGCCTTGCCCTTGCCGTTGCCATTGTTATCAGTTATGGAACTCGGAGCATCCTCGGCCGACTTGATTTCAGTAGATGCAGTACTACCGACTTGTTTTTTCAGATACTGCACTATGCTCTCTGCATCCCTCGCACCTATATACTCTTGCACCCTGCTCCCTTTGTTCCTTAGGAACCTGATAGTTGGGTACCCAACAACGTGGTACTTCTCTCTGAAATCCTTATTTTTCTAATTTTCTTGCCGCTGGCGTCGATCTTAGCGAGAACGATCGGTGGGTCATGGTTGCGCAGGATGGACGCGGCCTTCTCGTACTGCGAACGAACATGACATGCACAGGACCTTGAGCAACACAGGCACAGCACTCTTGATTCTCCCCAGGAAGGATTCAGACTTAACTTCAGAGGATTCTCTGACCACAAGAGTTACCTCGGGGGCTAGTTTCTCGCTCCAGTGACACCTGTGGGTTACAGAGTTCAAACGAGTATGGTCAATGGAAGGCACATTTGTCCGCGCAATTTTTTTTTTCGTATTGAGAACTCGTACTGGAATAGCGTAAGCGTGGTAGAAATTTACCAGGGTGCGTAGAAATTGATGACGATGAGCTGGTGCGCCGCGACCGCCTCCGAGAAGTTGCCGGCGTCCAGCGTCAGCGCCGCCGGCTCCTCCGCGCGTCCGCCGCGGGTGGACGACGACAGCGGCAGCAGCAGTAGCAGCGCGAGGCAGGCGGAGGGGAGCAGCAAGGAGCTCGCCATTGCCGGGGCAGGTCGGGGCGGGGCTGCCGGCCTGATCGATAGCCTCGAGGTGGAGGCCGGCAAGCATTTTATTAGTGGGTGTTGGCGAGCGAGCAGCAGCCAGCAGGGCCACGAAGCAAATTTGCAGAGGATCCGTTTCCTCGCGTGGTGGGTCTCCGGTTCGGGAGGTCCTATATATCTTCCGTGCGATAGCAAGCACCGGTGTCGCACGGCCCAACACGGTTCACCAGAAGCCAGAACACTGTGCCATGGCCCAATTAAACTATCATGCGACAGTGCGCAGGAGGACATCCACCTGCTGGCAAACGCACCAGGTGGCAGGTATGCTTTCTTTTCCTTTTCCTTTTTCTTTACTTCTTGCTGCGTCCATAATTCATTATTCTTGTTATAGATTTTGTCATCTACATGTTTAAAATATTAATTTAATATCATCAACATTTAAAATAATTAGCTTCAACATTTATACAAACTTAGTTTAATATTTCTGACAAACTAGTTCAAGTTTTATAAGAAAATGTTGAGACCGCATATTAAAAAGTTGAAGATGCATATTCAAATGTTGAAAGAGTGTATTTCGAATATTGATTCTTTTTTTGAAAAAATAAAAAATATATAATATAGTTATGTTGGATCTTGTTGTGTTGCATAAATTCTCAATAACACCATGGTTCAAACGGAATCCAAAACGCATTTATAGATTGAAAGAAAAATGAGACTAAAGTTTTAAATCCACAAGGAAACTCTCCACCCACCCATGCACAACAGCCACTCGCATGCCGACATGTGTCCAGCTCCATTCCAAAACCTGCCTGCGCACAATGCTGTTCCCCACCTGCATCCATATCATCCGTTGGTTGAGCTTTGCACTAAGGTACATGGAATAATTTTTTCCGGAAGATGAATAGGAATAGAAAAGGTCCATTTTATTTCCTTCAACAACTTACTTTATCCGTTTAACCCCTTGAGCAAAATTTAAGCTTAATTTACTTCTCCAACCATTCCAATTAGTCCAATATACCCTCTAATGATATTTCTTTTTTTTCTCCGCGTATGAATTGAATTTTAAGTTCAAATTTTGTGAGTGGATAGAGAACATGATGTTATATGTTAAAAAATACATTAAGAATTTTTTATGGTTATTTTTATAATTTGAAAACATTTAACACGAAATTTATCATAAAAATACAATTCTTCGTGAAAAATATTTATAAAAAATTATAATGCATTTTTCTAACATAGGCATCATATTATAAGTTACATTGTAAAATTTAAAGTTCAGATTACACTTGTAAGTGGAGAAATAAAAAAGAGAAATCTCATTAGAGGGTAGATTGGACCAATTGAAATAGTTTGGGGTAGTAGCTCGAGCCTAAATTTTATTTAGAGGGTTAAATGGATAAAGTAAATTGTTAAGGGGAGTAAAATGAACTTTTTCCAATAGTAATCCCGCTCGGGCTCTCCGCTGTTTTCAGTCTTCTAGGCTTAATTTGTGTTCACTTTGGCCCAGTAGAGCCCGCCTGCAATGTAGGAAAAAAAATGTTATCTACAGCTACAGGCTTGCAAAGTTTAAGAATGTTTGACAACTTCTAGATTGCTTCTATGGGGCATTTGTACCATTTTGGATGGCGTCAGGTGAATCATGACACTGATGAGATAAAATGGAAAAGGCGATCCGTGTAACTGATGAGCTGAGCTACAGTTTTCAGTGGCCTGCGCAAGTGGTTACAACTTCCATCAGAAAGCAGAGCGCCATTTCAGCGGCACCTTCTCATTTTTACGAATCGATTACGGGAATTTAGGTGGCCAGTTTTGAGATTAGGACATGGTGGTTTTCAGCGTTAGTGCTTCAGAGAGGGAGCAAAGAGCGTGATTAGGTTGGGTCTCTAGTGAATTTCTATATGTATCACTGATACGCGATACCGGTACGGCAATTCGTGGGTTTGAAAAATGACATAGTGGTAGTATAGAGAGGGTATCGGAGTATCGAAGTATCGGATACGGGTACGGCTGGGTTAGTGAAGTATCTGTGATTCGTAGCTTAATTTTTCAGAACAGCAGATGTTCCTGTTGCAAGGGAGGGGGAAGAAGAGGAGATGTCAATTCGCTAGTTTTTCTGCTCAAAACTTGTGTGTAATCGTGTTGCCATATTATTTCAAGCGTGGACCGTCGAGTTCTTGTTCTGGCTGGTAAGTTTTGTTCGTTTCTGACTCTCTCTGTCTTTGCACTATGATGAGGTCGGTTCAGGCCTTCAGGCTTCATGGCTGAATGATGATCTATGATAAGAGGCAGAGGGAGATAAAAGTTGACAAAGAAAGAGTGCTTCCGGCAACCAAGCGGCCGGTATCTCATTTTTATTCAGTGGTGTGATCCTGGCTACATGTAACAAAGGAATGTACAAGGAAAGGAACACGGCTCAACAGTCAACACCAACAACGTACAGCAAATCACTGACTGCACTAGGGAATACACTGATATATATCGCAGCTCTAGACACGAAGAGGAGCATGCAAATATGTATCACACGTGGCTCTTGATGTCCGAGCTGTAGCCCGTGCGATCATCGTAGTACTTGGACCAGAGCATGACGCCGCCGTACTTGGGCGAGCCCCTGATGAGCGGCAGCACGTTGGAGCTGAGGTCGCCGGCGGGCACGAACCCGGTGCGGGCCGCGTCCTTGGAGGCGGGCAGGCCCAGGAAGATCCGCCCCGCCGGCACCGACTCCCACTGCCTCCACGCGTCCATGAACGCGCCGCGTGTGGCCCGCGCTCACCTGGCACGGTGGGTTGTTGTAGAACTGCACCCACACGAGGTCGAAGAGCCCCGTGCCGATCGCGCTGCCGTCCCACTCGTCCGGGAACGGGCACTGCGGCGCCGCGCTCAGGATCACCCCCTTGCCGCCCTGGTTCCTGCCCATGTTCTTCAGATCCCTGGCGAGGCTGTCCCAGTACTTGCCGCCGCCGAGCTCGATGTCGAAGTCGATGCCGTCAAGGATGGCGTCGCCGAGGGGCCGGGACGACGACGACGTGCCGCCGAGGTAGCTGTTCCAGAGGTACGCGGCCACGTCGCGCGAGTCCCCCTCGGAGGCCAGGCCGTAGCTGCCGTCGCCGCTGCCGATGGAGAGCAGGACCTTGACGCCGCTGCGCTGGCACGAACGTATATATGTCCTCGCTCAGCCCCGTGCAGCCGCCCGACGAGGGATCGCAGTGGCTGGCAAGGTCCAGCCGCGGCGTCTGCCCCTTGCCGAACTTGTACACGAACGCGAGGATGACGAACCTGCAGTTGCCGGACGCGCACGTGTCGGATAGGGACGCCTCACCGTCGTTCTGGCCCCTGTAGACGGCGATGCCGCCGGCATGGCATGTGGCAAGCAGGAACGCCACCAAGAGGGTGGCCATGAGCTGGAAGGGAGTGAGAGCTCGGCTTGTCATGGCTTATATTAGGCGTGCCCAGGTGGCTGCTAACTGTTGGGGTTTTACGAGCTAGTTCTTAGTAGCTAGAGAGACGAATTGATGGATGGCGAATTGTGCATAGTGGTATCTCCCTTTTATAATGGAACGCCACCAAGAGGGTGGCCATGAGCTGGAATTGATGGATGGCGAATGATGCCATGAAAAATGGAGCGTTTTGCATTCGTCATGGTCGTTGTACATGCTGAAGGAAGCTGTCCAAAATCTGAATACGCTCCACTTTGGACACAGCAAAATAAACCAACACAACTAAGCAGTTGAAATATCTATATACGAAAGCTGCACGAAAAGAGAGCCAACCAGCCTGGCCACGTCGCGGCCAATTCTCGGCCGTCCGATTGGCCTGGCGGACGGTCCAGATCTTACGATTTTCGGTCACTTTGCAAAAACAATCCACAATCTTTATATAAATCAACCCGCAGTTCAGCCTCCTCCCTCAGGTAATTTTAAGAAAAAGACTTCAACTTTTCCTAAAATCAACCCGAAGTCCAACCTTTCAGAGAAAAATTTGCAAATAAACCCTTAAGTTTTTGTTGAATCAACCCACCATCCTAATCCTCTCTCAGCAAAGTTTTTAGAAAAACCCTCGCATTTCAATTAAATCAAACCACAACCCGTTACATTCGTTATTTCTACACGAGCAACATTATACGTACAATTTGAACATCAAAACGCGTTGGAATCAGAAGTTATTCAATATAAAACTTGATCTAAAATTCAAAAATTACAAATTTATTATAGAGTAAAATTTAAAATTCAAAACGCTTTCGCAATTCGTTTGCACAAATACTTACATACGACCCATTGTATCTAAAATTTAGACACCAAAATATCTTCAAATTAAAAAATAATCAATACAAAAGTTGATTAGAATTTCAAAATATACATCTTTACTATATAGTAAAATTTTAAATGCTTCTACGAAAAAAATTTCAAATACAAAAAATTGCTCATAATTTTAAAACCTAAAGTTCTGCTACATAACAAAATTATAAATTCAAAATATTTTCGTGTAATTCGTTCAACATAACATCTTATTTTGCTAAAATATAATATTGTACTACCATTTTTCTATAGCTTCTCATGCAACCTCCACACTAACACGGCATATTTTAATATAACCACTACTTTCTTAAAAAAACATCACATTTATTAATTGCCTCATGATTTCGCAAATACATTAAGTATCTCACTATAATAAATGCAGCAATAAATGCCATACCTCCATTTCCACAATAAAAACGTATACGAAAGTTGCACCAAAAGAGGCCCAGGCAGCGTGGCCACGTCGCGGCCAATTCCTGGCTGTCCGATCGGCTGGGCGGATGGTCCGGATCTTACGATTTCCTGTCATTTTGCAAAAAAACCCTCAACCTTTGTAAAAATAAACCCGCAGTTCAGCCTTCTCTCTTAGGTAATTTTGCGAAAAAGCCCTTAACTTTTCCTAAAATCAACCCGCAGTCCAACCTTCCAGGTTTAAAAAAATTTGCAAATAAAACCTTAAGTTTTTGTTAAATCTACCCGCCATCCTGGTCCTCTCCCAGCAAAATTTTTAGAAAAACCTTCATATTTCAATTAAATAAAACCACAACCCGTTACATTCGTTATTTCTACACGAGCAATATTATACATACAATTTAAATACCAAAACACGTTGGAATCAAAAGTTATTCAATATAAAACTTGATCTAAAATTCAAAAACTACAACTTTATTATAGAGTAAAATTTAAAATTCAAAACACTTTTGCAATTCGTTTGCACAAATACTTACATATGACCTGTTGTATCTAAATTTAAGACACCAAAATATCTTCAAATAAAAAAATAATCAATACAAAAATTGCTTAGAATTTCAAAATATACATCTTTACTATATAGTAAAATTTGAAATTTGAAATGCTTCTACGAAAAAATTTCAAATACAAAAAATTGCTCATAATTTTAAAACCTAAAGTTTTGCTACATAACAAAATTGTAAATTCAAAATATTTTCCTAATTTGTTCAACATAATATCTTATTTTGCTAAAATTATAATATTGTATTACCGTTCTTCTATAGCTTCTCATGCGACCTCTACAATAACGCGGCATATTTAATATAACCACTACTTTCTTAAAAAACATCACGTCTATTAATTACCTCATGATTTCGCAAATATATTAAGTATCCGACTAATTATGGTTCACCCTCCCTAATAATTATTTTACCCCTTCTTTCACCATAATAAATACAGCAACAAATGTCATACCTCCATTTCGATACCCAAAATAACATACTACTTAAATAATAGTGTCACAACAATAGAATGCTCAAAATATATACCAAATGCAACAGCGGGCAGACCATGACACCTATGTAAAAATAACGAAATGATGGATTTATCTTAACTATGTTGCTTAAATTTCTTTTTACATCTACCTGTATACAACTACTACTATATGAATGAACTAAAGTCTGCATCAACTACAATACTACGACGTGGGATACGGGCCCCACGCAGCAAAGCCGCGGGCCTTTCTAATGCATCTGATCATAGCACTGCACTGCAACCAACAAGTGGCCGAACCTCTCAGCCAGTTTATGTGTCAAGGGTCATATATAGGTGCATAATAATTCCACGGCTTCTGCCACAATGAAAGTTTTTTTTTTATTTTCATTCAGCGTTCGTGTACTCAGCGAGTTGCATTCTAGATTTATTTAGTACACTGAGGCCCGTTCTATGGAGAACCTCTAGTCAGAATTGAGTTTGGCATCTCTTTTTACAATTTCTTCAGTACATATCATTGACGCTTGAGCATGTACAATTTCAGAAAGAGCTACAATTGAAGAACTTAATACGATCACCTTGAGAATGCCTTTGTTTCTCTGAAATTGTTTATCAGATAGTACGTGCAGTATCTCTGTATCATCCTCGGCCCATATAGTCTTGCACAGCGTTGCCCAAGTTCCTCAAGTCTCAAGAGCTTGCTTCTTGCAGGCATCGTTATTGGGTCATGGTTACGCAGGAATGCAGGATGGACGCGGCCCTTCATCTCGTCTTTTCTAAAATTTTGCTAGCAAACAATATCCAGCCAAATTCGTAGATACTAAAAGTCTTTTGTCTCTTGTGGAAACAGTTTATTGGCTACGTCGTATTTGTCTTGGATCCATTCATTTTTGAAGTTTTACAGCTCCCTATTTTGTTTATTAAAAATTTACAGTGCAGTCACAGCTATAATATGCATGGTTCCTAAAAATATAGCCGTTGTTCCATTTGAAAATAAACTAGAAATATGGAGCTCTAATCACAACATATGTGGCCGACTTGCATACAAACTAAAGGATATAAATGTCACTTAGAGTAGATTAGGTTTTATAGCTTAAGTTCTCTGACCATAGTATTAGTTGGGCCCAGGAGTTACATTGGCCTAGTTGAGTCTAAACATGGTTAGATGCATACCTGTGGTATTCGAGCACTAGGTAGATCAATGAAGGCTTAAGGAAAAGAGTTGGTGTGCGTGGAGCAAGGACTTAAAGCTTGTTGAATCGGACAAGTTTTCTTGTTGCTCCACATGCAGCATAGTTAATTCAGCCTACTAAAGAAATGGTTACCGGATTAATGAATTTCGGATAAGTCAGAGAAGCTCTATGTGTTGTATTATACGACAAGTTCATCAAGAATATTGCAGCATGTCTCCTTTGGGGTTTGAAGATTGCACGCACACAACATACGACGATCTTGAAAAGCATATTCCATAATAATCGTGCTGTGAACTACACGGAGTCTTTGGTGATTGGAGTAATTCTTGCTGAGCTACTGGAGATTGCGGTACTCTCTAAGGAGAAGAATTGTACGATGCGAAGAATTATAAGATGATAAAGGATAATGCACGACAAGTTACCTTGGTCTATCACCTGTCATGTGGAGCTTGTTGAATTGCACCGGTATCATGTGGGATCCAACCAGGAGGGGGCTAGGGGGGCTTGAGCCCCCCTATCGGCCGCAGGACGAGGGAGCCCCTTTGATCCCTCAGAGTTTCTTGGAGGCATGGATGAGAGAGAATGGCCCCCTTGACACCATATATAGGCTGAAAAAGAAGTTTGTTGTGAAGTGTTACCTGTACATTTAGTCCAGCGGGACTTAAGAGAGGTAGTTATCTCCGTGGGCTGAAAGGATGAGAGAAAAGGCACTTGGCCATATAGCCCACTGCCCAACATTCTGTTCTTAAATAGCTAAGTAGGACCATTTCATTTCAATCTCCATTCTCCATTCTCATCACCAAGCTCTGTTATGTTAAGGTAGTGGGCATCAACGATGGCGTACGCCGGCATGGTTGCATTAAGCGGATAGGAATGTGCCCCAAGGCTGGTAGTAGGACGGAAGCAGCATGATGAGCAAGGAGCTTGGTGGCATGCATGCAACAGAACAAGGCGCGATCAGTAGGGCAGCATGGTTAGGAATCCAAGTTCTCAACAGAGCAAGAGTAAGCTATCAAGTATGAAAATGCAAACGATCCTTTCAATTTGTCAACACTCTATGCTATGCATTTAAAAGTATGGCAACATCCTAATTATATGTACGGTCCATGATTTAAGCTACCTGAGCCCCCATCCCCCCTAAAATTCTATCCTGGATACACCGGAAACTGAGTCCAGAGTGAGTTGGCCCATGTCGAGGCACGTATTTTTTTTATTCCAGATGAGACGAACCAGACATCAATTAATGAACCAAGCATTTACCTAAACCCTATATATAGATCTTCCTCTAAGATGTCACTGTCGAGGCTAATCCACCGTGCATGACATCGGTAAACATCTCTCTCTACCAAGGATCGTAACAATTAACCACTTGGATTAAAAGAGCACTTTATCCGAAAGCATGCTGTGTAATCATAGACCATGCATCTACTAACACTAGAGAGAAAATTTTGTTGACTACCTAGAATAGGTCATGCCGCTTCCAGCCATGAACTATGTCTTGGCCGGGCCACCATTAACATTGGTCCTTCATAATCTTCGCCTCCACTGCTGCACCCATCGACACCTGGGCTACGGTCTTCACATACCATGCCCGTGTCAAAACCAGAGCGGTCGAGACTTCTACATCAGGCAACAAGGGCTCTCTAATCAAGGCATATATGCGTGCAAAGCTCCACCACCTCATGCGACCCCCTCCTCCTCACACACAACATCGATGGCTTGCGCCCCCTCGATGTCCATCTGAGCTGACACCTCTCCAAAAAAATGGGCCCTCCCAGATGATGAACAAGCTCCCACGCTTTCGCGGCCTACGCCTCTGCAAAATTATACAAGGCGGAAGCTTGGCCTTCGTCTTCATGAAATTAGACTCTAGTGGATCCTATCCTCAACCTCTTCCGACTTAAATCGAAGCGCGTCTTCGGAAATGGAGAATCGACCCATGGATTTCTAGGGATCAGTCCAAGTTTGCACTTAACCATGAGAATTTCTAATCCCTCATCTAAAAAGGCCAAATGTTTTGTCAACGTCTCACAAGCTTGATTAACCGCAGGGACTGAAACCACCGACGTGCAGCATGGATGTTCAGTTTGAGCTCGCCTGATGCTGGTGGAACAGCCTGTAGTCCCGTGCAGAAGTTGTCATCAATGATGTAAACGGACCACCCACCTGGAAAGATTACACAAAAACCAGGCGTTCGCATGGGCTCTCATGGCGACCGGGACTGCAAGAATATCTCCCGATCTGGATCCTCTGCGCGCTGCAACTGCAAGAGCAGCTCGTTGTTCTGCTGACAAGCTGCTGGTAACTAGGACGGGCAGCGGCATGGGGACGTCTAACTACTCCATCCCAGGTGGAAATAAGAAAGAAACATACTGCAGCAATGATTAAAAAAAAAATGGTACATGTATACTACATTGTAACTACACGGAAAATCAAGGTACACGAAAAACAAGGGTACATGTAACATGAATTAATTAAGGTGAAACGGTGTAGAAGAATTCATGAGTTTACTGCGAACTGAGTTTCTTGAACTCATTTTTTTTATCAGACCAACGAGCATCGGTCTGCCTATCAGCATCGACCTGCCTGTCAGCGTTGCATCGACAGAAGCAGCTAGCTGGTGCTAGACAAACGCAGAAAGTCACAGGTCAAAGTTCAGGTTCAAGGTAAGCCGTCTCTGTCGTCGTCCCCTTTCTTTTCTTCTTCTTCACAAGAAAAGGCATAAGCATAGGGGCAGCTGTGCAGTGGAATCATCGGCATAGAACACTTGAACAACCTGCAATGGTTTGGTGCGCGTAAAATAAGAACAAGCTAACAAGCACTTAGCTAGTTTGTTTAAAGCAGGCAAGCAAAGCGAAGTACCACCAGGGACAGGTCACAGATGTGCCGCCATGGCTGCATAATATCTTCAATGTTTTTTTATTGCGTTATCTGTTCCTTCTTCCATGTTACTCCTGTGGCCGGCCGGCCTTTAGTTTGGTCGGTCCTGGATTCAGCGAGACAGGCGGTGATGTACGGCCGCTTATACACCAGCATCCATCCTTATTTTAACCAAAACCCTGAACTTTTTTTTATCACACAAATGCATACTTACACAGAATGCCATGGCAGATCGATTCATGTTGCACATAAATTTTGCGTTTTGGGAATGAAGAATAGTATTCGAATTCGGCACAGTTTTTCACCACAGCATCGGGACGGATCGCACTAACATACCAGCAGATTCCTCTGAAGACATGCTGAATGCATCGCATCTGTTGTACCTACATGCAGTCCTGGAGGGAGGGACGGAGGGATAAGGGGCGTAGCGCAGCAGATCCAATGACGGGACGCGGCAACCGAAACGGAACCACGTCGCCTGCTCAGCCATGGTCACCGGCCTCCCACGATCTTGTGCAGATAAAAGCCCTATCGCTCGCCTTGCCTGCCGACACACACCACCGCCGCGCCATGGCATGCCAGCACAACGAAATATGCTGCCGCCCCTCACCTCCGGTCCGGCCCCACGACCACGAAGCGTTCGCTCGTTTCGATTTTAACGTGCCCAGTTTGCCCTTCCTCCGTTTACCTTCCCGGCGGCCGCGCCGTTTACCTCCGGTGAACAGGTGTAGTGGCACTCCTGCAATACGGGAGAACTCCGTGGCGGCTTGCACGGCGCCGCCACGAGAGGATATGCTACCGCGCCGCTTTATTTCTCTCTCTTTAGAGCTCCGTCACTCTTTTAAGCCCCAGCTCCCCCAACTCCCAGAGGCCAGAGGACGTCATCATCAATTCATCATCCATCGCTAGCTCAGAGGAGGAGCAGAATCTGTTCGTCTCTTCCCCGAGAGGCAACCTAGCTAGCAGCCGGGATGCTGATGCAGCTCTCCGGCGGCCGGAGCCGGAGCATGGCCCTGCCGTCGTGCCTCGCCGTGGTGGCGGCGGTGGCCGCACTGGCCGCCGCCCCGCGGGGGGCGGAGGCGTACAGGAACTACACCGTCGGCGACGACAAGGGCTGGTACGACGGGCTCACCCTGCCCGGGGTCGACTACCAGGAGTGGGCCGACGGCATCAAGAACTTCAGCCTTGGGGACTTCCTCAGTGAGTAGCTCATCTTGCCCCTGCTCTCTGCTTTTGCTGATGGTCTCGATCGATCTGCAGCCAGGCCATCAAGTGGTTGATCATTGGTAGTAACTGTCGTTGGGCTATCGACCTCAGTCAGATGCTTCTTTTTTGTAACTGTCCGATTTGCATGTGCTGCTCGGCCCGCACATGAGTAGGTAGCACGGCAGCGAGGCGAGCCATGACCCATCCTCTTTCAGGCCCCAGTTCCGCTTTGCCAAGGCCGATGGATCAGCCTGGGAATCTCTTCATTTCCGGTGCTTGTCGTGTGATCGATGCATCGGGAGCGGTCACCATTCTGCATTTCCCTGATGCACATGGCCTGCGGGGAAAGGCGCAGCACGCCCCTCCCTGACGCCACTCCGTTCGTCTCAGGTCGTCGCTCATCAGTCGCCATCAGGAACAGAAAAAAGAAAATGTCTGATGTCGATTAGTTGTCTAACCAAGGTTTCAAACTGCTAATCACCACACCATTTCAGCTCCCGTGCATGTGGCCGCAGCTGCTAGCGCATGGTACTGCTACTTTACTCGCTGTCGTTTCACGTTACAAGAACATGGCCAAAGGGTACGGTACCGGCATGGTCTCTGCTGGAATCTGAATACCCTGCCACTCTGTTCGGCTGGTAACGTAACCATCGTTACTGCCAGTCAACTCACTGGGATCCCAAATCTGTTTGCATTGTGTGTATTGATGGAGTTCACAGGCCAGCGACAAGAACGTCGCAACAGCATCCATTGAGCTCTCATCTACCTGACTGACTAACTGGTGGTTGAACTCGCCACATCACTGCGATTATCAGTCACAAATCTGCTTGTCCAACTGCATAATAAACCAGTCTGGTGTCGATTTCTTTGTTGCTCCTTTAACTAATTTGCAACGTTCTCATGATCAGTCTTCAACACGGACAAGAACCACTCGGTGGTGCAGACGCGGAACGCGACGCTGTACAAGAGCTGCGACTACAACGACTCGGGCCCCGACGACACCCTCGAGTGGTCCGCCGCCGCGCCGGAGTTCAGCAGGGACGCCGTCACCGTCGCCGTGCCCCTCCTCCGGGAGGGCCGCACCTACTTCTTCTCGGGCAACTACGACGGCGAGCAGTGCGAGAGCGGCCAGCGCTTCGCCATCGACGTCGCGCACGGCCAGGGCCTGCCGCCGGACCTCAGGCCGCCCGCCGCCGACGCTCCCGCGCCCGCGGCCGCCGGGCCCGCAGACGGCGCCGCCGTGCTCGACTTCAGCCACCCCAAGAACGTCACCACGCCCAGCGCGTCGGACGACGACCGCGACCTGAGCGGCAGTGATGATGACACCTCGGGCGCCGGCCGGACTCTGGTGGCCGGGATCGGCTCCGGTCTGGCCGCGACGACGCTGGTCGTCACCGTGCTCTGCTTCGCGGCGTAGTATGAGATTTGTTTCAGTGATGCCTGAAGCATGAGATTTGTTGTTGTGATTTGTTTACTAGTCAAGTAGAAGGGTTGGTTTCCACAGGTGACATATAGTCAGTGAAAATGCTTTCGCTTGTATACTGTACTACTACGGCCGGCCGTATTATAAAAATATTTTTACAGATGTCTGCTTTGGGAAGGAAAAATTAGAGTGTATACATGCATGCGAGGGACGGAGAGAGAATGCAAAAATTAGGAAAGACGTCAGCGCATGCATACATGCATGCATACAATTTTAAAATAAAAAGATCGTAGTTTCAAAATTGAGCATAGAAATCAAAATCCAGTTACACCATTACGCTTGTTTTAATAAAAGCTTCAAAATAAGATCTCATATTACTATATTTAAATGACATTATTTTTTGAGAGAAATTGCTTGTTAGTGTATTTTAATTTGCTTATAACTTTTGCATAAGTTACTTTTAGATTTATAAAATATTGCTCTAGATGCCTAAGTTCAGTTAAGTGGATATTGGTGTTGATATTGTGAAGATAGATTGGTTGGTGTGGTTAGCGGATGAGCGTAAACAACTTTATTGGGTGTGCAAATGTCTGTTGCGTGATCAATAATAGGTAACTTTAGCAGATCAATTGCGCATTTTAGCTAATTTATTTTGTTATTTTTCCAATCTACATAAAACAATTTATGTGTCTTTAAAAATATCATCAAAACATATGCAAGTGGGATCTTATTTTGAAGATCTCGTTGAAAGAGACACGGTTCTGCAATCGGAAATTAAATTTGATGGACGATTCAAGAACTACAACTTCAACTTTTAAAGTTCTAAAATCGATTGCATGTGCCACTCTATTTGAGCTGCTGTCGGATTAGAATTTCACGCGATCTAGTGGTTAGTTAAGTATACAGTACACAACACAATCGATGGAAAAGGTGTGTACATATGGATAAAATTACAGCCCGTTGTAGAGAAGTCATTACCCAATAGTAGTAGTAGTAGCAGCAGCAGCAATAATAATAATAATAATAATAATAATAATAATAATAATAATAATAATAATTCCATTCTTTGGATCAAGCAAGTCGTCTTCTCGTCGAGTTCTGCTACAGCGAGAAATCGGTGCCAAAGAGACATGGCGATTTCTTTGATGCTGCAACAAAAGAGTCAAATGAAAATATAAATATGTGCCTGCATCTATTACATCCACCAGATTTGATGCACCCAGTGAGATGATAATTTCTCTGTCCACTCTATTTTGTACACACAGGAATGCTTGTTATTCTTAACGAACCACCCAGATCTTTTATTGCCCCTTCATTCTCTCACTCACTCAAATCTAACGGCTACAAACGCCGGGATCATCTCACACGCGCGGATCCCCTTCAGCCCTCAATCCGTCATGCGCACCCATACGCCCCTGACTGACTCCAGTTTTTTTTACAATTTAGTCCTGACGATCTTCATGATATAGGATCTTGAACAAGATAGCTGCACAGTCGGATTGTTTGGGATGTGACTCCGTCAAGACAGCCGAAGAGGAATGAAGGCACAAATCAATAGAGCAATTGGGAGTGCTCAAGAGAGAGTCCTACCCTCCTCGTGCCCCTTGGGTCCTTTGTATAGGAGGGAGGATGACAATTTGCACCCATACTCTTGGTAGGTACAATATTCTTAAATAGGCCCTTGGGCCTTTACATCAGGCTTATTTCTACATGGGCTGGGCCATTTCCCAGTAGTAGCCCCTCGGCTCCTTTGGTTTGATTGGTACAACAACGCGAAGTAGCTGAATACATATGAATTGGTCCAGACTTTTGTATAACTCCGGCCGCGAGGAATGAACTCATGACCATCCGCCCTTATGCCTCGCTTTGTCTTCATTTTGTGGGATGCAGAAGGTACTTCTTAGCTCTTCTGACTGAGCTAGACAGGCTTCATAGTCGGTGAAGTCTTCGCCCCGGAAGCTTCTTTGCATCCCCCAACGGCTATGACTTCGGATCCTTGGTACTCGAGTGTTCACATCTTCGGAGCTGATTGAGCCTTGTTGTAATCTCGGACCACTCTGTTGTAGCCAATATAGTCGAAGTATACGAAGTAGACGGTTCCTCTTCCCGGCAGTCGAAGCGGCAGGTCCGTCTTCGGTGTAGTCGACGTAGTCGAAGCAGAATGTCTTGATTGTGCTGAATCCAGCAACGCCTTTGGGTCTTCGCTCACGAGCACCGGGCAAGACTTGTCCACCAGGTCGTGCTAGTCCTCCATGGTCCCGCCATAGCTCTTCTTGCCCGGGGTTCGTGGCGGAGCCCCTTGAGCCGAACTGTGTCGACGAGGATGAAGGCGAAGTATAGAAATCGTCGAGGTAGACGGCGAGCCCCTCAAGCCAAACTGTGTCGATGAGGCCGAAGGCGAAGTAGTCGTCACCGAGGTAGACGGGGAGCTCCTCGAGCCAAAGTGTGTCGATGAGGCCGAAGGCGAAGTAGTCGTCACCGAGGTAGAGGGTGAGCCCCTTGAGCCAAACTGTGTCGATGAGGCCGAAGGCGAAGTTATCATCGCCGAGGTTGACGGCGAGCCCCTCGAGCCGAACTGGGTCGATGAGGCCCCGTGCCCTCGGGCCTTGAGTCATGAGCACCGGGTAAGACTTCGCCTTCAAAGGACTTGGTCCAATCCTAGTCCCACCATAGCCCCTTTTTGGCCGGTGTTTGTGAGGAAGGTCCATTACCTCCTTGGATGATGCAAAAATTCATGCGGAATCAAAATAGAAATAGAGCGGGCCTTCGCACCGCCCTGTCAGCTCAACAATGCAATAGCTTATAGCAATTACAAGCTACCAAAGCATAAACCCTTGGGCCCCTCAAGTCAAGGTTGAGAGGGGAGGCAAAGTGGTAGTTAACACCAAAGTTGATGGCGAACCCTTCGGGCACTTTCATCTATTCTGCAAGCTTTCTATGAGCTGCAAAAATATAACTTCAATTTGAGGTATGAATTACATAGAAAGAAAGCAGGCCTTTCTTGGCTTTACCTGCATAATCGCGCTTGGCATTACGATTTACCTTCGGTTTTTCCCTCGACAGAGCATCATTTTTCATTTCTACGTATACCTTCAGCCTTTCGCTTGAGAGAGTTTCGCTTTTTATTTCTACGAATACCTTCAGCCTATCACTCGAGAGGGTAATCATTTTTCATTTCATAGGCGCTCTTGGCTCTATGGCTCTTCGGCATTTTGCGCGAGAGTCTTCAGCGTGTGCACTTTCGGCCCCACACTTATGGGCAAAGGATATAAAACAAAGCACAAAGCATTAGCAGCATCTCAATCTGGTGGTACAAAAGGAGATGACAGGTTAGAGGGGAAGCAAGCTATGAAGAACAAGTCTACTGTCACATATTGAGATGTCATAATCTTAGTTCATGGTGTTGCCAACATCATTCTAATTGTCATTGTCATTTATTCTTGTTGTAAGGTTTGGTACAAACCAGTAGCATTAGTGGGTATCCTCACCACCTCATGCAAGAGGTAAATGGACCATATGTATGCAGGCAACCAAGTTGTTTCCTATTTGCGAACTTTCTGTGCAGTGCTAGTAACCAAACAACTGCTCCATTGAGCCAGGCTAGATTGGAATCCATTACAACACCTCTTGTTCCCCAAATATGCTAAAGAGACAGGGCGATTTCTTCGGATGTTTCAGCAAGAAAGTCAAATGAAATATTACATCGGACATTCGGACGTAAACATGTGCCTACATTGATCATTGAGTGGTACTCCAGTTGGTAAGAGGCCGGACGCAGAGCCGGATACAGTCCCTTTTTGACTCTGCTGGAAAAACATATAGCGCTCTGCAGCTATTCACTGGACAGTAGAACGAAAAGGTGTTCATTTGGTCCTGCCAGTCCTAAGTCAGGCATGGTCTACTTTTACAAACTATGTATGAAAAAGGCTATAAATATTGCATAATCTAAATCGCATCAAGGCCTTTAAGTCAGGTTGTAGTCAAGACCTTGACACATAAAATTCACAAAATGTAGATTCTATTGACTAGAACTGCTGGGTCAGACCTCAATCGAGGTCATAAAACTGCAAACTCGTAAGAAAAAACCGTTCATATTTGTAGACAATGAAATCCATTTATACTGTTTTGAAAATGGAATAGATTGATACTTCTTTTTTTTTTGAGATTGATACTCAAATTGATCGAATAGTCTATTATGTTTATGTAGATGCATAGAAAAATTATAAATCTAGAAAAGTTAAAATGACTAATTATTTGTGACGGAGAGAGTATTCATCAAATTTTGCTTTACGTATGATTCAATCATGTTTGAATTTGCAATAATTTCTTTTAAACCCACGAATACAGTTGTGTTGTGAGCGTGATCACAGCCTCACAGAACAGAGGAAACCACCGGAGCACGAGCGGGCTTAACTTACTAAGCTCCAAATGAGCCCAACGTTGCTGTGGCTACAGGGCCAAAGTTGGGCTGGAAAGCAAACGGTGGGCCATGTTCTGTTTGGTGCGCGATGGATGAAAAACTCTCAGTGGGCTGGATCAACATTTAACTCTAAAATTTCTTAGAAGGGTTCACTGTTTTTTTTTCTGAGGTTGGGCTCAAACCCCATTTGGCGGCCCAACACCACCCACTTCTTCGCCAACGAACAGCAAAACACACCAAACCTTAAAACCGACGGAAAGAGACGACCCACATCATCGTTCAGTCTCTCCGCCCCTCCCCCTCCCCCTCCCCCTCCGCTCCCGCTCCCACCCATCCCCAGATCCCGATCCGCCGCCTCCTCCTCCGGCCCCGGCCAGATCCAGCCACCACCTCCCCCGCACCGGCCACCGCGGGCCCGCCGCGCCGCCTCCGCCGCGGCCGCCGCCATGGAGAAGCCATGCTCCCTCCTGGTCCACTTCGACAAGGGCTCGGCCGCGATGGCCAACGAGATCAAGGCGGATCTGGAGGGCGGCGACGGCCCCGCCAAGGCCGACGCCATGCGCCGCGCCATCTCCCTCCTCCTCAACGGCGAGACGCTCCCGCAGCTCTTCATCACCATCGTCCGCTACGTGCTCCCCTCCGAGGACCACACCGTGCAGAAGCTGCTCCTCCTCTACCTCGAGATCATCGACCGCCGCGACCCCGCCGGCCGCGCCCTGCCGGAGATGATCCTCATCTGCCAGAACCTTCGCAACAACCTCCAGAGCCCCAACGAGTACATCCGCGGCGTCACGCTGCGCTTCCTCTGCAGGCTCTCCGAGCCCGAGGTGCTCGAGCCGCTCGTGCCGTCCGTGCTCGCCAACCTCGAGCACAGGCACCACTTCATCCGGAGGCACGCCGTCTCCGCGGTGTCCGCGATCTACCGGCTCCCGCACGGGGACCAGCTCATCCCCGACGCGCCGGAGCTCGTCGAGCGGTTGCTCGCCTCTGAGCAGGATGCCTCCGCGCGGAGGAACGCATTCCTCATGCTCTGTGCCTGCGCGCAGGAGCGCGCCGTTGCCTACCTCCTCTCCAATGCGGACCGCGTAGCCGAGTGGCCTGATCTGCTGCAGATGGCCGTCCTGGATCTCATTCGCAAGGTCTGCCGATCCCAGAACCGCGCCAACAAGGGCAGGTATATCACCATCATTACCTCATTGCTCTCCGCGCCCAGCACGGCGGTTGTTTATGAATGTGCTGGCGCGCTGGTCTCGCTCTCGTCGGCACCCACGGCCGTGCGAGCTGCTGCCAACACCTACTGCCAGCTGCTCTCGTCGCAGAGTGACAACAATGTGAAGCTCATTCTCCTGGATCGACTCAACGAGCTTCGCACCACGCACCGGGATGTCATGGTCGGGGTGGTGATGGATGTGCTTCGCGCGCTGGCCAGCCCCAACTTGGATGTCAAGAGGAAGGTGCTCGATTTGGTGCTTGATCTGCTCACCCCGCGTAATGTCGAGGAGGTCGTGCTTTACCTCAAGAAGGAGGTTGTCAAGACACAGGCTGGAGACCTCGAGAAGGGTGGCGAGTACCGTCAGATGTTGGTGCAGACCATCCATGCCTGCGCTGTTGAGTACCCAGAGGTGGCTGGATCTGTGGTGCACCTCCTCATGGATTTTCTTGGTGACACCAATGTTGCTGCAGCAGTTGATGTTGTGCTGTTTGTGCGTGAGATCATTGAAACAAATCCGAAGCTGCGTGTTTCCATGATCCAGAGGCTGATTGATACATTCTATCAGATCCGTGCTTCCCGTGTCTGCTCATGTGCTCTCTGGATCCTTGGAGAGTACTCTCTCTCTCTATCAGAGGTTGAAAGTGCCATTGCCACCATTAAGCAATGCCTTGGGGACCTGCCATTTTACACTGTCTCTGATGAGGGGGAGACTAATGATTCTGCCAAGCCAGCCCAGCCGGTGGTGAACTCTGTTACTGTATCTTCCAGGCGGCCTGTTGTTCTTGCAGATGGCACTTATGCCACACAGAGTGCTGCTACTGAGACCATTTCAACTCCGTCAGTTGCTCCTGGGTCATTAGCTTCAACCCTGAACCTCAGATCACTCATTCTGTCAGGCGATTTCTTCCTGGCTGCTGTTGTTGCATGTACCCTGACCAAGCTTGTACTGAGGCTTGAGGAGGTGCAGCCATCGAAGGTTGAATCAAACAAGGCATGCACTGGAGCGTTGCTGATCATGACGTCCATTCTGCAGCTGGGACAGTCCTCCTACCTTCCCCACCCGATTGATAATGATTCATATGATAGGATTGTGCTATGTGTGAGATTGCTTTGCAATACTGGTGATGATGTCAGGAAGATCTGGTTGCAGTCATGTAGACAGAGCTTTGCCAAAATGCTCGCTGAGAAGCAGTTCAGGGAGACAGAGGAGATGAAGGCAAAGGCACAGATCTCTCATGCCCAACCGGATGATCTTATTGATTTCTACCACCTGAAGAGCAGGAGGGTAAGAAAAACATTACTTACCTCATTGCATTTTCACTTGCTAAAATGTTAAT
This sequence comes from Panicum hallii, assembly GCF_002211085.1. NCBI lineage: Eukaryota > Viridiplantae > Streptophyta > Magnoliopsida > Poales > Poaceae > Panicum > Panicum hallii. The sequence continues at coordinate 50,587,873 of NC_038046.1, forward strand.
CATTTTGTTGTTGAATCAATATTGTTTAAATATAATCTTGTCAATAATACATTAAAAAATAATCATTGATTTAGTCTTTTTGCCAATAGTTGATGTAGTCAGAAGTAAATGCTGTTATCAAAGATACAAGTTGCTACTCTATGTTGCATCAAAAGCTGATGAACTCCTTTTCATTCGCTTCAAAAGCAATTTTGTTTTTTGATTCGACATCCAACATTTGCAGTTTGTGATCCTCCATTGTCTTACACAAGTTGTTAATATTTCCTGGTCCATAAGAATACCTCAACTTAACAATAACTTGTCTGAATTTTCTCCTCGCCTTGAACTACTTTCTCACGAGTGGCAAGCAAGTTCTGTCTCTTTTACTTCCACTAGCATCCCATGCAATGATTTGGTTTGTAAACAATCTTCTGCAACCCTTTCTCATGCTCCTGTGATTTTGTAGTGCAATGGTGTGTGTGTTTATATCTGATGTATGTTTGAACTTTCAGCTGTAGTTCCAGTTAGAGCCTGATAATGTATTCTATAGTTATATAATACAATAAATTTGATTTGAGCTTTTGGTCCACACTTGAAGCCACCTTGATCCTTCAGGAGCTAATAAGATAGTAAACTTTCTTATAAATTGTTAAGGAAAATAATTTCCTGCTTTGCTAGAGGTAAACCCAAATAATTATTTGAACAATACTGCAAGCATGTCAAGATTGATGCACAAAGATGTATGTATAATAGAAAATGCATTTGAAGGGTAGGCATATGAGCTGATCACAAATGTTGATGTGTGATCAAGGTCTGCTTTTGGTTGTCAATATGCCAGTGCATGCAGTAAGTTTGGTGTAGTGTATTGGTTTGGATGGTAACCTTGCCACTATTGGTGTTGCCTTTACATTTGCTCCTTCAGTTATTAAAGCATGCCATTTTTTCCCTAGGGCATGAGCCAGCTTGAGTTGGAAGATGAGGTCCATGATGATTTGAAGGCTGCAACTGGTGGATTTACTAAGGATGCAGATGATGCAAACAAGCTCAACCGCATTCTGCAATTGACCGGGTTCAGTGATCCTGTGTATGCTGAAGCATTTGTGACAGTTCACCATTATGACATCGTGCTTGATGTTACTGTCATTAACCGCACAAAGGAGACACTTCAGAACTTGTGCTTGGAATTGGCTACAATGGGTGACCTCAAACTTGTTGACCGCCCTCAGAACTACACCTTGGCTCCTGAGACTAGCAAACAGATCCGTGCCAATATCAAGGTTTCATCAACAGAAACTGGAGTCATATTTGGCAACATAGTTTATGAGACTTCTAATGTGATGGAACGATCAGTGGTTGTCCTAAATGATATTCACATTGACATCATGGATTACATCTCACCTGCTACATGTGCTGATGTTACTTTCAGGAACATGTGGGCAGAATTTGAATGGGAAAATAAGGTAACATGCTTCCCTGTACATTGAAGTTGTGAAACATTTGTTTCTGCAAGATGTTCTCTATTCTTGATCGTGAACCCAATTCCAAAGTTTCTAACTATTGTATTATCCCCATGGGGCAATAGATCAATGCAGAAGTCAGCTTTAACTTGTTCTACTAATATATCAATACTAGTCTACTGCTACCTATAATAACTTATAGAGTTTATTGCAGCAATATCATACTACAGTCTTTCAGCTTCAGAATCCTCTACCCTTTTTCATGGCGATAGATACATCATAAGGTTATTTTATACAGTGGGTGTGAAGAAAATGATTTTTTAATCTTCTCTTTTCTTTTTATCTAATTTTTCATAAGAAACTGTGTATTAGACGGGTATTGAGCAGGTACCTATTGTGGGTGTTTATATCCTTTTGTCCATCTGTAATTGATTTGATTTATCTAGTTTTTCTTTTTTTTGTGTTTTGTGCTGCCCTTTTTTATCTGGGATCCATTAAAATTTGTATGCCATGCTTCTTTCTGTTGTGTCCAAGAACACGTTCTTTCTGATTGGTTTCACTTATTTTGCTAAGACTATTGTTCATTGTCTATATCAGGTGGCAGTGAACACTGTTATTCAAGATGAGAAGGAGTTCTTGAATCACATAATCAAGTCAACAAATATGAAGTGTCTGACACCACCGTAAGTATTTTAGAAAATTGACCTCTCATGTTGACCTGCAGACAGGAAACATTTTTCTCCAATATGTCTGTAATTCTATGTGCACATACATAGGACTTTTAATTTATAAATACACTTAGCCATGAAATATACTGGTGTTACTGCATGCATGGCAGCTAATGCATAAGACACTTTTCATAGCTTAGTTTCTTCAATCACTGTGCCTGAAGCAGGCTAATCTACAGAGTTAGTACCATAAAAATCACCCGACCTTGGTGAAGTATATCTTAACTTCAGTAGGAGACAAATATGCCATCTTTTTTCTCAGTTTGTACTCAATTGTTCAACCATCCATCCCAGAAAGGATATGCTTATGTTAACCAAATTAGCAAGAGATTCATATTGCCTTTGCACAGTACAATGAGGTATGAATTAATTTGGTTAGCTGAACATTGTAGACATCATGTGTTTCATCTTTGAGGGACTGCATTTGACTAGGCGAATTGGGTGAATCGCTGCAGCATATTTCTGTTCATTCACTGAATTTGCTAACTCATTACTACTGGAGTCACCCACCTTTATAATTGATGACATCAGGTCCGCACTTGACGGAGAATGTGGTTTCCTCGCTGCTAATCTTTATGCAAAGAGTGTGTTTGGGGAGGATGCTTTGGTGAACATCAGCATTGAGAAGCAACTAGATGGCAAGCTCAGTGGTTACATCAGAATAAGGAGCAAGACCCAGGGAATTGCGCTCAGCTTAGGGGACAAGATCACCCTCAAGCAGAAGGGAGGCAGTTAACTGGCCAGCGTGTCACAGTTGTATCATCCTATTTTTTAGGAAATCCACGTGCCTGAGACACCGGCGCTGTGGCATTGAACTGAGTAAAGGTGTTTTTGTACAAAAGGATCAAAGAAAGAGATAAGAGGACAGTTATGAGGAAGTCATGGTGTTAGATCGCTGGGCCTGAAGTTCTCGGTCTAAGACGCTAGACCCTTGAAGATCCATGTTGGCTGTAGTAACTACGCTGTTCCAACTTCCTTTCCTGATAAAATGACGTTGTAGAAATAGTTGTGAAGTTTTCTATTGATTTCTCGACAGATAGATCAATTGTGATCTTGTATTATTATGAATCCCTCTTGTTTCTATATTATATACTTTGCGTTGTTTTATTTTTGTGGTCCTGAAACGAAGCTCGGAGGCGGTACTGTCACCTTATTTTTTTTATAGAGATGAATTTGAGCTCATGTTCTCTTTTTCATATGGATTTGCCTGCATCAGCAACTCTGTTGTTCTGAGGCTGCTTTGTGTTCAATGACATTAGTTCCTTGCTCACGTTTTACTCCCCGTTTCCTGCTCGTGGTATGGTGGCACCGATCTCTATGCTCCTGATTTTGATCTCTTCATGTACATTTCTATTCACCAAAGGAAAGTGTGTTGTTTCGGGCATGTGCGCCTTGGACTCGCATTTTTTATTAATATAATCCATATGTGCAAATAAACTATTCTTCAATACTAATCTAGCAATACTTGTAGAGTAGTATTTCGTGGCTTGTAAAACCCAGAGAATTCATTCCTTGGGTAGTGAGCGTCACATGATTGCTCGGTGACGTCTCCCTCTGTCACTGCGTGCGTTTGTTCAAAGGAAGCAGGCGACACGCTGCTCGCCCGCCAAAAACAAGATGGGGGGGAGGCAGCCGGGATTATTCAAACCGGAAAGAAATGCGGCTGCCGCAACGCCGCCCGAATAGAAAACCTCACCTCTTCCCAGAATTCGAGCCCCATTTCTTGGCCCGCGGACAAACGCTTCAATCCCCTGCCGCCCTCCTCGCTTCAGTGCCCGGCAAACGTGCGCGCGCTCGCGGCTGCCAACACTGGCGACACAGATAGATATATATATATATATATATATATATATATATATTATATGCAACAGAAAAGATCATCTTCATCATCCGGATAACGCTACACGAACCTGGCCGTCGGGTTCCGGCGGCGCCCCGTCGAGATTCCTACACGTACACGGCCGATGGCAGAGCTTGCCCGAGCAGCAAGTCGAGTAGCTCGCAAGAAGCACACCGCGTTCACTGGTCAGAGCCTCGGAGCTTACTGCTAGCTACTACTAGCAATCATTGGGTGCATGAATTAGCCTTGCAACTGCAAAGGCGTCGTGGTCAAAAATCTCAGTTTCTTTGGGCCGGAAACGAGGCCACTCCCCATCATTTCCTGCTCCTGGTCCTATAAATACGGCACGCTCGCAAAGAGAGGAGGCATCAGTCATCCATCCAATCATTCCAATTCCATATTTCCACTGCATCCGGGGCGCCATAGTTGCATCTATCCGAGCTGAGCAGCGCCACCCTCGCTAGCTGCCGCGGACATGGAAGACCTCGCCGCCTCGCTCATGCCGCACTCGCACAGCGCGCCGCTCTACCTGCTCTACGACCTCTCCGCCAGCTTCCCCAGCAAGCACGGGCTGGCGCCGCCGGTCCCGCTCCATGACGATGACGACGACGGCGGCGGCTTCGAGTTCGCCGCGACGGCCAGGAACGCCGGCGGCGCGGCGGCGCTGCGCGCGTGCGCCAGCGACGTGTCGGCGGCGGCCTTCGCGGACGAGCTGCTCCGCGCCGGCGCGCTGCTCCCGCTGAGCCTGCCCCCGCGCCTGCAGCGCCCGGCCTACTCCGCGGGGGCCTCGGCCGCGACGTCGCCCACCTCGGCGTCGTCGGCTGCGGCGCACGCCGGCGGCAGGGGCGGCAGGAAGCACCGGGGCTTCGACCCCTTCGCCGCGGCGCTCGAGAAGGTGCGCAGGGACGGGGCCGCCGCCGCCGCGCCCAGGCGCGCGAGGTCGCTCTCGCCGCTCCGTGCGGCTGCCGACGCGTCCTCCTCCGCGCACAAGAAGAGCAGCAACCGCTCGCGCGCGCCGCGCCCGGCACCCGCCGCGGCCGTCGCGGCGAGGCGGGCGAGGAGGGGCGTCAGGCACCTGCTGTGCAGAGTGGTCATGGCCGGCGCCGCCGTGGCGCCCAAGGCCCTGTGGCCGCGTAGGAAGGACGGCGTGTCTTACCGCCCGGGTCTCCTGGTCTGCCTCGGATACGGCGTGTGAGAGGCTGCGGCGCCATGCTTCTGTTCAAAGCTTCAACTTTGTGGGCTACGGTTTGGGAGCATGTTCAGTGGTCTGATGGTATGGAGGCTGGTGAATCTCTCCGCCCACCATAGGACTACGAGAAATCCTACAGAGCTCCTGCAAAACAAAAAAAAAGTTTGGGTGGTTTAAATTCTTTGTGATGCTCTACATTTTCCTACAGTTGGCGACAACTTTCGGCCAGTGCAACGAGTCGATCAGCATGCTGTAAAATTTATGGTACGAAGTAATTTGGTTGTCATGTGAGGGATCAATATTTTTTATTAATTTTTTTATGCTCTATGTAACATTCAGGTAATTAGAATTATAAACATTAGATTTTTATGTGAAGTGTGTATGTTTGTTATTGTGTATGTGTGCCAAATTCAAGTGCAAAGGGAGAAAGGGCATTTAGGTAATTTTGAAAAATGTGGACCCTTTAGTGCTATTGGGTAAGAATGGGAGGTAGCATCAAAACCTAGAAAAAATATGACACTAGGTGTCCAATTTATATCACTATAGGAAAGAAAGTGCAATAGATATGTTAAATCCTAAGAAAAATGGGTCTTTATGTGAAAACAGGGGCCTAGATGAGATTAATGCAAAAATATGGGTCCTTTTATGCAAAATATTGAATTATAAAAGTAATTCTTAAAGTTTACTTAGGGTCAAAATGTAAGAATACAAGTCATCATGATATTGCATGAAAACTTGCAAATGTGTCCAAAATTACATGAAATCTACCTCGGTAAGGACAAAACTTATTCAAATTCTACTTTTGTTCAAAATTTAACATGTAAAGCTGTATACTTTGGATTTTCGAACTTGAACCCTAAAGCAATGTTGTAGGGTTTGAAAAACTCTCCAACTTCTATTTTGGGTATTTCCTCATTAGGGTTTTAGATTAGCGGAAAATTTTACTTTACCGAGAGATCCCTGAGATTTTTGAAATTTCCAAACAGGCCCCCGGACCACCCCCCTGCTTCTTCTTCCTCTGGCACCCTCTGCCCCCTGCCTTCTCTGCCGCCGGTGCAGAGCACCTCACCATCGCCGCTGTGCAGGCCGCCGCCGCTCCACCTCCTGCTGCCGCCTTCCCCACGTGTCGCCTGGACGTCGCCCGCCGCTCTAGCCCTTCCCTGCTGCCCTTCTCCGCGAACGCCACGACCTCCCGAGCAGTCCGCCGGCCGCCACATCATCGCCACCGCGTTCTGTGCTCGCGCCTACTTCTTCTCCTTCCCTCTTCTGCCCAACAGAACCATGAGACCACACTGAACCCGTTTGCACCTCTTTTCCCCTTGTCGTGCACATCCAGACCCCTGATCGCCTCCGCTGCCCGCTCCTTCCCTCAGGTGAACTACGGGCCGTCGTGGGCAGCCACTGTCGACCGCCCATTGCTTCCACTGACCCCCTAGCAAGCTTCTCCAACCTCTGCTCGTGCTCCCCAGCCCCCAGTCGCTCTCCAATTTCGGCCGGAGCACCGTTGCCGACGACCGCCGTCCGCCGCCGTCTCCTGCTCGCCGTGGGGCACCCCTCTCCGACCCTCCTCGACCCCAATTGCCTCTACCCCGAGCTTCCCCACACCGCCCTGAAGCTCCCCGACCACTTCCTTGCCGCCCCGACCACCGGAGCACCGCCCCCGCCGTTCAACTCCGCCGCCGGCCGCACTGCTTCCAGCGCGCCGCCGCTATAGTCCACCCCGACCCGATCCCGAGCGTCTCCAGGTGTGCAAGGACTCAGTGATGCTTCCCCACACCTCCACCCTCGCCGCCGGCGATCGCCATCGCTGGATTTGGCCGGTCAACCATCACGTCCCCTCTCTGACCACGGCCAAGGGCCACGGGTCGGAAGAATCAAAACCACCCGTGACTCAGATGAATAGTGCCATATAGGGACCCCTTTGTTATTTGTGCTACAGACTTTGAAATTCCATAGCAATTCAAGAAAAAATCATAAAAATACAAAACTAATATTTGTTAGATTCCTTATTCTAAGAGCTACAACTTTCCTTATAGGTTGACTTTCAGTTTCTAAGTAGTTTGTACTCTAATTTAAATGTTAAGTTTAGGTAGTTGGGACCTATAAAAATGCTTAGTAAATAGTAGAAAAATGATAAAAAGGTAAAACCAATTGTGTTAGTTTTGCTTTGACATGTAGTATCTAGGAAAAATAATTAGCCTACTGTTTGTACAATGTTTCCATAATATGTGAGTATAATCATGGATATGGCTTATTTGATCTAATGTATTTAATATATGCAGTTCTAAATGTTTAAAAATCATGAAATTATTTTGAGATGTTGAACTTGAGTAGTGTAATCTGTGCACAAAAATCTAGAATAAAATTTTACATGTATGTATAGATATAAATAATACCTAATAAGTTAGCACTATTGCTAATTATCTTTGTAGCTCAATTTATATAGAAATAAAATTTTGATAAATTTACAATGACTTAGACATAACTTAATCTATAATTAATAAAAATTTCAACCCCAGTGCTATGGTAGTTTATTTCGTACATGTTGTCTAGTGTAACTAAGTAAGTTAGTTTATGCCCGATAAATGACTGCCCAGTAAAAGGGTAAATGAAATTTTTGATGAGTGAGTTATGTTTTCGTTGGATTGCAACTTTATTGTGAAATGAAATAACAGTATATGCATCCGTTAAACTACATCTTTGCATACCATATAGACTCAACAACTCTCGCCGACGAAGACTACGAGCTAATCCCGGAATCAGGAGTGGAAATTTCTGAAGACTTCGGAAACGACGTCGGAAATCTAACTGAAGCTCCGAACCAAAGTTCGGAAAACTTTGACACTCCTGCCTCCAACCCCACTCAAGAAGGCAAGCCCCGATGCATAATCCAGTATTTAATTTACTACAATTTTATACTTATATACATATTGTATCTTGTATTAAGTCTAGAAGTTGAAATGAAACCATAGATTCATAAATCCTAGGAATCCAATGTATTGTACCTGAGTCCTTAACGCATAGATACTCTGCTAATAGGACCGGCAGAAGTCGGGTGATTTCCTGTCACTCGCGCGATATAGGAGTTGAAATGTTTACATTCCTGTAATCACTATAAGGATGACGGACGGGATTCGTGAGAGGTATCATGGTTGAGATGATACCCCATCTGTATTGATGAATTTGATAAGGTCGCAGTGTGTGGTAGCAGTGGTTAAGCGTTTGAAAGTACTAGCCACATGCCGCGAAATATGGTAAGCGGTAAGCCTAGTAACCAATCGGCCCGAGGAGTAGACATACCTCCCACCACTCGTATTTGGTTTTTCCTGTTACTCGCTTCGACGTGTAGGAATACGTGTTGCCGGGCAACCAGGAGTACGGTCGTGTAGTCGCTCTACAGACGTACATCCTGCACATTGGATGTGCGTATGGTCCTGCAGTCGCTTGTGGTGGCTCTGATCCACGAGTCGGAATGAAAGGCAAACGGTTGCTTCGGAACAATCGTTGAATGTTTCAAGCGTGTGAGTTAGGTTTACCCTTGCAAGGCTAAAATTCGATTAAGGAATCGTCCGTTTCTCGCGGAGATTGAGACTGCTTGAATTACACCGGCTCAAATACGCAAGTCCTCTCTCAAGGGCTCCAATGTACTTCAAACGGTGTAACCCCTTGGCCTGTCGGGTAGAGTCCTGATGAAACCACCTAACTTCCAGGATCGAATAAGGTTACCTCACACGAAGGTGAGTCCAAAGATACAGTCACCATCATATTTTACATCACAGGGAATTACATTACAAGAGTTTCCAAAAGTAGTACTAAGTTCCACATTTAGTAAAATTATTACAAACCGTTAAAGTTAAGGTTCTTGGCAGCGGAAAACAAACGCGACGATTTATAACACGTCGTCAAGACGGATGTCATGCTAAGCCCGGGCACGACATCACTCGGTATCATCAGTGTTGGCCGGGGACGGATCCCATTCCACGGACCAACCATCTGGAAGAGCACAGGGCCAAGACAGGGGAAGAGTAGGGTCTTCAAAGACATTACCTGGAAAACATATAACTAGCAAGGCTGAGTATACTAATACTCAGCAAGGCTTACCCGTCTCATGGTATACTTAGCCATGTAACTAGACTTATAAAGGCTTTAATGGTTATGGGTTTAGTTTCAGCTAAAAAGCAACAAAGAATAGATTCTTAATTTCAACTTTTAACTTTCAGGTTCTAGTTGATTATCCATTCTAGGTAAGCAACTATAGCTATTCAAGCATGGTAGAACTTACTATAACAAACATCAGCATTACTCATCATATAGTTGCTCTTGTTACTCTGTGTGATAAAGGGATCAAGCAGTCTCAATCTCCGCGAGAAACAGACGATTCTGAATCGAATTTCCAACCTTGCAAGGCAAACCTAACTCACACGCTTGGAACATCCAACGATTGTTCCGAAGCAACCGTTTGCCTTTCATTCCGACTCGTGGAACAGGGCCACCACAAGCGACTGTAGGACTGTACGCACACCAATTGTGCAGGACGTATGTCTGTAGCGCGACTATATGATCATACTCCTGTCCGCCTATGCGAAACACACGCCTACAGTGTGCGTGACTGTAGGACGTACTCACATCCGCTGCGGAATGTACTCCCGCACGTTGGTGCGTGTGCGAAAAACCAAATTATGAGTGGTGGGAGGTATGTCCACTCCTCGGGCTGATTGGTTACTAGGCTTACCGCTTACCATATTTCGCGCCATGTGGCTAGTACTTTCAAACGCTTAACCACCGCTACCACACACTGCGACCTTATCAAATTCATCAATACAGACGGGGTATCATCTCAACCATGATACCTCTCACGAATCCCGTCCGTCAGCCTTATAGTGATTATAGGAATGTAAACATTTCAAATCCTATATCGCGCGAATGACAGGAAATCACCCGACTTCTGCCGGTCCTATTAGCAGAGCATCTATGCGTTAAGGACTCAGGTACAATACATTGGATTCCTAGGATTTATGCATTTAGGGTTTCATTTCAACTTCTAGACTTAATGCAAGATACAATATGTATATAAGTATAAAATTGTAGTAAATTAAATACTGGGTTATCCACCGGAGCTTGCCTTCTTGAGTGGGGTTCGGGGCAGGAGTGTCAAAGTTTTCCGAACTTTGGTTCGGAGCTTCAGTAAGATTTCCGACGTCATTTCCGGGGTCTTCAGAAATTTCCACTCCTGATTCCGGGATCAGCTCATAGTCTCCATCGGCGAGAGTCGTTGAGTCTATATGGTATGCAAAGATATAGTTTAACGGATGCATATACTGTTATTTCATTTCACAATAAAGTTGCAATCCAACGAAAACATAACTCACTCATCAAACATCTCATTTACCCTTTTACTGGGCAGTCATTTATCGGGTATAAACTAACTTACTTAGTTACACTAGACAACATGTACGAAATAAACTACCATAGCACTGGGGTTGAAATTTTTATTAATTATAGATTAAGTTATGTCTAAGTCATTGTAAATTTATCAAAATTTTATTTCTATATAAATTGAGCTACAAAGATAATTAGCAATAGTGCTAACTTATTAGGTATTATTTATATCTATACATACATGTAAAATTTTATTCTAGATTTTTGTGCACAGATTACACTACTCAAGTTCAACATCTCAAAATAATTTCATGATTTTTAAACATTTAGAACTGCATATATTAAATACATTAGATCAAATAAGCCTTATCCATGATTATACTCACATATTATGGAAACATTGTACAAACAGTAGGCTAATTATTTTTCCTAGATACTACATGTTAAAGTAAAACTAACACAATTGGTTTGACCTTTTTATCATTTTTCTACTATTTACTAAGCATTTTTATAGGTCCCAACTACCTAAACTTAACATTTAAATTAGAGTACAAACTACTTAGAAACTGAAAGTCAACCTATAAGGAAAGTTATAGCTCTTAGAATAAGGAATCTAACAAATATTAGTTTTGTATTTTTATGATTTTTTCTTGAATTGCTATGGAATTTCAAAGTCTGTAGCACAAATAACAAAGGGGTCCCTATATGGCACTATTCATCTGAGTCACGGGTTTCACAGACAGCCCCCTGGGCTTTTGATTCTTCCGACCCGTGGCCCTTGGCCGTGGTCAGAGAGGGGACGTGATGGTTGACCGGCCAAATCCAGCGATGGCGATCGCCGGCGGCGAGGGTGGAGGTGTGGGGAAGCATCACTGAGTCCTTGCACACCTGGAGACGCTCGGGATCGGGTCGGGGTGGACTATAGCGGCGGCGCGCTGGAAGCAGTGCGGCCGGCGGCGGAGTTGAACGGCGGGGGCGGTGCTCCGGTGGTCGGGGGCGGCAAGGAAGTGGTCGGGGAGCTTCAGGGCGGTGTGGGGAAGCTCGGGGTAGAGGCAATTGGGGTCGAGGAGGGTCGGAGAGGGGTGCCCCACGGCGAGCAGGAGACGGCGGCGGACGGCGGTCGTCGGCAACGGTGCTCCGGCCGAAATTGGAGAGCGACTGGGGGCTGGGGAGCACGAGCAGAGGTTGGAGAAGCTTGCTAGGGGGTCAGTGGAAGCAATGGGCGGTCGACAGTGGCTGCCCACGATGGCCCGTAGTTCACCTGAGGGAAGAAGCGGGCGGCGGAGGCGATCAGGGCTCGGGATGTGCACGACAAGGGGAAAAGAGGTGCAAACGGGTTCAGTGTGGTCTCCTGGTTCTGTTGGGCAGAAGAGGGAAGGAGAAGAAGTAGGTGCGAGCACAGAACGCGGTGGCGATGATGTGGCGGCCGGCGGACTGCTCGGGAGGTCGTGGCGTTCGCGGAGAAGGGCAGCAGGGAAGGGCTAGAGCGGCGGGCGACGTCCAGGCGACACGTGGGGAAGGCGGCAGCAGGAGGTGGAGCGGCGGCGGCCTGCACACGGCGACGGCGAGGTGCTCTGCACCGGCGGTAGAGAAGGCAGGGGGGGGCAGAGGGTGCCAGAGGAAGAAGGAGGGGGGGGGGGGGGGTGGTCCGGGGGCCTGTTTGGAAATTTCAAAAATCTCAGGGATCTCTCGGTAAAGTAAAATTTTCCGCTAATCTAAAACCCTAATGAGGAAATACCCAAAATAGAAGTTGGAGCGTTTTTCAAACCCTAAAACATTGCTTTAGGGTTCAAGTTCGAAAATTCAAAGTATACAGCTTTACATGTTAAATTTTGAACAAAAGTAGAATTTGAATAAGTTTTGTCCTTACCGAGGTAGATTTCATGTAATTTTGGACACATTTGCAAGTTTTCATGCAATATCATGATGACTTGTATTCTTACATTTTGACCCTAAGTAAACTTTAAGAATTACTTTTATAATTCAATATTTTGCATAAAAGGACCCATATTTTTGTATTAATCTCATCTAGGTCCCTGTTTTCACATAAAGACCCATTTTTCTTAGGATTTAACATATCTATTGCACTTTTTTTCCTATAGTGATATAAATTGGACACCTAGTGTCATATTTTTCCTAGGTTTTGATGCTACCTCACATTCTTACCCAATAGCACTAAAGGGTCCACATTTTTCAAAATTACCTAAATGCCCTTTCTCCCCTTTGCACTTAAATTTGGCACACATACACAATAACAAACATACACACTTCACATAAAAATCTAATGTTTATAATTCTAATTACCTGAATGTTACACTCTATACCTTAATTTTACTTATTAGTATGTGTAGAGCATAAAAAAGGTTGGTAAATTTACCATCTGAAAAGTAATGCAATGCAAAATAGTAATATTTGCAAAAGCCACTATCTAAGTTTGGAACATCAACTTGACACATGGTTTTATCGACCTTTTTGGCTTTTTGAAGTGAACTAGTGATGTACCATGTCAAAACTTATACATTGTTTTGAAGTGTCAACATGTTATTTATACGGCCGTTTTACAATGTTATTTATATGGTTTTGTCGTTTTACATTGTTTTACAAGTGTCCACGATAGCCCCCCATTATGCTAGCTAATGCCGTCACAATGTTATGGTATTAGTAGATGCGTCGTAAAGAGTCTACAGTCATAACCATGTGGAATGTGAGCATCATGTGTCTAGCACGATCCCAATGATAAAAGGAAAAAAATCACATAATCAGAAAAAGGCATTAAAAAGCTATTTCAGAATGAAAGATAAAAAAAGTTTTGACGGAGCATTTAAATAGGTATATATCTATTATTATGGTACGGTAAAATTGCTGGTCCCGTGGAGTCGTGGAGATTCCCGGAAGGATTTGTAACATGAATTATTTTCCACATTCTCTCTCTTCTGATTCTTGTGTCCAATTCAAAATAAAGTAATTTTCTTGCATATTTCAATATTATATTTCCCAATTTCATTTCTACTAAAAACATTGTCGTCGACTAGGAGAATCGAAGGCAGACACAGAAAATATCTTTTACGCGCTCCATCCAAACGGCTAAAAAATTCGGAGCAGCCAATCCCGGCCATCCATCACCGATCTGAGCGCCATCGCGAGACCGATTTCCATTAATAAAAATTCGACCGTTGGGGAGAAATCCCCCCGCCGCCCAAACCCAACGCCTACAAAGCTCGGTGCCTCCTGCTTCCTTCTTTGCCACACCTCGTGTTCGCCGAACCCCCAAGAACGTGAGAGAGAGAGAGAGAGAGAGAGAGAGAGAGAGAGAGAGAGAGAGAGAGAGAGAAGGATTCGAAGGGAGGAGGAGGCCGCGCAAGGGTTTGCTGGACTGCTCCTCGAGGACGACGGCCATGGCGTCCAAGAGGCAGGAACAGAGGATCGGTGAGTTTCCCGACGACGCAATTCCTCGGCGGGTTCCGCCGTCTTGTTTGGTTTGATTCTTTTGCTGGTTGGTTCGGTGATTCAACGACCATGGTTGGGGGATAGGGTAGCAGGAGCAGGATGGGGTCTTGGATGCTGCTGCGCTTGTAAGTTTCTTGAATCTCTCGTGCGGGTTCGATTGGCGCATGGCGATAATCGTCGGTTCTTTCTTTGTCTCCGTGGCATGGGAGACGAGGGGGTGTTCTTGGGCGATTATGCTGTCACGTCGCTGCTCTGGTATGGTTCTGTTTGGGGATCCTGTCCTTATTTCGTCGTAAAGGCAGCGCCCTTTTTGGGGAAAGATGTTTTCTCTTCTACCTGATGGATTGAACTCCTTGATCCGCAATTAGAAGGTCCGGATTCGGTCTTTCGCTGTACGATTTCTTAAATTGATCGGGTGGATTGTTCTGGAATTGACATGACCAATATTCTTTATTGGCTGCCGCGACGGGTCGTCGGTTTGATTACACCTTGTGTTGTTCTTGCTTGCGGGTTTCCTTGTTAGTTTGCAGAATCGCTGCTTTGCTTCTGTCAGAGTAGCTTCGATAGGATTCTTATCCTGTTTGCGCAATAAAGATTTCTTCTTTTCAACCACTTAGTTCATATGCACGTCTATTCCAAATCTCCCTTTGTTGATTTCTATTATTGGGCTTGCCGATTCAATCTTAATTAGTACTGTAATGGAGTATTTTTGTAACGTGATCTTGATCTGAACATGCATAGTGGGTGTGGATCTTAGCTGTCAAGTCTATCCATAATTCTGTGGTGATGGTGAATACTGAATAGTTGTAAATAGCAAAAGGGAGGGTTTTCTTTTTGCTAGATTTTATATACTTTTCCTTCAGATTGTCACTTCTATAACAATGGTGTAGTGTTTCGTTGCTTTGTCCCTCGTATATTTTTGGTGCTATGATCGTCTCTGCTAATTCACTTCTTGTGTGATCAGATGCGGCCAGGCTCGTCAGGAGGCCAATGGCGACGGTTCCACAACAAGCTGTGACAAGAAGCCGTAGGGTGCTTGCCGACGTCGGCAACCTTATCAATGGCCAACCTGCTCTTGCAAACCATCAGAAGCAAGTCGTTGTACCAGTTAAGAACTGTAGGAAAGCAATCCCTCAGGTAGCAGCAAGAAGCCGGCGAGTGCTTGGTGATGTCGGCAATCTTATCAACGGATGTCCGGCTCCTGTAAATCGTCAAAAGCCACTGGTTGCTGCATCTGACAGGAATGGAAAAGCAGTCAAGCTGAAGGAGCGGAGTAAAGTGAAGCCCGAAGTCATTGTGATAAGTTCAGACTCCGAGAGGGAGAAGAAAACCAAAGTCTCAGGAGGCCAGAGAATTGCAAGGAGGGTACCAACCCTTACTGATATCCTGACAACTTGCAGCAGGGTATGAACGCAAGCTGAATTCTAAGCTCAACATTTTCTTTCTCTATTTCTTTTCCAACACTAATGTCTGAGTAACTTTTTATCTGAACACAGGCTTCTGATGGGGTAATCTCCAGCTCGAAGAATGCACATGCATTTGACATTGATGCCCCTGATGCTACCAATGAGCTTGCTGTGGTTGAATATGTTGAGGACATCTACAGATTCTACAAGAGTACTGAGGTGATCTTGTTTTTGCTTTATAAGAAAACTGAAGCAACAATGATTTTCTTGCTTCATTGCTGATTAATTGGATCGTTAATATGACCACTTCTGACCATTGTTCTTTTGCTGCATTGTTGCTTCTTCAGGGTACCTGCCTGCCTCTCAGCACCTACATGAGCTCGCAGGCTGAGATCAATGAGAGGATGAGAGCTATCCTTGTTGATTGGATCATTGAAGTACACCACAGGCTTACACTGATGCCAGAGACACTTTACTTGACAGTGTACATCATCGATCAGTACTTATCCATGGAGAATGTGCCAAGAAAGGAGCTACAGCTTGTCGGCGTAAGTGCCATGTTGATAGCGTCCAAGTATGAGGAAATATGGGCTCCACTGGTAGGGTTCTTAACATTGATGTTGTCTGTTTGTGCTTCCAAACATGTGAGTTCCATTCTTGTATAACTTACACAATGCAACAATGTTTACAGGTTAAGGATTTATTGTGCCTATGTGACAATGCCTTCAGCAGAGACCAGGTTCTGTCCAAGGAGAAGGCAATCCTGGACAAGCTCCACTGGAACTTGACAGTTCCAACAATGTACATGTTCATCGTCCGGTATCTGAAAGCTGCTAGGGGTGACAAAAAGGTATAGTAATGTTTTTAGCACCACATTTATTTACACATTGATGTGTAATTATCAAAAAAAAAATTCCTATTTCTGGTGCAGCTTGAAAACATGGCATTCTTCTACTCTGAGCTTGCATTGGTTCAGTACACAATGCTGATTTACCGTCCATCAGTGACCGCAGCTGCTGTTGTCTATGCTGCTAGAAGTACTCTTGAAATGAATCCACTGTGGACTGATATTCTGGAGTATCACACTGGCTTAACTGAGCCACAATTACTGTATGTCCTCCTCATGACTTGAACTTGCCATTGAAGTCTGATTCTTGTTTGAATAATAAGATTAGTAAGTTCGAGTAGATTGCGTTTCAGTTGAAGTCTGAAATTTGATTAACATGCTATTCTGATATAAAATTAGTAACCAATGAATTTGCATTGTACAAACTAAGCCCGTTAATTCATTGTTGAGATTTGCACGCTTCTGGGTCTGCTGCCCCTTTATCTTTTATGTCATCTTCATGACTTGAACTTGGCGAAAAAATTTGATCCTAATCTGATCATCTGAAGCATAGATTGGTAAGTTGAGTTGATTGGGGCATTGGGCAGCCTCGGAAGTTTGAAGTTTGAACTATGATTATGACATGCTAACCAAATGTCCAAAGTCATTGCTCTTTACTGAATTGCTCGTGCTAAAAGATATGATGATCATCAGAATAAGAGCATCTGTTACAGTAACCAGCAGCCCCACTCACCAACTTGCAATCTGTTGATACATGCTTTGTTCCTTCAGTGATTCACTAGAAGTTCTCCATTGCCAGTCATACTGAATGTTTCTAAAAATATAGGAGTGTGATGTTCTTTCTTTTGGCTCATGAGTATGGGAGATTAATTCTTATCTATTTGGGATGATGGAACACTGTTGTTTCCTTTTAGTGAGTATGTACTGTTGTTTTCTTTCGGATGATAGTAGTTCTCCACTATCAGTCGTACTGAATATTTCTAACGGTATAGGAGTGTGTACTGTTCTTTCTTTTGGCTGATGACTGGGAGATTAATTCTTGTCTGTTTGGGATGATGGAAACACCACAGGGACTGTGCGAGGCGCCTGATGAGCTTCCACGCCCTGGCACCAGAAGGCAAGCAGAAGGCGGTGTACAAGAAGTACTCCCACCCCAAGCTCGGCGCCGTCTCGCTCTACTCGCCTGCGAAGAAGCTACTGTCAGTCTGAGCCGAGGCTCCTGCTGCGGCTGCTTATTCTCTTGTCTCTTGGGAGATGCTATTACTGCTGCTGCTGTATCATCGTTCTGATGATACCATTTAGTTTCGGTCCTGCTTTCTGCTCCTTGCTTTGACGCCGAAGAAGCTGAGCGTGTGTTGATCAGTATACTTAAAAGTTAAAAATCGTCAGCAAATGTTAAACCATTATCGAATGGTTCAGTACTTCAGTTAATGGTTATCTGTGGTTTGTGGTTTATGCTCGTGGTGAAATTGTGATGTTTTGTTGTAGGCTTAGTGGAATCATGTTTGTGATGTGATGTGAAGCACTTTGCAGTAGTATCTTTTCTGCAATCTTCCGGTTCAGTCAAGCAGAGCGTATGCAGATCATCTTCACAAGATATGAAGACCAGAATATCATAATAGCGTGGCAGGTCTAGACTGTTTTGTACTTGGTCTGCTTATTGGTGTAACCGAAACGGTGGAAGACACAAGAAAAAAAATTTAACAAAATTTAACGCAACTTTAAAGGACAAGTCCGGTCTTGGCACAAAAAAAAAAAGTTCATCATCGTCCCATCTCAGAAAAACAAACAAAAGAAAAGGAGGAAATTCCGTCAGTACACGCAATCTCTCTAATCTCTACTGCAGGCAGTGGTGCTACCGCAACCGATTCGGAAAGCGCTCCTGACAGCGTCCACAAATTGGGCGACCTGGCATCGGTCTCTACACACAAAGAAGAAAACGAAAAAGAAAATCAAGCAATAAACCACAGCCACTGATTCGATCCCGCAGGCAGGACGCCGGCCGACCAGCGGCGGAGGAAAGCCGCGCAGCCGGCGGGGATGAGATCGGCGGAGCGCGGGCCAGGGGGCAGACACCACCACCCTGTCGACAGGCGGCACGGGCCAGCCCACCCAATCGCGGCGAGGCGGGCCACCACGCTTGCCAGGGGTGGGGCCAGGAGGCCCGGTCCGCTCCCGGGAAAGATCCGCTGGGGCCCCGTGCCGACGTGGCGATGCCGCAGCCGAGATTTAGATAACGCTGGCCACCAGCCTCCGCCAGACCGCCATGGACTCGCAGCCACACGATCCCTCCCCTTTCCTCCCCCCTCTCCCTGTCGGCCTGGGGTGGGGGCTCGGCTGGCTCACGCGCAGCTCGCCCGGCCGACCTCGTGGGGCCCGCGTCGGTCGATGCCATGTGGGGCCGCGGCGCTCCCCGGGCCCACACGCCCGCCGTGGGGTAGAGTGGCTTAAGTACTCCGGGGAGCAGAGAGAACAGCCAGGTTCTCGGTTCTCCTCCTCCGTCTTCTGGCATAGCTTCTTGAGTTCTTCCCTCTGCAGCCACAACAATTTACAAGTAGCGGCGGGGGCGGCGGCGGCGGCGGCTGTTCTGCACGCTTCCGGGGGTCTCGAAGCCGAGGACGGCGTGACGGAGGCGACGAGGATTCAGCTGCCGCGTGCGAGTTGCTGCGTGAGTTCTGTTCGCTCGAATTTTTGCTTGCTTTGTTCATGTGAAATTCCTCTCCATCCAAGGTTGCTCAATCCTTCTTTGAAAGTACTCTTCTGTTCCTCTTTTTTATGCGATTCTTTCTGGAAAAAAAAAAACAGATCTGTGTTCTGTGTAGTTGTGCGCCAACACTAGTTTCTGACGTTTAGCAAGATAACGTCTGAATAAAGAACGCACTTGATTAATACTGAGAAGTGGTTCTCAACTCTAATGGATTATACTTTTTAATTTTAAAGGAGGAAATTTTTGGAGGTTGAGTGATCTATTCGACTACTCCGACTTTGTTTGATCTCGATCTCCTTTGTGCTTTGCTGAAAATGGACGGTGGAGTGGGGCTGCTGATCTGCCTGTTGTTAAGTATAGGTGCTATCGTAGTTTGATCTTGCTTATTATGATCCCAACTAGGAACCGCCCCTAAATCGTAATATCCCAAGGTTTTTCAAGCTGCTCTACTGTGCTGTTGCTCCATCTGCTCTGTTAAACTTAGCAATTCCGTTCGTGCTGTGCTTTCGGCTTTCCTTTGAAAAGAACGCGCTTGATTGTTACTGAAAGAGTGATCCTTTTATGGAGCATGTTTTGGTTTACACAAGAAGATTTTATGAAGGTTGAGTGAGCTACTCTGACTTGTTTTGCGGCTCTATTGATCCGGATCTCGATCTCCTGTGTGCTTGCTGAGAATGGAAGGGGTTGTGATCTGCTTGTTGCAAAGTAACTGCTACCGTCGGTTTGATCTTGCTGATTCTGATCCCAACTAGGAACCGTAAATCGTAACATCCCAAGGTTTTGCAAGCTGCTTTACTGTGCTGCTGTTTCGTCTGCTCTGTTACTTGAGCATTTCATTCTTTCTGTGCTCTCCTTTGGAAATCGAAACCATGCTGTGCTTTCTTTTGGAAAGCGAAAAAGATTACTGTAGGTCCTCTCCTTCCTCATCATACACTGTTAATTTCAACAATGTCTCCATTTGCTGCTTAGCTGTTTGTGTTCTCCGCCTTTTTTTTTTGTTCAGAACAACGCCCTGTCAAAATAGATAGGCTTCCTGATCAGGTTCTGATTTTTTTTATGTAAAGTTGTTTGTCGAGATGGAATTCAGGTGGTGCTAATCGCGCCTCCCTTTTTTTTCTTCAGATGAGCACCATGGCGTGGTATCCGTTGCCACAGAGTGGAAGCGCGTTGTTGGCCGGGGACGAGTTCTTCGAGAACCAGAGCGCCGGCTGGTCGCTGTGGAGCTTCAGCTCCTCCGACGATCAGAACACAGCCGCCACCGCGTGTTCAGAGGAGCAATCTGTCCCGGCGCCACTGGAGCCGCATCAGTGCACGCACCCAACCGACGACATCTTCCTGTATGCTCACCACAGCACTACCAGCTGAACCCTCAGATTGTTCTTGCATTCTTCAGTGTTCATCATCAGCGACATGGCTTGACTGTGGATGATCCGTGCCGTGCTGAATGTGCATTCGCAGGAGCCAGTTCTCGGATGAGGAGATGCGGCGGATGGATACCCCGTTCGAGGCGCTGGACATGTTCCCAGACTCCATGCACCGGCTCCTCTCCTACGAGGACATGCTCAGCGGCGTGCTCACTGGGAATTCGTCGGAGGATCAGGACGCGAAGCTGGACCGGAACGGGGTGGACACCATGGACACCTGCGGCTTCCCTCTGTTCAGCCACGACCTGCAGGACGCGGAGCCGAACAACAGCGAGGAGGTGCTAGCGGATACCCCGTCCATGGATAAGGTGAGAGTGATGCCCATCCATCCACACAGTATTTACACTGGCTGAAAGCAGGCTGTGCTGATGAGCTCTGAATGAACATTGCATTGCAGGATGGGATGGGCACGACGAAGAGGAGCAGGTCGTTTGCTCATGACGAGAGCCCGAGGGGCTTCGAGGCGCTGGTGCTCGAGGAACTCGAGGACGTGGTGTTCCAGGTACGTTCTTCAGTGAGGAGGCACGAGAACAAATGTCACTACCTGTTTTCACTGAAAACCTGCATCTCTCCGTACTTGTCTGAAACCGCGAAACGTGTTTGCTCTGAAGCTGACCAAGAAGACGCGGATCTGCTTCAGGGACGCCTTCTTCAGGCTGGCTGAATGCTCATCGAAAGCCCCCCGGTGCAGCGGCCCCAGCAGGCAGAGCGTTCAGCGAGCAGCTGAGGGCACTGCGTCCAGGTAAATCCCTGATTCATGTCTCGTCGCTCTGAATCTGATTATGTTTTATCGTTTGTTTCCTCATATATCCTGACACCTGATTGTTCGGCTGGCACCCAGTGCCCCAGCAGCAGCAGGTTGCCCCCCGGAGCGCGGGACGAACGCGATCGACAGGACGGTGGCGGACCTGACGATGAGGCCGCCGTGCTCCCCTCCTCTTCAGGTCCACGGTAGCTGCTTCGCCGGCGGCTCGGGGGCAGCGGCGCAGTCCGCGACCGGCTGGACGGCGAGGGCGTAGGAGGAGACTGGAAGACTGATCGATGTTTTTTCCCCGCTACGACGACGATGGCCATGTGTTTGCGAAGATGCAGTAGAAGCAGAGATTCGTACATACCGCTGTGACATCTCTCCTTTTTTTTCCCTTATTTATATCAGAGACTACGAGCAGAGGAACATCATACATGACTAGCCTCCGTTTTGTACGTTTGTGCGTGTTGGAGCACTTTGCCTGGTTCTGGCAGTAAAACATTTGCGAAGTTTATCTGCAACGCAGTGTAATGTTCTACACTTCTACTACTGTTTGCGCAGTCCCTCGATTTGTTCCATGTGTTTTAACGAAGGTTCAGGTGATTCAAGATTCAATTCGTGTGCGTGTCACTTCATACTCCTTTATCCAAAAAAAAAACATGCCACTACATATGGTAAGATTTCATCACTTCCCCACCAATTTGAACTAAAAAACTCAACCACGAGAAAGAAAATAGAAAAGACAAATTTGATTAGAGGGTTAGATTGGCTAGTTTAATATCCTGTAGAGGAAAACAAGTAGAAATTTTATTAAATAGTATATAAAGGGACAAAGTAAATTATCCAGATAGTAATAGATTTTTTTCGCAAAAAATAGATTTTTTATCTTTTTTAAAGATTGGGTAGCTTGGGCGTGAATGTGATTGCGAACAGGAAAAAGATGCGATGTGAACAACACATGGACCCCTTTCTTTCTGGGCCAGATGCGTCAACCGGTCTAGCAGGTTACTTGAAGGCCCATAAGAAATTTTGGCATTTCGATAAGCTGAGGATTTTACGACTAACTGTGGCACCTATTTCTCCATCAGATATTCAGATCAGAATCTCAATAAAAAAAAGCAACATAAACTACGAGCATTAGTCCCCAAAATTGCTCCAGTTCAAATTCATCTGTACAACAGACAATTGTAACTGGAAAGATCCCAGACGCTTGAAGAGGAGACATAAGACATGGCCCCAATGTGTCACACACCTGGCAACAAGAACGTCAGAATCTTTCATGGCCCAGCAAAAAATTCAAACGCACGCCAAAAAGGAAAATTGCGAGCCACGGTGTACCAATCTGTCATGAATCTGAGCTAAAAAATGTAATTTACATTTGATCTTTCTGTTCTACAGCTACAACAGCAGGCAAAGGCGCAGGCCACAGGTGCACACACTGGCTGGAGGCTCATTGCATGCTTACAGCCCCATGAATAGGGAGCAGTCTGCGACCGTGCGGCCGTCCATGCCTGATGGTATGAGTTTACACCCGTGTCCAGCTACCAGATTTGTTTGTCACCTCATGTTCTAACCCGTGTACAACAGCGCGACAGAGGAAGTGGCCGTCCACAGAGCACAGCAATGGTCAATGGAAGGTGCGTCAATTGAGCAATCTGATGAATGGCGGTGACGAAATAGTCTCTTCTTTGCTACTCCAGGATGTCTGTTGGCCACAGCTGCCTCCACTTGGAGATGTCATCCTTGCTGCGGAGCTTCCTTAACCCACCGTAGAACCCGTCACCCTCGTTGCCCTCTTCCCTGTGGTCCTTCCTGTTCACCAATGCTTGCCTCCATCTTGAGCCGTGCGTGTATTGATTGAACTCCAGCACAACGGTATCTGCAACATAATAAAGAGTTAGGTTATTTCAAAGTAGCAATAGTAGAGCATAAAAACAAAAGGCCTCAAATGAATTACTAGTACTTCAATGCATTTTCATGCTTCTGTTAACTAACAATAATCTCAAGTGGTATCCAATCCGTGCAAAATGCATGTTAACAAGATATTTGAGTTCAACTACTTTTAAATGAAAAATATTTTTTATTCATACAGAAGGAATGGATCAGCAACAACAATTTGATATCCCATTTATTTTAGCTGCAAAGATTGTGATTCTTTACATGAAACATCCTACACGCGTCTAACACTAGATTTTATTCAGATTTCAGAACATGTGATGCTGACCTATGGATAAATCAATTTTAAACCAACAAATGAAAGTTTAGTGCCTAAAATAGATGATTTGTCACAGAATCGAATATGTCGAATATTTGCATACATATCTAAAGCCAGCTGTTTTCATAATCATATTAAAAAATGGTAGTCCATTTTATTTAGTAGAAAACAGAGTGTACAAACCTCTGCAAACTTAAGGTCAAACATATATTACATGTCTTAATTGACCATTTTGCTTTCTAAAATGAATGTGTAAAATGAGTCTGAGACCATGATTTTGTTTTATAATAATGTTCTTTAGACTTTGCAGGCATGCAGGCATGTTCATGGCTACCAACAGCAGATGTGCATGCAACAACTTTTGTAATTATTAATCAAGTCAATAAATTAGCTATTTCGCTTAAAGATATCCTCACCACTAAAATGACACCGACAAAAGTGTTCATTTCCATCACATGACTCCAAGTGGCCAACAACTCCATACCACCAGCCTGCCAAACATAGAAATGCATGAATGAACACACTATCCACTGGTAAAATACTCCTCGCCACTATCTGAAAAGATTATCATATGACATATGGATGCCATATGGCGGTGTTCAATGATTCCACTGGCACAGCCTAAAGCAAGCATTTCATTGTTGGGTGCTCGGGAACATACCATATGGGAATTCTTTGTTCCTTCTCCACTGAATCTCAATATGGTCGCCAGGCCGGAGTTCATGTAGGCAGTCAGAGGCATGTAGGTCATGTGCAAGAGTGTTGACAGGCGGTGCCCTGACCCTGTCCCATTGCACCCCGTCCTCCAAGACCACAGTTCGTCGCCCGTGTGGTGGATACCTGGCACATCAATCATTTTTAGAGTCAGAGAGGCAATTTGAACGAGCAATTTTTCAGTGGGTAAAGATAATCTTGATTCTAGGTTCTATGTGTTCATCACACAATCATCAGAACATAAACACAATCTTTCTGGCCATCAAGGGGGCAAAAACAGACAAGTTAGTAATACCTTGCACGGAATGTGTCGGAATGGTAATCGTAGCTGAGCTCTGCATCATAGCATGACATCATGAACCCAACATGGCCATGCTGCAAAACAGAAAGGAAGCTTCAGGATTTGCTTCAACAAACATGACGGAATAGTCAATATGAACACATATGTAAAGCCAGCATAGCATGTAACAGGCCTCAAAAGGGGAAATTAATGTAAGCCAGCATTGCAGGCTGATGAAGCCGTCTAGATTCAGCTCAGCTGGACCGAAGAAGCAAGTCTATTCAACCAATTTAAGGCCTAAAGATTTCCCTACAAGTTTATTCTGGCAATTGGACATTAACTGGTCAGCAATTAGCACTAGTGAGCACAAATAAGGAGTGCTAATTAGCACGCTTTGCAATAAAGAAACTGCTAGTAACTGACAAGACATGGGATGATACCTCGCGGTTGTAAACCTGAGCCGGGAACCAGAACTTGCCGCTTTCCATGGACAGATACCACGACATGATGGAATCGTCCAACATTGGGCCGGAGGACTTGCCGCTGTCTGCCCTGGGCCGCATCCAGGACACCACCGGACAGACGCAGGACAGCGCGGCAAGCCACCTCCGGCGCTTGCCGCCGCCGCCCGAGACGGAGCCCGCGGCGCTAGACTCGCTGGCGGACGCCAGGTGCGCCCTCCACTCGTCCCTGGCGGCGCGCCCCAGGACGCGGCCCCACTTCTCCGACATGTGGCGCTCCCAGAGGTGGTCGCTGCGGCAGCGCTCCCGCATGGAGCGGCAGACGGCGGCCATGTTCCGCAGCTCCGCCGGCGGCAGCCTCTCGAGAATGCAATCGATGGCCAGCTCGGGCAGGTCGAGCACCGACGGCTCACCGGCGGCGGCTGGGACCTCCTCCACATTCTCCACCATTGCCGCCGCCCGCTTCCTCTTGAAGGATGGCATGAGCGGCATGGTCTCCGGGGCGGCCGCGACGCCGCCGAGCAGGCGGAGGCCTGCCAGGAATCCGAGCAGCGAGAGCGCGAGTTGCTGGAACAGGGAGGCTAGGAACAATCTCATGTCACGCGCGCATGGCTTGGACAGGAAGAGCAGGCAGGCAACGACGAAGGCGGTGAGCAGGGCAAGCATCAGCGCGCGCCGGTGGGGAAGAGCGCGGCTGCTGCTGCTGCTGCCGGGGAGCCCGCTGCTCCGTGCGGATAAACAGCAGGCGAAGCCACCAAGCAGTGGGGTTGCTGTTGCTGCTACGACCAAAACCGCATCAAGAACTCGCCTTTTATCCCTTTTGTGCCGCTTTCTTTCGCCGCCCGATCGGAGGAGCCGTGCGGGTGACGCGATGGAACCCACTTTGCGACAGAAAGGAGAAAAGAAAAGCGCAGCGAGCGAACAAAAAACAATAAAATTAGGTCGGATTCGACCGAATCGAAGCCCGGGGATCGGGGGAGCCAAGGACACTTGTTGCCGAGCCGCTTGTTCTTGGATTGATTCGAGCTCAGCGGCCTGAAACAGCTCGAATTCGAGCTGAATTGGGCCTCTTCGAGCTCGGAAACCGCAGGAGGTGCCCGAGATGGGATCTCCGGAGCTGGAATGGGCGTCTTGGAGCGAGCGAAAGATCAAGGAATGCTCCTAGCGAGAATGGGTGGGGCAAAAAAAAAAGGTGGGATCTTGGAAGGAGATAAGAGAGAGAGTTGGTGAGAGGGGAGCGTGGTGAGTGACCGGGGGAAGGCAAGGGTGGGGCCTTCCCGAGCTCACCGGTGCCTCCCTCTCCTCCCTCCCCTCCTCCTCTCTCGCTTCCAAGAAGGAAGGCTGGTGCCGAGACGAAGACGAAAGAAAAATTGGAATAGGGAAAATTGCAAGTGGAGGAGAAGAGTATTTAAGGGGAGGAAATTGCAGGTGGTTTTTCTTCCTTTCTTGCCGCTCTCCTTGTTTGTAGCGACTCTGGTCCCATGCCGCTTGTTTTTGGCTATCGATTTTTCTGGTTTTTTTTGGGGGGCAGGGGATTTAGGAGCCATCGAGCTCCAATAATTGGGAGCCATGCGTTCGGTCGCGCACGTTTAGGACCAATCATGCAGGGTTAGGCTGGAGGAGAGATGGGATGGGACGACGGCGTCCAACGGATTCATGGCCAAATTTAGGGAAGAAGGGTATGAGGAAAATGAGATCATTTTTATGGAGATTTTAGAGGCAATAATAAGCCTAGAAAGAGCTTGCTTGCTCACTCGCTCAGCTTCAGGCATCAATGGCAACAACGACAGTACAATTATACAAGGAACACGTTGCGCGGTGGATGATAAGTAAAGGTTTTGTTCTAACCAACAATAATATAGCACATTGGATGTTTAGAAGAGATGCTTAGTTAAAACTCAATTTTCAACTACATTATTTGGCCCCGATGGTCAAAATGCTTAAGGTTGTATGGAAGTTTTAGCCGCAAGAAACATACCAGTAGAATGTAGTGCTTTAACAAAAAAAAACATTATTTAGTCCAAGATGTGGCCAGAAAATTGTTGGCTATACCTCGATCGACCTTGTCATGATTGGGAGAGGTCCGCATGCTTTCTCTGCTACAACGGGGACGATAGGACGGGCCGCATACGTTGCCATCCATTCAAATACTGCTACTGTAGTCACTGTGCTGTTTATTTTGATCTAGACCGTTGAAATCAGATCTGGCAGTGCTACTGTCTAAATTGCGGTTACACTAGCAAACTGAGCAGGAACTATTTCCTACAAAATTTGGCAAAATAGAGGTGGTAATAATGAAAGCGAAACAAGCAAGATATGAAATTTGGCTCTTACTTCTTGAATGCCCTAGTCAAAGTGAGCCCAAATCCAGTGTTTGACTGTGCTAAATTTTGATAATGAGAGGGAACCATAGGGGGCTGTATTACTCATACATATTGATTCTTTTCAGAGGCTCTATGCTAATTCTCATGAGACATGTTAGGAAAAAAAGATGAACAGTAAAGATTATCATAAAAATCAAAGACACCCGCCCATCTCATAGAAACCAGAAACATCCTTCTGTCAACTCCATAGAATCTAATCTCGTTGGTTCCATTCTTTCTCTAAAAATTATCCACATGAAAATGGTCTAACCACTCTCTATATGTATGTCTAGAGTACCCACATATGTTAATATGAAAATAATCTAAAGTAATCTGATAATATTAATCAAGTGGTTAGAGCACCTGAGTAGCATCTAGCAGACCTAGGTTCGACCCCTCATCGGAATAAATTAAAAATATGCATGAATTAAATAAAAACTTACATAAAATAGATGGGGGCCTCCCCTTCTTACTTCTATCAAAAAATTCTTATTTATAAATAAGACGCACATATACCATATATTTAAAAAAGAATATAAAATAACCTTCTAATTTGCATCTAAACTACCCACCTCCACCAGTATTAAGCATATTCTAAAATAAGACCTAAATATGCATCTAAATTATTTTTTGCAAAGTATGGTAATTTAAATTAGCTACTTTGTCTTTATAAAAACAAACCCCAAAGTACCCATATATATGCTTCTAGATTAAATTACGCACTTCTATCACTGTTAATATAGAAAAACTAACTTAAGGTATAGCATTATGCTTGTAACAAAAATATATGACGCTCGGGTAAAAGATAAGAAAACTGCGAATATGTATGGAAAATGAACCGATAAAGGTGTCCTAGTGTCATATATTCACAACCTGAGGTGTATTATTGGTATTCGATTATAATATGGATGAACGAGAGAGATTAAGAGGGTGAGCAAAGATAAGCAAGTTTGATTAGTTGTGGGTTCCACACTTATTTAATTATAATTTATAACAATGATGTATTTTAAAATTACTAGTCCGTACTCCTGCTTGAATTGATAGACTAGTATTGCATAATTGATGTTCAATTATACAAAGATAACATACAA
Source organism: Panicum hallii (assembly GCF_002211085.1). Classification (NCBI taxonomy): domain Eukaryota; kingdom Viridiplantae; phylum Streptophyta; class Magnoliopsida; order Poales; family Poaceae; genus Panicum; species Panicum hallii. The sequence goes on from NC_038046.1 coordinate 50,616,148, forward strand.
AAGGAAGGGACACCCTGGGCAACACGTATGTAGAGTTTCGAGGTCCAAGTTTGATTATCACACCCAGGTATAGGAGGTAAGGTGAAGTCAAGCACTATGAGATGATGAGGCTACGTGGGGGTCTTTCCCACATGCTAACAAAGAAGCATGAAAAAGGAGGAGAGTGAGGAGTCGGGTAAAAGAATGAAACGTGGCTATGTCGTCAATTACTAGTGGTGGAAGTGACACCAATGAAGGAAGAAGAGTACGTAGAAAGATGAGGCGTGGTGAAGAACGAAAGGGACTGAGGAAGAAAAAAATAATTTTCCAAGTGGCTACAAGATGGGCGAAATTTTTCCCTGGCTCCTAATTGTTGAATGCCCTAGACAAATTTTAATGGGTGGATCTTGACCGTGCTCGAGACCCTGCTGATGAGAGGCGATCCAGTTGTGGGGGAAGTAGAGTTTTGTATAATTGACGCGTCGGTTAATGGATGATTAACCAAAAGTTGAGCGGTTTATTATTCGGTACTCCAACTAGGGAGCCTAAGATGCGTCTTCATTTGGCGATGCCCATCAACTCCCACATAAGGAAAGCGAACGCACATATACTATTAGGGATATGGATACTACGTAGCACTAAAGCTACTACGCAAGTTGACAGCCATCGTCTCATAGGGCTTTAATTTATCCATCAGCTACATGACCAACTGGTCTAATTAATGTCCAAATTATTTATTTCGAAAATTAACAAGATACATAGATTCACCACATGAACTTTTTTGTTACCAGTGCATACATATCCCTATATATTTTGAGTATACACGTCCCTATATATTTTGATACTCTCTTCGTTCCAAAAATATACAAGTCGACTTAATTTTATTCTAAATCCCAACTTTAACTAAGGTTTAAGAAAAATATAGTGATATTTACAATACCAACTGAATGCCCTAATGGACTTAATGAAAATGATTCCATGTCGTAGTTGGTGTATTTTTTTATAAACTCATCAAAATTAGAGAAATTTAACTTTTTAGATATAACTAAAATTAAACGATCTACATTCTAGAAAAAAACAAGTATAGCACACTGGCAGCAGGAGTTCTACTTTGAGGTAGTGTTTGAATGGTGGGTCGAAGTGGGTCGAGACGGATTCAACACACTTCAACCCACGTTTAGTTGTAATTGAAGGTAGGTTGGGATGGACCCAAAGAGAAATATTCCCTCTAGATGCGGGTTCATCTTGTCCTCCAAAAACGAAGGAATCAATCTGATCCACTTCTAACCCACTTGAGTGGCGTCTCCTCAAAGCAGCTCTTGGTCATGCCGCGGGGCGGGGAAGCAAGCTCCAGCACCGGATAGGCAGAGCACGGGCAGTGCGGGGGATGAGCAGCCAGGGGGCAGTGAGGTCAGGACGCGGCGGCAGCGGCGCAGGCGTGGATGAGATGCGCGCGACGGCAGCGCAGGCAAGGTTGGGATGCGGCGGTGGAGGAGCGGGTGGAGGCGAGCGTGGCGGCGCTGCGAGCTCAGGGCAGGGCCGCTCGCCCGCGGCCGGCTCCAACAAAGAAGCAAAGCACGGCGGAGTGGGGCAGCTCGCCCGCGCCCGGCTCCGGTGGCGCACCTCCAGTGGAGGAGCAACGGGGAATGGCGTGACGCGGCCAGCAGCGGCGCGGCGAGAGCGCAGGCGAGCTCGAAGTAGGCTGCGGTGAGCGGACGGCTCTGGCCCACGCGGCGTGGCGGGCAGATGGCGCGGGCAAGAAGAGGAGGGAAGAGGAAGAGGAAGAGAAGGTAGAGGGTGAAGAGAATGACACGTGGGTCCCACAGGAAGGTCCTAACGGTGTTAAAAATAGCCACCTCAATCCATATCTGTATTCTTGTAACCAAACAAAAAATTGGATCTAACTTATCCCATCAACCAAATAAGAACTAGGTACAACTCGGTTCAACCTAACCCTAAAATTAAAAATTTCTAAACCAAACACATGCTGACTGAGCATTGTGCTCATCACTAGCGATGGTGTCCATTTCCAAAACAACGGTGGCCGGCCGGCCGGGGATCCAGCATCAGACAGCAGTATTAGGTTCAACGTATCACCCGTAATCTCGTCCTCCGACTAAACAAATCCATTGACTCGTCTCCCTCTGAGCAAACGGTGCGTTTCCACCTAATACCCCCAGTTAAATAAGCGATCGAGCGATAGCCCTAGATATGGTAGGAGATACGTGACAAATGTATATAGAATCGCCGGCGAGCTAGTGGGCTGATCCCTGCTCCCCCCCGGACGTGTGTCGACGGCAGCGGGCACAAAACCGCCGGGAGGCGCCTCGCGCCTCGACAGCGAGGAGGCATTCTGGGGGAAATTCGGACGTGTGGTCTAAAAGGCGTGCCCTTTAATTAATTTGCTGCTCTTTTTTCTTTGCTCACGGATTGGATGCTAGCTAGGTTTACTAGGATTAGTTAACTAAAAAAGGATTAGTTTAGGATATGCAGTCAGATGATGGCGTGTGGAGGATTTAACCTAACATCCCAACTTACTGTGCTAGCTTGCAACACGGGTCCTTTTTTGGGGAGCAGAGTGTGAAAAGTTGGCGCATGGCCACTGGCATATTTGTTGTTGGATGATACGAAACGGTGGCAGCCAAGCGCTTGTAGCTAGAAAAAATTCATGTCTGAAAGGTGAGTCAATCATGCTTGCTTCTGGACAACTGGAATGCAACGGAAAGGTGAAAAAAAGGGGGTCAACCTCGTCGTGGAGGAAACGATGTCAAGGAAAACGGAGCTGAGATGCCACGGAGTTGAGTAATAAAACAATAAACAGTAGGTGACAGGTGTTATATAATTCACCAATGATTTGTTTTTGTCTCTCCTACTAGTACTATTAATTAAAGATTCTTTAGGTGAATCAAGCACTAAAGTTATGTCATATTTATCTGAATTTATTCTAAGATGAAACAATATATTCTTTTTGTTACGCGACATTGCCCATAGTACGTAATAACTTCATCATTATCAAGTTATGCCCGTCCAATGTTGTATAACTGTTTGTATTTGTGAGTGTGTTCATCCATGTGGAGAGTTTTGTGCAAAAGGGCCTTTAGCTTTAGTGGCTATAAGAGCCTCGGTAGCACGTCAGGTCCTGAGTTCGACTTTCTATGGGAGTGAATTTTTTAGGATTTAATGGCGTTGTGCTTTCCGTGGTAGCCGACGTTCCCGTCGATAGCGAGACGCATGTGGTGACTTTGTCAATCTTGAGGATTTGCTGGCTCAATCTTCAAAGATGCTAATAGAGGTATGGTTTGCGTACGTGTGTTCATATGGGTGAGTGTGCGTGCGTTGTGAGTGTCTGAGTTGTAAAAGGGAGCGATTTCTTTTTTAACCTAAATATTTTCTAATAAGGTTGAAATATTTCAAGTTCGCATAAAAATGCATAAACCAATCGGTGGACTCTAATCACCATTGTCAAACAATAGCCGTTGTATCATCTGAATTAGTTGTTCGGCCATTATGAAAGTTGAAAATATGAAGCCAATGCAAATTACTCCTATACTGTCTTATAACTTACGTAGCTTTGACACTATGAAAAATAAACCCAAAGTACATCTACACTACTTTCATTTAAGTTACTCACTCCTGTCTTTGTGAAAAAATAATCCAAACAACCAAAATATAAATATTCAAGTGTTGTTGTCTTGCATCATTCACAATTTCAGTTCCTCAATGAAGTCTGGGTACCAAAATGAAAAAGGAAAGTAAGTATCATACCATGAATGATCACAAACATATATGACGAATATTATGAACGTGGGTTGATGGATTAGTGTGTAAATTGTAAAGTTTCCTATCGGCAAATTATGAGTGTTCATTTCTTGCAACAAAGTTCTCACCAAATTACAAAATTCAAATAAAGCCCAAAAGTAGATCCGATGTTTTTTTTTTTGGTTTCAAAGAGCCTCAGCGATCATTTTTAAGCCTATGCTGCCACTCCTATCTTGAGCAGCTTAAATAACTATAGTTAAGATAAGAATTGGCTGATCAATTGGACTTTCTTAATTGCCGCCGTACTGGATCAGATGGCATGGCTCATCAGTCATCACCTTAGTAATTAAACCATAAACAAGGCCAACTTGGTCGATTTGCCTTTGTGCGAGCCCAGATTACACGATCAGAGTGACGCAGTGCCCAACAAGATAACTGAAGAAGATGCAAGTAGCCACCGGCCCACCGGAGAGAGCACCTAAAGGAAAGGAAAGGCATCTGCCTGTCGCTCATCAGCATACCCGTGGCATCGCCGTGCCATCCTTGGTAGCTAGGGCAGGTTCACTGCATCGTCCAGTGCTCCGTTCCATTTGCAGGTATGGGCTGCGAGGTTGGGATCCCAAGCTCTCTGCTGCTCTTCAATTTGCGGCCGGCCGGGCCGGTTTGGACAGGACAGGTTCACTGAACTGAATCAGGACTCTGGAGGGCCGAGCTCTCACTGCACATGTATGTCTGACGGTGCGTTCGTTTCTTACTGTCTAAAAGTTTACATGTGTTAATCTTGTCATTTAGAAGTATTAAATAAAGTCTAATTGCAAAATTAATTGCAGAATCCCAGGGTTAATTTGCGAGACGAATCTAATGAGATATATTAGTCCATGATTAGCGGATGATTACTGTAGCATCACTGTGGCAAATTATGGATTAATTAGGCTCATTAAATTTGTCTCGCGAATTAGCACCTATCTGTGCAAAAAATTTTATAAATAAATTTTATTTAATACTTCTAAATAGCAAAATTTTCTTTAATGTGACGGATCTAAACTTTAGAGACGAGGAAACGAACACACGTTCGCATCAAATGCTTCGTTGCTTGATCTTGCTACTGGATGTGGACATTTCACTGCGCCGTGTTCTGTTCCTATCCTTGCACGTGAAAACAGTGGAGCAGATTTTCTTTGGTTGTTTATTAGTAGATCCGAGGATTCCTTGCAGTACTGCTACGTCAAAGATCTCATCCGTTTTAGCAGTATTCTGCTGAGTGAAAGGGTGATCAATTTAGACGTGGCCGTAATTTTATCTAATGCTTCTATCTATTATGTACTCCCTTTTTCTAACTTTAGGTTGTTTGGATTTTTCTAGTTATATAATTTTTGCTATGCATAAAAGTATACTTTATATCCGTTCGCATAGTAAAAACTGTATATTTAGAAAAGGCAAAGCAACAAATAATTTAGAACGATTAATTTGGAACGATGGAAGTAACATCCATACTGATCCTCAAGGGATGAAATTACTGTGGTAAATCATTTCATGTGCATGGTTGAAATTTAGACTTGGCCAGTAGTTTATTGTCATAAAATAGACTTATTCCTAACCTTAGTCCAATATTGTATTTTGGACAAATATTTTTGAAAAAAAGCCAAACTTATATGCAAAAACATATTTTCAAGGTGCACTAAAACAATTGGCATCTACCAGATAAATTCACAGTTCTTAGTTATTCTCTTCAAACACAAAGCTCCACACCATAATTGTAATATTTTCAATCATAACGTGTATATGAAATAAATATCTGTAATAAACTAAGAAAATACTTCAGCTTCAACCGTTTAGTACATCTCTCTTACAAACCATGTGCGGTTACTCCCGGGGCAAACTTTTAGAATGCTTGATGTCGGTATTTAACCTTCAAGTCCACCGAAAGATACCTCCGAGGTGTTATATTGTAGGTGGGGTGTCGTCGAGATCAGGAACTCAAAGGTGCACGGAATATGAAACTTTAGACGGTTCGGCCGCAGTATGCGTAATACTCTATATTCTGTGTGATGGTTTATATTATCTTAAATGTTGTGATGTTTGGAGGGGGTATCTGTCCACCCTTATACAGTCTTGGAGGACAGGGTTACATGGAAGTCATAATCCGATACTAGCTTAGGAGTCCTATCCGAGTGCTACTCAGGGCAGTTTCCTTCTGTTCCGACTAGTCGTATTTCTGTACGAGCAGTTACAACTGGTGTAGGATGTGGACCATGTCCCATCTCTTATATTAGAATATGTACGCTATGTGCGAAGTCCCGTGGCACCATGTCTGACAAGCCCCCGAGCTCTTTCTAGTCGAGTACTGCAGACTTCCGAGTACTTCTAAAGGCGTTTTCAAGTTCTTCCGAACTTCGTCTTGAAGGTGTCTTCCGAGTATTCCTCAGCTGCATCGAGACTGTAAGGTATTCAAGATCCGAGTAGTTTGCAAGTCTTCTTTTATATAGGATACGATTAAACTCGCATTATGTCAGTATTTAACCTCCAAGCCTACCGAGAAATAGTCCCGATGTGGTAAATTATAGGTAGGGTGTCGTCGAGATTAGAAACTCAAAGGTGCAAGGAACACGAAACTTTAGACAGATTTGGGCCACCGAGAGCGTAATACTCTACGTCTTGTGTGCCTGTTTGTATTGCCAGATGATGTAATTTTTGGAGGGGGTCGGGTTATATGGAAGAATTAGCCTGATACTAGTTTAGGAGTCATACCTGAGTACTACTTCGGTAGTTTCCTTCTGTACCAACTAGTTCTACTCCTATATGAATAGTTACAATTGGTGTAGGGTATGGGCCATGTCTCATCCCTTATCCTAGAATATGTATGCCATGTGCGCAGTCCCACAGCCCCGGGTCTGACAAGCCTCCGAGCTCTTCGTAGTCGAGTACTGCAGACTTCCGAGTACTTCTGAAGGCGTCTTCGAGTTCTTTCGAAATGTCTTCCAAGTACTTTCTTGGCTATATATTTTTTAAATCTTCTATTACATGGGGTGCCATGATACCAATCATCAACAACCTAAGACGAGTTGGCGAGAGGGGGTTTTTAGAGCGTGCGAAGCCCAAAGTCCCAGCAACACAGCTTCCTCTCTTCCTTCGTACATAATATATATATACACGATATATATACGTGGGCTGCGGCGCCGGAAGATTTCTCCGACGCGTCTTTTGCCGCCCGACCGAGAGGCCTCGGTCTCGAGCGGCGCCCGGAACCCGGATTCAGTGGCAAGCGGCCCCACATGTCAGTGAAACACTCCCCTGCAGTAACAGCAGAGAAATCGTTTCCCACTCAAAGAACAAGTGATCGATATATTCCTCCCTGCACCGCGACCGCTGTGCAGACGCAGCTACTATCAAGTTGAACACTTCTACAATCAGATAATTGGGGCCGGATGACTGGTTAGTCTAAATTGCGCGGCACAACAACACCACGCATGAACGGCATTAGTACTAGAAGAGAGAAAAAATAATGGACTGTTGCATCATTTTGTTTGCTGATTAAAAACAAGACTATATGAAAGAAAAAGAAACAAGGATACCAATACATAACTCCAAGTTTGGGGGAGAAACTACCAAGGAAAAGAAAACCGTTTTCCCTAATTTTGATTTCTTTTATCCAGGGGAAAACATGCAAATCCAATTATCCGGCCGGTTGATTCACCTCCATGACGAGCTCCGGTTATCCACCAACACAGTAGCTTTGACTTTGACCAGCAGCACTGCAGCAGCAGCAGGGGAAACTTGGCTCCAACGGCACCGGCACCAAGCCGGAAAGCCAAGCTTGCCGTGGGGCCGGGGAGACGCGCCGAGACAGGCCAGACCGAAACGAAACGTGGTGAAGATGGAGACTTGGGGGCAACGAAACCCGCGCGCAGCCAGCAGGGCGCCGGAGCCCCGCGCGCGGCGGCGTATAAGAATCCGCCTCCGAACGCGATCCGCAAGCACGCACCGTCTCCTCGCCCGCCCGCCCCTTCGCTAAACCAGTAAACCCTACTCGCCGGCGAGAGAGAGCTCCGCGCTCGCGAGCCAGCCCGACTGACGACAATGGCGTCCCGTAAGGCCCCTCTCCGGCGCTGTCGCATACCTGAATTTTTCATGTGTCATTGTGTTCAGTTGATTTGATAAATCCGTGCCCTGAGTCACTCCTCCTGATGATCCGTGTGCATGCAGGCATCAAGTTCGAGAACTCGTGCGAGGTGGGCGTCTTCGCGAGGCTCACCAACGCCTACTGCCTCGTCCCGCCCGGCGCCTCCGAGGGCTTCTACAGGTCGGTCGGTCTCCCCCGGTCCCCCTCGTACCAGCAGCTTATTATCTGAACTCGCGTTCTGACCCTGGCATGGCATGCGCGCAGTGTGCTCGATGCCGAGCTCGGCGGCGGCGTCCCGGTGGTCAGGTCCTCCGTCGCCGGCACCAGGATCGTCGGGAGGCTCTGCGTCGGTAAGAATTGAAGCGCGCACCGCTCTTGCTGTTTCTGGTGAATTATTTTCATTTGGTGGCTTTTTGAAGCTTGCTAACGCGTTTTCGTGTTCGCGTGACTGTTGTTCGTCAGGTAACAAGAAAGGGCTGCTTCTTCCACATAACGCCACCGATCAAGGTACTGTATCATCGCCACTGCTGACCTTGAGGATTATTAGCAAATGTCCAGAACCGTATGTAAATCGCACTGTCCCGGATCCGACGATCTAGGTCAAATTCGACGAAGAGTGTGCTGAAGTAGCAATTCAGGAGTAGCTGCTGTTTTGGGGACTGTTTTTTTTTCAGAAACAGGGGTGACAGAGCAAGCATTGCGTTGCATCGCGTCAGCTTCCTCGTTCGCTGAAACCATGGTTTGACATGCCGCCATCTGTTCTCTCGTGTTCACAGAGGTCCAGCACCTGAGGAACAGCCTGCCTGACGAAGTGGTCGTCAGGTGCGTCGACGAGCGCCTGTCCGCCTTGGGGAACTGCATTGCCTGCAACGACTACGTCGCGCTCACACACCCTGACCTGGACAAGGCAAGCGAGCCCCTCTTTCACTTGGGAATTTCACGCCCACATTCCAAACTTTCCATGTATCTGATTCTGATCATCAAGCAGCTATTGTACATATAAGAATTAATCTGAAATCTGAATGAATGGCTAATGGGATCAGCTCTCTTGCCTGACTAATTTTGTGTGGGACAGGAAACTGAGGAGGTCATTTCAGATGTTCTTGGGGTAGAAGTGTTCAGGCAAACGATTGCAGGGAACATCCTGGTTGGGAGCTACTGCACCTTCACGAACAAAGGAGGCCTGGTAAGCCCATCAAAACCAGCTTCGCACAACAGACGTCACTGCGAGCAGAGTTGAAGCTACCGATCATTAATCCCTGCTCCTGAAACCTGCTAATCATGCAGGTTCACCCGCAGACGTCGGTGGAGGACCTGGACGAGCTCTCGACGCTGCTGCAGGTGCCCCTGGTCGCCGGCACCGTCAACAGGGGCAGCGACGTCGTCTCCGCCGGCATCGCCGTCAACGACTGGACGGCGTTCTGCGGCTCCGACACCACGGCCACCGAGGTCTCAGTGGTCGAGAGCGTGTTCAGGCTCAGGGATCCCCGCCCGGGCGCACTGGGTTCGGACGTCAAGAGCTCCATGGTTCAGGATTTCTTCAGAAGTTAAGAGTAAGGGCCTCGAGAACTTGCCAAAGGTAAAGGCAATAGGTTCTACAGAGATTTTGCACCCGGGGGGGGGGGGGGGGGGGGGGGGCGGGTGTCTCAACCCGTGTCAGCCAAATTACCAGCATTGGCATTGCTGCTGTATCCTACGTACTATTTGTACCATGACAAACCTATCAATCAAGATTATAAATGTTTTCTGCCTCATTGCCATGTTAGCATTCTCCTGGTTGAAACAGCACGGTTCACACTTCAAAGTAGCACCACTACTGCCATAGCTTGAGTTTCAAATAGATTCTACATTGAATCCAGGTAAACGAGCAGTGTCAAAATAGCTGTGCACGCGACTGCATTATCAAGTTACAAATCGGCTCAGGCTTACAGAAGCCACCGGCTAACCTCAGCTTAAAGCAGGAGGGATTTGGAATTTCGACAAGCAAATGATGTGCACAGGCTCATCTTGGTCGCTAGTGGATCAACAAAAAGGGCAAAAATAATATGAAGGGTTAACTCACCACACAGGAAGGATTCTAAGGCACCGAATCCAATTTCTCTATGACTCAAAAGTTCAGTAAAGCACGGGAGTCCGAATGCAAACAAACACTAGTAGTTCGTTACAAGACTAAGACGTTATTATCTCACCATATACTTTAGCAGAATGCCAAAAGCAGCACATGCATTGCATGGCGACACGATGGATCTCACACTAGCCCTCAGCTTAATCGAGCAACTCAGATATCGATTTCTTCTTGACGAATGGATCAGTAGCAGCAATCAAAGTAGACACAGCATTGTTGGGGAAAATGTTGTCAGCCTTCATCCTCTCTTTGAACCCATAAGCAGGGGCCTTTGCATTTAGATATGCTTGGAGCAGCAACTGGTACTGCCTGATCCTCCCAGTGTAGCCAATCTGCCGCAGCCTGTTGAACACTTTCTCTGAGTTGTGGATGTCTCCTTTCTTCGAGTAGCTATCAAGCAGCATCAGGTATGTGGTGTACTGAGGCCTGATCCTATTCTTTAGAGATAACTTGTGCAACAAGGACTCAGCTTTACCCACATCTCCTGCGTCGACATATAGCTTCACAAGCGAATCCAAAGTTCTGTTTCCAAATTTGACATGGTTCTCATCCATCCGCTTAAAAAACTCTTTGCCCTTGTCAAAGAGATTCTGATTGGCATACATCTTTAGCATAGCATTGTAGTATTTGGAAGAGAGTGTTTTCCATTTCACTAACATATCCTCAAAAACTTTCTCTGCCTCTTCAACATTACCAAGCCTACCAAAGGCCTCTATAGCAGAAAGACACTCCTCTAGCCTGGGATTATCCTTGCACACGCTCCAAATCCTTTCCACATCATGATTCTTGCCCAGAAAAGCATATAAAGGTAACAGAATCTTCCAAGCAGCACGATTTGTGTTGATATCATCACCTTCCATTGACTCCAAAAGCGCCTCTGCTTTCTCTCGCTGGCCATCAAAAATGTAGTGCCTTGCAATTGTAGCTTGAAACATAAGATCTGGCTCAACACCTTCTGTTTCCATTTGTTCAACAACCTTTTCCATACCTTCTATATCTCTAGCCGCTCCCTTGGCGTCTACAAGGAGCTTGTAAGAAAAGAGAGATGGTTTCACATTCTCCTTCTCCATCATGGCGAGAACATCAGCAATCTTCTTCTTGTCCACCCTTTTGTAAAGTAGCACAAGCTGGTTGAAAGAAAATACTGTAATTGGCAATCCAAGATCCTTCATCTTATTGAAGACTTTCTCTGCTTTGTTGACATTTGCTTCATGAACACAATTGGCCAATAGTGTTCTATACACTATCTCACCCCTATGAGGTGCAGGAATTTTTTCAATATACTGTTCTGCTTTCTGAAGACCATAAACCTTAGCCGTCAAATCAACACGTGAAGCGTAATCACGCTCTCCAAATTCTAGCACTTTGGATTTTTCAAACCATTCGTGGAGCTGCAGAAAAATGGTGAAAATTATTTCACAAGTCGAACAGAACACATACAAAGGTAAGCAATCACCTCGAAACAACATCAGTAATCTGTTTACAGGATACTGTAGGGCATAAGTGATCATTTCAATTGTAATTAATGAAAAAGGGCTTCCTATATATATTTTGGAAAGTGATGACGCAAAGTGCAATAAATGCATTAATCATGAAGGCTGTTATCATTATTTTTAAGCCAACTATAAATGTGCATGTGCACCTAGATCATCAGTTGCATACATAGGATAAACATACTTCGCTCATAATGGTAAAATAGTAGTGCCAAGAAAGACTCAAGAATTAGGAAATGATAGTTAGAAAAATGAATCAAATGAACAAAGCTATGCTGAGCAGAACGCAACAAATAGCCTTTTGCAAGAAACAAAACAAAAGCTCCAAAACATGATTTAAAAAAATATACAGATACAGCAGCAAGGATGCAGTTTGCATATCATTTCATATGATCTTGATTACCATGCTATGCTTCCATAAGGCAACATTTTTTTCCAACCCGATCCTAAGGTTTTACTTAACGATCTTTGCACTCTTCTACATGTCTCCTCTTATATGCTCATGAAACAAGTACAGAAGAAAAATCTATATGTAAACAAGACCATTCAGACTTGCAGATAGGTTTCAGCATTAGATGTGGGTGGTAAATACTTTATTTTTCCTTTAAGAAGCTATTGCAAGTCAAAGAGCAAAGCATATAATCCGCTTGGCATATTATCCAACATAGTCAAAGTTGCAACCTAATTAAATATAGAGACATCTCCTTGGTAAGTAAAATACCTGCAAGGCTTTGTCAAACCACCTCCGCTTTCGAAGGCTAAGAAGAACGAAAAAGAGTTCACCCCTATCGAGTGTATTGCCATCATTAGCCCATTTTTCAAGTGCTTTAGTGACTTCATGCCTCGGAGCTTCAATAATAGCTTTAAGGAGGATGGAATCAGAGGCCCTCTTCATGTGCTCCTTCTCATGCTTTGCAGCAGCATCCACATCAGGCAAGCCAACTTCATCAGTGGCATCCTCATCAGAACTATCTTCAGATGTCAACCCGGCATCCTTTGTATCAGCTTCTGGTGGAACCTCCAGATCAGAAAACCCATCCTCCAAAGCATCGTCTTTGTTACCAGAATTTGCACCTGCCTGAGAGGAGAAACTCCTACTCAAAGTGAAATGGCTTGGTGAAAATGACAACAGGAAGGCTGGCAACTTTGGGTTACGACGGCAGCAAGCTTTCTGACAATTACCCTCGTGATGCTCCTCTACATCCTTTGCATCTGCATTTAGCAGCACCTCAAGACTCGCACAACCACAGGCACTCACAACTTGTTGGGCACGGACCCTAAATCAGCAGCAAACAGTTGGGAAAGCCAAATATCAGAATAACTATATGTGAGCAGCAAGCAATTAGCAGAGCCAAATATGAGAATAAACTGTATGTGCAACAAGGAACACTAGAAGGCATGATCCTGAGGCTTCAAATGTAAATTGAATATGTACACCGGCTCCAACATCAAACATGAACAAGGAATTGAACAATACTCACTTCCCATAGCCTAATCTCATATAGCATATAAACAAACTAGAGTAACCATGACAGATGCAGCCGGAATCACCCTTAAATCCTCGCATTTACATGGACTATCGTTACCCTTAGACCGGCACAGAAACACAATGTGCCCAAACAAAGCATCGAGTGATACCAACAAGGCAACAATCAGTACTTGGCAATGAGCAACTCGGAAAAGATGGGAACTTCATCCCCCAATAATCATATGACCGCCTGTTCCAAGCAATCGCGACTAATCCCTATTTGGGTATACCCACCCCCTCCCGATACGCATGAATTGGGGTTAAAAATGAACTATTTTTTCCCTTAATCCCTCCTAATACGCATGGATTGGAGGGGATTAGCAAGTATCCAAACGAAGCCCAACAGGAAAACACCACACATTTCCGCACGCGGGGGCAAAAGACAAGGAGATGGAAAGGGATGGATCTGCTCGGCGCCACGACACGGGGAGAAAAACATCACGAACTAGGAGCGCTACGCGGATCAAACATGCCGCTAGAACGACGGGTGCAACGCGCATCAGGGGCAGTTGGGGAGGATCCCTACCTGAGGGGGTTGCCGGCACGGCGGAGGGCCCACATGGCGTCGCTGCGGGAGGGTTCCGGGCGGCGGCGGGCGAGGGGATGTGGACGAGGGAGGCGAGGGGGAGGAGGGGAGGGAGGGAGGGAGAAGGCGGCTAAAACCCTGGCGGGGCGGCTGCCTTTGGGGGCGAATGGGGAGGAGTCCTAAAACCCTAGCGCGGCGCGCGGAGCGGAGGCGCGGCGATGCGGTTTCGCCGACGGCCACGGCCTCGCAGGGTTTTTAGATATTTCTGCCAGGGCAACGAGAGCTGCGGGCACACGTGGAAGTGTACACGGGAATGGCTTGTAGCCCAAACCTCAAGGGGATGGCTAAATGAGAAAGGGATTAATTCGATCATTATCCGTGCATGATATATTTTTTTCACTTAGGAATGTGTCGTTCCGAAAATGGCCGATAGCTAAACCAACTTGAACCGTGTATCACGTATTGTGTCGGAGGTGGCGTAGCACACAATGACTCAAGATTTATATTGGTTTGGGTAAAATCGTGCCCTACGTTCGGTCGGAGGTCAGTCGGTTGTATTGCTCGAGTCTAGATGCTCGTGAGAGTTAGGGGAGTTACAAGCTTGCGGGTGGATGATGTGGTATGATGGAGATCCATCAAGGTGTCTGTCAGTGTTTTACCACCATGCCTACCTAGGGATACCCCTGAGGTGATGAGTCTGTACTTACTGTGTCGCCGAGATTAGGAACTCGAAGGTACAAAGAACATAAGGTTTAGACAGGTTCGGACAGCCGAGAGCGTAATACCCTATGTCCTGTGTGGTTTGTATTGCCTTAAATGGTGATCGGGTGATCTCCTATTTGAAGGGGGTCTCTGTCCGCTCTTATATAGTCTGAGGGACAGGTTTACATGGAAATCCTAGTCGGGTACAAGCCCTGGAGTCCTACTCGAGTACTTCTCGGTTAGTTTCCTACCGTGTCCGATTAGTTTTACTACTGTATAAGTAGTCCTACTATACTACGAGTAGTTACAACAGATGTAGGGCGTGGGCTATATCCCATCCCTTATCCTAAGAAAAGTACGCTATGTGCACAATCCTGTCGGTCCGGGCCTAACAAGTCCTCGAGCTATTCATAGTCGAGTATTGCAGGCGGCCGAGTACTTCTGAAGGCATCTTCGAGTTCTTCCGAACTTCATCTTGAAGGTGTCCTCCGAGTATTTCCTTAGCTGCATCGAGGCTGTGAGGTGCTCATGCCGCAAATAGTTATCAAGTCTTCTTTGGTATCCAAAAGGTTCAAATTTCAATCTAGTTGGCTATTCCGATGCGGATTATGTCAGATGCAAAATTGATAGAAAAAGCACATCCGGGACTTGCCAATTCTTGGGTAGGTCCCTTGTATCATGGGCATCTAAGAAACAAAATTCCATTGCTCTTTCCACGGTCGAAGCGGAGTATGTTGCAGCCGCACATTGTTGTGCTCAACTTTTGTGGATGCGACAAACTCTAAAGGATTATGGTTATACTTTTAACCGTGTTCCTCTCCTATGTGACAATGAGAGCGCCATTAAAATAGCCGAAAATCCATGTGAGCATTCTAGAACCAAACACATAGATATCCGGCATCATTTCTTGAGAGATCATAATCTTAAAGGAGACATAGAGATCTCTCATATGAGAACAAACGACTAAGTTGCCGATATATTCACTAAACCTTAGATGAGAAAAGATTTTGTGAGTTAAGAAATGAGCTAAACATTATTGACTCTAGGAGTGTTGAATGAAATGTTGCACACCTGCTTGCCTAGTGGAGAATTTCTTTTTGAAACAAAATTATTTTCAAAATAATGTATGCCTTGTTTGTGAAAATGTTGAATTTTCTTGATCGTTTGGATCGAATTGATTAACATGATCATTTTTATATGATGTTCTCTTGAAAAACCATGTATTATATTCCAAATGTCCTACATCATATACATCCAATATACTCTCTAAGTTATTTGAATAATTGGATAGGTTACATGAGAGAGGAATGTTGCTGGCTGAAGGCTCCTGGCGGACAGTCCGCCAGGCCTGGCGGACAGTCCGCCAGGAGGCTTCGGATCCGGTCAACCGAGCTGACCGATTTCTTGTATCTCTCGTGATTCTCTTATGGGCCCTTTGTCTCTTATTCGGGTTAAGGTGCTGAGTGGGAGCATTATGATGTAGATGATGATGATGATGATGCGGATGATGAGTGATTACTGCTCCTAGCTTTCCTTTGTCTTTTCTCTTTTTGGTGCTTGATGCCAAAGGGGGAGAAGATTGTATCCTAGCATTCCTAGTGCATTCCTAGCATTCTTATCTTTCCATCCTTTAGAGTCGTGGTGAGAATTTGGATGTATGTGAAACTTGGCTTGTATCTTATTTGAACTAAGTTGGCTTGTAATTTCTAATTTCTTTTATGGATGATGCTTTGCTTGGTTATGATCTTATTGCTTTTCTATGTTTGTGAAATCATGTGATATTCTATTATCTTGGTTTTATCTTATCATGATGCTTTGACTTTATTTGGTTTGCTCATTATGAAATGGAGTTCATGAATATCTTGTGGATGCATGGATTTAGGGGGAGCTCATCACATATTTATTTCCTCAAGCTCTATTGAATTTATTATTTTTATTAATTCATTTGGGTTGTCATCAATCACCAAAAAGGGGGAGATTGAAAGTGCATCTAGGTCTAATGACCTATTTTGGTGATTAATAACAACCTAAATGTGTATCTAATATTTCAATTGAGAATAATGAGCAGAGGTCAAAGAAACCAAAAAGGAGAAAAGAAGAAGAACCAATTCCGACGATTCGTTAAAATTGGAGAACGGTACCGGTTCAAGAAATGTGATTCAAGCGAAGATAATTCTTTATTTTATATTTTCTTAAGTCTAGGTATAGCGTACTATCAAGGGGGATGTGGAAAGTGTGTGGTAGAACACAAATAAACCAAATCCGGAACCCATGCCTTGAACAGAAAATTGCAAACCCGAGTGGTCCTGGCGGACAGTCCGCCAGGCCTGGCGGACAGTCCGCCAGGACACTAAAAACAGCATAACGGCTAGTTTTTAGTGAGGTTCTATATATATACCCCTTCGACCCCCAACGAAAAACAACCGGTCAAACTGCATAAGCTGAGCCTCAAGCACATTCTAAGCGCTCCAAAGCTCCCCAAAGTGAAACCCTAGCTTCCCCACTCCAAATCCTTGGTCTAGGGTTGGGTTTGAGCAAGATCCAAGCAAGATTCAAGCTTTCCCCAAGAGATTCACCTCTCTTGGGCATCTCTTGGCTCTCTCCATCGCTTTCCACATCTATTACTCTTGGAGCTTGGCTCCTAGACGGTTAGAGGTGCTCAAGAACAACCAACTCGTGGTGTGGTTGGATTGAGAAGTTTGTATTACCCTTGTTGCCAGTGAAAAGCTCAAGTTTGACTTTTGTGGTTGCTTGAGAGAGGAAAGGGTTGAGAGGAACCCGGTCCTTTGTGGACTCCTCAACGGGGACGTAGAATCTTTGAGTGGATTCGAACCTCGGGTGAAAAATCTTGTGTCTCTTGTGTTTGATTACTTCACTTCATCTCTTGCACATTTGTTATACTTGCTTTTTGTACCTCCATGTAGTATTCTTGCCCGATCTACTTGTATACCTATCTTGTGTTAGATTGCTTCCGCACTTAGTGTTCCTAACTTGTATTAGAGCATTTCTATTCAAATAGATTTTGTATACAAGTTTTAGTTTTCAATCAGTTACATTTCTTACCCGAGACGTCCCAGCGGACATTGGAAGTGCCCAGCGGACAGTCCCAGCGGACGGTCCACCAGGCAGCCTCGGACTGAATTCTTGTGTGCAGGTTTTAAGCAACGATCGCCTATTCACCCCCCTCTAGGCGTACTTTCACCAGGGCGGAGTGAGCTTATGCCTGTCCTTCGTCGACTGTGTTCTCCATAGTACCAAGTCGCCGACTTCGAGGGTTCTTCCCCGGATCTTCCTTTCATGGTACTCATAGGTGTAAGCATCTAGGCCCTTAAGGTATGTTTCGGTGATTAATGACAACCATTATTGTGACTAATGAGTTTGTGCAGCTTTATAAATCATTATTGCTCATTTGGTTATATGTCAAAAGAAGCCCCTAATTTTCATTATTCAAAAAGGCGATCTCGGCATTCAACTCTATAATGTGTCAAGACTAAGGATCTTTCTAGTCCTAAGTGTCACAAGGTTGAGAAGAACACTTAGGTTAGTATAGGTTTTATAGTTTTGTAGTGATCGCACTATTAAGAGGGGTTTAGGCTTGGTAACTTGAGCATGGACATGGTCATTTGAAAATGGATGCACACAATGGTCACTCAGGTTTCTAGAAGCTCAAATAAGTGGTTCTCAACTTATATCTCAAAAATATTTGGATTTCATTCAAGACTCAAGTCAGAAAAGGCAAAACCAGAAAAATCCTTATCACCGGATTAACCGACGCTTCAAGTTTTATATACGTCGGTTAAACGAGGTCAGCAAGTCTGGACAAGTCAATACACCGGTTAAACCGACGTTATTTGAAATTGGACGTCGGTGCAGTTGTCCAGAGACTCGGTTTTCAGTTGATCAGTGGACAACTACACTCACCGGTTAAACCGACGCTATTTGAAATTGGACGTCGGTGCAGTTGTCCAGTAACTTGGTATTTCTGTTGATCAATGGATGTTTACACTCACCGGTTAAACCGATGCAACGACGGTTAATCTGCCCAAGCTGTAACGGCTAGTTTTCAGAAGTGGCAGTTTACATTCACCGGTTAAACCGACGATGACTATTGGAGGGACGTCGGATTAACCGGCGCAACGCAGTTTTCTGGCAGCTTTTTCTCCAACGGCTCTATTCGTGTGAGCTGCCCATATATACCCCTCCAATGGGTCATTTTACTACTCTTGACACTAGGGCAACATCCAAACACTCATACTATAGTCAAGAGCCACCTTGAGCTTCAACATTTCATACACTTATTCATTCAATCATTCAAGAAGCAAGATTAAGGACTTGAGTAGAGAGAAGCTTGTGTGCATCCATTCTTTGTGATTGGTTCTTGCTCAAGTGAAGGCCTTAGCTTGTTACTCTTGGTGATTGGCATCACCTAGGCGATCTTGGTGATCGAGGTGATTCTCGCGGAGCTTGCCAAGGATTGTGGAAGCCCGGAGAAGAGATTTGTACGTGGCTTGATCTCCACCACACCGGGATGGTGAATGGAGACTCTTAGTGAGCGCCCTCGTCTTGGTGACTTGGGAGGTGACAATACTCTTTGTGAGTGTCACAACGTGGATTAGGGGTGTGTGCCAACACATCGATACCACGGGAAAAAATCCGGTTGTCCCTTGTCCACTTTACTTATTTCAAGCATTATCTTTCATGCAATTTGTTCATGTGCTTGATTTAGGGATCACTAGTTAGCTCTACCTTGCTAGGCTTTATCTCTTTTCATCTTAACTAGGTTGTGTAGGTTGTTTGGCTATCCGGTTGGTGAATTGGTGCCTTTCTAGTTTTGCATAGGTTAAGGTTGTTTTATCTTGTTTTAGAAATTGAAAAAGGCCCAATTCACCCCCCCTCTTGGTCCATCGATCCTTTCAATTGGTATCAGAGCCTCGTTGCTCATTTGGATCATTAGGCTTCACCGCCTTGAGCTATGGCCAAGATGGGTGGTTCGCCGCCTCACTTCGAGGGCAAGAACTTTGCCTATTGGAAAGTTCGCATGGCCGCATACCTTGATGCGATTGCCCCCGAAGTGTGGTTGGCAACTAAAGTCGGATTCACCGGAGAGCCCACCCCCGACCAATTAAAATGGAATGCTAGAGCTAGAAATGCAATTTTCGAAGCTATTAGTGAGGAGGTCTTTGCTAGAGTTAATGGCATGGACCTAGCAAGTGATATTTGGAAGGAGCTCATTGAAATACATGAAGGTTCCACCAAAGTTCGTGAACAAAAATATCACTTGTTTAGAGCTAAGTATGATTCCTTCAAAATGCTAGCTCATGAAAATTGCAATGATATGTATTCTCGCTTGAATGTCATTGTCAAGGACATTAATGCACTTGAAATATCCAAAATTGACAGTGCATCCATCAACCGCAAGATCCTCATGCTACTCCCGAAGCCCAAGTATAACATCATCAATGCTATGCTTCAAAAGGAGGATCTCGCCGCAATGGAAGTTGGAGAACTTGTGGGCGAAATTCGCGCTCATGAAATGAGCATTCTTGGTATGACCGAAGAGCCAACATCAAGCAAGTCAATTGCTCTAAAGACCAAGACAAACAAATCCCGCAAGCTCAAGATGGTCAAACAAGACTCAAGCTCAAGCAATGAAGAAGATGATCACCATGAGAGCTCATCCGATGTTGAAGATGATGGAGAACTTGCTCTCATGATGAGAAAGTTCACACGCTTGAATGAGAAGATCAATAAGAAGGGCTTCAACTTTGACTCCAAGAAGGGAATGTTCCGGCCAATGGATGTCAAGAACAAGATTTGCTACAATTGTGGCGAAAAAGGACACATCCGTCCAAATTGCCCCAAGCCGGACAAAAGAAGCAAGGATAACAAGGGTAAGCATCGCCATGATTTAAGCGATGATGAAGAAGAGGAGAGGAAGAACAAAAACAAGAGATTTGGGAAGAAGAAGACCCATGACAAGAAGACCAAGCTCTTCCCAAAGAAGAAAGGGCACACCAAGAAAAGTTTCTTGGTGGAGAAACAAGAGTGGGTGACCGATGTCTCATCAAGCGAAAACTCAAGTGATGAAGAAGACATTGTCACCATCGCCCTCACCAATGAAGAACCTTCTCTACCTCCGTCTCCTATGTGCCTCATGGCAAAAGGTAACACCAAGGTATGTGAGGTAGATAGTGAAGATGACAGTGATGAAGAGCTTGATCCTAATGAATTTACTAACCTCATCAATGAGTACACATCCGTCATCAAGAGGGAAAAGGGCAAAGTTAAAGTTCTTGAGAGCACTCATGCTAAGTTAGAGCTTGCCCACTCCGACTTACTTAGTAAGTACAATGACTTGCTCAAAAAGCACAATGAGTCACTTGTACTTGCTAAGCAAGTTGAAGAGAGCCACAAAAAGCTTAAACAAGAGCATAGGGAGTTGGCTCACAAGTATCAAGAACTCGAATTTGCTTATGAAGTAATTGACCCAAGTCTTGAGAAAGTTGTAAATGAAACGGTCAATGCTTCTACTTCATGTGATGACCTACTCATTGATGCATATGCCACTAATGTTGTGCCCGAGCTTGCCTCTTTTAGGGAAAAGGAATTGATGGATCAAGTGGCAAGCCTCAAGAGTAGTGTGGAGAAACTCTCAAGGGGAGAATACATCCACAAGGAGATTCTCTTCAACAATGCCCGTGACTATGGTAAGAGAGGTCTTGGTTCATTTCCGGAGCCAAACATGGCTACAACTCCTTCTCCGGAGATCAAGACAAGCTTCATCAAGGAAGTTGGTTCATATTGCCAACATTGCCAAGTCACCGGGCACCACACTAGGGAGTGCACTTTACCATCACGTCCTCTTCCTGAATTACCCAAGAATTACTCATCAATGTTTCAAAATAATCATTTTCTCTTGAGTAAAGTGAAGGGCAAGGTGAAGGCCAAGTTCATTGGCAAAATTGCTAAGGAGTCAAAGAAGAAGCTCCCCAAGCAACTTTGGGTCCCAAAAGCTCTTGTCACACATGTGCAAGGCCCAAAGCTTGTTTGGGTTCCGAAAACTCAAAAATAAATTCTCATGTGTGTAGGTGAACTACAAAGCCGGTGGAAAACATTGGGTACTTGATAGCGGTTGCTCTCAACATATGACCGGCAATGATAGCATGTTCACCTCACTTGAAGACCCCGGCGATCATGAACATGTCACCTATGGTGATAACTCTAAGGGGAAAGTCTTAGGTTTGGGTAGAATTGCAATTTCAAAAGATTTATCCATTTCAAATGTTTTGTTTGTAGAAGCACTTAGTTTTAACCTCATTTCTATTGCACAATTGTGTGATCTTGGACTAACGTGTACCTTTGACAAGAATGGTGTTGTAGTGACTTATGAAAAAGACAAGCCATTGGTATTCACGGGGTTTAGGCATGGCAATATTTATTTGGTGGATTTCTCTTCAAAGCAAACAAGCACCATGACTTGCCTCTTCACCAAGTCGTCTCTTGGGTGGCTTTGGCATAGAAGAATTGCTCATATTGGCATGAGCAACCTCAAGAAAGCCCACAAGAGAGGGATGATCACCGGCATAAAGGACGTCACTTTTGACAAGAACAAGCTATGCAAAGCATGTCAAGCCGGGAAGCAAGTAGCAACTCATCATCCTATCAAGACGATGTTGTCTACCTCCAAGCCGCTCGAGCTACTACACATGGATCTCTTTGGTCCAACTTCATACAAGAGCATTGGTGGTAACCTCTATTGCCTAGTAATCGTTGATGATTTTTCACGTTACACTTGGGTCATGTTTCTAGGCGATAAGGGTGAAACTCCGGAAATCTTCAAGACATTTGCAAGAAAAGCTCAAAGGGAATACAATTCCCCAATCGTGAAGATTCGGAGTGACAACGGCACCGAGTTCAAAAACATGAAGATTGAAGAATGGTGCGATGAAGAAGGAGTCAAACATGAGTTTTCCGCCACCTACACGCCCCAACAAAATGGTGTGGTGGAAAGAAAGAACAAGACACTCATCACCCTAGCAAGAGCAATGTTGGATGATTATGGCACGTCCGAGAAGTTTTGGGCGGAAGCAATCAACACGGCGTGTCATGCATCCAACCGTGTGTATCCTCACCGACTCCTCAAGAAAACTCCATATGAGCTCATCACCGGGAAGAAACCAAATGTATCATACTTTCGGGTCTTTGGTTGCAAATGCTTCATTTATAAGAAGAAAAGGCTCGGTAAGTTTGAAAGTAGATGTGATGAAGGTTTCTTTCTTGGTTATGCATCAAACTCCAAAGCATATAGAGTATTCAATCAAACCTCCGGGTTAGTTGAAGAAACATGTGATGTGGAGTTTGATGAATCTAATGGCTCCCAAGAGGAGGTTGTTGGCTATGAGAATGTAGGGGATGAAGAGATTGAAGAAGCCTTGAAGAAGATGTCCATTGGGGATATCAAGCCGGAAGAGATGCATGAAGGCAATGATCAAGGGGGAAGACCTTCCTCATCTACACCAAGCACCTCCACGGCACCCCTAGTGGATGAAGATCAAGATAAAATTGATCCACTACCTCAAGAAAATGTGTCAACGCCAACACCCCAAGTCCAAGAACAAGAAGAGCAAAATGTTCCACCACAAGCACAAGTCACTCATGATCCACCCCAACAAGCATCCACGCAAATACCGCTAGTGAAGCATGGTCGCATCTCCAAGGATCATCCAATTGGTCAAATCATTGGTAGTCCTTCCAAAGGAGTAAGAACTCGTTCTAAGCATGCTTCATTTTGCGAACATCACTCGTTTGTTTCTTGTATTGAACCCACTAGCATAGAGGAAGCACTTGAGGACTCGGATTGGGTGATGGCCATGCAAGAAGAGTTGAACAATTTCACCCGCAATGAAGTTTGGGTCCTCGAAGCTCCTCCGAAAGACAAGAACATCATCGGCACAAAGTGGGTCTTTCGAAACAAGCAAGATGAACATGGGGTGGTGGTACGCAACAAAGCAAGACTTGTGGCAAAAGGGTTTTCTCAAGTCGAAGGTTTGGATTTTGGTGAAACTTTTGCTCCGGTCGCAAGACTTGAAGCTATCCGCATCCTTCTTGCTTACTCTTCACATCATAATATCAAGTTATATCAAATGGATGTGAAAAGTGCGTTCTTAAATGGCTTTATTAACGAACTTGTTTATGTTGAGCAACCTCCCGGGTTTGAAGATCCGAGGAATCCTAATCATGTTTATAGGTTGCACAAGGCACTCTATGGGCTCAAACAAGCTCCAAGGGCTTGGTATGAGAGGCTTCGTGACTTCCTAATCATGCAAGGCTTCAAGATCGGGAGGGTGGACACCACCTTGTTCACAAAAGACGTCAACGGGGATCTTTTCATTTGTCAAATATATGTTGACGATATTATCTTTGGCTCAACTAATGATTTACTAAGCCATGAGTTTGCTACCATGATGTCTAGGGAATTCGAGATGTCCATGATTGGCGAATTGACCTTCTTCCTTGGTTTTCAAGTCAAACAAATGAAGGAAGGGACTTTCATTTATCAAGAAAAATATACTAAAAATATCTTGAAGAAGTTCAAGATGGATGAATGTAAGCCAATCAAGACACCCATGGCAACCAATGGGCATCTCGACTTGGATGTGGACGGTAAACCGGTTGACCAATCCCTCTATCGCTCTATGATAGGGTCTTTGCTTTACCTTACCGCATCTAGGCCCGATATAATGTTTAGCGTGTGCTTGTGTGCCCGTTTTCAAGCTAACCCTAAGGAATCACATCTTTCGGCTGTGAATAGGATCCTTCGGTATCTCAAGCACACCCCTAGCATAGGCTTGTGGTACCCCAAAGGCGCTAGCTTAGATCTCTTGGGATACTCGGATTCGGATTTTGCCGGAAGCCGTGTCGATCGCAAGAGTACCTCCGGGGGTTGCCATTTGCTTGGGCGTTCTCTAGTTTCTTGGTCGAGTAAGAAGCAAAATTCCGTGGCTTTGTCCACCGCGGAAGCGGAATATATAGCAGCCGGTGCATGTTGTGCCCAAATTCTATATATGAAGCAAACCCTTTTGGATTTTGGTGTGAAACTAGGAAGAATACCACTCCTTTGTGACAATGAAAGTGCCGTAAAAATTGCCAAGAATCCGGTTCAACACTCTCGCACAAAGCACATTGATATTCGCCATCACTTCTTGCGTGATCACGAAGCCAAGGGGGACATTTCCCTTCAAGGTGTGAGATCCGAGGAGCAATTGGCGGATATTTTCACAAAACCTTTAGACGAGAGTACCTTTGTTAGGCTAAGAAATGAGCTAAATGTGTTAGATGCGGCAAACGTCATGTAAGTTGCCATGTCATATAGAAAAATGCATACATATAGGACACTTGTCTAACCATGGCAAGATAGTGATGAGCAAGGGTTTAGCTAGAGGTGGTGGTCCACTTGTTTTCCTCTAGGCTTGTAGAAAGGCTCATCATGATGAAGCTTTCCGTGGGATCAAATTTGACAAGTAGATCTTAAATTCTCGTTATGCATTTCTTGTCATATAGTTGTGCATCTCATGTTTACCTTTCTTTCGCATGTTTTTGTAATTTGCATTATCATTGCATGCGTAAAAGTCACAAAGGAGGTCACTTGATGAAAATGAGACTTGTTTTACGTGCAAGATCTTAATTCATGAGAAGTGAAAAGAGTAAAGTGTTAGGTGCGTTATTGCCTAGTGAGCAAGGTCATTGTGAGTTTGAAGCTTTCCTCCTTCAATATTCCTATGACATGGCTCATACATTTTAAATTGACGCTTTGTCTCTCTTGCGACTTACCCTTGATTTTGAAAAGAAAAACTATTTAAGTTATTAAGCTATCCTATTTTGAGGGGTAAAGTCGCCTATGCAAGTCCATTAACTTGAGTTTGGTTGAATCTTATAAGTTCATTGGACTTAGCATAGAAAAGTGAGCTGAGAGAGGGTTTTTGGGTTCACCGGTTAAACCGACGCTCAATGGATCTATACCCATCGGTTTAACCGGCGTTACTAAGTGACAGCCACAGCTCAGTCATTTCAGGCGTTCAACCGGCGTATACAAAGTTTGCAGCATCGGATCAACCGATGAACAGAACACAATTCTGACCTGAAAATCAACTGTTATTTGCATCGTTCAACCGACGCGTTCACTTTTCAGATCATCGGTTCAACCGGCGTACAGATACAGATTTGGCAGAATTTCTGGTGAACTACACCGACGCAATCAACCGGTGTTCAAAACCTAAGCGTCGGTTCAACCGGCGATAAGAAAAATTGCGGGGTCCACATGTCATATTCCTCACTTGACCGGTCACAACCCTTCACTCGCGCTCGTGTTTCGCTTGACTCCTCGCCTTCGCACCCGCTCCCGCCACCGCCGTCGCCGCCCGCCGCCGTTGCCGTCGCGCCGCCGCCGCTTTCCACCGCGTGCCTTCGCACTTGCGCCACGCCCGTGCATTCCCGTGCGCCGACGCATTCCCGCGCCCGCGCCCGCGCCCGCGCAGCAGCCACCGCCGTCACCTGCCGCCCGCGCGCGCGCACCGCCTCTCACTTGCGCCCGTGCGCCACCTCGCCGTCGCCGCCACCACAGCGCCGCCCACGCTCCAAAGTGCCGCCGCCAGTGCTGCTCCACGCCATCGCCAGCACGTCCTGCAGCTCCACCGCGTCTTCTGCCGCACACGCGCCGCCGCATTACACCGCTTTCACGCCGCGCTCTCTTTCGCTAGCCCTAATTCGCAGCGCCGCGTCTTGTGTGATCGAGATGGGTCGTGACAAAAGGAAGGGGAAGGAGATAGTTGTTGAGGAGCCCGCGCGCAAGCGGACTCGCGCAGCGAGAGAGGCCGAAAGGGCCGAGATGGTGGCAAAGGCCGCCGAGGAGCAGGCGTCAGGCCGTGCTCGTCCTTTCGCGATCAGAAATCCAGAAACCAGGGGCAGAGGCAGAGGCAGAGGCATGGGCAGAGTCAGAGGAGCCAGGGCCACCAGAGCCGCAGCAGCAGCAGCAGAGTCAGCACAGTCAGCTTCAGCGGCAGAGTCCGAGTCAGAGTCAGCGACAGACCAGTCTGAGCAGTCTCAGGGGCAGGCTACACCTCAGTCACCAGCTCTACGACGTTCTGGCCGCACTCGGCAGACGTCCCCTGCAGAGCAGCCCTCACCTGCGACCGAGCGTCGCACTGGACCTAGGACGCGAGGAGGTCACCAGCCACAGGAGCCTCGCAGGTCCACCGCAGCAACAGCACCCTCAGACAGGAGGAGAGGGAGACAGGCAGATCGTGCTGCCATGGCACGATTATCACCAGAGGTACAGGCCCGAGTGGCCCAGGAGGACGAGGCACTGCTTGCTGCAGAGGCACAGCTTCCCGGAGGAGATGATGAGATTCACTGGTCAGACCTAGAGTCAGACTCCTCCGAGGATGAGGAGTACTTCCCTGCACCAGCCCCAGCTAGACATGATCATGAGGCAGGAGGTTCAGGAGAGCCAGCTCCAGTGACAGCTGCTACTGCTACAGTTTCTGAGTCTCAGGTGTCTCAGCCGTCTGAGCTCACCGCACTCCTACAGCAGCTGGTCACACAGCAGAGAGAGGATCGTCGTGCTCAGGAGGAGGCCAGGAGGGCCCATGAGGCACAGCTTGCACAGATCCAGAGGGAGGCCGCTCGAGAGCGAGCTGCTACTGAGGAGCGTTTCGTCGGCCTTATTGACAGAGTCTCTCAGAGGACGGACGCTCAGTTCCAGCAGATGCAGCAGGGCATGATGGCGATGTTCGGGATGATTTCACAGTTGTATTCTCACACCGGACTCGCCCCTCAGCAGCCAGCACAGTCAGGCCTTCAGGGCGCCGGAGCACCAGCACTTGCAGTTACACCTGCTCCGGCCTCCACTGCTCCAGCTTCTTCTACGACTCCGGAGATTATGTTCTCACTGTCAGCACTTCTCGGGTCTGCGAGTCGTCCTATCTTCTCTCCACTGCCTGCGACCTCACTATTCCAGGAGTCACCCTCTACAGTCCAGTCAGTTGGCCTCCCCGCAGTACCACAGCCATTACCTTCAGGGGGAGGCGGAGAGGTGTCCTTAGCCCAGCAGTCGTCACAGCCGGCAGCTTCAGCACTCACCACTTCAGATGTTGACACATCTTCTGCTGAGCCGGCTACTACTTCCACGGACCCTCTCCCAGGCAGTGCTAGCACCAGGGCCTCGACGACAGCCTCGACTACAGCTACACCTCCGGTCAGCTCAGCACCAGCAGGCCCTTCAGACCAGCAGCTACCGGCAGTCACTGAGGATCCTCCGTCTGACGACGACGACGACGACGATGACCCGGATCGCTTCCTCGCCGTCCCGCGGCACCCCGATCAGTAGCCTTTTTGTGCTTTGATGCCAAAGGGGGAGAGGGAGTCAGGGGGAGGGTAGCTTTAGAGAGAGCTCGATCTGACTTTTGATGTTTCTTATTGTATTATATTTGATGTTAGTTCATGGATATGTACATTTGTCATTTGAGCATGCTGAGCTTTTGAGACATATCTATGGATTTCGTTTGGTTCCTTTCTTTTCAAGTTTGCTTGTGTTTATTCGTGCCTTATCTTTCTCGCTCTCTCGATATCTATGTTTATGTTGTCATCAATCACCAAAAAGGGGGAGATTGTAAGCATCTAGGCCCTTAAGGTATGTTTCGGTGATTAATGACAACCATTATTGTGACTAATGAGTTTGTGCAGCTTTATAAATCATTATTGCTCATTTGGTTATATGTCAAAAGAAGCCCCTAATTTTCATTATTCAAAAAGGCGATCTCGGCATTCAACTCTATAATGTGTCAAGACTAAGGATCTTTCTAGTCCTAAGTGTCACAAGGTTGAGAAGGACACTTAGGTTAGTATAGGTTTTATAGTTTTGTAGTGATCGCACTATTAAGAGGGGTTTAGGCTTGGTAACTTGAGCATGGACATGGTCATTTGAAAATGGATGCACACAATGGTCACTCAGGTTTCTAGAAGCTCAAATAAGTGGTTCTCAACTTATATCTCAAAAATATTTGGATTTCATTCAAGACTCAAGTCAGAAAAGGCAAAACCAGAAAAATCCTTATCACCGGATTAACCGACGCTTCAAGTTTTATATACGTCGGTTAAACGAGGTCAGCAAGTCTGGACAAGTCAATACACCGGTTAAACCGACGTTATTTGAAATTGGACGTCGGTGCAGTTGTCCAGAGACTCGGTTTTCAGTTGATCAGTGGACAACTACACTCACCGGTTAAACCGACGCTATTTGAAATTGGACGTCGGTGCAGTTGTCCAGTAACTTGGTATTTCTGTTGATCAATGGATGTTTACACTCACCGGTTAAACCGATGCAACGACGGTTAATCTGCCCAAGCTGTAACGGCTAGTTTTCAGAAGTGGCAGTTTACATTCACCGGTTAAACCGACGATGACTATTGGAGGGACGTCGGATTAACCGGCGCAACGCAGTTTTCTGGCAGCTTTTTCTCCAACGGCTCTATTCGTGTGAGCTGCCCATATATACCCCTCCAATGGGTCATTTTACTACTCTTGACACTAGGGCAACATCCAAACACTCATACTATAGTCAAGAGCCACCTTGAGCTTCAACATTTCATACACTTATTCATTCAATCATTCAAGAAGCAAGATTAAGGACTTGAGTAGAGAGAAGCTTGTGTGTATCCATTCTTTGTGATTGGTTCTTGCTCAAGTGAAGGCCTTAGCTTGTTACTCTTGGTGATTGGCATCACCTAGGCGATCTTGGTGATCGAGGTGATTCTCGCGGAGCTTGCCAAGGATTGTGGAAGCCCGGAGAAGAGATTTGTACGTGGCTTGATCTCCACCACACCGGGATGGTGAATGGAGACTCTTAGTGAGCGCCCTCGTCTTGGTGACTTGGGAGGTGACAATACTCTTTGTGAGTGTCACAACGTGGATTAGGGGTGTGTGCCAACACATCGATACCACGGGAAAAAATCCGGTTGTCCCTTGTCCACTTTACTTATTTCAAGCATTATCTTTCATGCAATTTGTTCATGTGCTTGATTTAGGGATCACTAGTTAGCTCTACCTTGCTAGGCTTTATCTCTTTTCATCTTAACTAGCTTGTGTAGATTGTTTGGCTATCCGGTTGGTGAATTGGTGCCTTTCTAGTTTTGCATAGGTTAAGATTGTTTTATCTTGTTTTAGAAATTGAAAAAGGCCCAATTCACCCCCCCTCTTGGTCCATCGATCCTTTCAATAGGGTTTGCTGGTAACGAGCCGAGCAGACCAAGGCCGCTTCCTGGGCCTCCTCCAACAAGTTGACCCTTCACTCAGGAGGTCATCATCGGGAAAGAGATTGTGGAATGAGGCGGGACCGTACCCCATCATGCCCATGAACTCGGTCATGGGCGGGGCTGCGGTATGGCCCTCCGGAGGTCCCTAGCATAAACGCTCACGGCGCTCGTGAGGCCAAACAGGGACCGACCGCGCGGTGGGCTAGGTGGGGACAGCGGGGTCCCTCCGGAGAGCTGGTGGAAGACGATGCGAAACGAGAATAGAAGCAAGTCCACATTACTCTCTGAGGGGTTGTCTCCGAGCATGAGCTTGATGTGACGCGCGAGCACCTCAGTGTTGAGGTCAACCAGTGGCCCATTCGAGGAAGTGTCTCCCTCGAGCGACGTCAGAGGGGTGGCCTCCTCGCAAAGGCGAAGCGTGCCAAGATGACCAGCAACGAAGTCCAAGCTTCCGAAGCAGAAGGCTTGGAAGGGCGCGAAGACGGGGGTTCCCACAATCCAACGCGCGAGGCCATGGAAAACTCCAACGAGCTGAAGCGAATCGTATCGCTCAAGCTCGTGAGGCTAGAGGTGTCGGAGACGAAGGCCATCCGATCTCCGGGACATCGGATGCACAATGTCCTCCCCACGGACGGCGCCAAACTGTCGGTTCCGGAAATGGCTGGCAGCTAAACCAACTCGAAGTGTGTATCGCGCGTCGTGATCGGCGTAGCACACAATGACTCAAGATTTATACTGGTTCAGTCAATCATGCCCTACGTCCAGTCGGGGGTCAGTCAGCTGTATTGCTTGAGTCTAGGTGCTCGTGAGAGTTAAGGGAGTTACAAGCTTATGAGTGGATGATGTGGTATGATCGAGATCTGTTGAGGTGTCTTTCCTAAGCGGATGACCCTCCCTTTTATAGTCCAAAGGGGGGTCTCCGTTACAGGAGAACCAAAGGTAGAAAGATAGAGTGTTCCTTGCTTCGCCGATGAAGTCGCCAGCTCTGTCAGTCGGGACTGCCAACTCTGTCAGTCGGGGCATTCTGATGACCACCATCCAAGTCCTGCGTCGTGGGTTGGCCATCTTATCTTATCCCTTGCGTCATGCTCCGTCGGTCGGCGGGCGAGCGTGCGATGATAAGTACAGTACGGTAGTCACGCTCCGTTCCTGGCGCTACGCCCCGTCACTCCGTTGTGATGTCTGCTGCGTCATGATGACGTTGCGTCCCGTCCCTTCACGAGGACGGGCAGGTGGAATAGTATCCCCCACTTTGGCAACAGAGGGACCGTAACCCCCGTGGAGGGAGTGGTTGGCCCGTACGACAACCGACATGTCCGTTCTTATCCTTAGCACCTAGCCCGGGGACGGTCAACGTGCGAGGCCTGGCGACCCCTGACCTCGTCAGTCGAGGGAAGTGACACGTGCGTGGTAGAGTTCGGTTGGCATCTTAGGTCGGGACCATAGTACGGACCTTGACCTTGGTTGTCCCCTCGGTCAGGGACGCGGCCCGAGGCTCCAGCTGACCCGCTGACTGGTTGGGACCATGGGCCTGGAATGCTTGGAGAAAGTCAATGGCCCAGGAGGGCGTCCGTTTGATCCACGCCTGATCTTAGGCCATCCAGAGTGCTAGCAGGGAGTGGGCCCGCTGGGGACCCGGTCCTTGGACCTGTCAGAATGTTTAGTTTATTTAATACGGTCATCAGCCATAATATAAATATGTTCTATCTGTTTAGATAAGTATTTAAAAAATAGTGTACATTCTGATTTTACTGAAAATGTAAATGTTGACCACTCACCCAACACGTCTTTCTGTGTTTTTCAATATATAAAAATCAAGTGTTGATTGAGCTAATAACATGTTTATAGTAATCCTTTTAAACACAATTGGGTGTTCTTTCAATGCATATGTGCTTAATGATATATATTAATTTATCATTATTATCCGATTAGGTATTGCCTAATCTTAGAATTTCTCATAATATTCGTGCATGTATATTCGCACTCACTCAAAATATTACTGCTACTTTACACAAAAAATACATTATTGGTATTCCACAAAACTAAGGTACAATTAATTGGATAGACCACTCATAGTAGCTTAAATGACTAGAAGTCAAATGATAAAATTTGAGATATAACTATATAAATTTCAGCATTATGAGCTTGTGCTACAATATTTGCATTTAATCATCACACGTAAGAGAAACGTGGTACTTTTATCGTCCCCCATATTTAGCATGTTGTAGTAGAATTTATTTTGGCTCTACCATGATAAGTTTTTTTTCTATTTGAAAGTACACACTCACCGTTGAAATCCTCGGAGTTTTGAAATCTTACTTCAAATTGATTCAGGGTTTAGGGTGATTCCTTTCTACTTGTTGAATCATGCAGTCATCAGGGGCGGGTCCAAGACCCGGTGACCCCAGGCACCGGCTCGGGTTTCTTGTACTCCAGCTTAGTGGAATAATATCATGGACCGCTGCCAACCCAACTCAAAATATGTAAACGAGGTGGAGTTGCAGACAACGCCACCGCGGTAAAAGCACTTAGCAGCACGACGACCGCGACATTTCGTATCCCGATTGAAAAATCCCCTTGGCTTGCAGCCTATGCGCTCGGGCATTTACCGAGGGGCAGTGTGCTAGCTGCTGGCGGGTCGACGGCCGCCGGCGGCTCAACAGTTATTGGTCAGTAAGGAAGGTTGTGTTCGTTTCCTGGGGTCTAAAGTTTAGAGGGATCACGTCAAAAATAATCTTGTCATTTAGAAGTATTAAATAAAATTTAATTACAAAACTAATTGCAGAACCCCAGGGCTAATTCGCGAGACGAATCTAATGAGGTATATTAGTCCATGATTAGCGAATAATTACTGTAGCATCACTGTGGCAAATTATGGATTAATTAGGCTCATTAAATTTGTCTCACGAATTAGCACCCATCTGTGCAAAAAGTTTTGTAATTAGACTTTATTTAATACTTCTAAATGACAAGATTCTTTTTGATGTGATGGATCTGGAGCGTAGGAAACTAACGCACCCTAAGTTGATACGCGAACATAACTTTGTTATTGGTGGGAATTTTAGCCTAGGTTCAGGAAATTCCGGATCCGCACGACAGACAATTTGTGTCACTGCAATATATTTATAAAACATTCTTGATACACTGCGAAACACGGGGGAGCGCGGGGTGCGTCTGATGAAAAGATACCGCCAGCGGCGCCGGTCGCCGTCTCTACCAAACACGGGTTTCCCGGGCCCGCCACCGCCGCTAACCGCTACCAGAAGCGAGAGAAACCAGGCGTGTCAGCCACCCGTTGGACCCCCGCCGCTGCACGCTGTTCGGCGGTTGCGCCCGATCCCCGTCTCCGTGCGACCGTGTGGTGTGAGAGAGAAGGGAAGAGGGGGAAGCGGAAGCAGGAGGGGGTCGTCATCGCGTGGTGACCGCGCCGCTCTGTTCCTCCGTCCCCGCCCCCCACCTCCGGCTCTCGCAGTCACATGTATGTCCGCCGCCCCGATCCCGCGCTCGATCCCCGTGCCGCCGGACCCCATCTACTGCTCGATCTACTCGTCGTCTGTGCTGATCTGTTGCTTTTTGCCCTGATTTTTTTGGTGGGTTTTTGCCCGGGAGAACAGGTCGTGTGGCGCGGGGGGAGCTCTGATCCGGATGGTGCAGCGCCGCGGGATCGCCCACGGCCATGATTGATCGCGAACGAGCAGGTCAGGCATCTTTCGACCCCAGATCTTGCTCTCTGACGCCGTTTACAGTGTGGAGGATCGCGCCTTGTGAGTTGTAGTGGCGAAAAGATGCGATTTTTCGTGGGTTTCCGGCGGGAATTCTCTGTGAAGGTGGTCGGTGAAGCTCCCGCCGTAACTGAGTTTCACTGAGCATTCTGATAACTCAGGAGCATTCTGATAACTCAGGACGCATTAATTGGACTACCTGGGTTCCTGATATGGTGCTCTAGTGATGCCATTATGCTCGAAATTTCATTTTTCTGTAGAAAAGTGTAGTGACAGTTTGCTGTGCGGGTTTGTCTCCTTGTCTGAGAGGTGGTGCTTCTGGGTTTTTTTACTGACTGGTGGTATATCATGTGAGGAAATTCACTGGGTGTAGTGCTTCTTTGGAAATCTGCAAGTTCCGAGTAATAATACTGTAAAAGCATACTTTCGGCGGAGTATGGCGCTGCTGCTTAGTGCTAGTGGGGATATGTTGTGCTAAGAAAAGATGTCCCGTTGGGTTATACTAGTATGTTTGGTGAAGCAAATTTTACATACTTGCTGCACTTAATTCTTTATTATAGAGTTCAAGCCAACACAGTTTTATTTGATAACGACATATGAAGTCATGACGTACTGCAGATGATACTTTTATGACTATTATCTAAATATATTTTGATTGAAGGTCCAATGAGGTATTGCATTTGAACTGGTTAAACTATTGAGGCCTGCTAGAAACTTTATAGATTAAAAAAAAAGAATAGTGAAACACAAGAAAGTTAATAATTACTTTTGCAAAAATCTGGTGTCAACATCAATGTAGTTCCAAACAAAATTTCTAGTGGCTAGTGTCCCTTGTATAGCTTGATTTTTTATTTCTTTCTGTTATCCATCGTACATGCATGCCTTTTTAGTTGAAAAAAAATCATGGGGGCTCCACCTCAGTAGTCCGTAAACGAACATGCCTACACAAAAGAAGGAAAAAGAACTTAGGAGTGTGGATTGAAAAAAAAATTAAGACACTAGCCAGCAGTTCATCAGCATTAGTAACAACTTCTAATTTATCCTTTAGAAATGTGTAGTTCTTTAAGATTTTTTTCGCCTTTACCTGTTGATATCTTTCCTACAAAGGTACTGGTAGCAGTTCTGTTTCAGAATACCATAATCACTTTCCCGTGTCAGATATTATAGGAGGGAGACGAAACATATCTAAGCGGATCGTTTGAAGATCCTACAATAATCCTGTGATCCAAATGAGCCCGTGTAATGATTTCAGCTGTACTTGTAAACTTAACATGCTGTTTGCAACATCTATTAAGTGGATACTTCTGGATGCTTCAGAAATATGTAAAAGCTGAACATCAGAGGAAAAAGAAAACTAGTCTCTTTTGCTGACATAAACAGAACTATAGCTAACATATTAGAGTTCAAAGTACTTGGAAACATCACCCATATGCGTACAGCAGACTCATGAACACCTTCTATGACTGAAGCTGTTGCTAGATATTAGCCACCCTAATTTGTGGACCAATAATAGCTACTGTTGAGATCAATTCTTCAGGTTTCTGTTAAGATACCTCTTGCTTTGTCAGCCATATGTTGTTTGGGCCTTGATGTACTAAAGATGCCTTCCTATTGCTGGTATCCTTTTTCTTTGGCCAAGTCTTTAAATATCAGGATGTAACACCATGTCTTGAGTAAATGCATATTATATTTGGAACTGCATGGATGGTTTTACTTTGCAACCATAATAGTGCTATTTGTTTCATTTTCTTATATAGTTTATTTGATGCAGAGGAAATGCAAGTTAATAATGAGGCGCCACTAGGGTGCCTCAAGCCAAATATTTCTCAGTATAACTCTCCAGAGCAGAGAGGTGGAATTGAAGGAGTTCCTGAGAATAATGAAAAAAGGAATGATATGGTTGTTGCGGAAAAAGTTTGGGAGGCATCACCTGTTCCAACTCAAGGCCTTGGCAGACCCTTCTACCGACAAGAATTTTATGCTTGGCCATATATTTATTCAGATTACCAAATGGTGCGTCAGCCACTACCTTATGGCTTTGAGAACCAGTTTTATCAAGTAAATAGGGACCACAGTTTTCCTATTGAGAACAGAATTCAGTATCTTCCATTCAAGATGCTCCCCCAAGGTCACCCCCATGATGCACAACTTCAGGAATTTCAATATTTTGTGGTTATTGACTTTGAAGCAACCTGCGACAAGGTGAACAATCCATTTCCACAAGAGATCATTGAGTTTCCATCTGTCTTGGTTAACAGTGCAACTGGGAAACTGGAAGAATGCTTTCAAACGTACGTTCGGCCAACATATCATCAATTTTTGACTGACTTCTGCAAGGAGCTTACTGGTATACAACAGATTCAGGTCAGTGCATACTCCAATGTAGTCATAAATTATTAGGGCATTGATACTGAATAAGTTGTGTATGATTGCTTAAGCCAATATTATGTTTTTTCTAACTAGTCATATATGTACACAAGTATAGTGATGGCCAAGGAGTCAATTAGTTTTTATTCTAGCGCCTATCTCGAAGATTTAAACAAAAATTATCTAGCTTACTCGGTATAGCTTCCAGGAATTTTAAGTCCAGTTTTCAAATGCAGGCCCACGAGCGTCTGTTGTAACCAGATTCGATAAGCTAACATTTCTATTCATATTCTAGATGCTGACTAGGACAAAAACTTGTTCATGACCCGTAATTTGTATGTATGTGGTGCCAGTGGTGGAGCCATGAATTGAGAGGGGTCAAATAAAGTAACAAAAAGAGAGAGATTTGATGAATGGGGCCTTCTAGTACAATACAACAAAGTTTCTTCAAACCTTAAGGGGTAAAATGCTCAATATAGGAGCATGAGGGGGGGCCATGGCTCCTGCCAGCACCTTCCTCGCTCCGCCACTGTGGCAGTGTCCCTTCCTCTCTGATCATTATTGGCTAGTTCCACCATTATCCAACATAAATCTCTTTCACGTGCCTGCATATCTTGTTCCATGTTCACGCTTCATCTCATAGGTAGCTTTCTTGTATCAGTTTGATATGAAAATTTCAGTTCGTGTTGATACTGTTTTGAAGCTTTACTGGAAAAGGGTTGCATACTGATGTTGAAGTTCTTGTAGTATTCCAACTGATATGGAATACTCCCTCCAGACCCATTTGTTAGGCGCGCTGAGGTTAAACCCAAATACAAAGACGTCATCATGGTGGCATAATTATCCACCGGGTCCCGCGCTTGCCTCAACACACGCTTGGCTGCTGCGCTCTTGTAGAAGCATCCAATTGGCAGTTACCGAAACGGTGCAGCCAGATGACGCTTCGTTTTTTACTGCCCTCGTGATGGCCTGCCTTGGTACTGATGGAGCGCTCTATATTGTGGCCCAAATGGAAAACGGAG
The DNA here is from genome assembly GCF_002211085.1 of Panicum hallii. Taxonomy (NCBI): domain Eukaryota; kingdom Viridiplantae; phylum Streptophyta; class Magnoliopsida; order Poales; family Poaceae; genus Panicum; species Panicum hallii. The sequence goes on from NC_038046.1 coordinate 50,652,799, forward strand.
ATACGCCTTAAAAAAGGGTCTGGAGGGAGTACAGAATGCCATATTGTTGACCAATGTGATCAGATGCTCTGTGAATATCATTACTCCCTGGTTCTTTTTTATGAATGTTTGATATTGCGGGGTATTTGAGATGTGACTGGGGCCACTATATCCTTTTCATTTGAAGTTATATTTTTATAAAGCTAAGGCAAACCTATATTACAATTTTATGTACCCAACCTTGCTAAACATATTAATGGTCAAACTCTAGAGTGTTTGATGGCACATACTTAAGACGCCAAATAAAAAAAGCATTAACTGTAGTCGGTGTAGTTGTAGACTTATAAACAGTCTAGGAACTAGGTACAATGTAGTTTCTGTATCCAGTCGCAGTGTCTGCTATGGTTATGACAAGTCTGTAAGGCCCTGGTATTTTCAAAGCAGTAGCAAGTCACTGATTGGGGACCCTTCGGAACTTATGATTTTTGGAGGAATTTCACCGGACAGAAATCATATAGAAAAGTTCATATGATGCCTTCTTTGGATTGTAGTAATGATGTCCAAAATTACTAGAGATCTTGACAGATGCGCTGATATGTGGGGCTTGCCCTTGATGTGGAACAGTAGTTTATGAGGATGGAAGGTTTCTGGATCTTTTTTCCAACTTTCAAGATACCACCAGTACCGTGTATAAAAGGATTGCACCAGTTCGTTCCTACAGTTAAATTAATCCTCTATGCGGCTATTGTGTGTGCTTCAGCTCAACCTGCATGCTTCCAGGTTCTGACATTGAGTGTTTGGTTGTGTGCATGTGGTAACGTTGATGCCATTTGGTGATTGATGTCATGGCCTGTTAGTACGTCAGAAGTAATGAGAGAACCAATGGGATGTTATGATCATGAATTCATACACTCTCTCCATTTCCTATGAGCAACTAAGTACTTGGTCAATGTGTTCAGTAACATATGGGCATCTAGAGAGCTCCTCAAACTGTATGGAAATCTTCATTTCCCTCTTGAAGGAAACCTAGCACATTAAATTTGATGACAATGTAGCCTTGTTCCTTGGCTATCATGTCAAGGTTAGCAGATGATATGTTCTTCTTGACTAATCACTTGAATTGTTTAGCACATTAGATATGATGACAATGTAGCATTGTCCCTCGGCTAGCATGTCAAGGTTAGCAGATGATATGTTTTTCTTGACTAATCATTGAATTGTTTTAGTTATTTGATGAGTTTTAATACTGTTATATCTTCATTTTTGTTGTTTCTAATGGTAATCTTGATATAGGAGCTCTAAAGTTCAATTTTGTTTAGTAAATCCATTGGACAAGTAATAAAATAACATTTGATTTGTGTGTGCCTTTATTTTATCTCACTGTTACCATTTAAACTAGAAACAAGCTGAGATGTGAAACCACTGGTTCTGTGGTAACCATATGTGCCAGTTTCGAAAATTGATGTTGTCATATGAGTATGATTCAAAATTTTATGATCATTCCATGTATTTGATTGTCAATATAGTACTTCTCCTCCATGTATAGGTGGACAGAGGTGTGCCACTAGGTGAAGCCTTACTCATGCATGATAAGTGGCTAGAGGACAAGGGCATTAAGAACACAAACTTTGCTATTGTCACCTGGTCTAATTGGGACTGCCGGACAATGCTGGAGTCAGAATGCAGATTTAAGAGAATCAGGAAGCCCCCTTATTTCAACAGGTAACATATGAACAACATGTATTTTTTTCGGGTAGTAGAATGGACTTCAACCTATGGTATATCATAACATTTCTTTCTACAAATATTCTAACATTTGATGAAAGTAAATGATTGTGTGCATGATGATTGGTGTTGATTTGCAAGCAACTGGCAAATTGCCAAAATACAAGAAAAATTGGAAAATATTGCCAAATTTCTTTACTGGTGTTCATATGTTTCAACTCTTTTTGGAGCTGTTCTGTCCCATTACTTTTAAGTTATATTTCATTCACATGAGAGAAACATAACGTCTGTATGCTATAATATTAAAATGCGCTGTGGAAGCTGGATCCTTGGATAGTAATGGTGCACGATTTTGATTTCATATCCTCTGTCTGTTCATGTTGTATGTCATAAACTGAAGGTGAATTGTTCTGCCCATTTTCCTCTTTGACAAGCTTGTATAGATGAATACCCTGATAGCAGATGGCTTACATCCATTTAAAGAAATGTTTACACAACTGCACCTTATGCTTTGGAATATACGATTTTGAAATTTTGATACACACAACTCAATTAAAACTTCAATTTGAACAACTACAAGTTTTTTGAATTGACAGTATACATGTAGGTTGCACCCAACACCTGCCAGACAAATGCGTGTAAGGCGGTCCTCGGTGTTCATAGATGATGACATGACATGTTGCATGGCATGTTGCAAATTTCTGTAGTTGTATGTGGCCTATAGAGGTCTTAAGGTAGGACCTATACTAAACAAAACAGTACTAACCACCTCAACCTTTCCTCTCCTCTTTCACAGGTTCTTTTATTTTTTCATGCTTTCGTCTTTCACTGCACAGAGCAGCCATTGCATGTAATATTTTTATCCTTAAGACTAGACTGTAAGCTAGAGGACCGCCTCTGGCCTTGCTAGCTATTCCCAAACCTGTAATGTAAACTAGGTGCATTTAGCTCCCATCTCTAGTACGATTGCAAACTCATGCTCATGCCTTTGTATTTGGTAGTAGGCTGTAAAGTCAAAATCAAGACCCAATTTGGTAGATGTATAACCTACTCGAATTGAAAAACAGTCACCAAAATCGCACTTAGCATCACAGATTTGTCATGGTTTCAATAACCTTAATGCTCATCCTGCACCCAGCACTATTCCACCAATCCAACAAATCAACTCCTTCAGGGCTGGTGTGGGTTTGTAACGGGAGTAGAGATGTGGGTGCTAAATGGAACTATTTAACTTGCATGGAGGTTCAGTTGAACTGATACTGAATTACTGGGTGGTTTGTGCAAATCCATTTTCTAAGTATTATTTGAGACATTTCTGCACATCATTTACATAGGTCCAATTTAAATTTATCATAAAAAATATTCTGGATAGCCCACCAAAGTTTAGAAAATGGTTACCGTATCCCAAAAGGTTATGATATCATTTTATGATTGGAGAAAGTATCTTGAATTGTAACATTTTACCGCAGTAAAATATCTTGCACACATGCTTCTAAATTTTGGAAAGAATGTAACCTCAGCTGTTCCGCAGCGATAACTTTGATGAAGGAAGTCCTTCCTCATCCCTATTGTTCATGTAATGTCAGGATTTTTCCTGTGTCTTTTTGTGTTTGTCGAAATTGATGTTCATTGATGCACTATGTGACCTCTGTTTTACACACAAAAAAGAAAACATTGGAAGTCCATGGTTCCAGATAGGCTTTTAGGTTTGAATTTTGTAGGTTATTCAGCTAGGTGGACTGCATTTTGTGTTCACAGTATCAAGAACAAGGGAAAACAAATTTCCTTGTGGTTTGAAATTCTGATGTTTATCTATTATATGTGGAAGTTTACTCAGTTGGCATAAGTTAGTTCGTAAAAGAAACACTGGCAACATTTTTTTTATTGTTACAATGATGGAACTAAAGAATGAAACAACAACAACAACAACAACAACTTAGCCTTTTGTCTCAAGCAAGTTGGGGTAGGCTAGAGATGAAACCTACGGAAAACAAGAATAAGAAACATAAAAAGGGCACAAGCCAAAGGAAGAGTTAGGGGTAAACAAAAAGTAACAAATGTCACGGTTCAGGTACGTTAATTGCTAATCTCCAAGCGCTCCTATCCATAGCTAATTCCTTAGCGATATTCCACTCCTTAAGGTCTCTCTTAACCGTCTCGTCCCAAGTTAGTCTAGGTCTACCTCTACCTCTCTTTATATTATCGCCCCGCTTTAAAACTCCACTACGCACCGGCGCCTCGGGAGGCCTCCGTTGTACGTGTCCAAACCATCTCAACCGATGTTGAATCAACTTCTCCTCGATAGGTGCCACCCCGACCCTATCTCGAATCTCTTCATTCCGGACTCTATCCCTTCTTGTATGCCCGCAGAACCAACGCAGCATACGCATCTCTGCTACACTCAGTTGCTGGACATGTCGCCTTTTTGTAGGCCAACATTCAGCACCGTATAGCATCGCCGGGCGAATTGCCGTCCTATAGAACTTACCTTTTAGCCTTTGTGGCACCTTCTTGTCACAGAGGATGCCAGAAGCCTGCCGCCACTTCAACCAACCGGCTGAAATTCTATGTCTAACATCTTCATCAATGTCTCCATCTTTCTGAAGCATTGATCCTAGATACCGGAAAGTATCATTCTTGGCCACCACTTGACCTTCGAGGCTAACGTCCCCATCCTCATGCCTAGTCGGGCTAAAGTCGCACATCATATACTCGGTCTTGGTCCTACTCAGTCTGAACCCCCTCGACTCTAATGTGTGTCTCCACAGCTCTAACTTCATATTAACCCCTGCCCTACTCTCGTCAACTAGCACCACATCATCAGCAAAGAGCATACACCAAGGGATATCACCCTGTATGTCCCTTGTGACCTCATCCATCACCAAAGCAAATAGATAAGGGCTCAATGCTGACCCCTGATGTAGTCCTATTTTAATTGGAAAGTCACTGTAATCGCCATCACATGTTCGAACACAAGTCATCGCATCCTTGTACATATCCTTGATGAGGGTAATATACTTAGTTGGGACTTTGTGTTTTTCCAAGGCCCACCACATGACGTCTCTCGGTACTTTGTCATACGCCTTCTCTAGGTCAATAAAGACCATGTGTAAGTCCTTCTTCTCCTCTCTATATCTCTCCATCAACTGTCGTACTAAGAAAATCGCCTCCATGGTCGACCTCCCAGGCATGAACCCAAACTGCTTTTGGGTCACCCTTGTCAATCTTCTTAGTCGATGCTCGATAACCCTCTCCCAAAGCTTCATCGTATGGCTCATCAGCTTAATCCCCCGGTAGTTAGTACAACTTTGAACATCTCCCTTGTTCTTGAAGATCGGTACTAAAATACTTCTCCTCCATTCCTCCGGCATCTTGTTTGACCGGAAAATTAGGTTAAAAAGCTTAGTTAACCATACTACCGCCCTCTCGCCCAGGCATCTCCACACCTCAATGGGGATGCCATCGGGACCCATCGCTTTACCTCCCTTCATCCTCTTCAAAGCCTCTCCGATCTCTGCCTCCCGAATCCTCCTCACAAAGCGTCTGTTGGTATCATCAAATGAATTGTCCAACACGAAGGTAGGACCCTCATTTTCCCCATTAAACAACTTGTCGAAGTATTCTCGCCATCTGTCCTTGATCTCCTCATCCTTCACCAGAAGTCGATCTGTCTCATCCTTGATGCATTTGATTTGGTTTATGTCTCTTGTCTTCCTCTCGCGGGTCCTAGCTATCCTATAAATGTCCTTCTCTCCTTCCTTCGTACCTAGCCGTTGATAAAGGTCATCAAAAGCCTGACCTTTCGTTGCACTTACAGCTCGCTTTGCAGACCTCTTCGCTAATCTATAGCCCTCGATGTTGGTTGCGCTCTTGTCGAGGTGAAGGCGTTTGAAACACTCCTTCTTCTCCTTAATAGCCCTTTGCACCTCGTCATTCCACCACCAAGTCTCTTTCACTTCCTGCTTGCCTCCCCTACTCACACCAAACACTTCTGAAGCCACCTTCCGAACACATGTCGCCATCTTTAGCCACATATCATCTACATCTGCCCCTTCTTCCCAAGGCTCCTCGCCTAGCATCCTCTCCTTAAACGTTTGTGCCTCTTCCCCTCTAATCTTCCACCACTTCGTTCTCGCAATCTTGGCACGTTTGTCCCGGTGGGTACGTACCCGAAAACGAAAATCCGCCACCACAAGCTTGTGTTGGGGGACAACACACTCCCCAGGTATCACCTTACAATCTAAGCATGCGCGTCTATCCTCTCTCCGAGCAAGGATAAAATCGATTTGGCTCGAGTATTGTCCACTATGGAAGGTCACCAGATGGGACTCCCTCTTTCTAAAGAGGGTATTTGCTAACAGCAGGTCGTAGGCCAACGCAAAATTCAAAACATCCTCTCCCCCCTCGTTCCTACTACCATACCCGAAACCCCCGTGTACTCGCTCATATCCTACATTAGTCGCACCCACATGGCCATTGAGGTCTCCTCCTATGAAGAGCTTCTCACTGATAGGCACGGTACTAACCATGCTATCAAGATCTTCCCAGAACTGACTCTTGGAGCTCTCACTAAGACCTACCTGAGGGGCATAGGCACTGATCACATTCAGGACCAAATCTCCAATGACCAACCGCACTAGGATAATCCGGTCGCTTTGCCTCCTAACATCTACAACCCCATCCTTAAGGTTCTTATCGATCAAGATGCCTACACCATTCCTACCCGAAGTTGTCCCCGTGTACCAAAGCTTGAAGCCAGAACCCTCCACCTTCTTCGCCTTCTGGCCCTTCCATTTAGTCTCCTGCACGCATAGAATATTTACACGTCTCCTAATTGCTACATCGACTAGTTCTCTTAACTTACCTGTTAGAGACCCTACGTTCCAACTATCTAGACGAATCCGAGTTGGCTCGGCTAGCTTCCTTACCCTTCGCACCCGTCGAGGGAAATGCGAAGACCCTTGCTCATTTTTCACTAAAGAATGAAACATGTGGATAATTTTGAACTATATATGACTAATGTTATAGTTTTGACCCGTATGGTTATTTGAAAGATCAGATATGATATTGATGCAATATATTCTATATAACATCAGAATTGTCAATTGGACCCCTTTTTTTGGTGTCTGAACTTCATTGCATAGAACAAAGATATCACTTAATATAGCTAAAGAATCTTTATCTTTCATTCTAAAGGTAATTATTTACTTGTGTTTGTACCATAGGATACAGTTTTCTTTTCCCCAAATTGTCACCTCATAGACTAGCAAGTGGAAGTTTTCTAGCTCATACCTGATGAGTCAAAAGAATCTTTATCTTTCATTCTAAAGGTAATTATTTACTTGTGTTTGTACCATAGGATACAGTTTTCTTTTCCCCAAATTGTCACCTCATAGACTAGCAAGTGGAAGTTTTCTAGCTCATACCTGATGAGTCAATAGTGTTTTGAGCCTATGATGTGGTGTCAAGGCCAATTTTTTCCCCTATAGAACTTCATCTGAAGGAATCTTGAATGTTATTCTAATTTTGAAGTCTTTTGCCCAATTTTTTATCAGGTGGATCAACTTGAAGGTACCTTTCCATGAAGTGTATGGGGATGTCCGTTGCAACTTGAAGGAGGCAGTTCAGTTGGCTGGCCTTACATGGGAGGGTCGTGCTCACTGTGGACTCGATGATGCTCGCAACACTGCTCGCCTCCTGGCACTTATGATGCACCGGGGCTTCAAGTTCTCTATCACCAACTCACTTGTGTGGCAACCTGCCCCACAGTCAGCAACCTGCCTGCTATCCCCTGACCACTCTCCAGATCCTGTCCAACCGCAGCATAAGCCGAATGAGATGCTCGGATCTCCTGTGCAGGTTAATCCCTATGCCCCCTCCGCAGGGAAGGACAGAGCAATGTACTGCTACTGCGGTGTGCTGAGCAGGTGGAGCGTTGTGCGCAAGCCAGGACCCATGCAGGGACGATACTTCTATGGATGCGGCAACTGGACCGCCACGAGGCGGGCGATCTGCCCATACTTTGCATGGGCGTCGTAGAGGCGTAATGTGCTGCCGTCCAAGCAGATCTCAAGGGCAAAGGACCTGGTGCTTCAACTAAGGGAGGTGCTATGTTGCGGTTGCCTGCTCCTCCGCTGCGCCTCCCGATCCGTATATATTATGATATAACTTTGCTCATAAGACAATGGACGCTCACTAGGTAGTGTCTAACCTGTCATGCTGACTTCTGTTGATAGAAGAGAATGGGCTCAGATGCTGCTTAGGTGTGATTTATCCATGAATAATCTAAGTTTGTGGACACTGTTTTTAACTTAATGGAACTATTGTAGGTGTGGCTTGTGCAACATGAACTTGAAAGCTTGGTTTGCAGATGAGTGGTAAACAGCTTGAACTTTTACTAAGGCCTACTATACACATGCAAAAGAATTAACACATCAGGTATCAGAACTTTTAAGAAACGCAGTAGAATGAATTGTCAATAAGATCGCATGACGGCATGAGCGCATGCTGCCGAGACTACAAACGGATGGTATAACAGCGATGTGCCACAGGCAATATCCCTTCGTAGAAGGCCACAAATGGCGATTAAACCTGTGTTTTTTTATAAGAGCGATTAAACCTGTGTTAATTTGAAACAAAAGCATAAATTCGAAGAATGGTACGAAACCACAAAATACGGAGGGATATATAGAAAAAAAATTGAATGTACAGAAAAGTATTGGCAGCAATGATGAAAGATCGATTACGTGCTGAAACTTTAATGCAGTGAACCAGCCTTGTACTAGTTAGATATTACTTACTGCCAGAGCATTGTATTCAAATTCATGCTTTTCTTCCTAGAAGTGAGTCAACAAAAACTGACCGATCAACATCAATCTGCATTCTAATGATCCTCTGCAAATTAGGGGCATACATATATGGAAAATGATGGCGAAAGAGAGCAATTTTTACAGCAGTTGGTAATAATACAGCATGAACCAAGAACCAATGCACTTAACTATATGGCTAAACTACATGACCATCCCGATTATAGTATGTGCAGATATCTCCGAATCAAGTCTGTCGCAATCCTGTCAAACCCTCCTGATAAGATCCCCATTGAATACCAAACTGTGAAAAGTATGGCAGTCAAATCACATGCGCTTGCTATTCCTTCGGCCGAGCAAGCCAGAGAGAGCTCAGGGCACGGAGTCGTGAAGAGTAATCGCTTATCACAAGAAGTGCTCTAGCTGCCTGCCTGGTGGTCAGGATCCTTTGCATCTGTTGTAGGGTCTGCAGCCGCAGGTTGTCAGCCTTGATACAGCAAAGAAAAAAGTAGTAAGCCTGGTGGTCAGGATTTGGCTTATGGTCTACAGCAATTCAGAATCAAACCCTTTATCTAAGGCAAAGATACATTCCAAAAACGAGAGTGAATACCTGGCGAAGGAAATTCTCAAGCGTTCCAAGCTTTCCCATGGCCATGGCCATTTGACCCATGTAGTTTGCCACATTTCCTGTTGATCCAGAAGACGAAAGAGACCCAGCCAAGGTCTCTGCCAAGGACTGCTGAAGGGCTTCCATTCCTTGTGAAAGTGCATCCTCAGCCTGATGCGAAGACTGCTGGAGGTTGCCTATCCCTGACAGCTGCTGCTCAGTGAGAGGTTCAAGCTGTGTTGAAAGCAGCTGCAGTTTGCATATTTATCAGTAACTCAATGACAAATTGCCAGCGGCTTAGCACTGGGTAAGGTACTAACACACTGCCCAATGACCAGAAAACAAAGTATGCAAAAGAAATGAAACACAATACATGGCTCTGCATTTTCCAAATTAATAAGACTGATACATTATTTCATTCTATGAGTGAAACCTTATAGCGAGTCTTATAATGCAATGCCCCTTGTATTAATAAATACTTTACTCCTCCAGGAGGGCCCAAAAGATCATAAGCACATTGTAAGATTAGTACATTACACACCTTTAAAACCTCAGATGGCCGGAAACCTCCTAGCCACAAGAAACACCTCTCTGCCGGTGTCTTCCACATGCCTGATAATACATGAAAGACATCTGCCTTGGCTGCATTTCCTTTGAGCCTGAAAATCTCATCATAGTGCGACATGATTTTATCAACAACACTGCGTAGGTCACTATCACTTGCATGAGCAGTAACACCAGCCCTTAGTTCACTAATTTGCCGATTGTGCTCTTCCAACCACCTCGCATACTCCATATCAAAGGCCAATGCACCTGAAAGAGAAGGCAGTTTTTTCCCATCAAAACAATGGAATTACCTCTTGGATACTCCTTTGCTAATGAGCAAACAAACATTATCCATGGGGAGCAGTGATTACCATTTCCACTCATGGAGTGTGACTGATCAACTGAGCTAGATATAAAAATGCCCTGGGAGAGAGAATTTCTTAAGCAACTTCAATGAAGTCAATAGGACACAGGGCTGTAAAAAGTGGCATCCAATAGGAGTAACCTGCTGACGAGCTCGTTGCAACTCCTGCTCTAGTTGGGTAAGTTTCAGCCTGCTATTCTCCAACTGTTGGACATATGCCTATAGATAAAGCAAAATACCAATTAATACCACATCAATGTCCACCGGCAATCTACATCACAAATTGGATAGGGATATTGCCACTTGCTTCAGTGGTCCTCCTATAGAAAAGAAATCTTAAAAAAATCCAAGGTAGCTACTAATGACAAGGGCAACTCAGTACTGACTTATATAAATTAGTTCACTAGATGGGGTTCTTGCTATAAAACTTTGATTTAAAAGCACATTCAGATGGAATTTAAAGGGAACCATGATCTAGGGCTATAACAAAACTTGCAGTGAATCTGATTGCTTGTCGCGGGTATGTTGATCAAAGAAAGCAAAAGGTATTTACCACAACAACAGCAATATTGAGATAGAGGTTCAATCTCGATATTCAAACATCAAAGCTGCTGAACATATCATATTGAATTACGACTCCTACTGTGCAAAAGCCAGGAGTCCTTGGTAAAGGCAAGATCTTCACAAACAGAATATGTTGATTATCGGATCGGACAAGATATAAGAGACATTATTGATGATATTAATTGTACTAAGGAGAAAATTTTGCCCTTAGTCAAGTTATTAATCATGCTGTAAGATTCACAAACTTCTCATACAAAGGACCACGGAAGCGAACCCCTAGTGGAGAAAAACAGCTCTGACAACTGAAAGCAAACAGGACAGTGTCAAACTTTCCCCGATAAAGTTATACTAACACTTGTTAGAGTAATGCTTCACCATACACTTCCATAGAACCCAACTAAAGCTCCACATGGAACTTAACTGATAGCAACTTTTACAACTTCCCTTTTCCTGGATTTATACTCCAACCTTTAACAGCACAGCTTTCGAGCTCCCTCACGTGCAAAATAGTTATACAAACAATAACAGTATATACTTTACACTGCACGCACAATGATGCCAGTAACAAGTCAAACAGAAGAAAAGAAAAACTGAACCCGGACAGGAAGTCTATAAACACAAAAGCACTGCTTTATGTACAAAGACTAAAAACCAACATCCACGCACCTTCTTCCTCAATCGACTCTTCCTTGCAGCCTCGCGATTTTGAGCAAGACGACGCAGTGTCTACACAATAAATTATAAGAAAATGCCTCTTGCAGCAGTGATATGAATTAAAAATAAGAATGCTACTTCAAAACATGAACCTTTTGATCTTCATGTTTGTCCTTGGATCTGTCACTGGAGTCGGAAGCAACAACAAGAGCGCCTGTGCCTGGTTCCAGCTGCAAATGAAAGCATAGTTATCAATCTCCCATCATCCATTCATCCCTATCATTAAGAAACAGATTTTCCTCTTTCTGTGGTTTTACATTCGAAAGAAAAGTTTTTTCCATAGTTTTCCCGGTAATCATGGTTGCAAACACCACATGATAGCTTTTGCATCCATGGTGTTCGTATGCATGAAGTACCACAGAATCAATAAATCTGCAGAACTCGGATGAAGGTACAATCTTACCTACAGTCTGTTAGCGCAAATGCACATGTAATGCAACCAGCTTACAATGAATGTGATACTATAGAACAATTAGACAGAAGATTGGAAAGAATGAAAAACTTAAAAGAAAAAAAGCTGGCAAACTAAAAAAGATAAAAGAGTTCAAGGGTCCAAATCAAGAAAATTATATTTGTTTACTGACCAAAATTAACAAGCACCATGCAACTTTGCTAGCTATATGCAAACCCAACTGTTCATGTTGTTGTTTCAGAACTCCGTAATTTCGTGGACAATTATGTGACTTATACAGCTGTTCATGTTCTGTGGAATATTAGGCAAGTAATCTCAGCATTCCTCAAGAGTCCTGAACTCCTGATGTAATCTACATGAATAGTCTAATGTACCCTGTGCTGCAAGAGCAATTCTGCAACACAAGGATTTTTAAATCAGAAATTAGACGTCCTTTGTAGCATATGCAACTATATACTGAACATTCATAGTATGTTTAGTCCACCTTGTTTGTTCAACTTCTACTGTCACTCTTGCTCAAATTGTTTAGCTGCAATAGTGGACTTCACATAACTACATGGAAACATTGGTAGATATATGGTTCCAAGATGCAAAGTGAAGCTTGGCACCATATGGTCAACATTAATAACAATTCACACAATACTTCACAAATATAAATCGGTCATTCCCCACTCCATCACTTGAGGCCAGACAATAAGTGTTTACATCGAATACCCAGATCAAGATCAACAAGACTTACCCCATGGTTGTCGTCAGTATCATCTGTTGATGTTTCTGTTCTAGGACTGGCATCTGCCATCATAGACTACCCTCAGTTCTCAAAATGTGACCTTCACAGACAAAATCAGTTTGTTACTGCCTCCTTGTTAAAAAAAAATGAAACATGTGAGAGACATAACATCAATATTAAGATCTAAAGCTGATGTAACTTGGATGCTAGTATGCTACTAGACATGATCAGTCCACTGACTCGGTTTGAGTTTGACGTACACATACCCATTAGGAAAATGAGTACCCATGAACTGGTTCAATGGTAAGGCCAGATAAAGAAACAGCAGGTCTCAGCAAACAGGCACTTGATGAATAAAGTTCCAAGATCCAAATACAAGATAGTAAATTTCAAGACAAGTAGTCAGTTAACATGCATATTCATGACTCCTCCACAGGCTTCAGAGACTAATTTGTGGATTTAGGCAGTTGCTGCCAAGAAATAAATGGATAGTTTAATTGTGAACCAACAGACTTGGTTGTCATAGAGCATAATAACATTTTGACTGGGGATGAGTGCAAACCAAAACCTAGAGAATCATACTTCCACCTCCTAAGTCTAACACCTTCCAAATGTATAGATAGTATAATCTATTAATTTCACAAAGGAACAGATCAACCATGGGTAGTACAAAGGCTGCAGGGGTCAGGATTGAAATATGCCAAATATCAGTAACAGAAACAGGATACTTAGAATACAGCAAATTCACATTGTAATTGTCCAGGAACGTCTAGAAGACACTCCTGGCATGTAGATGTAAACCAGGAAGAACTAGAGGTTCTTTTGTAGCACAAGAAAATAAACATGATTCCAGATAGAATCATAGAATTCACGAACACTATGTTTTACCACCAGCCAATATTGCTAGATCACCATCATCAAATTCAAATAACCTACCCATTTAGCAACCACATGCTTTAATACTCTCGCAACTGGTACAGGATGAGAGCTGGACAACGCAAGAACTGAACACAGTAACATTGAACCTAGAGCTCCTTAGCAGAATAACACAGCATACGACTCCACGGTGAGTCCACGGTCCAAAAGGGGTAACAAGATGGGTGGCCCCGAACCACCTACCCCGACCCTAGCCTATTGATTATACTGGCGGAGCTTGGTTCAGGTCAACGTGGGGGCATGGAACCTCCTTCCAAATAAAACCCCCACTGCGGATCGGTGTCCGTTGCTGCTTATGTACTGACCAAGCTGAGAGTCGGCCTCTGCTGATTAGGATTTGGAGCTCGAGTTGCTAGATTGCCCCCCGTTCTGGTTCTTACTGAGCTAATTGCGATCGAAAGGGAGCAGCTTTACCTTGCCTCGGAGCTGCCGGGGGCAACCGGCAGCCGCCGCCGGCCCTTCCGCAGCGCGAGGCCCGCCGGCGCCGCAGCCGCTAGCTGACTCCCCCAAGCTGCCGCCGCCTCTCGTCGGGAGGAGGAGCGGGAAGAGGGAGGGAGGGAGGGAGGCGGCCGGCACGGTGGTGAGCGTACGGGGGGCGGTGGGCTCCCCGGAAATGGAACGGAACAAACCCTAGACTTTTGGTTTCCTTTTTTAACTCCGCCGTTTGCAGAGGAGGAGGAAACCGGAAGGGAAGGGGAGAGCGGTGAGCTGTGGGCTGTGGCCGCCCCTGGCCGGTATGCTGACCGCGGGTGTACGGACCCTCACTCCTGGCTCCCTCTCACAGCGCACTAGTACAGAGCAACCGGCCGAGCTGCGGGGGTGGCTGTGCCGGCTGCCGGCAGGGACCAGGTCTCGAACCCCGGCCCGGTTGCACGAGGGCGTTTATTTTTGGATCGTTTCTTTCGAAAAGTTCTTGGTGATATCTTCTTTAGGAATTTGCCACACTCACGAGATTTGGAGTAGTTTAATGCCACTGGAAGCTTATAACTTTTAGTATTCTACACATTTTATAGTCTATATCACCCAAAACTATTTTTCTTGAATAGCAAAATGGTGTAACTCCAAAGTTTCTACTCCAAGTAGCATGTTTTTAGACTCCATTGTATTAGGCTTATTTTTTTCCTTAGTACCATTTCACTCTGGAATAGAGCCACGATCAAACTATTAGAGGCACAGGCTAATATATGCTCACTCTATTTGGAATTACAAGATTTAATTTCATCTCGTGAAGATAAATCTAGAACAGATAATTACTCTATTAATTCTATGACACAATCATTGGGTTCGTATTCAAAATACTTTCTTGTAAGTATACTTTATATCATACAAATAAAATGTGAATAGAGTAACTCTTGTTCAAAGACTTATCTTAATGAAAAAAATACATCTTACAACTCCAAATGAAGGGAGTATCAAAATTCTCCTCAATCTTAGACATAAGAGCTAGAGGTCCTACCTTAGATATATTTTCTTCCTCTTTCTAACAATTAGAAAGTAATAGAGTATCCTATAAAGCTGAAATATCAAGAATACTTAGACCGGGGAATATCTTGCACATCGACCTTGAATATGATTGAATATGAGGTTAGACAACGGAATAGGTTCGGCTAGCCTTACTATTCGTTTTGAACCGGGTGAGAAACTTAGGGCAAAGATAAATATGTGTGTCCATTCAAGAAATAAAATGCAGACGCTTGTATACGTGTACATATTAAGATTGATGAAACTAACCTATATGCGCTTCGTTGTTGATGGATATACTACCTACTAGTGGAACAATATTAGTCATAAATACAAGCGCTCGTACCAGCTTAAAGACTCAAATCTAGGTGGAGTGGTAGCCCCATAAAGGATGTAACTAACTAAGAGAAAAGGTCTCTTTTTAATTTATAATACCCTTGCGTGACAAATTACTTCTAAATAAAATTACAATACCAACAGATTCTTAGGGCATGTTTGGTTGACAGCTGCCCGCCATATGCCAATCCTGCGCCGTCGCCGCAAAATTCAGGTTACTGTTGGCTCCTGCTTAAGGCTTCAACATAACACACAATAATAAGTGATTTCTTACATTTTTTCTAAAGCTGAAATTTCAACGCCAATTTTCCTATCTAAATTGTGGTGCGGCCGCACTGTGCCATACGCGCCAGACCTACGGTATGGCAGGGTGCAACAGCGAACCAAGCAACCCCTTAATCTTGAGCAATTATGATCAATAGTTGGTGCCATTTGTTTTACTTCTACATCCATTGTTTAACAATATATCACTAACATTGTTTTAGAGGAAAAAGTAGCGAGAAAATTGTAAAAAAGAAAATACATCATTAAACGACACTTTGGTTTTAAGATCCCATCTTGTAAGTAGTTCGGTTGAGAAGACCTACATCCCTAGCTATTTTGTCGAAAACTCACTCTATTATACGTATACTAACCCAATCATACTTATTTTGCCCTTATGATGCATCGGGTGTAGTATTTATTTATTTTAGACAATTCTAAAAATATGAATAAAACATTTTTTAAAAAGTTTTCACCTAAAGATTCACAGATGAAATTTTAAAGCCTTCACTCTAAAATTCATCACAAACCGTGGCTCTCACGCCCGCTTTGTCCATGGTGCAAGGGGCGTGGGCCAGGAGCCGGTGTTCAGGGAGCGGGACCGCTCCCCGCCACGACGTCACTGGGGCACGGACCGAGGGAACCGACGGCGCGATGCGTCCCCGCCGGCTCCGGTCGACAAGCTCCCCGCCGTCAGAGACCTCCAAGCTGAGAGCGACGCTCGGCTCAGGTTCCTTTTCAAGGCGCAAGCAGCCTCCATTCAGGATGTGGCCAACAATCTGCTCAAGAACCACTCCGTGAGGCTGAGCCATGACCTGGTGATCCCGGCCATGGACGACTACATCCGCAAGGCGGTGCTGCTTGCTGACAAGCTGGGGATCGACGATGAGCCCCCGTTCCCGGCATTCCAGTTGGGGAATGAAGCCTTGTCCGGCAACACTGACGGCGCTGGGCGGGCTGCGAGTCTTGGCGGCACAGCAAGGCTGTGTTCGGTGCTGCCGGACGTCCCGGTGCCGATGGCCTTTCAGCGGCTCAAGCTCTCCCTGCAGATCGACCAGGCGGGTGCAATCCACGCCGCCACCAGGGAGCAGGAGCTGACTGCTCTCGACCAGATGTAGGCTGCCGCGGCCCAGGCGACCGCCAGCCTTCCGCCGGCCTGCAGCTCCCCGACCCAGCCTGCCTCGCCGCGTTCGGGGCGGCCCGCGTCGCCACGCACCGTTGAGGCGCCGGCCCAAGATGGCCCACCTGCTGATATCCCAGCCATGGCCCTGGACGTCTTCTTCGCCACGCCTCCGCCGCCAGCCATCACTTGGAGCCGGAGATGTCATTTCAGGCACGGACACGCCGCCGCCGCACGTATGATATGTCCAAGGTGCGCCGAAGCGCAAGACTGGCAAGCAAGCCAGCCATGCCGGCTCTGAAGAAGGCGCAGCTCAACATGTGCCACCAGCTGGGCCTCCTCGATGACGAACGGGCACCGATCGAGCAGGTCCTGATCGGCTACATCAACATGTACAGCGGCCCGCTCCCACAACACATCATCGCTGCGCTGTCCACCTTCTTCGGCATTCACGACGAGTTGGCGACGCAGCTGGATGAGGCGATGATGGAGCTTGCGGGTGTCGGGATCAACGACGTCCAGGAGGTGATCAATGACATTGATGCGTGATCAGAGTTAAATGTCACACCGCAGCGCCTCTGCTTTTCCTGCTTTTGTTACTATGTTGTGCTACTTCGTCGTCATCGTACCTGCGAACTTCCCAGAGGCTGCGTTTTGTACTCATGTGTATCTGCGCTACCTTGCGAACCTTCAGCGAGGGCCTTTTGCAATCGTGCTATGCCTACTGTGCGGTCGTTTCAAGTGGTTGACCTCGCTCGTCTACGGGAGCGCCTGAGCAACACCACCCCATCATGGTAGCGCCAAACCTTGATGTACTGTGTTGGAATGTACGAGGCTTGAATACTTCCGCGCGTTGCATCACCGTGCGCGAACTCATGGCGGCGACCCACTGCCACCTTGCATGCTTCCAGGAGACTAAGCTTGCTGCCGTGGATGGGCCTCTTGCGGCCTTTCTTAGTGGGTACAAGCACAACTGCTTCACGCACAAGCCGGCGCATGGCACTAGGGGAGGCATCCTCCTGCTTTGGAGTGACAATCACATTGACCTGCGTGATATTGTCATAAGGCGTTTCTCAGTTACGGCGACCGTCTCCACTAAGGAGTGTGGCACGACCTTCTCTCTTACGGTCGTCTACGGCCCGACAAGAGACAATCGCAAGCAGGCTTTCCTGCGAGAACTCCGGAACAGTAAACCGGTTGACGATGTTAGTTAGGTGGCTGCTCCTAGGCGACTTCAACTTAATTTACCAAGCCCGGGATAAAAATAACAGGAACTTAAACTTGCGCAGAATGCGGCAGTTTCGGGCAACTCTTTCCTTTTGCGAGCTAAAAGAAATTCGTCTCCAGAACAGAAAATTTACATGGAGCAATGAAAGAAGGAATCCCACTTTGGTCCGGCTCGACCGCGTTTTGCAACGAACGTTGGGACCTCACCTTCGAGCAGCATGGGTTGCAGGCGCTGGCCACTGCCCTCTCTGATCACTGCCCACTGATGTTCTCCAGCTTAGCGGGGCCTAGGCAGCCACGGCCTTTCCGTTTCGAGAACTTTTGGACAAAAATCCCAGGTTTCTTAGATGAGGTTCGAGCGGTCTGGCAGAGGCCTTCACCACACACACAACCAATCCGCATCCTTCACCACAAACTCTCCTCCACGGCAAGGCACCTGCGCAAATGGAGCCAATCCATTCTTTCCGACGCCAAAAAGAAATTCTTCATGGCGCTAGAGGTGATTAAGAGGCTCGACATTCCTCAAGAACACAGGGTCCTCTCCGATGCCGAGCGCATCCTTAGGCAAAGTCTAAAACGGCGGGTGATAGGGCTTGCAGTGATTGAAAGTTCAAGCAAAAAGCAAGCGTCAAGAATTACAAACTTGAGGGAGGGGGACGCCAATACGAAATTCTTTCACCAAAAGGTGAATGTGCGCTGCAGAAAGAACAGCATACAACGCCTGCAACACTAGGGGGGTTGGACCACAAATCATGAGGACAAGGCTAATTTGTTGCAAAACTACTTCACGGCGTCATGGGCGCACCGCCACCGCAAGCCAGAGACTTCAACTGGGAGGCCCTAAACGTCCAGCGGTTCAACCTTGCGGCCCTAGATGCCCCGTTCACCAGCGAGGAGATTTTAAAAGCCATCTCCCTCACACCCTCCGGGAAAGCGCCGGGCCCAGACGGGTTTACTACAAACTTCTTCAAATCATGCTGGGAAATTATCAGGGGTGATCTCGTAGCAGCGCTAAACACCTTTCATGACCTGCGCTGCTTGAATTTCAACCTCCTGAACACGACAAATATCGTCCTACTACCAAAAAAGGAGGGGGCGCAAAAGATCGGGGACTACCGCCCAACCAGCCTCATCCACAGCGTGGCGAAACTCCTGGCCAAGGTTTTGGCGCTACGTCTAGCGCCGGAATGCAACAGATCATCTCCAAAAGCCAAAGTGCCTTCATCCGGCGTCGTAGCATCCATGACAATTTTCTATACGTGCGCAATATGACAGGATGCTTCCACACAAATAAAACACCAATGTTACTCGTGAGGCTGGACATCTCAAAGGCCTTCGATTCGGTCCGTTGGGATTACATCCTCTCTCTGTTGCAGCACATGGGCTTCCCGACAAGATGGAGAAACTGGCTCGCCGCTCTCTTCTCAACGGCCTCATCGCAGATCTTACTCAATGGCATTCCGGGAGCGTCGATCCCCCAGAGTTGGGAGCTACGGCAAGGGGACCCACTCTCCCCTCTATTGTTCATCCTCGCAATTGACCCCTTGCAGCGCCTCCTCAGCCTAGCCACGGAGGCCAGCATTCTCACTAGAATCGCAAGGGACCGCGCCAGGTTGCGTGTTTCCATGCATGCGGATGACGTGGTCATTTTCCTACGGCGGGAAAAGCGTGAGGTGCGGGCTCCGAGCCGCCGCCTCTTGAACCTCTTCGGGCAGGTGACAGGGCTACAAATGAACATCCAGAAGTCGTCAATTGCACCGATTTGCTGCGGCGGCCTAGATCTTGATGACATTTTGGCTGACCTCCCAACAACGCGGGTGGCTTTCCCCATCAAATACCTTGGCCTACAACTCTCCATCAGGCGATTGAGAAAAGGTTGACTTCCAACCCCTGGTCGACAAAGCGGCAGCAAGGCTGTCAGGCTAGCGGGGTCGCAACATCACACAGGCTGGACGTGTGACACTCACTAAATCGGTCCTCTCCTCCCAACCGGTCTACCTGCTTTCTGCCTTAAGCACTCCCAACGAGGTTCTTGATGCCGTCGACAGTTGCAGAAAGAAGTTCCTTTGGGCGGGCGACGAAAACCTCACGGGGGAAGTGCAAGATTAACTGGCCAACGGTTGCTAGGCCAACGGATTTAGGGGGGTTGGCCTCCTTGACCTTGGGAGATTTGCAAGAGCTTTACGTTTAAGGCTTCGTTCGGCAGCGGCCAGACCAGGTTTCGATCCTGGCCAGAACACTCCGGTTTTCAATACAGGCTGCTCCATTCCACCCGGAACGGCCCCCGAAAACGGCCCGTTCCGACAAAACCGAACGACGCCTAAGGTGGCTCTAGCAGGAATGGACAATGCCGGACAAACCTTGTGAAATGAACCGGATTTCCATTTCTGGAAATCCGACTCCCTATACCTTTGTGATACTATTTGGATCAAGCACTATCACGTACAGAACTCATTCCAGATAAATATCATAGTCATACATTATGAAAAGTCAATACATGAGTTTATTTATTACATAATCCAAAGGATTGTAGTACGGTTTCAATACAAGCCCCTTGGACTAAATCGAACAAACAGAAAGCAGAAAGCGATAACTAGACTTCTGGACCATCCTTCATCTTCTGAGATCTCCTCCGTTGGCAAACTTGGGAGAAACACGAGCCATCATCTCAACATCCTTTAAAGTTGGGATCAAACTCCGGGTCGGATCCTACATCTACCAAACTATCCCTAAGGAATGGGATAGGTCCACATCACCATCCGCATGCAAGCTTTAAAGTGGTCTATACTAGAGGTATAATGAAAATCAAGGAGGAAATCTGGGGTTTCCTAAGCAAGTAGCTTCATAAGGTATATCCCCATCCAATCTCCGATTTCAGGCTATTCCGGCATCCCGGACTCTCGATTCAACACACACCTTCCAAAACCACCAAGTCTGTATGAGAACTCCCACTCCTCGCACCTCAGCTGCCCTAGGCAGGAAGTCATAACTAGAGGGAGGTAGAAATCAAGAGTAACACTAACTAATAAGAGCAATAGAAAAGTAGGGTTATCCATGATCGAGAACACAGCTATACGTGTAGTTTTTACCCTGCAGGGGTTGTACACCTGGACCCGCTCAAATCGAAACTAGCTAGGAGCGACCCAACTGAACGACAAGACACCGGTCTATTGACACAAAAACTAGTAGCCTCGATACCATACGGCTTTCCCGGCTTTCCCCAGGACTGTGAAGCCTCCCTTACATCTCAGGGAACATAAGGTCAGCACCTCCTCCCCCTACATCGATATTTGATCCTCCTACCGGCTTGGTACTGCACTTGCTAGCCCCGGACTGAGCCCACCCACATAATGGGTATATGGTGTGCACGCTTAACATAGTCCCATAAATCATAGCTACTCTCACTCGGTCCTCAATTGCCGAAACGAGCATCTTCATCGTATGCGTATCCACCGCAGTGGTCTGCTACTGCACCCATTACGGGTGCCTCCAACTCCTCAACCATGTATCCACAAAAGTTGCACCGCCACAGGTGCTTCGTGGAGTATGCCAAGATACACACTCCAAGCCCTCGATCCGCAGATCGAGTTAAGTTCGCTTGCTCCATGCTAAAATTCCTATTCACAAACTCCTCGGAAGTGTATCTCCACTCACGCCAAGACTATCCATCTATTCCCACACACACATGAAAAGCATAGCAAAGCATCTTTTATATATATATATATATATATATATATATATATATATATATATAAAGTGTATAGGAAAGCAAGGAGTTCAGGTAAATAAAGAGACTATGCAGGTTCATCTCATAGTAGTTCAACATGAAGCAATAGCATATCTAGTAAGCAATGCATGATAGGTATTCCGACCGTAGATGGGCGTAAACCTGGAGTAAGGTCCTTCTCTTTGTCTTCTACTTTTCAGTCGAGGTTGACGAAGTCGTTCGGGTCTTCCGGGTCATCTAGTCGTCCAGGACGTTGATCAACTCCTTCTCGTGGGGACCTAATCGTAAATATGTATAAAAAATAGGGGCCAAAGTGCAAATGCACAAAACTGCTCAAATAAGATCCAAATAATAACAAAGCCTACTCTAACGGGTAGATCATGATTTTAGAAGAATTACGAAACTGGTTTCATAATTTTCGGAGGTCCAATTAATTTGTTATGTATTTTCTAAGGTCAAATCATTTTCTGAAATTAATAAAAAGGATTTTGAAAAATTAAAATACACGGTCAATGCCACGTGTCAGCGCCAGGGCATGCCACATGGCATGCTAGCATCATTGTGATGTCAGCATAATGTCAGTAGGTGGGGTCGGGTCTTGCTGACGCTAGGAGTGGGCCCTGCTGACGTCAGCGTTGACCGGTCAACGCTGACCGGTCAACGGTCAACAGGTCGAGATCTCGGATCCACGTGTCAGTGGTCCCATTGGTCAGTCCTCACCCAGAGGCTGACACGTGGGGCCCGATGGTCAGCACAGGAAAACAAAAAGAAAGGGGTCAACTCGGTCTTGCGATCGGCCTGGGGAGCGGGCGCGCATGTGCGTGGGCACTCGGCATGGCCGAGGCCGCGACGCAGCCGCAGCACATGCGCGGCACTCCGGTGAGGCTGGACCGTAGCGGTGCTAGGCTGCAGGGGTGAACGAAGGCGACGGCGAGGGGCTCCTGCAAAAGCATCATGACGGGTGGTCCTAAGGTGCTAAAGGACTGCTCATCAGCGGCACAAGGCTCACACCGGCAGCAGGGAGATGGAAAGGGCGATGGGGCGGTGGCCTACCAGTCAGGACTGAGGGCAGTGCTGTGGTGGGTCGACGTAGGTGGGTCAAAGCCGTGCAGGACGTGCGGCTTCGTTGAAGGAGTCATGCAGGCGCAGGCTTGACGGCGGAGTCCCTTGGTGGCGATGCAATCCGGCGGCGGTGGCGCTCGACGGTCCTCCTCCACGCTCTCCCTCTTTTCTTCCTCCTTTGCTTCTCTCCCTCGGTTCGTGGTGGCGGTGAAGGGGAAAACCCCAAGGTGGCTAGGGTTTCCGTGGCGGCCAAGGGGATTTTTTTGGGGGCGCCGCGGCTAGGGTTTGGCAAGGGCGAGCGTGAGGGTGCGGCGGATTCTGGCATCCGTGCAAGGACGCGTGGCAGTTGGCACGGCAGCGGAGCGCGGCCAGGCGGTTTCGCTGCTTTGACAGCTAATGCACGCGGCGCGGGCAGGCGGGGACCGACAAGGCCTGACACGTGTGGGCGTGTCGTCCGAGCATGGGACAGTGCGGGTGCGGGATGGAGCGGGGTAGCACGGCAGCACGGCGTCAGGAGGAAGGGGAAGGGGAATAGTGCGGGTGGACGTGTGGGTTCAAGCTGGCAGTGGCTGAGGTCAGGGCGCGCGGGCGGCATGCTGGGCCGGGCTGCGGTGCTGGGCCGGTGCGGAGCTAGGCTAGAGGCGCAGGTTTGGGCCGGTTCGCGGGCCGTGCACGTTGGCAGGCCGGATTGGCTAGCTGGGCTGGCATGCGGGGTTTAGGTGGGTTGGGCTGGACTCAGGTTAGGGTAGGTCTAGGGTTTGGTCTTAGGCCGGGTTAGGCTGGGGTTAGATTAGCTTTTAAATTCGAATTCAAAGGGCACACTTCAAATTGAATTCCACTCACTTTCAAACAATCAAAACAAATGCAAACCAAAACCAACATACTCAAATAACCAAATTCGAAGAAACTCGAATAACTCCAAACATTTCACACTAACAATATAGTCCTTGATCCAATTTAGGTTTTAATTACTAGGAATTTGGGATTGAGATAGTTCAGACTTACATGTGATCCTAGCTATTAGCACATTGCACAAAAAGTTTTTTAAAATTCATGACTTTTCTAATTTATAACATTCCGAAAAATCTGGAATGTTACACCTTGGGTCGGCATGGGCACAACTTGTAGTGAAATAGATAAATTGCTTTTTGCGGCTTCCACGGAAATTCGGATTGGTGATGGCAGGAAAATCTCCTTCTGGCACTATGCCTGGACGGCAGGCCGCAGACCAAAGGACACCACGCCAGAAATTTACTCCATGTCAAGAAAGAAGAACAGGAACCTACATGAAGACTGACAACCAGTGGATCTGGGATATCACGCTACGCCCAAACATTAATACCCATCACCTACAGCAGTTCGTAGATCTATGGTTTATTGTGCGGGAGGTCAGCCTCAACCCGGAGATCGCAGACACAATAAGGTGGAAGTGGACGGCCAACGGAGAATAGTCTCCAGCTTTGGCTTATCGGGCACAATTTTTCGGCTCCGTCGCAACAAAGCTACGACCACCGATTTGGAAGCCGTGGGCACCACAAAACTGCAAATTCTTTGCCTGACTCATCATCAAGAATAGAGTTTGGATGTCCGATCGCTTGGCGGTCATGGGCTGGCCAAGGAACGACGTTTGTCCCCTATGTCGGGCTGAGCCAGAATCTGCGCACCACCTACTAGTTACGTACCGTTTCACTAGGCGAGTGTGGAGCCTAATCGCGGAGTGGGTCTATTACCACCAGCTCCTCCCAAAGTCATTGGGACATCACGTACTCGGTTAAGAACTGGTGGCACATGATGGGGAGCCTTCGGGACGTCCCGCCAAGGGCGCTCAAATCCCTCCTCCTGCTGGTCAACTGGGAGATTTGGAAGAAGAGAAATGCAAGAACTTTCAACAGTTGAGAATGCTTGATGACAATGTTCCTCAGCAAAATCAAGGAGGCGGCGCGGGCGTGGGGAATTGCCCGAGCTCGGCACCTGGCTGATCTCATCGGAGCCTAGTGGTCAACGAGTGGCCACACCTTGTACAGTTTTTTGACCGCTCTTTTTTCTTTTTATCACTCTAGAGAGCTTTCCGTGTCTCTCGCTTGTTACTTCTTTATTAATAGAAATGCACACAGTCTGTGCTGTTCGTTCAAAAAAAATCCAGGTGATTGTGGGCTTGTGGCAATTTTTCATAGAATCAGTACCAGCTGAGTGGACGCCGCAGAAGATCCTCACGAACAAGCAGCTTTAACCGCTCCACTTCCGACCTGGAGTGCCCCCCAGTCCTGACTCCTGACTCCTCACTCCCACTCCCCCTGCTTCGCCGCTTTCCCCACCCCTCCTCGTCGCCGCTTGCTCTCGGGAGTCGAAACCCTAGCCAACCAGCTCGATGGCCTGGGCGGCGGCTACGGCTGCGGCGCTGGTGGTTGCGGCGGCGGTGCTGTCGCCGGCCTCCGTGGCGTCGGCGTCCAACGCGGAGGGCGACGCGCTGTACGCGCTGCGGCGCGCGCTCAAGGACCCCAGGGGCGTGCTCCAGAGCTGGGACCCCACCCTCGTCAACCCCTGCACCTGGTTCCACGTCACCTGCAACCGCGACAACCGCGTCACCCGCGTGTGAGTTCACTAGCCCTCTCCTTGGCTCCCTGACATCACACACCGGCTGTTCCTAGTTAATCTTTGGTTCCGTACTTGAGTGTGCTTGCAAAATGCAAATTGTAATGGTATTGGGTTCGATAGGCGCGTTCCATCTTTGTATGGCGTGATGCTCATTTTTCTGGAATCTGGAAGTATGTGGCTGTTCCAGACGGGAAAGCACCCAAATGGTTACTCTCTGATGGCATTAAGCATTAACTTTCCCAATGAATATTTGCTTGGCACCTGCTGGTTGATAATACTTGGTTATCCGCATTCTAGTCATGCCGTCAATCACGCAACTGCAATGTTTCCTATTAGTCTGGTACAGGGCCTTTGACCTCCCTTTGTCGTGACGTTTGTATCAAAATAAAACATTGGTGTTAACAGCTTAGATGCTTGTCAAATGGCAATCTCCCCCCTGTTGTAATTGTCAAAAGTATCGTCAGTTAGACAGACTTTCTTTGTATTCTGGTTCAGGCTCTACTGTAATCGCGCACTCATGGCACGCATGCTCGTAAAATTATATGCTTTGTGCTTAGCTGTTGCTTGATGAAGTCACTTTCATTGTACAAGTAAATTTGCAGTCTGCTAATCAGATCCAAAGGTAGTTATCATATCCATTTGGTTGCTGGAAGCAATTGCTCCACAGAAATGGCTTCATGTAATCCAACTTCCAGCATGGCATCATTTGTTTGTAGCAAAATATGCAAGCCTTCCTTTTTGGTCTGTTTTCAATGACTACTAGGATCATGTATTAGTTAGTTTTTCTTTTTTATATACAAAACAAAGAAACATCCTGTCACATCATTGTGCTGCCTGTACAAGTTCGTGTCATAAATAGTACAACATAGTATATATCATATGCTTTGGGTTACTAAATTTGTCATAAAAGTATTTGAATACTGCACAGTAGAAATTTATAATTAAGCACCAGCTACTTCTACTCTCAAGTTATGGTTTGGTACATGGGTGTATCGGATAGCTGTGCTACTGCTGATGCAATCTGTCTTAACTTACCGACAAATTCCTTCCATGTTCCTAATTGACATTTATGGATCTGACCACTCGAATATACCGATTCTTGGGCAAACCGCAAACTTCGTGTCCAGCAACGTGTTTTTGTTTCTGTATTTAATATCTGTATGAAATGACCATGGCAGGATCATTTGCAGTATTATGTTCTTTTCAAGTTTCCAGATACGTCATTATGTACGGCACTTTCTAACACTTGTGTATCTTGTAGGGATTTGGGTAACTCCAATTTGTCAGGCAATCTTGTTCCTGAACTGGGGCACCTTGAGCACTTGCAATATCTGTGAGTCTGACAAAACGTTATTGCCTCGTCTTTCTTTTCTGTTTTGCATAGTCAAGCTGTACATAAAGTTGATTTGCAAAATGAAAAAATCATTGTCAATTTTGCATTTGTATATGGTGAGTGACGAATGTAGTTTCAAATCCTGGAGATGTCAGAAAAGGAACCTAGCTTAATCCTGCTTCCACTATTTCATTTGTATTTCGCTCATGCAATTTCTTGCTCTGAGAATTTGGTGTCCAGTAATGAGAATGCGCATATTAGATGTGCAGCTGTGAAGGGATCCTACCGAGATTTGTGCTAGAGATCAGTTCTAGTGAAATCCATTTAAATAGATTTTGTGGTAGGCTCTGAACAATAAAAAAAGTATGCTTTGCATCACATCATCACCAGAAAACTAGAATACTGTGCTTGGATTGAAACCTCCTTATCTTTGCTCGGATTATTTTCCCTTCACATTCATATTTATGAACTTTTCACATCTCTAACTGTTAAATCATTGTATGAAATTGGTCAATCAGTTACTTAAGATACTGATTACAAGTTTGTTTTCTTACATCATATTCCAGTATATTGCTGATATACTGGAGGGGTGGTAGAAAACCACTGTAGCCTGGAGAATATTGCTGATATTCATTAGCAGAGAAAATAAAACAATTTAAGAAGCTTGAAAAAATGTCATGTGTATTTTGACACATATGGGCTAGGAGTAGTAGCAGTGCAAACTTCCTCCTTTTTTCTTGAAAAAGGAAAACTTCCTCCCATTTGTCCCTTCATTTCTGCAACTTAGCTGGCTTAGTATACTGGCATCGATCAATCCCATTGGTGGAAACCAGATAGCTGAGTAATTTTTCCAGTGAGCTGTTTTGTTCACAGCTATTGTCATCTGATCTTTCAATATTCAGTCTTCGGATGGTGCATCATGATACAGAAATGAGTTTCAATGTGTTTTATAGTATTAACATATGCTTCATCTTTTGGTTATCTTGTCGTCTCATGACTGCACTGATCATCCATTAAACTTTCAACAGTGTTTCAGAATCCAGTGTGCTTGAAGTTTGCATTCGTACAAGTTCTCTGACATCATTCTTAATTGTTACAGAGAACTCTACAAAAACAATATTCAGGGCACTATCCCAGCTGAGCTTGGGAATCTGAAGAGCCTTATCAGCTTGGACCTGTATAACAACAACATTACAGGGAACATACCAAAGGAACTTGGCATGATGAAATCTTTAGTATTCCTGTGAGCACTGATACTTTAGTTTGAATGCAACCATGTCTTCCTTCTTTACAGTCCGTGTCACTCAGTATCGTGTTAAACTGTTAACTGTGTTTCTTTTTTCTTTTTTCTTTTTTCTTTTCTTGTTTTTCTAGGCGACTTAATGACAACCATTTGATGGGTCCAGTTCCAAGGGAACTGACAAAAATCTCTAGCCTCAAAGTGATGTAAGTCTTCAGCTTCCTGTTATGCATTTGCTGAATTGCATGTCTTTCTGTACATGTTAATGACAATACTTCCTCCTGTGCATGCATACTTCTTCCAGAGACGTCTCAAACAATGATCTTTGCGGCACAATCCCAACTAGCGGGCCTTTTGAGCACATACCATTGAGCAAGTATGATCTGCAGACTCCTCCTCAATTCCTCTACTAAATAAACTGATTTACTTGATTCTTACCTTTCTGCGTATAGTGTTGTCTATTTTAAAGGACCAAGAGCCATTAGCATTTAACCATGGTATCCAACAACCCGGAACTAATACCACATGAAGTTACAAAATCGATTTATGAGGAACCTCAATTAAGTTTATGTCTGATATGAGGTTTTTAGATATCCTATATGTTCTTGCATGTTGGGTGAAAAGATACACTTGCATCTACCATGATCTTATATGAGTTATACCATCCATGCTGCAATATCTGACGTAGATCTACAATTATTATTTTATTTATTTGATTCATTTATATGCCAAATGAGGATTAAATGGCACATTATATGTTTTACAAAATGCTCATTTCTTTTGATGACCTGAGGATGCATGGACTAGTTTCACTGCCTGCTGCCACATAGTGTGAAACTTTACGAGCCATTCATAATCAGCACATCTATATGCCAAACTCGTTTGTCCTGCCTGTGTTGTTTCTAAACCAATCCTACCTCACTGCAGCTTTGACAATAATCCAAGAATGGAAGGCCCGGAGTTGCAAGGGCTTGCAACGTATGACACAAACTGCTGAAGTGGCAAGCAGCTCTCGTCGCTCACACGACATGGATGTCAGCGGATCAAAACTTTATCGGAGCATATTGTAGAGAAGTATGCCTGGTAGCTTGTAGCAGTACCTGCTAGTAAAAAGCAGGGCGGTACCTCGCTGTGTAGATAGTAAAAAGCTTGTAGCACTCTGTTGAGACCTCTTGGACTGATGGTCCAGCGAACTGAAAATGCCAGTGTATGGTTGGTCGATGAACTGGAAACGTGGAAATATTTAGTTGCCATTTTCACCGTATCGTTTGATGATCTTCGCCTCAGACATGAGACGTAATGCTTCTCTCTTGATGGGTTAGCCTCAGACCGCTTAGTGAGGAAGCTAAACTTCATCTTTTACGAATTCAAAACCACAAATCCTCTTGGATGCAGCACTTTTCAAGTCAAACGTTCCAGAGTAAATTACACTTCCATCTTTGAAAGTGTCGATGAAATAATACTTTGCCATACTCAATCAAAACTCAAAAGGTTAATAGATACATATGCATCAAATGCTGAATGTGTTAGTAGTAACCCCTTGCAAATTTTCTTGCTGTAATCTACATGGAGCTGTTACAGAAAGGAACTATTCAAGAGAGGAGTAACATGTCAAAATTACTACGGTGTATGATGATGAATCCTTCAGCTATGCTGTACAGGGATACCTATACTCAACAAAATATACAGTCACATATCCTGCAGGCGCTTGCATTACTCAACTCATCCATGCTTCGTTTGCAATTTTTTGCAAGTGTCTTGATACAAGTGCAATCAAGCAGTATCCAGGATTGGGCAGACTTTTCGGAATCTCACCTTGGGAGCTATCAGTCCACTGTTGCCTCTTCCCGAAGAGTTGAGTTGCATGGGGCTGCATCTGTTGTCTTGAACTTTATCCAGGGGGCAAGTTGTTGATCCAGGGCGAATATGTCACTTGGAACTGTGAGCATGCTATGTACACTCTTCAATCAAGAATTTTTTCACCGGTTGAGAACACATTCCATACCAAAGTCCCAACCAGATAGAGCACTACAGATACCTCAAAGACATTATCCCAGGAACCTGCATTTTTTGGGGGGATTACGTTCAGCAAGCAAGCTGGGTTTTAAAATAGGCTGCTAGTATGCAACGCAAGAGAGCGAGATTAGACCGAACCATGCTGCAAGATGTATCCTGTTGCTGCTGTGCCAAATACACCAGCTAAAACCCCAGCCGTGTTGGAAAGACCAAGCAGTACACCCTGAAAGACAGGGAGAAGGCAACCACCGTTTAGTACCTACGGATTCACTTATATTCTAGGTTCCGGAATTTCACATATGACAGTAGCATGGGTCTGACTCATGTGTGGAATAAAATGTTATACTATAGGACATGGAGGAAGAGATTACAGCATATCGTGGGCCGATGTCTTGGTGGTTTGAGTATAGACCAGACTGCGAGAATGCATCAGTTCCCTGACAATGGGAAAAACATAATGCAATTAGTTTTGTGATTAGCATGCATGTAGTGATAAACCTGGAATTGTTTGACTATATGAAAATGCGTTGTTCTATTACCCAACAAAAACTGGACACGAAAAAGAAGCAAAATGGAGAATTACCTGGCTACAAGCCATGCACAACACCGCCATGGCAGGCGAGTTGACATGGCTTAGTTGAGTTAGAAAAAACGCTGGCCCCAAGAATCCAATTGATTGCATGATCTGAAAGAGGTGTAAATATATATGAAACAATAGAAAACAAAACTCAACAGACGACTAAATGTATATGAAAAAAGGGCTAACTTTGCACTGCTCTGCAATCTACTGACTTAAGTGCCTTCATACTACTTAACTATGGTCTTTGCTAATGTATAGTGATTACTAGTGTTTTCATTGCATGGTTTGCATTCAATGGATCCTTATAGCTTATTTACTTAGTTGAAGTGAAGGGAACTCTTTACCTTCCGAACTGTTGTCACAGATACTCCTCTACTGACAAGGGTATCTGCGATCCAACCACCAACATTCGCAGAAACTGCCATCGTGAACCAGGGAAGAACGCAGAAAAGGCCGGACTCCATGAGGTTGAATTTCAGAACCTATTTCAAAGAAACTTTTTAATGTACAAGTGGTAAAAGTTCAAGATCCCGAGGTAGAAAATTTGTTCTCTAGTATTACCTGGTTGTAGTATGTGGGCATCCATGTGAGCAAAATGAAAGTTCCCCAGTTATGGCAGAAGTGAGAAACTATAAGTGCCCAAACAGGTGGTTTTGATAATATTAGTTTCCATGGAATTGTTTTAACAGGCTCGCCTGCTGTGCTTTGACTAGTAATAAGCTTCTTTTCTGCTGCACTGATTCCAGGATCTTCAAGTGGGGAACTATATGCCTTAAAAATAAACGTGCAATAAATTTAGAGGTGATACGATGAAATCAGAAGTCAATTTTTGCTACACTGGAAGAATTTCATATGTACAATGCAACACTTGAAGACAAAAGTACCTTGGTTACCCATGTCGTCAACCAAACAGCTCCTAGAGACCCAAATGAATAGAAGACTGATGGCCAACCAAATTTATGTATCAGTAAGGGGGAAAATGCAAGGCCTGTCACTGAACCAAGGTACATTCCACTATACACAAGAGACAATGATCTGCTCCTCTCTGATACAGGAACCCATTTTGAAAGAATATTATTCATTGCAGGCATGGCAACCCCCTGGAGCAAGAATGAATACGCTGTTAAATCAGAGAAAGGTGTAGAAAGGATATCAATAACAAAAGATGCAGAGCTAAGCAACCAGAATACACTTGTCATAGCTGGTCAAGGCTGGTATGGGTTCCCAGCAGGGTGAGCACAGGAGCGCATAGCTGCTTGTGAACCTAATTTTTCAAATTTTCTAGAAAGTACTAACTTAAGTGTAGCAAACATTTCAAGGAAGTAATGATATTCCCTTCAGGTAACAACCCTAGGGGCAAAAGTCTATCAACATTCAAATTATGCCATCATTTGATACCCTCAAGAAGTTTCTGAACTTGGATTAGAAAGGAATATATGTAGGTCCATGAGTAACTAAGGCTTACCTCACCAATTCCCATGAAAGCTCGCACGACAAGAAGAAATGGTAAGCCAAGCTGTGCAGCGATGGGAGTAAGAGCTGTAGCTATGGACCACCAAACCACCCCGAAACCAAGGACAGTCTTTCCTCCAACAGTATCTGCCCATATTCCTCCAGCTATCTGCAATGATTATGGGATTAAATTGTTTAGTAGAAGTTACTGCCTTTTATCCGAAATCCAGAATTCCTGGACGAAGCAAGAATTTCTCGTACTTACTGACCTGAGTTAGGAGGTAGCCCCAGAAGAAAGACGACTGGATGAGACCAACAGTTTGAGGGTTCCAACCAAACTCTGCGGACATAGGCAGAATAGCAATGCTCATGTTCACCTGCAAATGATAGTACTATAAACCTCTCACAAACAAAACAACACCACTATGCACACACCCATCGAAAACTATTACCACAATCATAGTCGTCTCTGGATTTTACTATTGATTTCCAGCTGACATAATTGATAGCAGGTACATGCATTTTGCTGCTGCAGTATTCATGAAAAAGACTGGAACTGTTCACATGATTACATCAAACAAAAAGTATGGCAACAAAGGGAACAAGAAGGTTGGTTTGGACTTGTGATGAACACCGTGAAAGTTTATCCAGTAATGCACGCTTAATGGGACATCGGTAGCGATTGGAAATATGGACACGACCTCCCTGATGACATATTCAATGTAACCAGAATCAATTTGCAAGACCATGTTTTCCCTTTTGGTTTTGTGCAGCAGATTATGTAGCATTTTCTGTAATATTTTGTAACTTTTTAGTCTGAGGGCACTTTCATATATTATATAAAATCCCACCCCCCCCCCCCCCCCCCCCGCCTGCATTTCCAACCGTTGCCAAACAAAGGATATAGAAAATCACGACCCACCTCACCATACCTCATGTCATTTCCCTATCCCTATCGAGGTGCCCATCCAAACGCCACCACCGTAGTGTCACCAAACTACTAGGTCAGTTCGTGCCTTTATGCTCTCCTCAAGAGAGAAATGCGCAAAACTTGAAGCATGTTACAACAACTAACTATTTCGACCACCGATTGTAAAACTGCAGAGGCATTTGGTTTTCATTTCTGAAGAGCACATAGTCACCTCTCAGCTCTGAATACGTGAGCTAGCTATCTGACCAGCTTGATCGTTCGTGGCACTGCGGTCATGCAGGCCAAGCAGGCGATGGCAGGCTGAAAGAGTGAAGGACTAGCCGAGTAGGGGGTTAGCAGAGGCACACGTACCCGGTCCATGTTGCAGAGGAGGAAAGCGGAGAAGCAGAGGAAGACGATGGCCCAGCGCTTGGGGAACTGCGCCTGCTCCTCCTCCCCCTCCTCCTCGTCCCCTTCGGCGTCCGCCTCCTCCTTGGCGAGCAGCAGCCTCCGCACCGTCTCCAGCAGCGCCTCGCCAGCGTGCGGGTCGTGGCCGTCGCCCCCACGGCGGCCCCGCCGAGGCGGCGTCTCCGGCTGCAGGTCCGTCCGCCGCAGCGCCCGCCTCCGGGCCAGGCCCCCGGCCCGACGAGCCCACGGGCCGCCGGCGGCGGAGCCAGGCCGGCCGCCGGGGCGGAGCACCGGCGCGGGGCGGCGGGGGCAGGAGAGCGGCAGCAGGTGGAGGAGCATGGCTGCGGCAGGATAAGAAGAGCGGTTCCGGCGCGGCGCGAGCAAGCGGGGCGGTGAGCAAGCGGCGCACGCGAAGCTCCCCCGCGGCGTGCGGGAGATATTTTTTTTCTTCACCCACTCGAGCTCCGGAAGAACTGGCTCCAGGGCTCAGGCTGCTGGAGCCGCGGTGGTGGGCGGGCGGGCGGGCGTTCCGTGGACCGTGGAGGCCTGGAGGGAGACGGGTTCCCGCTGCGGATGCGATGCCGCGGAGCGGGGGCGGTGTGGCCGCCGCGGCCGCCTGGGGATACGAATGGCTGTGGCGCGCCGAGCAGCGGCGAGCGTATCGGCGGGGTGCCCCGCTATATCTGCCCACCTGGCGCCTGACGCGTGCGTGGGCGTCCAGCCAACTCAGCGTCGCATGCACACGTGTTTGGCCAAACCAGGAGGTGCGGAAGATTTTTTTTCTGGCACAGCTAGCCTCCAGACATCCGATCAGAATTTTCGTCACAATATAGATAAATAATAGTATAATATTAAAAATTAACATTTGCAATATAAAAAATAATGTATATAAATGACTCTGATATCCGATTTGAGGATGGAAAATTTCCACCACAATATAAACATCATGTTTCATGCAACATCCATTACTATGCAATGTAAAAAACAATAATTGTAACATCGGTACTTATCTCTTGCAACATAAGTCGGAGCGTCCAATTTTTTCTAGGCATCGGATGTTCCAATCCTAATATTACCTTTCTTTTAATGAGGACAGAGGGAAGATGAGTAGATGACCAGATCTCTATTATTTTAAGTGTGTACTGGACCGTAGAATTTGCTTGGAATTATCTTAAACTCCAAATTTTCATTCCATGCAACCTTATCCTTGGGATGTTTTGGAGCTTGTCCAATTGCTTTTTCGTGTGTACCCGTGATTTTGCCAATTCTAAAATTATTTCCTCCATCTTAAAATATATGATGTTTAGAATAAATAAATTAATTAATTTTAGCGTGTATTGTTAAAAACGGAGGTACTATAATCTCTATGCTTTTTTAAGCGTTTTAGGCATGGTATCTAGTTGTGGCGGATCCAGAAGCTAAATATTAGAGGTTCATCTTCCATTTCTTCTTCCTCCTCCTTCACTTTCTCTTCTTCTTCCTCCTCCTTTTCGACCATGGCCGGAAATTATAGTGGGGGCTTAGAGGCAGACCTGGCTCTAAGCCTATGCAACGGAGGAGACCGCCAGGGCCCAAGCGGAGGGAGGCCAAGAGCTAATATGTCCATATACCTCCATGCTCTAGGTCTTAAAACTTCTCCGGCCACAGCAGCCACGTGCAGGCACACAAAGTCAGAAGGAGGCTGTGATCAAGATCAAGGCCTAAAGCGCAGGCACAACACACACCGTACGTGGATCATCATCAATCATCCTATCATCTATCGCCGGCCCTCGCTCAAGAGGCAAAAAAGATCGACGAATCATCATCTTGTCGATTGGGATCGCGTTGCTTTCCTCTTGGTGTGTGTGCGTGCCCTCGCCTGTTGCTGTTCCTACTTCCTAGCCAGTAGGCGCCAGCAGACCCATCACCGTATCATGGTAACACCGAGATACTAAGTGGCCTTCCTGTTGCTTTCTGATTCTCTAAATTTGGTAATTATACTATATAGTTTTATTTTGCCGCTAATTTAGTTTGTACTATTAACGTTGTTTTTCAACAATTAAATTTATTATTAATGCTATTTTCTCATTTATCTGTTACATATAAATATATTAGCTTAAAAAGTCTATAATATTAAGTTCGCACTAGGGCTCTCAAAATCATAGAGTAGGCCCTGCTTAGAGAGGGCTCCATGGACTTTATGGAGGTAGGGGGTTGGAGCCCCCTCAGCCTCCGGTGTATCCGCCCCTGTTGATGCAACCACGCAGGAAAAATACGGAAATAATGAGCAAACTCATAAGCAAATAAACAAAACAGGCCTCGTTGCAAATAAACGAAAGCCCAGTAGGAAAAGGCATTTACGGCCCAACATGGCGGGAGCAGCCACGAGTCCACGACGTTGGCAATGCTATACGCCACTGCCTACCCTCTCTCCTCTCGCCTCGCGCGCGTACTCCAGCGGGCGTCTATATATACGAACGCGCCTGCACTCCCCGCGCGATCGGTCGTCGCTCGCTACATGCACACGTGCAGTGCTCACACGCAGTAGACCACGCGCGTCTCGTAACCGCCGGCGCGAGAGGACATACCGTCCGGCGAGATGGACGGCGGTTCGGCGTCGGCTCCGTTGCAGCTGGGCGGCGGCGCGGCGAGTGGGAGGCGGCGGCGGCAGCGCCACGAGGGGTGCCCCGGGTGCCGGCTGGACGAGGCGAACAAGGCCTACGCCGGCGTCCCCTACCGCAACTTCTCCTACGTCTGGGCCGTCTGCCTCGCCGCCGGTGAGTTCTCCGATCCCTCAACGGTTTTCTCCCCAGCTGCCCCCCCTCTAGCTCGTGCATGTACTCGATCTTCTTCGCGTCGTCTATAATGGCTTTTCCTTCTCTCGTAAGCTAGCTACGCCTGCTGCGCGTTCGTCGACGTCCTAGCTAGACCTAAACGGCCGGCGTGCTACGGGCACCGCTCGGTACAACGTTTATATACCTACCATTTTTGTTCGTCGTCTCGGGCGCCCGATCCGCATCGTCCACGTGGCTTGCGTGTTATCCTAGCGCATATATCGGTCGATGGGCTTGGTGGGCCAGACCAAGACCAAATAAAGTACAGGAGAACTTGCTGCTTGCACGGGAGAGTATTTTCCAACAGACTTTATACTTACCCATGGTACAAATAAAGTACGATAGTTACACCACCTGTGATAACACCGGGAGTACTTAGATTTTAGTATGCAAAGGATAACTCCCTTCTTTTTCTTAAGACGCACGTCATGGCTGTATGTAAGCAATGTACGTATTAGTGGTAAAATAGACTTGGAGACTGCACCTCTAGCCTTAGGGTAATCTCAACATGAAATTATTAAGTTTCCATGGCTGCCATGTCACCTAGAAACTTTATATAAAAACTAAATCACCCAATGCATAGTTTATTTATGTGGATCCATAAACTTCGTACATCCTTATCTGGTCCCTCTTCTCACCACGTCCTCTTCTCTCTTCTCTCTCACACTTCCCCCCTCCACTCATCCTCACCCCGAGCGGCGAGTGAGTGGGCGGAGCTTTGGAGCATTGAGCGGCGAGCTTAGGCGTCGAGCGAGTGGCAGGCTCCAGTGGTGAGCGGGGCAGGTGGGCACCACATGAGCGGTGAGGGAAGCATGGGCACTAGCCGCGGCCGCGGCGGAGCATGCTTCGTGCGGGGGAGCCGCTACTCTCCTAACGCCTATCGTTAGAGAGGACCGGTTTAGCATGTGGGTCCACTCAGTAGAGACCATAATTTTCCCAACGCCAAATAATCTCCGACGGTTTGTTCGGTCCTTAATCAACTCGGTTTCTCATTTCTGAAATGATTCCATCCTCTCACCTCATTAAACCTCTTAGCATGTCAGATTTTTCAATACATGGCATCCTAACAAATGCTAAGAAACCGTCCTAATAAGAAAGGTTTGGACGGCCCCTTACTACGAAAAAGAACGGGACAATTGGGCACTTGGGCATTTCAACGAGCCCATCACCTGAA
Source organism: Panicum hallii (assembly GCF_002211085.1). Lineage (NCBI taxonomy): Eukaryota > Viridiplantae > Streptophyta > Magnoliopsida > Poales > Poaceae > Panicum > Panicum hallii. The sequence continues at coordinate 50,689,897 of NC_038046.1, forward strand.
TTTGGATCCGTTGATATCTATTTGATCCAACGATTCAACTTCTGTGGTTTCTCTATTTTTGGGGGGTAAACAGGGATGGTTATTTTTTATTCCTTTAATAAATAAGGAAGGAACTTTTAGCTTAATTGTGAGAATAGCCGAGTAGGTGGCTGATGTTATTTCTTAGGAAATGTCTTGGTTGCTAATTTGTTTTTTTCTGAGAAAAATTTCAAACCAAATTAGTAAATGTTCTCTATCAGTTGATAAGAATTTTGAAGAGTACCTAGGAAATATTTGATACACAGAACAGACAATTTGAGCACACCTCTTTGGAGGAAGCGCTGTAGAACAGTACTACTATGTCTTTTTAATTAAGGATAAGAATCTCCCGTTTGCTCGAAGGGGTTTCGTAGAGCTGTCCTATATTCTAAATGACGGGAAACATATTGCATGAGTTTACTTCTTAGGAAAAAAAAATAGAGCGTTTGGTTGATCTGCATCTATCTCCGGATGCAATTTGAGAGTTTTTTTTTGTGGAAGGCAATTTGAGAGTTGTGAATGTGTTAAATTGCGGGATATTTGCAGAGAACTTTTTTTACACGAACCTGATTTTTGGGCCCATCCGGGGATCCAATGGACGCCTAGTTAGACTGGGCAGCGAAGACCTTTTACGGACTTTATAGAGATTCAGTACGGGCTTCCATGCTGCTCCCGTATAGAAGGGGAAAAAAAATACACCCCTAACTTTCCACGCAACGAGCACACGCGTTCGGGCACGTGGCGCGGCCGCGAGGGACTGGCGGCCCAGCAGGGCCATGCGCCGCGCGCCCACTCGAACCTACTCCTGCTTCGCGCCCGTGTCTACAGAAAATGCCCGGCCTTCCTCCGATCCGGCCACAGGCACATAGCTGCCTGCCTGCCTTGCACGCATTGCCGCCACGCACACCGATTTCCAGTCCAGTGGCTCGTGCGGAGCTGCGAGGGGAGGGACCGACCGGCGGGTCGAGAACGAAATGGCCGGCGGCGACGGCGAGGCGTCGGCGGCGCCGTTGCTGGCGGGGGCGACGACGACGGAGCGCTACCGCGAGGGTTGCCCCGGGTGCCGGCTGGCCGAGGCGAACGAGGGCAAGACCGGCGTACCCCGCCTCAGCTTCCTCTACATTTGGGTCGTCTGCCTCGTCGCCGGTGAGTCCCCCCGTCCCCGGCCCCGGCCTCTTTTTCCGTCTTTTCTCTTTCTTGTGTGCTGTTTGTTTGCAGCTTGCATTATTCTAGCATCACTGGAATGCGGTAGAAGCCTGAAGAAACGGCAGGTAGAGAGATTAATTTAGGATTACTAGTATATTGTAACAGTTGCAAAGAATATCCCAACGAATTAAGGAATTAACGGTAGTCGCTGCATGCCTGGCTAGTCAGAACGGACTAGACTAGTAACCGGGTCACCGTACACTCTTATCTGTCCGTACGTTGGGAGAAGGACGCGTACGCGGCGATGTGGTGTGGCAGTGGCAGAGAACGCAGGTCGCTGTTGTCCGGTTCTCCCGGCCAGCTGCAGTTCTGTTTGTTTGCATCCCTCCGTCTCGCTGTCGCGCGTGACCTCGGCATGGATCTGCGGTGGGGGCGCTGCGCTGGTCAACGAACGGCCGTTGATCGAGTAGACTGCCGAGGGCTACAGATTCGACCAACAGCGACACGCGTATGCGCACCTTTTTTCTCTCTCTAGATCTTAATCATATTAGACTAATAGTATTATAGAAATATTATAAGCATTAAATGTCATGCTATTGCTGATATAGTAGAGTTATTTATGATGAAAAAGGAGGAGAAGTTTTATAAAATAAGAGAAGTTTTCAATCTTGATAACTGCGCAATAATAGACGGGCCTTAGAGCATAAGTAACAAAAAAGTTATACTCGATGAGTCACCAGATGCTCTTCATTAGCAATTTAGCATACAAACTCCCAAGTCCGTCCGGCCACCGTGCCAAAGATTTATCGGTTAAATACGTTGTACGTGTACATTATAAGCCGGCCAATGCAGCCTGCGCCGGTCGTCATGTACACACAACAGCATCATGCTGCTCGCAAGCAAGCAAGTGTGCAAAAGGCCCGGCCGGCAACGAAAAGAACCCACAACACAATGCTCACTTCCTGTCATGTGGCCGCGCTGGCGGGTAATGGCCGGTGCACGACGTGCCGGTGAACGAAGCCGCCCGGCGAGGCCGCTGTCCACCTACCCGTCGGTCCCGCCCATGCCATCACTCGCTGCCCGCATGGCGTGGCGTGTCATGACGCCGGCCGGAAGCTTCCCGGAAGCTGCGCGCGGCCTGCCTTTTCGATTCCCGGCGGATCGCGCGGCCGGCGTGCGTGGATGGAGTCGATCGCGCGCCGGGGAACGGGACGGCGGGACGGCGCGGCCGCTAGCGAAGCGAGGCGGCGGCGTATCCGCACGGACGTTTGCTGTGGTAGCGACGGCGAGGATCGGGATGTCCGTACGCTCGCACGGTACACTGGTCTCGCGGCTATTCCTCCGGCCGGCGATGATCCGGCGGCCAGCGGACGGACGACGACGGCGACGGCCGCGAGCGAGCGAGGGAAGCTTCCTGGAAACCACCGTGCACCGGCCCCTAGCTAGTTGCCGGAGTCGCTCTCTTCTTCGATCTAGTATCCGAAACGAGCGCGGCGACGAGACGTTCCGGCGCTGTCCGTCTTACGCATCGCAACTTCTGGCTAGCTAGCGACGCGACCACCTCTAGGCTATAGCTAGAGCTAGCGAGCGAGCGAGCGCCGTCCCCGTAGCTAGATCCGCGCCCGATCATCGACCGTACCCGTCGCCGTCGGCTCCTCATCCCACCGGTCGATCGGCTGGTGGCGATACGTGCGGCGGCGTACCCCATGATGTCGATCGTGTCGTCTACGGCGCGCGCGGCTTCTGATTTCCGTCCTCCTCTCTCTTGACCTTGACGCCGACCGATCATGTATCCATCCTGGTCGGACGGCCGCGGTGACACAGCCAGATGATAGGCGAGCCCGGCTATCGGTCAGTCTGACCCGCAACGTACGGTATATACACACTAACATATATGCCCGTACATTGCGACGAACCTGTGGTAAATTTTCTTTTACATGGATTTATCTTGTTTTCACCTTTTTGTTATATTTAAATCCGTTTAGGTTACAACATAGTATTGTTATTCAGTTCTCATTATTTATGCTTTGGGTCCATCTATCGTTTGGATCAAGCTAAACTTTTTGGTGGAAATAAACGTTGTGTGTTTTAGTAATAGGTAGACATTACTCGATAATAATAACGACGATTTATGATAGCTCTGCGTTGTTGCGGCGAAGAGGAGTGGAGGGAGGGAATTGACAGTCACGCGATCAAAGTTCGCAGCGCCGTGGAGATGGAATGACACGTTCTAAGAGCTCTTATCATATTTACCTTTCTTAACTAATCTTTTCCGTCAAGCCCTTCCAATACGTGTAGATCCAATGCAAGGAGATTGGGGAGCACCAAAGCGAAGCAATTAGGTGGAAATAAAATAAATGTTGCCGGATGACCTAAAAACAGCCGAATTAACTAAACTGTAATAACTCCCTTTTTGATCGGTCGTGTGATGAAAAGAGAAAACGCACGCAAGGGCCTGTCCCGGCCCGTTCACGCGCATGACCTCTGGGAATGTCAGGGTGCGCGTCTCACGTGGTCTATAAGAACGGACGCACCCTCTTCAAATTGGCGTCACTCACTGCATTAGCTAGTATAGTTTCTTCCGATCGAGTGGCAGCTGCGAGAGCCGAGAGCTAGAGGGTCGAGAAATGGCCGGCGGCGAGGACGGCTCGCCAGCGGCGGCGGCGCCGCTGCTGCTGCTGCCGGCGGCACGGGAGGAGAGGAGGAGGAGGGCGCGGTGCCGCGAGGGGTGCCCCGGGTGCCGCGTGGAGGAGGCGAGCAAGTCCCGGGCCGGCGTCCCCTACCTCAACTTCTTCTACATCTGGGTCGTCTGCCTCGCCGCCGGTCAGTCCGGCTCGATCGCTCACACTTTTCTCCCGATTGTTCCTGGCGTTACGTACCCCCCCCCCCCCTCCTCTCTCTCGGGTTCTTGGGTAGGCACGCACGCGAGCTCCAGACGGAGCGCCACCCGGCCGCTGCGTTAGAAGCTTCCGCCGCACGCGCATCTCACCTGGACGTGTACGTGTTCGTGTCCTGTAGCACCCCTAATATAATCCCCTACAGATTACTATATCCTATATGGGCTCCATACAAATAAGGATATCTTAGTTTACTCACCTAATAAACCGGTACGTGATTCACGGTGCGCGGATGACTTAGCTTGTGGATTTGCTGATAAGAAATTTGGGAGCAGCGAACGAACATAGGAGTTTTGGCTTTTTTTTTGCTACTTTATTTAAACGCAACGTACGTTACCGGTCGAACTGTTTCTCTAGAAGAAAGGCAAATTAGTCCCGACTGAAGTTTTCAGAAATCTGAACGGATGAAGAAAAGGTCGTCCATCCGGTGATCCTCTCCACCGCGAACGTGCGGTGCGGCGCAGTAGTAGTCTGAACTGAAGAAACGGCAGCAGGCCCCGCAGCTATACCGGAAGCAGGAGTAAACCAGCTGGCATTAACTAGTTGCTACCGTAACCGTGCAACGGGATCGCGCCATCGGTCGAGCTGATCCGACGAGCGCTAGCTCGTCCTCCGCTGCGAGGATCATACCATGGGATCGGAGGACGAGGCGGCGGCGCCGTGGTTGTCTGGTTCGCTGGTTGGGTTTGGCGCCGGCTTGGCACGACGCGCTCCACCTTCCTCCTCCATGCTTGTGAGCCGGTCCCCATCCGTTCGGATCCTGGAAGCGCGGCCGGCTTTCCGTTTCGAGGCCGTGGCCCCGGCGCCGCTGCTGCGGGCACAGCGCCGCCTCTTTCCGGCCGGCTAAATCTCTTGGTCGATCGGGGGCCGTCGTGGCCGCCGGTGCTGCCCGCCCGGCTCGTCCGTTGCGGGGAGCCACGAAGCTTCTCGGAAGCTACGCACATTCGCCGGCCGGGGCGCTTCCGTTTCCGTCCGGCCGGGAGATCGAGCGCGCATGCAGTCGACTCGAGACAGGTCCTATTCATCAGGGCGGGATCGGCGATGTGTACGTGGATTTCACGAGGGTACTTGTCCCACGTTCTTTTCTAGGAAACTTATACTAGGTCCCGTTTGGCCGGGTTTCGGCCTGTTCCAGTTCCACCTGGCACACAACTGTAGCATATTGCAGTGGTACTGTGGAACACTATTCGTTACTGTAGTAGAGGAGATTGTTCCTCTAGCTCCGCCTCGCCTTAGGTTCATCACTCGTGGTGGTCAAGCATATTTACACGTAAACTAGAAAACAGCGAAAAAGAGACAATCCTAATGGGACCGCACTTATCGTAGACGTCGGGGACCGCGGAGAGCACAATAACCGGCAACCACACGTTGATCGAGAGGATACTTTAACCTCAAGTTACGCAATTAACAAGTTCAGATACTTTTTGCACAAGTCTGGAAACTGCAAACGGGGAACGTACTTGCAAATGTACTGGCAGTGATCGAAGCCGTTCCAAACGGGACGGAGAGACCCAGCCAACCCTTTGATCACCCCGCCTCCTAATTTTAGCCAAACCCAAGATAAAACCCCGAAAACGAAGGAAGGAACTCAGCTCCAGAGGCCGAGAATTCGCACTAGCGCATCACACATCAGCGCCGGTTAAACTCCATTTGGTCAGCTCCTCGTTGCCCAAGGAGCATGTCCTGCCGCTCCCATGCGCCGGATCCACCCGGACAGAGCCACCACACGCGCGCGCGTACCCCACCCGGCGGCGTCCTCGTCCAGCTCCTGACCTTCGTCTGCTGCCCGGACGACCATGGCGGGCAGCGGTGGCGACGGCGGCGCGCCGCTGCTCGTCGGCGACGGGGCGCCGGCGTGGCGCGAGCGCTGCCCCGGGTGCCGGCAGCAGAGGAGGGTGATGGCCTCTGACCGGATACCGTACGCGGCCTTCCTCTACATCTGGATCTCCTGCCTCTGCGCCGGTACGAATGTAATGCCCATGCGTACGTGTCGTCTCTTAGTTCTTCTACATGCAGCAGATCGACCGCACGGGATCGGACGTGGGGCGCTGATCTCGATGTCGAGTCGTCGTCTTGCGAAACAGCAAGCTCGGTGACCGTCACTAACTGAAGAACAATGTTGATAGGCCATGGGAATCTGATTCTCAGAGTCGAATCCGGAGTGATTTTTATTTTCCAAGAGTACGCATGCAGGAGGGCTTTACATCTTCAAGACAAACAATTCAGAGTGTGACTTTTAGAAAAGTAGTAGACAAAGACAATTCATTTTCATACCAAAACCTCTGCACATAGGACTGATGTGTCTAGTCCTGCTGATAGTGTGATCTGTTCTTTGGCACTGCCTAAATATATAAGTGCTGGTGCTTATTCGTGGCATAGGTTATGGTTGTTTTGTTCAGGGGTTTTCCTGAGCAAGTTTCAACGAAGAAAGTACTCCAGTTTGACAGTGGTTGGTTGTCTTTCCTTCATTGGTGCTTACCAGTTGACATCCATGGATTGAGATTTCAGAATGCTGGATGATATTAAATATCAGCTGGCAACGTCACTAGAAGGAATTCAGACTACCAGGAGTCAGGAGTGGTCCAAAACAGCCCCTGCTTACTTCATTTTACTTGCTACTTAGCATTCACTGTTTTTTTTTGCACCATGCTGGCATGCACCTCTTTAGTGAAAACATGCTAGTACAACTCATGCGTAATATTGATTGGCAAATTTAGTGACATGGAACTATGAAAGTGCCAACATGTTCATTTTGAACACTCTGCACACGTGATGGACCTCATGTTTTTTTTATGTTAAAATGCATTTTTACGGGGCGTCTTATACTGTCCAAAATATATGTCTGTTTTTGTTATCAGTTCTTTTTTTTTTCATTCAATAGCTAAACTCTTATATTTTTCCTGATCCAGCTCTGCCAATCCAGTCATTGTTCCCGTATCTGTACTTCATGGTATGTGCAAATTTCTAAAATACAAGCTTTACATTCAGTAACGTGCCAAACACTTGGAATATTCAATTAATTTAAAATAAAACTTCTTTTAAATATTCATCTTAATTTTTTGCCATCCAACAGATCAGGGACTTGAAAATCGCAAAAGAAGAGCGAGACATTGGGTTCTATGCTGGTTTTGTTGGTGAGCAGTGTCTTCTGTCATTTTCACTGATTAATTGAGTAAACCTTCGGTTATCTTTAATTTGACTATGGTTTATCTTCAGTGCTCTTTATTGTGTTACTGATATATTTCATTTATCTTTTAGGGGCAACTTATTTCCTTGGAAGAACCATCAGTGCTGTGCCATGGGGCATGTTTGCTGACAAGTATGGAAGGAAGCCATGCATTGTGATCAGCATCCTCTCAGTGTAGGGAACATAATATTTAGACCCATTGTGGGAGCATACTTCGCACTCAATTAAACAGGACTGAAGTAAAAGTTATTTTGATTCTCCTTTCAGGGTTGTGTTTAACACGCTTTTTGGCCTTAGCACAACTTACTGGATGGCAATTGTAACTAGGGGGTTACTTGGATTGCTCTGTGGCATACTGGGGCCAATCAAGGTAACTCACCGTGTGGATGGCTGGCCCAATGAGCTTACTAATATTTAGGTCCTACTTTCTCATGGTTGCTCGCATCTGTATTTTATAGGCCTATGCTTCAGAAGTCTGCAGGAAAGAGCACCAAGCTCTAGGAATATCTCTTGTAAGAGCAATCCCTTTTGTATTTTGTGTTCAACTTCTTCCTTGAGCAAATTCTTCAGTTTGTAATGCTTCATTGTAGCTAAGTTACGTCTAACATAATGTCCTAGGTTACATCGTCACGAGCGATCGCTCTTGTTATTGGACCTGCTATTGGAGGCTTTCTTGCACAGGTGAGGATTACCGGTTTGTGCCTGCATGGCTGCATCATGTATGTAGCTGTAGCTGTTCTGTTACGTCAAAAAAAAAAACAAGCTGAAGCTAAACATTTTCATCCAACAAGATTGTAAGAATAGAACATATATATGGAACAAAGTGGGTATAAGTATATCCTTAGGTTAATTTCACTGTATATACATTAATACATAAGATTGCACCTAATAGTGTAACAAAGAAAATATTCAAAAATGTATGACTAACATTATCTATCCTCTATGCTTTATTAGCCAGCAAAAAAGTACCCCAATCTTTTCTCTGAAGAGTCCATATTTGGGAGGTAAATTTTTATCATCATACTATTAGTATTATATTGGTTTTCAGTCTAGATAAACCTTTAAATTTGGATCTACTTTCAGGTTTCCATACTTCCTCCCTTGCTTCGTCATATCGGTACTAGCAGCAGGATCTTGTATTGCATGCATTTGGCTTCCGGTACACCACCTCATCTCCCTTTTGATTTTTCTCTTGGAATTCCAACTAGCTACATCCTTTCAAGAAAATAAATGAAATATATTTGGACTTATATGTCTCCATTCATTGCAACCTTTTGTACTTGAAAAAACATTTCTTTCGAAACTTTCTAAAGATCTCAAGAAGGTTCCTCAAAATTTTACCCCATCTTCTCAGGAAACACTGCACTTTCACAATGATGACAAGGTAGAAGTTATTGATGAACTGGAGGCACAAGCTGGTGACTCCAACTTAGATGCTCGAAAGGCTAAAGAATCTAGAGGTGAATCTACAAAGAATCTGCTAAAGAACTGGCAATTGATGTCAGCAGTAATCCTCTACTGTATCTTTTCTCTGCATGACACAGCTTATCTTGAGGTAATGTTCACTTTGGCCCTTGAGATGTGTTCTAATAAGAAGCTGCAAATGGGGATGCTAATATGTTGTGTAAAAACTATCTTCAGATATTTTCACTTTGGGCTGTTAGCAGCAGAAAATTTCGGGGCCTGAGTTTGACATCCCAGGATGTTGGAACTGTTCTGGCCATCTCAGGTGTGTTTTGTTTTTCCAAGTTATAAGCCACTGAAAACTGAATATGACAAGCACAATCGAATTACTATATAAATAGCACTCATATTTACCACTTCCTGTTAGAATTTTCATTGAATTATTTAGCTGACAAAAATTTCATTTTTTTTAGGTTTTGGTGTTCTTGTATATCAACTTGCAATTTATCCTTTCCTTTCCAAGTATTTTGGACCAGTCAAGCCATTTCGTCCTGCGGCGGTATGCAAAAAATGCATCTTCATGTGGTTTACTTCTGTACGCTCTTGTAAAAGAATTTAGAATTTTCAAAAATAGTTTATAATATTTGGGGAAACAAATAGGCATCAATGGGACAAAATGAATCAAATCAAAATTATTAGATATAGATTTGAATATTAGGTAGAGGAGAATATTGATTGATCCTTTTTATGGAGACTGAAGAGGTGCTCCTTGCGTAAATTTTTCTAAAAGAGGTGTATCGAAGCAAATCCACAGCTTTATCAAGATACTTCTTCAGTCTAATTTATCTTTGCCCATACTTAATTCAAATGAGTGTTTGGTTTAATAGGATTTGTCATTTTTAGTACCAAATTCTTCTTTTTTGAAATGGAAAGAAATATTCTTTGAAACGGATTTCTAGTACCAAATTCAAATGTACACTTGATTCTTAGGTCTTATCCATACTTCTCCTTGCAACATATCCCTTCATGACCAACCTACATGGGCCGGAGCTCAAGATACTTATCAACATAGCATCGCTTTTGAAGAACATGTTTGCTGTAAGTCCAGTTTCTACGAACACGTTTGCCGGACCATGTTGGTCCTTTTCTTTTTCCTTGTTTCTTTGTTTTTGAAATTTGTATGAACCATCTTTTATTCCATCCTAATACAATAACTGGAAGTGCTTTTGATGGCAAAAGTTTCTTTTATCGGCATCGGCCATTAGAATAGGGAAACGTTGATATCATCTGTGCTGATGTAAATGAGCATTAATTTAGCGAATTCTTGGATAATGCACAATTATCTTCTTTTGGAAATATAAGTTAAGTTCAAAAGGGATTTTTTTGTTACAAACAAATTCTGATGTATCATCTGAACAAAACAGGCTACCATTACTATTGCGTGCAACATTCTGCAAAACACTGCAGTGGTACGTATCAGTTCTGTCTAATAACCTCAATATCTGTCGATGCATTCTCACTTCTCTGATGAAACATGCGCAGACACAAGAACAGAGAGGTGTTGCAAATGGCATCTCCGTGACTCTGATGTCAATGTTCAAAGCTGTCGCTCCAGCAGCAGCAGGGATTCTGTAAGTATTTTCTTTTGGGTTTTCTTTACCTTTTATGGCAAGAAATCAACTATTTTTCCACATAACAATAATATCTTGAATTAGCACCGGTTAACTTGTTTTCTTGCCTTTTCACAGGTTTTCATGGGCTCAGAAACACATAAGCGGGCTGTTCTTACCAGGTAAAGGACATATACATGGCTCCTCCAATTTCGCCGTTTGCCTTACCTTAGAATGATGACAGGAAACTGAATATAATAACTAAGTGCGTATATTTGTTTCATTTACACAAAATGCAGGTGATCAGATCCTGTTCCTGATGCTAAACATGGTGTCCGTAATTGGTCTAGTTCTGACATTCAAGCCACTTTTCTCCCTGCCAAATGCGATGAGCCGTTCTTAACCCTGTGTATATGAAGTTTGTTAGTTGTGAGTTACATCAGGTCCACTGTTAGATTACAGTCGTGGGTTTTGAACTGCAAGAGTTCATGTATTGTGATGGTTCATACTTTTCGCCTTATGTTCAGTTAAGTAACCGGATGCAAAGGGTTCTCTGAATTTTCGCATAGACATTTATGGGTCATTTTAACTATTTGCACAACGGCAGGGGTGTGTAAATCATTCAGAAATTATTCTAATAATTATTTAGATCTAATAGCTTATTACTATCAATGATAATTAGTCTATGATGGCTGGATGTTTCGGATTTTTTGTAAGAACTTTTAGGATTACTATCCTTTTCTTAGAGCATCTTGTGAGGATTAACATGAAGGCTATAAAAGTTCATCAGTTCCTAATGATTAAGATATATGAATAGAAAACAAATAATTCAATCAATCAAATAATACGATATATCGATTAGTTTACAATATGGAGTCGGACTCGGACTCAGTACGTCGATCAAGGTTCCTTGGTAGGACTCGGACTCGGTAGGTCGATCAGGTTGTTGTGGTGTCCTGCGACCTGGCTATAAATGTGGGGGAAGGGAGCATCCAGGAGGCCGGGAAGCAATCGAGCTGATCAATCGACAACTCGATCCGATCCATCTCGTCAACAGAGACCAAATTAGCCGTGCCGTACCTCTTCCCAGATCGGATCCACCGTCTATGGAAGCACTACTAGCAGATCAACTGATCAAGGCATGGAGATGACGATAGAAGAGGAACTGGACCACTTCGCCGAGGCCAGCATGGGGTTGCTGCCAGACGACCTGCAGGAGCTACCCACCGGCTCCTTCTCTATGGAGGTGGACGCTGCTGCTGCGGCGGCCTTTGGCGATCAACAGCAACAACAAGACGGCGAAGAATTCGTAGCGTTCTGGGAGAAGCTCATCGGCGGCGGCGGCGGCGGTGGGCTGGAGCCTAACGACGGTTCACCACCCCGCCTCCTGCACCACGACGACCATGGCCTCATGACCCGCGACAGGGCGCTGCCGCGGGGCATCGTCGAGCCCCGGACAGAGGAGGGCTTGCACGAGCACGGTCTCGACGACGACGACTTGTTCTTCCTGGCCGCGATGGAAGAGGTGTAGTGGTCTCCGACGACGACGACGTGCGTTCTGACGATCAGCAGCAACAACAAGACGGAGAAGAGGAATTCTGTGCGATCTGGGAGGAGGAGATGATGTTCCCCGTAGCCGCCGAGGTGCCTGACGATGAGCCATCACTCGAGCTCACTCTATGCACCCCCGCTCCAATTCGCTGAGGACGGGATGACGACGACGCCCAAGACAACTTTGTGTTTGTTGATGGCTTTCGGCTCTCGTGCGGAAGATCTATTGCCTGTGTCTTCCTGATGAAGTTCACCGTTGCTTTAAAACTGTTCAAATTGCATTTGTGTGATTTTTTGCCTCAATTTTTTATTCAATGGGAACTAGTTGTAAGCATATGTACCATCAATGTGTACCTTTCTTTATCACTTATAAGGCTTTTTCTCTTCTGAACAGATAAAGAAAAAGGAATGACACGTCTAGTACACGTTAATTGCAACGAGAGATGGAAGCTGCGAGTATTTACAGTAAACTGAACACTCTAAAAATTTAGGGGAAAAATCCATTCTACTCCCCTCACCAATTCACTTTGTCTGCTTAACCCCGAGCAAAAAATTAACATGTTTTTACTATCTCATTGTCACCATCGGCAACTAGAACAGGGAAACGTTAAATCTCAATAAACAAGTCCAGATTCTAGTTTAGCAGTTGGATAGATATCTTCGTTTATGCGATATCTTAGTTCAGTCGTTTTCGAAGGAGATTTAGTTATGAGCGAATTCTGCTGTATTGTTTGAACGGACCAGGCTACACCGACCGCACTGGTACACATCAATCCCGTCTAATAGGCTCATCTATGTCAACGCATCTGGTCCATCATATTGCTAGATTCTGATTTCTCTGATGAAACATGAGTGAACAGAGGACGTTGGTACTATATGCTAGCTATTTTAGGTACGTGATATCTTTTTTCGAATTGTGCTAACGATTATTGCACATGAGCAGCCCCATCCCTTGCCAAGAAGAAGATAAGATAATCTGCAAAACAAATTTCCTTCGGCAGTCTGGATGCGATATGGAGCTATGTGAAACAGAGCGGTGTTGCTAATGACATTTCTGTTACTCAGATGTCAATATCCGAAGCTGTAGCTCCAGCAGGCAACAGCAGAAAGCTATTTCAGGTTTTCATGGGCTCAGAAGCACATACTTTGGTTCTCCAAGTTTGCCATCTGCATTACTGCTGATGGCTTTGCCTTTCCTTAATTAGGATGCTCAGTAAGCTAAACACAATAACTTGGTGCATGTATTTTTTTTCATTTACATAAAATGCAGGTGATCGGATCCTGTTCCTAAAGCTAAACATGGTGTCAATAATTGGTTTAGTCCTGACGTTCAAGCCATTTCCCTCTGCATCTGGGACAGGCGTGTAGAACTGATGCTCAGCTCCGGGGATGCAGACTGCCGAGATGCGACATGGAGCTATGTGAAACATGGTGCTTCGTTTTTGCGTCAGCAAAGTAACCTGTATGCTAAACTGTAAAACATTCCCTCCTGTTGAATGCATTGAGGTGTTCCTTACTTTATTTATATGTGGTTTCGTACTTGTGAATGAAATCACGGGCACTGTTAGATTACAGTTGTGGGTTCTGAACTGCAAGAGTTTGTGTATTGTGTTGGTTCGTACTTCATACTTTATGCCGAGTGTTCAGCTAAGCAATCAGATGCAAAAGGGTTCTCTGGACATTTTGTGTAGACCACCATTCTTTTGGTATCATCATAAAATGGAAATGAAATCATGCTTGTCAATTTTTTTTTGTTTCCCATGACCCTTGCTAGTAGAGTTATATGTATGTGATAGAGTTGCCATATGTCCAACTAAAATTGGCACCGTCCTTTACAGAATGGCAACAATAAGCCTGTTAACCTTTCATAATGAGCAGATGCGCAAAATATCAAGATCTGAACTATGTTCTAAAAAGCTCTGTGGGCGGTATAGCACCACTCGTATGGAAACACCAAACACTAGGGATGCAAGTGGGTACCCAATGGTATTTTATTGGTCAACTAAATAATTACGATGGTACGCCATCCTAGTTCATTTTTTTTCTAAATTAATTATGCACAATGCCATCCTAGTTTATTTTATCAAACTTTTAGATCGACCAATGACCCAAAATAAATATAACTTGCATCCCTACCAAACACCCATGGCATCCAAGTTCAGGATTTGTTCAACTCCTGAAGTATCACCTTTTTATCATTAAGGCTTCGTGTTGTGACAGATAAAGCAAAATGACCAACTGTAAAAAACTAATACTGCAGAACCTCAATTGCAATCAGTAGAAACGAGATCCACGACAACTGTTTAGTAAACCAAGCACCGCCAAAATTTTGACAACAAGTCGTTCTCCAGAATTCCAGATGTTGGTTCATTTCTAACTGCAGAGCACCCACCAAAGCTACTTTGTACAGCTCTTGTAGTGCCACTCTTGCACAGCCCTCTGTATGCATCTACATACTCAACCTTGCTTTCTGAATTGAAGCCTCCTCATGCGGGGACACTGACCTCTTGCAGAGTTGGGTAGGCCTGAAACTGAACATGTACAGTGGAAGTATTTGTGTTCGTGCCGAGCTCTCCCAGATGACATGCCACGTAGGATTCTCCGAGGAATCAGTGCCCGAACGGAAGAGGGGGCTGCCGGGCTGGGATTGTGGAGACCCGGCATCGATGATCTCCGGAAAGCCAGGCGAGAGCTCGCAGAGCAGGAGGTGGGCGGTCTGTTGATCGTTCATGCTCGCCACCGAAAGCTCGACACTGCAAACAGAGCATGATAGAAGTCATTTAGTTAAGAGAACGGCATGGACCTTAAACTGCGTATGGACAAGAACAGGATGATGATATGATCCACCTCTGAACTCTGAAGAACAGAATTAGGCGAACAACTAGTCACTTTGGCATTTCATACGATCTACCTATCAAGAACAGAGGACATTACTAGGCAAACAGCTAGTCACTTCCATGTATTCATCATCAAGAACAGAAAATAGAACATAGGCGAAGAACAGGTTACCGATGCAATAACAGAATTGTCCAAACTTCAATCCATCTACTGATCGACAGCAGATACTTGGCAAACAATAAGAAGTCACCAAGAACAGAACTACAGAACTGTTAGATTAAGCCTTGCTATGATTAGACTGCATGTTTCTTTCCTGCGTGCGCGCATGAGCACCAGGCTGTGGTTCGCCGTGCGCGCGTAGAGGTCTTGGCCGAGAATAGCTCGTCACGGACCTGGGCTCTCAGCCGTGGGCGACGTCGTGGGCGTGGGGATGGACCCGCTAATCACGCGACGTGCGGCAAATGGCCGAGACGCTTAGCTTGTAATTCCTTTAATTATACAGTAAAGATCAACAGAAAACGCTGCCAGTTCTAGCAGCACAAACCCTGCGTGTTCATCGTGTTCCAAGTGATCGCGTGAGTTCATTGTACTCCCTGCCTCGCCGGCGTGTTCCGGCGGTCGCTTGCTGCGCTCCCTGCCTCGCCGGCCCTAACAAGAACCACCAAAACATCCCGATTTTGGTGGTTAAACTAAACCCAAGTCAATGGAGAATTCTGAATTCACCTTGGCATCGGCTTGCCCTGGACCGACAAGTGTATGCCACGCCCGTGCGCGCGACCAGCACCGAGCAGCGGCCAGTTCGCCGCCAGGTCGCCGCCGTCGGCCGCGACCTGGACGTCGCGCGCAGCCGCGCCGTACCAGCCGAAGGCCCACGCGCCCCGCCCCTTCGTGCTATCCAGAAACCTGACGGCGCGCACCTCGCAGTGGCAGCAGCGGCGCACCGCGGTGATGGCGAGGCGCCCGTCGCTGGGCCCGTCGAGGGCCTCCCTCACCGAGGCCTCGTCGACGTCGCCCCAAAGGGCGGGCGAGAAGACCCAACCGTCGTCGTCCACCCAATTGAACCCCATCGCCTTGTTTATGACGCCCTCGGCGTCGAGCTCGAGCACCACCACCACCTTGCGCGAGAAATCGTGGAGCACCCTGGCGAGGGGTGGGAGCGGCCACGGGGGTTCTTGGATTTCTCTCCGCGAGGGAGACGAAGTAAGGAGGCCAAGAAGAGAGGCGGGAGGCCGGGTGGTAGCGGCGGAGCTTCTTGGGCGTGCGGGTGGGAGCCGCCGGGGATTCTTGATTCTTGGGCGAGGCCGCAAGGGAGGAAGAAGGAGAAGGGAGGAGAGGCGGGGGGATGGGTATTTGACTTGTTCAACTGGTCAGGACGGGCCGGGTCCGGTTCGGTCGGGTTGGATCACAACGGGTTACTTGGTTGGTGTCTGGAACCCGGCTGCTCCCTATGGCTGTGAGCCGCATCAATCCTGGGGCGACGAGCGGCGGCGGCCGCCGGCGGAGCTCTGCGACCGCAATCGGCAAGGGTTTCCATCAATTAGCCCACCAGCTAGGCCGTGTGGGAGGGTTTGGCCTTCGATTAGCAGCAAATCAGCGGGGGAGCGGCGAGGTACGTTCCCGTTCTAGGGCGGTTTCAGATTTACTAGTACTCTAGCAGATTCACGGGCAACGCTGTATGACTGCAGAGCTGGTCCCAGTTTTGCTCGCAATCTCTTCGCGTCAGAGTTTCGCCGTGCTGGCTTGGGGAATGGCATTTCCAGATGTGGAATCGCTCCAGTGTGGTTTCATGAATCATTTGAGGTTGGGGCCAATTCATTTTTAATTGGTTCCGCAGATCCAAGGAAGCGAAATGCTGTATTAATGCCAGTTTTCCAATGTTTACATAATTACTTCTGTGTAGGTTACCAAAAGCTCAGCCTTTCATGACACCTTCTCGTGATTCTGTGCTGGCCGTCGCAGGTGGGTTCTGCTTTTCCAAGTTTTAAGCCATAATTGAGTATGAAGCACAATCAAATTACCATATAAATAGAGTTCATCTTTACCACTTCCTGCTAGCATTGTTATTGAATTATTTCATTGAATTAATTCTAATGAGTGTTTGGTTTAATAGGATTTGTCATTTTTAGTGACAAATTCTTCTTTTTTGAAACATAAAGAAATATTCCTTTGGAAATGATTTCTAGTACCAAATTCAAATGTACGCTTGATTCCTAGGTCTTATCCATACTTATCTGCATGCAACAAAAGCCACACCTACTAAAAGGGATATGAAAGGAATCGGTGCTCGTAGCCTAAGAGGAGGAGGGGTGAATTAGGCGTACTTAAAACCTTAACCTATGGCTCCTCAAACTAGTTTGCACAGAACATAAACTAAAAACTAAATCATACTATCTAGACGTGCAACTAGGATTCAACTGGGTGAAAACCTCATCCCAAACATATTTTGCAACATATAGCCAAATCTATCAAGATACTAAGAGAATCTATGAAAGAATCTACGAAAGTAAAGACACACAAGTTACAATATGAAATGCAGAAGCTTAAAGTAAGCCACCCCTAGTCCACGTTGTTGAAGTACTCACTAAGAGTATTGCTTTCCGGTCACCAAATCTCTTCCGGGACTTTTCTTGACTCGCCACGAAGGTTTAGCCACCAAGGCTCTCGCCAAGTTTCCGGTCACCTCGATATCGTCTTCACTGAGAAGCTTCTCCATAAAGGAAAAGGGTCTCCACGTCCCCCGCACAAAGCCATCATTGCCGTTCCACACCAAGTCGGAGGGTCGATGACTTGCCGACGAGCCACCAATACTCCAAGGGACTGGCACACCGAGGTAAGGTTCACTCAAGAACTAGCACAAGATCACAACACCTTGCTCTCACACTCTCTCTAGAGCTAGCCTAGCACTGCACCTCACAAAGCTTGTGCTAAACCTAAGCATTTGATCAATAAGCTATTTGGTTGGCTTGGAGAAGTTCAGCAGAGTTTCTGTAGCTTCTCACGAACTCCAGCGGCCTCAAATGACCCGGGGTGAGGCCTTATGTAGGTTAGAGATCCATTCCTAGTCGTTGCTAGCTTTTCTGCCAAAAAGACCAAAGGGTCGGTTAAACCGATCGGCACCGTCGGTTTAACCGGTCACACTCCAACGTTCTCCTGCTGCTAACATCATTGCACCGACGCACCGTCAGTTCAGCCGGTGCTGAAAATCTTCTCGCCTCTTCAGCTCCAAAACCTTCTAGAGGTCCAAATGACAAATGCACCAACGCTTTGTACCATAGCGTTGGTTTAACCGGTGCCTCTGATATTTCTTCACTTGATCTCTATATCTTCACGTTGCACCGACGCCTCCCTTCATGTACCGTCGATTCAACCGGTGTTACTGAGTTTTCCCGCACTTGATTGCCGTTGCAATTTCCAATGCACCAACCCTTTCAGTTTTGATGCCCTCGGTTCAACCGATCACTTCAACTTGGACGCCTTGACGGCGATTTAGACTGTCTTGTATATGAATTAGACTCCATTCATGTGACCTAAAAATTCTATAAATGTGATCTCACAAACTCGTTAGTCCCGTTGACTATATTGTCACACACAATAATAGTCTAAAGGGGCCATGTTTCAGGACGCCTGTTTCTCTCCTTCCATGTGGTTCACCATGTAACCACAATCAATCCAGGCACATCTTTTTTTCTATTTTGTTAATTTCATTTCAGTGTAATTAAAATTCTTTGATCTCCCAGAGGGATCCTTCCGTGTGGTTCACCATGTAACCACGATCAATCCAGGCACATCTCTTCTCCTATTTTGTTAATTTTATTTCAACAACAACAACAACAACTTAGGATTTGTTTGGTTTAGCTGTGAGCTGTGAAAAAGCTGCTGTGAACTTTCTGCTGTATAAAAGCTGCTGTGAGCTGATAACTGTGAAAAAGCTGAAAGTCGTTTGGTTCACCCTGCTTTGAGAAAGCTGCTGTAATACCTTTGAAACCCTAATATACTATATTTATACTCAAAATAATCGCAGTACATAGATTGTTCGGTTTACATGACTTGTCAGTGGCTAATTTAAAGTTCAAATAAAATAACTAAAACATAAGACATACCTCTATGCTACTTATTGACCAACCAAACCATCAGCTATCATCTCACGGATACTGTTCATGGTAACCTCATTATGTCCCTCTACCTCATCAACTTGTTGTGTTGCTGCTGCTGCATGTGCCGCTCGAGGCATGTACTCCTCATTTACATCACATCTATCAAACTCTTTATCGCTCAAATGGCTATCACGAATGAAATTGTGCAATGCAATACAAGCTATGATGATTTTTGCTTGTTTTCGAGTTGAGAAATGTGGCATAGCTTTTAATATACGCCATTTTTGCTTTAGAACTCCAAATGATCGCTCAATTACATTACGAAGGGACGAGTGCAAGTAGTTGAATATCTCGTACTTTCCTTGCGGTGGACGATCACGACGATGATGAAATTCCGGTAGATGGTACGTGCTCCCCTTGAACGGAGCAAGATATCCAATTTTGTTGGGATAGCCAGAGTCCACAAGATAATATTTATCTGTAAAAAAATATAATTAGTATTAATATAGAAAGTTTTATCTATAGAAGAAAATTTTCTCATATTTGTACCTTTTGGTGGGATAGGAAAGGAATCAAAATTTGACAATGCATGATTAAGGATTCTTGTGTCATGTGCTGAACCCGGCCATCCGGCAATCGCAAATGTGAATCTCATATCAAAATTACATATTGCAAGTATATTCTGTGATGCATATCCATGTCGACATATGTGGTTAACCACCTCATCATTGGGAACTACGACCTGGACATGAGAACCATCTATAGCACCAATAGTACCTTTGAAATGAGGCCAAAAACGATCTTCTCTGAGATTTTCATGTTCCGTGCTAAATGTTGGATCCTTAGGTTTAATGTTTTCTTTCCCCAACTTACGCAAACATTTGAGAACCTCATTGAACTTCATATGAACGGTCCATGTTGATCGTACAAACCTATTCTCAGCTTGTGAAAATGATTGGGGACCTCCAACAATCCATAGAAACATTGCCAATGACTCTATTGATGTAAAATTATGAGTGGATTTCAGATCATATGAAGAGACCAATAAATTATGAAGTGCCATAAAAACATCAGGACTCATCCGAAACATCTTATAAAAATATCTTGGACGATTGAAGCACCTCATAACCCATTGATACCCAGTTTCTGGAGCATCTTTATCTCTGTATTCATCTTTGTGCAAATATCGCTCATGGTACAGACTGCCCAAATTTGCAAGAACTGCAGCATGATGTGATAGTTCAGATAGTTGAGATACAAATAGTAGAGACTGCTGCTCTTTTTTTGCTAAATCTTCCGTGCTTGCATCCATCTAAACAGAAATTGAAAAATACATAAGCGACATATATTGTTTCACATAATATTGATGGTTTAAAGAAAACAGTGGTTTAAAGCAAATAGTGGTACATAACATAATGGTTCAAATCAACTAATGGTTCAAAGCAAAGAATAGCTCGCAACATAATTATTAAAAGAAAATAATAGTTCAGATGTCTTCATGCAGCCTTCTTCATCTCCTTCTCGTGCTCTCTCTCAATAAAATCATATCTGCCTTCATTCGTGTCAAGTAAGAAAAGAATCTGCTTAAATTCCGGCTTCATGATCAACAACGCAGCTGTGTGCATCATAGCAGTTTTTTCTTGCACACCACACTCCTTGACCAACTTCATAGCATCTGCAAGAGTAGGGACATGGCTGGATGGATGAGCTGATGATGCTTCAACACTTGATCCGATCTTGTCAGTTACACTATCAATTTTCAGGCACGTGTTCTTATACATTCTAAAAAATGGACTTTTCTCCTCCTTGTCTTCAGCTGCTCCGCATGTTTGTTTGCGCTTCTTCCCGGCTTCTTTTGGTTTCTTCAAAGCTTTCAGCTTGATTACAGAACTATCATCATCTTTTTGTGCAACCTCTAACATATCGTCACTTGAGGACTCACCAGAGGAAATATCTCCCGGACAGAACGCAGTAGCTCCAGTGACATGCACCTTATCAAACAAGAAATACAAATCATCAAGGTATTTTGGACCACGTTTCCGAAATCTCACATGATTGCACTTCACACCTCTCTCACTGTTGTTGCATCTCTGAAAAAAATGCAACATTCAGTCAAACATATTATATTATGAGTGCATTTTGTATTATACTGAAATAACATTTTATCTTACCTCAAGGTGTTCATTCCACCATATGTCCGAGCAGTTAACTGTTTGATTTGCCTCATTCCATCCAAGACCAGTCGCAGCATTCTTCAATTCCATGAACTGTGTGTAATCTTTTTTCAAATTGTCCAATTTATTCTTCAATTGTGTCTTTACTAATTTCACTCCACACCTTACTAAAAACTTGTCCTCCATATTCTTCCAACCATTTCTAGTGAAACAACCTCCAGGCCTATTCCCAGCTAAAATCTCCTCCTTGCAGATATCAATCAAGTGCTTCACATTTGCATTGTCCCAAACTGCCTTCTCAGCCATACTTTAGTAAAGATAAACAATAGTTACATTAGAAATTGGTTGGCATCATCTTACAGAAATTGTGGTTACAGAACACAATTTTCATGTTGCTGAAGAAATATTAGTTGAACATTTATATATCTGTCGGGGGGAAAAATTTCATAACATTCAACAAGTGACCATAGGCCCAACAAAATTATGGTATGTTTTAGGGTCACTATCTTAGTTCCCTCCATCATCTCAGAACTAGATTGCTATATCAGCTCTGAAGCGCATTCCTGAAACAAGCAAGACATTTGAAACATAAGAACCAAAATGATTTAAGCAACAGTTTCCAAATCTGATGAAAACTATGAAGGTCATTTGTTCTTTCTAATCATCACGCCATCACGCCAACTAGTTGCCCACAATCCTGAATTTTCCAGGTACACATCACTGCAATGAGCTTCGTTTTATATCTTGTTCTATTCACTCAATTTACTAAATACATTTTCGCTTAACTGTTTCAATTTCAAGTGCAATCAAATGAATAACACAATTTAAGCAACCCACAGATGGGAAATCGCTTAAGAATTCATACCTTCTTCCTGCAGAACTCAAACAGGGGGCTGAGATACCGCGCACACTGCAGCACCGTGGGGAGGGCGGCGCCGGGGGAGGGGCAGCGCGGGAGGGGGGGGGGAGAGGGCGGCGCCGGGGGCGGGGCAGCGCGGGGGGAGGGGTGCGCCGCCGGGGGCGGGGCCGCGCCGGGGGGGGGGGCGCCGCCGGGGGAAGGGGCAGCACTGGGGGAGTGGCGGCGTCGGGGTGGAGAAGGGGAAAAGAACCAAGGGGAGAAGAAAAAAGAAACGAATCGGTACCTTCGTAACGAGTGGCAGTGGGTAATTTTAGCGACTTCCGATCGCCCCAACGCAGCAAAAGCAGGTGGCCGGCTGCTTCGCGATTTGCAGCTGTGGAAGCAGGGTGCGGTGGGAAAAGCAGCTGCGGAAGCAGGGTGTTTGGTTTGGCTTCTACTTTTTCACAGCAGAAGCAGGGTACAGAAGCAGAACCAAACACGGCCTTAGCCTTTTGTCCCAAGCAAGTTGGGGTAGGCTAGAGATGAAACCCACAGAAAATAAGAATAAAAAACACAAAAAGAGCACAAGCCAAAGGAAGAGTTAGGGGTTAAACAAAAAGTAACAAAGGTCACGGTTCAGATACGTTAATTGCTAATCTCCAAGTGCTCCTATCCATAATTAATTCCTTAGCGATATTCCACTCCTTAAGGTCTCTCTTAACCGTCTCGTCCCAAGTTAGTCTAGGTCTACCTCTACCTCTCTTTACATTATTGCCTAGCTTTAAAACTTCACTACGCGCCGGCACCTCGGGAGGCCTCCGTTGTACATGTCCAAACCATCTCAACCGATGTTGAATCAACTTCCCCTCGATAGGTGCCACCCCGATCCTATCTCGAATCTCTTTGTTCCGGACTCTATCCCTTCTTATATGCCCGCAGAACCAACGCAGCATACGCATCTCTGCTACACTCAGTTGCTGGATATGTCGCCTTTGTGTAGGCCAACATTCAGCACCGTATAGCATCGCCAGGCGAATCGCCGTCCTATAGAACTTACCTTTTAGCCTCTGTGGCACCTTCTTGTCACAGAGGATGCCAGAAGCCTGTCGCCACTTCAACTAACCGGCTGAAATTCTATGCCTAACATCTTCATCAATGTCTCCATCTTTCTGAAGCATTGATCCTAGATACCGAAAAGTATCCTTCTTGGCCACCACTTGACCTTCGAGGCTAACATCCCCATCCTCATGCCTAGTCGGGCTAAAGTCGCACATTATATACTCGGTCTTGGTCATACTCAGTCTGAACCCCCTCGACTCTAACGTGTGTCTCCACAGCTCTAACTTTATATTAACCGCTGCCCTACTCTCGTCAACTAGCACCACATCATCAGCAAAGAGCATACACCAAGGAATATCACCCTGTATGTCCTTTGTGACCTCATCCATCACCAAAGCAAATAGATAAGGGCTCAATGCTGACCCCTGATGTAGTCCTATTTTAATTGGAAAGTCACTGGTATCGCCATCACATGTTCGAACACAAGTCATCGCATCCTTGTACATATCCTTGATGAGGGTAATATACTTAGTTGGGATTTTGTGTTTTTTCAAGTCCCACCACATGACGTCTCTCGGTATTTTGTCATACGCCTTCTCTAGGTCAATAAAGACCATATGTAAATCCTTCTTCTCCTCTCTATATCTCCCCATCAACTGTCATACTATTGGTACTTTGTGTTAATGTTATTTCAGTGTAATTAAAATTCTTTTGATCTCCCAGAGGGATGATGATTTTATCCAAACACATCAGGATGGGCAGGTTCTTAGACAATTTCACGCATCAAGTGGATTCAAAAATCTTGACGAGTTCTTTGAGCAGAGTGAGACTCTTGACTCTTGGGACTGATATGAAGTAGAGAGCAAAAAATAGACATGCAGATTATGTGGAATGAGGATTCGGCAATAGACACTCCTGCTATTTTCTACATGTAAGCTGGTAACTGCAGTAGTTTTGGAGGACCCATCTGTTTCTTAACCTGGTTCACCTGCTTCCAATATTTGTGAGAGGCAAACCTTTACTTGAATAGCTGTTGCTAATTTCAGGCTGGGAGATCTCTTTTGATTGTTTTTTTTTCTTTTTTTGGTGCTCTGTACCAGGTTCAGCTTTGAGTCTTCTACTAGCCCTCTTCGTTGTGTTCCCTCCCATACCACCTATGTGTGGATCTCTGCAGTCTTGTTCTAATCTTAAGCTGTTATGTTCATGCCGAATTTCTATTTTTCCCAGCGAATGACTGGTGCCTATTCATGCTTCCTAGGACTTGTATATAGCTTGCTTTCATTGTCAGACTACCATGCTGAATTTTGTTTCACTGGTCGAGCCCGTTTGGCACACAAGTCACAAAACCGGAGCATATTATGCATGTTCAGGAGGGGGATGTGGCTAAGGGGCTTACCGATGCGAGGATGATCCTTTTTATTCTAGCACAAGATCTCTTCGATGGCTTGACGAAGCATTTGAGTTATCCATAGAGAAGCCTTTTAATTTTAGTGATTAAACAAAGTAGT
Source organism: Panicum hallii (assembly GCF_002211085.1). Taxonomy (NCBI): domain Eukaryota; kingdom Viridiplantae; phylum Streptophyta; class Magnoliopsida; order Poales; family Poaceae; genus Panicum; species Panicum hallii. The sequence goes on from NC_038046.1 coordinate 50,714,221, forward strand.
GAGTGAGATGAGGGTTGGATGTTGAGCAGTGCCTTACTTCTGAAGTTCTGATGTGGCCAATTTTTCTCACTCTGAATTCTTTTTATTTCGTCCTTTAGGAGGAACATACATTTTGTGCACATGTGGGTTTTGGAAAGAATCCTGCTAAATGTGGGTGATCAATTTGGCATCATGTATTTTCAATGTACCCGTTTGCAGTGTCCTGATGTCTTGAGGCACAAAGCTGATGGATCTACCCAACACTCTCTTGAAATTTCTCGTCCCTCGATTTTTGTTGAAACACACATGTTTATTATGGCATTGTATTCTTAGTTGTGAAGTACTAGTGGGAAATTTTAATTTTATTTTTGTGGAATGGGAAATTTTATTTCTTTTATACAGATTGAGATTATTCTTAACTGCAGCTTTGATGTTTTAGTTGCCAAACTAACATTCTTGCACTTCATATACTGGATGGAGATGGTACCAATTTCAAGTCTGAACTCTGTAGGGCAAACACATCTTCTCCCCGTAATTCATCTCATTTGATTGAAATCACCTCTAAATTCCGGCCCAACGCGAATGAATCCCAGTTCGATCCCATCTGACTCGGTTGATCAGGTTGCCGACTCCGATGCATCCGCGGCTGCCTACAAACTTGGCGAGGTGGATGTGGATACGACTCCATTATCTGTTCCACTATGAATCGTCCTGAGGACGACGAGGCCAGGGAGGTGCCGGCGGCCGACGACGGCTGCCTCCTGGACTCGACGGAGCCCGCCGTGCCCAAGGGTTCGTCGATGGAGGACGTCGTAGGCGCGGCGGCGGCCGGGGTGCGCGTAACGAGTCGGCGGATTGGAAGTCGTCGCCTGTGCGGCGGCCGACGATAGATGGATTCTGGGAGCAGTTCTTCCGCGACGACGACGTGCCGGCCGATCCCACGGTCGACTGCACGGCATTGCCGGAGGGCGTCGGGGACCGAGGACTTGCGCCGGTTCGACGACACCTCCACCGAAGACTTCGGCGGCGAGGGAGGCGCCGGCGGCGTCCGACGACGACCAACTGCTCAACCTCACGCTACTAACGACCACTTTACCGAGCGCACGAGGCATGCGTGGCCGACGACGCCCGAGGCAAATTTCTTGATGGATCTGTGCTTGCGCCACACTGAAAGTCTGAAACAACGGCAGCTGGCTAATATCACCAAATCATGCAGGACCCCGATAAATGGAGCACTTTTGAATTACCCGTTGGTCCCTCTGAACAATCCTGTTCATCAGCGAGGCCTGCACTCTACAAATAGTTTTTATCCTATTTTTCTGCCTCCGTAGAACAATTGTTAGAGTATGCACTTATGAAAGCATCCTGTAGAAAAACTCGTGATGTGTTTTTTTTTTAAAATGAACTCGTGATGCTCATATGTGATATTCCTGGCAAATATAAATGCCAAAGCAATTTCTAAACGTAAAACCCTAACCAGGCCGAATCCGGCCCAACCCATCCCTCCCCTTCCATTTCCTCCTCTTTTTCCAACTGCCCTTCCCCGCCGGCTTGTTCGGCCTTTCCGTCTCAGCCCAGCCCAACCTTCCCTCTTCCTTTGCTTCCACTTTCTCTCGGTCCGGCCTACACCAACGATGGCCCAACTATCCTTCCTATCCTCGCCGGCGGTTCCGTCTTCCATTCCCATTGATCCATCGCATTCACCGCGAACCAGGCGGCGGGCGCCGTCGTGCGCTCCGAGGATTGGCGGCCGTGACAAGCGTCCGTGCTCCATGCGAGCCGCAGCGGGGGCCGGAGCCACAGCCCACAGCTGTCGCGGTGGGGACGGAGACCCCAGGAGTGGCGGCTGGGTGCAGGCCGATGGCATAGGGGAGCAGGAGCCGCACGGTGAAGGCCGCGGCGGCGCTAGGACCGCAAAGTTTGCTCCTCAACTTCATTTTATTGACAATTTCGTTATGGCTGTAAACCAGTCAGTCATTCGATGAAATTAAGATCTACTCCTAAGAAGCAACTACTAAGCATTAAGCACACTGGCCTCACTGCATGTGTTCTTCCCTTCCCTGCTGTATTTTGTTGGGATCTAAATTGGCCTGGAAACAGTACAGCTGAAGTGAAATCTGGTTATCTCATTGCTAGGCACAATACGTTTCTTTCAAAAAAGAAAATCTAGGCACAATATGTGTGGCAGAACCAACCTGAATTATACCGGCTCAAGTACGCGAGTCCACTCCAGAGGGCTCTAACGTGCTTCAAATGGTATAATCCCTTGGCCTGTCGGGTAACGTCCCGATAAACCACCGATACACAGGATCAAATAAGGTTACCTCACACGAAGGTGAGTCCAGAGATACAATCACCATCATATGTTACATCACAAAGAATTACATTACAAGAGTTTCCAAAAGAGGTACGAAGTTTCAGATTCAGAGAAAAGATTACAAACTGTTAAAACTATGATTTTTTAGCAGCGGAAAACATACGCGATGATTACAACACGTCGTTAAGACGGATGTCATGCTAAGCCCTAGCACGACATCACTCGATATCACCAGTGCTGGCCGGGGACGGATCCCATTCCACGGACCAACCTTCTGAAAGAGCACAGGGCCAAGACAAGGGAAGAGTAGGGTCTTCAAGACATTACCTGCAAAACATATAACTAGCAAGGCTGAGTATACTAATACTCAGCAAGGCTTACCCGGGATTGGGTATACTTAGCCCATAACTAGACTTATGAAAGCTTATAATGGTTCTGGGTTTAGTTTTAGCTGAAAAGCAACAAAGAGTAGATCCTTAATTTCAAGTTTTAGTTTTCAGATTATAGTTAATTATACATTCTAGGTAAGCATCTATAACTAAGCAAGCATGGTGTAATCTTTGGTCAAACATCATCTTTGATAACCATAATATTACTCTTATTACTCTACGTGGTAAAGGGATCAAGCAGTCTCAATCTTCGTGAGAATCGGACGATTCTGAATCGAATTTTCAACCTTGCAAGGTAAACCTAGCTCACACGCTTGGAACACCAAAGGGGCGTTCCGAAGCAACCGTTTGCCTTTCATTCCGACTCGTGGATCAGAGCCACCACAAGCGACTGCAGTACTATACGCACACCCAATGTGTGCAGGACATACGTCTGTAGCGCGACTACAAAACCCGTATTCCTGGTTGCCCTTGCAACACGTATTCCCCAGTCGAACCAAGTAACCAGAAGAACCAAAAACATGTGGTGGGAGGTATGTCCACTCCTCGGGCCGATTGGCTACTAGGCTTACCGCTTACCCAAAACTCGCGGCATGTGGCTAGTACTTTCAAACGCTTAACCCGCACAACAACGCACTGCGATCTTATCCAATTCAACAACACAGACGGGGTATCACCTCAACCATGATACCTCTCAAAACTCCCGTCCGTCATCCTTATAGTGATAACAGGAATGTAAACATTACAATTCCTATATCGCGCGAGTGACAGAAAATCACCTGACTTCTACCGGCCCTATTAGCATAGCAGCTAATCGGACTTAAGAGCTAGTATTCATCACATTGGTTCCTAGGGAAATGCAACTAGGGTTTCAAGCAATTCCTAAGAACTTAATGCATATAATACGTAAATAGATATAGATTGCAGTGTAATAAAAATAGTAGGTTATGTTCGGGGCTTGCCTTTACTGGTGGGGCTGGGGTTAGTCAAGTTAATAACATCCGAACTTTGGTTCGGGCCTTCCGAGAATTTCCTGACGAAGTTCTTAGGGTCTTCAGAACAACCTCCTTCTGGTTCCGGGATTAGCTGGTAATTTCCGTCGGCGGGAGTGGTCGAGTCTACATGATATGCAAGATGGAGTTCAATGGATGCACACACTTTTATCTCAATTCACGGAAAAGTTGCAATCCAAAAGCTAACATTCAAGAACTCATGGTACAAAAAGAAACTTAAACTTTGAATCATGAACATTCAACTCATGACTATATCATTAATTTATTTAGAAACAAGAATTAAAATACTCAAAATTAAATTTAAAATTGAATGTGAACCCTAAATAATTAGGGTTATAAAGTTTTGAAAATTTAAACACAGATCAATTGCATATTTAAAGATTCTGACTAAAAGATCTAATTAGATAAGCTTTACTGAATAGACTTAGCTAATTCTACTATAAAATAAATTAAATTGATCAACTTAAAAGAATTTAAATTACAAAGCAACTTAGGTTTGAAAACTCCATATCAATCCATACTTAATCTATAGGGATTGCATACCAAAAATCAAGATCAACAAAGTTACATGTAGGAGATATGGATATTACACTATCTTATCTTAGATTTAACATAGATTCAAAACTATTTGGTTTCATATCAAACTCACTTAATAGAAGTTGTAGAGCTCAAAACCTAGTTTTCAACAAAACTGGTTTTGCAATTTTTGGAATTTCCTACAATTTTCTATTGAATTTACAAGTCAAAAATACCACTCACATGAAATAACAAGCATCCATTTACTTCTATTTTAAACACAGCACAAACCATATACTTTCATAACATGATCATAAAACAAAAGTGATAGAGTTTGAAATAAGGATTCAAGTCCAACTGGTTTCACATTTTTTTGAATTTTCTATGATTTCGTAGGAATTTTCAAAGTTCAGCACATTGAAAAGGAAGAAAGGATTGAAAACTTTCATACAGGCCCTCGCAAAGAATTGGAACTTCACAAATAGGCCCCTCTGCCATGGATGGCCGGAGGAGCTCGGTCCCAACTCCAATTCCGGCGATGGGATGATCAATTAGCAAGGGGAAGGGGGTGGGGAGGAAGAGGGCATCCGGGCGCACCCTTTTGAGGCCTTGGCCGGGCTTGGGGAGGACGGGAAAGGGGTCGCCGGCGGGCGGCAAGAGCGGCGGCGGCACGGTGGCGCGGGGAGCTGAGCTGCGGCGAGGGAGAGGCGCTAGCAAGTGGGGGATTAGCTTCCAGAGGTCCCGGGGCTGCTATTTATAGAGAAGGGAAGGAAGGGGAGCGGCGCATGGCCGGGCGCCACGGCGGCGTGGATCATGGCAGAGCCGGCGGCGGCGCAGAGCGCGTGGCGCCACGGGAATGGGCGAGAGCACCGGGGGATAGGGTTGGGGATAGGATAAGGCAGCGCCTGGGAGTGAGGGAAGGGCAGGGGGGTGCACTGCCTGGCTGGGATTAAAGAAAAACGGCGGCGGCGGCGCAAGAACAGGGGAAGCAGAGGGCCTGCCAGAGGAGGAAGAAAGGTTGAGGGCGCCAAGGACCTGTTTGCAAATTGCAAAATCTTCAAGGGCCTGAAAGAAAAGCTAAATTACCCACTATTACAGGGCTCTAATGAAGAAATGACCAAAATAGAAAATGTGTAACTTTTCAAGCTCTACAACATTGCTTTAGGGTTTGAATTCAAAAACTCAAAGTATGCAACTTTATTTTGAAACTTTGGACTAACTTTAAATTTTATAAAGATTTTGTCCTTGTTACATATTTTACACACAACTTGGGCCTAGGTGCAAGTTTTCAGAACTGTCATGATTTCTTGCATTCTTATAATTTGGCCCCTAGTAACTTTTGAAAATTACTTTTGTAACTCATGCATCTTGCACAAAAGGACTCATATTCTTATAAAATTACACATAGGGTCTTATTTCTACAAATACATCCAACCTTATACAATTCAACACATGCATTACATTTTATACCTAATGTGATACAAATTGACACCTAGGGTGTCACAGCCCTCCCCCCTAAAAAGAATCTCGTCCCGAGATTCGAAGGCAGAAAGAATCAGACGATTAGATTTGGGGATTGGCTTGAAGGAAGTTTGGGAAATTTTGTTGGAGATAAGATTCTGTTTCCCAAGTTGCTTCTTCCTCGGTGTGGTGATCCCATAAAATCTTGTACATCTTAATCGTCTTTCTTCTGGTGACTCTCTCCTTGGTATCCAAGATTTGAATAGGTTGCTCGGTGTAAGATAGATCGGATTCAATCTCAATGGCACTGGTTTCAACGATCTCCGTAGGTACTTTGATACATTTCTTGAGTTGAGAGACATGGAAAACATCGTGAATGGCAGCCAATTGAGATGGAAGGTGAATTTTGTAAGCCACGGGGCCACAGACTTTAAGGATCTCAAAGGGTCCAACATACCGGGGTGCTAACTTTCCTTTTATGCTGAAACGCTGGACACCTTTGGTAGGAGATACTCGAAGATAGACAAAATCTCCTACTTGAAACTGCAAAGGTTTCCTTCTTTTATCTGCATAGCTTTTCTGTCTAGACTGAGCTGTTTTGAGATTGGCTTGAATAACCTTGACCTTATCTTCGGCTTCTACAACCAAATCAGGTCCGAAGATTTTGCGTTCACCGGTCTGAGACCAATTCAAAGGAGTTCGACATTTGCGACCGTATAACGCTTCAAATGGAGCCATCTGAAGACTAGATTGATAGCTGTTGTTGTAAGAGAATTCGGCCAAGGCAAGACATTTGTCCCAGCTTGTACCATATTGTATAACACAAGCTCGGAGCATGTCCTCCAGTATTTGGTTGACTCGCTCAGTCTGTCCATCAGTTTGGGGATGATATGCAGAGCTTCGAAACAGTTTAGTTCCAAGAGCAGACTGCAACTGTTCCCATAAGCGTGCAATGAATTGGGGCCCTCGATCAGAAATAATGGTTTTAGGAACACCATGCAACCGAACAATTTGATCCAGATAGACTTCGGCATACTTCTTAGCTAAGTAAGTGGTATGCACGGGAAGAAAATGAGCTGTTTTGGTAAGTCTATCAATGATTACCCATATGGAGTCATACTTTTGAGATGTATTGGGAAGACCAATAATGAAATCCATACTGATGTCTTCCCATTTTCATGACGGAATGGGTAGTGGCTGAAGTGTACCAGATACTTTGAGATGAGTGGCTTTGACTCTCTGGCACGTATCACACTCAGATACATACTTGGCAATTTCTCTTTTCATTCTGGTCCACCAAAAATGTTGGCGTAAGTCTTGATACATTTTGGTGCTACCGAGATGAATAGAGAATTTGGATAGATGAGCTTCATCAAGAATTTGCTTTCTAAGCTGTTGATCTTTTGGTACAACAAGGCGTTTGTTGAACCACAAGACTCCTTGATGATCAGTGTGAAAACACTTATATTTAGCTTCTCCCTGTGATAGCTTTAGCTTGATAATGTTGATACCCTCATCGTGTAGTTGCGACATGATGATTTTATCTTGGAGAGTAGACTCGATCGATAGTAGATTTAGACTATCTTGAGGAATGATCTCTAGATTAAGTTTTCTCATTTGATTGTAGAGAGTGTCACTGAAAGCCTTAATGGATAAGCAATGACAACGTGCCTTGCGGCTAAGTGCATCTGCAACCACATTGGCTTTGCTAGGATGATAATGTACCTCAAGATCGTAGTCTTTGATCAATTCTAACCAACGCCTTTGCCTCATATTTAGGTCAGCTTGAGTGAAAATATATTTGAGGCTCTTATGGTCAGTGTAGATGTTACACTTAGCACCCATAAGATGATGTCTCCAGATCTTGAGAGCATGAATAACAGCTGCCAATTCAAGATCATGAGTTGGATAATTTTGCTCATGACTCCGAAGTGCTCGGGATGCATAAGCGATGACCCGGTTGTTTTGCATAAGAACACAACCAAGGCCAGTTCCAGAGGCATCGCAGTAGACATCAAAAGGCTGAGTATTATCCGGCTGAGCTAGTACTGGGGCAGTTGTCAAAAGTCTTCTCAAAGTGTAGAATGCTTTATCACATTTATCATCCCAGCGAAACTTAACTTCTTTCTTAAGTAGCTCAGTCATAGGTTTGGCTATCTTGGAGAAGTCTAGAATGAATCGGCGATAATATCCTGCCAAGCCAAGGAAACTTCGGATTTGATGGACTGAAGTTGGAGGTTTCCAGTCCATAACCTCCTGGACTTTAGTTGGATCAACCGATATGCCTTCACTAGAGATAGTGTGTCCCAAAAATTTCACACTATCTAGCCAAAATTCACATTTTGAGAATTTGGCATAAAGACGATGATCACGTAGTCGTTGAAGCACGACTCGTAAATGATTGACATGATCTTCTTTAGTCTTGGAATATATCAGAATATCATCAATGAAGACCACGACGAACTTGTCGAGTTCCGGCATAAATACTGAATTCATAAGATACATGAAATATGCCGGTGCATTGGTGAGCCCAAATGACATAACCAGATATTCATAAAGTCCATATCTGGTTGAGAAGGCCGTTTTTGGAATGTCACATGGCCTAATCTTGATCTGATGATAACCAGAGCGTAAGTCAATTTTTGAGAAGACCTTAACTCCAGCTAACTGATCAAACAAAATATCAATGCGGGGAAGTGGGTACTTATTTTTGATGGTAACCGCATTGAGTGGACGATAATCAACACATAGCCATAGGCTATTGTCCTTCTTTTTGACGAAGAGAGCGGGACAACCCCAAGGTGACGCACTTGGGCGCATAAAACCTTTATCAAGAAGATCTTGAAGTTGAATTTTCAATTCAACCAATTCATTTGGAGGCATGCGATACGGCCTCTTTGAAATAGGAGCGGTGCCAGGTTGAAGTTCAATAATGAACTCGATGTCTCTATCTGGTGGCATTCCAGGTAAATCATCTGGAAAGACATCGGGGTACTCACAGACCACTGGAATATCTTTTACTTTAAGGTCTGTGATAGCATAAGCGCAAGAATTTAGATATTCTTGCTGAGGCAGATAGAAGGTAGTGGCTCCGTGATATGGTGAATCAATTTCAATGACTCGGGAAGAAATATCCAGCAATACTCTATGTTCTGTCATCCAATCCGTCCCAAGTATAATGTCAATACCCTCTAAATCTAGCAAGACCAAATCAGTTTTGATTATTTTACTGCCTAACTGAATTGGTACGCTTCTAATCATTTGATTAGAAGTAATCTTCCCTCCAGGAGTAGAAATCATATATGATCCTTGGGTAGGACAAGGATCAAGTCTTATTCGGGTACTGCAGTTGTTAGATGAAACTATGAGTTGCTCCTGAATCAAATAATGTAACAACTGGTTTGTGATATATCGAGAATGTACCCGACATGATAGGAGCTCCATCCGGAAGTTCTGCAAGGGTAGTGAAGTTAATTTGCCCCTACCGGACTCGCATCATCGGCCTCTTGCCCTTATTCTGGTTATTCTGACTGGAGCTTTGCCCTCGATTAGATTTCTTGGGTTGCGGACAATCTCTGATAAAGTGATCCGCACTTCCGCAATTTAAACAGCAATACGTGCTGCTTTTCTGCTGAACTTGTTGAACATTTGACCGTGTACCAAATTGTTGTGGTTGTTGCCGAGATACAGAAGGTTGATATGCTCCTTGCTGTTGAGGCGGCCTAAGAACCAGTCTGCCAATCGGAGCATTTCGCTGTGGTGCTTCAGGCAATATATTCTGATCAACTTGGTACCACGAGGGTTGAACACTTGCAGATCCAGTGGAAACCTTACGCTTCTTTTCGGCACCTCGTGCCGTGATAAAATCCTCCTGAGTCAGTGCCATGTTGACCAGCTCGCTGAATGTACCTGCCTTGATAAGGTTCAAACATTCTTTGAGCTTAGTATTCAAACCTCGGCGAAAACAATCTTGCTTCTTGGCATCATTATCAGCATGATAGCCCGCATACTGACACAGGTGATTAAAAGCTTGTGCATATTGCAGCACGGTGCAGTTGCCTTGAGTAAGTGCCAATAACTCATTCAGTTTCCGCTTTATTAATCCCTCAGGTATATGATGTGCTCTGAAGGCCTTACGGAATTCCTCCCGGGAGATAACATGGCCATCAGTTTGCATAGCACAATAACTATCCCACCAAATGCGGGCAGCTCCGCATAATTGTTGTGCAACGAAGTGAGCCTTGCTGGAATCCGCACAGGGAATCGTAAGAAGAGCAAACTTAGATTCAATGATGCGGAGCCAAGCATCGGCATCCAAAGGCTCCTCTGCTTTGCTGAACAGCGGGGGCTGAGTGCTGAGGAAATCTTGATAGGTTGCTACCAGAAGTTCATCACGACCTTGTGATTGCTGGTGTTGTTGATTCTGTTGTGCTTGTACCAATAGGTTGAGAAGTTCAGTTTGCCGAGCCATAACCTCGGCTAGATGTGAAAGTGATAGGGATGGTTGTTGGGAATTGCTGAATTGATCTGCCCGGAAACCTTCCGGGGTTCCACGTGTGGCTCCAACCATCTGAAACAAAAATTCAGATGATAAAATTTATTTACCCTGCTGAAGACTTACAGGGTAAATAGGACGAGACAACGGATTCTGATATAGCAAGGGCTGGAAAGCAGGAAGATACTTAAGAGACTTAACTAACACTACCACAAGAATCCCGCTAACCACACCAAAGATCAACATTCTACCACACATCCTTAGAAGAACCAAAACACACATTGTATGATGTATTTAATGATGAGTTATGCATGCATGTTCTACTCGTCCTCACAAACCAAAAGCAACTGTCGAATATCTTCGGACTTACGTGGTTAGTTTCGGTGGCATTATACATACGTCTCTCACTATTAACTAGTCGATAAACCCTATCCGTCCTAGTTTCGTATTCGTGGTTAGTGTACCTGCAGAAAACCACAATATATATCCAATGAACCTTTCATGCCAGCACGTCATGAAAGCGTTCCCATTCATTACTGTTCACTATAGAAACAGCATCTGTACAATTACCGTCGTACAGACAACGTTAACATACGTTATCGAGATAACGTATTCACGGGGGTACCGCAAAATGCGGGGGTATGAACAGCGATCGCCATACCCTGCGCCGAACCATATACTCCCAATGTAGTCAACCGAAGTTGGTACATTGGCAGCATCTCAAGTAGGCCACTGCTTGAGAAACAGCGTTCGGTTCGCATCACCGACGGGAAGGCCAAGCTCCCTCAGTTGGCTGAGGATCCTTACCTTCTTACCTCACAATCGAAGGTGTCGTTACAGAATGTAAAGTTGGAGTTGTGCATGAATTTTAAGTTTTGACAGAAAAATAATGCTGGTAGTTAGGGTTATATATATATAGCCACCTCTATTTCCCTCATAATATTACCCTAGGGCTTTACGTACTAAGCACGATTCTTAACGAAACCAACGTAGTTTTGCCAAACATTTTGGTGGTCAAACTTTTATACTGAAAGCATTTTTAAGGTAAAATATATCTCCAGGGTAACCTTATAGCTCTGATACCAGCTGTGGCAGAACCAACCTGAATTATACCGGCTCAAGTACGCGAGTCCACTCCAGAGGGCTCCAACGTGCTTCAAACGGTATAATCCCTTGGCCTGTCGGGTAACGTCCCGATAAACCACCGATACACAGGATCAAATAAGGTTACCTCACACGAAGGTGAGTCCAGAGATACAATCACCATCATATGTTACATCACAAAGAATTACATTACAAGAGTTTCCAAAAGAGGTACGAAGTTTCAGATTCAGAGAAAAGATTACAAACTGTTAAAACTATGGTTTTTTAGCAGCGGAAAACATACGCGATGATTACAACACGTCATTAAGACGGATGTCATGCTAAGCCCTAGCACGACATCACTCGATATCACCAGTGCTGGCCGGGGACGGATCCCATTCCACGGACCAACCTTCTGAAAGAGCACAGGGCTAAGGCAAGGGAAGAGTAGGGTCTTCAAGACATTACCTGCAAAACATATAACTAGCAAGGCTGAGTATACTAATACTCAGCAAGGCTTACCCGGGATTGGGTATACTTAGCCCATAACTAGACTTATGAAAGCTTATAATGGTTCTGGGTTTAGTTTTAGCTGAAAAGCAACAAAGAGTAGATCCTTAATTTCAAGTTTTAGTTTTCAGATTATAGTTAATTATACATTCTAGGTAAGCATCTATAACTAAGCAAGCATGGTGTAATCTTTGGTCAAACATCATCTTTGATAACCATAATATTACTCTTATTACTCTATGTGGTAAAGGGATCAAGCAGTCTCAATCTTCGTGAGAATCGGACGATTCTGAATCGAATTTTCAACCTTGCAAGGTAAACCTAGCTCACACGCTTGGAACACCAAAGGGGCGTTCCGAAGCAACCGTTTGCCTTTCATTCCGACTCGTGGATCAGAGCCACCACAAGCGACTGCAGAACTATACGCACACCCAATGTGTGCAGGACATACCTCTGTAGCGCGACTACAAAACCCGTATTCCTGGTTGCCCTTGCAACACGTATTCCCCAATCGAACCAAGTAACCAGAAGAACCAAAAACATGTGGTGGGAGGTATGTCCACTCCTCGGGCCGATTGGCTACTAGGCTTACCGCTTACCCAAAACTCACGGCATGTGGCTAGTACTTTCAAACGCCTAACCCGCACTACAACGCACTGCGACCTTATCCAATTCAACAACACAGACGGGGTATCACCTCAACCATGATACCTCTCAAAACTCCCGTCCGTCATCCTTATAGTGATAACAGGATTGTAAACATTACAATTCCTATATCGCGCGAGTGACAGAAAATTACCCGACTTCTACCGGCCCTATTAGCATAGCAGCTAATCGGACTTAAGAGCTAGTATTCATCACATTGGTTCCTAGGGAAATGCAACTAGGGTTTCAAGCAATTCCTAAGAACTTAATGCATATAATACGTAAATAGATATAGATTGCAGTGTAATAAAAATAGTAGGTTATGTCCGGGGCTTGCCTTTACTGGTGGGGTTGGGGTTAGTCAAGTTAATAACGTCCGAACTTTGGTTCGGGCCTTCCGAGAATTTCCTGACGAAGTTCTTAGGGTCTTCAGAACAACCTCCTTCTGGTTCCGGGATTAGCTGGTAATTTCCGTCGGCGGGAGTGGTCGAGTCTACATGATATGCAAGATGGAGTTCAATGGATGCACACACTTTTGTCTCAATTCACGGAAAAGTTGCAATCCAAAAGCTAACATTCAAGAACTCATGGTACAAAAAGAAACTTAAACTTTGAATCATGAACATTCAACTCATGACTATATCATTAATTTATTTAGAACAAGAATTAAAATACTCAAAATTAAATTTAAAATTGAATGTGAACCCTAAATAATTAGGGTTATAAAGTTTTGAAAATTTAAACACAGATCAATTGCATATTTAAAGATTCTGACTAAAAGATCTAATTAGATAAGCTTTACTGAATAGACTTAGCTAATTCTACTATAAAATAAATTAAATTGATCAACTTAAAAGAATTTAAATTACAAAGCAACTTAGGTTTGAAAACTCCATATCAATCCATACTTAATCTATAGGGATTGCATACCAAAAATCAAGATCAACAAAGTTACATGTAGGAGATATGGATATTACACTCTCTTATCTTAGATTTAATATAGATTCAAAACTATTTGGTTTCATATCAAACTCACTTAATAGAAGTTGTAGGCTCAAAACCTAGTTTTCAACAAAACTGGTTTTGCAATTTTTGGAATTTCCTACAATTTTCTATTGAATTTACAAGTCAAAAATATCACTCACATGAAATAACAAGCATCCATTTACTTCTATTTTAAACACAGCACAAACCATATACTTTCATAACATGATCATAAAACAAAAGTGATAGAGTTTGAAATAAGGATTCAAGTCCAACTGGTTTCACATTTTTTTGAATTTTCTATGATTTCGTAGGAATTTTCAAAGTTCAGCACATTGAAAATGAAGAAAGGATTGAAAACTTTCATACAGGCCCTCGCAAAGAATTGGAACTTCACAAATAGGCCCCTCTGCCATGGATGGCCGGAGGAGCTCGGTCCCAACTCCAATTCCGGCGATGGGATGATCAATTAGCAAGGGGAAGGGGGTGGGGAGGAAGAGGGCATCCGGGCGCACCCTTTTGAGGCCTTGGCCGGGCTTGGGGAGGACGGGAAAGGGGTCGCCGGCGGGCGGCAAGAGCGGCGGCGGCACGGTGGCGCGGGGAGCTGAGCTGCGGCGAGGGAGAGGCGCTAGCAAGTGGGGGATTAGCTTCCAGAGGTCCCGGGGCTGCTATTTATAGAGAAGGGAAGGATGGGGAGCGGCGCATGGCCGGGCGCCACGGCGGCGTGGATCATGGCAGAGCCGGCGGCGGCGCAGAGCGCGTGGCGACACAAGAATGGGCGAGAGCACCGGGGGATAGGGTTGGGGATAGGATAAGGCAGCGCCTGGGAGTGAGGGAAGGGTAGGGGGGGTGCACTGCCTGGCCGGGATTAAAGAAAAACGGCGGCGGCGGCGCAAGAACAGGGGAAGCAGAGGGCCTGCCAGAGGAGGAAGAAAGGTTGAGGGCGCCAAGGACCTGTTTGCAAATTGCAAAATCTTCAAGGGCCTGAAAGAAAAGCTAAATTACCCACTATTACAGGGCTCTAATGAAGAAATGACCAAAATAGAAAATGTGTAACTTTTCAAGCTCTACAACATTGCTTTAGGGTTTGAATTCAAAAACTCAAAGTATGCAACTTTATTTTGAAACTTTGGACTAACTTTAAATTTTATAAAGATTTTGTCCTTGTTACATATTTTACACACAACTTGGGCCTAGGTGCAAGTTTTCAGAACTGTCATGATTTCTTGCATTCTTATAATTTGGCCCCTAGTAACTTTTGAAAATTACTTTTGTAACTCATGCATCTTGCACAAAAGGACTCATATTCTTATAAAATTACACATAGGGTCTTATTTCTACAAATACATCCAACCTTATACAATTCAACACATGCATTACATTTCATACCTAATGTGATACAAATTGACACCTAGGGTGTCACAATATGAATGCTCTGAAGGTGCGCCAACCCATTATAAATTGCGCTTCCTGGGTCTAATAGAGTGAAATATATCAATGTCATTTACAAGTACTGAGCGTCTGAAGATTTTACAGCAAGTCCTGTTGTGAGCAAACACATCCGCAATTGCAATAGCTGACCATTCTCGAGCAATCATCCTCACAAAGGGTGGATGCCATTGGCTTTGCAAAGTTGGTCAGAGGCATCTTCGTTTGCTTACTCAGTTGGCTACAGTACTTGGTATGTGACAGTGCCCCCACGCTTCTGTTTTTATGATGGCCCTTGATACTCAAGAAAAGAACAATCATCAATGCTCCCAAATTCTTTAGTACTCTAAATATTTCCTTTGTTTTCTTTTCTTTTTTGCAAGGAAGCTTTCTATGTTCATAATCTGAGATGTGAAAGGGATTTTAAATGGTCATCTATGAACCATCATCTTTTCACTGGCATAACTACAGAAGATGAGAAATTTTCTTGACCGGCTCAAATTTAAAAGACAAGTGACTGTTGGTCTTATTTTTTTGGATGGAAGAGAATCAGATACTTCATCTGCTTAGTCACTCAGGGCAGCAAAGCGAAAAGGACGAACAGTAAGCGGTCGCGCAACCAATGGATTCGAGCTTTCTCCCCCTAGGCTGCGCCAGGATCATGGCCTGATCGTGGCAACTGAAAACGCAGGCCCTGCCGTGATGGGTCGGAGCAAAAGTCATCAGGGAGGCATTGTGGAAACGCTTTTGCTCATGTGCCGGTTACTGATTAGTGTAGCTCACATCTCCGGTGTGGAGTTGCTTTGCCCCTCCCTTTTCTCCCCACCAAATCATCATCATGCGTATGATCTGATCGCCGACTCTGATCCAGCCCGGTGAGAAAAGAAACAATCATCGCCATCGATCCCGATGCAACGGAAGATAATGTAAAACGATTGGGATTGCAATCGATGCGAAAAATGAAGGAGTTGTTCCAAGTGGCAGTGCCATTGTTGCGAGGAAACGAGCTCTCTTCGCTGTGGAGATGGAACATGAAAGGTTAGCTACCAGAAAGGGAGGCTCGCTCACTAAAGGCAAGGCCATCCGATACGTTACCTGAAACCGACTTGCCCGGCCTTTGGCCACCAGACGCCGACTGAGGACTGACCGACATCATCAAGTGCAGGTGCGTTTTGTTTAGTGTTCCCGACGTGTTCTCGACGGAGCACATATGTGGTTAAAGCCAGGAATGCTTGACACGGCATAGTTTTTTTATTTGCTTTATGATCGATCCATCACTTTCCTTGCAATGCTTTCATCACGGAGCTATCCTACTCATCAGCAGCAGCCACTTCAAAATATTTAGTACACTCACGATATGCAACTTTGATTCCAAATGTTAACTTCTGACAAAAACTATACAAATCTTTTAAAAAATAAGAGGAAAAGGAAAGAAATTTTTGCTAGGAAAGCAAAATCACTGAAGCTGAAGTGCATGAGGAAAGTGAAAAGCAAGGCTCCATGTCCACCAGTGAAAGCGTCACTCAGACCGCATTGCACGTATTCCATTCCTCGGCGCCAAGCAATCCCTCCAGCAAAACAATTTCCCCCACGTTGATCTGGGCATGGTTTCAGGCAGACACGCGGCCGCCCCGACCGCGCCGCGACGACGGCGACCGAAACGAATCCCGACGAGAGAGGCTTCCATCCACCATGATCCCATCGAAAGCGACGCCGAAGCCGCTGCTCCAAAAGAGCCATAGAGAGGGCTGGTCACCGGAGCCCAGGTGAATCCGATTCTGTCAAAAGCGAGGCTCGGCTCCGGCTACAAATGTGGTGGTGCCCATCCTGCCGGTATCAGCCAGCCCCCACAGCTTCTACTGCCCCGAACTGTCCCGGGCTCGAGCACCGAGCTGATCGTGTGGGGCGCCAATGGTGAACACCGGGCGCTTCGTCATCCTCGCCCTCGCCTACCGCTTCCTGGTACCCATCCTCTCAGCTGAGCCGGACCACGCCACCAGAGAGGTAGTGATACTGTCGGGTTGCTGCTACACTACTTGATTGATTGGCAGCTGAGCTGCAAGAAGATGGAGCTGAAGTAGCATCCACTGTCTTAGATAGGATAGGATTGTGCTTGCTTGTGCCATCAGAGTTGCTGAATTTTGCTTTCTGATCCGATGGTGCTGGCGATTCAGTCGTATGTCGTCTACATGGGGAGCCCGTCGGGCGGCGGCGGCGACCTGGAGGCGGTGCAGGCGGACCACCTGCAGATGCTGTCGTCCGTCGTCCCGAGCGGCGAGCAGGGGAGGGCGGCGCTGACGCAGAGCTACCACCACGCGTTCGAGGGCTTCGCCGCCGCGCTCACCGAGAAGGAGGCCGCCTCGCTCTCCGGTGAGGCTCCTCATCCATACCCATTTCCGATCGAATCGTTTCTTCTTTCGAGAAGCATTTCATTTTTTTCCCCAAAAAAAACTTTGCTGGTCGAATTGTTTCCTTCCTCGCAATGATCGCGCGAGCGAAGCATCGATGGCGACATGGTTTGGACCTGCTCGATCTTCCTCGCGTTCTTGGCAGGGCACGAGAGGGTGGTGTCAGTGTTCAAGGACCGCTCGCTGCAGCTGCACACGACGCGCTCCTGGGACTTCCTCGAGGTGCAGTCCGGGCTCCAGTCCGGCCGCCTCGGCCGCCGCGCGTCAGGCGACGTCATCATCGGCATCATCGACACAGGTGCGTGACGGCCTGATTTCTGAATCCAAACGGCCAGAAACGAGTGGGGCCCTCCCCTGACGCTCGCGTTTGTGGTCTCGTGCCGCCGTCAGGTGTCTGGCCGGAGTCGCCGAGCTTCGACGACGCCGGGATGCGGGAGGTGCCGGCGCGGTGGCGCGGCGTGTGCATGGAAGGCCCCGACTTCAAGAAGAGCAACTGCAACAAGTACCAATGCTTGCTTGCGTGTCCTCTGCATTTGTAAAGAATGTTCTGTGAGACTGTGACACGAATAAAATAAATGTGTGTCTGCCATGTGCCCGCTGCCGCAGGAAGCTCATCGGCGCCCGGTACTACGGCGTGCAGCCCGAGTCGGCGTCGAACGCCTCCCGGGCCGTGGCGGCGCCGGCCGCGACCGGCTCGCCGCGGGACACCGTGGGGCACGGCACGCACACGGCGTCGACGGCGGCCGGCGCGGTGGTGGTGGACGCGGGCTACTACGGGCTCGCCCGGGGCGCGGCCAAGGGCGGCGCGCCCGCGAGCCGGGTGGCCGTGTACCGCGCGTGCTCGCTGGGCGGGTGTTCGTCGTCGGCCGTGCTCAAGGCCATCGACGACGCGGTGGCCGACGGCGTGGACGTGATCTCCATCTCCATCGGCATGAGCTCCGTCTTCCAGTCGGACTTCCTCAGCGACCCCATCGCGCTGGGCGCGTTCCACGCGCACCAGCGCGGCGTGCTGGTGGTCTGCTCCGGCGGCAACGACGGGCCCAACCCCTACACCGTCGTCAACTCCGCGCCGTGGATCCTCACCGTCGCCGCCTCCTCCATCGACCGCTCCTTCCAGTCCAGCATCGTGCTCGGCAACGGCGCCGTCGTGAAGGTAGCCACGCTGCATACTGTGTCACTGTCGCCGTCGCCATGCTTACGCGGTCTCCTGGTCGTTTGCATCGTGTCAGGGAGTGGCGATAAACTTCTCCAACCACAGCCTCAGCGGCGGCCAGTACCCCCTGGTGTTCGGGGCCCAGGCGGCCGCCCGCTACGCGCCGCTCTCCGAGGCAAGGTACACGCCGCAGCTGAACGCCGACGCCCGACGCGACGCACCGCGATTCTCATGGCTCGAAACTGATTGATGTGCCCGTTGCATTGCAGCAACTGCTACCCTGGATCGCTGGACGCGCAGAAGGTGGCCGGGAAGATCGTGGTGTGCGTGAGCACGGACCCGATGGTGTCGCGGCGGGTGAAGAAGCTGGTGGCCGAGGGGAACGGCGCCCGGGGCCTCGTGCTCATCGACGACGCCGAGAAGGACGTGCCGTTCGTCGCCGGCGGCTTCGCGCTGTCCCAGGTCGGCACCGACGCCGGCGCGCAGATACTCGAGTACATCAACTCCACAAAGTGAGCCCCGCCGGCCGGCCGCCGTCACGAGATCATTTTCACAGCGGGAGGATTCTGACTCGCCGTTGATCCTTGCCCATTCAGGAATCCGACGGCGGTGATCCTCCCGACCGAGGACGCCAAGGACTTCAAGCCGGCGCCGGTGGTGGCGTCCTTCTCGGCGCGGGGCCCCGGCATGACAGAGTCGATCCTGAAGGTAATTTCCCCGGCAGAATCGTGATGAGATGCTTGGAGTTGGAGCATTTTGGTCATGTCCTGACATGTCGTCGTCGGACGATCGTAACCTTGCGTGGCAGCCTGACCTGATGGCTCCCGGCGTCAGCATCCTGGCCGCCACGATCCCGTCCGCGGAAAGCGACGACGTCCCGCCCGGGAAGAAGCCGTCGGCCTACGCCATCAAGTCCGGCACCTCGATGGCCTGCCCCCACGTCGCCGGCGCCGCCGCCTTCGTCAAGTCGGCGCACCCGGGCTGGACGCCGTCCATGATCAGATCGGCTCTCATGACCACAGGTACAGACTACTACACAGTAGAGCCAGCAGAGCATTCGCATTTCGAGTAGGGGAACCCCCACAAAAAAGAAAGAAAAGAAAACTTAACCTTGGCCGGCACGTACGCAGCGACGACGACGAACAACCTCGGGAAGCCGGTGGCGAGCAGCACGGGCGCGGCGGCGACGGGGCACGACATGGGCGCCGGGGAGATGAGCCCGCTGCGCGCGCTCAGCCCGGGCCTGGTGTTCGACACCAGCGCGCAGGACTACCTCAACTTCCTCTGCTACTACGGCTACAAGGAGCAGCAGGTCCGGAAGGTCTCCGGCGCCGCGCGCTTCTCCTGTCCGGCCGGCGCGCCCTCGCCGGACCTCATCGCGTCGGGTGTCAACTACCCGTCCATCTCCGTGCCGCGCCTCCAGAGGGGGAGGCCCGCCACCGTGGCGCGCACGGCCATCAACGTGGGGCCCTCGAACGCGACGTACGTGGCGGCCGTCGAGGCGCCGCCGGGCGTCACGGTGACGGTGTCGCCCGACCGGCTGGTGTTCTCGAGGAGGTGGACGACGGCGAGGTACGAGGTGAGCTTCGACGTGGCGGCAGGCGCCGGCGTGGGCAAGGGGTACGCGCACGGCGCCGTCACCTGGTCGGACGGGGCGCACTCGGTGCGGACGCCGTTCGCCGTCAATGTCCTCTGATCTGATGGAGTGATGTTTTTTTTTCTTTTTTTGCTTCTTCGTTTACTGTGTGTGTTTGGTTTTGGTCTTTGCGTGACACGTAACCCATTTGTACTGTGCCCGGGGAGCAGCGCTCCCCCTTGTTTTGACAGTAGGGGAATAATTTGAAATTCAGTTTTGTTAACCACTGGGCCACAATCATGAGAAGTCAGCTTATTTAGGCAATTAGGCTCAATTACGACCGTGCTCGTTTGGAATTGCGGCCCAACTGTTAAGCTATCAAGCAGAAGATTAGTTCCTGGGCTTGGTCCAATTAATAACTATATATATGTATCGTGGAATTTTTTGATATAGCAAATTGACCAAGTTTTCTTGTGGTATAGCATATTTATGGCTAATTATTCATTGGGAGATGATGTGCCATCTGAGATTACGCAAGTGTGATAGCTACGTGTCAGGCACATAGTTTCATGCGCTACTAGTGTAACTGCGGCGATTAAAACGAAGTGCCACGTGAGAAAATGGCCGCTAATTCGTGTCATTTTTCTAGAGTGACGCTGACGCCATTTGTTTTTTTTAGGCGCCTGACGCCATTATCTCCATCTCGATCGGTGACCTCGCGCGTGTAAAACCACCGTGCCAAATGCTTCCCGGTCCGGCCCCCTTGCCGGCGAAGATAGATGTTCCTGGAAAGGGAATTGAGATGCACAAGCACAGAATCTGAGAACCGGTCCAGGTTAATCAAGGCGGGCGACGATGACATGTTGGCACGTAGGTTTGCTGCTCCTAGTTTTGTGTTGTTTGCTGGCTGCAAACGTACGTGGAGCCCACGACCAACAACAACAAAAAATATAATCATACACATTAAAAAAAAATCCCCTCCTCTGTTCTTTCTAAGAAAATAAATGATAATAATTCGAAAATGAGATGTATACCATTTAGAAGATAGTTATTGGCGGTGGCGATTGCCTTTGCGGAGAGAATATTAGAACATGATTAGTAGGTGCGCGAGCCGGAAGCGCGAATCCATCCATCCCCCGCGCTGGCTGGGATGCGGGCCCCGCAGCCTCCTCGACCCAGCCCGCCAGCCGGCCCGGCCGGTGCTCCACCCTGTCACGTCATTCATGCAGGCGGGCACGACGCGGCCGGCCAGGCGGCGGTCGTTAAGCCTCCCCCGACCCCGATGATTGTTTTCCCGCGTCGCCGCCACGCACGCCCTTCGTTGCCTGATCAGGCCAATCAAAGCCAGGGACGGCGGAGGAGGAGCGGAGCTGGTTGCATTCGCGGTAGGTCGGGGCTCCCGACTTCCTAACTCCCGCCGAAACGAAGTCGCGAGAGCAGGCCGGAGACACAGCGGCGCCGCGCCGTGCGTCTTCTTCGTCCCCGGCGGCCGGCGTCGTCGCCGACGGGCGTCCTCTCCGGATTGTCGTGGTCGAGCACTGACGACGCCGGAGGACTACTCGGGAAGGGGCGCGCTGCCGTGTGCTCGGCGCATGTCTACTTCTTGATCTTGGGAGGTCGGAGCGCGGCGGCCGCGAGGTGCTGATGCTGACGACCATGGGGGAGCCGGAGCCGGGACGGAGGAGGCTGTACCAGGTGTGGAAAGGAAGCAATGTAAGTCCTGCCTGCTGCCTCTCTGCTTCACCAAGAATTTCCTCCAAATATCTGCGAATTCGCGAGCAGCTTTTTTTTAACTTGGTTTTCGTCTCGATACAAGTAGTTTTCTGATTCCTTTTCCTTTTAACGGAAGTAGCATTGTGATTAGCTTTTTTCAACTCGATTCATCAAATGGCAATGACCTTGCCTGATTTCTCAGAAATTCCTCTGCGGCGGGCGGCTCATCTTCGGCCCCGACGCGGGCTCCCTGTTCCTATCCACCGTCCTCATCGCGAGCCCTCTCGTCGGGCTGTGCTTCCAGTGCGTCACCAAGCTCAACTACTCCGGCAGCTCGGAGAAGCAGGCTCTCGGCATGCCTGCCCTCGTCGCCACCATCCTTCTTGGCCTGGCGGTGAGCCTCCCTCCCTCGATCGATCGATCACCTGCTGGCGCTCTTCGTTCCCAGCTCGTCCGAACCTGTCAGCAGCTCAGCATTGCTAATCCCTTCACTGCGCATCGCGTCGCGTCGGCGCAGGATCTGGCGTTCCTGTTCCTGACGTCGAGCCGGGACCCCGGGATCGTGCCGAGGAACGCGCGCTCGCCGGAGCGCGGCGACGACGATCCCGCCGCCGCCGCCGCCGCCGAGGACGACGTCGCCACGCCGTCCACCGAGTGGGTGATGAGCGCGGCGAACCCGCACCTCCGGCTGCCGCGCACCAGGGACGTGGCCGTCGCCGGCGGGCACGTCGTCCGGGTCAAGTACTGCGACACGTGCCTGCTGTACCGGCCGCCGCGGGCGTCGCACTGCTCCATCTGCAACAACTGCGTCCAGAAGTTCGACCACCACTGCCCCTGGGTCGGCCAGTGCATCGGCCTGGTGAGTGCCCGGCCGGCGTCCATGGCCGCCGCTAGCTGAGCGGGGAAAGGGCTGGGATCCTGAGATGAGATGATGATCGCTGATCGTGTTCCTCGTACGTGCAGCGCAACTACCGGTTCTTCTTCCTCTTCATCTCGACGTCGACGTTCCTGTGCCTCTACGTCTTCGTGCTGTCCTGGCTGAACATCGCCGCGCAGAGGGGGAGCCACGGCGGGTCGCTGCTCAGGTCCATGACCGGCGAGCCGCTGTCCCTCGTGCTGATCGTCTACACCTTCGTCTCCGCGTGGTTCGTTGGCGGCCTCACCGTGTTCCACACCTACCTCATGAGCACAAACCAGGTTCGTTTCCACATCTGCTAGTCAGAGATTCAGAAATGCTCATCTCTGAATCAGCACTAGCTAGAACAGTAGTAATTCAGAAACCTTGACCTGCGCAACTGATGATGCTTCTTGTGCAGACCACGTACGAGAACTTCAGGTACCGGTACGACAAGAAGGAGAACCCGTACGACCGGGGCGTGCCGGCCAACATCTCCGAGGTGTTCTGCACCGGGATGCCGCCGTCGATGAACAGGTTCCGGGCATGGGTGGAGCTGCCGGAGCCGCCGGAGGCGTTCGACGGCGGGCCGCTCGCCTCGAGGAACAAGATCGACCTCATCGGTCCGGACGAGAAGGCCGACCTGGAAATGGGGCGCCACCACCACCCCGGCGGCGTTCCGGCGATCCTGCAGGGGCTGCACTACGCGGAGATGGAGAAGAACAGCGCCAGCGTGCACGTCAAGGACCGGCAGTCCGCGGAGGCGCCGGACCCGTTCATGATCCCGGAGGCGCCGCGGCACGACGGCGAGGTTGAGTGAGGTAGTGATCGGCGATGACCAGGTGGCAAGATTCGTTGGAAATTTTGGAACGGTGATCTTCATCGTGCGTATAAACTGTAAAGGTATAGCTGCAGGGACGACCTTTTTGAGCACTTTAACAGTCTGAAATTGGGATGCACGGTTTATGGAGGATTTGTCAGGTTTGCAACGACCTGCCGCTGCTGCTTCCATGGAATTGCACAAAGAGAGGCACGTCCTGTTGTGGAGGTTGGTTGCCAGGTTTTTTTTTTCCTGCTTCGGAATGTCATTGGTTTCGTGTAACTCTAGAAAATCACCTTTGTTTGTGCGTTGTGGATTGGTGAATCGGTAGGAGCAGTTCTGAAGATTTTTCTTTTCTTGCAAGTGGACGAGCTACTGACACTCTGAAAAAAAACTTTTTTTTCCTATTCTATCATTTTGTTGTTTGTTTCATTTGGAAGGGAGGGAGAAAAGGAGGGGGCAACAGGGAAAAGGAGGGCCTATTTGGGACCGCTCTACTTCACAAATCGCAGATCAGCTTCATGAATTTCGTAGCAGAGCAGCTCAGCTTTAAAGTTGCAGAGTTTTTAAAAGTGTTTGGCTAGCAGACCAACTTCAGCTTCAGAAAAAAGAGATTCGGATTGGAAAAGTCCCTTATGCCCTTGAACGATGTATGAGAGAATTTCATTTATAATTTTTCATCTAAACGCTTAATTAAAAAATAACAGTACATTATAAATAGATAATAAATAGATAATAAAGTACAAATATTCCAAAATAATTCCATTACATATCAAGTCTCAATGATCTACTACTCATACTACATCCAACTTTGATAAATAGCCGTTGCTAATGCATCACGAAAAACATCCATAGTAGGCGCATTGGGTACTGGAGATGATCCATCCGAGAGCACAACATACTTGTTATACCTTTCCGGTATTGTAGGCTCATAATTTTCATCACGCTCCACACGTTCAAAGTCTAAATCACCACTGTTATGCTCACGGATGAAATTATGGATCACCATGAGTCCTATCTGTATCATCTTTTGCTTCCATAATGGATACATCGGCATTTTATAGAGAATTGGCCACTTCATTTTTAAGACTCCAAATGACCTCTCAATAACATTACGAACTCGTGCATAATTACGATTGAACTTTTCCTTAGGAGACCTTGGTTCTACACCTCTATGCCAGCCGCACCCGCGACGCCCCTGCCAGCCGCGACGCCCCCGCCTGCGCCAGCCGCGCTCGCGACGCCCGCGCCGTCGCCCGCCGCGCCGCGGCCCGCGCCCCCCGCGCCCGCCGCGCCGCCCGTGGACATGCCGGCAGCTAGGGTTTTGAGGGATGGGAGCGGACAGAGGGAGGAAGAGGGGGGGGGGTCGCGGGTACATGAGAGATAGAAGAAAAACGTTTCATTCCAGGTGTGTAATCAGTGGCATTGGTGGGTAATTTTCCTCCAACTTCACGAGGGAGTTCAAAACGACTATTCGTGAAGTACCCTTTTGGCTGCTTCATGGATTTCGTGAAATTGGGACCAACTTCACATTTTTTGGTGAAGCTGAGCTGGTGAAGCTGAGGGTGTTTGGCTACAGTTTCACGAAGCGAAGTCGAATTTGGTGAAGTGAAGCAGTCCCAAACGGACCCTAAAGTGTCACCAACAGCTTCGTCCTTTTTCATCCCCTCTCTCCCGAGCTAGCATGATAATGCTAGTTAACAGTTGATATTGTTTCCCTTGAGCTAGCATGATAATGCTAGTTAACAGTTGATATTGTTTCCCTTGCTTCTTTTCCTCACGTTGCCAATCTACAGCAAAACATTCTTGTACTCACCTAGGAAGGTGGTCCATCTGAAACCTGCACACAGGTATCTCTTTCACCCAAGTTGATGCAGTCTGTTCTCTCCGTTTGCATCTTATTTCCCAAACACCATTACGTGGGGATATTCATGGCCACACACTTGGCTCCAGCCAGGCCAGTAGCTCAGAAATCTTGCAATGTTTTTTTTCCCTCTAAAAACAAGACTCACAATATCACATTTCCCTATTCTTTCGCTTGTTTAAAGAACTAAACATTCCACTTTTTTTCGTTTCAAAATAAATATTTCACTTTTCCTGAACAGCAGACCAAGTTCTGAATGGATCAATATCGACATGCCAGTGCCACTCATTTAAAATTTGCTTCTAGTGTAGAGAGAACATTTAATTTCTTCCCGAAACTTTCCAAGAAAGATCCCAAACTGGATCCAAAATTACAAAAAGAAAAAAAAATCTCGTTGGCATAGAAAACATCATACATTTTGGCGTGGGGAAAAAAAATACTCCCCGCACTGAAAATGTGAAAAATAAGAGGCTGAAAAGATTTTCAGAAATAACAATGCCAACAACGAGAAGTTGCAAGTTGGGCAAAAAAAAAAGAAAATCAGAAAGAAAGAGACGGGGAAAAGCGTGCGGCTAGATTGGGCTCCGCTACACATGGCGCGCCCCGATTAGAAGCCCAGGATTACACCTCATCGCCATCTTATCGCCCCATCCGCATGTAGCTAGCGACAGCATATACCCCCCTCCACCTCAACTCAGCTCGCTCCCGCTGCGCAGCCGCTCGCCGAGCCACCGCCCCGTCGCCGCCAGCCAATGGCCTCCTCCGCCATGGAGCTCTCCCTCCTCAACCCCGCTGCAATGCACCACCGCGCCGCCAGGCCCTCCGCCGGCCTGCCCCTGGCCCGTCGCTCCGTGGTCCGCTTCCGCGTGTCGGCCTCCGCCGCGGCCGCCGCGCCGCCCAAGTCCTCGGGCCCCAAGAAGCGGGGCAAGACGGAGATCCAGGAGACGCTGCTCACGCCGCGGTTCTACACCACCGACTTCGACGAGATGGAACGCCTCTTCAACGCCGAGATCAACAAGCAGCTCAACCAGGCGGAGTTCGACGCGCTGCTGCAGGAGTTCAAGACGGACTACAACCAGACCCACTTCGTGCGCAACCCGGAGTTCAAGGCCGCCGCGGACAAGATGGACGGACCGCTCCGCCAGATATTCGTCGAGTTCCTCGAGCGCTCCTGCACCGCGGAGTTCTCCGGGTTCCTCCTCTACAAGGAGCTCGGGCGCAGGCTCAAGGTCAGTGGCTTCTTTGCTTCTGCAGCCTGGGGTAGGCGTTTCCGCGAGCACCTGGTGGGCGTTCACTGACGTTCCATTTCTCTGCAGAAAACCAACCCCGTGGTGGCCGAGATCTTCTCGCTCATGTCCAGGGACGAGGCGCGCCATGCTGGGTACGTATCTTATCTGCTTTCATTATACAATGCTCCGCAATCAGGAGCCAAGTAATGAATTCTTGTATGATTAGGAATACAGTTGTCTGCCTTTCTCATCAAAAAGTTATGCTTTTGAGCGAGATAGTCGATGCCTCTACCTCAATTTGATAAGGAATGTACAGATTCGAAGTTTGCAGACATAATTGGCATGACCCTGGCTACATGCAAAAACAAAATACTCATTTCCAAGGAAGTAGTCAGCAACATGCCCCTGTTTTGTTAGTAGCAGTTAGGCCAATGCATTGGCCATTCGGGGTTGCTTCCAGCAACTGTTCATAAACGTTCTATTAGAATTCAGCCATGCATGTAGTTGTTGTGGTGTCCAATTTGAGGTTTTAGGCATAACAATGAGCGCACAAAGAAATTCAGCTGAAACTTTCTTGTGATTTGCTCTGTCCAGGTTCTTGAACAAGGGTCTGTCCGACTTCAACTTGGCGCTGGACCTCGGGTTCCTGACCAAGGCTAGGAAGTACACCTTCTTCAAGCCCAAGTTCATCTTCTACGCCACCTACCTGTCTGAGAAGATTGGGTACTGGAGGTACATCACCATCTTCAGGCACCTCAAGGCGAACCCGGAGTACCAGGTTTACCCCATCTTCAAGTACTTCGAGAACTGGTGCCAGGATGAGAACAGGCACGGTGACTTCTTCTCTGCCCTGCTAAAGGCTCAGCCGCAGTTCCTTAACGACTGGAAGGCCAAGCTCTGGTCACGGTTCTTCTGCCTCTCGGTAATTTCAAGCTATTCCTTCGTTAAAGATGGGTTAACTCTGAAGGTTATTGTGCCTCCCTTCTGATGATAGTGTTATACGACCTTCTGCAGGTGTATGTGACCATGTACCTAAATGACTGCCAACGCACTACATTCTATGAGGGAATTGGTCTGGACACCAAGGAATTCGACATGCATGTGATCATTGAGGTAAAAATGAGCTGTATTTTCTTAACAGTGTCATCATTTCTGTATCTTAGTTGCCTCTTTACTGTGTTTCACACCATTCTGAATAACTGCTCAATGTGGACATAAGGTCCTTGTAAAATATTAAAGAAATCACACGAACCTCTTTCAGCGTTAGTGAGAATTTATGAATTACTTCAAGAAATTTTAATGTATCAAGGCCACTACTGACAATGTAAAATGTGCATATATCTGCAGACCAACCGCACAACAGCGAGGATCTTCCCTGCTGTTTTGGACGTCGAGAACCCTGAATTCAAGAGGAAGCTTGACAGGATGGTTGAGATCAACCAGAAGATCATTGCCATCGGAGAATCTGACGACATCCCCTTAGTGAAGAACCTGAAGAGGATTCCTCTTGTTGCCGCGCTGGTGTCTGAGATCATCGCCGCGTACCTCATGCCCCCCATCGAGTCAGGATCAGTTGATTTTGCTGAATTCGAGCCTCAGCTTGTTTACTGATTCTGTAGAAAGTTTTATCCACGAATTATTTTCCCCGAAAGACAAGTTGGTGCTTTCTCCCTGAGGGGCTTTGAATGGCGAAACGCTGGATGGTTAAGACTTAAGAGGACCTGCATCATCTTGTGTTCGTCTGTAAAATATTGACAACGTAAGGCTTGGCAAGCTTTTGTTGTGTGGCATCTCCATGTAAGTGACAGTGAACTGCATCAGAAGTGAGCGTTCCGGTTTTCCAGCAGAAGGGAGCGTCTGAAGTCTGAAGTTGTACTGATACTGAAGCCAATAGGCAAGAGCATACAGATCATTAGCTAAGTCCACTGTATCACATATGATCTTTGGTGAAATTACTGGCAATTTCTATTGTGCGTGCATGTGGATTTGGAACTAAGAATGATGAATGTCCCAAGCATTATTGGTTGATCGTGTAACAGTGTAACACTAGAAAGCTATATAACACATTTGGCTATGAGGCTATACCGTGTGAATTTTTACATATTTCTTTTTAGGAACCTTCTACAATGTAGAGTACGTGGCAATTGTCTAGATGCATTTATAAGAACCTCGTGTAACACTGTCATTATTAGAGCGGATATGATCATGTCAAAGGGGAGATCCCACCATCCACCTCCCCCTTTCATTTATTCTCCAAGATTTGCGCGGAATTCCGCATTTGCATTTGAAAAGTTCTACACTTAGAAAGTTCAAAGAAACACTTGCATGTATTGGCAAAAACGTGCCTTTTTTACCTTGAAAATATTGTACAAATTATGTACAACATTTACCTAAAAAATAAACCTCAAGAGTCAAGAATTGGTATACTACACTACGATATAATGGCGGAAGAAGTACTCAAAGTTTCCCGTCCCTGACTCCCAGGTCAATTATTCATTATTTTGAAGCTAATACCTCAGTGCTTGCAATTTTTTTTGGTTATAAGAAATTCAGAGCAAATGAAAATTCGTTCACTCTTTTTGTTGGCTTCTGAACACAATCAGCTTACACTTGGAAATTAAAGATAGGAGGAGAGCAGATTCAACACAAAAAAATCCAGTAAATAAAAATATATAGAAACTAAATATCAGTCGAACCCTAAACCCTAATAACCAACAGGAAAAAGGGTATAGAAGGAAAAAAAAAACAATTCCCAACCCGAACGGAATGGGATGGAGGCGTGGCCGCGTGGAGCACACGAGGTCAAGAGCGGAGAGCCTGTTATTTGTACAGGGGCCTATACGCAAAAATTCCTTTCCCTTCCCTTCGCGTCCCCTCTGCTCCCCCATCTAGCCCATCTGCTCTCCGCTCGCCGCTCTCAGCAAGGCGCAAAGCCGCAAACCCCTCGTCCCCTCAGAAACCCTAGCCCTCGCGCCCCCGCTTCGTGGACTCTCCCGCCGCGCTCGCCGCCCCGTCGACGCCGCCATGGGATCCGGTAAGAGCTCATCCTCCGATTAGCGCACCTAGGTTTTCCTGCTCTCGATTAGGAAGGAGTTTCTCTGATCGTGGGTGCGCGTGGTGGTGATTGATTAGATGCGGACATGGAAGACTACGGGTTCGAGTACTCGGACGAGGAGCCGGAGGAGCAGGACGTCGACATCGAGAACCAGTACTACAACTCCAAAGGTTCGATCTTCCTCTCCTCCTCTTGCGAATCGGGTGGTTCTAAGAAACGAGCGCGGCCGGATTATCTGCTAGTCCTGTTGTTATTGCGCATACGCATTTTCCGATGGTACTCTTAGTGTTCTCATTTGAGTTCTGACGGATGGATACCGCTTTGTTGTGCTTGCCAATTTAGCTGCGCCTCTTTTCCTTGGTGAGTGAGGATTAAGGTGAGGAGGTTGGAGACATATTTACAATTTCATTGGTCGTGGGGAATAGACAAATTAAATTGATTGAGAATGACATCAGTGTGTTGTTCAGTTTTCGCATTTGTTCCTGTTTTCTCTGTATGGTGGATGGAAGTTTCACAACTGTGACAAGGAAGCGTTGCCTATGTGCCAGCTAGCTGAGCAACTCTTGCTCGCTGTTAGACCTGCTGTCTCCTCTGTAATTGACAATTAAAGTTCGGTTCACGCAGAATTTTTCTTTATAACTACAGAAAGGTAATGCACAGGAATAGCAATTACCAAATAGACAAATACGTAACATCTGCACTACTTGTTACCAAAAATCAGCGTCTCCCATTAGTTGGGCAGCTGGCCTAGCACCTAGTCGGCAATAGGTGGGCATAGGTGGCCGCCTAGCGGGGCTGGAGGGATTTTGGCTAGGCAGCTAGGAGGAGTGGTGCCGCCTAGTGCCCGAGAAGGCTTGGCGGCTGCGTGAGCGAACGCTGCTAAAAGTCAAACAACTTTTTAGACATGTATGATGACGTGGCTTCATGCAAATTTTTCATAGTTAAAACACCAATATAATTTTTCAGTGCTTTAGAGGTGAGTCTCGGACTCTCGGTCAGCATTTTTCGCATGCTTCATGCCTTTATCTCTTTTTTTAAACACCTATCCTACTATGTGTGAGAGGAAGTTCACTGTTTTTAATTGATCAGTTAATTCATCTAGTACATAGAATATTCTAGAATAGAAATTGTGAGAGATTTATAATTTAGTTTCTCTTTAATGTTGGAAGTCGTTCTTCTCTCTTCAATTTAGGCAAGGACTCGGACTTGCCCCTTTTCTGATTCAACAAGGATTAATGTGCGACTGTAGCCTTCAATGCAAACGACGTGCCACTAATCTCACCAGTTATTTCTATATAAAAGATTTCCTTGTCAGCATATACCTCTGTCATTCCTTAGATATATATTTTTTCCACATACAACATCGCTGCAAACATCATATTTTCTAAGTTTGTTAATCATAATTATACACTATACGAAGATTGAAGAAGTCACAGCCCTATGTTTTCTACAGTTTCTTGTAACCAATAAATCCAACTGAATTTCCTCAAAATTTATAACAGAAACATTCTTAAGATTTCTGTCAATCAATTCCTTTTATTGATACAGTTATTTGATTGGTTTATCTGTGTGTTTTTCTATGAGTCCAATAAGTCTCTTACATCTATAGTATCACTCAAAAGTTAGGTACTTGTGTGTCCTGCCTGTTTTTAGTTTATGAAACAGTAGCTAATGATGGAATCAGACCGAGGCGTACATAGATTGGGTACTTAAAGGACAACAAAATTGTAAATGCTATTACTACCTTTCTGCAGGTATGGTTGAGACAGACCCAGAGGGTGCACTTGCTGGTTTTGATCAAGTAGTCAAAATGGAGCCAGAAAAGGCTGAATGGTAATTTTTTTTTAATTCAACCTTTTCAACATTCACTATTCTGATTCATTTGCTTTTGCTGTTTCTGTTGCAATATGAATGCCAGTATGAATGCTAAAGCATATTGACCATCTTGGTGAATACTGAGTAAGCCCACCTAATATAGGATCTAACCTAACTGTTCTCATTAAGATTTAGGAATCTCAAATGTTCACATATGGATATGTTTTGGATACTTACATATGCAAATCGCTCCTCACTAAAATTCTCTTTACTTCAGGCCTGTGCCTGAAATTTAGGATCTAAGGGGAGCCATAGAATATTTATGTCCTCGTATGATCTTTACCAGGATGTCTCCAATATATCTTATGGGCCAAATCAATATTTAGCAATACAGAGTGCTACCTGTTCCTGCCTCATGATTTTAGTGGCTGTTGCGATTTTTCATGATGAAGAATGTAAATCTCAAAGACATGTATGGTAACCTGAATGGTGCGAGCTGATATTCGGCAGTGCACATTTTACTACGAGAATAAAAATTTTACTAAGCTGGATGGACTGATGAACCAGATACATGGTCAGGACTTATAGAACAGGGTTTAAACCTTCCTTTAACTCATGTTTATATTCATTGTGGTGGATTTGGGTCAGTTGCGGGTCATTTTTTTATATCAGTTTAAGCTGCCTCAATCTCAAGCTGTTTAACATTGGTTGCATGAAAAACATCTCCATAGCAAGAAAGAAAAGAAAAGGAGAAAAAGAAAGGCTGAAACGTAGAAACTGATTTGAAATCGCTTAGGTGCCAGTAGAACCCTGGTAATGAAGGGTTTTTAGATTTGTCTGGTTGGCAAAATATCTTCGTAGTTGCTTATTGATCAACTGCCTGAACGTTTCCCTGTTTCAACATGTTCCACGCCGATAATGGGTAAATCTTGGTCAAAACATGATTCATGAACACTACTATGTGTTGCACCTTGTTCTAAATTTCTAGTGAAGTTAAAAAAGTCGATTCTTTAACCTCAGTGGCTACTTTATACCTGTATAACTAAAGAATCACACTTTCTTCAGCCATAGTTTTTTTATGAAACTAATTGTATTTATTGTTATTCTACTGTCATTCTTTTGAAAACTGTACAGCGGGGGAAGCCCCCGCTGTGGTAGGGTGTATATATATAAAGAAAAGTAACTGTACAAAAGTCCGCCAACCACAAAGGGCTGAGGAGCCAGCAAAGGAGAGAGATCCTTAGAGAAAACTCTGAGAAAGTAGAAATCAGCTAAGGTGGACACTATCAGCCCAGCTAAGAAAGGCCTGCCGTTTGTCTTCCTTGATTCTGTGAGCTTGAAGTCTTGCCTCGTCTATAAAATTTGAAAACCAGCCTCCAACTGTTGTTCTTTTCCCTTCAAAGATTAGATTGTTCCTTTGCTTCCAGATGTGCCAGGTGGCTATTATGAATACTTCCATGAAGAACCAGTGTTGAAAGTCCTGTCTAGCTCTCTTCATCATTTGGAAGAAATGTAGGTTGTCCCTCCGAATTATGTTTATTGCCTGCCAGCAGGATTTACTGAAGGTGCAAGAGAAGAAGAGATGGAAGGCTGTCTCTTCTATATTGCCATTGCATAAAACACAATTGTAATTATTTCCTTCAATATGGAAGTTCCTTCTTTTGAGCAAGTTTCTGGTATTCAATCTATCCATGAGCAGCAACCATGAGAAGGTTTTAAGTTTGTTGCTGCATCTTGATTGCCAAATCCATAAGAATGGTGATGGAGGTCTGATGCTTTTGAAAGGGAGGTTGTAGAACTGTTTTGGAGAGTACCTGTTGGAGCCCCAGATATATTGCCAACAATCTGCTTCATTGTTTTGGATTTGTATTCCTTGAATAATAGCTTGCAGGTCTTGTAATTCTTGAAAGGCCTCAGCTGAAAGGGATATGGAACTTTTCAAGTATGTCACCACTTTGGAGAAACTTAGCCACTGAAATGTTCCTGTTTCTAGCAAAGCTATAGAGTCTTGGAAGGGAATCTTTCAACAGCCTATTGTTCCAAGTATCCTACCAGAAAAGAACATTCTACTGTCATTCTTATCCTTGCCTTCTTATGCTTTACTCTGTAACTTTGTCTTTGTAGGGGATTTAAAGCTCTTAAACAAACTGTCAAGCTTTACTATAAGCTGGGGAAATACAAAGAGATGATGGATGCCTACAGGGAGATGTTAACATACATAAAATCTGCTGTGACCCGAAACTACAGTGAGAAATGTATAAACAACATAATGGATTTTGTTTCTGGATCAGCTAGTCAGAACTTTTCTCTTTTACAAGAGTTCTACCAGACAACACTGAAAGCTCTTGAAGAAGCAAAAAATGAGGTTGGATTTGTTGCATTAAGTGGACTAACATTTTATGTGCTGAATGGTTCTTTATAGCTTTTATTGTTTGTGGTGCAGAGATTATGGTTCAAGACAAACCTGAAGCTTTGCAAAATTTGGTTTGATATGGGGGAGTATGGCCGCATGAGCAAGGTACTTGGATCAGTTCATTAGTCATACACTTTCATTGTAATAATTGCAATCCTTATTATTAAATTATTTCCCATGCTATCTTACTGGCAGATACTGAAGGAGCTGCATAAATCTTGTCAAAGGGAAGATGGTTCTGATGACCAAAAGAAAGGCACACAGCTTTTGGAAGTCTATGCTATTGAAATCCAAATGTACACTGAAACAAAGAATAATAAAAAACTTAAGGTAAATGTTTGCACATTTGCAAGTGTTCCTTTGGGTTATGGCTTACTATTGTCTAATATTTTATCATAGATTATTGTTGTGTGATTCTATTATGTGTTTCTGAAAATTGTTATTCTATTATTCTCCATTTTGCTGTGGCTTATAATTTCTTTATCTTGTGTTTTTCTCTTGTAAAGCAAATAATTTGAGTTGTTCGATGCTATGCACTTGCATACTGACTTATATTTTATTGCCACAAGGATTCTTCACTCTGAGCTTAACGGATATATCCTAGTGCATTAGTGCTGTAATAACTTGTAAGAATAGCTGCTACCATGCTGATTTAATGCTTATGCTATTTGAAATTGGATGGAACACTAGTTTTTATCTCAAATTCTCGGAGGCTTAGCTGAAATTGGATGGAATACCTAACTTTTATCTCAATCTATGGGAGAATGTTTAGCTATTGTAATAGTAATATGTTATGCACACCAGCGCATTCATGAGATAAAACGGTTTCTCTTCTTTTCTGCTTTTGTAGCCTTAAACCCTCAAGACTGATACTTCATTTTTGCACCCTTTTGCCATTTCTTGTCCAATGCCATTTATTTTCTTAGTACGTGTATCAGGTGCAAGGATCCTGTTTTAGATTGCTGTTTCCTTGAAATGGATTATCTGAATTCTAAATTGAATCTTTGCTGCAGGAATTGTATCAGAGGGCTCTTTCCATCAAATCAGCAATACCTCATCCAAGAATCATGGGTATAATTCGTGAATGTGGTGGTAAGATGCACATGGCTGAGAGGCAGTGGGCAGAAGCTGCTACTGATTTCTTTGAAGCTTTCAAGAACTACGATGAAGCAGGCAATCCGCGGAGAATTCAATGCCTCAAGTACTTATTCAAGCCTATACACTTCTCTCCTTCTAGGCTACTACCTTAAGTTCATTGGTAGATAAGTTTGAGACATACTTGATGCATATGGTTTTTTTTTTTGCTGTGAATTAGATATCTCGTCCTTGCCAATATGTTGATGGAATCTGAAGTGAATCCGTTTGATGGACAAGAGGCCAAACCGTAAGACATCCGATGATCCCTGCATAAATCTTGTCCTTGATTTTCCTACCACCCTGAAAACTCAAAATGTTTGCAGGTACAAAAATGATCCTGAAATCCTTGCAATGACAAACTTGATTGCAGCGTACCAGAAGAATGACATCATGGAATTTGAAAAGATCCTAAAGGTGTGCCTTTATGCCTAGATGCTCGGTTTTTTTATTCTCTAGAAATTTTCAGCTCTTGATTTTCAGTATACATGTTAATGGATTTTGGCAGAGTAATAGAAGGACAATAATGGATGATCCTTTCATCCGGAACTATATTGAGGACCTATTGAAGAACATCAGAACTCAAGTCCTGCTCAAGCTTATTAAGCCATATACACGGATCAGGATACCATTCATTTCACAGGTAAATTTTTACTCTGTTGCATGCCCATGATATTCTTTGTGAAAAGAAAGGGAACGTGAGTTACACATTTTACTGGTTTTTTTTTACTTTGCCCTATCATATAAATTTGAAAGAAAAAAAATTCTTTGCTCCAGCAAAAGCTGTGGGCTTGATTAGTATTTGCTATTTAGGATATCAAAATATGCTCAAGATCAAGCTTCGATGTCTTTTTACGGTGTTGGAACAGCAGCAATTATTAGATTACCATCTTCATTTAAGAACTAAATTTACAGTGTTTTGATTTTTGATGACACCAATAATCTTATCACGGTCTGCATTTAGGAACTCAATGTCCCCGAAAAGGATGTCGAGCAGCTGTTGGTATCTCTGATTCTGGACAACCGGATCCAGGGCCACATAGATCAGGTGAACAAGCTGCTAGAACGTGGAGACAGGTGTGTAATCCCAACTTGACTCCCCCCTGTTGCTGTATTACTATGCTTTGTGCGGTCAGGTTGAGATGGTGAGTTTTTGGCTGCTTTGCAGGTCCAAGGGGATGCGGAAGTACAATGCCATCGACAAGTGGAATAGCCAGCTTAAGTCTATCTACCAAACGGTTTCCAACAGAGTTGGGTGAGATGGCTTCTTGCGGTCGGGTGCTTTGCACTTATGAGATATGTTGATAGCCTGTTTTGGAGATCTGAGGGCAAATGCATATTGTTTTGTGACGCTTGAGATAGAATGTTGGATCTGGGTGACGCGAAATGCCGATGTAATTGAGAGCTTGAACTGAACCCAGTGGTCCAAGCCAATTGCCAGAGGGGAAAAACGTTTCCATCTGGTTGCCTTAGCAACTTTTGTTGTGCTTACTGCCTTCGAATCCTTTACATGCCGGAACCTGCTGGGAGGCAGCTGCACTTGAACAATACTGTTTCAACGTCTGATCTCAGGTCGAGAGTTGAGACTTGAGCAATTTTCGCCAGGGATGAGAGTAGACGTCACTGACATAACGAGCCCAACATCGGAACAACGTCCTTTACTAACACCATTTCTGGTACATTACCCTAATCACTCTCCCATGTCATCATTTGCCAAAAAAAAGATTGCTAACATATTATAATTTTGTTCCTAACATATGAACATAAATACATTTCCTAAACAATTGAAAAAATCCTAGACAATTGAAAAATTCCTAAACAGTGCGCTCATTCATCCATCTCAAAAATCTAAAGCCACTATTTATTCATCCATACATCCATCCATCCATCCATGCATTCATCCACTAAAAAAGTTCATGAAATTATCTATCCATTCATTCATTAATTCATCCACTAAACATTTTCTAAAAAGAGAAGGATTTTACCTCTTGGCGGCGGAGGACGAGGATGTGGAGGAAGAAGAGGTTGAGGTGGCAGTTGCCGGCGTCGAGATGGTGATGAGGGCGGCCACAGGAAGGCGGCGGCGCAGAGGGAGGATGGCGGTCGGCGGGGCCAAGAGGATGAGGTCGGCGGCGCGCAGATGAGGATGGCAGTGCCGAGAGTATGGGTGGACGGTGGCGCGGCGACGAGGAGGCGGCGAGGGGAGTTGGCGATGGTGGCAGATGTGCATATCCGGAGGCGACGGCGACGGCGGCTCGGTGATGAGGAGGCGGCGTGCGTGGGTCTCCCAGAGAGGATTATCGGGCTAGGATTTGTGAGAGCAAGAGAAAACGGCTAAGTGTCGTGGTATATATTCAAACGCCAAGCCGAAGGTGACTGGCTACAAGTGAAGCCCGTCACCTTTGGCATCCGGGACAAAGCCCGTCACCGATGATGGATCTATAGGTGACAGGCTATTTTGTTGCCTGTCACCATTAATAGGGTTGACGGAAAACGTTAAGCCACATCACATATGATCCATCAAAGGTGACGTGCATTGTTCCTGTGCGTGGCCCGATGAGAACAAAGGTGACGTGCGTCATCTCCGCGCGTCACCTTTGATACAGAGGTGACGCGCAGTAACCTCGCGTCATCTTTGTCCGCGTCACTGTAGGGCGTTTCTTACATAGTGTTTCCTGACCATAGAGAAGAGGGATTTTAGTGTTCTTGCCCATGTTTCAAACTCAAATGGTTATTTTGCCCTTATTTTTTCAACTATATGATTTTACCCCTATTTTTTGAAAATGAAGCCACCGTTTACTTCTGGTTTTAACTCTGTTATTTGGATGCCCACTAAAAAAATAGAAACAAATGGAAGAAACATTTAGAGCAATGGAAAAAAACCGTATTACCCTTAATCCTATCCAAAAGCTCTCTCCTTTATCATCTCCTCTCTCACGTCCTGGACCCTCCCCATCCAACCCTAGCGCAGGCGGCGGCGGACCAGGTGGAAGCATGCAGGCGGGCGAGCGCGGCCACCCGGCGCAGGAGGGAGCGTGCAAGCGGAAGCGCATGGCCTCTCCGGCGCGGGCACGCAGCTGCTGGCCGCTACCCGAGCGCAGCGCAGCCTTGCAGAGGAGCAGCACTGGCTGCTGTTGGGCCACATGTCCTGCTGTAGCTGGCTGAGCGCCTGGCGCCGTGTGCTCTGCTCCGCCCGAGCACGCATAGCTCCTCGCTTCTGCAGGCACAGGAACAGAAGAGAGAAGAAGGGAAGACCAAGAAACAAACCAAAATTTTGAAAAATTTATCAAATTTCGGTTATGTTTGAAAACTATAAAAATTTGGTTTGAATTTGCTTGAGAAAATTCTTTTTAGACATGTCAAAATGTTGTCCAGTTCTTCTATTCAAAACAAGCGTAAAATCACAAAGTTCACAAAATAGTAGGGACAAATCCGCAAGGGTAAATTGGTCTTTCTATACCAATTTTAATACCTTTAACTGGCTTTCACGGAACAGGGGCAAACACTTCCTTCATTTTTCAAAAAGCGGAGTAAATTCGCACAGTCCAAAAAGTAGGGGCAAAATCACCATTTCACTTTGAAACAGGGGAAAAACACAAAATTTCGGATTTATCGATCAGAATTCAAATAATTTTTAAAAATTACATGAAAAATACTGGAAAACATGGTAAAACATTATAGGGGCTATTGTCCCACAATTGTATTGCTACTCCTGTTTTCAAGTGTAAATACCGAAAAACATGGTAAAAAATTATAGGGGCAATTGTATTGCTACTCCTGTTTCCAAAAAACCATCTACGCATGGTTTAAGAGCACAGAAAAAACAATGGACTTGGTTCATGCAATAATTAAAGAAGATAATAGGGGATCCTCCACTCCTTGATGTTTGTTATGATGCTTGCAAGGGTTTAGAGAATGCAGTGAACAATGTTTTCCCAAATGCAGAGAAAAAGAATGCTTTTATCATCTTATGAATTTCTTTTGAAAAGGTTTAGAGGATTCAGCTAGATATCTCCTGCAGCAAGGGCTTACAGAGAAGATATAATCTATGACCATATGGCAACAATTCTTACTAAATCATCAGAAGCAGTGAAATGATTACAAAACCATCATAAGCTATTATGGTATAGATGTGTCATTAATCCAGAAATTTAATGTGACTACATCACTAGTAATATTGCAGAGTCGTTCAATAACTGGATAAGAGAGCGTAAAGACTTACCTGTTGTCAACCTTGCTGATAAGATTAGATAAATGATTATGCAATTATGGATACCTGAAGGCAGGGTACTTCCAGCTATTATACTTCACCTGAAGGCAAATACTAGGTTTAGAACTTTAAAATTGTGCCATCTGCTAATTAGAGTGCAGAGATCTGGGACCATACCAAGAAAGTTGAGAGGCATATTGTGAATTTTAAATCAAAGGACTTGTACTTATCTTGAATGGCAGCACACTGGTAAGGCATGCCGACATGTATTGGCCTTTGTAACCAGCCATGGCACACGGGGAGTTGACCTTGAACAATTTGTGCATAAGTACTATTTGGTGAATAGGTTCAAGGCTGCTCATTGTAGAGAGATTGAGCCAATGACGGAAAAACCGCAATAGCCCCTAGTGGAACTACCCTTTGTTGTTGGTGCACCTCTTGCTAAAGGAGACGTAGGAAGACGAAGAAAACTTAGGTTGAAAGGATTTATGGAAGGTGGCCATACGAAGAAATACTAAGGGATATTCCAGGAAGGATCACCAGAAGGTAAGAAATATTAACACATTTACTATGTAATAAGTTTTTGCATATATGTAATTGTCATGCCATATTTTTATGCAACCAACTTGCGTTCTTATTTAGAGAGGGCAGCTGTTCACAACCCATCGCCACTGGTCCTGAGAGGATGACTACTGCAGCTGCATCAAAAAAGATGACTCTAATAAAAAGGCTTCACATTGGATGAATGATATTTTTTATGATGTGTGATGGCTTTCTTTGTGATAAGATTTAAACTCATGCTTTATTTCATATAAGATGGAACTAGATGAACTTGTTCAAACTAAACTTGTGGATTTCTGAGATGAACTCAAGATTAATATGCTTATTATTGTACCCAGATTAATTTTTTGTGCTTATTTTTATGCCCAGAATATTTTTTGCTCATTTTTGTCCTTATGGCGGCGGCGGCCAACCAGCCAGCCCAGGTGGGGGCGGCGGCCAGCCTGCGTGCCAGCTGAGCGGAAGTCAGCGATGACGTCGGGTACGTGGTGCAAAAGTAGAAGGGCAATATGTTCCATTGATATTCATATGACTAGTACATATAGAAATATAAGAAAGGAGACGAAATACTCCTAATGGTATGGAAACCAAGTGGACAATATTTGGAGGCCGATCTTTATAAAATTAATATTAGGAATGGCATAATGTTTGGAGTTCTAAATATACAATTTTCTTCTTGGTTCATCCACTCTGACTAAAAAGCCTGTCGAAATTGCAGGTAACTACTGGCTGCCAAGTCCTCAACCAGTCCCTCTGTAACCTCTAACGACCCCAGATACAAATCTGATTCCACGCGGCATGAGAATCAAAACAAGGGTTTCTCCTGCTACAAAAGGAATAGAAAGTAAAGTAAAGTGAAGGGGAACGGCGGGGTTCCATATATTTACCTTGCCTGTTGAGAAAATAATTAAGCAGTAGGCAACAGATACCTATAATACAATTTTGACAGATTATTGTGAGCAATTAATGACACTGCTATTCTTGTGGGGTGCGGCATCCCAAAATTGAAATCTCAAAATGCATAGCTAACAAATCTATATATATTATATAGAAGCAACCCACTAAGAAGCATGTATTGCTATTTCTCTCTTCTCTCAATCAGCCACATCACCTTGATTATCCTAACCGTCCGATTACCTTCGTGCACATCTTCTATCCATTAGATGTGGTTTCTTCCTTCTCCATTCATTAATTAACCAAAGAGTAACTGAAAATTCTATTATTTTCATCCAAGAGATCGCTCACATGGCTTTCAACGTAATCTCTACAAGTGCATCATTTATACGAGCAACTAATCAACCACATTGGTTTTTTTATTTCTTTTATTCCATAAGATGAATGTTGATGCATGTGTGTCAGCTACTATTATGATTACATCTCTTAAGCCAAAACTACCACTATGTGTCTTAAGCAATATTTATCTTTTTTTATATGAATATCTTTATCTATTTTATGTGAATACCAGTTCTATTTTGTATTAATTTTCTCCATGTGTTCATTAGCCCCATGACATGTTTTCTTTATTCGAAAATCTACCATTTCATGTTTTCAATAAATTTGATCTAAGTGCTTTTTTTAATACTACATGCTCTCCAAGTGAGTTGGCCCACTCCGGGTCAACAAGCGCCGACTCACTCGGCGCCGAGTCATTCGGCGCCGAGTCCGAGTCACACTGACTCGGCGGCCGCGGTGCTTCTTCACTTCGACGAGCAGCGAGCCCGCGTCCTCCTCGGCGACGGTGCCAGCGATGAGAAGATCAACGGCCGGTACCACGACACCGGCACGACACACCATATGACCGGGCGGCGGGAGTTCTTCTCTAACTTGAACGCCGACATGCAGGGCACCGTCAAGTTCGGCGATGCCTCCGGTGTGGAGATCAAGGGAGTCGGCTCCGTCATCTTAGCCGCCAAGATGGGCGAGCACCGCATGCTCACTAGAGTCTACTTCATCCCCGCGCTGAGGAATTCCATCATCAGCCTTGGGCAGCTCGACGAGTCAGGCTCGCGAGTTGAGATTGCCTCCGGGGTGCTGCACATCTGGGATCGTCAGCAGCAACTCCTCGCCAGAGTCAACCGGGGGAAGAACCGCCTCTACGTCCTCAAAGTTGAGGTGGCCCAGCCACTTTGCCTCGCAGCTCGGCACGACGATGAAGCGTGGCGATGGCACGAGAGGTTTGGGCACCTCCACTTCGAGGCCCTGAAGTGACTCGGCACCAGGGAGATGGTGCGCGGGATGCCCCTAGTCGACGACGTGGAAGAGAAAGGACTTCAGAAAGGGATGAGAAGGGAGTCCAACGACAACCTGCTACTACTGCTATGAAAACACTTGAATGTGGTGGACTACGAGGGACAGACAGGGCTGTCACCGCCTGCCACCTACCACACTATTACATGGGGTGGAACACAACCCGAGGTAACTAACCAAGTATA
Source organism: Panicum hallii (assembly GCF_002211085.1). Lineage (NCBI taxonomy): Eukaryota > Viridiplantae > Streptophyta > Magnoliopsida > Poales > Poaceae > Panicum > Panicum hallii. The sequence goes on from NC_038046.1 coordinate 50,756,319, forward strand.
AGCACCACGCCTAAACTATCGAGTTACTGACTTCCGCCTCACGTTAAGGCTAGAAGAAATCCCAAATGGATAGAACTTGCTAACCACGCAGATAAGAGATCCCGCATATCAACAAAAGTAAATAAACAACTTACTGAAAATAAGAGAAGAACTAGCGAGACACTCAAGATAAAAGAGAAACTTTGAATAAGTTTTATTCCTCCAAGGTGGCTACAGAGTCGGAGTAGGACCGAGGGGAACCGGGCTGCACTCCTAGTTTGGCTCTCACCCAAGCTCTCACCTCACTCTCTCCCTATTCTACACTAAGGTAGAGTGACTAAACCAAGAACTCAACTTCTCTCCAAGGATGGTGTATTGTGAATGGAGGTTTGGGCAGCTATTTATGGCTTCTCAAGGTCGGTACTCGCTGCTTAGTTTATCTTGTAAGCAGGTATGACGGTTAACGTAGCTTGTACGCGAATATGGACACATGGCGTTGCAGGGCTAGGCCGGCCAACCTCCCCTATACAGGCTGGCCAAGGGATGCTGCCACATGTCATCGCCTTTCTTGTGGACGCCTCTGATCACTCACTCCAGGAGGTCGGTAATAGTTGCACCGCTTTGAGGCGTGGAAGTTAGAGGCTTGCCGGCCTGGATGAGGCCGGTAGGCCTATCTCTGGCTCCTCTCAGCCCTCTGATTCACCAACGTGTTGATCAACGTGTGCAAATGCCTCAGGAAGGTGGTTTTGAGCCTGAAGACCTTGTAGTCACTGTAGGTGGGCCATCAATCCATGGCTCAAGCCTTTCGACCGTAGGATATTTTACTTGATGATGTGCTAGTCAGGATTGATTGCAATTGTGTTTGAGGCCCTGCAGGTGAAGTTTGGCGTGTGTTCCCCTCGATGCCAGGCCGGCCGGCCTAAGGGAGGCTGGTCAGCCTAGGTTTTCTCCCAATTTGGTCGAAATTTATGTAGTGAGCTCCTGAAATCAAATAATCACCAAAACTACTGGAACTCATCAGGATATATCATTTAAACGTGATTTTGGCCATAAAAGTATGAAATTCAGGAAAATGTTGGCGGTAAAAATCATGGAAATCGACCGCCAACAGGAACCAGATGGTGGTGGCCACGTCACACGCTCTTCTCATGCAGAGAGGCATGCTGGCCATCTACCGGGGCGAGGCGGTGATGACGGCCATCCACATCCTCAACCGGTTGCCGACAAAGGCGCTCGACGGCAAGACGCCATACGAGGCATGGTACGGTCGCAAGCCGGCGGCTGGCTACTTCGTGTCTTTGCCCGCCGGGTCTTCGCCAAGGAGCTGAACCACGTCAGCAAACTTGACAACTAGAGCAAGCTGGGGGTCTTCATAGGCTACATGAAGGGCAGCGAGGCCTACCGCATCCTCAACCCAACGACTCGGCGCGTGCGCACGGTGCGCAACATCGTGGTCGATGAAGGGCGCGGCTGGACATGGGACTCAGAGCAGGCGGTGACTCGGCATCGTTCAACGACTTCAACATCGAGTACATCCACTTTCAGGAGCCGGGGGAGTTGGCGGCCACTCGGCGTCGACGACTCACTCTACCCCGACCTCGATCCCGAGTCAGCCGGCGCCGAGTCACCCTGCAGCGACTCCGACTCGGAGTCACTCCTCCCCAGTCACTCGAGTCCGACTCCAGCTCACACTGAGCCGAGCCACCCGGCGTCGAGTCCGAGCCACTCGGCGGCGTCGGCCAACTCGACGCCCACTCCAGCGTCGAACACATCCACTCGGCTGCACCAACTCCCGCTTCCCCAAGCTCTACTTTGCCTACGCCGACCTCCAACGAGCAGCGCATGGTGGTGTTCATCACACCGCCGCCCAACGATGAGGACCGCATCGATGCCTTCCACTATCGGTGTTTTATCGGCAAGCCCACCGAGGGATACTCTCTAGGTGATAGATTGTAGGTAGGGTGTCGCCGAGATCAGAAACTCGAAGGTGCAAGGAACATAAGGTTTAGATAGGTTCGGACCGCAATAAGCGTAATATCCTACGTCCTGTGTGGTGGTTTGTATTGCCTTGGATTGGTTATGCTTTGGAGAGGTTCCCTTCCTGCCCTTATATACTCTGGGGGGACAGGGTTATATTGAATTCTAGCCTGGATACTAGCTTATGAGTCTTACCTAAGTATTACTTGGGTAGTTTTCTTCTACCTAGTCCAACTCGTATCCGAGTATATTACAACAGATATAAGGCATGGAACATGCCCTATCCCTTATTCTGGAATATTCTACACCATCTGAGCAGTCCCGTGGTCCCAGATCTGACATCCATAGCGGCGAGCCCCTACGCTACCGCACCATGGAGGACATCTATGGCGAGACGGCGGAGCTGAACGTGGCGCATGAAGACGGCGAGCCTCGCCAGGTAAAAGAGTCAAGGGGGAAACTTGGCTCTCAAGTCTGCTAGGGACAACTTGGTAGCCAAGTTTCCTCCCCTATATGTAACCGGCCTTGGGCATTGTGCTAAGTGTGGAAATCAATAGAGTCCGAATTGGGCCAACAGCAACGACTCCCAGAGAGCCGTCCAGCTTCTCCGCGAGAGGGGGTGATGTACATCACTGGCTCTTACTGTGATTTCTGCTGCATATTATTGCTTTACAAAATCTGACACGCCATATTATCCACAATACAAGTGACTGGGGAAGCAATAACAACGTCTGAACGCTTACAATCTCACAGGATGCTAGGACATGGGACTCGAGTGTGCCGGCAAAACACTGGACTGCCTGAAATGAACAATGGATGAGTCATGATCTGTCATTGTCAATATCTAGTTCAAAGTTGTTTAAAACCTATATTTCAAAACCTATAGGCCAGCAGCTCAGTTACCACAATTTTGGAGCACGACTTGACTTGGGCTGCTGTGCTCACCAAGAAAAGAGCACCAATAGGCCAGCAGCTCAGTTACCACAATTTTGGAGCTTCAGTCTCCTGAGTATTCGCCAAAATAGCTTCTGAAATACTCTGTACAGCTTCTGAAATATCTTTCTTTGTACACTGTACTATCCACCTAAAAACAACAGAGCAGATATTTTCTCTGTACAGTGTGTTGCCAACCTAAAGTATACAACTGACTTAACATACAGAAGATCAGGTGAGGCTAGTTTCGTCTAAGAATGGAACGATATTCTCAAAGGATGGATATCTGGCATCTTCACCATATCCCAAGAGGCAACTTTTACAATTACACGGTGCCATCCAACACCCTCGTGAGTTTTCCACAAAACTAACGTGAACAAACCGGGAAAAACATCTACAAGATAATGCAAACCAAAACAAATTTCTACTGTTCCCCTTCTCTAAATGAAAGAGCAAGGACTCGTATCTTTAATCTGTATAAATATGGCACATCTGTATAATCAGAGGCTCGGACTATAGTTGGCCATTCGGGCCGCCAGGCACGGCACGACCTGGGCCCGATTAGGCCCGGCATGATTAGGCTCGGTCCGATTGGCCCGATTACTTATTCAGGCCAGGCCAGCCCACGTGCTGAAGCCTCGGCCCAGGCACGGCATGGGGGACTTTTAGCCGTGCCGGGCCGGCCCGACGGCCCGATTAGCCCACGTAGGCCCGGTTAGCCCATGCAGCTTTGGGGAGGGGAGGCGGGCGTCGCCGCCGGTCAGGCGCCATCGCGCCACGTGCGAGGAGGGGGAGGCCGGGCGCTGGCTGCGCGGCACCATGGCGAGGGCGGAAGGAGGTCAGGTGCCGGCTGGGTTGGGAGAGATGGCTGTCGGCCTCACCGCCGTGCATGGGCGGAAGGAGGCCGGGTGCCGTCGCGCCTCCGCGCGGGGAGGGCAGGCGCCGGGCGCGCTAGGAAAGGAGCAGCGACCGCCAATGGCGTCGACGGTGGGGAAGGGATGGTTGACGGCAGCGCCCCCGCGCGTGGGCAGAAAGAGGCTAGGCGCCGCCGCGCCTCCGCGCAGGGAGGGCAAGCCGTGCGCCAGCCGCGCCTACGGGTGGGGATGGGAGCGAGCTCGCCACTGCGCCGGGAGGGGAGGAGGTCGGGACTCGGGCGTCGGCCACGCGGGGGAGGGGAGCAGGTGTCGGCGAGCGGCGGCCAGGAAGTGATAGGGTTGGTGAGAGTTAGGGTTTGAGATGTAAAACATGTATTTATATGTGGGCTGGATGGTGTGGTGAGCTGTTAATTTAAGCAGGCCACTAATTGTGCCAGGTCAGGCCCACCCACGTGCCGAGGTATCGGCCGAAGCACCAGGCTAGGCCCGATTAACTTCATGCTATGATGGGCCTATGCCAGGCCAAAAAGCCATGCCGTGGGCCGGCCCACGGACCTGATGGCCAACTATGGCTCGGACAACTCCATCTCATTGGACGTTTGATCCGTCTCGGCTGGAGGCAACCGCACATAGTTCAGTGACTTCAGTCCCAACCATTGCCATGGCCAGCACATGTACCTGAGGCCATTGCGACTGACAGTCAGTTCTGTTATCTGATTCTTCGAGCTGCCAGTTTAGCTCCTCCAGTCTCTCCCGTAGCCTGGAAGATCGCATATCCGCTAGTTTTAGGGGCTTCTCTGCGGCATCACGTGCCGTCATTGCTGCAGCCGCAGTCTCTTACTTGAACTTCAGCTTGTTTTCTAGCTCCACCATAGCTTGCTTTGCTTCATCTAACTCCTTGCGAAGGGATGATATCTGTGCAAAAAGCATAACTCCATCAGATTGAGATCAATTAATCCAAAATCAAGAAAATTGTTGGTTAGACCAAATAAATACTTCATCAGCATATCTAAAATGTGTTCTCTTGAACACAAATCCCAAAATACCATGCTATCCACACAGAAAGGATACTACAGCTCTATATCAACCATGTATGTTTCATGAAGTCATTGTGGCACTGTGCCAGTAATGGGGGCTCAACTACATCCACTGCCACTACTGACTGCACAAGGCCTTCCATGATACACTACAGAACATTGGTAGGCAAGATTCGACTATATATGATGGGATAACATCATCAAGGCATCTACCGTGTTTCTCGGCTGGCATTACTCTCTATGATTAAGGCTGAGTCCAGTGCATCGCCTCACTCTCGCCCCGCCACGTCAGCTCTCGCCTCCACTCTCACCCCACCCCTCCAATGCAGAGGCTATAGTGTCAGCTCTCACTTCTCTCTCCTCCACGTCAGCTTTTCTTTTCCAGATTTAATTATTTCACTCTCTTTTGTTCGCGTACGCAAAATAATTCAATAAACTAATTTTATTCAACTAAAAAAATTACCGATTACATCATAATTAAAAAAGGAAATGATTGTGACCCGTCGGACTGCAAGAGATCGGTGAAGGTACGAAAATCTGGAGGGCAACCGGTTATGGTGAAAGAGATTTCGGATTGTAGAGGAGAGAAATGAGCTCAAATGGGGTGTGGAAGGAGTGAAAACCGGGTGGGGTATTTATAGGGGGTTGGAGATAAAATTTGAAATTTTTTGCAATTTTTTTTGAATTTTTTGGAGTTCAAACGGTCAAATAACGGCTAGTTCAACGGATAGTCCGCGTGGACCAATCAAAACGCGCCACGTCACGTCCTCTCGCCCGGGGCCCACCGCGCCAACGCTCCACCTCACTACCGCCCGCCTACCGCCCGCCTACCGCCCCGCCGCGCCTCCCAACGCGGACGAGAGCGGGGCGATAGCGCCCGCTCTCGCCCGGCGGTAGCACTACCGCCTTCTCTCTACCTCTCGCCTGCCTCTCGCCTCACTCTCGCCTGGGCTGGGGCGACAGGGGGGCGGTATCGCCCCCCATTGGCACCAGCCTAAGTTGACAGGTCTATATGTAGTAATGGACTTGGAATACTAGAATGATCATTAAGTACAGACTTTTAGTTTGTTACGAGAATATAGCAAGCAGAAATAATTTGTGGATGAAGACACTGAACACAGCAAGAAACCATGACGAAGATGGCAATACCATATAATTTGGTGTCACTAGGTTCTTTCTTTTTCCTTTTTGAAAAGTTTCCATATGCTAAATCGTATAGTAAAATAGTACAAGGTCTGTTTTTTTTTTCTCAACCGCGCAGGGGAACATCATAAGGCTGCAGTATCTTTCTTCTTCTTAATGAAACGACACTCAAATCTCCTGCTAATAGAAAAGAAGCAGAACTATATGGAATATGTTTTGTATCGAGGCACCTGAATTTGGAACTCTTGTTCAATTGATCTACCAGCTTCAGCTTCCTCTTCTGCTGCCATCTTCCATCTTTTAATCTCCTCTTCAGCAGCTGTTACATCCATCATCAGACCCTCAACCTGAAAAGGGTGCACAGCATTTGGTTATTCATCATAACTTTAGATAGTGATGCGTAGACTTGAAACATGAAATTAGACATGTGAGTAAATTACACTTTCATTTGCCACCTTTCCTCTTCAAGATGCTTTATTTGCTTCCTCAGCTGGCTAATCTCTTTCTCTTGCCCTTCCGGCCTTGTTCTAAGCAGTCCAGATTCCGCCCTTAAATCCGGCAAATTTTATAGATGATCAGAAGGACACCATGCATTCATCTACGGGCAATTGCACGAACATGCAGTGCCATTTCACGCTGCATGAGATAGCAGCTAGTAAATCGCAATCACTCCACAATCAAACTTGCCAACGGAGACAGCAATGCTAGGACATTCTAGGACATAAAAGTTAGCGAAGTGCGCGTACATCTCCTCCGGCGGGGAGCCGCTCACAATTTCCATCTCATCTTCACCCGCCGGCGCCTGCTCCACCACAATGTGGTTGTTGCCGACGAAATTGACGCAGACCGGCACGTCTCCGATCGCCGCCACCGTGTCCCCGGACTCGGCGATGGAGAGCGTGACGAAGGGCGACTTGGAGACGCCGCCGCCGCCGCCGCCCGCGGCGGGGGCGAGGAGGGAGGCGGCGAGCGTGGCTTTCGGCGCCCACTCGAACGCGGCGAGGGAGGGGACCGGCGGGCGGTGGGCCTGGGACGGGGACGCGGATCCGGAGGGCAGCGACGCCAGAGGCCTACAGGCGGCGGAGGCGGTGGAGGGAGGCGGCGTGGGGAGGGCCGAGGGGCGCGGGGAGGGGCAGGACCCTCGCACGCTGGCGCGCGGCGGCGCGGGGAGGGACGAGGGGAAGCGGCGTGGGGAGGGACGAGAGGCGCGGGGAGGGGCAAGACCCTCACACGCCGCCGCAGCTGCCACCGCCCTAACCCTCGCATGCCGCCGCAGCCGCTGCCGCCATGGAGTCTGGGAAGAACAGAGACAAAGGAGACATTCCTCTCTAACTATAGTCGATTCAATCATCGAAATCCAGGCACAACATGTGCGGAACATGCACATCAAACAAACTTATTGATACACCGACGCTTGGGCTGGGTATTCTTGTTTAACTGATACACCGACGCTTCGTAATTCCTGTAAATAGTGTCCGATGATGATCCATTGATGATTAGTTTAAACCATGACGAGTCCTCCCTGCCGCGCAAAATCTTGTTGAACTTGATACGTCCTTGGTCCTGGGAGTCGTACTCATATACCGCCCACCGGCCTAGTCCTTGGACTTTATAATCGTTGATGTCTGGGATTTCGACATATCCATCATCACACAGCACCTTGGGCATGGCAATGGCAGCCATGGCTACGATGAGGAGGATGCAGGTCCTCATGGCGGCCTTTTGTCTCTGGATATGCAGATTTGATCGATGGTGTTAGCACTTGCTACGGTGTCAAGGAAAGGGAAGAGGCATAGATCGTTTAAGGGAGATAGGTTGGGGGAATTGGTGATGAGGCACATCCACCTTACCATATAGTACGTGATTTGGTATGCATTAATGATATAAATATCCGATTTCATTCGTTATTCTTCCTATATATAGAGCGATACTAGCTGGATAGATGAAAATTATTTCATGGACAGGCAATCGTTTCCTGCTGCAAAATAGGCCAACATTAATGGATTCCATATATTTACCTTACCTGTTGAGTAAATAATTAAGAGTGTGTTTGGTTGGGCTTTCCAACCTGTTTTTGCTTTTGCAAAAGCCAAAAGCCAACCAAAAGGCTTAAAAGTCCCAGGTGCTCTTGCCCAAAATCAGCTTTCACGACAGTACAAATAAAAAAGCACATCTTCCCCTGCTTTTAGTGGCTTTTGGGGTAAATATTACCCACTTGCCATTAGTTATGAAAAAACGGTTCGCTTCTATTCTCCCACCGACTGCCACCCCCTCCCACCCGCGCCTCCGCCCAAATAGATTCCATATATTTACCTAATGGATTCCATATATTTACCTTACCTGTTGAGTAAATAATTAAGGGTGTGTTTGGTTGGGCTTTCCAACATACTTTTACTTTTGCAAAACTCAAAAGCCAACCAAAAAATTTGAAAGCCCTAAGTGCTTTTACCTAAAAGCAGCTTTCACTATTGTACAAATGCAAAAACATCTCTTCCCCTACTTTTAGTAGTTTTTTGGGTAAAAAATTACCCACCAGCCGCTATGAAAAAATACGGTTTGCTTCTGTTCTCCGATGTCACCGTGGCCGAGCCATCGAGGGACAGGCTCGCGCCCACAAAGCCGTTGTAGATGAACTGGCGGCTGTCGCTACCGCCGGTGGCCGTGGCGCAGTGGTAAGCGGGGATAAGGAGGACCAGAGCGGCGCGGAGCCGAAGGAGCATGGCTTTTGCGTCATGGGTGGCGCAGCCAAGGATGCGGACCTTTTCCCCCCTTGATAGTTGAACACGAACATGATTGCACAGCACTCGGTCAGCAGCCTTTCAAAAAAGAATCGGGGAGGACGGGAGTACTTGGTACTATTTATAATTTATAAGTGGCGCAATATAAATATAAGAAGATAGGAATGAAGATGTAGACAATGAGGATACCATGGATACCATTCGTGACAAGATCGCTGATGATTTGGTTAGAGCGAGAGGAGGATAGTTATGTTGATATATGTCATAATTTTATGAATCATTTATCTTATGTAATTGGTACAGTTCTATTTATGTAGATCATATGGACGAAAAACTTACGAAATTTAATATTTTCCTTTACAAAAAATACATTTACATGCGAAATAGTGAAGATATTAGGTTTGTACGAGTATTTTAGTATATTTAAATTCGGCTTAATCTTTTTTTTTACAGTTCCACAAACCTTCAGGGGTATTACAGGTATTTCACCCACAGCTCACAACTGCTCTAACCAAACGGTCTTCTGCTTTTCCCACATCAGCTTTTTCACAGCAGCTTTTCCACAGCCCACAGCTCACAACAGTTTTTCCAAAAGCCACAACCCAACCAAACACACTAACACAATTAGTTAATTGCTATAATTCATTAATTGCTCACATATTGACAGATTATTGAATTATAGCTTTTTCACAGCAGCAGGCAACACATACCTATAATACAATCTTGACTGATTATTGTGAGCAATTAGTGATATTAACAGTTGATAAAGTATGACACTAACAGATAATGACATCAACCATCATAAAAAAGTTGATAAAGTATGACACTAACACAATTAAAGGGCAATGAAAAAATGAATTTCTCCAGATATGAGACACAAGTATTCAGCAGGTAAAAAGGGGAAAGCTTACATGGCATGCACGCAAGATTTACACCACAATTTACACTGTCATATAGACTTATATAAATTGCAACAGGCATATGAATGTACTAGAACACGATGTAAGTTTATTGTCGGTGTTTAACCTCCAAGCCCATCGAGGGATATCCCATGGTGGTAGATTGCAGGCAGGATGTCACCGAGATCAGAACCTCGAAGGTGCAAGGAACTCGAAGGTTCGGGCCACGGTATGCGTAATACCCTACGTTCTGTGTGGTGGTTTGTATTGCCTTAGATTGATTGTTTTTGGAGAGGATCCCTACCAACCCTTATATAGTCTGGGGGATAGGTTACATCGAAATTCTAGCCAAATACGAGCTTAGAAGTTCTACTCGAGTGGGTAGTTTTATTTTTTCCGACTTTTCCTACTCCTGTACAAGTAGTTACAACTCGTGTAGGGTGTGGGTCATGTCCCAAGTCAAATACCTTGGTGAGGGCATATACACATTGAGCAATCTGAGATAATCAATTTAGGAGCTAAGCAAGGTTCGTTTTGAAAACTTATTGAAAAATCCCAAACTGCTTGATATAAGGAGTTAAGGTGACATGATTCAAGACCGTTCCATTCCTCAACTACCCAAGATGGTATGATAGACACTTTAAAATTCACAAGTGCAAGATAAGGGGTCAAGAGCGGCCAATGACCGAAGTCATATGGCACCTGGCATTTGACGGGGCATATTGTGAAAAGGAGCAGGGGGCTTCGGCGGTATTGGTGGCCCTTTCGATCATCAAGCTAAAGAACGCAGTCAGACTAGACTTCGAAGGGTGCATAAATATCATAGCAGAATACGAAGGCTTACTGTTAGGCCTTCGGAAAGCAAGAGCATTGGGAGTTTGAAGGTTGTTTATCAAGTCCGACTCTGAACTGATCACGGGGCACGTGGACAAATCATACAAAGCACAAAATCCAGAGCTCATGAAATATTTAGTTGCAGTTAGGAGGATGGAGAAATATTTTTTGGGCTTCGGCATCAGAAGTTTTGCAAGGGCTTTGAACAAAGAGGCAGATGAGCTGACTAAGGCAGTAGCACAGAAAAATCCGTTGCCACCGGACGTATTTTTTGAGACATTGAAGCATGGATCCATACATAGTGACAAAGCCCCTGTAAAGTTTGTGCTAAAAAAACATAGGACTGGGTCATTTTCTGGGCACGCCAGCACGGCCCTAACTTTCGTGTCCATCCGTTCCTGATCTGACGGTTTAGATTGCTTCCCCGTCGTATCATGTTGCCAGAAACCCTAGGGCTCCATCTCTCCCTGCCCCACTCCCCTCCGCTCCTCATCAGATCCATAGCGCTCCCTCCCCACCGACGCTCCTTCTCCTGCTGCTGCTGTCTCTACTCCATAGCATGGATCCTCTCATCTATGTCGCTGCCATGCTTGGTTGGTCTAGATGTGCTGGTCTAGCAACTCCTCGATATTGTTGGCCTAGACCCTCAGCTCGCCTAGCTGCTGAGTGATGGAGCTGAATCCTGTACTCTAGACCGTGCGTCGTGCAAGGTGTGAGACCCCGCTGGAGCTAGAGTTGGTGTACCGGCGGGGTGGGGCTTGCCGTGCCCACTCGTCGGTACTCACGCTATGCCATGATGACCCACCTACCTCATGTGGATATGATGGCTGAGGCTGTGGAGGTGGTGGAGTCGGTGCTGCTTCTCTTCGGGCTCTGCTTCATGTCATTCTGCCAGGCAAACCAGAAACACTATGTCTATGTGTGGGACAAGAAGGACGGTTAGTGACCGCCAGTTATACAAATGGTGCCCCGTGTTTGGTAACAGGATCTCATTTGCATAGCCCAAGGAGAAGAAAATCAAAGAGTCATTCAAGCCTTTCTTGAGTGTGTGACCATAAATAAAATAAGGCAAAGGCACAATGAACCGATAGCCTTACTTAGAACATCTGGCCTAACCACATATGAAGCATAACTTATGAAAGAAGAAGGCATGGTATGATAAACTATCAAGATAGCATAGCAACCATGACTAAGCTCTGCATTACAAATAAGATACTGACAAGTCGAATACAACACCATACCCAAGGCCGAGGATTGCTCAACAACCCCGAGGACGACTAGGATTTGCTAAAGAGATAAACTAGCCTAGCTCCACTACCCTAAGGAGTACAAGTCACAAGAATGAGAGAGGGAGAGAGGCTCCATGTTGTGATGTGTGTTGAATGAGGGGGAGAGGGCCTCCTTTTATAGCCTCCTGGGCTGAGGTATACATGGAAACCTGGAGCACTGAAACGAACCGGATTCCCGGATCGAGGAATCCAACTCCCTGTATCATCGTGATAGTCCCTGGATCAAGCGCTATCACATACAGAACTCAATTCAGGCACCATATCACAGTCATACTCGTTATAAGGTCAAACACGGGTTTAATTATTACATAAATCCAGAGGATCTGTAGTACGGAATTTATTACAAGCCTCTCGGCTAGATGAACAAGCAGAAGGCGCAAAACGGTAGCTGGGTCTTCGGCCGTTCATCATCTTCGGGAACCTCCTCCACAGGCGACTTGAGCGTAGCTCGGGCCTCAGTCGTACCACCCGTCGTCGTTGGAGTCGAACTCCGGATCGGATCCTGCACCGTACCAGATTACCCCCAAGGAATGGGATAGGTTCACGTCACCATCTGTATGCAAGCGTTATCGTGGTCTATACTACGGATATAACAGAGTTCAAGAGGTAAAGCTGGGGTTTCCCTATGCATGCAATATAAATATATATATATATATATATATATATATATATATATATATATATATATATATATATATATATATATATATATATATATATATATATATATATATATATATGAACACACATCTCCTTTCATTCCCGACTCGGTCCCTTCCGGCATCCCGGACTCCCGGTCACACACGCCTTCCAAAACCACCAAGACGATGTGAGGACTCCCTTTCCTCGCATCTCAACTGCCCCCTGGCAGGAAGTTGCTCTAGAGGGAGGTAGAGATCATGAGTAACACTAACTAATAAGAGCAACAGAGGAGTAGGGATGTCCATAACCGAGGACGCGGCTATACGTACAGTTTTCACCCTGCAGGGGTTGTACACCTGGACCCACTCGAATCGACATTAGCCGGAGATCAGCCGACTAATATACGAAACACCGGTCTACCGAAACGGAATTAGGAGCCACGGCACCATCCGGCTTTCCCGGGTATTGGGCGCATCCTCCCACAAAAGGTCGCCCCGGGACTGTGAAGCCTCCCATGCGTCTCGGGGAACGTGAGGTCAGCACCTCCTTCCCCTGCACCGATACTCGATCCTCCTACCGGCTTGGTACCGCGCTTGCTAACCCCGGACCGGGCCCACCCTCATAATGGGTAAGTGGTGTGCACGCTTAACAGATTCCCACAACTCATAGTTACTCTCACCCGGACCTTAACTGCCGAAGCGGGCATCTTCGTCAAAAGCGTATCCACCACGGTGGTCCGCGACTGCACCCTTAACGGGTGCCCCAATCACCTCAAATACGTAACCCAAGCTGTACCTGCCATAGGTACTCCGTAGGGTGTGCCAAGATACACACCCCAAGCCCTCGATCCACGATCGAGTTAGGTTGCCCACTCCCGGCTGAACCCTAGTCACCAACTCCTGAAGGGAACCACTCCACACACACCAGGACTATCCACATGTTTCCCACACATGCTCGTTCAAGGATTTACAAGGTATTTCATATAATAAACAAGTAAGATAGGTTGGCAAGCAGCAAGGTACATAAAATGGGCCATGCAGGTTCATTTCGATATAAGTATACATATAGCGATAGCACATCTACAAGCAATGCCTAATAGGAATTCAAATCATAGATGGGCGTGAACCTGGCGTCTCTTCGAAGTCCTCCTGGGCCTCCGAGTAGTCCTGGCCGTCGGTCAACTCCTCGTGGTCGGGTCCTATTCGTAAATACGAGTAAGAGTAGGGACCAAAGTGTAAATATGCACAAAACGCTGCAAATAAGATCCAAATCACCACAATGTCTACTCTAACGGGTGGTTCATGATTTTAGAAGAATTATGGAACTGGTTTCATAATTTTCGGAGGTCCGGTTGATTTATTATGAATTTTCTAAGGAAAAACCTATTTCTGAAATTAATAAAGGAATTTCGGAAAAGAAAATCATTAAACAGAGACACGTGGCAGCACCAGTGCGTGCCATGTGGCATGCTGACGTCAGCATGATGTCATCAGGGGGCCCGGGTCTGCTGACATCAGCACTGGGCCCTGCTGACGGCAGCGTTGACCGGTCAGCGTTGACCGGTCAACGGTCAACGGTCAAGGTGGGTCCACGGTCAACGGGCCCCACTGGTCAGCCTAGCCCTGAGGCTGACAGGTGGGCCCCTCGGGTCAGGCCGGAAAAAGAAAAGGAAAAAGTACGGCCTGGTTGTGGGCTAAATTTCAGTTGGGCCGGCTCGATTGGCCCAACAGGGCTCGGCTCGGCTCGCGGATCAGCTTGGCCTGCGGCTCAGCAGGCCGGCTCGGGCAGGTGGGCTGACTGGCTCGTCTTGGCCTTGCTGCGCTTCTTGGGCCGCGACAAGTTGATGGCCTCCTCCTTTCGCCTCCTCCTCCTTGTTGGGCTGGGCTGCCTCTGCTCCTTCTCCTCTCGGTGACAGCTTGGTCCCACGCGTCGGCCTCGGTGGGATTTGGTGCGGCATCGGCTGGATCCAGTGCAGTGGGCAAGGGTGTGTGCGAGCGTGCGCGGAAGCCGCGGGTGTGTGCGTGTGGCGCCCGAAGGGTGCTCGGGGAAAGGCCTCAAAGGCCTAGCCGCGACGCGAACGCGATCTGGGCTCGGTGCACACACGCGCGCGGGTCCTGGTTTCCCAGGGCCGCGGAGTGGCCGTGCCGTGCGCGGGCACAGGCATCCCGGGCCCGCGGCACGACGCGGCGGCGGTGAGGCGACGGCGGTAGCGGGGAAGACGGCGGCGTGTCGGGCTCCTGCGCGAAAAGTCGGCACGGCGGCCGGAGGGGGATGGGGGGTCCTACGGCCGGGCTAGGGAGGGTTCTTTGGCTACGCCGGCAGCAAGGGCAGGAAGGAAGGAAACGGCGGCGACAGTGCTCACCGAGGGCTCGCTGGTGAGGGGGCGCGACGCGGTGGCGGGTTGGTGCCGGTGGGTTGGGGTCGTGCAGGGCGCGCAGGTGCGTTGATGTCGTCGTACGGGCGCAGGCGTGGCGGAGCTCCGGCGGCGACGGCCTTCTCCTCCTTGCGCAGCTCGTCGTCCTCCACCTCCTTGCACTGCTCCTCCTCCTCCTTCTCTCCCTCTCACTGGTGCGGCGTCGGCGGGAAAGGAAAAGGGACGCAGGAGGCTAGGGTTTCGGGCGGCGGCCGTGGGGTTCTTATGGGGCAGCCCTAGGGTTCGGGAGCGGCTCCGTCCGGGAGCTCTCGACGGCCGGGCCGGGACGCGTGGTGGCATCGCTGCGGCTACGGCACGGGGCTAGGGCTAGGGCTCGCGGCGCGGGAGGCCGGGGAAAAGGGAGCGCGCACGCGGGCGGTTACGCCGGGTTGTCGTGGAGCGGGGCGGCGCGCGGGGCTGGCGGATGACGCGAGCGAGCGGGGCCGCGGCGGGGAGGAAAAGGGAAAAAGGCGCGGGCGGAGGAAAAAGCAGGGGCACGGCGGTTGGGCTCCCTATCGCGGAGCGGGCGAGCAGCGACACGGGTGGAGCGAGCCGGGAGAGGGCGCGGGCGGAGGAAGAAGGGAAAGCTGACGGGTGGGGCCTGCCCGTCAGCTGCCCCAGGCGACAAAGGAGGCGAGGAGTCGCGACACTTCGCGATGGCTGGTTGGGCCGGTGGTGCTAGGCCGGTTCACGTGCGGGGAGAAGAAGGAAAAAGAGAAGAGGGAAGGAGGTCAGCTGGGCCTGGGGCTGCGTTGGCCGGTGGGCTGGTGGCCCATTAGGGGTGTTAGAGGGTAGGGTTTGGATTTGAATTTGATTGGTCTATTCAAATTCAAATCCCACACATTTAAAATAGCAGAATGGGAAATTCCCAGCAAGTAAAATCCATCAACCAATTCAAATCAAGTTAATTCGCAAAAAGTTTTTGAAATTCACAAATTTTGCTATCTAAACACCTAGGGTAAAACATGGAATGTTACAGACTCCCCCCTCACAAGAATCTCGTCCCCGAGATTAAAGGTTTACCTGGTCCTCGAAAAGGTGTGGGTACTTCTCCTTCAGATCGGATTCCTTCTCCCAAGTGGCTTCCCGTTCTGAGTGATTACTCCAAAGAACCTTGCAGTAGGGAATGAAGGTCCTCCTAGTCTCCTTATCTGCCCGGGCCAGTATTCTCACGGGGTATTCTACATACTCAAGCGTTTCTTGCAAGTCCACTGCCTCTGGGGGTATTGTCTCATCCGGCACTCGCAAGCATTTGCGTAGCTGAGATACGTGGAAAACTGGATGTACTCCAGCAAGTCCTTCTGGTAGCTTCAGTTTGTACGCCAATCCTCCGATCTTTTGGACGATCGGATACGGTCCAACGAACCTTGGAGCTAGCTTCCCGTTGACATGGAACCTCTTGGTGCCTCGGAGCGGTGACACCTTCAGGTACACGTGGTCTCCAACTTCAAACGAGAGGTCTCTCCTTCTCTTGTCGGCATAGCTCTTCTGTCTGCTCTGCGCTATCTTCAGGTTTTCCTTGATCTTGGCGACATTTTCCTCAGCTTCTACGATAGAGTCTGGGCCAAAATACGATCTCTCCCCGGTTTCTGACCACATCAGCGGTGTTCTGCATTTCCTGCCATAAAGTGCCTCGAAGGGTGACATCCGCAAACTGGCCTGATGGCTGTTGTTGTACGTGAACTCAGCATAGGACAAACTCTTCTCCCAATCACTCCCGTAGGCTAGCACACATGCTCTAAGCAAGTCCTCGAGTATCTGGTTCACTCTCTCGGTTTGTCCATCGGTTTGGGGGTGAAAGGCGGTGCTGTAATCTAGCTGAGTCCCTAGGGATTTGTGCAAGCTCTGCCAGAATTTTGCGGTAAATTGAGGGCCTCGATCTAATACTATGCTTCGTGGTGCCCCGTGGAGCTTCAGAACATTCTCCATATACAGTTCGGATAGTCGACTCACGGTGTATGTGGTCTTGACGGGGATAAAGTGTGCCACTTTGGTTAGGCGATCAACGATTACCCAAATGGAGTCATTGCCCTTCAGAGTTCGGGGTAACCCTGTTATGAAGTCCATGCAAATGTCATCCCACTTCCATACGGGAATATCAAGTGGTTTCAGCAGACCGGCAGGGCGCTGGTGTTCAGCCTTGATTCTCCTACAAATGTCGCACTTAGCCACGAATTCGGCTATGTCCGTTCTCATGTCGTTCCACCAGAAACGGTCCTTCAGGTCTTGGTACATCTTCGTGCATCCTGGGTGTATGGCGTACTTGGAGTTGTGCGCTTCATTCAGAATTTCGGCACGGATCCCTTGATCCTGGGGAACACATATGCGACCTTTCAGCCATACGGTCCCTTGGTCGTCGACCCTGTAGTCGGTCGTTTTTCCATCTCGCATTGCTCGCTTGAGCTTCTGAAGTTCCGGGCATCATCGCTAAGCTTGCCTGATCCGATCCTCTAGATCATACTTGACTGTCATTGCGTTCAGGTGCCCTTGCTCTACTATTTCTAACTTCAGCCTCTCGAGTTCATCGTACAGTGCGGGTTGCTCGTCGCGAACCGTCAGGTTGCTGCAATAGTGCTTCCTGCTTAAGGCGTCTGCTACGACGTTAGCCTTGCCGGGGTGGTACTGAATATTCAGGTCATAGTCCTTGATCAGCTCTAACCATCTTCTCTGCCTCATATTCAGCTCTGCCTGAGTGAAGAAATACTTCAGACTCTTGTGATCGGTATAAATATCGCACTTGTTGCCAATTAGGTAGTGCCTCCAAATCTTCAAGGCGTGTACTATAGCTGCGAGTTCAAGGTCGTGGGTAGGGTAATTTTCTTCATGTTTCCTCAACTGTCGGGAGGCATACGCAACAACTTTGCCATCTTGCATCAGCACACAACCCAGACCTTGACGAGAAGCGTCACAGTAGACTACGAAGTCCTTCCGGATGTCCGGAAGAGTGAGGACTGGGGTAGTAGTGAGTCGGGTCTTGAGCTCTTGAAAACTGGCTTCACACTTTTGTGACCATACGAATGGTACGTTGTTCTTGAGTAGCTCGGTCATAGGCTTGGCAATCTTGGAAAAGTTCTCAATAAATCGCCGGTAGTAGCCTGCCAATCCCAGGAAGCTTCGGATATCGGTAACACTCTTCGGCTGCTGCCACTCGGACACTGCTTCGATCTTCTCGGGATCTACAGCAACCCCGTGTGCAGTTAACACGTGGCCTAGGAAGGCAACCTTCTCTAGCCAAAACTCGCATTTACTGAACTTAGCATACAGCTGGTTCTGCCTCAACCTCTCGAGTACTATCCTCAGGTGCTCAGCATGTTCTTCGGCTGTCTCGGAGTAGATCAAGATGTCGTCGATGAAGACTACGACGAACTTGTCCAGTTCTTCCATGAACACCTTGTTCATCATGTTCATAAAGTAGGCGGGTGCATTGGTCAGTCCGAAGGATACTACGGTGAACTCGTACTGGCCATATCTGGTCACGAACGCTGTCTTCGGAATGTCACACTCCCGGATCTTCATGTGATGGTACCCGGTTCTCAGATCAATCTTGTTGAAGAATTTGGCCTTTCTCAACTGGTCAAGCAGATCATCGATTCTGGGTAACGGATACTTGTTCTTGATGGTCACGACGTTCAACGATCGGTAGTCGATGCATAACCTCATGGTTCCATCCTTCTTCCTTACGAACAACACGGGTGATCCCCACGGCGATGCACTAGGCCTGATGTACTGTTTATCTAGCAGGTCCTTCAGCTGTTTCTTCAACTCGGTGAGTTCTTCTGCGGACATGCGGTAGGGTCGCTTCGCGATCGGTGCCGTCCCTGGCACAAGGTCGATTACGAATTCGACATCCCTGTCTGGTGGTAGACCCGGCAATTCCTCGGGAAACACGTCTGGATACTCACAAATCACTGGTACGTCTTCGAGTGTCCTTTTCTCCAAGTTGTTCAAATTGTACACCCGAGATACGTCTCGGGACTTCAACGGTTCTACTTCGATCTTCTTCCCACTAGGGTGTTCCAGTGTCACCAACCTGGGCGAGCAAGATATGACACCCTTGTGTGCGGTCAGCCAGTCCATCCCCAGTATGACATCTATCCCCTCTGACGGCAGTAATGTCAAGTCAGCGGTGAACGGCAGTCCCTGAATCATGATTCTCACCCCCCTTACATGCTAGTGTGCACCTATGATCTCCCAGCGGAGAGCTAGTGATGATAGGATGGCTTCTCGGGGTCATCGGAAGGGATTTTTGTGCAACACACTTCGAAAAGATGTAGGAGCAAGTGGCTCCAGAGTCAAATAACACCAAGGCCTTAGAGCCATTGATAAGGTACTCACCTGTCACGACGTCGGGGGAATCCCGGGCCTCCTCCTCAGTCAGGTGGGTGAGGCGGCCACGGTCTACAGAGCGTGGAGCTTGAGCGGGCCTGCCGGCGGAGCCAGGCGCGCGAGCTGGAGTCGAGGTCTTCTTCTCAGGGCACTCATAGGACTTGTGGCCCGGTTTGTTGCAGGTGAAGCAAACAAACGGCGTCGAGCCACTGTTGGTCCTCTGTGCCGGCTGCTGGCGGTGGTAGCTGCTTCCTCC
Source organism: Panicum hallii (assembly GCF_002211085.1). Taxonomy (NCBI): domain Eukaryota; kingdom Viridiplantae; phylum Streptophyta; class Magnoliopsida; order Poales; family Poaceae; genus Panicum; species Panicum hallii. The sequence goes on from NC_038046.1 coordinate 50,775,660, forward strand.
CTGGTTCTGTCATCCGTGGGTCTTGTTGCCGGAGTAGTGGTTGCCTCCCCCACCGTAGTTCCTGCTCGGCTGACTGGAGCCGGATCGGAAACCGCTCCTCGGTGGCAGGGGTGGCGCGTTCCTTGCCTTCTGGAAGGGCCGGTCTCGTACACGGTGGTCGGTCTGGCGCTTCTTGCTGCGCTGCCGGTCTTCCCATCCCAGTCTCTCCCTCTCCACAGCAATGGCACGGTTGACCAAGCTGCGGAGCGATGGGTACTCGCATCCCGTCACAATCTGACGGATGCCGTGGTGTAGTCCCTGGAGAAACCAGAACTGCTTCTTCTCCTCGGTGTTGGTGTCGTCTGCAGCGTACCTCATCATCTTGGTGAAGTGGCGCTCGTACTCCTCCACCCTCATCGTACCCTGAGTCATGGTACGGAACTCCTGGGCCTTCTGAATCATCACTTGCCGGGGCACGTGCTGCTCACAGAATGCCCTGGCAAACTCCTCCCATGAGATGTGTGCTGGGTCATGATGGGAGTCACACTAGCTGTCCCACCATGACTTGGCAGTGCCCTCGAGCTGGTGAACGGTGAGTGCGACGCACTCCTCGTCGGTGCAGTTGGTGAGGTCCAGCTTGGTCTCGATCACCCTCAGCCAGTCATCGGCCTCCAAGGGGTCCTCGGCATAGCTGATAGTCGGGGCCTTCAGGCGGATGAATCTCTCGATCTTGCGCTGGAGGTCCTCTTCAGGCGGGCCATGATGGTGGACCCCGCTGTTCCTCTGATCAACTGACTCGGCCAGGCGCTGGAGTAGCTGAGTCTGCCTGTCCATGATCTCTGCGAGTGTCGGCGGTGGTGGCGGTGGCTGCTGTGCGGGCTCGGCGTCGATTTCCTCGTCGACCTCGTCCTCATTGGCTTCGTCTCCACGGTGTGCCTCCCCAAAGACGCGGGGTGCGGCACTCGCGGCAGGTCCTCTGCCTCTTCCACGTCCTGCTGCCGGCGCACGTGCTGGGGCAGCACGTCCTCGGCCACGGCCAAATGGGCAGCCTCGTCCGCGTGCCTCGGCTGCGGCTTCTTCCTGAGCGGCTTGTTCGAAGCGGGCCATCAAGCGGTCTGATCTCCGGATCGACATTTCCTGTATAAGGTGAAGGGGAAAACCTCTCATATAAACGTCGGCACTCACCACCCAAAGTAAAAGAATACACACATGGGCAAAACATGCCTATTATCTGAAGAGATGCACGAATAAAAAGCAATAACATTCAGAATAAAAGCAATTATCCAAAAGATGCGAGATTCAAAAGAAATGACACCCATCCATTTAGACATCATGCAGATAGTACAAGGAAACACTGGTGTTATCTCGAGGTCAACACCTAATCCTTCAAGATAACACCCCCAACTCACACTCTAAGAATACATCGTGAATGCTTACAAAAAGAGTGGCGACTCCTATCATGTCTACCTGAACTCGTGACATCATAGGACGCTAGCCGGAAACATGTCATCGGCTCAGAACAAGACTCATGGGAACTCTCGCCGGAATGGACCATCGGCGGCTACTGATCCTACATCTACCCCTACCTAAGACACTGACTCACTCTCTAGTAGAAGGTGACGCGCGGCTTCTTGTAGGACAGCACGCGCTTATAGTCCTCCGGGTAGTCCTCCGGGAAGATGGCGTCGATGGCAGCGACGGCCTCCACCACCTCCTCGGTCTCGATTGCGGGCGGCATCTCCTCGTGGGGGCACAGGTGTAGGCGAAGCTCCATGGGAATGAGCTTGAAGTCCTCCTTCCTCACCATGGGCTGACTCCCCTCGAGTAGCTGGTTCCTCAGCTAGTGGATCTCATCGACGCGGATGGAGTCAGAAATCTCCCACGTCTGCAAGGCGCGTGCGACCATGTCGCGGAGGTATACGGCGGTGCGGGTCAGCAAGGCGATGTTCCTCTTGTTCCTCTCCAGCCTGGTCTCCAGTTCCTTCACCTGATCTTCCACCTTGGCCTCGAAGTAGCCGTGAAGGGTCATGAAGTCCTGCTGGTCGTCCACCTGGGTCTGCAGCTGGCGGCACTCGGCCTCACTGTCGGTTGCCCGATCCTTGAGCTTGCTGATGGTGGTGAGGTAGTCCTTCTCCTTGAGCTCCCATTCGGCCTTTTCCTCCCGGAGCTTCTGGAGCTCGGTCTCGGTCTGGAGTAGCTTTGCTTCGGCGGCCATCCTCTGCTCGGTCTGGGTCTGACGCATCATGTTCGCCTCCATGTAGCACACCTGGTTGCGGCGGGCCTCTCTCCGGGCTGTGGTGTAGATCTGGTTCCATCCCTGAATCTCGTGCAGTAGAACGTGGATGTGCGTCACACTCTCGTAGAATCCCAGGTGGAGCTGCTCGTTCTCCTGGGAAAGGTTCACAGCTAGGTGGTCCAGGTCGTAGAGGTAAGAACCGGTGGTGTGGACCATGGGTTGGTCCCCTCCGGTCTCCTGAACCGGGGCAGAATACATCTCTAGGTAGACAGCCTCGGGATCCTCATTGGGCAGGACGACCAGAGGTAGTAAGCGGAAAGAGGAGTCCGCAAACTTGGTCTGCCAGAATTGGGCGAGTAGTTCCATCGTCATCTTCCGAGCGGCTGACTGGACGGCTGTCTCGGTGAGTACGCCGAAGCCGTAGACCATCTTACCCTCAAAATCGGGTACTGCAGGGTCTGGCAAGACGATGAGTGTGGCGATCTTGGAGTAGTATGGGGGGGCGGTGGTCGACTTCAGGGAGAGCTTGACGCAGTTTAGGTCGATGCCGATGTGCTCCACTACGCGCTCAAACCACTTGAGGACACCCCTCTGGTGGTACTCCGCGTACAGCTCGGGGTCGTGGTTCACACTCTCCATCGTGGTCGTCATCGCGGTTGCTACCCTACGTAGGAACGTGAGAATTGAGTCAGCGTAGGTAAGAGAATAACTCAAGAGTGGAGGAAAACAGAGTCAAGGTATCGACGAAAAATAGTCCAAGGTGTTATAGTAAGTGGATAGAATCGTATAGACTTCCCTAGGTCTACCGACCATGTCTAAGGCTCGTGCTACGGTCAAGTATGGCTCTGATACCAACTGAAACGAACCGGATTCCCGGATCAAGGAATCCGACTCCCTGTATCATCGTGATAGTCCCTGGATCAAGCGCTATCACATACAGAACTCATTTCAGGCACCATATCACAGTCATACTCGTTATAAGGTCAAACACGGGTTTAATTATTACATAAATCCAGAGGATCTGTAGTACGGAATTTATTACAAGCCTCTCGGCTAGATCGAAAAGGCAGAAGGCGCAAAACGGTAGCTGGGTCTTCGGCCGTTCATCATCTTCGGGAACCTCCTCCACAGGCGACTTGAGCGTAGCTCGGGCCTCAGTCGTACCACCCGTCGTCGTTGGAGTCGAACTCCGGATTGGATCCTGCACCGTACCAGACAACCCCCAAGGAATGGGATAGGTTCACGTCACCATCTGTATGCAAGCGTTATCGTGGTCTATACTACGGATATAACAGAGTTCAAGAGGTAAAGCTGGGGTTTCCCTATGCATGCAATATAAATATATATATATATATATATATATATATATATATATATATATATATATATATATATATATATGAACACACATCTCCTTTCATTCCCGACTCGGTCCCTTCCGGCATCCCGGAATCCCCGTCACACACGCCTTCCAAAACCACCAAGACGATGTGAGGACTCCCTTTCCTCGCATCTCAACTGCCCCCTGGCAGGAAGTTGCTCTAGAGGGAGGTAGAGATCATGAGTAACACTAACTAATAAGAGCAACAGAGGAGTAGGGATGTCCATAACCGAGGACGCGGCTATACGTACAGTTTTCACCCTGCAGGGGTTGTACACCTGGACCCACTCGAATCGACATTAGCCGGAGATCAGCCGACTAATATACGAAACACCGGTCTACCGAAACGGAATTAGGAGCCACGGCACCATCCGGCTTTCCCGGGTATTGGGCGCATCCTCCCACAAAAGGTCGCCCCGGGACTGTGAAGCCTCCCATGCGTCTCGGGGAACGTGAGGTCAGCACCTCCTTCCCCTGCACCGATACTCGATCCTCCTACCGGCTTGGTACCGCGCTTGCTAACCCCGGACCGGGCCCACCCTCATAATGGGTAAGTGGCGTGCACGCTTAACAGATTCCCACAACTCATAGTTACTCTCACCCGGTCCTTAACTGCCGAAGCGGGCATCTTCGTCAAAAGCGTATCCACCACGGTGGTCCGCGACTGCACCCTTAACGGGTGCCCCAATCACCTCAAATACATAACCCAAGCTGTACCCGCCACAGGTACTCCGTAGGGTGTGCCAAGATACACACCCCAAGCCCTCGATCCACGATCGAGTTAGGTAGCCCACTCCCGGCTGAACCCTAGTCACCAACTCCTGAAGGGAACCACTCCACACACGCCAGGACTATCGACATGTTTCCCACACATGCTCGTTCAAGGATTTACAAGGTATTTTATATAATAAACAAGTAAGATAGGTTGGCAAGGAGCAAGGTACATAAAATGGGCCATGCAGGTTCATTTCGATATAAGTATACATATAGCGATAGCACATCTACAAGCAATGCCTAATAGGAATTCAAATCATAGATGGGCGTGAACCTGGCGTCTCTTCGAAGTCCTCCTGGGCCTCCGGGTAGTCCTGGCCGTCGGTCAACTCCTCGTAGTCGGGTCCTATTCGTAAATACGAGTAAGAGTAGGGACCAAAGTGCAAATATGCACAAAACACTGCAAATAAGATCCAAATCACCACAATGCCTACTCTAACGGGTGGTTCATGATTTTAGAAGAATTATGGAACTGGTTTCATAATTTTCGGAGGTCCGGTTGATTTATTATGAATTTTCTAAGGAAAAACCTATTTCTGAAATTAATAAAGGAATTTCGGAAAAGAAAATCATTAAACAGAGACATGTGGCAGCACCAGTGCGTGCCATGTGGCATGCTGACGTCAGCATGACGTCATCAGGGGGGCCCGGGTCTGCTGACGTCAGCAGTGGGCCCTGCTGACGTCAGCGTTGACCGGTCAGCGGTCAACGGTCAAGGTGGGTCCACGGTCAACGGGCTTCACTGGTCAGCCTCGCCCTGAGGCTGACAGGTGGGCCCCTCGGGTCAGGCCGGAAAAAAAAAGGAAAAAGTTCGGCCTGGTTGTGGGCTAAATTTCAGTTGGGCCGGCTCGATTGGCCCAACAGGGCTCGGCTCGGCTCGCGGATCAGCTTGGCCTGCGGCTCTGCAGGTCGGCTCGGGCAGGTGGGCTGACTGGCTCGTCTTGGCCTTGCTGCGCTTCTTGGGCCGCGGCGAGTTGATGGCCTCCTCCTTTCGCCTCCTCCTCCTTGTTGGGCTGGGCTGCCTCTGCTCCTTCTCCTTTCGCTGACAGCTTGGTCCCACGCGTCGGCCTCGGTGGGATTTGGTGCGGCATTGGCTAGATCCAGTGCAGTGGGCAAGGGTGTGTGCGTGCGTGCGCAGAAGCCACGGGTGTGTGCGTGTGGCGCCCGAAGGGTGCTCGGGGAAAGGCCTCAAAGGCCTAGCCGCGACGCGAACGCGACGTCGCGGCGATGGTGCGGTTGACGCGCACGGCAAGGCCGTGGCGCAAACATGGCGAGGCAGGGAGCGATCTGGGCTCGGTGCACACACGCGCGCGGGTCCTGGTTTCCCAGGGCCGAGGCGTGGCCGTGCCATGCGCGGGGCACCGGCATCCCGGGCCCGCGGCACGACGCGGCGGCGGTGAGGCGACGGCGGTAGCGGGGAAGACGGCGGCGCGTCGGGCTCCTGCATGAAAAGTCGGCATGGCGGTGGGAGGGGGATGGGGGGTCCTACGGCCAGGTTAGGGAGGGTTCTTCGGCTACGCCGGCAGGAAGGGCAGGAAGGAAGGAAACGGCGGCAACAGTGCTCACCGAGGGCTCGCTAGTGAGGGGGCGCGACGCGGTGGCGGGTTGGTGCCGGTGGGTTGGGGCCGTGCAGGGCGCGCAGGTGCGTCGATGTCGTCGTACGGGCGCAGGCGTGGCGGAGCTCCGGCGGCGACGGCCTTCTCCTCCTTGCGCAGCTCATCGTCCTCCACCTCCTTGCACTGCTCCTCCTCCTCCTTCTCTCCCTCTCACTGGTGCGGCGTCGGCGGGAAAGGAAAAGGGACGCAGGAGGCTAGGATTTCGGGCGGCGGCCGTGGGGTTCTTATGGGGCAGCCCTAGTGTTCGGGAGTGGCTGCGGCCGGGTGCTCTCGACGGCCGGGTCGGGACGCGTGGCGGCATCGCTGCGGCTACGGCACGGGGCTAGGGCTAGGACTCGCGGCGCGGGCGGCCGGGGAAAAGGGAGCGCGCGCGCGGGCGGTTACGCCGGGTTGTCGTGGAGTGGGGCGGCGCGCGGGGCTGGCGGATGACGCGAGCGAGCGGGGCCGCGGCGGGGAGGAAAAGGGAAAAAGGCGCGGGCGGAGGAAAAAGCAGGGGCGCGGCGGTTGGGCTCCCTGTCGCGGAGCGGGTGAGCGGCGACACGGGCGGAGCGAGCCGGGAGAGGGCGCGGGCGGAGGAAGAAGGGAAAGCTAACGGGTGGGGCCTGCCTGTCAGCTGCCCGAGGTGACAAAGGAGGCGAGGAGTCGCAACACTTCGCGATGGCTGGTTGGGCCGGTGGTGCTGGGCCAGTTCGCGTGCGGGGAGAAGAAGGAAAAAGAGAAGAGGGAAGGAGGTCAGCTGGGCCTGGGGCTGCGTTGGCCGGTGGGCTGGTGGCCCATTAGGGGTGTTAGAAAGTAGGGTTTGGATTTGAATTTGATTGGTCTATGCAAATTCAAATCTCACACATTTAAAATAGCAGAATGGGAAATTCCCAGCAAGTAAAATCCATCAACCAATTCAAATCAATTTAATTCGCAAAAAGTTTTTGAAATTCACAAATTTTTCTATCTAAACACCCTAGGGTAAAACATGGAATGTTACAAGCACCGCCTTGAGAAAGAGCAGGGGGTTCTCCACGCCAAAGATCTGGTAGCCAGGAAGCCATCCAGGTTCAGCCAAACCTAGGGCCGGCCGAACCCAGATGGTCCTCCCCTGGGTCTGCCTTCCTCTGGATGGCTGACAGGTGGGCCCTGGTGTTGATCCTCTATGATTTGTGCCTTGGAGCACTCATTTGCTCTAGTTTGTGAGCCCTCCAATCTTGTGTCGTGCAGCGAATGATCTTGTGTGCATTGTGTGCTGCGTATTCTTTGTGTTTTCTTCTTATTTCGGACTTGCATCCCTGGAATGGCTTGATAGGAAAAATAGCTGTGGAACTAGGTTAGTGATACAAATATGTGAGTAAGAGGTATGGTTTTCCTTTATTTGTGAGTATAGTTGACGGTTGGATTTCGCATTTAAGGACCGTCAACAATAACCTCTCTGGTTACACGCATCGCTGCGCATGTCGGTGCGTTGGAGAACACCCAGTCACCTACTTGCCTTTGACGGAAGCGTACTAGCTCCGAGTTGGCCTAAAGCACTTCATGCGGGGACATCTGATGCACGAGGGACCGGGAAACTCTCTCTTCATGTGTTATCCTGGGTATGAGAAATCGAGTTCCATGCTCGGGCTCCCATGCTCGAGATTCTCCCTCTACTCGATCAAGCGACTAACTTTGTAGATGAAGGAGAAGGAGTTGGCTCACTGCAGTGTTGCCGGTCCGGTAACACGAGGCCAGGCATGACGCACAACCCAGCAAGATCAGGCAGGACCATCGCAGCCTCAACCCCAGGCAGAGACTTCCTAGCAGGCTGGACCGTCTACGACACACATGAGCTTCGAGGACACCTATGAGCATTATACTCATGGTGGCTCGACCGCCGCTGGAGGCAGCACAGGGTATGACCCTGAGCAGGGATTCTATTACCCCCAGGTATGCAGAGTTCTTATGGACCGCAGATGGGACCATCGACTTCGGCATGCTATGATTATGAGAACCCGATCATGCAAGGGATTGTGAACCTCACAACCCGAGTCGACGCTCTGGGCTAGCAGCAGGACCAGATCAGCAAGGACCTTGCGCACAACACCGACCTCACGCAGTAGAACTGAGGAATGACCACATCCATGCATTACGACCTCTCCGGCGTCTTCACCCATTTGGGCCTCGGTCAGCAGCAGCATTACCCTTTCTAGCAGCAGCACTACCCTTACTAGCAACAGCACTACCCGACCAGCAGCACGACCCCAACCAGTAGAACTGAGCTTCATCTAAGCTTGAGGTGTATCCAGGTAAGTCATCCGACCCGTCCCTTCGTTTCAAGAGTCGTCATGCCTTAGTTGCAGTAAAAAAATAATAATAATAAACATAATAATAAAGTTAGAGTCTTATGTTCAAAAATCCAAAAAAAATATGTTTCATGCTTCAAATAAAAGAAGTCTCATATGTGTGGAAATCTGTGTAAGCTCTTATCATGGAAATGATGAATAGTTGCTCTGTTCATGTTCTGCAAGTGCCTCGTATACAGCTTTTTACTCTCCTAGTACTTAAAATTGTTGGCACTTGGTTATTGTTATAATTGAAAATCATAGTTTGCGGGAGCATGAGCTTGATTTCTAAATCTAAGTTGTTATGAGAATTGAGATAATTGGAACCGGAATAAAATTGCATGTACTAGGAACCTCTCAGAATTTCTTTAAAATAAATCAAGGTAAAGATATCCCCTTATGGTTCACCTGTCCTATCTAGAGCCATAATATTTTGTTACTTGAGCCAATATAAGCTATCCGGAGTTGCTTTGAGCCAATATAAGCTATCCGGAGTTGCTTTGAACTTTGGCAAATGGTGTGTCCGTTCGAGGAAGGTATTTGTCATCTACCATCTTTCTCTTTTGCGTACCCATTGTTTTGCTAGTCTAAAAATATCTGGTATGTTGATTACCTACTCCGGGTATCGAAATCCACCTTCTCCAGATAATCTCCACTCACAACACAGCCCAAAATCTCCATAGCGAACCCATCCATCCAGGAAAGATCTACTCCAATAAATACTCCATTCCAAAATTCTGCATGTACCAAGAGAGTATGGGTTATCCTTAAAAAAAAAAGAGAGATAATGCAAAAGGAAAAGAGGAGACAAAGACCCATACATCTCCAAAATTTAGAAATAAGGAGTACAAATAAAAGACCAAAAGTTTCCAAAAGTGTGAGTCCATTTTCTCCCTCTCCCCTGAACATTATCCATTCTATAAGATCGGAATTTGATCGGATACCAACCTCTTGTGAACCACTCTTCGGCTCGGCAACAAAGGTAACCAAGGTGTGCTACACACTTCCTACCCATGAAACTCCACATACCAGCCTTAGACGTAGGAAGAAGATGGTCAAAATCTTCGACCATGGTGAGGACAATACACCTTGAGCGATTTGAGAGCACCATTGGGGAGTCTTAAACTATTTTTGAAAACTTGCAAAACTCTGAGAAAGGGACCTTAACAGGAAGTAGGAGATATTCTGGTGAAGACTATTGAGTCTCTCAACCGCTCAAGATGAGGGATAAAAATGAGGGGGAGAGGGCCTCCTTTTATAGCCTCCTGGGCCGAGGTATACATGAAAACCTAGAGCACCGCCTTGAGGAAGAGTAGGGGGCACTCCATGCTAAAGATCTGGCAGCCTAGCTGAAAGGATCGATGGACCAAGAGGGGGGGGTGAATTGGGCCTAGATGCTTACACTAGCCGAACCTGAGAGTCGGCCGAACCCAGATGCTCATGATCACCCCTACCTGGCGCATCAGCAGTCGGTGTTTAACTTCCAAACCCACCGAGGGATACCCCGAGATGGTAGATTGTAGGTAGGGTGTCGCTGAGATCAGGAACATAAAACTTTAGATAGGTTTGGGCCGCAGTATGCGTAATACCTTACATCTTGTGTGGTGGTTCGTATTACCTTAGATTGATTATTTTTGGAGGGGGTCCCTACCCGCCCTGATATAGTCCAGAGGACAGGGTTACATGGAAATCCTAGCTAAATACGAGCTTAGAAGTCCTACCCGAGTACCACTCGGGTAGTTTCATTCCGTTCTAACTAGTCCTACTCCTATACGAATAGTTACAACTGGTGTAGGGTATGGACCATGTCTCACCTCTTATCCTAGAATAAGTACGCTATGTGTACAGTTCCGTGGCTCCGGATCTGATATTTATTACCTCTATTTCAAATGACAAACATAGGTATGTCATGCACCTACTCAAACATCTTCAAACACAGGTACGTCATGCACCTACTCAAACATCTTCAATGCTCTGGAGATTAGAAGGTAAGATACAAAATTCTGGTCCTTCTATCTGTGTGAACCATGTGTTTAAGATAATTTACAGATTCCATCAGAAAATTATCAAACAGTTCCTGTAATTTGTAAAGCCATAAATTGTCTGTAATGCAGGAATGTAGCAGATGGAACAAGGTATGGAGGAGAAAGGGGAAAAAAAATATGAACTTGGCCTGATACAAGACACTAGTCTTCGGTAGGTAAAAAAGAAAAAAGTTAATAAAGGGACTGCAGGGCTCATCTCAATCTCATTTTATCATATATGTATATATATCCACGCAGCATCTGGTGCTTCGGAGTTTACACAAAAATTCCGGAGAGCCCCCTTTACACTGATTAAAGAATTGAACATAAGGCGTAAAGTATGGGACGGTATAGTACATGAATCCTCGAGGTTCTATACCGAGGCCTGCTATCTGACCAGTGCCCCTGGTTTAACATGTACAGTACATGGCTATGAACGCCTCAACGCACTCGACATGTTGAAAAACGGCTTCAATGTCAGAAGTAGCCCAATTACTGACACCATGTTTATCATCAGGAACAGGATCTGGTCACCTGCGTTTTGCATTAGCCAAGCAAGAATACGCACTCATCAGTAACTCGTTGGGTTTTGATTAAATGCTTGCCATCCTACAAGCAATACATGCCATATCCATCACAAGTAACTTTTTAATACCTGGTAAGAACAGTCCAGTCATGTGCTTCTGAGCCCACGAAAACCTATAAAAAACAAAAGGCAACAAGAAAATAAGCTAAGCAATTCGGGAAAAAAAGAAACCCTGCTCATTTTTGTCCTGATAAAGATAAGGTGGTACTTACAGAATTCCTGCTGCCGCTGGAGCCACACCTTTGAACAATGACATGAGAGTCACAGAGATGCCATTCGCAACACCTCTTTGTTCCTGAGTCTGCACATGTTTCGTCAAAGAAGTTAGAATCTAGAAAAAAAATCTTAATCTAAAAAAAGAATCTAGAAAAATGATGGCGCGGATGCATTGAGCACAATCAAGGAGCCTATCATACAGGAGTGATGCTTACCACTGCGGTGTTTTGCAGAATGTTGCACGCAGTAGTAATCGTAGCCTGTTTTGTTCAAACATATATCAGAATTGAAAAAAAAGTTCCTTGAAAAGGACTGAGTTTATTTTCTCTTAAGAAGATTGATACACATGCATTAGAAAAGAAGCTGACTCACAGAGAACACATTCTTCAAGAGCGAAGCTACGTTGATTAGTATTTTGAGCTCCGTCCCTTGTAGGTTGGCCATAAAGGGGTATGTTGTGAGGAGAAGTATAGACAAGACCTACAAATCAATACCCATTTGAAATATAAGGAGAAGTATCTTAACAAAGGTAGGGATTTGCTTCAAAACATATCCTTTAGAAATATTTGTCCTGCACACCTACTCAGTTTTCATAAAAAGGAATCAATCAATATTCTCCATCACCTATATTTAAGTCTATATCTAATGATAAATTTAACTTATTTTATCGAGTTGATGCATACTTGTTTCGCCACTTAACATTAAACTACTTTGTGTAAGATTCTTATTTTTTTTACAAGTGGTGCACTGAAGCAAATCTCACGAAGATGTATTTCTCACATACCGCTGCGGGGCGTAATGGCCTGATTACTCCGAAATACTTGACAAGGAAAGGATAAACAACAAGTTGATATACCAGAACACCAACACCTGCAAGGATCAAGTGAGATTGTCGTAAGGTAAATTACTCAGCGGCAATGCTACTGGAAGTGGTAAAAGAATGCATGCTATTTATGTGTTGATTTAATTTACTTTGCGTGTCATGTTTCTCTCTTTTTTGGGATTGGATTGTGCTTCATATGTGCAACAATTATTTTCTTAAAAACTAGCAAACAAATATCACATACCTGAGACAGCCAGCACAGTACCGACATCCTGGGAGGTCAAACTCAGACCCCGGAATTTTCTGCTGCTCACTGCCCAGAGCGAAAATGTCTGAAGATGATATTTGGAGAACATATTAGGATCCGCCATGTGCAGCTCAGAAGCTATTTAGTACTGTATGATATTATTGTATCCTCTCATAACATACTGTTACTGAAGAAGTTACTCTAGTGATCACTTAATAAGGATTCGGAAATAGAGAATAGAAATCACCTCAAGATAAGCTGTGTCATGGAGACAAAAGATACAGTAGAGGATTACTGCTGACATCAATTGCCAGTTCATTAGCAGGTTCTTTGTAGATGTGCCACTAGCTTCTTTAGATTTTCCACCTTCTAAGTTCGAGTCAGCAACTTGTGCTTCCAATGCATCAATAGCTTCTACTTTTTCATCATCGTGGAAGTGCAGGGTTTCCTGAGAAGATTGGATAAATGCTAAGAAACTTTCTAAAAATCTTCATGAAAAATTTGGAAGAAATGCTTTTTTTCTGTGCCGGAGTTCTGGAAATTTGTACTGAACAACGGCATATGAATCCCAATATATTTCACTTGGTTTCTTTATAGCCATTTTGATTTTTCAAGGAAAATAATCGTATTGGAGATGATGTGGCATACCGGAAGCCATATGCATGCAATACATGACACTGCTGCTAGTATCGATATGACAAGGCTTGGGAGGAAGTACGGAAACCTGAAAGTAGACATAAATTCCAAATGTTTATCTTATGCTCAAGACGATACAGAAATCAATAATGTAATAAAAATAGTATGAGCAATAATTTACCTCCCAAATATGGATTCTTTCGAGAAAATATTTGGGTACTTCTCTGCAGGCTAATACAGGATAGATGATAGATAATTTTAGTCGTGTTTTTTGCAACGGTTGCTTTATGAGACTATAGGAAGTGCAGTTGTCCTCACCTGTGCAAGAAACCCACCAATAGCTGGTCCAATAACAAGAGCTATCGCTCGCGATGAGGTAACCTAAGACATAGTGTTAGACCTAAGTTAGCTGCAAGTAAGGATGAACACTACAGACTGAAGATTTGTTCAAAGGGAGAAGTTGAAGGTTTGAAATGCAAGAGCTACTAGGGATTGTTCTTACAAGAGATATTCCTAGAGCTTGGTGCTCTTTCCTGCAGACTTCCGTAGCATAGGCCTGGAAAATACATATGCATCCATGAGCATCTAAATACCTACTGTAGTTCGCTAACTGGGGCCAGCAATTGAGACAGTAAGTTACCTTGATTGGCCCCAGTATACCACAGAGCAACCCAAGCAAACCCCTAGTCACAATTGCCATCCAGTAACTTGTGCTAAGGCCAAAGAGTGTGTTGAACACAATCCTAGAAAATCAAAGCCAGGTTTACTTCAGCCCATTTGCTGATGAAGTACTAAGCAATTGAGTATGCTCCCACAATGGGTCTGAATATTATGTTCCCTACACTGAGAGGATGCTGATCACAATGCAGGGCTTCCTTCCATACTTGTCGGCGAATATGCCCCATGGAACAGAACTGAAGGTTCTGGCAAGGAAATAAGTTGCCCCTGGAAGCCACAATTACAGTCAGTAGGACAGTAACAAATGACAACAAGTATCATCGAACTACCATAATAACTGTGGTCTACTCAACTATTGATATAGCAGTGCTCCTGCTTTTAAGTTTCAAAAAGAAAATGCACATGTGACCTGATTGAGATTAAGAGTGTAAAAATATAGAAAAACGAGATGTGAAATCTCAACCATGAGAGGAGGCATTACTCACCAACAAAACCAGCATAGAACCCGATGTCTTGCTCTTGCTTTGCTATTTTCAGGTCTCTGATCTGTTGCATTGTAACAACGACAAACATTTGACAGCCATTATATTCCAGAATCAAAGTGTTTCAGGCTTTTTGTATGTCGATGAAGGTAAATGTTCAGATTAAAACATCTATACATACCATGAAGTAGAGATATGGGAACAATGACTGGATCGGCAGGGCTGGAACAGGAAAAAAAAAGAAGTCAGGGGTTAATATAACACATAAAACTAATTTGATGTGATCGAACTGGAAAACTGGGAAAAAAGTTTGCATCAACTTGATACAGATAAAGTAAAAAAAAAACACTGTGAATAAGATCTGACAATACGAATGGTTTGCCCCCTCTACACTCGAAGTTGTTTGACAAGCCCTTGCAGTGGTGGCCCAGGCCAAGATTTTAGCTGGTGGTTGCAGTATTGAGAGAGACCGTGCCGTTGGCTACTTCCACTAGAGGCCCACAATATTAGCCCGCTTCGATCCCCTACCCTAACAGGCCCACAATTGCGCAAGCCCATCTACTGATCGACCCAAACCGCCTTTCGGCCTTCTTGCACCCGTCAGCGCGCCGCGCGGGCGCTGCTTCTCCGCCTCCGGCCGCCTGGGTGCGGCACTTCGGCGGCGGCGGCGGCGGCGGCGGCGGAGGCAGGACCCACGAACTTCACGGCCACTCCCCATGCATGCATCGTTCTTCCTGTGCGTAGAGGATATGACGCATACGGATAGATAAATCATACTGGCGCAGAGGCAGGCGATCCAGATGTAGAGGAACTCCCTGTACGGTATCCGGTCACTCGCCTGCACCCTCCTCTCCTGCCTGCACCCAGGGCACCCCTCGCGCCACCGCGCCGCCTCGCCGACGCCGTCCATGGTCTGCCTCGACGGCCGGAGCCGGTAGTGGATGGAATGGGCGACAGCTGGTTCCTTCCTCTCCGGAGTGCGGCGTGCATGGTGCACAGGCTGCTACTCGACCCGGTACGATCGTCACCATCGGCGGCATGGCTCCCTTCGGGGTTCGTTGGTCGGTTAGCAGCCGCTACTCTTCCGCCACTGACTTACTTCCTTCCTCGCGTGCGCCTTCGTAGGAGTTTGTTATTACTCGCAAATAGCTGAGCTTGCTCGACACGCCTGACGCCGCGTTCGTTCTTAAGTTCAGGGAAGGCATGCAAGAGCAGCAAGCTCGGGAGAGCCAATCAGACGGCCCCACGTCGAGTTGACCTATCTCACGTGAAAACCTGTCGACCGAAGACACTAAAATTTATTCTCAGCAGATAGGTAACTAAAGTTTTTTTTTAATTCTGTCATGACAGGAACGCATCCGGCGGTTCGTGCCAGATAGACAGCAACACATGCGAAGCATAGTAGCGTGGAGCCGTGAAGGTCGTTTTCCAGCTCAGCTCCTTGATGTTCCCCCCCTCCCTTCGCGATTCCTTCCTACTCGTCGCGTACGCGAGCGCTGCCCTCACGGACACGACGTTTCTAGACTTGGCTAGCACAGCGACAGATGTATATATACGCATATACATGTATATGCAGTCGACTTGCGCGATCTCATCGCCCATAGACGACGACATCACATCCTGGGCGGCCGCATTATTAAGCAGTCGGTCGCTCGCTGGCCAGCCAGCTCGCACGCACGTACTACGCGTACACCAACAGTTCAGCACTACACGATGCCGGCACCACCAAGACCCGCTCCTTTCCTCCGATCCATAATGAACCCAAGGGAGGCGATCGAGCAGGGACGGCACGCGTGGCCGTGGGCGCACTGTACGCACAGGACGGAGCCACCAACCGAGGCTCCGCGCCAACGTGATTCACACGCAGCCGGTGATCGCTCCGGGCCGGGCCCGGGCGCCGCAGGCCCACAGCGCCTCTACGACGTGAGTGACAGGAGACCCGGCAAGGGCGTCCTCCGGCCGGCATCTCTGCCTAGCTGGGGTCCCCGGTGACGCGGCAGGGAGAAGCACCGAATCATTCGCGTGAACCTGGTGAGGGCGTGAAGCACGGCCCGGGGGCGGTTTGGGCTTGTGGGTCAGGGCGGGCCACTGGCGTCGCGCCACTACTGCGCGGCTCCACACCACGCACAGCACAGGGCCGGCGCCCCCCCCGGGCTGATGTATCTACGTAGCCAGCAGGAGCTGCAAGATTATTTGGTACATACAGCTCGAGTGGCTACCTGGCTACGCCTGCGTGTACGTGTACATGTACGCGTGCACAGACCCGGAACGATTTGACCTCAGGCCTTACGATCGACCGAGCACATGATCTACGTGCAGCGAGTCTATGTACGCGATGTCCGCTTAGCTTTTAAACTTTGAAATCTTGGACAGCAGCATGCCATGTTGCGCCTACACTTTTGAACGCGGCGAAAAAAACTCACAACTCTCCTTTTACCTTTCGGTCGAGTTACGGGGTGCGACCGGAGCTATGGGTGTATACAGTTTTTTTTTTAAAGTGCTAAGAGGTAATACTACATGCATGCTGAAACAGATTATCCCCTTTTCTTATTATGAACCAGGGAGAGAAAGGGAAAATGAGCACGCTGCTTTTATTTTAACAGTTTTATTGTATACTACTAGTCCACGTACTGTATATAATCCCCTTTGCTCGCCAAGATTCAGTAAGAGGGAGGAAAAATGGCTCCAAACAAAACGCAGCAGGATCAAAAGTAGACGGAAAAAAAATAAAGAACGGGAGATTTTTATATGTGGATTAGTAGCTATGCATACTCACTGGAGGTGAGACAGACGATCCAGATGTAGAAGAAGTTGAGGTAGGGGACGCCGGTGCTGGTCTTGTTCGCCTCCTCCAGCCGGCACCCGGGGCACCCCTCGCGCCTCCGCTTCGTCCCCAGCAACGGCACCGCCTCGCCGCCGCCTGCCATTATTCCCGGTCGATCGACCACACGAGCAAGAGCTCCCGCTCTCCTTCGCAGAGCTACGGACGAGCGGACTATGATGAGCGAGCGAGCTAGCCACCTGTATGATGTGTGGCTCCTGCACTGAGGAGCTCGTCTGTTAACGGGCGAGAAAAGAGGAGCCTGTTTTATAGACCAGCGACGCGGGGTCGCCGCTGTACGGCGTGCAACGCCGGGTACGTGAGAGCCACACACACATGAGGACCGGTTGGTCTCCCTCTCCACGTGCCTCTATTATTTTTTTATTCAGTTCTCTTTCGACAAGTCTAGCAATGGCACCTGATGGCCTTTGGCCAGCTTGTTTGGAATTTAGAGGCATCGGAATAAAAGGGCATACTAGCTACTAATACCGCCTATGTCATGAATTGCATGCTATCAGTACATTTTTTTAAATTTGATATACTATTCAGGTTGGTCACATGCACATAGTATTATTTAGCTTCATCGAAAAAAGGTTTTGTGCTATTATTTTTAGATGAAAATGTAATGATCAAAGGTATGCATTGGAGAGTTTAGATACTTAGATGATATAGTCTCTCCTTTCTCTTTTGATAAACTTATTTCACCTTGACACAATGATCAAGAAGAACGATCCTACTTATTATTTAATTTATCACATCATTATGTACTCCACCAATTTTCTACGAGGACTTCATGGTCTGCATGCATGACAGTCTTTTTTAAAAGGAGTTACCTTGTACGTGAACCGAAATGGCCGTCCATATCATTTCCAAGACGATAACTCAAATAGGAGCATAAAAAGAGAAAATTTCAGTTTAAATAGATGGATCAAAAATGAATGGAGCGAGTATTTGAAGAAGTTTAGAGACTACTGGTATATTTCACTAGACCATCTATCTCACATTTGATCACGACATCATACAAGAATTAAATGCTGCAACATGCCTATGAAACGGTGCAATTAAACTATGCACCGAGAGAGTATATTTCAGCCAATTGTAAAGTTGATATGACAGTCCTGGAAACAGTGCAATAAACCTGTGCACTAAGAATGATTAAAAAAAGTACTAAGCACATGCTAGACCAAACCCTTGAAAATCTATCTCTTCGGTTGTACGGAGAGACAAATCAACATTCTAAACCGCCGTGTCACACATATAAGAAATCATGCAAACGTATTGGCAATTTGGGAAAGGATTTCTAAACAGTGATAGCATCTCGGTGCCACCATCACATCACATGAAGAGCATGCAACATTATTAACTTTTTTCTAACATTGGATCTAAGTACTAATATCTAAAACTATTAAACTGTATCTAAAACTATTAAACTGTAGCACCAGCTTCTCCAAACAGGATTGCAAATGAGATGGGCTAAACTTTAGCCAAAACTAAAAACTCCAACAAATTTAGCATCTAACTTTATCTTATCCGAACAGTCCCTGGATACCGTCCGGGGTCGCCATTGTTAGATATTGTTCGCCAACACTCTATAGCCGCCACGTCTTGTTTGTTTGATCTCCGATCCTCCTGGCCACTTATGACCCGCCAGCTCGGCTCAGGTCTCATCAAGAAGGGCGGCGAGGTGTGAGACACAGGCATGCGCCAAGGTTGGAGAGGACCATTGGCCACGTAATGATGTGCCACCATTTGGGGTACAGTACCTACGTGTACTATGATACACGTAACACCTGGCAACAAAAGGGTTGGTGTTCCGACAGTGCCCTCTAGTTACCTGCTGCCACGCAAGTGGTATGACCAAATGCGACTGTCTGGTTGGCTGGAGCTATTGCTCCGGCTATAACATTTAACATAAAGTTCTGCATGCCCAGCAGCTATATAACGCCGCTATTTAGTACAACGATTTAAAACATTGAGTTGTGATGATGGGAGAATAGTAACAGGAGAAAAATGTGCAATATCAATAAGATTTCTGGTTTCTTCATGACCGTACAAAATATTATAATTTGGTTCACCACCAACATAAAATGGTTTACTTAGTTCTTTTTTATCAATTAATTAGATAGAAAATAAAAGATATATATGTATATATACACTATTTAGTTAGATTACATAAAAAAGAAAGATATTATTCCAAACAAGGAAGAATAAGAGAATGGAAGAGAAATCAGGTCAATGCTTAATCTACATCTATAGTATATATGTAATACGCTTTGTCAAAGTACCAAGATCCAGTGCTTAACGCCTCACAATCACTACCGGACCCAGGCCCTTTGCCGAGTGTCTCAGACACTCAGCAAATACACAATAACACTCGGCAAAATGTTTGCCGAGCGTAACAGTCGGCAAAGGGCACTCGCCAGCCATTATATCGGTAAATAGGTCTTTGCCGAGAGCCTTTTCTCGGGCACTCGGCAAACCCTTTACCGAGAGTCAGGGGCGGCACCCAGCAAACGAAATAAACAGTAACGCCGTTTGGGCCCGTGACGGCGTCTTTGCCGAGCGTCTGCGACGTGGCGCTCGGCAAAGGCTAGGCTCTTTGCCGAGGGCCGGATCCTTGGCTCTCGGCAAAGAAGTATTCTTTGCCGAGTGTCTGCGACGTGGAACTCGGCAAATGGTACGCTCCTTGCCGAGGGCCTGGTCCGTGACTCTCGGCAAAGAAGTAATCTTTGCCGAGTGTCTGCGTCGTGGCGCTCGGCAAACGGTACGGTTCTTCCGGATTTTGCCGAGTGCCAACACTAGGCAAAGTAACCAATATTACCCATATTAATCCGTTTTTTTCTATTTCATCCACACATATATATATATATATCAAAAAATATATATCATCACAAAGACCACTACAAGTTTTACAAGACTTTAATGATGAAATTAATAAGCAATGACAAACAGTTTTACAAGAGTTCAACGAATAAATTCACAAAGTTCACGAACAGTTATCAAATCCAATGATTACAAGTTCTTAACAAGTTCACATAATACATAATTTGACTAATTTCGAAAACCATCACCACATTGGCTAAGTACTTTGATTTTGAGATACATTAGGGTCATTTGAGGCCGCCGATTGATTCTGCATAAAATAGAAGAGATTACATGTCAGACAAGAAAAATAACGTTCATACATGACTAAAACTTATCCATACTCACAGGAGTAGAAAACGGATCAGAAGGTGGAGGTGGTGGTCGAGGTGGACAAAACAACGAAGCTGGCGGAGTAACACCCGTTGCGGCGCCAAGGCTCTGCATGTAAGCAAGAATCTCGCTCATCCTCAGGCGCTCGGCCTCACGCTCGGCGCTCATCCTCGCCTCCAAGGCCTCACGTAGCCTCCTCTCTTGTTCTAGCTGGTCCTGCAAAATTTTCTCCCCAATGTTACAGTAATGCAAAGAAAAGATATATAATAATCAATAAACGACATATAGAGATATAATAACCTGGAGTTCCTGTATCCGGTACTGTGAAGTGTCCTGCCGAGGTCGTATGGCTGGGCTCGCGCTGGTGCTCCTTGCTCTAATCTGAGATAGAGTAGGAGTAGAGGACGCGTCGATTGCGCCGTCGGCAATCCAGTACCGCCCATGCTTCTTACCTCCTCCGACCCTCATGATGACTTCACCGTCAAGGTCCTCGGTGGTCGGATCAAAATCTGGACCATGGATCTCCCTTGCCATCGATGTGTACTCACTGAGGCGGCTGTGGGCGGTTGCGTTGCTGTATGCCTCTGGCCCGTCCTCCGGGTTGTAGTTGACATCGGACGTCGCCTTTCCCTTGTGGGTGTAACATCCCAGTTTTCATCACTATTGAAAGAAATGCAAAGTAAGGGTGTTTGCGTAATTTTATAAAAGATATTGATTTACAAAAAGTAACTTTTAAATCTACTCAGGACTAAAGTAAAAATACGAGTCATAATGACATGTCTATCCAACATTTATGACGAGTCTATCCCGTCATAAAGACATGTCTATCCAACATTTATGACGAGTCTATCCCGCCATCATGACGTGTCATAAATGCTTGCATTTAGGTCCTGAATTTTATAAAGTTTTACTCTTTAGGACAAAAGCAATTCAAATCCGACTTTTGTTCCAAAAATTCATGTGTAAAAACATAAGTTTTGAGTTTTTGAATTTGAGCCCTAAAGCAATGTTGTAGAGTTCGAAAAAACTCTTCAACTTTCGTTTTGGACATTTCTTCATTTGAGTTTTGGATTGATGGGAAATTTTGCCTTACAGATGAGCCCCTGCAGTTTTCTGAAATTGCGCATAAGTCCTTGGGGAATTCGATTTCCCTTTCCCCTCTGTTTTCCTTCTCCGGTGCTTTCTTTATCTTCACTAGCAACACCATCCCCCTTGATCTATAAATAGGACCCCCCCTTTCTTTTGCCATCCACCCATGAGCAAGTTAGATAAGTTGTGGTAAGCTTAGTGTTGGACTAGCCACTTAAGGTTGTGCGATCCTTCGTGACTTTGTCGCTCCAATAAGGTACGTGTTAGTCTCCTGGTTAAGCTTGAGTACTTAGTATATAGGTTGTGATTCATCTGTTGGTAGGCTCCACCTCGCCTTAAATCAGGATCGTCGCACACAGCGCCGGCCGAGATATTTTTCCGCCGCGCGAACCGCCTCACCTCATTTATAAAGGAAGCCGACGCCTCTCCCTGCCGTCCCCCACCCGCGCTCGCTTTCGCTCGCGCACGCGCGACACACCGGCCCCACGACGCGACCGCGCACTGCCGCCGGCACCGCGCCGTGCCGCCCACCTCCGCGTCCCCACCCCGCCCACGCCGCTGCAGCGTCCTCGCCGGCTTTGCCGCCTCGACGCTCGCGTCTTCAGTGCTGCCACTGTGGGAGCTGTCGGCGAGCTGCCGCAGCCCACGCCGTCGCCCGTCCCTGTGCGACGCCGCTGCCTCTCCCCGCCTATAAAAGGAGCGAGGCCGTGATGAGCTCCATCATCAGCCCAAGCACACCGAGCCGTTTCACTTCACTAGCTAAACCACTTCTCCCGAGCCCAGTTCACTCACGAGACGAAGCTCCAACAGTTGATCCTCTCCTCAAATCATGTACTATCTATTTCCCCTATTTTCATCTCCATTTGAGCTTATTTTAAAGCTTGCTTGTGTTTGTTGCCGGTTGTGCCGTTTCCACCCGTAGATCACGGAGTGACCGAGGAGGAGCCGTCCAAGGAGTACGAAGGCCAGTACAGCGGGCCGGAGCTAGAAGACCCGTACCGCGAGCAGGAAGTCGCCGCCGCCGCCGACGCGTACGTAAGCGAAGGCAAGTTTCATCGACCCCTACGTGAGCGGTTGCATCCATGTGAGGACGTCTAGTTGTAGCTCTGGTTTAGGATCGATTACATATACCGATGCTTGAGTGATTGAGTGTGCTCATACATGCATGTGAGTAGTTATGCATATCCAGAGTTGAGACTAGGATATGAAGGGATTTGGTTGAGGCTAGGGCAGCTGGGTATGCTGGAGCCGGCGCTACCGTGGTGGTAGACTGGCAGGTGAGCGCTACCGTGGAGGTAGGCTCGAGTTGACATGTTGAGGAATGGTTGCTGCCCTGGTGAACCATAAGGACCGAGTTGTTTTGACATCTCACCTAGCTTACTTTAGTACGACCACAGGTTCCGTTATGGGCCGGACTTAGCCTAATCCCACTGGTTAGCCTGGCGGTCGCAGGGATGGTTCACGGGTATAGACCATTGGGGTCAGGACCCGAGGGTTGTGCGGCCGGGCTGGGGCGTGACCACGGCTGGGTGTCGGTTATGTCGGTTGTCCGTTCGGGCAGTCGAGCTTGTGGGTACAGTGTACGACCTCTGCAGAGGGTAGAATCCATTCGAATGGTCCGTGTCCACGGAATGGACAGGCTACGGTGTGGTCCTGACAACTAGTGAGCTACCTAATGTGGGTTGTGTCGGGAAGAGTTGCATACTATAAGTTGCATCACTAATGCTTTGTGCTTAATGTGCATCGTACATGTCATTCCCCTCCCGTAGGGTGAGGTGGAACTTGCTGAGTACTTTTGTACTCACCCGTTTATGACTTGTTGCAGAGGATCCTGATTTCGTGCCTGAGGAAGGCGAGTAGTTCGTGCCCTATACCCAAGTCTGGAGTGGTGCCGTTGTGGTAGAAGCCCCCATGTCCGATGAAGAGTTTACCCTTGCGTTTATCATCGCAACTATTGTATTTCTAGTTTATATTATTATTGTAATCGAACGTATTAAATAAGGCTATGTATGACTGTGGCACCACTTGTGTAATGTATTTTCACCAGAGACTGTTTTCTGATGTTTAATACATGTTTAGCTCCGGTTGTTTAGGCCGGGGCGTTTCAAGTGGTATCAGAGCCATGCTTGGCTGTAGGACACGAACCGGTAGTGACGATGACCGTAGGAGCCCTAGGATGGTCAATCCATGAGACCCTATTAGTCCTTAAAACATTATCCTTATTATGCTAACCCTACCTTTGTAAGTTAGATGGCGGATGACTGGACCACCACCTACTGCATCAACGAAGATGGATTTCCCAGGGTGCTTTATGCTGCCACGGTGCGACTGGGTATTTCGGAACGACCGGAGTATGCGGGTCGCGAGTTCATGGAGCATGGCACCGAAAGCTGTGAGGTCACCGTCCATATTGGCGCCAGTGATAAATACTTGGAAATGCAACCCTGGAGCATCACCGCCACTGGAGCCCGTATGCCTGACACCATTCAACTTGCAGCTCGCAAGGCACTGCGGTACCTGTGCCAGATGTTCGAATGGCACTTGGGTTCCACGCCCATGAAGTACTTCCCACCGTTGGATCGTAGCCGTCCTGCTTGGGCAGCGAGGATCCGCAACCTGGAAAGTCCCGCAGGGACAGAGAAGAACCCCACAGTTGTCGCCATGTCTGGCTATCTGCTTAGCCTCGACGATTTGTGCGACCAACTGCATCAGCGTGTGAGAGATTTAACCCAGCGTGCTGAGGGAGCGGAGTCCCGTTGGCATAAGGCTAAGCTGGCCTTAGCTCAGGCAGAAGCCCGAGCGGCTGAAGCTGAAAGCCGCCTCGCCGTGGCCGAAGAAAACCTTAGGGAACAGGCAGATCGCCACAGCCAACTCCTTAGGGGTGTCTACCTAGTGGACCGCGCCAAGCGCAAGGAACGCCATCCCAGAATTGCCGTTGAGTCGCCAATCCTGGAGGGGATCCCACTGTACCCTTTGTCCCAACCGCGCAGGAGGATTTGCGAATCAGTGCCGCCCACGCCTCCCGCGTCTCCCCGAGATCCCGGAAACAGTGACCCCGAAGACCGTGTTGTAGGGTCCAGTAGTCGAGTCGTTCCGGCCGACCCTTAAAAGTCGAGCCGCGTTATTGTAATCCGTCATGTCATGTACCCCTGCTTGTTTGAATGAATGCTTGGTGCTTGAATGATTTGTTTGTGTTGTGTGCTATTATATATATATATATATATATATATATGCAAATCTACCCTAGTAATAAATTAGGAGAGCCACCTAATCGTACCTTATCCCTTCTTGACCGCAGATGTCCCGTCGTTCGAGTCGAGTCCAGGGACTCCATGCTCAGGAAGACGGTGACGAAGTCAACCCGAGAAACCAGGCCCCTTTGAACGTAGCCCCAGGAGCACCAGGAAATGGACACCCACCACCGCCACCTCCCCGTGCCCCAGCACCCATTGATCTGGCAGCCATACTGCAGCAGCAGAACCAACTCCTTCAAGTTCTTGTGACTACTCTCACAGCTCAAGCTCAAGGCAACCCTGGCAACAATAGACCTGCAATGCATCATGGCAATGGCAGCAGGATTGCAGATTTCAACCGCTTGCAGCCACCTAAGTTTGGAGGATCTGATAACCCTATTGAGGCAGATGATTGGCTGCGAGAGATTGAAATGAAGCTCGAAGTGGTCCATGCAGATGACAGAGACAAAGTTTTGCTCGCAATACAACAGTTAAGGGGACCAGCCCTTGCTTGGTGGCAGAGTTACCGGGAAATAAATGAAAACGCTAACGAGATGGTATGGGCCGACTTTGTCAAGATCTTCAGAGAACATCACATCCCCAGCAGTGTCATGAAGCTCAAGAGGGATGAGTTCAGAAAGCTTCGTCAAGGTGGTATGAATGTGACGGAGTATCTCCATAAGTTCACGGAGTTATCTCGTTATGCACCAGAGGATATCAATGATGACGAGAAGAAGCAAGAAGCTTTTCTTGGTGGACTTAACCCTGAAATCAGGACCTTGGTTGAAGTCACCACCCACAGTGACTTTAATGCCATGATCAACAGGGCTATCACCACTGAGAGAAATAGGAAGTCAGAACTCAGTGAGCGCAAACGACGGTTTGAAAGCAAGAAACCCCAGCAGATGGAGAAGTTCCAGAAGACTCAGTATCCGGCTCACTCAGGCCAGAGGAGCCAGGGTGCAACCTCATTCAGAACGCACCCCGGTTCTTTCCAGAAGCCAGCCCAGTCAGCTCCGGTTTTGTAGACCCAGAACACCTCCCGCACCCAACTGACTGGCGGAAGTCAAGTGACCAATCCGAAGGCCTGTTTCAACTGCCGTGAAGTCGGACACTACAGGGCCAACTGTCCGTATCTCAATCAGCCGGCCCCTTCTATTTTCTCCAACTCTGTTCAAGGACCAAAGCAGCCGGCGGGAACCAACCGTACTGCACCAGCTAGGAGCCAGCAGCAGTCCTTCGGCAAGGCAAAGGTGAACCATGTGAACGTGGAAGAAGCAGAGGATGCACCAGGAGTGATTTTCGGTGAGTTTCTGGTCCAATCAGCTCTAGCCTCAGTACTCTTTGATTCTGGAGCATCACATTCCTTTATATCCTCCCACTTTGTGGAAAAGCATGATATACCTACTATAGCCCTTAAGAGGCCGTTAATGACACGTTCGCCTGGAGGTCATATACCTTGCCACTTAGGTGTCTTAGATATCCCTATAAACCTAAGTGGGGTAGTATTTCTTGCCAACCTAGTAGTTCTTGCTTCCAAAGGGATAGATGTCATACTCGGTATGGACTGGCTCACCAAGCACCGAGGAAACATAGCCTGTGCTGAGAGAGCAGTGACAGTCACCAACCACCAAGGGTCAACAGTCACATGCCTAATCCAGCCTAGCCTACCAGACTCCATGGTGAACCACATTCAAGCAGAATCCCCAGAAGACGTGCCAGTAGTTTAGGAATTCGCAGATGTATTTCCAGATGAACTACCCGGTATGCCTCCAGAAAGAGATGTAGAGTTCACTATTGACTTAGTCCCTGGAACCAAGCCTATAGCAAAGAATGCCTATCGGTTAGCAGCCCCAGAGCTTGCCGAGTTGAAGAAGCAGCTTGAGGAGCTCCAACAAAAGGGATTTATTAGACCTGCTGCTTCTCCGTGGGGAGCCCCGGTGCTCTTTGTGAAGAAGAAGGATGGAAGCATGAGACTTTGTGTGGACTACCGTGACCTGAATGCAGTCACCATCAAGAACAAGTACCCTCTGCCTCGGATCGATGACCTGTTTGATCAGCTGAAGGGAGCTAAGTTCTTCTCCAAGATAGATCTGAGGTCAGGTTATCATCAGCTCAGAGTACGACCAGAGGACATCCCTAAGACGGCCTTCAGGACCCGTTATGGCCAGTATGAGTTCACAGTGATGCCTTTTGGTCTAACTAACGCCCCCGCCTTTTTCATGACCCTCATGAATAAGGTGTTTATGGAGGAGTTAGACCGGTTTGTCGTGGTATTCATAGACGACATACTGGTCTACTCTAAGAGTGCCGAGGAGCATGGACAACACCTTAGAGTTGTGCTGGGAAAGCTCAGAAAACACCAGTTGTATGCCAAGTTTAGTAAGTGTGAATTCTGGATGCAGAGAGTCAGTTTCCTGGGTCACGTCTTAACAGCTGAAGGTGTTGAAGTAGACCCAGAAAAGGTCAAGGCAGTATCCGAATGGAAGCAACCAACCTCAGTCTCGGAGATCAGGAGTTTCTTGGGATTAGCCGGCTATTACCGGAGATTCATAGAAGGTTTCTCTAAGATAGCCCGGCCTATGACCGAGTTGCTCCGAAAGGACACAAAGTTTGTCTGGTCTGAAGCTTGCGAGGGAAGTTTTCAAGAATTGAAGAGGCGACTAACTTCTGCCCCGGTGCTAATTTTGCCAGATAATCAGAAGAGCTTTGTCGTTTATTGCGATGCATCCCGACAAGGATTGGGTTGTGTGCTTATGCAAGAAGGAAGAGTTGTAGCTTATGCCTCAAGACAGTTGAGAACACATGAGCAGAACTACCCCACCCATGACTTGGAGTTAGCCGCGGTGGTGCATTCCCTCAAAATTTGGAGACATTACCTAATTGGGAACAAGTGTGAGATCTACACGGATCATAAGAGCCTGAAGTACATTTTCACCCAGTTAGATCTCAACCTTAGACAGAGAAGATGGTTGGAGTTGATCAAAGACTATGATTTGGAAATTCGTTACCACCCCGGAAAAGCTAATGTGGTGGCTGATGCGCTCAGTCGTAAAACGTATTGCCATCACCTAGTTACGCAAGCCCCAGAGCTGAGTGAAGAAATGAGAAAGTTAAACCTAAGGGTTATACGCCACTCTTGCAACCACAATCTTAGTGTTCATCCCATCCTGGATGACCAGATTAAGGAAGCTCAGATGGAGGATGAAAGATTGGTATGGATTAAAGATCGCAACAGTGAAGGCAAAGCCCCAGATTTCAGGATAGATAAGGATGGAGTCTTGTGGTTCAAGAAAAGATTATGTGTGCCTAAGCAAGGTCATTTTCGCAGAACCATCTTGGATGAAGCCCATAACTCCACTTATTCCATTCACCCCGGCACTACGAAAATGTACCTGGACCTTAAGGAGAAGTATTGGTGGAATGGTATGAAGGGGGATATTGCCCGATTCGTAGCTCATTGTGATGTGTGCAAAAGGGTTAAGGCAGAGCACCAGAAACCCAGTGGATTACTCCAACCGTTGCCAATTCCAGTTTGGAAGTGGGATGAAGTTAGTATGGATTTTATCACCGGTCTACCAAGAACCCAGAGCGGCCATGACTCGGTTTGGGTAATTGTCGATCGACTTACTAAGGTGGCACACTTCATCCCAGTACGTACCAGTTATGGAGGGGATAAATTAGCCAAATTATATATTGAGCGTATTGTGAAGTTGCATGGAGTACCTAAGAGGATTGTGTCAGATAGAGGCACCCAGTTCACTTCGAGATTCTGGGGCAGGTTACATGAAGCACTTGGTACAAAGTTGGACTTCAGTTCAGCCTATCATCCTCAGACTGATGGCCAGACTGAAAGAGTTAATCAGATCCTTGAAGACATGCTAAGAGCCTGTGTTCTTACTTATGGCAAAAATTGGGAAGATAGTTTGCCATATGCGGAGTTCTCTTACAACAACAGCTACCAGTCCAGTTTGAAGATGTCGCCGTTTGAAGCCCTCTACGGGAGGAAGTGCCGTACACCTCTCATGTGGACTGAAGTCGGTGACCGCATTATTGAGGGCCCAGATTTTATTAAGGAAGCAGAAGAAAAGATAGCGGAAATCAGAGAGAATATAAAGGCAGCTCAGTCCCGCTAGAAAAGTTATGCTGATAAAAGAAGGCGTACTCTCAGCTTCGAAGTTGGGGACTATGTGTACCTTAAAGTTTCCCCAATCCGCGGCACACGCAGATTCCAGGTACAAGGAAAGTTGGCCCCACGTTACATTGGACCTATCCCAATTATCAAGAAAGTGGGAGCGGTAGCCTATAAGCTTCAGTTGCCAGCAGAGATGTCAGATGTACACGATGTATTCCACGTGTCCCAACTCAGAAAGTGTCTGCGAGTACCGGAAGAACAAGTGGCACCAGAAACAATCGACCTGCAGTATGATCTCAGATATCAAGAAGTACCAGTAAAAATTCTAGATATTGTGACGCGAAGAACCCGCAACTCAGCAGTCAAAATTTGTCGAGTCCAGTGGAGTGGACATTCTGAAGCAGAAGCAACTTGGGAGAGAGAAGATGCGCTCCGAGCCGAGTTCCCCAGTCTCTTTAGTGCTGAAGCTGAATCTCGGGGACGAGATTCAACCTAAGTGGGGTAGGTTTGTAACATCCCAGTTTTCATCACTATTGAAAGAAATGCAAAGTAAGGGTGTTTGCGTAATTTTATAAAAGATATTGATTTACAAAAAGTAACTTTTAAATCTACTCAGGACTAAAGTAAAAATACGAGTCATAATGACATGTCTATCCAACATTTATGACGAGTCTATCCCGTCATAAAGACATGTCTATCCAACATTTATGACGAGTCTATCCCGCCATCATGACGTGTCATAAATGCTTGCATTTAGGTCCTGAATTTTATAAAGTTTTACTCTTTAGGACAAAAGCAATTCAAATCCGACTTTTGTTCCAAAAATTCATGTGTAAAAACATAAGTTTTGAGTTTTTGAATTTGAGCCCTAAAGCAATGTTGTAGAGTTCGAAAAAACTCTTCAACTTTCATTTTGGACATTTCTTCATTTGAGTTTTGGATTGATGGGAAATTTTGCCTTACAGATGAGCCCCTGCAGTTTTCTGAAATTGCGCATAAGTCCTTGGGGAATTCGATTTCCCTTTCCCCTCTGTTTTCCTTCTCCGGTGCTTTCTTTATCTTCACTAGCAACACCATCCCCCTTGATCTATAAATAGGACCCCCCCTTTCTTTTGCCATCCACCCATGAGCAAGTTAGATAAGTTGTGGTAAGCTTAGTGTTGGACTAGCCACTTAAGGTTGTGCGATCCTTCGTGACTTTGTCGCTCCAATAAGGTACGTGTTAGTCTCCTGGTTAAGCTTGAGTACTTAGTATATAGGTTGTGATTCATCTGTTGGTAGGCTCCACCTCGCCTTAAATCAGGATCGTCGCACACAGCGCCGGCCGAGATATTTTTCCGCCGCGCGAACCGCCTCACCTCATTTATAAAGGAAGCCGACGCCTCTCCCTGCCGTCCCCCACCCGCGCTCGCTTTCGCTCGCGCACGCGCGACACACCGGCCCCACGACGCGACCGCGCACTGCCGCCGGCACCGCGCCGTGCCGCCCACCTCCGCGTCCCCACCCCGCCCACGCCGCTGCAGCGTCCTCGCCGGCTTTGCCGCCTCGACGCTCGCGTCTTCAGTGCTGCCACTGTGGGAGCTGTCGGCGAGCTGCCGCAGCCCACGCCGTCGCCCGTCCCTGTGCGACGCCGCTGCCTCTCCCCGCCTATAAAAGGAGCGAGGCCGTGATGAGCTCCATCATCAGCCCAAGCACACCGAGCCGTTTCACTTCACTAGCTAAACCACTTCTCCCGAGCCCAGTTCACTCACGAGACGAAGCTCCAACAGTTGATCCTCTCCTCAAATCATGTACTATCTATTTCCCCTATTTTCATCTCCATTTGAGCTTATTTTAAAGCTTGCTTGTGTTTGTTGCCGGTTGTGCCGTTTCCACCCGTAGATCACGGAGTGACCGAGGAGGAGCCGTCCAAGGAGTACGAAGGCCAGTACAGCGGGCCGGAGCTAGAAGACCCGTACCGCGAGCAGGAAGTCGCCGCCGCCGCCGACGCGTACGTAAGCGAAGGCAAGTTTCATCGACCCCTACGTGAGCGGTTGCATCCATGTGAGGACGTCTAGTTGTAGCTCTGGTTTAGGATCGATTACATATACCGATGCTTGAGTGATTGAGTGTGCTCATACATGCATGTGAGTAGTTATGCATATCCAGAGTTGAGACTAGGATATGAAGGGATTTGGTTGAGGCTAGGGCAGCTGGGTATGCTGGAGCCGGCGCTACCGTGGTGGTAGACTGGCAGGTGAGCGCTACCGTGGAGGTAGGCTCGAGTTGACATGTTGAGGAATGGTTGCTGCCCTGGTGAACCATAAGGACCGAGTTGTTTTGACATCTCACCTAGCTTACTTTAGTACGACCACAGGTTCCGTTATGGGCCGGACTTAGCCTAATCCCACTGGTTAGCCTGGCGGTCGCAGGGATGGTTCACGGGTATAGACCATTGGGGTCAGGACCCGAGGGTTGTGCGGCCGGGCTGGGGCGTGACCACGGCTGGGTGTCGGCTATGTCGGTTGTCCGTTCGGGCAGTCGAGCTTGTGGGTACAGTGTACGACCTCTGCAGAGGGTAGAATCCATTCGAATGGTCCGTGTCCACGGAATGGACAGGCTACGGTGTGGTCCTGACAACTAGTGAGCTACCTAATGTGGGTTGTGTCGGGAAGAGTTGCATACTATAAGTTGCATCACTAATGCTTTGTGCTTAATGTGCATCGTACATGTCATTCCCCTCCCGTAGGGTGAGGTGGAACTTGCTGAGTACTTTTGTACTCACCCGTTTATGACTTGTTGCAGAGGATCCTGATTTCGTGCCTGAGGAAGGCGAGTAGTTCGTGCCCTATACCCAAGTCTGGAGTGGTGCCGTTGTGGTAGAAGCCCCCATGTCCGATGAAGAGTTTACCCTTGCGTTTATCATCGCAACTATTGTATTTCTAGTTTATATTATTATTGTAATCGAACGTATTAAATAAGGTTATGTATGACTGTGGCACCACTTGTGTAATGTATTTTCACCAGAGACTGTTTTCTGGTGTTTAATACATGTTTAGCTCCGGTTGTTTAGGCCGGGGCGTTTCAGTGGGCCATAGCAAATGCCTTGAAGATGGTGCAAGGCTGGCCACCATGTGACGACGACTGCGAGAAAACGAGCAAGTCAGTTAGAAATCATGCATAATTGAGTGTTGGATTAAATAAACGAATTCGCGTACCCATGCTTCTGAGTATCCGCTGAGGCTGCGGCTGCCTTGATGGTATGGTTTACCAGGCATCATCATACGCCGCTCCCGGCAAGCGTTGTGCGACACCTCCCACTCCTCGGAGCACCACTTTTGCACCATCTGTTGCCAGCACTCGGGATGCGCAGTGCACCAATAAGGAATCATCTACAGGACAATAAGTAGATGACCTATTAGAAGATTACATTAATCGTACGTAATGTAATGTCAAAAAGAATGAGTACTCTCTACTACTAAAAAGCACTTAGTGTTCTTTCCATTGCTCCACTCAATCATCAAGCACTGACTACAGTACTAGATAGATCTTGGACTATATTTCACATACAACTCTACTGTCGTATTAGCTAGTATTTTTTTAGTTTTCAGTATCTCCTTTTTTAAATTATGTTTGCATTTACATAGGTGGCCCATCAAGCAATGCATCTGCCTCAGTAACACAAAATCCATCAGCACAAGCTGCTGTTATCAAAGCAGATACCTGCTTGGCACCATTGTTATTGCCCAGACATAAACAAGAAACATTCAGTGAAGTGCAAATATTGTGACAAGCTTGTCAATGCTGGAATCACTAGAATGAAGTACCATCTTGCAAAGATTGGTGGCTACAATGTAGTTCAAGTAGTTACTGATAATGCTAGTGTTAATACAATGGCAGCAAGTCTTTTGGCAGCAAAGAGGGCAAGGATATTTTGGAATGGATGTGCAGCTCATTGCCTTGACCTCATGCTAGAAGATAGTGGCAAGCAGGGGCCAATTGAGCAAACAATTGGTGATGCAAGACTAGTGACTGCATTTTTGTATGCTCATACAAGGGTGCTAGACTTGATGAGAAAATTTCTTGGCAAAGATTTGGTTCGTGCTGGGGTTACTCGATTTGCTACTGTCATTAGTTATGTCCTCTTGGCAGAAGAGTACTTTGGACATGAGGACTGTCTTTTGTGATGTTTTAGGTGTTCAGAATGGAGAGTCTTCTCTCTAGGTGTTTTGGGCAGACTTTGGAGTGACTGCCTTCTGCAAAGGTGTGTCTTTTCAAACTTCAGTGAGGACTGTCATTAGTAATGTTTTAGGCAGCTTGGAGCATTTGGAGAAGTTCTTATTTATCATGTAGTCCTCATTTCTCAAGTGATTCAGAGGTTGTTCCTGTTGAATATCTTAAAGTTTTTTTTTTGCTGTGTTCACTAGGCAGTATAATACTGCCTGGGTAATGTTAGCTGGCCTATCTTGTTCGATATAGAGAGGGGTGTGGAGCCTCTATTCATCTTATAATGTTAGCTGGGCTATCTTATCCCTTCATTGATTTATTTAGAAAAATCTGTGTAAGTTCATCAAAATAAAGTCAGCTCTTTCAAAAAAAATGAGAACAAATATTCTTGACCAATCGATTTCATCATCAGCGATGACTCATCAGCTTCGGAGCCTAACCTAGGATATCTTAAACTCTGAAAAAAAATCTGTCAATGGACTCACAATGCCTCACAATAATCACGCAACACAAGAAAAAAAATCATTCAAGAACTTGACTGCACAGGATTTGTTATAATGGCTCTGCATTCCCCTATTTATCATCTTATTTTGTTCCGCGCGACCATATTTATGGCTTAGACAATTTGTAGCTTACTATATTTCTTTAAAATTATCTTATTTTGTTCAAAAATTAAAGGCCCGTAGCATCGCACGGGCCTTCACCTAGTTAATGTAAAAAGATGAAACATTAATATTCTATATTTTACCTGCAAGTACTGCTCCTCAGTCAACGACATGGTTCTTGCGTCCGTTTTGGTGACCTTCTCTCCAAGGATGGTGGCGTGGAAACTTATAATGGCCTGGAGACGCGCCTCATAGTGCATATCCACGACTAGTTTCTTACAGCATCTGGTAGCCACCACATCAGCCTTGGCCTCAAACCCATCCTGGCATTTGAAGAAATCCTGCATGCAAACACGATTACCATTCATTATTTCAATAATTTGCAATGATTGCGATGTTTGTAGCACTTACCCATAGCTCCTGCTTCACCCGCTCCGCCTTATTGTTGAATACTCTGCCATCCCGATCTTCAGTATCGGGTGCGGCGGCGTAATGCTCGAACGTATAGGCCGGCCCCACAACTCCAGCGTACTCAACCAGGCCAGGAAAGTGATCCCTGCACAGAAGACCGAGGATGCCATTGACGGAGCGTCTGTGAGCAGCACCTGCACTCTCCACAATCTTCCAGGACCTGCTTAAATAATTAGCCATCACTTTTAGTTTATAATTTGAATTTGAACATAGGCAATGAAAACATAAAAATTTACTTACTTTTGCCCGTTGGGTCGAATCAACGGTCGTTTCTCACTAGGTATCGGTCGATTAGGCAGACTCGCGGGACCTGCACAAGTGATTATGAAAAATTATTAGTTTATACTTCGAATTTGAACATATAACATCAAGAGGCCATAAAAACTTCTAAAGTTACTTACCTCGCGAGTAGACGCGAGACGAACCAGAGGTCTCATGCTCCACCTCGTGCTCCTCCTGAGCCTCCTCGTCCTCCTCCTGCGCCACATGCGCCTCCTCCTCCGTGTCGTCCTGCGAGGCCACCTGCGCCTCCTCCTCCGTGGCCTCCTGCAGGGGCACATGCGTCGTCCCCCTCCTCCTCCCCCTCCTCCTCTCAGATGACCCAGCTTCAGCGGACCTAGCCCTCTGGTTAAGCGACCTAACGCTCCTCATGCCACCCACCATCTTTGTTCAATCACCTGCAATTAAGAAGAGTAAAGCAATATATAAGTACAGATAAACAAGATGTAGTTAGAAAGAGATGCAACGTAAATTAAACATAATTACATTATAAATTAGTATTACATTGATTAAAAATAATCTTCATAATCGGGAGCAGCTGGATTATAAGTCTCATCATCACTATCAACCATGTCATAATCAACACTATCTGAAGAATCAATGTCTTCATTGGAATTGCCTAAATGTAATCGTTGTAACATTTGTAAGTCCTTCGCATTCTGCACCTCATCCTCCTCCTCCTCAACAACCGTTTCAACTTCCATTCCGTCCGCTTCGGTTACGTCTATCTCAAATCGTCCTTCTAACCCCTCTTCTTGAAAGAACTCTCCGTCATATGTGTTGGGGTCTAAGTTATAATCTTCATCGTTTGGGACAGGTACTTTACCGTGCGGTAACACCTTGTGCACAACATACCAACCCTTAACATGCTCTTTGGTTTGGCACGCATATGGGAGATAATAAACTTGTATGGCCTGTTGGGCCACAATATAGACATCGTCTCCTGGTAAGACGGAATCCTATCGAATTTCGACTAGCCCAAGATTAGAATATGTCCGTCTCATTACTTCAGGATCAAACCAATGACATTTGAATATGACAGGATTAAGAGGTTTCGAACCATGAAAACTTAGTTCGTATATTTCTTCAATTCTTCCATAATACTCGACCCCATCAAGGCCAGGAGTAAAAACTCCAGTATTTGTGGTCTTTCGATTAGGTCGACTTGCCTCGTAGTCTGTTGTATAAAAACAATATCCATTCACGTCATAAACAGAATATGACCTGACCCTATAGGCAAAGCCATCGGCAACCTGTCTCAAATTGGCACTCACCTTATGGCCCCGCTGTTTGAACCAAGAAGTAAAATCGGGAAATCCATTTCCCGCACCCTATCTAAGAAGGGTATCACATTCCTGCTGGGTAGGATCCCTTGATCGACGCCAGAATTCATGAACAAATTGCTCCATGTACGGCACCACCTCGTCAAGATTGGTCAACACATATAGCATGATCTGGCGCCACTCTTCATGTCTCAATGTCTTGGTGGTCGAACCACTTGCACTTCCGAGTTGCCCTCGAAAAAGGCTGAGGTTCAATTCATTTTCGCTAGCATTGTAACGAGGTGGTGGATTATGCACGCTAGGGAGGTTGTCACCATAGTATGTTGTTGTGAAGTTCGACACCTCCTCCAGAATGTATGCCTCTGCAATGGAAGCCTCAATTTTGCATTTATTTCCACATTTCTTCCGAAGAACCTTTAGACATCTCTCGATTGGATAGCACCAACGACCCTGCACGGGACCCCCCATTCGTGCCTCATACGGGAGGTGCAAAATCATATGCTCCATCGGATTGAAGAAGCCGGGTGGAAAGATCTTCTCCAACTTATAGAGCTTGCCATTATTTCCAAATCTGCAACCACGGTCCTAGATAACTCCTTGGCACATAGCTGGCGGAAGAAATAGCTCAACTCTGCAAGCACTAGCCAGACATTCTCATGGACATACCCTCGAACCATAGCCGGAAGAAGCCGCTCAATCCATATGTGGTAGTCATGACTCTTCATCCCTAAGACTCGCATAGTAGATAAGTTGACCCCCCTACACAGATTAGCTGCATAGCCATCAGAGAACATCAACGTCTTGATCCATTCTAGTACTTCCCTCCTTTGGGGCTTGGTCAAGGCTTTCTCCGTGTCTTACCGCGATCAGGAGGCTTCATCTGTAGGTTTGGTCTATCACACACCGTTGCCAGATCCACTCTAGCCTTAACGTAGTCCTTTGTCTTACCGGGAATGTCCATGATTGTTGCCCAAAGTGCCTCAGCCACATTCTTTTCCGTGTGCATCACATCAATGTTGTGTGAAAGGAGAAGATCATCATAATAGGGGAGCCGAGTCAAGCCTGACTTGTGAGTCCACATATGGTGCTGGCTATATCCCACAAAGCCACCTTCTGGATTGACCACGAGATCATCTATCTGCTGACGGACAACGGCACTAGTCTTCATCGGAGGTGCAAAATCTGTCACCGTGACACCTTTCGTGAAGTTCTTTTGGTCTCGCCTGAATGCATGGTCACGAGGGAGGAATTGCCGATGTTTGTCGAACGCCGAATACTTGCCACCCTTCTGCAACCAAATGAACCTAAGACCTTCCTTGCATACTGGGCATGGGAACTTCCCGTGAACACACCAGGCGCTGAATATCCCATAGGCCAGCAAGTCATGCATTGAGTATTGGTACCAAACATGCATTTTGAAGTTTGTCTTCATCGCCCGGTCGTACGTCCATACCCCTTCCTCCCAAGCACGGACCAATTCATCAATTAGAGGCTCCATGAAGACACCCATATTATTCCCGGATGTTCTGGAATAATCAACGACACTAATATGTTCTGTCGTTGAAAGCATACGCCTGGTGGGAGATTGAGGGGGATAACGAATATGGGCCAACATGTGTACGTGGCAACCATCATTCCATAAGGATTGAACCCATCTGTTGCCAACGCAACGCATACATTACGAGCCTCTCTGGCTTTCTCATGATGAATGTTGTCAAAGTGGGTCCATGCTTCACCATCGGACGCGAGAACCATCCTGTCAGGTCTGTATCGTTTGCCATTTTTGTGCCATGTCATCTGTTTCGCGTATTCCTCAGTCATGTATAACCGCTGGATCCTTGGTATGAACGGAAGGTGACGTAGGATTGTCACGGGGATGTCAAGCTGCCTCTTGCGGCCATCACCAGAGGCTACCTCCATGAACCTAGAGGCTTTACACTTTGGACAGTACTTTAATTCCGCGTATTCTTTCCTAAATAGGACGCACCCCTTCGGACAAGCATGTATCCGGTCATACGGCATCTTGAGTGCACGAAGGAGTTTCTGTGTCTCGTACATGCTCTTCGGCAGAATATGATCCTCCGGAAGCAGGCTGCCAATAACTGTCAACATGCCATCGAAGGCGTCTCGACTCAAGCTATACTGTGACTTTAACGCCATTATGCGTCCAATGGCATCCAGTTGAGAAACCTTTATCTGCCCGTGAAGGGGTTTCTGTGCTGCGGCAAACATGTCATAGAACGCCCTTGCGGTTGCCTCTGGCTCCTCCTCCGTACGTCCTTCAGCGAACTGTGCCTCGTGATAGTCATTTAGCATGTCCGCTACCCCGGCATCGGCATCATAATCCTCCACGCGTGGTCTCACCACCTCCTCTCTCATACGACCGTCTTCACCGTGGTAGACCCACCGGGTATAGCCTGCCGTAAATCCATTCCACCAAAGATGTTCCCCCATTATCTTCTTTGTTTGTCTCTTCCTATTTACACATTTGCTGCATGGACAAAATAATTTACTCGCTCCTTTAGCTGCTTCACCAAACGCCCGTTCCAAGAAAGCATCGGTCTTGTCGATCCATTCATTGGTGACCTGACCCTGACCTAAGCGGCCACTGTACATCCACTCACGGTCTTCCATACTCTAAACTTGTACACCCGAGCGGCGGCCGAGGCGGCGGGGGCCCTGGATTAACTATAGCATAAATCAGAAATACAGTTCTAATCCTGTGGTGTATCAGCTAGTTCGGGTAAAACGTAGTGGTTTATATTGCCCATATAT
Source organism: Panicum hallii (assembly GCF_002211085.1). Lineage (NCBI taxonomy): Eukaryota > Viridiplantae > Streptophyta > Magnoliopsida > Poales > Poaceae > Panicum > Panicum hallii. The sequence goes on from NC_038046.1 coordinate 50,813,736, forward strand.
CTATAAAATGATTACTTAGACCTCTGAGAAACACTTACTTTAAATTTGTACAACTTGAAGGTGATCTGGCCGGCGCGGGGGCCGGGGGCACGTCGGGTGCAGGGGCGCGGTGGGGGGGGGGGGGCAGTGGCGTGGCGGCGGGGGCACGGCCGCAGCTGCAAGGCGGGGGCAGGGGTGCGGCGGCGGCAGGGGCGGGCGGCTGGCGGGGGCAGTGGCACGCGGGGGCGGGGGGCAGTGGCGCGCGGCGGGGGGCAGGGGCGCGCGGCACGGGGGGTGGCGCGGCGCGAGGGCAGTGGCGCGCGGCGGCGGGGGGCAGTGGCGCGTGGCGGGGGCAGTGGCGCGCGGCGCGGGGGGGGGCGTGGCGTGCCGCGGGGGCAGGGGCATGGCGGCGGGGGCAGGGGCGCGCGGCGGCTGGGGGCAGGGGCGCGTGGTGGGGGCAGTGGCGCGGCGGCGGGGCGGGCGGGGCGGGCGGGCGGCGGCGGCGGCGGGCGCGGCGGCGACGGGGCGGGCGGCGGGCGGCGGCGTGGCGGGGCGGGCGGGCGGGCGGGCGGCGGCGCGGCGGGCGGGCGGCAGCGTGGCGGGCGGGCGGGCGCGCGACGGGGCGGCGGCGCGGCGGCGCGGCGGCGGCGGGGTCCGGTGTGAGTGTGAGACGTGTGTGATGCGGGCGGCTGGCGGACGCGCACAAGTCTGAGACGTGTGTCTCTTTGCCGAGTGTCCCTGATCAGGCCCTCGGAAAAGTCATCTTTGCCGAGTGTCCCTAATCGGACTCTCGGCAAATATACGTCCTTGATTCGGCGCTCGGCAAAGAAAGATTTCTTTCTTTGCCGAGTGTCCTTGATCCGACACTCGGCAAACAGGCGCAAGTTATGGACTTCGTTCACAGCCTTGTGCGCTTCCTTCACAGCCAAACCACACTCGCGCCCCTACCGCCGCTCCCCTGCCCCCGCCGCCCGAAGCCCTCCGCCGCGCCCAGCCTCCCCGCGCCCCTGCCCCCGCCGCCGCGCCCGCCCCCGCCCAACACCGCGCCCCTGTCCCCCTCCACCCCCGCTACCGCCAGTCCAACGCCGCCGCGCCCGCCCCCGCTCGACGCCGCGCCCCTGCGCCCCACCCGGTCCCCGCCGCCGCGCCCCTGCGCCCCCCCCACCCCCACCGCCGCCAGCCCGACGCCGCCGCGCCCGGCCCGCCGCGACCATGCGCCCCCCCACCCCCGCCGCCGCCAGCCCGCCGCCGCCGCGCCCGCCCCCCCCCACCCCCACCGCCGCCAGCCCGACGCCGCCGCGCCCGGCCCCGCCGCGACCATGCGCCCCCCCCACCCCCGCCGCCGCCAGCCCGCCGCCGCCGCGCCCGCCCCCCCCCCCCCCCCCCGCGCCCTGCCCCAGCCGCCGCGCCCGCCCCCGCCCGACGCCGCGCCCCTGCGCCCCCCCCCACCCCGCCGCCCCCCCACCCCGCGGCCCTGCCCCCGCCGCCCGAAGCCCGCCGCCGCGCCCGCCCCACCCCCCCGGCGCCCGTGCCCCCGCCCGCCCCGCCCCAGCCACGCCGCCACCCCGCCCGCCACCGCCCTACCCCAGCCGTGCACCTGCCCCCGCCAGCCGCCCGCCACTGCACCCGCCGTACGCCCCTGCCCCCGACGGCCCCACCCGCCGCCGCCCCTGCCCCCGCAGCCCGGCCGCGCCTCCCCCCCCCTCGCTGCGCCCCTGCCGCGCGGCGCCCCTACCCCCACAGCGCCCCTCCCACCGCGCCTCCCCCCCCCCCGCTGCGCCCTGCCGCGCGGCGCCCCTACCCCACAGCGCCCCGCCCGCCGCACCCCCGCGGCCCGTCGCGCACGGCCAGCCGCGCCGCGGCCCGCCGCGCCCTGCCAGCCGCGTCCCCCCCGCCGCGCACCCGCCGCCCCCTGCGCGCCGCGGTCCGGCCCCCTCGGCGCCCCATCCGCCCCGCCGGAGCCGCCGCACAATGGACCCCACATGATCATGGTACCTTGCAAGTAAGAAAAGATGAAACTAGTTTGTTCACAGAAAACTGACATAGGAATATTAGAATTACCTGATGCTTTCTTCCCGTACGAGGAAATAGTTGTAACCAAGTGTAGCCTACAATTATAGCAAACTTTCAATATTATTGAACCACAGTAATAGTTATTTGTAAGTTAAGTTCACAAAACTTAAAGCAGTATCAGTGCATCACATTTTGCTCCTTACTGATAATTTCACAAACTCGTCACAAAAAAGAACAGTTTGCAATAAAATGATGCATCATGCTTCAGTAACAACAGATTGCTGAATATCTGATTTGTTTGTTAAGGTTACCGTGGCTATCATCATCCAGAACAACATAAGATTAAAGCACTAGGAAATATGAAATTGAAACATCAATCATAGATCGATAATACCATAGATGACAAATCTCTACAATTTGTAAAGCAAGCATTGATTCCTTGTTTTGTCAATTGGAGTTTTAATCAGAATTCTGATGATTGTATATCGAGTTAGGGGTCTGAAACCATTTAGAATTAAGTTTGGTGAGTAAAATAGTAAAAGACTAAATTTCTCGACCGACACGAACTATGTTATGATAAAATACGTACCGTGTATAATGCGTACATTTTATATGCTAATCATTTCATTTATATGGATGCCCGTAGTAATGCACGGGCATATTGGCTAGTACGTCTTAATTACATTAGAGTTTTACCTTGCTGCCTATGCTTGGATTTTCTGTAACTGAAAACTCATTTTTGTTCACATATCATTTGATAACTTTTTGCTATCTTATCAGCAGCATCACCCTCCGTGACGAATCCTCCGAGACCGCCCCGCGCCCGGAGTGCACCGCATTGGAGATCACGGCCGTCGACACCACCACGGAGACCAGCGCGCCTCCTCGGAGACCGCCACCGGAGAGCTTCTCCGGAAGCGCGACTACACGGGGACTAGCGCGCCCATCACCACCAACATCCCCCGTGCATCAGGATCGGGTAACCCCCATTGTAAAGTGCATTTGCTGAAATCATCGCATTCTTCCTGTATCTGCATCAGCAAACCAGACGTATTCACGGGTGAAGTTTCTCTATGTTTGCTTTAGTGGTAGGGTTGTATCAATTTCTGTTTTCTCACATAACCCAAGGTGGTCAGCACAGATGAAGTGGCCGGGGTGGGCGAAGATGTTTACCTGCTTCGGCGGCTGCATCCCCTGCAGTGGCTGCAATACCAACGTAAACTGCTTTAGCACGGTAAACCACTACGGGGGGCAGCAATCAGAAGGGACCCGGCCCCCTAGTAAGCCAGCTGAAATGGCTGATTTAATATCTATGTATCATTAATGGCGCTGTAATGTAATGTCTGTGAACTTTGTTAATTTGTCCGTTGAACTCTTGTAAAACTATTTTGCAGTGCTTGTTAACTTCGTCGTGAAACTCTTGTAAAACTTATGGTCGATCAGCTGCTTTGATGCATCTGTTTACATATATTACCTCCATTTTGATATTATAAGGTGTATTTTGTTTTGTGAGCACAAGGTTTTGACCAAAAGTTACTCTATTAATATTTCATTTATGTGATGCAAAAGTATCTTCAAATATGAATCTAATGCATCATCTTTGTGTCATAAAAATTATGTACTACAATAGGCTAATTGCTGGTAAAAGGCTTGTCCTCAACGAATTATATATTAAAATTTTAAAAGGAAGGAGTAGATTGTTCCCCAGAGGAATGCGAGATTCTGAAAGCTTTATTTTTTTATGTGGGTAGGGCCAGATGATTTACTTCTGTGTCCGTGAAGGTCTAACATAATGGCATTTTTGTTAAAATGACGAATACATGAATTTGCGTTTATTTAATAGCTATATGGGCAATGCTTCCGTCCCAAATGTATGTATAGGTACATGGCGCAAACTGAAAAGACAGTTACAACCTACTACTGCTCGATCTGTTACAACACTTCATGTTTCTGACAATGACACGGCCATTACATATAGCCATGGCTGCATTGACAACTAAAATTTCCTGGTTTATTCTCGCAAATACCATAGCAAACATATTGGAGTTTCAGGAATTGACAGCCAATATTCCATTCTTGGGCAGATTGATAGTAATACAGATGCGCTAGTTGATTTTAAAGAGTTTGTTGCGGCACCATACGTGCATGTGCATCAGCTGGTGCAACATGAATGGATGCAGTACCTGCGGCGGTCGGGGACGCGGGCTGGGGGTGCGGCCTGCGGTGGGAGGGGGGGCGGAGCCAGCGGGGCGGCATGAGAGTGAAACTGTGTGGATAAGGTGGAGGGAGCTGGCCGGTTAAATATTCAAAACCTTTGCCGAGTGCCAGATCTTGGGCACTTGGCAAAGGCACCTCTTTGCCGAGTGCCGGCAAAGAAGTCACAATTTTCAAACCCGTTTTGTCAATTTATTGAATTTCTTGTATTTATTGAAATTTGAACTACAGGTCACACGAATAATGGAAAACAATGAATGAAAAAATAATATTCACGTTATTGAAGGATGCGTTGAGATCTTATCGGAAAAAAATCAGAAATTTCGAACTTGTTATCCACGAAACATGACGACGAACTTCTTATCCAGTTATTTTTAAAATGTATAAAAAGCAAATATGGTCGGAAAATTATAAAACTTGTCGAGATGTAATGATATCACATGGGGAAGCTGTGATAAAAATATAATGAGGTTTCATGAAAGTTAAAACATACGATGCTTATAAATTGAAAGTTCTCCAAAGAATATATGATTTTACGTGAAATCTGATTAGGTGTTAAGCATCGTAGATGTCAAACTTTCACGATATCTTATACAAATTTTATCACAGTGTCCACATATGATAACATGACATCTCGACAAGTTTCATAATTTTCCGACCAAATTTATCTTTTATACAATTTAAACACGACTTGAACATAATTTAGTCGCCATATTTTGTGAATAGTACGTTTGAAATTTGTGGTCCTTTCTTCGTTAAGGCCTCAAAGAATGCTCATTAACATGAATAACAATTTTTCATACATTTTTCCCACTATTCAAATGACCACGCAGTTCAAATTTGAATTATTCAAGAAATTCGATACAATGAAATAAATTATCGAAATATAGCAAACACTTCGATAAAAGAACCTAAATTACATATCTTGTTCAGGAGAATATAGGAAGGCAATAGAAAAAAATTTAGAGAAATTAAAGAAAAATTTTTTGTATATTTTGCCGAGTGTCTAGCCCTGGCGCTCGGCAAAAGGCCTCTTTGCCGAGTGTCTGGACCAAGACATTCGGCAAAGAGTCACGGCATGAACTACCGTTACGTCCTGGCGCCCGTTTGCTGAGTGTAATTCTTTGCCGAGTGCACGGCTCTCGGCAAAACTTTCTTTGCCGAGAGTTTTTCTTTGCCGAGAGCCCGGCCCTCAGTAAAGGATGAGTTCACCGTGTGTTTGTCATTGCCGAGTGCGGCCCTCGGCAAACACTATCTTTGCCGAGTGCCCGATATTTTGCGCTCGGCAAACACTCGGCAAAGTGTTTGGTACTCGGCAAAGTGCTTGTTTCCGATAGTGAATAGAACTTCCCGGTTTCCCTAGAGATTAAAGTCCTAGGGAAAGGGAGGAAAACATTTTCCCCGAGAATTTTCCTAGGGATAGATTCTTAGGGACCAAATTGACGGAAAGGGAGATGTACCCAACAACGATGATGGAAAATTGTTAGGTATTGATGTTTTCCTTGGAAATTAATTTGAAGGAAATGTTGCTAATATGGCATACTATATCCTACATGTAAAGGTGGTTTCAGGCAGAATCGTTCGACCTGTTTTGGAACAAGGTTCTCCGCAACCTCAACCAAACAGAATGCAGCAGCAGCTATCTTGCCCAATCAATGATCTAATTGATTTCCTAATATGTTGAGCTGCAGATGAGAACGAGTGAAGGAGGCGGATCAGAGCAAAAAGGGCAGGTTGACTGACAAGATGATCCAATTATTTGTAGTGATGACTCAAATCAACAAACTGAGGAGATCAAGTAGTGAAGTTTCTTTAAACCTCTTCATCTTGGTTAAGTCTCCTTCTTAACATGTGCGCTCGCATTTTTCTCTAATATTCTTCCAATGGTGGACGACATGTTCAGTGGCAACGAGATGCTATGGTGAATATGTTCTGTGGATAAGAATATGCGTCCATTTGTTCGTAACGTTGATTGTCGTACATCTATGTGTGCATCTAAATATGTACTATGTTTTAAAAAAGAGCATCGGGTTTTGAGTTCAGGATTTTTTTCAGATTTTGATATAGGATGGGGGAGGGCGTAAAGTGGATTTTAATTACTCTTCGAAGAATAGACTTACTCCATAGAAAAAAAAAGGAATCGACCAAAATTGGCTTTCTGTGTATGTAGGTGAAGGCGAACGTGATAATTGTGAAGTGTACAGGGGCGGGTGAACTGTCACAAGGTACAAGTCCAACGCAATTACTTGTATGCTGCCTGAAAAATGTGATGTCGACTCGGCAACTGCTTTCTTTCCTTTTGGCACTCAAAGCCACCGGTCGTGTCACACTTTCCGTTCCATGATCGGCTTTGCTTCCGTTATAGCCAGCACGTCCTACACTGGCTTATCATGCTTAGCTTTCCAAGCAGTCCAAAAGTCGTAGCTATCTTGTACATTACTACAGTTGTACTGATGAACAAACAGAAGAAGAAGAACCCAACCACGACACGTACGTACGAGCCAAGTGCCACACTTATCAGGCCTGGCCGGTCATTCCCATGCATCTCATTGCCGTGCCCGTGTGCTCTTTCTGGAGGTACCGGCGCTAGCTAGCTTAGCACCAGTCGCTGTACGAATTTATATATGAAGAGGAAGCCGACGGGCCCGTGGTCCGGGCCAGGTACGGTGCCAGCTCGATCGGCGTACGCGCGCACAGGGCCACCGGCCACAGTCACAGATGTACGCCGGCCGGCCGGATCAGTAGACGCGGTGATCGATCGATCGATGTGACTAGCTTTGCTGCTCATGGGCTGCTGCGAGGCAGTCGTCGATCGATACACGAGCTAGCTCACCGATCGATCCAAAGGACAACGAGCGATCGGAGACGTTTGCATTGTCCAAACCTTTCGGTTCCGTGCCGCTGGATGGCTTGCCTCCAGATTTGACCAGGTTTAGACACAGCGATTAGGCCCAAATTAGTAGCTAGCAAGCTAAGAAAATGAAAAAGAATTAGTAGTACCAAGCTCTGTCTCGTCAGCCCTTGCATTGCATTAATCAGTTCGCGTCGTCGCTGATCGAGCAGATCCGACGTGCGGAAGATCGATCTGCGGCCCGGCCGTCGTCTGGCTTCGGCGCGCGCCCTCGCCGTCGCCGCCGTTCGGCGCAGCCGCGCAGGCAGGCAAGGCCGGACGCCAGGTCGCGGGAGGCGTGAAGCACGCGCTCCACGACGTTCACGTCCACGCCACGCAGGCGGCCGCGCCCACCGCGGCGGAGCTTCCTGCCCGGTGCGGCGCGCGGCCGGCGACACACTTGACATGCGGCTTTGATAGACGCCGACGGGCTCCGTTATTATAATAGTATTCTCGCGCGCGCGGTAGATGACGAAGTGACCTGCCGTTCCTTGCCGGCCGTGCCGGTCCTTTTCGCCCGGATTTTCAGTCACGTCCCTGTGGGCTCACAGGAGCATGGGCCCATGGCCATGGCGACGATCGAGCTCAAAGCGAGATGAGATCACGCACAATTACGGGCTTTCCGGTGATCGAGACCGGAGAGTGCTTGCGCGCCAGGATTAATATATGCCGTGTGTATCTCCATGCACTGCCGACCACGAATGTCCGGCCGTTAGTTTCGTCCTCTTGGTCGTTACACAGAGAACATAATTGGACGATCATGCATACGGCCAATTGCAAATAACTGCAAGTTCGTTCATCTCTGCTGTCAGAACTTTGCTCTGAAGAAGTAGCCTTGCAAAGAACTTGTGTTTCCTTCAGTGTGCGCTCTCCACACTGCTTGTGCATCAAAGGATGAGTAAATTCTTGGAGTTGGATGAGAGGTATGCGGACTTAGGGTCCATTTGGTGCGACTCGATCCCCTAGCGGCTCCACCGGGCAGCTTCTGCGCCGGAGCTGAGGAGCCACACCAAACGCCCCGGCGCGGTGAAGCGGCTCCGCCCGGAGCTTCGAAGAGCCACTGGTGCAGCTTTGCTGAGAAGGTGGAGCAGGCGGAGCCGGCTCCACCCCAGCCAGAGGGGTTCTTAGCTGTGTAGTTGCAGTCCATCTCCAAGTAATAATATCTGGCTATTCATCATTTAGTTGCACTTGCTGTACTACACCATCCTAGAGAATTATTAGAAATCGATCGAGCCATCTCTTCAACTGTTTCCATTCTCCAAAAACCTCTAGCTAGCTAGTCCGATTTTGATTCAAGATGTCTTCCCCTAGCTAGCTCAAAATTTGAAAACAAAAAAAAAGATGTCTAATGTCTTCCCTCACACTCTTGTTCTTGCGCCTGGGCGTCTAGCCTGTAAAGGCTCGTTCGGCGCCGAGTCCATGCATGGGCGCCCAGCGCCTGGCCGTTTAGCCATGTGGAATGCATGCCAAAAAAAAAATGCATTTCTCCCGTCTTCTCCCGTCTCCAAGAGTCATATATAACGGTGCTTGGCTGGTGTCGCTGGATTGGTCCAGTTGAACCATGTGGCAGAACCAACCTGAACCAACCTGAATTATACCGGCTCAAGTACGCGAGTCCACACCAGAGGGCTCCAACGTGCTTCAAACGGTATAATCCCTTGGCCTGTCGGGTAACGTCCCGATAAACCACCGATACACAGGATCAAATAAGGTTACCTCACACGAAGGTGAGTCCAGAGATACAGTCACCATCATATTTTACATCACAAGAAAATACATTATAAGAGTTTCCAAATGAAGTATGAAGTTTCAAATCTAGAGAAAAGATTACAAACAGTTAAATCTATGGTTTTTAGCAGCGGAAAACATATGCGATGATTACAACACGTCATTAAGACGGATGTCATGCTAAGCCCGAGCACGACATCGCTCGTCATCACCAGTGCTGGCCGGGGACGGATCCCATTCCACGGACCAACCTTTTGAAAGAGCACAGGGCCAGGGCATGGGAAGAGTAGGGTCTTCAAGACATAACCTGCAAAACGTATAACTAGCAAGGCTGAGTATACTAATACTCAGCAAGGCTTACCCGGGATTGGGTATACTTAGCCCATAACTAGACTTATGAGAGCTTATAATGGTTCTGGGTTTAGTTTCAGCTGAAAAGCAACAAAGAGTAGATACTTAACTTCAAATTTTAGCTTTCAGATTCTAGTTGATTATCCATTCTAGATAAGCACCTATAACTACTCAAGCATGGTAAAATCTTTGATCAAGCATCATCTTTGATAATCATAAGATTGCTCTTATTACTCAATGTGACAAAGGAATTAAGCAGTCTCAATCATCGTGAGAGGCGGACGATTCGAATCGAATTTAACCTTGCAAGGTAAACCTAACACACACGCTTGGAACACCACAGGGTCGTTCCGAAGCAACCGTTTGCCTTTCATTCCGACTCATGGATCAGATCCACCACAAGCGACTGCAGGTCATACGCACTTCCAAAGTGCAGGACGTACGTCTGTAGCGCGACTACAAAACCCGTACTCCTGGTTGCCCAGCAACACGTATGCCTACACGTCGAACATAAGTAACCAAAAGAAGCAAGACGAGTGGTGGGAGGTATGTCCACTACTCGGGCCGATTGGCTACTAGGCTTACCGCTTACCATATTTCGCGGCATGTGGTTAGTACTTTCAAACGCTTAACCCCGATCACCACACGCTGTGACCTTATCAGTAATTTTAACAACACAGATGGGGTATCACCTCAATCATGATACCTCACAAAACTCCCGTCCGTCATCCTTATAGTGATAACAGGAATGTAAGCATTACAATTCCTATATCGCGCGAGTGACAGGAAATCACCCGACTTCTACCGGTCCTATTAGCATAGCAGCTAGTCGGACTCAAGTGCTAGTATCCATTACATTGGTTCCTAGGAGAATGCAACTAGGGTTTCAAGCAATTCCTAAGAACTTAGTGCATAGAATACGTAAATAGATATAGATTGCAGTGTAATAAAATAGTAGGTTATGTCCGGGGCTTGCCTTTACTGGTGGGTCTGAAGTCAGAAATGTTAATATCTTCCGAACTTTGGTTCGGTACTTCAGTTAATTCCATTGGCGACATTTACTTGATCTTCAGGAACATCCTTCGTAGACTCCGGGGAAATCTCGTAGGTACCGTTGCCGAAGTAGTCGTATCTACATGTAATGCAACATTACATTCAAGCGTGCACACAAAACTATTTTATTTCACAACAAAGTTACAATCCAGCACTTATCTAACACACTATTCACATAACAACCAAAAAGATCTGAACTAAACCTAGACAGAGCTTTAGGGGGCAACTAACTAGAATCGGCTACTCGTTGAAGATTATAACAGAGCCGATTGGAAACAACGAGGGTTTAGCTGATTGATGAGTGCATCGGGTTCCTAGATGATCGATGAAAACATCGGCTACTTTGGCAGAAGGATGATTCCTAAAGCAGTTGTCTTAACTGAGATGTGCTTAAGTGCTATTCTAGGTAACTAGGTGTGGATGCATCGGCTTGATTACGTCATCACCACAAGTGAGTGACGTACGGCCGATTGAAGTGTGGTTGAGGATATGTGACTGATAGATATATGGCCGATCTTTCAGTCGATAAATCGACTGATAGAAGGGTGTGGATAAGGAAGGGAAGACTAAGGATCGATCGGCCGTGTTTGACCGATATGGAAAAGCAACCAAAATCGGCTTGGATCAGCCGATGGCAAGAACCCTAAGATCGTGGGTGTCTCTCCGATACATCGACTCCGTGCAGTCGATGTAGGATAGAACAAAAGGACTGTATCGGCAGTAGCCGATATAAGAAGGATAACCACCGGATCAACTGACCAGCCGAGGGTAGAAGCATCGACGGGCAGCTGTTACACAGGAACATCATAGACTTAAGGAAACGGATGCTAAGTGGTTGGGTTGATAACTTGACACTGAAGCATAACTGTCGAGACGTATTAGCTAAGCAGTAGATGCACACAGACTAACAAGGATCTTTATATGAAGAGAAACATAAGGAAATGACAATAAAAACAAGGACAGAGTCTGGATGGCAGGAATTTGAGTACTAAAGATCACACATCTGTACTTGAGACATACATCTGATGGTCTATATTCAGCTACAACACATGCATACAACACAAAGTATAATAAAGCACTCATTTCCTAAGATTTAACCTAGACCACAATCCAAAGACTTTCAATTCAAAATCACAACATATAACTTGTAGATTTGGACCTAGGGTTTCAAATAAAACTGATTTCGTACTTTTATGAACTTCTTACGAAAATCTATGAAATGTAGAAGTTCACGGATTGGAAATAAAGAAAGTTTGGAAATTTTACAGAAAACATCCTAGAACTTTCTAAAACATAGCAATCAAGTCCCTGGTCCGGGAAAACAGATAACAGGAAATTAATGACGATATTCCGGCAAAGGAATCGCCGGCATTAGAAAGATTCAAAGAATCAGGGCAGACCTTGGTTGTGGAGAAGAACAAACGGAAAATGAAGTTCCGTGGCGAATAAGATTGGCGAAGAGAAAAGCTCGATGAAAAGGTTCACGAGCTTTCTTGAGGTGTTGTGGTCTTGCTCGGCGATCGACGAGGAATAGGAGTTGCTGGACGTCGTGGACTTATGGGATAAGACGATGGAGCCGAATGGGTTCGCTATACTGACTTCTCCGCGAACCTCAGGGTTTTTCCTTGCTCACGGACTGAACTTCCTTTGTTCACATACCCTTAGCTCTTGATCTGCTCGCGCGTGGCCTGTCGTCTTACTCGCGCTCATGCTTACGGAATCGAACCGAGCCGGCCACTGGTAGAACACTCTCGTTCGCATTCGCGAACGTGCCGGTTCAATTCCTCTCGAACCTCCGCATGGATCAAGAGAGCTCGCCGTACCTGGCTGCACCTAACTCCTCCGAGCTTGTCACACCTGGATATAGCCTCCGCTTCGTCGCCTTTTCTTTCGGCTCGTCACGCCATAACTATTTTTCCGCCTTCGCGAGGATCGTGGTTCACTTGCCTTAGGGTCGTGCCTTCCGTTGTCCTCTCCTCAACGGCCTCCGATCGATGCGTTGTACATCTCCGCAGTTGGCATCACTTCTCCCGCGGCCAGCATTTCGTCGAACACCTTAATTGCATCTTCGATACGGCCACATCGCCGGTCCTGGCGCAGGGGCTCGGCGTCACTTGCTTCGGCCTTGCCGCATTGCTCCCGCGTACGCTCGAACCGCGCGCGTCCTTGGCCCGCATGGCGTTGCCGCTCACGCGTCTGAATCCGTTCTACGCGCCACTGCTTGCTCCGGGCCGCCCAACACCTGCACACACCGCCAGCTTCCGCGCGTCACTGCGCGCACGTTCGTGCGACCCGCTCGGCGCCGCTCACGTTCCTGTCGCTCCAGCACCTGCACCGGCTCTCCAGCACACGAGCTCCTGCATCGCCTACACCATGTCGCTCCCGCTCCCGTGCTCGCACATGCCTGCTCCCGCGCGCGTTCCGCACACCATCCTCTATCGCATGCCTCCGCTTGTGCCGTTCCACATCCGCGCTCTGCCAGCACCTAGGCGCCGCTCACCCAGCTCCTACCGCGGCCGCCTCTTCTGCTTGCGCCGGCCCTCACCTGCTCCAGTTCACGCCATCCACCACTATGCCGAGCCACTGCCGTCCGCGTGCCTTCACTCGCCGCGCGCGCTTCGTTCACACGCGTTCTCCCAACTCCCGCTTTGGCTCCTGCGCCTCCGCGCCCACACGCCCGGCGCCCGCTACGGCCGTCAGTGCCGCGCCCCCTCGCTCTGGCGCCGCCCGAACGCCTGGCGTTCCGCTCGCCCTCCTGCGCCCCGCGTGCCGCCTGTCGCAGCTGCCCGCACGCCGCCCCGCCAGCCGCGCCGCACGCCACCCGCGTTGGGCCGCCGCTCCGCCAGCCGCGCCGCACACGCCACCCGCGTTGGGCCGCCGCTCCGCCAGCCGCGCCGCACACGCTGCTTGGGCCGCCGGCCGCCGCCCTGCACGTCGCACGCTGCTTGGGCCGCCGGCCGCCGCGCCTGCACGTCGCACGCTGCGCCGAGCCGTCGCCTGCCCGCCTGGAGCCGCCGCTTCGTGCGCCTGGGCCGCGCTGCCTGGGGCCACCAGCTCCGCGCCGAGCCGCCCGCAGCGGCCTCCGCCCCAGCGCCCAGCGCGCGCGCCGTCTGGGCCCGCCGGCCCGCGCCGCTCGCACCGATCCCCGCCGGCCCCAGCGCGCAGAGGGAGGAAATCAGGGAGAAGCTCCCTGTGCCGGCTCAGAGCAGTAAAGGGAGGCAGGGGAAATGAGCATCGCTTGGTGGAGAAGGAGAAAGAAGACGCCAGGGGAAATCAAAGGCAGACAGAGAGATAAGGGGAACAGAGGAGAAAGGGAACTGGAATTTCCCAAGGACCTTTACGTAAATACAGAAAACTGCAAGGGCCTGAGTGTAACACAAAATTTCCCGTTGATTTAAAACCCAAATGAAGAAATGCCCAAAACGAAAGTTGGAGAGTTTTTCAAACTCTACAACATTGCTTTAGGGCCCAAGTTCAAAAACTCAAAATTTACATTTTTACACGTAAACTTTTGAACAAAAGTCGGATTTGAATTGCTTTTGTCCCAAAGCGTAATTTTATAAAATTCAGGACCTAAATGCAAGCATTTATGACACGTCATTATGACGGGATAGACTCGTCATAATGGTTGGATAGACATGTCATGATGACTTGCACTTTTTACACTTTAGTCCTAAGTAATTTGAAAGTTACTTTTGTAAATCAAACATTTGCATAAAAGGACTTGTACTTTTATAAAATTACGTAAATATCCTTATTTTTACCATTTTACCCAAACTTTTTACCCACTTCAACACATGCATTTCAAATGCAATTTTTGGATAAATATATATTTTTTTTACAGGGAATAAAATAAGAAAAGCATATTTACAAAACCATCTTTTACTTATTTTGAAATCACCTTTATCCAAATGCATTTTGCAAAAACAACCCTAGATTTTTCTGTAATTACAGAAATACCCTTTTTACTTACACTTTAAATTTTCAAAAGCTTCACATAAACACACATAAGCTTTATACTTAACAAACACATATTTCACACTAACAAAGTATATCTAGTATTACAAGTACACGAACTGTCACAATGATCATGCTGAATTTCTCCAGGTCGAGAATCCCTAGCCCCTCGAGATGTTTTGGCAGGATGCCTTTGTCCAATTTAGCATGCAACAATGTCCGCCATTAATTTCCTTAATTATGGCCCATATGTTCGGCGCAAAACTGCCAGATATGATGGGTTGGCGGTGATAGCGTAACCACGTAGACGGTGTGTGAATTGATGTCTCTAAGGCCAATCTCAGTGGCAGTTTTACGGTAACAGTGAGCAACACAGCCACGTCAGCTTTTCAATGCAATGAAACTGTCACTCTTAGTGCACAGTTTCATGGCACAGTTTTATAGACAGGATACATCATTTACTTTTTACGTTGTGTTGTGATCAAGTGTGCCATGAGGATTCTATAGCTATTTTTGCAATTGAATCTAAATTAAGTGTTTGTACGATATTAGATAATTGAATATGGTAAAACATTATGATTAATACCATATATTTGTATGATATTAGATAGTTGAATATAGGAAAATGATTACACATAATATATCTTAATCTCTAGATTAATTTTGATGATGCCCGAGCTTGTTCCAAATGTGCTCCACCAAGTCGTTCTTTAGTTGCGCATGAGCCGAACGATATTGAATATCATCATCTTTTTTAGCACCCTTTCAAATGGTACGTAGTCATCAGGGGAGAATTCTGGTACTTGGACCATCACTTACTAGGAGGCTCATTTAGATCAAGATTCTCTTCAATGTCTTCTTGTTTTCAGCTTCAACTATCATATTTTTAAGTATAATGCAAGTTAACACCACTTTCTCAAGTTGACCACGATCGTGTAGGCGGGCTGGTTTTTTCATAACGCTCCATCGACGACGCAACACTCCAAAAGCACGTTCAATATCCTTTCTCTTTCCTTCTTGTTCTTGTGCAAATAACTTGTCCTTGTCAGAGATGGGCATGGATATTGACTTCACAAATACAGCCCATTCCAGGTATATACCATCCGCAAGATAGTAACCTGTGTTGTATTGCTTCCCATTGACCATATATTGTACTCTAGGGGTTTGGCCCTTTAGTTCTTCAATAAATAGAGTAGACTGGTTCAGAATATTGATATTATTGTTAGAACCGGCAACTCCAAAGAATGCACGCCAGATCCAAAGATCGTGTGATGCCACGGCCTCAAGAATTATAGTTGGAACTTTTGATCACCTCGAGTAAATTGGCACTTCCATGCATTTGGACATATTTCCCATTGCCAATGCATACAGTCAATACTATCAAATACTTCAGAAAAACCTCTTCTCTCACCAATTTTGAGCAAACGCTCGGCATCTTCCATAGTGGGGCATCTCAAATATTGCCCACCAAATACAGCTATAACACCCTCGACAAAATACTTCATCGCCTCCATAAAAGTCGTCGCACCAATCTTTAGAGACACATCTAGATGATCCGCCGCATTGCCATTAGCCAACTATCGAATTGCTGTCATACACTTTTGTAGTGGTGTAAGCCCTTGTCGACCGACAGCATCCAACTTTGTAGTGAAGTAATCAGACCATTTTTCTAAGGCATCAACAATGCATAAAAATAGTGGCCTAGACATGCGAAATCGTCGGCGAAAAATATTAAGCGGATAGAGAGGATTTTCCGAGAAATCATTATTCACTAGAAGTTGATGATATTACTCCCGTGGCCTATTAATATATTTTATCAGACGCAATCGATGATCAGATGCAGCTTCTGCAATAGCTTCGACGCTAGCCTTCAAGGCCACTGTGACTTCATTGATTAAGTCATCTATAAGGTCCTCCTCTTCGATGTAGTCATCGAACAGATCAATAGTGTTGCTTGCTAGATTTAGATTATCAACCTCTTCATCCGACATCTCCTGGACAATGGGAGTACATGTTTGGGAACTAAACTGAAAGGAAATGGCACAACAAAGCTGAAAGGAAAAACAGAGTAACCTGATGCAGCTTGCGTTGCCGACGAACAATCAAACTGTAGTAGAGGAGAAAAAAAAGCTGCCGAGGATGCAGGATGGATGGCGACGCACTTGATATATATTGGTGACATGATTAGTGGAGCAGTTTCACAGCAGGTTCATTCTCACATGTTAATGGAACAGTTTCACGTGTGGTTCACATTCACATGTAGGAGCAGTGTCACATTTGATTCACATTCACATGTAAATGTAGCCGTTAAAATTCAGTTCACATGTAAATGGAGCAGAAATAAGATAAATTGAAATGCACTTCAAATTCAGTTAACATATGCAGTTCACAATCACAATCACCAAAACAAAAGTGACCATTGGTCTAAAAAAAAGATAAGTGCAACAGAACTCAATTCACAAGACATCGACCTGCAGATCATGTAACTTCCTGAAAATATATGCCTCATGTTTCCTCATCAGCAGCCATGATTTTCTTCTACATCCATTGCAATGTCTTCGCTCGGGTAGCCTTTTTTTCATCGGTCATATTACTTGTTTCCTGAATCAGCAGAGAATTGTAAGCTTGTAGCAATTTTACTTCTTTTGCTCTTTCACAACCTTCAGGTTAATTCTTGAGATCTCAAGCTGTTTCTCTGTAGCTTTTTCTCGCTCCTTCTTGCGCTCTTGTGTAACTTCAACTATTTTGTTTATGTTCTCTCTGAGAATAACAATACCATCCATAAGTTCTTCAACCTTTCGTTTCCCTTTGCGCTCTGTCTTGGCTGCTTCTCTGCCAATAGGACGTGGTTCCCCTCTGTCATCAATTTTTATAGTCTTGCTTTTATCTTTCTCTGCCTGAGCAACAGAAGTATACCATTTTGGTTCATTCTTTAGGATCCTCCACCAGTGCACATGTGCAAAAGGCTTTTTATTCCTGTTGGTAAACCTCCTCTGTGCTTCATCCATCAGTTGATCGTCTGAGTATCCACTCTTATTCATTTTACAGACTGAACTCCAGTAGCCATTGAACTTGTTGATCACTGTGCTCAGCCATGAACAGTAGACCTTTAGTTGGTTAGTATCCCTAGTAGGATCTGGTTGGGAGTCCTTGTTAAATTTTTCAGTGATTTGACCCCAAAATGAATCACTTTTCTTGTCATTGGTCTTTAGAAGTGTTCATCCAAGCACTTGCCTGCACATAAGAAAGTTAGGAACTTAACATCTGAACTACTTCATGCATGCCATCATATGGACAGGAGTTATGTAATTACCGGTCTCACTTCCTCATTATGCGACCAAAATCTTTTCTTCACACCCCTACTTGCCTTCACACCATCATCGACATCAATGTCAATGCTGACCCTACCTGTTGGTGTAGTTGCCGGAGATGGTGGATTCATGCTCTTTGCGACCCCAACAAAATAGAAATTTTCTCCAATTGGTTGCAGTGGTGGATATAGTGGTTGCTGTATCAAATTAAAATAACTACCCCTACAATTTGCATAAACAGAGTGTGAGCACATATGATCTATGAACATGATAAAATGTGCAAAATAACTGCTAGTCTGTAGCTATCATGGTTAAGTGCAACAGGGGAGTTCATATCTTGTGGTGAATCAAAGGATGAACAACTCCAATATTCATTGAGGTAAATAATGAAAAAATAATGTTGTCTACAGACCTTAAAAAGCAAGAAATTTCCGTTCAGATTATTAAGTTAGGCAGCATATATCAAGTTTAGACAGTAAATCCGATTGCAACCACAAAGTTCAGTCAACTTGTGTGTCAGTTCTAACTCAATGCAAATATGTTACAATCACCACAAGGGAAAAAATACGCTAGACATCCAGTGCACTCGACAGACCCCACCAATCACCAAAACATTATACTTCAAGCAGAACATATGAGTGGTTCCCTGTCGATGCATAAACTGAAAATATGAGGAATCTTACCATGGATTCGCATAAGTGGATTGACCTCCAAGATTCCCAGCACCAGATCCCGGCCATCATGATGCATGTGGCGGTGGGGGCGCAGCAGCTTGCGGCGGCCGTGCTGGGGCGTAGCAGATGGTGGTGGCGCAGAAGATGCATATGGCGCTAGGGTAAATTTTTATATGTCATTAAAAGTTTAACTTTTTATTTCTATGTTATTGAAATTTAGATAATCCTTTCAGTACCATTGAAAATTTAACTCCATTCCTTATGTGCTATGCCATTCCTTACTTGCCATGGCTATTACAACATTGTTACATAGTTGTTAAGTGAGGGTAAAAAAGATAACATTACCCCTCAGACCGCCACGGCGAGCCCGGCAACTCCCGCCGCTTTTCCCTCTCTCGGGACTCGGGCTCATCATCCAGAATTAATTTCTGCACTTACCAGCATGCACTCGAGGTCCATCAGGCTATTCACAATGGGAGTTTCATGGGGTGTTTCATGGCATTAATTAGCCTGCCACATCAGCAATTTGGATGATATGGCATATTATTTAAAAAGTAAGAGTTTCATGGAGTTTCATGAGGATGAAACTATATTAACCCATTTCCAAGAACTTGGAAACCGTGTGAAACCTCCATTGAGAGTGTTTTGTTTCATCTTCACACAATTGAGTAAATTCTATTGGTTATTTATTTGCAGCATTTAAGGAGTATGTTGGTATATGAAATAGTGAGATGAAACTCTCTACTGAGAGAGGGTGTTTCATCCTTCTACAAAATTGACGTGGCATTCTTGGAAACATGGATATAAAACTCCATTGTGATTAGCCTCGTATCCATATATCCATATGAAACCTCATCTTCTTGGATTTGTCGCGGACTGAAGACCATAAGAGTGAAGCCGGACCGGCAAGGCCGCACACAGCTAGCGCCAGCGATGCTGATCTCAGACGCGGATGATGGCGGACCGGCAAAACCGCACGCATACCGATGATTTGGGGAGGAGATCGAGATACGGCCGGTGATTGGTGATTGGTGATAAGGTTAGAAAAGGGTAAAATCAGAATGACGATGGCTACTCCCGTTTTAACGGTGAAGCTGTATATTTTCCTTCAAAGTAGCGTCCATGGCACGCAAGGGATGGAGTTAAATTTTTAATGGTATAGAAAGATGGTCTAAATTTTAATAGCATAGAAGGCATGAGCTAAATTTTCAATATCACGCGGTGACTTTACTCTTTAATCCGTCGTCCGCGGCCATCGGCTCATCGCGCCCAGTAGTCCCGTGCCGTGATGGAACGCCACCGTTCGTACGAGGTGCTTGAAACGTCGCGACAAACACATTGAAGGAACTAGACAGACACTGTAGAATGATCGATCCAGCTCCGGCCGGGTCGCCGGCCGTCGCCTGTCACTGCCACGGTCGTGTCGTGCTCGTACCGTACGCGCGCCGTGCTCGTGCATACCGTATGCATTCACTTCACCGACGTCGATCCGTGGCCGGAGGGAGACATCGTCGTCGCCACGTACGCACGGCACGGGAACTCGAACACACGACGTTCCTGCTGACGGTAGTGGTTCGCATTATTAGTACGCTCAAGCTCAACTCGATCACTGTCTACAGCAGAGCGCCACCAATCGCGGTCTTCATTCCCCCACCGGACGAAGCAAAAAAGCAAGCGTCAGTGTCGCGGCACCCAGCTGTGCCTTCACTATTCAATGCAGCACTCCTACGTGTTTTGTCTTGCAATACCACTGTAGCTCCAAGAGCCAACGTCGTTGTACAGGGTCTTAACTCTTAACAATAATGGACGGCCGCGAGGACGGAAGAATATGTAATCGGGTCATGCCATCATGAATTCATGGTGATGAGCAATCCGGCACCCGTCTTGATGCATTGCGCTGCTCAGGAATCAAGAGAAGAGGTAGCCGTTGGCGGTGTACCCGATCAGGACGGAGCCCTCCGGCAGCATCTCCAGCAGGATGGCCTCCAGGTCCCGCGCCAGCGCCCGGGCCTGCTGCGCGTCCGGCGGCGGCACCCCGCGGCGCGCCTCGTCCATGTGCCTGTCGTGGCCGACGACGACGGCACCGACGGCCGCCGCTCCCCCCGGCGGCGCGGCGGCGCCGGAGGGAACGGCGGGCAAGATGTGCCGCGGGTATTGCCGCAGCACGCCGTCGTCGTCGAGATCCATCGTGATCGACTCGGGGGGGCGGGACGGGGGACCGGGGTCCCGGCGGCCGTCTTCCAGCGTCAGCTCGCGCATCGACTGCTCCAGCGGCGGCGGCGGCCTCTGGTCGCCCATGACGGCTTCGTGCGTGTGGCTTCTGCTGGGACCCGTCGAGTCCATCGTGTGGCCGCGTGCGGATTTACAGGGCTGTTTTGGTTCGTCACCTCACCCGTCTAGCCTAAGCTTAGCACGTTGCTTAAGCTGTGGTATGTGTAAGGTAGCTAAGTTCAGGTACGTGTTTGAATGACCGTCACACCTACACTTAGGCAATGTGTGGGAGTGTGGCGCTCGTTTTGACCGTCTAAACTTAGACGTTTTTTTGTGTGGCGAAAGGGTACCTGACTGCCTAACTATTGCGGCGTGCCCATAGTTAGCTGAGAAACAAACGGATACCTAATAAGATGTGGCACGTTTAACATTAAGCTACGGCAGGTTAGGCGTCGAACCAAACACGCCTTAAGTACTATGGTGTGCAGAGATCTTCCTCCGGAAGGAGTTGTAGGCAGGCGCGACGAGTCCGGTGGGCTCCGGAGTCGGAGTCACGTATGGACACGATCAACAAGATCAGGACGCGATAAGGCCCAGCTATGCCTCTTTTGTTGGAGCCTCGTAGCATAGCACGGCATTGGGGCCGGAGAGGGGCGAGAGGGGATGGAAGCGCTGGCGATCGAGGAAAGTTGGGCTCTGTTCGTTTCCAGGCCGTTAAGCTGGCCGTGGCATCAGGGTTGGCCTTGATGGGCCGCGTGTGTCTAGCAGACCAGAACGGAATCTGCAAGGCCGGCCCCTTGGTGCCCATCCATCTTCATCAGAATAACAGCGGATCCGGAAGATTTTTTGTTTTACACCTTCCATTATTGAAGATTCGTGCAACGGCTGAGATTGCGGGCTGCGGTGGGTGCGGAGCAGCTTCACGAAAGCGGGTGGACATGTGTCAGCAGCGAATTGGAGGAGGCGGATGAGGATCTGATTTAAGTATCAAACTTGAAATGCCATTATTTTTTCCTGAAATGTTCACTAAAATCCTGATCTTGAAATTCACAACATTGTACATCTTAGTGCGTAGTTAGCTAATAGCTAGGATAATTAGAAGATTGAAGAAAGGAAAAAAAACAAAAGCGTACGTACCGCTGCTGCTGCTGAGAACTAGCCCCCCTGCGCGCTGGTACTGGTGGGCCGGTAATGGGCTTTTGCGATCCATAGGAGCCCCCCCAGCGGATCGGCAGTAGATATTGTCGAAAAATCTAAAAAAAAAAGACTTTAAAAAACCTCCAAAAAAAACATGTACAGATGTGGTTATGGTTCAATAATAAGTGCAAACTTAATGGATGTCTGCTTGCGTAAACAAAGGGAGATACAGCGTTTTCAGAACGAAGACTGTCGCTAACCGAGCATCGCCATCGTCGTAGTAGAATTCTCCAACCGCGTAAAAGAGACATCGATGAGAGAAGATGCAACAGAAAACAAGGACATGAAGACAGAGGGTTATGATCAGGCCGGTACCGGTACGGTAACCATCACCGCTTTCCCGATCATCTAGCAATCTATATATACTCGCGGGCCCGGTCCGCGCGGCGCAGGCGCACGCCGTCGGTCCCGGCCCCGCAGCGCGACATGATGGCGTCACCCTGACGCGTGCGTGACCTCGGCGCGCCGCCGTCGCCGTCGCGGTCGCGGTGGCGTTTTCTATCTACCTGTGGCAAAACGGACGGCGTGGTACGTAGCTGGTACTGGCGGACACGCGAGGTCGCGCACAGCATGTCGTCGCCAGGTCCGTCGTCGTTGGAGAGACGATTAATAACGATTTAACGAGTAAAATAATAAAGCCCCAGCTTTTGTTAGCCTGGAGAGACGTGCTGCTAACTTTGACCTGACGAGTAGCCAACCAGCCAAACCAACCGCGGGTCGCCGCCGTCCGTACACGCCGCCGGCAACATGGACTCTACGGTCCGCGCTGGCGTGGTGCTTTCTCGCGCACGGCACACAGTTAGAGCGGGAGGTTGCGCTCGCTTATACATTGGATGATCGGTCAGTGAAGGACCAAGGGAATCCACGTCTCCGTAGGAGATACGAGAACGACAGTGATCGCGACAACAGCATACGTATTGATCTCTGGAGTAAGGGCGGCGCCACGTTCGTCTTCGCTGGTGCATGTAAGGATCACGATACATGTAGGAATCTAAAGCTATTTAGTGAAGTATTACTGGGTAATTACAGTGTTGTTGGACGGACATGAAGAAGAGGGGCACCAGACTGCATGCTCTTCAATATAATCTAAGCTTCGCCTCAAGTAGGCATGCAAAAGGAGTAAAAGAAATGGATAGTGTGCTATTAGTATCATATTGCCGCAGGGTAGTGTTACCAGACTACTATAATATGCATCTCATTTTATCGTAGGAGCGGCCAAGTTTTCAGGTGTCAAACTCTACGATATTGGGGGGGAGAGGTTGAGTTTTAGCAGCTTTTTTTTAATAGTAGAGTTTTAGCAGCTGATAGTTAGCTTAATTTCTGTCAGGGTGCTGTCTGACCGTGCTAAACCGATGATACGATCTTTTCCTTTGCTTAAGGCTGGGGTTGTTAAGCCCTAAAACTCTATAAAAAACTTTACGATGCTACCGTTATATTATGTAAATTTGTTCTACGAAAATGATGCCGTTGGATCCGCGTTCGAAAGTACATGTCATGCCGAATTTTGATGCTAAAGAAATTGTAGCATTAAAATCTAGTTTCGGAGAGTAACGTCGGGTGAAACCCCGACCTGATTATATTCTGAAACATACGGCATACGTCCTGGCACGGTCCCGGCATATTATTAGCAGAGCGGCCAGAGCCAGTTGGCCGTACGCCCAACAGCACTGAAGTGCTAGCGACGTGTGGCAGGCTCGACGATGGGCGACGGAGCCAGCCAGCCAGCTAGCACGGACCACGGTAGCTTGGGCGACACTCCACTCCACTCCGGCCGATCCGCAGAGGCAGCGGAGAGACGCTCTGGCTGCCACGCGGCCCCCCCGCGCGCCGCAAGCAAACGCTCGTCGGTCCAGCTGGATCGACGCCAGGCCAGGCCAGGCCAGGCCAGCCGCATCCGTCCGTCGCGGCGCGTCCCTCTACGCCGCTCCTTCCTGCTTGCTATGCTTCCTTGGAGCCGACGCCGTCTCCCGTCTCCAGCCATCCATCATCGCCCGTCCGACGGGTAACGGAAGCGTGGCAGCCAGCTCGCTCGACGCCGACCCAAAAACGTTTCCCGGCCGTCCAGAACTCCCCGACCCGCACAGCCGGGCCCGGGCCCATCCATCATCGGTCCTAGGCGATCCGATCCCATCGATCGAGCGGCGGCGACGCGTCCGTGGGGCCCGGCCTCTGACAACGCGGCTTGAGTGGACCCCCACGACGACGACGACCGTTTCAAAAGCGAGAAAGGGGGGTGTCGCTGACCCGGCGGGATCACAAAACGACGGGCGTGCTCCATCCGACGCTCGGGACTCGCCTGATCGCGCTCACATTGGTAATCCACCTCGCTCCTCTTTTCTTTTTTTTTTTTGATAATGCACCTCGCTCCTTCTAGCAGCCACATCAAAAAAAGCACCTTTCTTTTTTCCTTTTCTTGGTTTTGGGCAGTTTTAGAAGGCTCTAGAATTTCTTTTCTCTCCTACCGCTTTGGCTCCGAACGAACACCCCCTCCCGGATTGCTACGCGTGTTCACACCTTCTCTTTTCACCGCATACATTTGCACTACCGCCCTTTGCATAAATAATAAATAAATACTAATCCACCCTTGCCTCGTTAATTTCTTTTCCGCTTAATTAATTCATCTGTCCGTACGTCCGCGGAGGAGTGGACTCGTGGAGACCCGTGCCGTGCGTGGCTTGGGCAGCAAGGAGTCGACTCGACCCGACCCGACCGTGCACGTCCATCGAAGCGGCCGGTGGTCCGAGCCGAGTCCACGCCTCGGCGACGGGACGAGTCTTTCTTCGCAAGCCGGTGGCGACGGACGGGAGGAAGGCGCATGCGGCGGGGAGCCTTTCCGGGCAGGGGAGGGGATGACGATGAGCACGGGCCCGCGGCCAGAAGGACACAGGGGGCCCGCACCGCCCCGGCCGCCCGCGGCGGCGGCCGCAGCAACCGACCGCCGGCACGGCCGCACGGGATGGGATGGGGATCGGGATGACCAGCCGCGCGGCCGCGCGCGCGGGCCTCCACCGCGGCGACGCGGTTTCCGTGGGCCCCACCCCACCGTCTCTCCTTGTCTTTCTGCACCGATCGCCACGCGCACCCTGCCCGCGCTCCCCTGCCCTGCAAAGCTTGCATATCCTTTTCTTCTAGAGCAAGCTTGGATATCCTTATGGCTCTTATTATTCTTATTGTTTCTATTTATTACTAATATATAGCATATTTGGTATGGGAACTACAACCCTTATTTGAGTTTGTAGGGTATCCAAGGATCATATGCAGCTGCATTGTACTAAGGCATGCTAAATTTGACTCATGCCTAGTATAGACATTGCGTTATGCTACTACCGTTGTCGTTGAACGCCGATCTGGTGCTACGTTCGAAAGCAGGCCGGATTAATATCCGTTCTTTTACCAAGCAATAGACATACGTGAACTTCAAATCAAATCCTACTAGTAACAGTGACAAAGGGCCAAGTATGTCATGGTACAAAAATATACGATTTCAGATGCCTTTGTGTTGCACAAGTTCACTGGCAAAGAATTCTCTGTCTACAAACGGGGAAGGCTCTGGCTGCCGTACCGTGTACACAGCCAATGGTACGCCTACCATTTCCGGCTGCCGTCCCCGCTCGTCCTATAAATCCCACCGCCGCCTCCCACTACCCCCCCTCCCACCTTCCCCACCCGCTCGCCTCACCCAAATCCGGCCTTCGATCGAGAGCTCGAGCACCTCGCCTCCCAGCCATGGCAAACCGCTTTGCCGGCCTCGACCCCACCTGGGCCCACCTCCCCACGCCGGCCCCGACCCACGCCGCCGCCAGCCACTACTGCTCCTTCACCGCCGCCGCCTTCGAGAACGAGGCGCTCACCTCCGCGCTCCGCGCTTCCATGGCGCCCGCCCACGCCTACACCGCCGCCGCCTCGCCCTTCTCCTCCCCGGCCACCCCGTCCTCCTCTACGACCTCCTCTGCCTCCGAGCTCCTCTCCGGAGGCCACGACGCGCCGGCGCCGTCGTCCGGGCGCGCTGGCCCCCCGCCGACCCGGGCCCTGAAGGGACCTAAGGCCGGCCGCGTCAGCAAGCGCAAGCCGCGGACGTCGCGGCGCCCGCAGACCACCTACATCACCGCCGACCCGGCCAACTTCCGCCGCATGGTGCAGGAGATCACCGGCCTCCCCGCCTCCGCCCCCGCTGCCCCGGAGGCAGCCGCGGCCGCCGCGCCCAGCTGGACGCCGGCGCCCTCGTTCGTTCTCCCGACGCTGGACACGTCCGCGTTCCTCCTCCTCGACCGCGCAGCGCCGGCGCTGGAGGACAGGAGCTCGAGCCGCGGGTACGTGCCGGCCGCCACGGCAGCAGG
The DNA here is from genome assembly GCF_002211085.1 of Panicum hallii. Lineage (NCBI taxonomy): Eukaryota > Viridiplantae > Streptophyta > Magnoliopsida > Poales > Poaceae > Panicum > Panicum hallii. Next base: position 50,839,651 of record NC_038046.1, read on the forward strand.
GAACGACGACTCGTCGGCACTGCTGGAGATGGAGGCGATGATCGACTTCCCGACCCTGGAGAGCTGGGGAATCATCTAACGGCGCGACGAGCTGGCGCGCAGAGGGATTAAGGAGATGGAAGGAAAGCTGGCTTCTTTTGCTGCAGTGGTAGACTGGCAGTCGATCATTTCGCTCTTGTCCGTCCAGCTTGGTAGCAACCTGTTATGGTAGTTTTTGGTCCGTCTGATGCGAGGATCAGACGGCTGTCAGCCGATGCCTCGATGATGCTACTAGCAGTAGCAACCATGGAGTTTTTGCATGCCCTGTAAAGCAAGTAGTGTTAGGCGAGTAGCGCTGTGGTTTAGCTTCTGCAAATGGTCGCCATGGTTCCTTCTCGTTGCTTGTTCAGTAGATTGTGCTAATCATTCTCGTATCGAATCTTGTGGCGCCCTGTTTATGATTCGGCAGAACGAGAAGATTATTCCCCAATGTGAACGGTGTTTAGATTGTGCTTTCAGGCTCTCGGTTTCAGGAATCAGGAGAGTTGCACGTCGCAGGCGCGGCAGCAGCACATTTTGAAGGAGGTGGTGCCGTTGCCATGCCAATGCAGTGCCATGCATGCCAGCTAGTACTAGCAGTAGCAGAGACGAGCGCGAGACACGGCCGAGGGGCATTGACTGGTGGTCCACAGCACAGTAGGTTGTGTGAACGCAACCGCGGGGGCATGGGGGCCGCACCGTCCAGGTGTGTCGAGTGTGAACGCGGCGTCAGCAGCCGTTGCCGAGACGCGTAGATAGATCAGCCAGGCTGATGGAGTGATGGGCGCTGGCCTGCCTCTTTAAGCACAACTCACGACGTCCACGTGAGCGAAGTAGGAACCTTTTCTTTAAGCTACTAGAACCAGTTTGCAACATACGTGATGTAACACAGTAAAACAGACGCATATCGATCCTTCCGTTAGGCTTTAGACAACAGTGTCGGGGTCCTGAAGCAAAGCATGCATACTTCCGTTAGGCTCTAGACAACAATGTCAGGGTTCTGAACCAAAACATACCCAAACGTACAGCTTAACTAGAACAATAGTAAAACTGCAGAGTCCATATAGCCTTTCCTCAAAGCGTACGTGAATTACATTCATTTATTCAACACGATTACTTATTTTCATCCACAAAAGAATTACAGGTACAGTTTCTATATGTGAAGGGTGAATGCAGACCCCACATGGTCTTACAAGGACCAACCACAACTTCGTCAAAGACATATTCAGAAATCAGAACTAATACGTAGTACAGAGGAACATCGGATCTGGACAGCAATATGCACACCGGTTTACACGTCAGTATATGTACCGAGAATTCATGGACACAGGACCTTCTACTACCTATCTCCTTTATGCGTCCTTTTCACCTTCTCAATCGACTCCATCGCATCGTCAAATGATTTCTGCACAGCAAAAATACCAGCACAGTGTTGATTGAGGGATCAGTTGTCAGCATACATGTTTTATCTACAGCAGGATGTAGTAATTTTCAATATTTGCATCTACCAATAAAAGATTAGGGGCGCATTCCAGCCATTACGGTCTTCTCTATGGCAGGATGTAGTAATTTTCAATATTTGCATTTACCAATAGGGGATTAGGGGCACATTCCAGCCATTACGATCTTTCTCTATGGCAGGATATAGCAATTTTCAATATTTGCGTTTACCAATAGGGGCACATTTTCTCCATTACAAGTGCAGCGCAATTTACAATATTTCGATGATGACTATGAGTTTCATCCCTCGAGCAGGTAACCACGCTAATGCGCCTCAATTAGCTAGTCCACCACTCAGCGTATGAAAAAAAGGAAAGGGCTACCAGTTATACTAGTATTACCATGAGAAAATTGATGTCTGAAACCATTTTACTGCCTACCATGCAACATAATATGATCTATCGGCTAATTACTGGTGAAGTGACAACATGTAAATGACATAAAAGAGCATAATCGACATGCCATCACATTATGTGTAGATAAAAAAAAGAGACAGGAAGGGATTGAATTTTAGATGACTAAGCCATCCAATTTGCTACTTAGTGTGCTTACTGAACACATTTGGCTTCAATATTTTGGTGCATATGACAATGGCAATAGCAGGATGCTGCATAAATAAAATGACTAATTTCACTGCTCTCTTTCTTTTCTACATCTTACCAAAGTAAAATGAGTAAACTCGACCTCTTGTAGTTTGTTTCACTCATGTCCTTTTATCATTAAACCAATCAACAAGCTAATTGCTTGCCTATCACAGTATCACCCATTGGCATAACCCCACAATGACAACAATTTAAAAGTTTGTGCAAAACAGTTTATAATAATTGGAGGTTGATATAATTCATTCTGAATAATAGCGGTTCGATTAACCATACAAAGAGAATCAATGTGATTATGTGAACATTGCGAAAAAGAATGAAAAACACTTACCCCAGAGTTATTCATCTTCCAAATTTCTAGAATACTCCCATCCAGAAAAGCTGCTCCAGATAGCAATACACTGCAGTACAGAGTTATAAATGAGACGCTAACTCTCAACAGCTATCATATTTCAAATACTGAAAAATCACCAGAACCATAATACTTGGTAGACAACAAATAAGCTACACTGAATAACACTAGTTGCAACTAAACGTGTGTTCTCTGGAACTTTTACCAACCATATGTGTGGCATTCATTCTCCATTTTTCTTACGAAACTAATCAAACTGCGAATTTCATTGACCTAACATCGACTAAGACAATCATGCTACCTTCTTTTCCGTAAACCTATAATAATACAGAAGATGTGCTACTTAAACATGCAACCGTAGTGAACCACATTTGCACGTTTAGCCCCATTCTGATTGTCCTTGGTTCAAGCACTGATCTCACCTTGTTTGGTCAGTAATCACCAATAGATGGCACTCATCAAAGGAACAAAGCAACTAAGCAAGCGAAGCTACAGACTAGCTTGCTCATTTCCGGAATCCTCTTTTGCACCGCGTTATTGATAGCGAATTGAACAGACGAAATCAATTGACTCACCTGGCGAAACCCAGATTGATAAGGAACCCTCGCCGAGTGACCGCTTTCAGCAGGAATTCCCAATCAATTGATCCCGCCGACGCGCCGGCCCCTGCTCCCGGAGGCGTCCGCCGCCACGAACCACCGCCCTGGCCGTACCCGTAGGCAGCCGACGACGACGACGCCCAGCCGGAGGAGGAGGTGCGCGCGTAGGATGATGCGGAGCCGCGAAGGCGGAGATCGTACTCGGCGCGTCGTCGGTCGTCGGAGAGGACGTCGTACGCATCGGACGCCTGGCGGAACCGGCGCGCGGCGTCTGCGCGGGCGGCCGCGTCGGTGGAGCTGGCGTGGCGGTCGGGATGGTCGCGGAGCGCGCTGCGGCGAAAGGCGGCCTTGACCTCGGCCTTGGTGGCATCGCGCCGGAGCCCCAGCGTCTGGTAGTGGTCGCCCATCGCCCGCCTGGAGGCCCAGGCGATCGGATTCGGTCGGTGGACCGAGGGACGAAAGCTGGAGGATGGCCGCGGGGAGACGAAAGGGATCGGCGGCGGCGTGGCCGCTCTGCCTGCCGCGCGTTCTTCAGGGCCCGACCCGGCCCTTTGTAGGATTACTAGGCTAGATTTGGGCCAAGAGGATAAGGCCCCCTACGCCTATGGTCTTGGGCCAACTATTTCGATTCCAGTTTTACAAACGGAGAAACGGATTTTTTTCCCCCAGAAAAAGAATAGAACTGTTGCTTTTGGATATACGCGAGTTATTATTTGCTGAAAATTCATTTATATCCAAAAATAACAGTGAAATTTCAGAATGCCGAGCTAGGCCTGTGCTGAATGGCTTGTCAACAAGTTGAGCAAGGGTGTGTTTGGTTGGTGGGATGGATGGAGATAGAAGGAAGCGGCTCCATTTTCAGTGGTGTTTGGTTGAGGAACGGTGGGCTGGAGCGGCTCCCGAAAGGGACTATACCTCCAATACGCGGAATGAGCTGGCTCCGCTAAAACGGCCGGACGCAAGCGCTCGCTCGTCCCCCACCCGTGCGAGAGCAGCGTGCGCTCAACACCCCCCCCCCCCCGCGACGCCGTCCTGCCAGGTGACCGCCCCCCACCCCAGGCCGCCCAAGGCCCCCCACCCCCGCCGCCGGCGGATCTGCCACGGCCCCTCGCCGGCGGACTCCAGGGCGCCCAGAGCCCCCCCCCCCCCCCCCCCCCCCCCCCCCCGCAAACTCCAGGTGGGCCGCCCCCCCGTCTTCGGACGGGCGCGCGGCTGCCCAGAGCGCCCCTCCCCCCCCCCCCCCCCCCCGTGCCGGCGGACTCCAGGCGGACCGCCCCCCGTCCCCTGCCCACCCGAAGCCCCCCGCGCCCCCAACTCCCGGCAAGCGCGCAGCCGCCCAGAGCCCCCGCCCGACCAAGCCCCCTCCCCCTCCCCGCGCGCCTCCAGCTCCCGGTGAGCGCGCGCCACAGCACCCCCCACCCACCCCGCGCGGCGCCCCCCGTCCACCGCCCGCCCGAAGCCCCAGCTCCCGACGAGCCACCCCCCACCCCCCGCATCATTTCTTCGTTGTTGGTACTGACTTTTGCTATGGTGCATTTTAACCGGTGGCAAGCTCACCCTAACAAAGAAGAAGGTGACCATACTCACCTGACTCTCCAACCAAACACAGAATGGAATTCTCCAACCAAACACAGAATGGAATGGTTATACTCTAGCGCACTCTCCAACCAACCAAATAAAAAATGGAACGGCTCCATTCTACTTACCAAACGTAGAACAAAACGGCTCCATTCTTAGAAATTAGAATGGAGCCATTCTATTTAAGTTGACTCCCCAACCAAACACACCCTAAGTGAACCACTTTGTAGTTTGTAAAGTATACAGCACAAGAACTTAACGCAGTTTCCACAACATATTCACTAGATCAGTTGATATGAGTTCCCAGCAAAAGCCAGAAAGGCAGATGAACTCACATGGGTCGATAATCAGATCATATACAGCATCCATTGTTCGGAACGGTTAGGGGAACAACATAAAATTTTGACACAAACATATGCAACTTCATTCACTATCTACTAGTCATCTATGGGGACACGAGTTTCCGGTGCACATGCTCATGGAGAGAGTGCTCATCACCATCATGATGATGGAACACATATGTTAAAATTCCGACGAGGCACAGGACCATGCCGACGAGGATCTTGTCGTACCGCTCGACCCAGTGGAACTTGATTTGGTTAGCACCGTAGAATGAGAGGGCCACCAGGGATGTCATCACGGTAATGGTGCTGCAGGCAGAAACTAAATGTAAGTCGACTGAACAGGAGCAATGAATTGGAAGGAAGATAGGACAGGAAGAAACTAAATGTAAGTCGACTGAGCAGGAGGCAGTGAATTGGAAGGAAGATATGCAGTATGAAGCATCTTGTTGATACTTCATGGGCCTATCATATTTTAAAAGAAATCACCTAGAAGAAAATTTGAAGGAAACAAGGCATTTGATGGTGCCTACACTACTTACCCCTCTAAAGTTATGTGCCATCAGTTTCTATTGAAAACTATAGTTGAGAGGTGAGCTAGAAATGAGTGATCATATTTTAAAAGAAATTACCTAGAAGAAAATTTGAAGGAAACAAGGCATTTGATGATGCCGACACTACTTACCCCTCTAAAGTTATGTGCCATCAGTTCCTATTGAAAACTATAGTTGAGAGGTGAGCTAAAAATGAGTGACCCGCTAACAAAGCTGCCACTCATTTTAACATGATAACTAATGATACAGTCATATTCTGCACCCTTGAGTTTAGATGGTAAAACTCTTGTCATTTTGATTCCTAATGTAAGGATCTGCTACAACGAAATGATGACTAATGAAGCAAGAAGTATCTCAATAGGAAAATCTTACAAACTGAAAGAAACAAGATCACAACTCTATACTTAGCAAATGCAATCACCCGCTCCGCTGTCAGTGGATTTTTAGCTCAATACATTGATCTACTTGACTTTGTTCCTTTCTGCCTCAGCATGCTCTATGCATCAGCTAAGGTGACACACAGTGGCCAGAGGTACCAACAAACGGAATTCTGCGGCTAAGCAACTTCTTAAAAGCCAGAATTACAGGTAATCTCAGTATCACTTCTTTGCTCAACTAATTTAGTAGAAGGAAAAACTATCTTGCCACGGTTCATCCCTTTTCTTGTTTCTACTTTAGAGCGCTTAGAAACAAAACAAAAGGAGGACAGGATAGTAGCATTTTAATTTGTACGTACCAACAAGTAAAATTATATCTAAAAAGAGTGGAGTCGGAGAGGGTGAAGACCTGAAGAGGAGCACAATGATTGCAAGAATCATCATTGAGGAAGAGTTGCCAACAGCAAGAAAAACTGGAAGGGTTGTTGCGCAGGGTGATAATGCAGGAACGAGGACAAGACCAGCGACTGCCATCTTTTCCATTGGATGGTTATGAGCATGGCTATGGCCACCTCTTCCTAAGGCAAACAACAGTATATAACTTACTCCAAGAAAAATCAGCAATAGCGAGGCAAGTTTATGAACAGTTTCTTCGCCGGCTATAGTGTTTGCCATAGTAACTGCAGTTATCCCAAGAAGAGCCGTAGAAACAACATGAAGAACACCTCCAAATGCAGCTGCAGAAATTGGTGACTTTTTGTTAGTATGGAAATATGAAAAGAATGTGGTTGTTTGGAAAGTAACAATGTACTCGTTACTAACTTACACACAAAATACGAGGAAGACTATGAAATTGTAAAATATCTTACAGGGATACATTGTTGTAGTACAAAACAGCAAAACCAAACAGAGAAACATAGATGTTGGGTGTAAATCATGACTTCATCTTGTAATGCATCATTAACTCCTTAAAAATGACAACTACAGATTGTCTCAGATAAGCTGCTATGAGAGACCACTAGTTTAATAATGTATGAGTACAGAAAAAACTAGTTTAGTAATGTATTGGCTACTGCTCTAACTAAAAATGAAGCTTTGTAACTTGTTTGCCCAAACTCGGTGCGTGGATATAACACATGACATTACTTGCATTACTAAGAATCATGGTTTTTAAGGCGTCGCCTTGGCGTCCAGGCGGAAATCAAATCCTGGCGTCAGGGCCGCCAGGAATTTCATGGTTATGGCATCCGGAGGCGTCGCCTAGGCGGATTTGGCGTCAGTTTTGCGCTTGGCGGACGCCGCACAGGCGATTTTGAGGGCACGCGCGGGGAACAGAGGGGCAGCGGGGGAGAGCTGCGCGCGCGGAAAAGGGCAGCAGCTGTGCGCGCCTACACCTCCCGGCGCGACGCATCTGAGGGGCGCGGATTCAGAACAAGAGAGGGAAAGAGAGGGTGGCGGGCCGGCGGCACCTGGAATCCTTGGCGGCGGCGCGCTGCTCCGATCCTGCCATGCCTGCTCCCCAATCCCGTGGCTCAAGCCCCTTCTCCTCCAATCGATTTGCATCCTCTTCCTCTTCTCCAACCAATCCGGGTGGACTCCCTCCACTTCTCCTCCACCCACGAGCTCCTGGTTCTTCTTCCGCCTCTCTGCCGGCACCCCCTCCCGCAGCTGCATCACACGGATACAGTTTCCTTTTCCTCTCCTATTCTTTCCCTCTGCTAGGCTGCTAGCGCGTAACCCTGGAGTTGGTGCTCTGCTCTGCTGTAGTGCTATTAATCTGATATATAAGTAGATAGCTTTGTGTGAATGTGTGGTGTGTGCCTGTCTGCCTGATGATGTGCGTGTGCTGCCTTTTGCTTAGCTTCCGTGCGTTGCCTTTTGTTTAATGATTGTGTGCTCCTAGTTTAAACTCTGAATCTCTGTGTTGTGCATGTTGTTCAGTTAGTATAAAAATGCCTAATCGCTTATGTTTGTGCTGCTCAATTCTAAATGATGATATGTGTATGGCGTCACCTCACCGCGCGCCTTATTTGCCCTAGGCGTCCAGAAGGGGGTAGGTCGCCACGCCTCGCCTTACCGCTGTCAAAACAATGCTAAGAATGCCCACTATCCTCCTCAGTACAGATCTACTATCCATATCAAACAATCTATAGTCAAGCTGAGAAACACCAAAACCACTGCATTGGTCACACTCACCTCCGACGGGTGTAAACATGAAAACAAGTGAACAGCTTGCCACCTAGTGAGATGACATAGCAACACTTTCACTAGCAAATTCCAATAATCCATCCAAAAAAGAGGATGGCACAAGCACAAGAGCAGCAGGTGTTCTCCAATACAGTACAGTCTGGCCACCTGACACCAAAAATTCACCCAGACAATCACATGGCGTGGAGCGCCGGACACATGAATATGCTGCCATTGCACAGACAATATCATTCGGATGTTCAGGCGGCACTCAGCACGTCATACGAACTAGGCAGCACCCTGGCACCACCACACTACGATGGCACTACAACTGCAACCATTTGTTGATGCCACTGCACAACTGCACATGAACAACCGTACCCAACCGAAACCAACCACCGACTCACCAAGAGCAGCCCAACCTGAGTAAAACCCTAACAGCACTCTCTTGCACTCTCTTGCACGATCACCTGGACGCGCCTTCACCCACCCTTCATCAAATTAGGCCCCAGATCTGGAGGGAGGGTGAACAGTAACGAGCGGCAACCGCAGCCAGTAGGCGAAAACGAGGCACGGGGGGAGAGAGGTAAGGAGGGAGGAGGGGTACTGACTGACGAGGAGGGTGCGGGAGAGCGGCCACCGCTGCGCGCGCGCGACGATGGAGAAGGGGAGCCAGTGCGTGGGGATGAAGGAGTGCAGCAGCGACACCGTGGCAATGCCCCCGATCGTGGACGCCTCCTCCGCGGTCCACCGCAGCCCGCCCAGTCCGCCGCCGTCCATCCCTCGAACGACCCGGTCAGCTCCGCGCCACCGCCGGGACGCGGGCCGTGACGAGCCTTACTCCCCCCGGGCGCCGCGCAGCCGTGTCGGTGGGGGGTGGGGAGATCTGTGAAGCGAGCGGGGGAGGACCAGGGAGGCGGATGGGGAAAGGAGGCGAAGGAAACAGAAAGCGAGTGGGGTTGGAGTGCGAAGCGGATGAAAGCAAGCCCGGCCCCAACTGCGATGGGGCCTGTCGGATTCAGCCCAGCCCAGTATCTCTCTCCCTGTATTCGCGTCCAATTCGAGGAAGATGTATCGCAAGATCACAAAAAACAAGATGTACAGCTGTACAAGGCAGTAAATAAACACTGCAGCTCTGCAAGTTTTCGGTAACAGTAACTTTCTTAGCTCTGCATGACTTGTTTTTACACAAGAAAAAAAAAGCATTAAAGCTTCCATTCCATGCAAACATGTACTTGTGCATTTGAGGAGAAGGTTTGCAGCTTTGCATGCATCGGATGATGTGTTGAGCTCACCAGGGGCCCCAAAAGCTTTAAGAAAGCAGTGAGGTCAACAAATTTGAGAGGACGTGGCACCTGCTCTCGTCCACCAAAACGATTAAATTGCTTCTCCTCACCAAAAGAAAAGACATCACTCAAAGGATCACTGGATACGTCAGTTAGAATTTAGAAGGAAAAAAAATGTCTCCATGCTGCTCGCGGTGGTTGACCATTTCTTTTAAGAAATTATTAAAAAATATGTCCCTTCACCAATGGCAGGCGTTTGATCCCCGGTAGCAGCTAGCAACAAGTTAAGAATGCCATCCTCTTCAGGCCAGGGAGCCCATGGAACTTCTGTTTCAGCTCTTCTTGCTGGTCGTTGCAACTTGCAAGAAAGAGGAGTAGATCCTCCCAGCACTGTTGGATATTCTGCTGCCACGCCCAGTTTGGTGGTACCGTCGTCATCCGACCCTCCTGCTCGGGTTTCTTTGCCCCCCGATCGCAAGCGAACAACTGCGACAGTGGGGCCAGATTGGGAAATGTTGTCAGATAACCTCGGCAAATGTCAGTTTCATGCAAATTTCTTGATGTGTTGCCGTATTCGTCCGGAGCAACGCCAGAGCAATTTCCTTAGATAGTACGCGCGCTGCCAGCAGTAGCACATGGCAGGGAACGGACGCACCGCTTATGATGCTTCACATCTTATCTACTCAGGCCAGCCAATCATAATCCAAAAGTTCCGAACTGCGCACTCTCTGAGCATCGGCGTTTTTGACTCTCAGAGCTGGAAATCAGCCTTCTGATGCGGTTCTTCTGCCGACACCACCAGCCCATTGCTCCACCAGCGACGCGCGTTCGTAGTTTTTTTTTTTATATATTTCTTTGGATCCCACCATCGAACTCAACACTGAAGCACTCGAACCTGAAGGAGAGAGTGATGGCCAACGCAATAGCAATTGTATTCATCTCAGGTGCTTTATCTAGGGTCGTTTATATGCAGATGAGTCCGGTGCATGAGCTAAAGAACCCGACTCCATAACAGAAAGAGAGAGATGCCCGTGGTGACCGCGCACAGCGCGCATGACGCGAGCACACGATGACCACGGACGTATCGCTAACAGAACCGTCCTTTCCGTCGATGTTTTTTCTCTCCAAAATCGATATAGCATTGGAGCTGCCCTTAATTCCTCACATTGTCGTCTTCCTTGCGCATTATTCCTTACCATTTGTCTTAGTTTCAATATTGTGTACATAAAACTTTGGCACGCTCAAAGTTTTTTATATATATAATTGAAATTTTTAGGCTTCCTTCTTAAAAGCTCTTAACATATAGGTCTAAAGATTTATCCAATAAATGTTCTCAGGTTTTTTTACTGTGCTGACTTAAAGTTTTAGGCTTTATGTTTCAAAGTTTTCATTGTATGGGTCCAAAGTTTTATCTGATAATGTTATTCAAGTATTGTGCAGCATTTAAAGTTTTTCCTGTTGGTAGATCCGTTGTCATTTTCCATATAGCTTCACCTATGACCTATCTTTGTATCTGCAACACTCTTGTAGCTACATAGAGAATATTAGCTATGAATATAAGTTAGGAATATAGAACTTTTTATGTATATGGTTGTTAGTACTTCAAATTAGAGTATTAAGTTTTCGAATATGTGAATTGAAAGTTAGAGGTGTAGAAAAGTTTTTTTATACCTTGTTTGCAAGTTTTTCATATCCAAATATAAAGTTTTAAATATGTGAACTCAGAGTTAAGGATGTACAAATTTTTGGATGTATGAGTCAAAAGTCTTTCAAGTTCAATTATAAAATCTCGTATATATACCCTAAAAGTAGAAAAATACTTTTTTTTAATTAGCAAATTTTGACGTTTGAAATTACAAGGCATAAAATATTCGGTACGTGATTTTGGAAGTTTTACGAAATCGAGTGTAAAGTTTTGTATATGCGATTCAAAAGTTTAAGAAATTCATATTAAACCGTGCTTTTTGGACATTCAGTTATTTTTAGGCTTTTATTTTTAGGAAGGAGAAAGTACGAAAAATATTATAGAAGTTACCTTGTAACAGGGCTTGCTAATAGCGCGCGCTCGCCAGGAGCGCTGTTGGCGCATGATCTATAACACCATCTGTTTTTTCCTTTTCTAGAAAGTATTTTTCTCTGCAATTTTTTATTTCTAAAAAATTATAACTCGTAAAAATGATTTTTGCACACATTCTGTGCGGTAAATTCTCATCGTAACTTTAATGGTACACAACTTTTACGTATAATTCTTTCCTAACAACTTGAAGAATAAGTTTTTAGCACAACTTTTACGGTACATACAAGTTTAATGCATCTTTTTTTAAATAACTTATAGAGGATAACTTTTTAGCACAAATTGTATGAAGATGTTATCGGAAAGATTTCTCGCACAACTTTTAATCAGACAACTTATAAGTAAAATCCGCGGTATAAATTTTTTAGTACGATTTTCATATAAAAGTTGCCAAGAAAACTTCAGACATAACAGAAGGTAATAAAAGGGAAAACCTGGAAAAGAAAAAAAAGGCATGCCAAAAAATAATAGCACTTGCTATCATGGAATGTAAAGGAATAGAAATGAAAAGAGAAATTAAATGGATACCTAGGCCGTCAGGGTGCAGGGTGCAGGCAGCTCCGTTCGCGGCCATCGGTCGGCGTGTAGCATCGCACGCTACGAAGCGCTGGAGCGCGCGACCGTAGAATTGGATTCCCGCCTTGTAACTAATTACCACGGAAGTATAGGAAACTAGACATGGAAACTAGAAACCAGTGGAAAAGTAGTAATTATGTAAGCTAGCAGGTGGGGATGCGTTGCAGACTCGCAACTAACCGCTTGCTGCTCGGTGCTCGGCACCAGTGTATTAGCGACGCATAATGAATATGAAATATATTCGCCGCAAACTAATCCGTACGCGCGCGCGTCGCTAGTAACCACCAACGAACATTCGCCGGCAGCGCACAGCAGCGAACGCGCGCCCATTAACGGCCCCCCGTCCCGCGAATTTGCATCAAATATACTAGGCCTTATTTAGATGCTCTCCAAATTGCAAATATTATAAATTGGAGTACTGTAGCACTTTCGTTTGTATTTGACAAATTTTATCTAATCATGGACTAACTAGGCTAAAAAGATTCGTCTCGTGATGTACAATTAAACTGTGCAATTAGTTATTTTTTTACATACATTTACTGCTTCGTGCATATGTCCCAAAATTGATGTGATGGAGAGAGTGTGTAAAAAGTTGGAATTTGGAGGGGATCTGAACAGGCCCTGCAGGGTTTTTGTAGCTAGTGTTACTAAACAGCGCATGTTAAAAGCTATTTTTTTTACGGTGGAATTGGATGCGGATCTGCGGATGTGTGACAAATCAACTACCCATTTGTTCAGTCTATTGGGTTCGCATACTTGAAACATTTCGAAAATGTTGTCAACTCTAGCTCCACAGCCTGCATTGAGATATAGTGCAAAATGAAGCTAACGTCACCCCGGTAAAAAAATTACTTGACATGTTAAATATAGCATGGTTTTTTTTCTAACAAGTATATTTGGTTACTAATTTGCACTAAGTTATTTTTCTTGTTGTGTTTTCTCTTTTGATTTGTTCTCTAATATGATGATGACGCGTAACTCTCTGCATGTTTGAGGGGAAAAGTAAGATTTTCGTATTTTCAAAAAGGATATTCAATAAATTATTGATTCCTACAGCGGAACTTATCTAAACTTTTAGTTGGGATCAGCGAGAGTACGGAGTACATCCTCCGATGATTACAACAATACGTAGAGCTCAGAAAACTTGTAATTCAGCCCAACGTATACATTTAGGGTCTGTGTGGATCCGGGATTAAACTTTAGTCTCATTATATTGGATGCTTAACATTAATTAGGAGTATTAGATATAGATTAATTATAAAACTAATTGCATAACTAATTCATGGGATGAATCTATTAAGCCTAATTAATCCATCATTAGCATATGTTTACTGTAGCACAACATTATCAAATCATGAACGAATTAGGTTTAATTGATTCATTTCGCGAATTAGTCTCCATTTACGCAATTAGTTTTATAATTAGCCTATATTTAATATTTATAATTAGTGTCCAAACACCCCTTAGTTCGTATATTCATTAGGTTTGGCTATTGTAACGCCAGCCTTTACATCATGTATTGCGGGGTGAGAGTGTCTGACGGTGGTTCCATAGAAATTAATAAAAACTCACTCCAAAGCTAATATGCAAAAATTACCATCATTATCTTTTACTTCCTCCGTTCTAAAATCTAGTTGTCTAGATTTATATATTTTTATATAAATATAGACATATATTATATCTAAATGCATAACTAGAAAGTTAAACCGAACATATTTTGAAGCGGAGGAAGTATATGCTATACGGAGAACCAGTGGCATTTGTTATTCAAACATTCAAAACTGAATAAACAAATAAAGGTGACCATGTGAATTGTTTGCAAACAACACATCCACACCTCGAATAGTGATCTCCAATCAATGTTCAACAAAGTCCAAGAAACAAGAAACACCTTTGAATCTACTTCTGCCATTTTTAAACCCATGTCAACATTTTTTGCAACAACTTCTGCATTTAGATATTTTTGAAATATATCATAACAATTTTAAAACCATATTCAACAATTTTTAAGAACAAAAGAAACACTTAACCCTCAGAAACCCTGCAAAAACTCTCCATCAGCTCCCTTCCGTTTCTGAAAATCCCACTACCAACCACCACGGCACCACCTGCTGCAAGCCTGCAACCCTGCCCCCAACAGAAGAATACTCTCGACTCCCAAAAAGTCTTCCGCTCCCCACCTCCGCCTTTGACCTCGCCGGCGCCCGCCTAAATCCCGCCACCGACGATGCCGCCGGCGCACTAGCACGGCACCTCCGCTCCAGCATGGCGTCCGAGCGCCCGCTCCTCATCTCCACCACCCCGGGCGCCTCCACCCCCGACGACGCCCCCTCACCGCATCCCCCAGCGGCGTCGCAGCTCCCGCCGGCGCAGCCGGAGCCTCCCCTCCGCGCGGACCGGCTCGCCTTCTCCGTCGAGGTCCCCGACCCATTCCTCCCCTCCCGCCGCGGCGACGGCCCCGCCGACGACCCGTCCGCGTCGTCGCAGCGGGAGCGGGAGGTCGGGGACGACGAGTCCCGCGGGGTCGTAGTAGGGGAGCCCTCGCCGGAGTTCGCGGGGAACGCCATCCGGACGGCCAAGTATTCGGTTCTCACCTTCCTGCCGCGAAACCTCTTCGAGCAGTTCCGGCGGCTGTCGTACGTTTACTTCCTCGCCATCACCGTGCTCAACCAGCTGCCCCAGGTCGCCGTCTTCGGCCGTGGCGCGTCAGTGCTCCCGCTCGCCTTCGTTCTCTTCGTCACTGCCGTCAAGGACGCCTACGAGGACTTCCGCCGCCACCGTTCCGACCGCCAGGAGAACAACCGCCTCGCCTCCGTGCTCGCGCCGTGCACCGCGGGCGATTTCCAGCCGAAGAGATGGAAGCACATACGCGTCGGGGACGTGGTGCGCGTGGCGTCCAATGAGACGCTCCCGGCCGACATGGTGCTGCTCGCCACTAGCGACCCCACTGGCGTCGCCCATGTCCAGACCGTGAATCTCGACGGGGAGACCAACCTCAAGACGAGGTATGCCAAGCAGGAGACGCAGGTGAGGTTCTCCCAGAATGGTGGTGTAGGTGGCATCCTGCATTGCGAGCGACCAAACAGGAACATCTACGGATTTCAGGCGAATTTGGAGATTGATGGGAAGCGTGTATCACTCGGACCATCCAACATCGTGCTTCGTGGTTGTGAACTCAAGAACACCACATGGGCGATAGGGGTTGTGGTATATGCTGGGAAGGAGACCAAGGTCATGCTAAATAGCTCAGGTGCGCCATCAAAGCGGAGTCGCTTGGAAACACAGTTAAATCGAGAGACCGTCATATTGTCCATTATGCTTATTGGGATGTGCACAACTGCATCTGTGCTCGCTGGGATTTGGTTGCTAAATCACAAGGGGGACTTGGAGTTCACCCAATTCTTCAGGGAGAAGGATTACACTACTGGGAAAAACTACAATTACTATGGTGTTGGGATGCAGATATTCATTACATTCCTCATGGCAGTAATAGTGTATCAGGTCATCATTCCAATCTCATTGTATATATCAATGGAGTTGGTACGGCTTGGACAGGCATATTTCATGGGTGCTGATAAAGACCTGTATGACGAATCATCAAGGTCAAAGTTCCAGTGCAGGGCTTTGAATATAAATGAGGATTTAGGGCATATAAGGTATGTATTCTCTGACAAGACAGGAACACTGACAGAGAACAA
Source organism: Panicum hallii (assembly GCF_002211085.1). Taxonomy (NCBI): domain Eukaryota; kingdom Viridiplantae; phylum Streptophyta; class Magnoliopsida; order Poales; family Poaceae; genus Panicum; species Panicum hallii. The sequence continues at coordinate 50,855,390 of NC_038046.1, forward strand.
GATGGTGTTCCAGTGTGCATCGATTCGCGGGGTTGATTACAGCTCTGGTAAAGATACTGATGGATACTCAGTTGTAGGTATGATGGCTTCAATGATTCAATGTATCACACTTGTTTTGATATTGTCATTCCCTAATAAGGCATTTGTTTTGCTGGTTTTGGACAGTCGGTGATCAGCTGTGGACAGCAAAGATGGCAGTTAAAACTGATCCTCAGCTTGTGAAGCTACTGAGGGATAGTGGTAAATATGAGGAAGCAAAGCTTGTTCTTGAATTCTTCCTTGCTCTTGCTGCCTGTAATACCATCGTGCCACTTGTCCTTGACACTAGAGATTATACACAAAAGTTGATTGACTATCAGGGTGAGTCCCCTGATGAGCAGGCACTAGCATATGCGGCAGCATCTTATGGCATTGTCCTTGTTGAGCGAACATCTGGTTACATAGTGATTGATGTCCTTGGTGACAGGCAGAGGTAACATATCTCTAGCTATTGGCTTCATAGACATTCTAAATTGGAAAATTACATTAACATGTTTTCAATAACGTTTAGCAACAGATAATTATTTTGAATTGCAAATTGCCTATTGTAATTATGTGATTAGTAGTTAAGGAGGCTACCGGATTCATGATCTTCTAGAAAACAAAGAATGGATAGAATCTTCTATAACTGCTAGGTTTTATTATCAGCAAGAAACGGTAGGGGTACAGACTGCAGAATCAACTATTTGATACGGACTAGCTCAAGTTTTTATACCTTTTGTTTTCTAATTTTAAGTTCAACATCTTTTCTATTTTCAATATTGCTGTTTAGTGACCCGGATGCTAATTTTTAGTTTTCTCTTCCTAATTTGTCTGCATATGTTGTCTTCTCTGGTTGGTGAAGTCGTATTGCTAATTAGATTTAATAAACTGATCTTTTAATAATGGTATGCTTTTCCCTTCTATCTTTTATCTTTTGGTCCTAGGTCTACTGCAACACTTAAATCATTTACTTCTAAGTTCTGAGTGTAGTGATATGAACTCCAGGATAGATGCCAGAGGTATAGTCAATTGAATTAGCTGTCAGGAGAAACTTTTAAATTTGAGCTGCAGTATGAGGTTGTGTTTGCTTCGTTGAATTATAGTATGTCTTGTTGCGTCGTTGAATTGTAGTACAAAAATTCCATTTGAGTATAGGGTTAATGAACTAATAGAGAGCTTTGAGTTGTTAATCTAACTCTAATTTTACTGGTTAAAATTAGAGTTATCTAGTTTTTTTTATCATTCATCCTTCCATGAATGTTTCGAGAGGATCTGCGCTTGGCAATTTGACAGGCACATGCAAATTTAATGACATGCACTTAAGGAGTTTTCTCAATCATGCAGCCCTTAAAGGCTTAAACTTTTCTTTATCTTTTGTGATGTGTAAGTGCTCATCTATATTGCCTGTTATGTCTAGCTATTGTTTTGTGTTACTAGTTTTTCTTTCTTCTTTGGAAGGCCTATTTTGACTCCTTTATTCCCCACTCCAGACTTCCAGTGCATCTTTTTTTTGGTGTATGTCAACTAACATTTTCAATGATCTAATTACATTTTTGGCTTATTATACTGATGTATTCTGCTGGTATGGAATGTGCAGATTTGATATATTAGGACTTCATGAGTTTGATAGTGATCGTAAGAGAATGTCTGTCATAGTTGGCTGCCCAGATAGGACTATCAAGCTGTATGTGAAAGGTGCGGACAGTTCAATATTTGGAATTACAAACAAATCATCAGATTTGGACATTGTTCGTGCTACAGAGGCACATCTCCACAAGTATTCATCACTTGGTCTAAGAACTCTTGTTGTTGGTATGCGTAAATTGAGTCAATCTGAGTTTGAGGACTGGCAATTAGCTTATGAGAATGCCAGCACAGCAGTACTTGGAAGAGGAAGCTTACTCCGATCTGTTGCCACAAACATAGAGTGCAATATCCACATATTGGGGGCCACTGGGATTGAAGATAAGCTTCAAGTTGGAGTTCCGGAAGCAATAGAATCTCTTCGGCAAGCAGACATAAAGGTTTGGATCTTAACAGGAGATAAGCAGGAGACAGCAATTTCTATTGGCTACTCCTGTAAGCTGCTGACTAATGACATGACGCAAATTGTTATAAATAACAATTCAAAGGAGTTGTGTCAGAGAAGTCTTGTGGAAGCGCTTGCCACAACTAAGAAGCTCAGAGCTGCTTCATCAATTGGTACACTGAGTCCAATGTTAGCATCAGAAGCTTCCAACGTAACTATTGCTTTAATTGTAGATGGTAACAGCCTTGTTTACATTCTAGAGACGGAGTTGCAAGAAGAGGTAATCATCTTGATATAGTTCTACCAATGAATGTTCTGGTTGTGGCTCATGCATGATTTGCCTTCTATTGGTTGTGGCAGCTTTTCAAACTAGCGACTGAATGTAGTGTTGTCTTATGTTGTCGAGTGGCCCCATTACAAAAGGCAGGGATAGTCGCTCTTATCAAGAACAGGACAGATGATATGACCTTAGCAATTGGTGATGGTATTATTCCCTCTTTGCTTCTCTTATTATGACATATTTTATTGTCTAGTAACTAATATGTGCAAATCTGACATATGAGTTTCCTTACTTATGGCATTTAGGTGCAAATGATGTTTCAATGATTCAAATGGCTGATGTTGGGGTTGGCATCAGTGGCCAAGAAGGACGACAAGCTGTTATGGCATCAGATTTCGCTATGCGACAATTTAGATTCTTGGTTCCTCTTCTATTAGTTCACGGTCACTGGAATTATCAAAGGATGTCCTACATGATCCTTTACAACTTTTACAAGAATGCTACATTTGTCTTGGTTCTTTTCTGGTAAGAGCTTTTGGTTTCTTTATGTAGATAAGTACTTTATGAACATGAAAAGAGAGGGTAGGAAAAAGGCAATGCTTTATTTATTTTATTACTATATCTGTTAGACAAATTTCTATGTTGAATTACAAATATAACATCTGGTTATGTTAAGTTGCATGGTTGAAATTGGTTGCATTAACTATTTTTCTTATAATTATACTCGGGCATTTGCTGAAGACTAATACTTCATGTGTGATCCCAGGTATGTACTTTATACGGCATTCACTCTGACAACTGCTATCACTGAATGGAGTAGTCTTCTGTATACTGTGCTATATACATCCCTTCCAACAATTGTTGTCGGAATTCTTGACAAGGATCTTAGTAAGTCAACCCTGCTAGCTTATCCAAAGCTATACGGATCTGGCCAGAGGGATGAGAAGTATAATGTGAATTTGTTTGTGCTCAATATGCTTGAAGCGCTCTGGCAGAGTTTGGTTGTTTTCTACTTGCCGTATTTTGCTTATAGACGAAGCACAATAGATATGTCTAGTCTGGGAGATCTGTGGGCACTTGCACCTGTCATTGTTGTAAATATGCAATTGGCCATGGACATCGTTAGTTGGAATTGGATAATACATGCGTTTGTGTGGGGCACAATTGCAGCAACCACCATTTGCCTCTTTGTCATAGACTCCATATGGATTCTTCCAGGTTATGGGTGAGTACTTCCTCTTTAGCCTCTTATTACTGACGACTATTGCATTATCTGTTTGTATTCCCTGTAATAGTTATGCTATTGTTTTTAAATATTCAATGAGTTGGAGTTCGGAACAAAAAGATATTCATGTTCTTTTCCTTATGTGAGATTGTTCACTTCATGAAATGTGTTAGTAGAAAATCATCTGAATAAACAATACCCAGAGCTTTTCATTTATTGCTCATAACATTTCGATTTGTTGCTTTTGCACTGTAATTCTTCTAGTAAAATGAGTGCCGTGAAGTTCTTTTCTTTAAGCTAGAATGAATAAGTTTATTTGCGGTTACTTGTGAGATACTATTATGAATTGCATATTTACCGTTGCCAATCAATTATTTCAGGGCGATCTATCATATAATGGGGACTGGTCTGTTTTGGTTACTGCTGCTTATCATTGTTGTCACAGCAATGGTCCCACATTTTGTTGTCAAGGCTTTCTCAGAACACTTTAGGCCCAGCGATATTCAGATCGCCCGAGAGATGGAAAAATTCACGAATGTAAATCAGGTGAACCGCTCAGAAATTCCAATGGAAGGATTTTCATGACAATAGCAAGGAAACTATAGTGTTTCTTTCTTCTTGTTTCACTTTTGTTTTTTTTTCCACCCTTTCTGTGTGCATACGAGCTGATTCATTTAGCTGTAAGGTGATAGGTTTAGCCTCCAACATGTATGTATGTAGGTATGTATGTATTTCTGACATTTACAGAAAAGGAAATAGAAATAGTTGACGCACAAGATTTTTTTTCAACTGTTTGTGGCAGGAAAATTGCAAGGTAGTAATGTAAATGTGAAGCGTACGGATGCTTTAGTAATTTAGTTTCCAAGATTTGGAGTGTAATGTAAATGTGGAACACACCATTGCTTGAAAATTTTAATTTCCAAAGTTTTTCTCTGCTGCTTTGTCCCTATATGTCGTTATTTTGGCTGTTTATTTTGGTTTCCAAAGTTTGTTTATTTTTTCTGTGTTACCTGAGCGTAGCAGAAGTATTATTTGAAGCCCACGGACAACAAGTTGTGGGTGATCCCAGGCTTCTAAGATTGATACGGAAGTAAATCAATATAGCTGATTTTTGGGTGAAAAAGAATCAACGTAGCTGATTTGGAAAAAAAAAAATCAACATATCAAGGTTTGCATGATAGCCAACTCATGAACTTGAGAACAAAGAAGTAAAAGCACCAGTTTATCATTCCTCCTAAAAACGAAAGAAAACACCAAAATATTTGAGGTAACTCTTTATTTATCATCTCTGGCTACGGTTTTGAACTCCAGCAGAACCATATACAAGCAATGGTGATTCTCCCTCTGCATGCGCTCATGAACCTAAAGTTACCTCACTCCATGACCTCAACATAGCTACAAAGTCTTTCTAGACATGAACTCACAGGCCTAAAGTATTTACATAAGCAGCACTCTGAGCAATCAGAAACTTCAGACCAAACTAAATATTCGACAGAAAAAAAAAGAAAGGAAAACTGGCGAAGTCTTTGCCAGGTTTGAGTTGATTGTCGAATTGCTGCAATTACCAGCACATCAATTCAAGAAGAACACTTGAAGGAACATTGACCATCCTCCGGTATCCTCTTTTGCTGCTGCTTGATTTGCGGAATGATATCACAGATGCGCAATAAAGACCAAACTATAAGCTTCTCAGGTCCTCCCCTGAAATGTCTGAGTGCTAGAAAACACCGCTGGATTGGCCTGCAGAGCCTGTGCAGATTCTGGTGTCTTGCCATTTTTCGGATTCTTTGACTGGAAACACTTGCAAAAGAGTCTCTCATCAGGCTTGATACCTAGAGAGGCCCAGATTGAGCTCTTTGCAGCCTCCTCTGGGTCAGTGATTCTGAGCGCTTTAGGAACCCAGAATGTCTTTTCTGCCTTTTCTTCTTCCTGCGAATTAGCTTCCCTAGGATGCTTTCCTAAAGTCAAAGTCAAAGTCAAAGAACTGCTTCCTGAACGAGCAACACTGTTTTGAGGAAGATATGGCATTGTAGTGACACTACTTCCAGGCCGTGGCACACTCCACGCTCCATTAGGCCAGCCAGGAATGCGGTTCCAGTAAGGTGCCACTTGAGGTTGAGGGAAGGGAACAGCGGGTGCACGAATTCCTAGGTCTGACATCGTTGATAGCAGCAATGAAAGAGGACTGACCTCACTGTTTACCAACCCATGAGTACCATCTGTTGAGAGCTGAGCGTATGCCGTGACAGCAGCAGCGTAAGACTGAGTGTGGGGAGGAGGCTCTTTCACGCCATTACGGTACCCTGAAATGTAATTGCCCACCTTTTCTGGCACTGAATTGTCTGAGGAACCAGATACCACTGCAGATGATAGGCCTGATTTTTCTTCCTTGTCGTCGCCAGAGCCCAAGGAAACAAGACGGGTGTTGTTCTTCTGCTCTTTAGTATTAGGTGCTGGAGATATAGACTTACAAAGCACCATTTCTGATCCAGAAGTTGTAATTGCTTCATTTTCTTTTGATGGACCTGGAAGGACATATGGCTTGATTGCATGAGATTGGGAGCTAGATGTGGCAGCGACATATCCATTAGCAGCTATGGAATAATCATATGGCTGGATGGCAAAATGGCGATTAGATGGTCTCCTGTTTCTGCGCTTGCAACCTACAGGGACATTCCTCAAAGTTCCTCCGTCAGTCCAGTACCTCTTGCAGCCCCGGCAGTAGTGCCTGGGTTGGTTCACGTTGTAATTGTTGAAGTAGCAGAACTTTGTGTTCATACTGTTGCAGCGAGGACAGGGCAGAATCGTATCTGGCTTCTTGAACACCTTCTCTTGGCCAGATCCATCAGAATCAGTCTTAACTTCCTCAGACTTGGAATCAGCTTCCATTTCCTCATGCTCACTGTTGATAGCTTCCAAGCCATTCTTAGCTTCCTCAGACTTGGAATCAGCTTCCATTTTCTCATGCTGACTGCTGATAGCTTGTAAACCACCCTCAGCTTTCCCAGACTCTGAATCAGCACCCATTTTCCCATGCTGACTGCTGATAGCTTGTAACCCGTCCTTATTGTTCTTGGAACCGAATGAACTTGCTCCGACATTCAACGACTTGTTTGGAAGGCATGCTATGCCATCATTGCTTCTTACATCATCTGCTAACTTGGTGCTAACCTGAAAACAGATAGTTTTAAGATGCATGATTAGACACGCTAGCAGATGAAAAACACTACATCAAGTGGAATTTCAGATTCATTTAGCTTTAAAGGCAGGCAGTCAAATACTAAAACTTTAGTACCAGTTTACCAACTAACCATTATGTTCTATATTTGCAACTGCAGATACAATTTATTACTGTTAAGCATATAAATATGAAAAAATTGGAGATAGTTTGGGTGGTGCCAGCACAAGATGGTGATGCCAAATTTATTACAGCTGCTGCTCAACTTAAACATGGGATTAAGAATTCAAGACCCTGAGAACCTTTGGCCCAACAACTTCCATGCGACACATGATTTTCAGAGTTCATATGCCAGCAACTGCTACTTACAACAAAACTGACCGTCATTGCGTATGTAGTTCACTAAAATGCACGCTTGCCTTACTTGGAAATGTGTGTGGGTGCCGGAGTTGTCAGACGGTTGTGTGAGGCAAAATTCTTATATGGCGAACGTGCGCCGCTGGCCCATAGCGACGAACGAAGGACGTGGTTAGAGTTCGGGGTTAGGTTAGGGCTGGGGGATCTGGGGGAAATCAATGCCGATGGGATTAGAAGGGGTGGCCGCCGGCAGCGGCCGGACAGGCAGTGGTGATGGTCTCTGGGCGTCGAGGGCGCCGCCGTCCTTGGCGGAGGATCGCCGGTGGGCTGTGCCGAGGAGGACGACGGGTTGCGGGCGGGGTAGAGTGGGTGGCCGGAGCGGCACGACGGCGAGTCGCCGCCGGCCGCCGGCAGTGGTGGAGCTGGGCGGTGGCGGGTCGGATTGGCGAGATCGAGCGCTGGAAGAGGAAGTACCGAAGAAAAAAGAAGACGAAAGGAAGAGGAAAGTTCGCTGCGAATCTTGAAATGAAATCCAATACAAGTGTCTGGATCCAACACGGGTGCGGATCTCAGACGCGAAAAGAAAAGAAAAAGGGTTCGGACCCGGTGTCCGAATAAACCTTGCATATCCAGGCTCTACCGCTGAAGAAGTACTAGTTAAAGGATACTATGCTTTCAGCCACGCTTCACCAAGGTCACTATCACAATACCAGTGCTCAGAAACATGCGAACGCATGACTGGCAAACCGGACAATCAACAACAACCTAAACAAATCGCGTTCATGGTTGCCAGATGTGGACCACAGCTGACTTGCCAGATCTGTGCAGTTGGCACGTGTGCAAACCCATCATGTGCAGCCGTACGTGCATAACAGGACTGTCAGGGAACCACAGGGTCCCCTCTGATTGCATCGTCAGAATCTAAAAAACATTTTACTGGCCGTTTTAGTAACACAAGAATCTGTGGCCCCTCATAGTCATAACTACAGGAGAAACGATCAGTCCCTAGTCACATGAGATGCTATCATAATCTACTGAAAATCACCCAGATGAACTTAATGGAACCTAAACTGCAACTCGACACCAGACTTTACACTGATAGGACCTGAATATTCCTTTCCTTTCCCATGCCGATGCCTATAAAAAATAATATATGTACTACAACTGAGACGCCCCAACTTGTCAAACAAAACATATCTAAAAAAAAACTACTCGTCAAAGCAATCAGCGATTTCCCCTGAGGGAAGGCGCCGTAAAAAGAAAGTCCGAGGACAAAACAAAACGGAACCATACAGATATACAGTACTGGCAGTACAGTAGACATTATGGATCAGGGCAAGCAATCTCCTAGCACACATATGGAGGATTTGGATGCACAAGCCATCAACAAAAGCAGGCTCTCAGAACGAAAGATCAACAACCCAAACGATTCCCTGAAACCGCAATGATACCAAGGCAGCCAAGAAACACACATGGCAGCAGAATTCCCGTACGGAAAAACAGGAGGAGCAAGAGCACAAGGCCGTGGCCTTTTTTGGTCGGGCAGCGAACCAAACAGGATTCAGAAACAAAGAATCGTTTCACCACCACCACCACAACATCAGCGATCGGGAAAAGGCGCGCCCGATTCGGCTTCCTCGCCCTCCTTTCCCCCAGGTACGGCCGGCAACGACCGTCCTGCCCTGACCCGGTCAAGGAACGATTCCAGGAGCACAGAGAGAGAGAGAGAGAGAGAGAGCGCGGCTGCTCACCTCGGTTGCGGCCGCGACGGTGGCGGAGTCCACGGCCGTGACGCTGAGGCCGAAGAGCTGAATGGCGGCGTGCCGTTCGCGGTCCGGGTCGCCACTCGCGGCCATGGCGCGCGCGCCGATCTCGGCCCCGGTCCGCGCGGTCACCTCACCAGGAACAAGCGGCGCGGGTGGCATGCGTCGTCAGGGGGTGTCGGGACGGCGGTCTCGAGGCCGAGGAATGCGAGAGGGGGTGGGGTGGGGGAGACCTGGAAGACGGCGGTGATGATTGCGTGGGTGCGCGAGCGGAAAGGCATCCTGCTGCTCTGGTCTGGAGCGAGGCGCCGGGGGCGAGGAGAATTCGGTGGCCTTTCCGACCCTTTTTGATGGCTGCAGGAGCAGGGGGGTGGGTTGGGGGAGGAGGTCGACCGGGGCAGCCGGTGAGAACGCATGCGAAACGGGACACGTCAAGCGCCCGGGCGCGGTCGGCAGCTGCGGCCTCGGCTAAGCGAGGAGCAATGGAGCGCCTCCTGAATCTACCCTTTTTTTTCTTATTTTGCAGCATTTTGATTTTAGTTACTCCATGGATGGAGTATATTAGGAGAGATAAAGGTCGCCGCCGGCCGCCGGTGATGGTGGTGGAGAAAGCGGGTAGGATAGTTGAGAAGTGTAATCTTATCATAAGATGAGGCATGGCGTATGAGCGCCGGCGAGGAGGAAAACGGATGGGCCTCGTAGCTAGAGAAAGACGATAGGTCACTTGCTATTTCTTTTGAATTCGTACGTTACAATTTTTCTTTAAACGGAAAACGACAAGAGTTCCTAAATAGTATATGCGTAGATTTTGCCTTTTTGATCAAATTTAGATTGTAGCGATAAAATGGAGAAAGGTGTGACTTATGGTGGTATTAGCAGATGCAATAAGATTGAGCGGTTATTCTGTGACTCAGCATTGGCGTCTCTAACGATGAGTCTACATGTCAGCTCTCAGCTAGTGTCAGAAAAGAAGAAGCACGGTAAAGGCATAAGATGATGAAGAAGAGATAGCTTACGAAGGAGTACGAAGGCACTATACCATTTAGGCGAGCATGAGGACTAGGCTAGGGATTAAAAGACACTCGAATCTTGTCATCGTCTTAACATATCACTAGTCAGAGCATATCTCTCTTTACTGAAGTAGTGGAATTAAACAATGGATGAGAGAAAATTGATCTAGTGACATAGAAAGACTAAATGAAATATGATGAGGCAAACAACTAGAGCACCGGGCAAACACTCCTAAAATAATGAAACAATTATAGGTTGCATGCATATACTTATCACTTGTAACTTGTAAGGAAACATATAGTTTAATGATAAGTAAAGTAAAAAAATCTCAATACATTTGAATTGAAGTACAAATTATGTAGTCCACATGTAATTTTTTTTAAAATTATTTCCAAAATCTTATTAAGAAAATAATGTTACATTCTAAACTAGAGTTATAATAATACATAGACATACTACATGTTAGAAGTTCTATATGGACTAACATAAATGCATAACTAAGATGATATACATGCTATTGCTATATCTTTATAAATAGAATGTATTGCCAAACTCAATACAACATGGCATGTGTCTTTTTTTGTCACATATGCAAATCCGTCTCGATCGAAACCCGCTAAACGCCCCCGAAAATTCCACGAGCGGTGAGAGGAAGTCCTGCTACCCCCGGAAATACTCCTTGAATGCTACGGGTGGCGGGCTGTGTCCGTGAGCGCGTACGAGGAGTGACCGGCGACAGCCGGTCGCCGGACGACGTCATCCGGCCCCGTTTCCTAGTCACGCAGGAGTGCCTAGATGCACTTTTCGGCGACTGGAGGAGGCGGGCCCCACCTTGTGGTGTGATTGACCCGGCCCCACCCCCATCCCCACGGCTCGGCTTGGCCCCTGAGAATCGGAAAAGTGCGCGGATGCTTGTGCGGCTACTGGAAACCAGAATCTGCTTGCAGTACTGCCACTGCACCTGTAGAAATTCAGAACAGAGGTCGAAACGGGTCCTCCACGAACGAATTTCTCTCGAATTTAACGCAGTTTAAACATAAAAAACAATGTCAAATATATGATCTAAAATAGAAAAAAAAAGAAACGAGAAGCTAGTTTCCGGTTTGGTCCGTGTGTGCGTCGCAGGGCCAGGACGTTCGACGACGACAGTGACTATGACGACGGCATCTGGTCCGTTGGCCTTTCCAGGGCCCGGGCCCACAGCGTCCTAAAGATGGCGGACCCAAAGCGAAGTCAAAGCGAGCGATGCGACTACGAGACAAGCGAGGAGGGGAAACGGAACGGGAAAGGATGCGAATCGGCGGAAAAAGGCATCGAACGGCAGGGGAGAAAGTCGCTTTTCCCCGCGCCCGCGCGCGAGCCAACGTGGCGCTCGTGGGGTCCGGCGCGCGGGGCCCCACCGGGCAGCGCCGAGAGTTGCGAGGGCGCAGGCTGTGCTGGGCAGCGGGCAGCGCTCAACGGCCAACGGAACGGACAGACTTTCCTTGTCCCTAGCACTGATTAACTTCCTAAAATCTCTCCTTTTACTTTTCTTGTCCCCCGGCGCTGATTAACTTTCTAAAATTTCTCCGTGAATTTCCTTCTACCATCACACCTTCCCAGATTTTAGTCATCAATCATAAATCAATCAATCAAAACTGGAAGGACACGGCGGCGGCGGCCTTTCATTTGATCTCACTTTTTGGATTGCAGCGACCAAAGAAGTCGATCTGATTTGAGCCGAGCGACAGTATGCAGATCGGCCGGCAATGGCGACTCCCACCGGCATGTTAGAGCCACGCCGACCTAAGCCTCGTCTGCATTTACACGCGATCAACATCGGGCAGTGCTGCGCCAGCGACGTGAAGGTGGTGCACGATGTCCACTCCAAGCACATGTACGTTTCGCGGGGCGATGAGAGTTCGGCCAGAGGTGTGGAGCGGCGGCGACCGGAGCACAGGTGCGGCTACCTGGTGAGCGGCGGGGAGGGCGTGGCGGCCTGCGGTAGCGGCAGCGGGGCTTTAGCTACTCTACCCAATGCGTGTATCCACGGGACGTCGGATCCACGGGCGCCGCAGGACACGACCGAGCTCGACGGACGAGGAACCTACCGCGCCGGCGGTTGAGTGCAAGGTGGCCAACTGCGGCGACATGATCCTTGGCTTCATCAGGTGATCCATGATCCTTGGCTTCATCAGGAGATCACCTGCGACCTCCTTTTCCTTTCCGCGGTTTGTTTCACACGCCTTATCTATGTCTTTCTTTTGGACTTTGGCTCACGCTTTGTAAGCTTTCTCTCTCTTCAAAGCAGATGCAATTCTGGAAAAAATGGTGCCACTTCCAGGGAGGTGTGGGTGTCCTCTTGTGATATATGGGGATCTATCATCTCGAATTGAACGTGTGCATCTGCACTTTTCTGTAAGATTTTGCTGACGCACACAACAATTTATGAATTCGTTTCTCTGTTTCAAGCACAGGTGATTCTAAGGGGACGGCAACGGTTGGGGCATCATCTTCTGATCTAGGGTTCTAGCTTGTCAGTTGGAGGTATGCATCAAACATTCTTCTTAGTTTTAGCTATCGATCTTATGGTGCAGAGTTGATTTGTTTTTGATCTCTATTATTATGGTACAAAGGGTGCCAGTTTTGGGGATTGAAATTCCACAATGTTTTTTGTGTCTTTTTACCTGCAAACTGAAATTCAAGGTTGAATGCTTGTTCATTCTTTGCTTGATTTTGTTGGTTAGGGTTTAATTTTAGTGTCCAAATTCCATTTTCCCCAAACAAATTCTGAATGAAAAGAACACGTCTGTATATACTGAACTAAAGACTGTTGACATTGCTGTTATAAGAATGCTAGGCTATTCCATGGTTCGTAACCTTTACAAAAAAAAGCCATGAACATCTAATAGAATTATTAGATCTTTTTTCTAATGTAGGCGGTAGACAACCGATGATGTTGCTTTTGAAACTATACAGTAGAAGGGCTTGTTGTATCTATTTTTTTATTTTTAAAATCCCCATACCTTCTGATGTTAGTTATGTTTTTAAAATCCCCATACCCTTCTGATGTTAAAGTAGCTAAAGTATATGCTATGTAAAATTAGGATACTAAATTTAACAATTGATATCAGTTATGGTTAGACAATTTAATTGGTTAGTAAGGGCAGCTATCAGATTACTATTTGTCAAAATGTTCTTTTGTCGTGTAATGCAATATGTGAAATATTTAGTTTGTTACTTTTGTATTGCTTGCTGAAAAATGTGACATGACTGGCGCTTGCAGGATTTTTATTTTCTTGCAGTTTTAATAAGCATTTTTCATGTGTTATTGTGATGGCAGACATGTAATGATAAAAGGTCGCAAACATCTCTGGCAAAATGCATGCATTTTTCTTTATCGATAAAAGAAAATTGATCATACACAGGTGCATCTTAGTTGGTTATCCTTCTTCTTTTCTGGTAGCTGCATAGGAGGAAGGAAAATGGCTTTAGCTTTGTCCTTCGAATAAAAGAATGCGAAATCAGTAAATATAATTGGAGTCGACGAGAAATTTAGGCTGCAAATCAGTATCGAGTTTTGTTTGTTGTGACATATGTAGGGAGGATTGGCATGCGACCACCTGTGTTAGCATGGTCGAGTTTTGGAATCAGTGGCATTGTTATTTGAAAGGTTTGGAGATAATCTACGATCACCTACATTATTTTTTTTAGCTACCATACTTATCATAACTCCAAAATGTGCCAATTGTGTTCCTGTTGCTGCTTGCAGGGGTCAAGCATACATTCAGACAATAACATTGTGCATCCATAATACAGCTACAACACTTTCTGAGGTAACATGTTTGTTCTTTTCTCTTTCCATGGTTCAGTATAGGTTTCTTATCTATAATTCTTTCGTTGTTGATAATATTATAGTTTGATGGTTTCTTATCTATAACTCTTTAGTTTGATACACAACTTACATAATGGGCTTCATGAAGAAACAGTAACATGGTTTCTTTTCCAAAAGATAATCAAATTCTAGAATTGTTGCTTGCAATTCGAAACTCTGAATAACACTGCATAGGTTGAATTGTCATAGGGTACCTTACAATGTATTTCATCTTCCTACTCCTCAAAGAATGGCATTGGACTCTTATTTGTGAAGCTTATTTCCAACATGATTTTGTTTGGCAGTGGATTCATCGGACATGCTTATGTGCCGGTTATTATATGTCACATATGGATTCTGAACTGAAAGTGGGTCTTTGTTCCTGAAAGTTCAGACCGTCCTGAATTCGCTAGCTTGTCGTTCTTATTCTATATACTCACATTTGGTCTTGTATGACACAATCATGATTGGGAATTGAAAATAAGTATATTTGTTTGCTGATTCTGGAAGTTCAACTGACTAGAAGTGCTAGATTACTGCAGTTAGCTAATGTAGGGCAAAAAGAAAATGGAAAATCCACAAGTAAAAATTTCAGTTACGCTTTACTTATAGTTGGCACTGCTGATTTGAAATCAAACTAAGAGGTAATGCATGCTCTCATTTTCATGATGGATAAAACATAATGATTGTGCACAGAAATTATTTCATTTTTGTGTAAATAAATATTATATTATTTTATACTAGAAATACTTTTTCCCATATATTAATGTCGATTAATATATTATCTGATTTTCATCAGATTTGTTTGATAAGTTGAATCTATTTTTCGTGTAAAGTGTAGGCAAGGAGGATAAGCTTGGTAACCGGCGTTCCTCCTCCTGTTCACTCCATTTTACCCATCCCATATTCAGATTGCTATCTGATTTAGTTATTATCTTAAACCAGGTTTTTTTTTTTGCCATTTTATACGAGACATGATTGGGCAGGATACGTAGTGCCGGCTTTTAAGATGCCAGAGGTACCATTTTTTTTGAAAAAGAATAGTATACATGTGGTGCCTGTTTCCTTGTTTTTCTAATGATTTCAAATAATGTGCTTCCAGTCACAATATAGATGTGAATCTGGTTATATAATTTTGGATGCAAGCAAGAGAAAGTAAAGAAATATAAATCGCACAAAACAAAGAAAAATGCTTTGCTCCTCTTCTGTACGATACATTTATTTTTTTTCTTAGACTTGATTTCTTTCACCTTCCCTTTTAGGATGGTGAGGCTGTGTTCGATCAATTTTCTGACCTGCATGCTTGGAAATATTGATACCAACATCCGCATAAATGAATGCATGTCTTCAGTCATGGTGGTGCCATTTTATCACTGTAGATGATGATATGAATTTCAGACACTATGGAGTAATAGCTTGCTCAAACAATGTTTATGTATTTTGGATGATCCATGTGTGGTGTAACAATGCCTGCATTTTTTTAAAAAAATAGATATTGAAAACACAGGAGAGTTGCATTTTTTTAAAGAATTGATATTTATTTATAGCCCATGGCTTCCAAATTTACTCCCAGGGCCTAAAACACAATGCCCCCTTGGAAATGGCCCTTGTAAGCTGATTTTGCTGAATATTCTCCAAAGTAGCGAGATGCCAAATGTGCCTATCTTCAATTTGAGTTTGCAACACCACTTCGGATAAGAGGTCCAAATATCCAAAAAATCAGCAAGGCACCAACAGTAAGTGCCCCTTGTAAGTCTGTAATCCAATTTTGATCCGTGAGTTATGAGCTCATTTCTTAGGAACCAAAGCAGATAGACAGAGTGCGAGATCAACAATTCTTTGTCCATGAATCCATCTATCCTTACAAGAACCATTGTCGACAGCAATACAGACTGCCATGGAGAACTGCCATATTATTCTACTATGTAATCTTGATCCTCGCAACGGTCCATGCAAAGGTACTCGACTGGTGGTAAGGGGATTTCAAAATAATATAATTGATGCTAAGATCGTAATTAGGCAGTATGCAGGAGAGAGTGTGTTTATACCAAGTATACCTATATCCCCTTCTGAAGATCTTTCTCTTCTGTTCAAGTTCAAACAGAAGTAGTTCTCCATACAGCTGAGTTTTGCCGTGATCATAAACAAGGCATAGGATCAGACCATATCTAATGTTGGTATCTAACTCCCGGAGCTAGTTTTTTTTTCTCACAGGCAGTTGTATGTGGCGTTGTTAAGAGGTGTTGAGTATGATACTATGTGGGTTCTCGCCTGGAGAAATATGAACATCGATCCTGCTAGAAAAAGAATCAAGAATATTGATTATTGATTCGAGATGTTTCGAAGTCGTGAGGTATTTTTATTTATTAATTTACTTTCTACATATATATAAGCTTTAAGATTTTTGTTCTCATATCCCTTCTAATCCTATAAATTGTTCCCGCAGCATCTGTAGTTGAAGCTTTTGAATGTCATGTGGAATAAAACGAGCATTGCATAATCAAAATGGTATTGCAATTAGTTAGATGGATGTAAAATGCCTCTTGGGAATTGGTTAGAGGAATTACTGTGTTACTATCTTTGTAAGATAAGAATGTTTGTGTATCTGTGATCGATGTATATCTCTATTAATTTTATTATGGGCAAATTTCAAAGCTCGTGCAAGTTCATTTAGTTCACGGTGGATTGTTTGCGCATCAATAAATTATTTTTATCATTTTGTATGGCCGTCTTTGCAAGGTAAAAGTTAATTTCTTTATCAAATATTTGATATAACAGTTTTACTTATATATATTCTATAAATATAAAATTCTGATTTATCAAATCTTATAAGACAAGTGCCTATGGCACGTGCATCTCCACTGGTTTTTCTAAACACCAGAGGTGTGACACTGCCCCCCTCGCTACGGTCTCATGACCTGGCATGGCATCGGCCCTGTGGAGGACCGGAGATCGTTGCCCCAATCCCGCAGCTTCTCCCTCGTGCAAATTTCGCATTATCAGAGCACGTCCAGCCGCGGCCACGGGCAGGAATGCGGCTGTCATCAGGGAACTGAGGGAAGGCATCGTCTTATGGAAGGTGCCTCCATCGATCTGTTTCTTGCATAAAAATCTAATCTCTTTGCGTTGATGCGGTGCTAATGTACCGGGATGGATTTGGATTTGTCTCCTGCATTCATGTTTCCTTCTGCGGATTTGGAAGAGCATACTGCATTTCAAGCAGGCAGGGCAGCGCGACCAGCATAGTTTAATTATATTGTGGTGATGCCGCAGGAGTACTTGTTTGCTGTGTGAATCTAAAATTGAAGCTCCTGTTCTTGAAGGTTTTTGTGCTTCATCGATTTTTTCATGCTATATTGATGATTTTTATGCTTCCTAGATTTTATTTTTATCCGTTTTCTTCAGTTTTTCATGTGCAGACTGAGATGGTTCTCAGCAGCGATCATGGCTGTGGATGAGAACATGCAGCAGGCTCGACCCCCAGATTATGTCACAAGATAAAAATTCTCCATCAAGCTTAGATGGTCCCTAACACGGTACGATCCAGGCATGTTGATGATGCGTGAAAGGTGTTTGACAAAATGTAGGACCTCAGGTTGATTTATATGGTTAGTTCTTTGAACCTTCACAAACAGGGAACATTAAAGAGGGACATGTATGTTAATCATGTCAACAAAAGTAGATGCAGCCATATGAGAAAATTTACACAATTGTAAATCCTTCTCATCGGTACCGTAAAGATTTGTTTCCTATAAATCAAATTGATTATAGTAATTCAATTAGTAATATGTTGAGTCTACATTATTATTATTTTTTCTAAAATACATATTTTTCTATAAATATAAAAACATTATTTTTAAAATTTTCTGTGAATATAGAATACTTTTTACTTGGTTTTTCGAAAATGCGTGTCACACGTGTATTCTATTTACACTATTTCAAAAGCCATCATTATGTTCTATGAATATACAATAAATGTTTAATAGTGTTTCAAAAATACGTGCATGGCGCAAGTACGCTTTACTAGTTATAAAGAAAACGAATCAATACAGCGACATATATATGCTAACGTTCAAATATATAGTGCTCAAAATGGAACATGCACACACCATAAAACACATTTCAGAGTTTGAAGAATTTTAGAACTCGATCACCTGTTTCTTGCGGAGAATGCATTCTGGCATTGTGACATTGTCTCCTGCTTCTTTGTTCTCTGCCATGCATGCTGACCTAATTAGTGCGTGCCCCGGACCACCAGGGAGAGAGCTAGCTAGCCGCGTTTTCCTCGGCCTTTCCGATTTCAGGTTCCATATATATCGATCGTGTGCAAGTCCAGCACGCAGCCCCAAAGTCCGGAACGGAACCGACTCCTCCGATCCTCCCTATTTCATGCCCATCTACCTTGTCGCTCGCCGCCTCGATCGCACGGAACGCAACCACCGTCGTCCACCGATCGCGCGACATGGCACGCGCTCCCCGTCTCGCAAGCAACCACCGATCACGCGGCGGCATGGCTCTGCCGGCGTTGATGGAGGAGCTCGTGGAAGAGATCCTCCTCCGCATCCCGCCGGACGAGCCGGCGCACCTCTTCCGTGCCGCCCTCGTCTGCAAGGATTGGTGCCGCATCATCTCCGACGGTGGGTTTTGCCGCCGCTACCGCCGGTTCCACCGAACGCCTCCCCTGCTGGGCTACATCATCAAGGAATACCGCACATCCCTCAAGTTCGTCCCAACCACTACTTTCTCACCGCCGCCGCTGCCTGCCACCAAATCCTTGGAGGCCGTTGACTGCCGCCATGGCCGTGTGCTGATGACCGACATTCACGGCGACCCACCAGGCTTCATCGTCTGGGACCTCGTCACCGGCAACGGCCCGCGCCGCATTAATATTCCCGCTTATCACCCGCACGAGGACCTGTGCACTTTCACTGGGGCTGTGCTATGCGCCCGCCATGGCTGCGACCACCTCGACTGTCGTGACGGTCCGTTCGTCGTGGTCTTTGTGGGGTCGTACGATGACGACGGCGCGGACAATGATGACGTGTACACATTGGCAA
Organism: Panicum hallii; assembly: GCF_002211085.1. Classification (NCBI taxonomy): domain Eukaryota; kingdom Viridiplantae; phylum Streptophyta; class Magnoliopsida; order Poales; family Poaceae; genus Panicum; species Panicum hallii. Next base: position 50,874,164 of record NC_038046.1, read on the forward strand.
GCGTGTACTCGTCAGAGACAGGAGCATGGAGCGCCCCAACCCCCAGTGTCAATTACGAACTTCGGTTCTGTGAATCCTGTCTTCTCATAGGAGACGCGCTCTACGTCAGCCTTTTTTCGTCTCGCATAGAGATCCTCAAGTATGACTTGGGGGGGCATGGGCTGTCGGTGATCGACGCACCGCTAATGCGTGGCCTGGCTAGCGTTCCCATGGAAATTGATGGAGGGTTAGGGCTAGTCGAGTATGATCACGGTTGCATCTATACGTGGTCACGCCAAGCGGATGGAGGATGGGTGCGACACAATGTTGCGGAGCTCCAGACGATCTATATCCCCCGACATAACAAATTTGGCATGATTCGCTTCGCACAGGAAACAAATACTGTTTTATTCAGTTTAGATGATTATATAGACCAGGGAGTTTTCGCACTTGACCTCAACTCAAGGCAGGTGACGAAGGTCGGCGAAACACGTGCCTGGCACACCTTACCTTGTATGAGCTTCTACACTCCAGGTACCACTTGTGCTTTTCTGTAACTACTAGCTTCTGCACCTTGCACATGCATATCTTCGTCGTTGTGATCTGCATAACTAATTTTTCATTCAAACATATATAGGACAACAAGTAGCACTTCATTTAGTAGCTAGCATAAATGTATGAGCGATGGCACCCATGTGCTCTTGAGCCAACACCCAATGGGATTGGGCAATTAGAAGCTTGCAGTTTCATATCATAGAGAGGCCTAGACTGTACCACACGACTTCTATATGTTTTGAGTAGGCATGATCCATGAATATTCAATCAGATGAGCAAACAAAATGTGATAATCATGCATGATTTTTTAAATAAGAGATTTAATATATGAAATCGAAAGCTTGTGATATCATAAGAACCAAGATAACTATATTTTCTTTTTCTTGGTTCAAACTGTTAAGAACAATTCTCGAAATTTGTATTGCTCAACTTTTTTTTTTGAAATATGCTAGATATCTATAGGAACTTATATATATATATATAATTCTTTTACTCACTTCGTGTGCACAAATACCAAGCTAGTTCTTGTAATCATCCAGAAGTATATATCTCAAACATGTGCAAACATCAATTGAGTTATGCCACGGTTGTAATTTTCTGCATTTTATCTTTGCAGATCTTGCTAAGGGCAAACTGTCGTCACCGCAATGAATAAGATGCAACAATCTATCCCTTAGTGTGCTATTGTTGGCTTCTTAACGATTAGAGTGTTTCGTCTCAGATGTGTTAAAAGAGTAGGTCATCATGGTCGATATGTCTTGTTTTAACTTGCTGTCTTGTTTTAAGTTTTCCCTGTTTAAATAAGAAAAGAGTTGGCCACGTGTGATCATACTCATCTTAGTGTTTAACCAGGTAGTTTTATTTTAAGTATCAATCTGGCAGATATCAAGATCAATTCGTATGTTTCTTCTTTCAATCTTTTCATGATCATGTCTGAGAACTATGTGTCTGTTTTACATATTTGTGTGAATGCTCATTTCATGTTTGTGAAGACTGGCCCACATGGAATTGATAGGCCGAATCTTCTGTTATCTTGAACGACAAATCTTTAGTCCGATTCCTATTTGCAACAATGAATCTTCTCTTGTGGGAATTGATAATCATTCAAAAATCAGAACCCAGCCTATTTGCAAAAAAATCAAACTTACAAAACATTATCCCATTTTCACTATATATGCCCTCGAAAGATGGTGCAAATCCTTGAACCAGTCAGTTTCTTAGTAGTAGTTTCAGCTAGTTCTGGCACGCACGTTGCATGTTCGGAACTGAGTACATTTGAATTTTAGTTCAGTTGTGAACCTTTCAGTAACCAAGGTTGTCCCTATGATGTATAAACCTAAACTGAAGAATACACGAAACAGAATGGGAAGTTAAAGCCAAATAGTGTTGAGCTGTGTTGTTATTGCTGAAGTAGTTGCTACTGGGAACTTCATTTTCATGAATACACAAATTACTGTAGATGGATGATAGCATCCTATGTGGTTTGGTTACTCCCTTTTTGCTCAATCCTAGAAACTTGTGCATTTGTTTGGTCTCCGTGCTCACATTTAGATTTGGAGATCACTGCTAAAAAAAGTTTGCAGGGACGGTTGAATTTGTGTCTGCAGAGGCGGAGGCGGGTGGTCCAACCGTTCCCGCTTCTCGCAGCTAAAATTGAGAATTTATAGTCGCAATTGGACGCCCGCTCTTAAAAATTAATTAAAAAATAAAAAACAGCGCCGACGCTCGCCGGCCCCGCGCGCTGCCGCTTGCTCCGCCGCCCGCCCGTGCGCCGACCGACCTCCGCCGGTTGGCACGCTAGCTGGTCCTGCCCGCTCAGGCCGCCACCTCATTGCCCGGTCACCAGCGCGCCGCCGCGCCTCATTGTCCGGCCACCAGCAGGCAGCAGGGCCCCGGTCGCCCTCCTAGGCTTCCTCAAACCCATGTTTTGCTACCAAAGCTTGTACACTCTTGGTACTAGTAGCCTCATGCCCATTTATCTACATGCATGCTTCCTGCTATTTTTGTTTGTCAACGATATTACGAGATGAGATGACATTTGCTTATGCTTCTATGCTCTCGTAAATAATCGAACTTTCACTTGCTGACAAAAAATTCTGGTTTCATCTTACTCATCTTGTATTCATCTTATTGCTTCAACCTTATTTACTTTGTTCCAGTAAAATACCCTGAGGGTCCATAAAACTGTGCTGCAGTGGCACCTAGATCCATGAAGTCTGAATAGCAGCTTTAGGAACACTTCTGGGGTAGTCCATGAGACGTACAGGATAGATCTCCAGATACCCACAAGAAAGCTACCCATAAGCAAAACGATGTCGGACTCCTACTAAGATTTCTCTATAATTCTATTAGAACTCTACCTACTAGGACTCCTACCTTGTAACCAACTAGGAATCCTACCCCATATGATATATAAAGGAGGGCAGGGGTACCTAGATCGGCAGAGAGCCAACAGGTAACTCAACACCTAAGCACATGGCGCGATATACAATACCCCAAACAGGATGTAGGGCATTACGCTACTCTGGTGGCCCGAATATGTCTAAATCTATGTCTTGTGTCCTCGCTTTTACCTTCAAGTTCCAGATCCGGCAATCCCTCGTCAAATAATCTCCTACCTTAGGGTATCCCTAGGTAGGTTGACATTAAAAACGCCGACAGTTGGCGTCCACCATGGGGCAGATCGTCAAGATCATCGGGCGAGTCTGAAGGACCTCTTCATCAAGATAAATGGTCAAACCTTCTGACTCTATTTCCTTATAGTCTTGTAGTCGATGATGTAAACATGGTTAGGTCCAGGTCAAGATCAAGATGTGACTCAAATCAACGTGAAGCCCTCTCCATTGAGTACCCTGTGGATTCATCTATTTCCGAAGAGCAAACTTTGAAGGCAGCAACCAAAACTAGAGGAAAGAAAAGGGTTGGGTGTGAAGGAAGAGACAGAGAAGCTGAAACAAGATCTGTCATTTGACAGTAATGGGCACCAGAAGCAAAACAACGGCTCAAAATAGCCCGGCAATGTCCACCGGAAGCAAAACAAGGCTTAGCCGCTGAGGGAGTGCTTATTTAACTTGTTTTGGTGGTGCTCTTCATGAGCAACAATGCTGTAATGTGAATGTGACATATCTGTATGTCATGCTCCATTTGGTTTTTTGCTGTAAGTTGACAGAACTTTGTCGTGCTACCATGACAACACTTGCTGCAATATGATAATTACATGGTTTCATGGCCATAAGACACTGACTTGCTTCGGTGTCGGAGTCCACGGCGGTGCAGACCACCGCCGCGTCCCAGCTGAAAGGCGAGCCCGGCAGGTTAGGTCTCCTACTGCTTGGCCGGACTCGGACTCGGACCACGGCGAGCGTTGGGCCGAGGATTTGGGCGGCGGCGAATTGCGAGAGCGTGACGACTACACGAGTGGGGATGGGGAATTTCAGTCGATCCAGATTGAGTGGTGGACTCTGTCACACGGGGCCAGGGTGGCAATGGCACTGGCACCACGGAGCGATAACTCAAGGATTCTGGATAGATAGTGTTCATCTTCATTCCAACGGGATAATATACGGGTCGGGGCTCTATAAGATTTTCGGATAATATATATGACAATTAGTTGCAAGATATTGTTTCCATTTTTTTTGCCAAAATTTATTCCTGAATTGTGACATTTTTGTTTTCCCTTTTTACATTTCATTCACAAATAAATTTATTGAGATGTGTGTTTACAAGACAATTTTCAGTAGCCATTTACACATTTTGTTTGGTCAATTTCAGTAGTACAAGACAAGATTTGGTTAATTTCAGTAGTGCCCAATTTGAAGCCACGAAATGTTTTTTTGGCCAATATATAACCATTGTAACAACATGTATGGAATGAATGAATTAGCGTGCTGCAGTGTTGACGTGTTGTAGCTTCATTTTCTAGTCGTTCTCTAAACAAGCAAGCAAGCACATGATCATGCGGCGCATCGATTCTCCGATGAGTCCACGTGTACACGCACATTCGTTCTCAGTGTGGCGATCCAGGAAGAGGATCGACGACGCGGAAGCAATTAAGGGTCCTCGGTGGCAGTCGAGGTGCTGCATGGTCGCAATCGCCTCCCCGTCGGCGCCTCCAGCTTCGGCTTCGACGTCGTCGGGGCTCGACGAGCGGGCGCCACACGAACGCACGGCATGTCCGTCAACTTCAACGCCCAGTTCGCGTCGCAGGGGACACGGTCGCGTTCGTCTCCGAGCGGACTGGCGCCGCGGGCCTGTTCATGACCCGCCCGGGTCCGAGACGCTCCCAGCGGCCGAGAGCAGCCTGTTCCACGACCACCCCACTCCACCTGTGGTGGCCAGCCTGCCGGTGTACGTGTCCGACGGCACCAGGCGGTGGGCGATCAATCAGCAAGGAGCCCGGCCCGGCTCGGTTGGCGGGCGCCCTGAGGCCGGCAACGACGCGTTCCCGGGCGGCGGTATCGGTCCGGGCGCACGGGTCACAAGAAACGGTCGGCGACGAGATGTGATCGGCACGGCGCGCGGCGAGGAGGTGGGCGTCCGGCGGCTGACGGAGGGTGAGTGGATCGACAAGATGCCGACATGGTCCCACGACGACGACGGGAGATCGTCGAACCGGCGAACCCGCCCCGGCCGTGTTCAGCATCCACTTGGTGCGCCCCGACGGGTTCGGTTCGGTCTCCGCCCCTCCGGTCCGGCGCGTGCACGTGGCGGGGCCTGAGGGTAGCGCGGAGGCCGACATGGAGCTAGCGGATCAAGCACCTCGGCGGCGACAACTGGACGCCGGCGTGGGCACAGCTTTGTTTCAATTAACCCAGCAGTGTTTCAATTAGAAATTAACTGATTGATGTTTTGTGCATTGTCGTTGCCTCCTTTGTACCCAATTGGGCACAACTCTATTTCCAAATAAGCGTTTTCATCCAATTACTGATCATACAGATTTAACATGTTCAATCACAAGACAAGACTTGGTTTCAGGAAAAACAAGAGGGGTTTCAGTAGTTATCTATCAAACTTCAAGCCACCAAATGTTTTGGTGCCCAACCATTGTAGCAACATGGCATGTATCAATAACATACTAGCACTCTTCAAATTTCATAGGCTAATCTCCAAACAAGCAAAACATCAGGTACATTCAGACACAATGAACTGTATGCAATCCTAGCTCTGATGTCAACAGAAAATTCAGGAACTGTATTCAATCCTAGCTCTGATGTCAACAGGAAATTCTGGAGCACACAGAGAGTAGGATACCACTTGGATCACCATCTTACAAACAAGCCCCATCCAGCTTTACACCAACCTGCAAGCTACAACTACGTAGCTAATTGTTCGTACTGAAGATCAACTCTTCTCCTGTCAGTACTCAATGAGCATGTTTCCAACGTATACAGAAACAATGAAGCATGTTTCAAGCATTTAGGACCTATACTACAAAAGCACATATCTGTCATCATCTTGAACACTAAACCACCAGGCAAAGTAATAAGGCAACAGCTATGCATAGACATCAGTTTGCTGATTGGTAACTCTATTTCGACAGATTTTCCTTCCACCATCGATGATAAACATATACCATTGTAAAGTACAAGACAAAAGATGCAGGTTCAGTAAATAAGTTTCAGTAGTCATCCATCAAATTTCGAGCCACAGAAAGTTAAACCAAACGAGCGGAACATGGCATGCATTAACTTGTGGCATTTCAATTTCATACAGTAAACTTGAAACAAACGAAATATCATACGCTCATTTTCCTGAGCACCAGGACATTCAGATATCAGGAACTATATTCGTTCAGTCTGATGGAAACGTTAAGCACCCAGAGAGTAGGATACTGCTTGGGCACCACCTTACAGATAAGCTCCATTATGCTTTACACCCAGCAGGTAAGCTACTACATTATAGCTAATGGCTCATACAGAAGAATCAGAAAGCATGAAACCAGCACAACATGATGAGCAGTAAAGTCATAGATCCTCAAGAGTTATCCAGATAAGCCCTCTATGATCACCATTAACACTTCTTAGAAGTTAGTTAGAAGACTTTGCAACATCACTTGAGCTTCTTATGCACCCGTTCATCTCCATCACCTTCAGCAGCTATTCTCAGTTCTGCAAAAACATAGAAATAAAAAAAACATATATAAGCAAAACTGAGGACTTAATTTGCCACCAACAGCAAGGACCAACAAGTGGCAGCAAATGCTTAGCCAAACAGCACTATCTTGTCAGTAGCACAATGCATATTCAGCTCCATGGAGTCATCATTTATCAGTAGGACGACCTAACACCGATCTGGAAAAAATTCTGATCCTAGAAGAAAAAACGATTGCTTCATTCCTCATCATGGCTTGGGGAGGTCTCATCACGCTCACGGGGTGCCTGACCTGTCCATGTATGTCAAGAAAAAACTGCCCATTAGAACAATCTGTAGATCAGTACCTGTGCTTGCCTATCGAGTTGTGAACCTGAGCATTCCATTCAGTACCTGGAAGGATAGGGTGGTAGAAGCTCATTATCGGGAGCAAATCAACCGAACCTTTGTTCGGCAACTTGTTCCACTCGCGGGTTTCCATGTTGATGCAGACTGGTCCATGATCCTCCGTGTACAGGATCAAGGAAGGGGGTTTCTCCACGAAACCCATCAAGCGGACGCCGGGCAGTGGGAGCTCGAACTGCTCCTGAAGGATCCACTGCAGGGCTCCGTCGGGACCAACAACCTTCTCCCATAATCTGACGTAATCGCACTCGTCGCCTGGGAATGCAGCAAATCGGAGCCGGTCACCTGCTGCCGGGACGAGCACCGTGCCTTCAACCGTGTACAGGCCGAACGGCGGGAGCTGGATGAACGACAGGCGCTCGGCCGCTGGCCCGTCGAAGAGCTGGTAGCGAATGATGCTCGTTCCAACTGTCCTGAAATAGATGCAGCCACCCACGACGGTGGTAGCGTCCTTGGAGATGGCGTAGCGGGGGCGGTTGTTGGCAGGCGTGTGGAGCAGAGCCGTGGCGGTCCAGACATCGGTGGCGGAGGCGTAGGCGTAGGCGTACGTGGCGGTGAAGCTCGTACGGATGAATATGATGCTGTAGGGGCCGCCGCCGCAGTGGAGGTGGTCGCAGCCCTGGGCGTCGCAGAGGATGGATGCGCTCCAGGTGTCGCCGTAGAAGAACGCCTCGGGTAGTCGCACCTCCTGCTGCTCGGTGGAGACGGCGTCCCATACCACCATGGAAGGCTTGTTGTCTTGTGGGATCGGACTCATCCACTTCTCGAAGAGAACTCGCCCGTGGCGGCTGTCGAGGGCGGTGAGGTTGCGGCCTCCACCGGGCACGCGCCGCACGCGCAGGGTGATGGATGCGGGGGTGGTGGGCGCGAAGCCGGCGCGCAGTATCCCCCTGGCATCGTCGAAGTGGAAGATATAGCCGAGCATGGGGCGCGCGTCGCGGTGGAACTCGCGGAAGCGGCGGAGGAAACTGGGCTCGGTGATCAGGCGGCGCCATCCCTGGGAGACCGCCGTGCATCGGAACAGCAGCTCCGGCTGGTCCGCGGGGAGATGAAGAAGCACCTCCTCGTACATTTCATCGCTGAGGACACCCTCCTGCGTCGAGGACGCCATGGCGCCCGAACTCCTTGCGTGAGCGCGGGCGCGCGCGGCTTGGTGTCGACGGAGGAGCGTGGCGAGGAGAGGGAAGTAGAGGCGGTTGCAAATGCCGGTCAGGGGGGTGAGGTGACGTGAGGCGTTTTGTAGAGGGTCCTGACTGGCATTGGCAGAATGGCAGGCTGTCAGGAGTAGAGGGCCCTACCAGCTTCCGTGGACATGAGGTTTCCTCATCAAAATTTGAAAACCCAATACGTATCATCATCGCGCTTGCATTCAATTCAACCGAGGAGCTCTCGCCCTCGCTCTGCTCTGCGGCTCGCTGGTTTGGATTCTAATTTCTGTCTGAAATCGATCAGGTGCTCGATTGATTTCAAGCCACGAATCGGCACCCTTTGGATTGGAATCAGATCACGTGATTCTCCTCATTCCCAACTCTACGTCAACGGCGAGCGGCCGTGGTCTCTCATCTCGCGCGCCGGGCCCGGCACCGCAGCCGCTCCGTCCTCGTCTCGCCCGCCGCCACCGCCTCGGCCCGGGCAGACAACCGATCGGACCATGCCGGACTCTACCGTCTCAATCCTCTTTCAATTCCAACACTCCGCGCTCGCAAGCCGGCCACCAGATCGAGCTCCCCTTCTCCCGTCTTAGCTTTCTTCTTCCACTCCGGTGAACTCCGCCGCCGACGACCTCGCCCTCCGGCAAGCTTCTCCGCGTCACGGTGTGCGCGGTCGCACTCTGGGTCCCCCAGTGCCCTCCGTTTCCCCTCGCGTGGAGTGCTGCCTCCGGAAAATGAGTTCATCGGATCTCCGGCGAGATACTTCGGCAGCGAAATTCACCGCCGCTGGTGACATTTGACGACCACGCCTTCTCTCAATCTCTTCCTTGTCACCCCCTCAACACCGTCTCCCCGTCCGTTCTTCCAGGAAATGACCGGAGACACGACTCCGATCCGCCGCCCGAGCCCGAGTGCGAGCGCCGCCTCACAACCCGGGGCGCCGCCTGCTGTTCATCCCCGACCGCCTACCCGAGGACCACCCCCGCTCTGCCGGCGGCATCATGGAGCTGCTCGAGCCGCGGCGTACCGTGCCTTGTTGCACACGGATTCACGCCGTTCGCCACCGGTGACGTGTGTCGTGGCCGACGGCATCATGCCGTTCGTCGTCAGCGTCGCCGAGGAGATGGGCGCGCGTCCCGGCGCTGACGTTCCGCACGGAGAGCACGTGAGCGCGGCTTTCCTGGCGTACCTGTCCGTGCCCAGGCTCCTGGAGCTCGGCGAGACCCACGTCCCTTCCGACGAGCGGGGATGGAGGGGACCCTACGGCGGCGAGACCTCCCACGTGTAGTGCCACAACAGCGAAGTCCCCGACCCCGACCCCACGCAATGGCATTGCCATTCAGTTTCGTCAGAACATGCTGATGGGAAGCAGCGGGTGGAAGTCGGCAGGAGAATGGGCGAGTTATCGACTTCGACTCGGAACCATCTAGTTCGCATCCGACGACTGCCATTGCCATTGAATAAAGGTTAGCGCCTAAACGTGTTGCCGGGAACTAAACAGTGTTTTATTTTATTTTAACCAGCCATTGCTATTTAGGCTTGGGGGGTATGGTATGTAATATTCATTCAGATGAGAACTCGTGAACCCTACGTAGGATATAGGATTAGCTGTAGTAGGTTCCGTCTCCCTGGCGACCAGATCTCGATTTGCTATTATTTGTATCGGAGATTCAGTAATACAAGCTATTCTTTCTCCTCCCCAACGTGTTCTTCTCTGAGATGAATTCCCCATTTCTCCTTACACCTTTACTTGTTCCTCCCAATTGGTATCAAGAGCAAGCTGTTCCTTGGCGGTTCTACCAAAATTCCACAGCCATAGTTCCATATTGAGTCCTACTGGCGTGGTGGTTTGCTGGTTTCGACCTACTCATGTAAAATTCCACCCATCCCACCCTAATCCGTGAACAGAACCCTATTTTTTCCAAACAATCTAGCGGTAGAATGGATGGAGGTGAGGGTTGCAAGACGCTTGTTGTTGTGTAAAATTCCATGAGCCAATGCTGATTCAGATCCGCGGTGGTGAAGGAGGGAGGTTGCTCTTTGGTTCAGGTTGCAAGACACGTTCTTGCGTAAAATTCCAAGACCAAATCCGCAACCTTGGCAGCGGTAGACTCACCAGCAGTGCGGAGGACGCGGCAAAATCAAGGTATGGCTGAACTCATGGCTAAGCTAGCTAGGTAGAAATTTGACACCGCAATATATAGCAAATGATATCACGAAAGTCAAAAAATATACAACAAAAATAGGAAATACCTTATCATTAGTCATCATGATCATCATACATTGAGACTTGAGAGCCAAATGTCATATTGTCATATATAGATTAAAATCTGAGAAAAAAAATAAAAAAACTTAATAATGACATATTTGAGTAAAGAATGTTAAACAAGTGAAATAAGAATGTACCTCTAGTTACGTCTAGGTCTAGGAGACCTAGGCAATTGCATTTGTCTATTTTTCTTATTTTGAAATATCTTTTTAATTTTTTGAAGATCAAGACCTTTTTATATTTCTCTTTCAATGTATATCACCATCAAGTCATTTAACCAACCATCGGTCATCTTGTTGCGCAATTCAGTCTTAATAATCTTCATAGCCGAGAAAGCCCTTTCAACCGTTACGGTCGCCATCGGTAACAATAATACCAACTCAATAAGACGATACACCAATGGAAACACAATATGTCTCTCAAGTTGAGCCATTGTCTTCGATAGGCTAGCAAGATCATGACAAACTTTGAACTCTTCAAGTCTTCTCATATGAATAATGAAAGTTCTTAGTTGATCTTTTATAATCTTACGGTCATCAAAAGAAAAATCATCACAATAGGTATCCGCAATCCGAGCAAGTTTATCCACATCAAACTTAGAGAACGAATTTCTTGGGTCAAGACAAGCAAAACATACCAGCAACTCTGAGGATACCTCATTAAAGCGATGATCAAACTCCGTAATGATAGAATCTATAGCCGCATAAAAGTATCAACCCGATAAAAATATTCTTGAGTGATATTGTTTCTTCCACCTTTTCTTGATCGGCCAAATCGTGGCACTTCATCACTCATGTTTGGTACTGGGATATCCTTGTCAATGCAAAATGCTTTGGTTTCTTCCAACAAGGGCTCCCAACCCTCACTTCTCAGATTAACCAAACGTGTTCTCACATCAAGAACCAAAGACATAGCTTGAACAACATTTTGATCCTTCCTTTGCAAGAGAAGAGAGAGCTCATTTGTGATACGAAGGATTTGCAACATCATCTTTATAATAAACACAAAGCTGACACTCCATTTTTCCAACAAAGCCTCCTGCACCAGATGGATTGCGCTCATCCTGGTGCACAATTTCTAAGACTTCTATTACAGAATCCCACATTGATTCAATACGAAGCAGAGTCTTACAATGAGATCCCCATCTTGTATCTTCGAGTCTTGACAATGATGTTTCTTGTTGTTTGCCTCTACCAGATGAAATTTCTCCTCTCTCCAATTTAGATAAGAGATTTAAACGATGTCTATTAAGCAATAAATCTTTCCTTTTGCAAGAAGCACTAGTGGCACTCACAATCGATGTTACATATTCAAAGAAATCCTCAATAGATGAGCAACATTTGGAGACAGCAGCAACTACTAATTGCAATTGATGAGCAAAGCAATGGATATAGAAAGCATATGGTTCTCATCTCGAATTAACTTTTGAAGACCATTAAATTCACCTCTCATATTAGAAGCACCATCATACCCTTGCCCTCGAAGTTTTGCAACAACCAATCCATGATCACTTAACGTCTCAACCAATACTTTTTTCAATGATTCTGATGTTGTGTCCTTCACGTGCTTGATACCCAAAAATCTTTCTACTACTTCTCCTTTGTTGTTAACAAATCTCACAGCAATAGCCATTTGTTCCTTGACTAAAATATCACGGGATTCATCAACAAGAACAGAAAATAGACAATCCCCCATTTCTTCTTTTATTGCTTGTGTGACTGCCTGAGCACAACAGTTTGCAAGTTCTTTTTGAACCGTTCCGGAAGTCATTTTGGCATTTTTTGTACACAGCTCATCAAAAGCTTGTCTCACCTCCTCATTTCTTTCTTTGTACCAATCAAGAAATTCTAAAAAGTTGCCTTTATTCAAAGAAGTACTAGTCTCATCATGACCACGGAATGGTTCACCTTGCAATGCAAGGTAACTTACAATACTTAAGGAGGTCTCCAAACGGGTCTCATATTTGACCAATGCATCTTTGCTATGGCTTGAAACCATATGTATTACACTCGACCTTTGGTTATGAAAATCATGGAATGTTGTTGCTGTCATATTGTGTATGCTATTAGGTCCACCAACATGCTTTGGAAATGCCGTGTAAACATTTCTCCACTGTGAGAAGCCAACTTTTGTAAACGCATCATGACAAAACTTATCATCCATTCTATCATGTTTAAAGAGGTAACAATAGAAGCAATAAGCCTTGTTCTTCTCCACACTATATTCCAACCAACTATGTTGTCTAAACCAATGCTTTTGAAAGCTTCTTTTATCATGTGATTGAGGAAATTTATGACCAATTGGTTGAGTCGGACCTTTAGCTATGAATGCCCTTCTAACTTCATCTCTAATATTAGAAGCAAAGCGATCAATTGGAATACGAAGTCCCGGATCAGAACTGATGTGATCCGGGTTGAACTCAGTTATACCTTTAAGTTCTTGACCATTAACTTCTTCACTATTGTCATCTTGACGTGCTTCAACCTGAACATGTGCATTTCCTTCACCATTAACCTCTTGAATCAGAACATGTGCAACCTCTTCTTCCCCTTGTATTTCAGATTCATGATGATCTGCAACTCCACTAGACGAGTGCTAGGTCCTCGCGGGTGTCGGCATCGCATGCAGTCTCCTTGCATCCCATGTCCGGCTCCTTCCCGCGACCGGCTCGTCCCTCTTCCTGGAAAAATGGAGTGTTTCAGCTTTGTGTTTATTATAAAGATGATGTTGCAAATCCTTCGTATCACAAATGAGCTCTCTCTTCTCTTGCAAAGGAAGGATCAAAATGTTGTTCAAGCTATGTCTTTGGTTCTTGATGTGAGAACACGTTTGGTTAATCTGAGAAGTGAGGGTTGGGAGCCCTTGTTGGAAGAAACCAAAGCATTTTGCATTGACAAGGATATCCTAGTACCAAACATGAGTGATGAAGTGCCACGATTTGGCCGATCAAGAAAAAGTGGAAGAAACAATATCACTCAAGAATATTTTTATCGTGTTGATACTTTCTATGCAGCTATAGATTCTATCATTACGGAGTTTGATCATCGCTTTAATGAGGTATCCTCAGAGTTGCTGGTATGTTTTGCTTGTCTTGACCCAAGAAATTCGTTCTCTAAGTTTGATGTGGAAAAACTTGCTCGGATTGCGGATACCTATTGTGATGATTTTTCTTTTGATGACCGTAAGATTATAAAAGATCAACTAAGAACTTTCATTATTCATGTGAGAAGACTTGAAGAGTTTAAAGTTTGTCATGATCTTGCTAGCCTATCAAAGACAATGGCTCAACTTGAGAGACATATTGTGTTTCCATTGGTGTATCGTCTTATTGAGTTGGCATTATTGTTACCGGTGGCGAACGGAACGGTTGAAAGGGCTTTCTCGGCTATGAAGATTATTAAGACTAAATTGTGCAACAAGATGACCGATGGTTGGTTAAATGACTTGATGGTGATATACATTGAAAGAGAAATATACAAAGGTCTTGATCTTCAAAAAATTAAAAAGATATTTCAAAATAAGAAAAATAGACAAATGCAATTGCCTAGGTCTCCTAGACCTAGACGTAACTAGAGGTACATTCTTATTTCACTTGTTTAACATTCTTTACTCAAATATGTCATTATTAAGTTTTTTTATTTTTTTCTCAGATTTTAATCTATATATGACAATATGACATTTGGCTCTCAAGTCTCAATGTATGGTGATCATGATGACTAATGATAAGGTATTTTCTATTTTTGTTGTATATTTTTCGACTTTTGTGATATCATTTGCTATATATTGCGGTGTCAAATTTCTACCTAGCTAGCTTAGCCATGAGTTGAGCCATACCTTGATTTTGCCGCGTCCTCCGCCACGCCACTGTATGCTGGGCTTGATGGATCAGGGGAAAAGAAAATGAGATAGGCTGCAGGTTGATCCAGCAGCTGTGCTAAACATGGGTGAAAAGATAGAAGAGAGATACACCTCACACGTGCTGATTTGGGTTGCTAAACGTGATTAGACTTAGGATTAGACTAGGTGGGTGTCCGTGCGTAGAGTTGCTACGAGTGACAAAAATCATATTATATTCTAATATTATTTTTTTGGAACATATTCTAATATTATTATGCATATATACCTTCTAGTCCGATTCGAACTTCTCTGGCCGCTCCTTTGACCGAACCCTGCTATGTCTTTGACCAATACCACATCATCTTTGACTGCAGCTTCTGATGTCCTTTAACCTGGTCGCATTATCGGTCTTCCTCTTAACCGTAATCGGCTTCTCTCGGTACCATTATCTTTTGCTTAATTTTACTTGCAAAATATTTAGGCGTAACCAAGGTTATTATAGAAGATTTATACAAGGTTATGGAATGATTTGTAGACTCCTATTTGATGCTCTTAAGAAGAACAACTTTTAGTGGGAAGAACAACAGCAGCAGCAAGCATTCTTAAAATTGAAAGAGGTGATGTCCACACCACCTGTCTTAGCATTACCTGATTCCAGTAACCCTTTTGTCCTAGAGGTAGATGCTAGTGGAAATGACATTGGGGCAGTCATTATGCAAGAGGGAAAACCAATTTCTTTCTTTAGCAAAATCTTGGGGCCCAAAGTAGTAGCTACTTCTACATATGAGAAACAATCTCTTACCATTTAGAAGCACCGAAGAAATGGAAACACTATTTTACTAGTACATCTGTTGTGATCAGAATTGATCAGCAGAGTTTGAAGTAAATTCATAAGTAAAGATTGTTGGAAGGCATTTAGCATAAACTTCTAATTAAGCTTTTGGGTTATAATTACAAAGTCGAATTCAAGAAAGGAAGGGAAAACAAAGTTGCAGATGCTCTATCAAGGGCTCCACATTCAGAAGAATTGATGGCCATTTCAATGGTAGTACCAACATGGATTGAACAGGTCACTAGTACATATGATCAGGATGAGAAGTGTAAGGAGTTAATTACAAAATTGAGTATTGACAATGCTTCTGTTCAGCATTATTCCTTGCAAAATGGCATATTGAGATACAAGGGAAGGGTATGTATTGGAGATAATGGGCCACATAAGAAGCAACTGTTGGAAAATTTTCACAAGTCTGCATGGGGTGGTCATTCTGGAGAAAGGGCCACCTACCGGAGGCTGTCAGACCCGGACACATGGGACTGTGCACGTGGCGTACTTTTCTAGGATACGGGATGGGACATGGTCCACGCCCTACATCTATTGTAACTACTCGTAGTATAGTAGGACTACTCAACAGTAGTGAAACTAGTTGGACACTGTAGGAAACTACCCGAGAAGTACTCGGGTAGGACTCTTGGGCTTGTACCTAACTAGAACTTCCATGTAAATCTGTCCCCCCAGACTATATAAGGGCGGACAAGGACTTCCCTCCAAACAGAGGAGATCACCCGATCACCACTGAAGGAAATATAAACCACATAGGACGTAGGGTATTACGCTTTCGGCGGCCCGAACCTATCTAAACCTTATGTTCCTTGCACCTTCAAGTTCCTGATCTCGGCGACACCCTAACTACAAACTCACCACCTCGGGGGTATCCCTCGGTGGGCATGGCGGTAAAATACCTACAGCTGGCGCGCCTGTCGGTGTTTAACCGGCTGCCCACCGAGGGATATACCCAAGGTGGTAAGTTTTGGGTGAGGGAACGCCGAGATCAGGAACTCGAAGGTGCAAAGAACACAAGACTTTAGACAGGTTCGGGCCGCACGGAGCGTAACACCCTACGTCCTGTATGGTGGTTTGTATTCTCTTTGATGTAGATTGACCTAATGATCTTCTGTTTTGAGGGGGGTCCCTGACCTCCCTTATATATCCGAGGGGTCAGAGTTACAAAGATGCTAACCAACCCCCTCCGAGGGATCACACCAGAACTGGTCTCGAATAGATCCTCTCCGTGTTGGTTAGCTCTATCTCCTATTTAAATGGGATAAACAAGAGATAAACAAAATGAATAAGAGATAAGACGGGCTTAATCTCTTAAACTCCGTAACATACCCAGCCCGGTGGCCCCGGGTCTGACAAGCCCCCGAGCTCTTCGTAGCTGAGTACTGCAGGCTTATCGAGTACTTTTCGAAGCAGTCTTCGACTTCCTCTGATGATTCGTCTTGAAGCCCTTCTTCGAGTACTCCTTTGGCTGCATCGAAACTATGAGATGCTCATGCCCCGAATTTCATTCCTGCTATGGTGTGCGATTGCAAAATCGCACTCCATATAGAGTAGCCCCCGAGCTTTAGGTTGAATCGGATAATCAGGCTGAGGGTCCCTTCAATCTGTAACCCTCCTTATCCTTCAAAGAAATTTGAAAAATAAGTAGTCGATGCCACGTACCCCGCAGCCCCTGAGCCTTGAATCCAAATCCCACAAAATTGGAGATAAGGGTCCAAAAATCGTGGCATACGGGCTGAATAGTGATACGTTAAGGGGTGACCAAAGTGATGGTACAAATGATATAATTGGACCAAAAATTCGAAAAACCCCTTTTTTCGGGCTAATTAGCCCTGAAAAAATGATTAATTGAATATTTAATCCAATCAGACCACCAAACGACCCCTCACCTTTGGAATATTCCACAAAACGACTCTTGAACTTCAGAACAGTAACTTTTCCCCATCCCGCTGGTTACATAACCCCGCGGCAGTAGGAGGGAAAATTGCACTTTCAGTCCGCATTCCGCCAAAAAACCCCAATCCGAGCCAAACGCCGCCGCCTTCCCACAAGAAAGACTCCCACTCCGACCTCCCCGCCCCTCTCCCCGCAGCCCCCGAGCATCTCGTGGCCGGCGCATCGGAGATGACGTCCAAGAAGTCAGAGATTGAGGGAATGAAGAAGGATGCGGAACCAACAACCGCGGAGTGGACACACAGTAAGTGCTCCCTCAACAATCTGAAAAAACTTGTTTCCGAGGGGTTGCTGCAAGAGAAAAATCTCGTCAACTGGCGCCCCTCTTTCCGTGAACCTTTCCCCATGGAGAATGTCGACGAAATCGTCACATTCTACCATTTTGCCGAACGGGGATTGGCCCTCCCCACTTGTTCTTTCTTCCGCGGCCTTCTTTACTACTACGGGCTTGAGCTCCATCACCTCAATCCGAATTCCATCTGCCACATCTCCATTTTCATCCACTTTTGCGAAGCATTTCTCGGAATTGAACCTCACTGGGATCTATTCCGCTTCCTCTTCCGCGTGAAACCCCAGCCAACCACGAAAAAACTCGCTGTAGTGGGGGGCGCCGGCATCCAACTGCGACAGCAGGCCGGCAAAAAATACCTTTCATATAAATTCCCCTCCAACCTTCCTGGGTGGAAAAACCTCTGGTTTTACATCGAGAACCATGCCCCCCCCTGCTGACGAAGTCGAGCAATCCGCCAGTGGTGAGGGGGGAATGGAACCTCGAACCCTCCGGCATGGAAATGATACAAATCAAGGAGCTGCTGGAGGCCATCGAGGCACTGAAGAAGGAGGGGGTGACCGGCGCCTCCGTCATGTTCTCATTTTACAAGCGCCGCATCCAACCCATCCAACAGAGATGTTGCCTGGGCTTCGAGTACATCGGCCCCGCTAACCCTTCTCGCATGTGCACAGAGGAGGTACCAGATGAAGTCGCGCTCCAGCGGGTTCAGCGGGTGCTGCTGGACGTGAACACCGTGCCGTACGTGCCCACATTGTACTCCGCGCAACATCCGCCCCCACCGGTAAGTATTCGACTTCTTTTGCCGAAGAGATCGGCTACTACACCGATACTGAACTGAAGGACTTTCTGCAGGGACACTCGGAGCTATACTGCAGCTACCCGCCGCAGCCGGACCTCCCCCGAGCATATCACCTCCTTCCTTCTGCAGCCACGGTGGCCAAGAAGGCTCGCCTTGCTGCGACCCAAAGCCGCAACGAGTCCGCCGAATGCGTGGACTTGCCGGCGAGGGAAGAAGCCGAGGGGGGTCTGCGCCCAGCTGCCGCCGTTGCCACCAAGGCGGCTCGCCTTGCTGCGGTTCAAGGCAGCAGTGAGTCCACCGAATGCGCGGGCTCGCAGGCGAGTGAAGGAACCGGAGGGGAGCCGCACGGGGACAACTCCTCCGACCGGAGCGTGGAGTTGGCCGGTGCTCTGCCACCGGTGCCGAAGGGCCAGCGCCAGGTGCGCAAACGCAAGGCACAAGAAGTCGAGTCCTCCAGGTACGGAATTGCTGTTTTGGCTAGTTCCAAAGTTTCCATGATGCTGAGTACTGACAGCGTCCCTTTGCAGTCTCCCCGCTCCGCCGCCCGGGACTGAACCCGAAAGGGTGGAGGCAGGCCCCTCTGCCGCCGCGATGGTGACAATCGCCGTGGCGGGGACCCCTCCATCGGCCGACCAGACTCCGCCATCCG
Organism: Panicum hallii; assembly: GCF_002211085.1. Classification (NCBI taxonomy): domain Eukaryota; kingdom Viridiplantae; phylum Streptophyta; class Magnoliopsida; order Poales; family Poaceae; genus Panicum; species Panicum hallii. Next base: position 50,892,984 of record NC_038046.1, read on the forward strand.
CAACGAGCGTCCCCCGACGGGCCTGGCGGGTGAAGAAGGCTGCCAAGAAGAAGTCGACGCTGTGAGTTTCCTTTCAATCTCTAGAAGATCCTGCTCGTGCCCGCTCGAATAACAATGTTGTCGATGTCACCAGGGCTGCGAGCGCCGTCAAACTCCAGACTGAACAAGGCACGGCTGCGGCGCCTGCCTCGGCTGCTGCAGCCCCCGAGCCCCCGGCGCCTGAGGGGCCAGTACCCGCGGAGGTGGCCCCTGAAGCGGATGCGGCGCTCCCTGACTTGCCGCCTCCTGAGACCCGACTAGAGGAAACCGGACCCAGTGGCGGGGAACAAGTCGAGGCCCCTGACGCCGCCCATATTGATGGCACAGGTATGCACTTACCCGCCCGCGTCTGGCTGCCGGGGTCTAGGCATAATGTGTTTACCATTTCGTATGCCTGCAGGTGTCCAGCCGCCGCCGCCAGGGGATGCCGCCGGGCCCTCCAGGAGTCCCCGTGAGGTGTTGAGGGCCGGGTCCGGGCACCAGAACGTCATCACCACCGACCTGGTGGATGACTTTCTGCTGTCGGCGGAGAACCTGAAGACCTTCAAGAGTACCTTCAAGGAGCTGTACGACTTCTCCATGGTAAGACTCGGGTGATGGTCCCGATGTGCGCCTTGGTGAGTTGTTTACGACTCACTCTCCTCCTTTTGTGCAGCATGTAATCACCAAATCCCAGAAGAAGTCGGAGAAACTCCGCGCGGTCGTGAGCGACGCGCGGGAGTTAGCTGCTCTGGACAAGCGCGTCTCCGAGGAGATTATCAAGAATTGCTATCTGCAGCGGGAGCTTGATATGCTGAAGCAGGAAAGGACTCGAGAGGCCTGGCTGCTCAAGAATGACATGAAAAACATGGAGAAGGCCAACAAGTCGAGCATCCAGTTGACTGATGATATGGCCCTCAAGACGATCCAGCTCCAGAAGGGAGATTCATCCAAGACCGCTATCATCGGCGCGGGCTTGGGTGATAAATAGGAACTCGCGCTCGTCAGTTTTCTTCAGGCTAACCGAGACGTATTCGCATGGAAACCAGCGGATATGCCAGGGGTGCCCAGGGAGTTGATCGAGCATGCTTTAAATGTACACCCGAAGGCCACGCCTAAGAAGCAACGCCTCCGGAGGTTTGCCCATGACAAGCGCCAGGTAGGGGTGTTCATCGAGTATCCACCGAAGAATTCGATGGCATCCTTCAACTTCACCAGCACCGTGCTCGACGAGGGCACAACATTCATCTTCGGTTCCTGGATCTGCGTCGCCAACGGCTTGGGTGGCTTCAACAGCCACCTAGTCGACACCAGAGAGCCGGAGGCCTCTACATCAACTCGAAGCAGCAACCTTGATGAGTTTGTCGACAACCTCGACAAGTTGCTGCTCCCCGATCTGGCCTTGCAGATCGAAAAGATATCCATTTTCGACGCGACTTTCACTGGTGATGCACCAGGACTAGCCGGATCAGACTCAAACCGATCCTAGGGGACCACACGCCCTAAGTCCCTCTCCGACTTGGAGGAGGACTTAGATCTGCTGCTCAAGTTCAAGGACGTGGGAGCCACCGCTTGCCGGGCGGCCCTCGTTTACGACAACTACTCGGACTCCAACGAAGAGTACTCGTCGCTTAGTACTACAACTTCAAGCCAGAGCCGAGGAGGACTCGGAGACGAGGGAGCCACCACCCGCCGGCCACACCGAATCATTTTTGGCTAGCCATCTGGGTTTAACTGTAACATCAAATCTACAAGACTGTTCCATGTACTGGAAGGGCTTTGAGCCCTCCGAACTACTCGATTACGAGTCCCGCCTTGTGGCCTTCACGCAGGAACTGCCCTTCTAGGAGGGCAAACCTCTATCTCCCATCGCGGAAGAGGGAGACAGTAGCGCAGAACTACTCGAGTACAGCCCTACGGCTAACAACTCACCGAATCGTCAAGTCTACATGGGCTCCCTTTGCAACGCATGAGGACGACGAGCTGGGCCCCCGAGTACGGCAACGAGCAACTCGTGGACGTCTTGACTGACGAGCCCATACCTGACACCCCCTAGGATGACAACGAGGAGCACCGAAGGATCCGGCGGGTGAAGAACGCCAAGCGCGCCCAGCGCAGGCGGAACGCGGAAAATCACGCTTGCGATCCAATGTACCAAAGGAACCTCAACAACACTTTTGCAGCAGTCGCGGATTGGGAGTACCGTACACCGATTGGCGCCATCGCGGAAGCAGCCCTACTAGCCCAACAACTACCACCCAACCCTCAGATACAAAGGCTGCAATATCTGACCCAGCACGCACTCGTGCAACTCGACGGGCAACATCTAGTGTCTCCTACTTGGAATTTTCCCTCGAGGTCTGAGCGCCATGGCGAAACCGCGCTGATCAGTCGCACCCCGGAGGAGGCCCCAGGTACCGAAGGAACGACAGCCGCCAGCACAACGAGGGTTACCAGTCCGCGCGTGGCAATGAGGAATAAGAAGTACAACAATCTACTTGCCAACCTCGCAACCAGCGTGGTGCAAGGCCTCAAGGCCAAGCTTCACTCGAGGCCAGCCTTCACGATGCTCCCACGATCGATCTCAGGTAGAAGATCAATGACAGCCACGATGCACGGCGTGTTATCGAAGCAAGGAGAAGGGAACGCATCGACAAGTACCACGACGACGATGACGATTGGTTCCCTGCCTTCACATCCAACATCACCGACAAATCCTATCCCAAGGAGTTCAAACCAGCCGGAATTCCCAAGTATGACGGTAAGCAGGACCCGTGCTAGTGGATTCGATGCTACTCCGTGGCTATTGAAGTTTCTGGGGGATCCAACTCCACCAAAGCTCTCTACTTCCCGGTAGCTCTGGAGTCCGCACCCCTCACTTGGCTTGAAAGCCTCAAACCAAACTCCATCGACTCGTGGGAGGACCTCAAGCGGGCCTTCATCGAAAACTTTCAAGGATCCATGATCAGAGCAGGCACTCGCCACGATCTATCCCAGGTGAAGCAAGAGATGAATGAGACCCTGAGGTCCTACACCCGGTGTCTCTTCGAGACGTGTGCCACCATTGCCAACATCACCTTCAAAGATGTCATCCGCTGCTTCTAGAACGGGCTCTTCTCAAAGCACACGTACCACGACTTCGGAAGCAACCGCCCAACTACTGCCGTGGAATTGTGTGACATGATGGCACGGTGGGCTGACCAGGAGGATGAGGAGAACGGCCGCTTCCCCAAGCGCAACAACGACAAGAAAGGCAATGGCAGCAACCACTTCGACAAGAGCCAGCGGAACCACTCGGGGAACACCCGAAAGCGCAAGCCAGACCAAGAATTCACGGCTGTTGAGCGCAATCCATGTGGCAAGAAGTCGGGGAGCAACAACACACAATTTGAGAAAGTCCTGCACAAACGATGCCCGATACACTCGAAGTCACAGCACACGCTCTTCGAGTGTGTCAGCCTCCGCAAGTCATTCAATGCACCACCCCTCCCTCAAGCAGGAAAGCGAAAGGACCAGGAGGACGAGGAGGAGGGTGACTAGTCGGGGGCTCAAGACTTCCAGGATTCGAAGAACATCATCACCATCATCTTCGGCGGAGATGGCGGATTCCCCTCCAAGCGCGCGCAGAAGTTGACCCTGCGCGAAATCCTTTTTGTAGAGCCGGCAACACCAAGGCCTCTGAGATATAGAGAGGTCCCGATTTCCTTCTCTAGGGATGATCAATGGACCAGCTTCTCCAAGCCGGGAAAATACCCGCTTGTTCTAGATCCTGTCGTGGCGGGCTCACAGCTAACCCGAGTACTCATCGATGGCGGGAGCGGCCTCAACCTGCTTTTTGCGAGTACTCTAAAGAAGATGGGCCTGGACATCTCCAAGATGCTCACCCCCAGCAGAGCTTCTTTCTACGGCATCGTCCTGGTAACGCGGCTACACCACTCAGGTCAGTGGTCTTGCCACTCACCTTTGGGATGAAAGATAATTACCGCACCGAGTACATCAAGTTTGAGGTGGCAGACTTCAACTCGTCGTATCATGCCATCCTTGGCAGACTGGCAAGAGCCAAATTCATGGCTGTGCCCCACTACTTCTACCTGCTACTTAAAATCCCAGGAAAGACAGGCGTACTCACACTCCACGGCGACCTGATGAAGTTGTACAACTGCGACTAGGAAGCGATCGAGTACGCCACGACATCACGCATGCCAGAGCCGTCTGCAGACTTACTCGCGGACGCGCAGAAGCTAACCAACTCAGAGATGGAGATCTCCAACCAGTGGTCTAGCCAGTTAAAGAAATATAAGGAAATATAGGTCTTATGCATTTCATGCCACATTGCATTATTTTATTGCTTGTCTTTCATTTGAATTTAAATTTCAAATTCAAATTCAAATGCATTTGAATGTTTTTCTTTTTCTCCCTTTTTCCTTTTTGGCCCGGCTCACTCTCTCTTTCTTTTTCCCCTCTCTTCTCTTTCTCCCGCAAGGCCCAGCCTAGCCGGCCTTTTCTTTTCCTCCCGCAAGGCTCGGCCGAGCAGCTCCTTTCTTTTTTCTTTACCGCGCGGCCCAGCCCAGCAACGGCACTTTCCCCTCCCCCAGCCCAGCGGCCCAGCCGCGTGCACTTCCCCTCTCCCTCTCACCGCCAGGCGGGCCCCATCCATCGGGGTCGTCCCCGACCTCGCGTCACGCTCAGACTCGAGCCCGAGTTCGGCCATGGCACGCTGCCTCCGCCCGTGCGACGCCCCGGGCCCACACGTCGAGGCCCCTCGGCCGCCCTATAAAGCCGCCGCCCCGCGCCCTTGGTCTCCTAAGCCCGCAGCCGCTGTCCTTGCCTCGCAAACCCTAGCCGCACAAGCCTTAACCCGCCGCACCTCGGCCGCCCAACATGCCACCGCTCCACCGCTTTCCGCTGTCGAGCAAGTGCCCCAGGAGCTATGCATTGCGGTAAGGAGCATCGCCGGCCTGCTTTCCCCCGCTTCGCCGCCTTTCCACTCGCGCGATTCTTCGCCAAAGCTCCACAGTCGCGCACCGCCGCCGTGCGCCTCTCTCCGACCCCCGTCTCGCCAACCCGACCCTCTGAACGCGATCCCCATAGCGCCCGCGTCCTTTTTGTGCAGCCCGTGGTCGAAATCGAGCCCGGATAGCCATTTACGGCCAAGTCCGGCGAGTCTGCCGCCGCCGCACGCCATGTGCCATCGCCGTTGGCGCCAGCGCCGACGCCCGTGCCGCCCCAACCCTGCGCAGCCGTCGGATCTAACCCAAGTCAACACCCGCATACCGGTCAAACCCTAGGATCTTTTGCACTTTAGCCCCTGAGTTCTATCGAAATCAACCCGCAGTCCACGGCAGTTCAAAACTATTCACGAGTAGATCCGTTTTCTTCTGTTGAAGCCCCTGTCTTTTTCTAAAATAGAACCCACCATCCCTACCCCTCTTTTTTTCAATCTAAACCCTATAATTAAGGTTTAATTATATTTTAGCCCTCGAATTCTTTGTACAGAGCCCTTCTAGTTTCAAATCTTTTACAAATAAGCCCCTGTAATCATATTTTAGCCGTAACTTCTCCATTTTAACTCCGTTTTCATCGATTCTCGCGCTCACGCGACCCTGGCGAGGTATACAATAGCTTTATAACGTTGTTTTGCTCTGTTTGTATTATTTTATGCACTGTTTCTTATTTATTGTACTTATTTGTTGTATGTACTTGTGTGTTGTGATAGACGGTGCGCAGTTCGAGGGTCCGCAAGAGCAAGGCTTTGAAGACGCCCCTGAGCAGCAGCAGTACTTTGAAGAAGGCAAGTGGTCCCTGATCATATTCCGGTCCTAATAACTTATAAATACATAAATTTACTTTATATGCATGCATGTGTCTAGAATATGATGGATCCCAAACTAAGGATATGCCTACTTTCTTTTGAACTTCCTTGATTAAACGTGGATTGTTATATTTATATTGTAGTTATGCTAGTTGCTTATAACTAGATTTTGGTTGGATAACTTGGAATTACTCTAAGCTTGTTTTACTTCATGTTCTGGAATACTTTTACGGTAATAAAAGATCACTGCATTAATTGGAACATGGAGAACCACCCAAGAAAACAGTGCAACCACAATACTACATGGCTCTGGTCTTGGCTAATTAGTTAGAAACTTTAGCTTGTAATGGTATTACTGAAAGGACAAAAGCGGAGTGCGTTGATGGGGTATAGCTCGGTCCTCTTGAGACGTAGATATGATCCTGGTTAAGGCGTCTTCCTCATTAGGGAGGGTTACGACCACTGTGGCCTGAAACCTTAGCGGACCGTTGCAAGCTAGGAAATCTTTTGTAAAGATCTCGTAATGAATCCCTGCCACTCACCTCGGAAATATTTAAGGGCTTTGCAAACTCAGGCATTAAGGGAAACACGAGTTGTGGGTAAAGTGCACAACCTCTGCAGAGTGAAAACTGATATATCAGCCGTGCTCATGGTTAAGAGCGGCTTGAACCCTCACATGACAATTGAACTTAAAAAAAATCTAAATTGATGTTCGATGTTGTTACTTATCTCTTTTATTTATCTAAGTGTTGATATATACTTACACTTATTAATGCTTGCTAAATAAAACTTGGTCAACTAAAAATGCTTATCGCAGTCAAACTATGTCAGCTTTTTCTTGATTTTAACCTTGCATGTCATATAATTTATTCCACTTGCTAAGTAACAATTATAAGTGTACTCACGCTTGCTTTATTAAAACCAATGCTGCTCAGAACAAGATAATTTTCCAAAGTTCCCTGAAGATTTTGAGAAGTTCTAAGCGTATGTCTCCCAGTCATCTGCCTGTGAAGTTGAAATCCGTTGCTAGCTATAAATGTTTATTTATTCATTTAAGATTAAGACTTTCGATCATGTACTATAATACTCTATTTGTTATGATATTGTTTCGGGTACACACTTGTATCGTCTAATCATATATGTGGAACTTGATCCTGGCGCACATATAAGATGCATTCGATTTCTTTCCAAAACTGGGTGTGACATACCAATCTATCTCACTGATTTACGAAATAAAAAGTAATTATATGATCAGACAGCAAATTTCATGGAAGGGCATGGAAATGGGTAAACGAACCTCATGTGAATCAGGACTCATTGCTCCCCCCTGAAGCATTTGCAGCACAGTCATCCTTATTGAAATCAATTGTTTCGCTGGAAGTTCCATCTATTTATCCAGAGGGGAGGATAATAACTTCTAACTTTGCACTGCCAACGGTGAATTTATTCAAACTTTTCTTTGCATTTCTTCAGAAAATATACAGTTTAACTCTTTACTTATGCATCTCTCCTTTGCCAAAGCATCAGCTTTTTGGGCATCTTCCAACCTTGCTAAACCAGCAACATTTTGTTCCAGTTCCAGGCCTTTCTTCTCCGTGTCAATCAGCAACCCATTTGCTATTTCAGTCTGACCTAGCTTTGAATCAATGTGTCATACACAACAGCATCAAGAAAGAAGCCTTGTTTTTAGTTTCCATAAATGTACTTGAGAGCTTTCTCCACGTGCCACATTTTGCATAATTCACGAGTGATAACATTATACGCAAACAATCTACTAGCAAAACCTTCTCCATTTTGTGGAAAAAGATCAAGTGCTTCTTGAAGCCCACCTTATTTATTTGTGTTAAGGCTCTCGATATTCCTATATTCCTACGAGTCTCTCTATATTCCCATGAGACTCCTATATGGCTCTCTCTATATATATGACCTTCTCTACGGATGGTTTGCATCTTCTCAATCCCAATATTTTCTAGTCGTCCGACTAATCGTGATTAGTCACGATTAGTTGTCGCGATTAGTGGGGCTTATTGCTCTCTTGCCACTGGTAAGGGCCAGCGACTAGATCTGAGCGACTAGAAATCTAATCATCCGGTTAATCATCGACTAACCGTGATTAGTCGTCCAATTAGGCTTGAAAACGATCAGATTTGATAATCTAATTATGGTCCTCGGCTAGTGGGTGGTGGGCTACTAGGCTGGCAATTAGGCTCATTAGGTTTTTGGGTATATATCTCGCAGCTGTAGGTGCTGCCAAGCCACCTCACTGTCACCTGCACGAAAGGCGTGTCCGCTGGCGTATCCACCCAAACAGGGGCACGCCGTCGTCAAGGAAATGCCTAGGAGCTCCATGGCTCCCTGCTGCCCAGGAGCTCCATGCCTCCCCGCTGGCAGGAGATACCCTCTATCTAGGATCTTCCGCTAAAATTTATGGTGTTGATGCTTGCCATGGTATACTGTATAGTATACATATCATATCGGTCCTGGATGGACAGAACGATTAGGCTCGACTAGGCTCGACTAATCAGCCTAATTGACGACTAATCTCGACTAATTACCTTATGGTGCCATGTCGACTAGGTTCGATTAGACGACGTAAAACATTGCTCAATCCTCCAATTTGCACAATCCGTCAAATGGCATATTGTATAAATTCCTTAGGTTTTACACCTTGGTGTCCCATCTCTCCTAGGAGCCTTATAGCTAGTTTCATCACCTGACCACCCTTCCAGAGATTGTTCATGAGCATCGTGTACGCAGATGACACTGGGGGTAAGCCATTGCCACCGTCAGGATTATTGCACGGTGAACTTGCCTGATGATACAACTCACCCAAGTTGTACTTGTCAAGGAGTCAGGATGTTCAGCGAGCACCCAACTGGAGCTGCAAGCATGTCACCGAAGGACAAACTTTGCCTGGGATACCATCTCCACCCGGCACAAAGCGGTGATAGATCCTGAGTGTGAGACGACACCCTCTGAGCCCCACTTTCACCACTCTTGCGTACAGCGCCATCGCCTGCTCGGTGCCCCGGTGACCCGTGGGCATACGCGGGAACATCCCGCCCCGCAGCACGCTGACAAGCACACAAAGCGAAGAGCAGTCGGCACACCAGATCCGGCTCCCCCGCGGCGCGGGCCCCGTCGACGAGGACGGAATGGAATAGACCCCGCTCGTTGGGACGAAGCCACCCGCGGCTCAGGAACGTTGATCGAGTAACGTTGATCGAGTAGTCGTCAAGGCCGTAGCCGTACGTAGCGAGGGTATTGCAGTGGGCGACGCTGGGAGTCCCGGCGCCAGGCCGCGCCTTCGAGCATTGCATCGAACAGCCTGCGCGCGGCGGCGAAGCGGCCGAGCTGAGATGGAGCTGAGGCTGCTGAGCAGCAAATTGTAGGGGCGGCGTCGGGGGGCGCGGCTCCAGAACAGAGGACGCAGGCGAAGGAGTTTTTTTTAAAAAAGGGTTTAAAAAAAATTAAAATTCCAAAAAGGGGTGCCGGTTGAGAAAAATTTGAAAAATGGGTGCCTCCCGCCCGATCATCGGGCGGGAGGTGTGGGGCCGGGGACATCCCGCCCAACCAGCGGGCGGGACCCTTAAAAAACTTTTTCCAGGCCCCCCGAGGGCCCCTTCGCGAATAAGAAACTTTTCTTATTCGCGAACGGGTCCCTGAGGGAGCATCCCGCCCGGCCAGAGGGCGGGAGGCATCCCGCCCGGCCAGTGGGCGGGATGTTTAGAGCCATTTTTTTTTTATTTTCCTTTGGAATTTATGATTTACAATCTATTTGAAATTGAGACTGTTTTCAAATGCAATATTGATTCGCCATATTCTTTTGTGTACATATAAAATTTTAATTCAATTTTACGAAGAAGATTGCTCTATCTAAAATTCGTATGAAGATGGTTAAACGATAACGTTTTGCAACGTAGAATCCGAATATTACGACAGTACGATAGATCAACCGATTAAAAAGAAAATAGTATCATACAAAAACAGTTTAAATATAAAAAGTTCACCAAATCAAGAGTATCTACTCCGCATGTCCCGGACCTCGCGCTCTCTTGGGCCTCCCGCCCCTAGTCCTAGGCCGTCGGCGTATGTGGTCCTCCGAGTACGTAAATGCATCTGGAGCACGGTGAGGACGAGGCGGAGGAGGTGCAGGTGTGAAGGGGTCATCCTGGGACTGTGCACCTGGAGCGTCATATGTCTGGGATGGGCCAATGATGTCAGGCTCGGCGCCGCCGCCCACCAGCTCTGACCAAGTGGCGGAGCCGCCCTCCCAGGCGTCCCAGTCCGGCACACCGAATGGACCGCCGTATGCAGGAGCTCCCGTCGACCATGCATGCTGAGCATAGCCATAAGAGTACGGTGCAGCTGGCCTCGAGCCTGACGGGAGAGACGGTCCTGGAGCATAGGCGCCAAACGTCTGAGGCTCCATTCTTGCAGGAGGAGGTCCCATTGCCGTCGAGTGCATGACTACAAAAAGAAATGAAATTAGTCGTGTAAATCATAGGTGATTGAAATGGCAATTATGAAGAACTTACAGCTTGAACTAGCGGCAGTACCGCTGGACGCTGCGTGCGGTGCTGTAGAGGTCGACGGGCCAGCTGTGTACACGTGGGCGGACGCATGAGATGAACTGGAGGTCCCCACGTCGTCTCTGCCGCGACACGTCAGTGCACGTAACGCTCGCGTCAAGCTGTCTTGAATCTTACGGAAGCTGTCCTTGTACTGTGCCTCCGGTATACGCACTCCACGTTCAATCAACGTGATCTGAGATGTAGCTTCGACCTCCGCGAAGTTGATCAGATCGATCTGCATACGTAATGGGATGCAGATTACTATTGGTATCGATATTTTAGAAAAAATATTTAATAATTCAAGTTGCGAAACACGTACCGCGCCACGCTGGTCCTGATCACGGTACGAGGGATACGTGTCAGAAATGGTCGGCTGGTGCTGATCCTCCGCGTCATGAATATGTGAACGAGTGACGTACGGACGCGTACGAAGGAGGTACCAGCGGAGGTATGCGCTGTAAGACGCCTCTGTGTGTGGCTGCGGCTCGTCCCACACATCGTCAGGTGCGTCTAGCCACCCTTGCACGTACTACTGCATCTTGACGACCCAGTTCACCTCGTTGGCATGATATCCCCTGCGCGAATATCTGTTGCGAACATTTGAAATTCAACATTGCTTTATGATAATGAATATATAAGTCATACAAAACGTGTTATCACAAACTTACTCGTGTACGTTGCGCGGCACGGCCTGGAACGCTCGAGGTACGAGAGGAAACTGCTGTCGTCGCCCGAACTGTCTCATCACACGCTCGACGCAGTACGGCTCGACGAGAATATCGAACACTAGGTTCGCCTTTGTCAGCCAGTACTCCTCGTCACGCGTGCAGAGGGAAGACAACCCATGCGGCGCACGTGTCTGGATAGCCGCAGCGGTGTACGGTGTCCAGATGACATCCTGTGGCCGCATCCGATCAAATTCGGACACGAACTGAGGGTATGCTTTTCGGACCTGCCGATGTGCCGAGCTCATCTGAAAAAATTACACAACTGCATCGGTACTCCTCGTATACAGAAACGTATAACAGTAAATTAAAGAGCTTAAAAGAACTTACCCGTCGATCGGTCCAAAGCGAACCCATCGTGGGGCTATCCTCGTCCCACATCCCGTACATCTCGGGTGGATAAGGCTCTTCGCTGATTAGGGGACGCGCTATGGCGAATCGCTCGTACGACCATAGCTGCAGCAGAAGTGGGCAGCCTGTGATGACGGCAGTCCTCTCCGTCTTCAAACAGGCCTGGCAAAGACCTCGGTACGTCGCAGCAAGCACTGCCGATCCCCAGCTCCACCCAGGTACCTGGCCCGGCTCCGCATCCGCAATCGCGCGCGCGTATTGCATGAGCACCTTGTCCACGTAATTGCCGGTAGAGTTGCAGAAAAGAGTCCAGCCGAACAACCATAACAGATACGCCTCCAGGTATCGTGACACCTCGTACTGCCCAGCCAGAGGGTGCAGATCCTGAGCCTGTAATATATTTGTTCAAAACTTAGAGGTACTCACATATGATTCAATTAAATTAAATAAAAAATAACTGGACGTACCCTAAATTGTATTACCCAACTCTTGGCGGGGCCGGGCAAATCAGGTACGTTCACAACAAGTGGCGGGTTCGCGGGACCAAACCGCTCCTGCAGCTCCACCCTCCAGAAAGGTGGCACGGCAACCGGGCCAACAGCTTCACCCGCAATGGGAAGCCCGAGCAGGTACGACACGTCCTGCAACGTGGGGGCCATCTCCCCGCACGGCAAGTGGAACGTGTGCGTCTCCGGACGCCACCTGTCCGCCAACGCTGCAAATAGAGAGCGGTCCAGCTGCATCCGCTTCTTCGCGCCACCGTCTTGACCGTCGCCGGCCTGAAGCATACGTGCGAGTGGCAGCAAACCAGCCTCACGTAACCTGTATATTTTGCATTGTGGTTACAATTATCTTACACGCTATACATTAGTTTCGTAAAAAAAATATAAAGTATCACCTGTCAAGCCAGCGGTCGTCCAGGTGCAACAACTCCTTTGCTACACGAGGGCGCAACTCGTGAAGCTCCTGCCCCTCCACCGCAGCCAGGTACGACCTGTGCCGTTCATCGATGTGCGCGTCAAGGAGCTCTGGTGTCTGCGCCATATCTGCATGAAAAATATAAGTACCGTAAGACACATTCCTACGAACAATTGAAAATACTATAAACTATTTACAATAGAACTAACCTAACAAATATTTATAAAAGCTATTCAAAATACTGAAATCTATTCAAAATATAACTACCCTAAAAAATATATCTAAAAACTACTGCAATTATAAAAACTATTCAAAATATAACTACCCTAAGAAATATTTCTAAAAGCTATTCAAAATACCGAAACCTATTCAAAATACCGAAACCTATTCGAAATATAACTACCCTAAAAAATATATCTAAAAACTACTGCAATTATAAAAACTATTTAAAATATAACTAGTCTAAGAAATATATCTACCAACTATTAAAATACTCAAAACTATTTAAAATAGAACTATCCTAACAAATATTTCTAAAAACTATTGAAAATACTGAATTCTACGTATAACTACCCTAACAAATATTCGTAAAAATAATTAATAATTATACGATTATAATACCTCCAAACCGACGTGTGGACAGGGCTTCGCCGCTTCGTCTCCTCTCTTCCTCTCCTCTCCTCCTTTTCTTTTTTCTGATTTTTGATGAATTTTATGAGAATTAGGGGGTGGGTGGGGGCTTAAATAGTGGGGGGGGGACATCCCGCCCGTTGGGAGGGCGGGACGTGGGCCTCCCGCCCGTTGGGGGGGCGGGATGCCCCCAACGGGCGGGAGGCCCACGTCCCGCCCTCCCAACGGGCGGGAGGCCCCTCGGTGGACATCCCGCCCGTTGGAAGGGCGGGATGTCGCCTGACTTTTCGCAAAAAGGCCCCTGCGAAGAGGATTTCCTCCCCCCGCCGACCCCCCGCCCGTTGGATGGGCGGGATGCTTCATCCCGCCCTTTCATTGGGCGGGAGGTACCCATTTTTCGAAATTTCCCAAACCGGCACCCTTTTTTTGAATTTAAATTTCTTTTTAACCCTTTTTTAAAAAAAATTCGCAGGCGAAGCGCGTGGGGGATGCGGAGGCGGCACCCCCGGCCGCGCTGGGCCCGAGAGGAGACGTCGCGATAGGGAAATGAGGCGGGGCTTTGGCCCATCGTGGTTTTTGGTTTCGTGCTTAAAGCACGAGCTGAACAAAAGAATTCAGCTTTTTCTACACCTGCTTTGAAAAGCTACTTTTCTATAGTATAAATTTGAAAGCAGATTGTACCCTGCTTTGCAGCTTTTTTGAATTTATGAAAACTACGCATCTACTATTGGTAACATATATACCCTTTCAATTTTTTTATATATAAGAAAATAAAGATTTTTATATATAGGAAAATAAAAATAAAAATGAATAAAAAATTAACTCCAAATATTTTCATATATATATAAAAATAAAGATTTAAATGAAAAGGAATTTGGTCATCATAAAAAAATATTGTATACTGTCAATTTGCATAAAGACAATATATAACTTTTTCACAGTTGACAATTCATAGCAGTTTGAACCAAATGATTTTCAGCTTTTTCACAGCAGGCATCTTACAACAGCTTTTTCACAGCAGACATCTGACAGCAATTTTTTTACAGCTCACAGCTGAACCAAACGCACCGTAAACCGCGGGCACCTTTGGGAGGCTTGGTCTCTTAAGTGCCCTCCCCTGCTACAGGACGCCCTACTTTACTTTTCACGGTGCGTTTGGGTAATAAGGCCGTAGAGGTAACTGAATAACTGATGAGGAGGAGCGCAAAGCTTAGAGCTGAGGATTTAAAAGTATCTTTGTTTGTTTGGTGGTAGACCGGTAATGAAAGTTTTGATGGGAGAGCACCATTTTCTCGGGAAGGGATAGCAATAGGATGAGAATTGTGCTTTGGTCGAGAGACGAGGGCATCCTCGCCGTTCTTCGGACCTGTGATACAATTTTTCACTCCAAGAGAAACACATCAAACGGTTGGGAATGAAATCACTCGTAAGCTCATCCAAGTTCCTTCGCGGACCGGGATTATGACTATTGACTAAAACTAAATTCCCATTTTATTCCCATCTCTCAAATCCCATTGGTGATTGCCTAATGCACCATCAGAGACATTTGTGGGATGTTAGAAAGAATTAAAGGGCTGCGACGTGTGTTCTTTAGCTTTTTCGAGTTGGTTTGAACCCTAGGATGTCACATTATAATACCCTACCCCTTCTAACAGGGAAATACTGCTTTCTGAATGCAATTCAAGCTGAACCATTGACACTGCTATTTAGTACTAGCAATATTTGTAAAATATGATTGGGTAAAAATAAAGGTGTTGCGTTACCTAAATATTATAGTATATTTTATTTGAATTTAGTAGACATGTCTTATACAATTTTGGGTATTTTACTTCTTTACATGTCTTATTAGAGATAGATCAGTGAATTTGTATACTATTGTTATCTATCTTCTTACGTGCTCTTTATCCTCTTATTCGTTTGTAATCATTTATATCCTTGGGTTTTAATACAGATATTGAAGACAACAAAAGCATTATTAGTTCAAATGGTACAACGTTAAACACAAAGGAAAGTAATGTTGTCCTAGAACAATATTCTTTAAGAAAAAGTCTATTAGCAATTGAATGTATCCAAACTTGTACAATTAATCTTCAAAGTAATCTTAACAAGACTTATAATAAAATAGGTCTCCGTTAAAAGTCTCTGGAAAAGAAGGATTCATATGGTTTACATATAAAAAAGACTGTAGTTGCACCATATGGTACAACAAAACTAGGCGAACATGATATTACTCTTGAGATACTATTTGGCGTAAATAATTCTATACTTGATCCTCATATGGAAGACATATGCAAAGAAGTAAGGCCCTGTTTGGCTCCTGTAGGGCTAGATTTGCCCGGTCACATCGAATGTTTAGTTAATATTAGAAGTATTAAACGTAGACTAATGACAAAATTAATTGCATAACCCTAGGCTAATTCGTGAGACGAATCTATTAAGCCCAATTAATTAATAATTAGTCTATATGATGCTACAGTAAACATGTGTTAATCATGGATTAAATAGGTCTAATAAATTCATCTCGCGAATTAGACCTAGTCTTCTGCAATTAGTTTTATAATTAGCTCATGTTTAGTTCTTCTAATTAGCATCGAAACATACGATGTGATAAGGCTAAATTTTAGCCCTTGGAATCAAATACACCCTAAGTTCATGTCATATATTATATTATTTTCTTTATTAGATATGTAATGCTTACCGATAATAATTGATTTTTTGTCACTTATTGTATTAAGTTTTAAAATTTCATTGATATATGTTTACATTCTTTTTTTTTAAGTAGACTATTAGATATGTAATGCGTACTTATAATAATTGACTTTTTAAATTTTGAGATGCACCGGCTCAGTCTCTCTAAGATATTCATAGGAGCAGGTTGTGTGCGGGTACCTATACAGATGAGATGAATGTACATGCGTGTTATAAATATCTAGGTGTGTACTGTGTTTGGAATAACTAGCGTCCGTACTGTGTTTTGAAAAAGCACGATATTTTGGCCGCGAAGGAGATGCGGCGCTGGACCGGAGGAACATCAATAAGTTTCTTTTTTCTTTTTGAGTGGGAGGAACATCAATAAGTTAGCAGAGCAAGTCCAAGGCAGGCTTCTTAGAATTTTTTTAAAAAAAGGGATAAAAAAAATTCGAAAAAGGGGTGGCCGTTGGGAAAATTTAGGGAAATGGGTGCCTCCCGCCCGCTGAACGGGCGGGACGCGTGGGGCCCGGGACATCCCGCCCACCCAGCGGGCGGGATGTCACCCGAGGGCCTCTTCGCAAATAATTTCTTCGCGAAGAGGTCCCTGGAAGGGCATCCCGCCCAACCAAAGGGCGGGATGCATCCCGCCCTTTGGTCGGGCGGGATGTCCCCCCGCCGGCTATTTAAGCCCCAACCTGCCCCAAAAATGCCATTTTATCCAGCAAAAATAAAAAAAAAGAGAAAGAGAGGAGAGGAAGTGAGAAGAGGAAGCGGCGAAGCCCTGTCCACACGTCGATTTTGAGGTATATTCTCGTTCTAGCCATATAAGTACTTGAAAATAACTATAATTTAGGAAATATTTGATAGAGTAGTTATATTTTGAATAGTTTTAGTATTTTCATTTGTTTTTAGTATAATTTATAATCTGAATAGTTTAGAATCTGTAAAATATAATCTGAGAGTCGCTGAAATTTAGGATCGTCGTTCGTTGTGTATTAATATGTAGTATAACTAGTTTATTAATGATTGACAGATATGTCTTCCGAGAAGGGTATTTTCAGTATATATTACGGAGAAGGAAATGTGATTTATGGGCCGAATGGGGTAGATTTAAGTGAATTCAACTGTGCGGTCAGAGGAATTACCAGACCGCACGAGAGGACATTTGAATCCCTATGCAACTGGTTAATGAGGGGACTAAGGATTAATCAGGAGACACACACTGTGAGTGTTCAATGCGTCATAAATCGTACCACTCACGCTTTGATCTGGGAGCTTATGCCACTTGCAAGCAACGAGGACTGGTTAACTTATCTGCAAAATGCAAGTCATTGGCAGTGGCCACTGGTACTCCTTGTTAGTGTGCACCAAAACCCTTTGATAAACATTGAAGCTGGTCCGGGGGATGAAAATATTGATGAAGAAGTCGAGGAGGCAAACTTTGACTATATATTAGATATTAAATAATATCACATTAGAGAATAACAATAGATTTTAATTATAAAAGGGTTATAATTAGGTTTAGTTAACATTTCAAATTTGAAAAATTCAAGACAAAAGAAGTTAAATTTACATCAAATTTGAGTTTAAAACTTTGCACAAAGGTACCTAGAGTTTATAGAATAGTCATACCAAACTTCATAAACAACAAACCATGAAATCCTAAAGTTAAGCATAAACTTTCCTTAATCTTAGTTTTAAAATAGGGGTAAAAGTATTTTGTTTCAAACTAAACTCCATTAACAAAAGTTATAGAGTTTGAAATCTAGTTTCTAACAAAACTAGTTTTGCTATTTTTGGATTTTTCTGTGAATTGTTACGAATTTTGGAAGCCAGAAAACACACACACATGAAATAACAATGCACCAGGAGGCATCCCGCCCAGTGGCCGGGCGGGAGGCATCCCGCCCAGTGGCCGGGCGGGAGGCCTGCTTCAGAGACCTCTTCGCGAATAAAAAAGTTTTCTTATTCGCGAAGAGGTCCCTGGAAATTTTTTTTGAGCATCCCGCCCTATGGTTGGGCGGGAGGCTCCTTTCCGCCCTCCCAGCGGGCGGGAGGCACCCATTTTCCTAAATTTATCCAACTGGCACCCCTTTTTCGAATTTTGTTTTTTTTATCCCCTTTTTAAAAAAAACTCGGCTTCTTACAACAAGTCAAGCCCGGAACCATGTCTAGATTTGGGCCTAAGCCCAACCCAGAACACATTATTGACTCCTTCCATTTCAAAGAATAAAGCTCGATTGACTTAGTTTGGCCCAATTTTTACGGGCTTGAATTTTGAAATGCTTACGTGCACGGCCTTGTAAGAAGAAGTCAAGGTACAGCATTCATGTCATTTCGAGGTTTTTTGCCGTACAAACTGCTGTCCCCTCTGGCAGTCTGATTGGAGTCTCAAGCTCAGCAGCATGTGTACGTCTCTGCATAATCTATTTCAGAAGGAATTTATTATGACAGAATTAGCACATCCATGCGTAGATCCTCATGTAGGTATGGGTGGAGCACTGGAGCGTGAGTATGGCGTGTGAGCTAGCGTGTACGTGTCGTCCTAGCTTGCACTTAAAAAGACTCTTACATTCTCAATCAACCTAATTACCTAAATCGAATATGCATGCAGATCGAGGTTAGAAGAGATAATACTGGAGCTCCTCTGTCCGTGCAATGATGCGATCCATGACCAGCCATGCAGCTAGCATGTGTCATCTCTGGAACCTTCCTTCCTAGCTAGCTAGATCCCTGATCGATATGATCGATCTAGCAAAGGCACTACAGTCTACAGGTAGCACCACTACTTGTCCACTAATACGCCCAGTGTCATTTGGGTCACAGGGACAAACAAAAAAGATCTTTCCTCTCCGAATTGGCCATGCATGTTGGTGTCAGAGAAAAATGTACCGGCACTCTTCAGACTTCAGAGGAGCCACAAGCAGGAGTTGTGCAGGCGCATGTGAGGTGCACATCAGCCACCGTGAGCACAGGTACGTGCTGAGATGGTGAGGATGACACCATGGCTCGCCACTAGCTACCAGCTAGAGCTAGGCTGATTGCTTCGGATTCTATTTGGATCTGGTCGATCGTTAAGCTTCGTCAAGCTAGATAGCTAGATTAGCTTTCTCGCGGCCACTGCATTGTGGGGTGGGCTATTGTACGTGTTGTCAAACTTGCATGCCAAAATGCCAGCCACACCTAATATGCTTAATGTGCAATGGAGGAGTGTGACGTGCACATGCACTATGGACCAAATAGGCCGGGTGCGTTGTGTGGGTGCGATGACCAAATAGGAACGAAAAAGGAGGCGAATGCGGCGCCAAATCATGGATCCATGATCTCCCGTGTATATGTTGGCGGAGGTGACACGCACTTCTTGTGATCTTAATTATTCCTGCTGCTTCCCAGCGGGATAACTGTGAAGTCGATCGTAAAGGTTTTTGTTTCGTTTGGTTTTCCCGTGTTTGGTTACTTAGGATGGGATCCTACGTTTGACATTATATTATGGGTGTTTCACTTTCACGGCTACTTCTTTCAGCGGCAGGTGACCCGGCATTCATACGAAGGGGCATGTGTGCGACCGAGCGTCTATGTGGTAGCGTGCGAGCTAGCGTTTGCATACTTGTAATCTTATTTTCAAAAAAAATCATTGGAATTTGGATATGTAATTATAAGACATATAAGGTAGAATTAATTGAAGCCGTACCCACAAGCCTCCTTATAAATAAGAGAGGACCGGTGCTGTAATCGGAAGAATGGTAACACCACAGCAAGAGCACAGACGGTATAGGTAGCTAGCTGGTTTTGATCGGCGGCCAAGTGTGGCCGGCCGGTATCTCAATTACATGATGAACCGACTTTTGCAAACGTTGTACAGTTAGTGTGAAAATCGATAGCGTCAAAATCCTATCGTTAATTTAACACTGCATTTTGAACCGACTGTGTACATGAGACGACATGCCTTATTTTACACCAGTGGAGATTACTATACGCACGTACGTGTGATCTGTGGTGAGAGTTTCAAAACCTTTATGGTTCTGGATCTGTGGTGGTGGTTCGTGGTGATGCCGTGCTCCCATGCATGCCTACTTGTACGTATGTGGATGAGGTTTGACTCTAGCAGGCTTGCTTTATGTAATTACTAATTACTTGGTCTCTCTCCAGTGGGACGAACTTTGCTGAACAACACGGCATCGATCACTAGTAGCTTAGCTAGCATGTAGAATAAACCTATGTATCCGATCTTTTGGCTGAAACATCAAATGATTAGCCAACGCAAGCTGGAAGTCATTACTCATTAGCTATCAGAATCTGATCTGCTTTTCCTTGGCGATGATGGCACTAGGACGCCTGCTGCCAGCATCCACTTTGACACATATTTCCGTGCATGGTTAGATGGCCCGATCACAAAGAATTTGAATCCCGGCCTCATCATGTTTGCTAGAATTTTTCATCATCTCTGGCTCGCCGGGCAACTGCTGCTGCTGGGTATGAACGCCGTCCTTGGCCGAAATAAATTAGGTACCTCGCAATGATGTGATGTGGCATGTATACACAGGCGAGCCTCAACTTTTCCACAAAAGGGCGTTGGCCTAATCTGTGACGATCTGTGCGGGGCTAGCTCGTTCCCTTTTCTTTTTCAGTTCCAACTTCAATTTCTTTTTTTGAATAACTAAATGCAACTTCAGCTACACATTCCAGCTGAAAATAACCATCGAAGCATCGGAGATACATTTCGTTCCTTTGCCCTACCATATTGTAACTGTACTTGTATTCTTACCAAAAAATAGTTGTCAAAATTACACCTTGAAAACCATAAGGCCAAACATACACCTCATGCACGCACACAAACACAAGTCATATAGAAATCGAGTTTGACATTAGAAGAATTGCAGTGTGTTTGCAAGGTCACCTCTCCGCATATGTTTCTTTTTCTAAATAAGCTTCAGCACGCCATTTTTTTTCATTTTTGCACCCAAAAAACAGTTTCGACTCCATATAGTTTTATAGTATTCTTTAAATGCATGGTTACATATTTTGACTAATCTGAAACGGGAACATATAGTTACCCTTTTCGTTTACTATGAACACTGATCAGTCTATATTTAGAATATATCGTTGACTCGAGCACTCCCCATCCATCACATTCCATATGACCAAACATCCGGTATTTTTCCAAGAAATCTCCAGCCAACCCCTCCAGAGCTGTCCTTATCTTTCCAGCGTACATATGCTAAGGGTGTGTTCGTTTCCTACCCTCTAAAGTTTAGCCCCGTCACATCAAACGAGAATCTTGCTATTTAGAAGTATTAAATAAAATCTGTTTATAAAACTTTTTGCACAGATGGGTGCTAATTCGCGAGACAAATTTAATGAGCCTAATTAATCCATAATTTGTCACAGTGATGCTACAGTAATCATCCGCTAATCATGGACTAATACACATTAGATTCATCTCGCGAATTAGCTCTGGGGTTCTGCAATTAGTTTTGTAATTAGATTTTATTTAATACTTCTAAATGACAAGATTCTTTTTGATGTAACAGATCTAAACTTTAGACTAAAAAAACGAACACGCCCTAAATTACCAAGTGCTGCCGACAAATTAAATCTAGGCTTGCGTGCTGCTGAGCATGTCAGGTCACAACGCCTGACCTAGCAGGCTCCAAACTCCAAAGTGCAGGTCGCGCGCAGAGACGAGATCTCTCTGCCACTACGTAACACCAGTCCACTACCACACTGCCAGCAGAAATCGTCAGCGCGCCGGCGTTGAAGAAGTGTGCGGCATTTTCTCTCTCCCGGCCGGTCGATCTGCTTTCCATGGCGGATCCGACCGAACCCACATGGCCCGACGGCCGGCGGCCGCTGCCGGCGACGATGGGCTAAGCTAGATCTGGATCGATCCACCTCGCACCCGGCTGATCGATCAACGGCGCAACAGTGACTGCTAGTGGATGCCAGTGCGCATTGAAGCTGCGTCCAAGCACGCGGCACGTACGTGGCTGTGATCTCGCCCACTTCTGGTGCTCGGTGCATGTGCATGGCCGCGCGCGACCACCTTTTCGCGCCAAAAAAAAAACTTTCACCACCAGCTATAGCTACCTACCTACTTAAGTGGCTAGCTAGGACAGCTAGAGCTTTTGCATGCAGCAGCGTGCCTGTCGTTCCTCCATCCTGCTACCGGCAATTCCTAAGCAACACATAATGTGCTCGTTTGACCTCCGCTGATGTGACCCCCTGTTCACTAATCCCACTTGCTTAGCTTCGTTAATCCTGCGTCATCTACTCAGCTGGCTACTATATATATAAAGGCCAATCCATCTGTCAAGACCAGACTACGGCTACCTGCTTGCATTCCTCCCTCTCTCTCTCTCTCTCTCTCTCTCTCTCTCTCTCTCCAAGGAGGAAGGGAGATAGAGAGAAGCTAATACAGAATCAAGAAGGAAAGCTTCAATAATTCAGAGCTGTTCACTAACTGCGGGTCTGCGGCGTGCATGGCCATGGCGACCGCGACGGCGAGGAAGGTGTCGGTCCCGGCCGTCCTGCTGGTGCTGTCCGTGCTCTCCTGCCTGCTCCTCGTCCACGGTTCGTACGGCTTGCTCGAGCTCTTCGGCCCGCCGGACCTCTCGCCGGAGGCCACGCTGCTGATCTTTGCCCTGTGTTTCCTCCTCCTCCTCCTTGCAGCGGCGGCAGGCAACCGGAGGGCTCTGCTGCCGAGGGAGGCGGCCGGCGACGTCCTGCCCACGACGGCGGAGGAGGCCGCGGTGGGAGGGGAGGAGCCGCACCACCAGCTCGCCGACGACGAGGAGATGGCGGCGGCGAGGCGGGCGGGGCTCCTGCAGACGGAGGACTACCCGGGGTCCGGCGCCAACAGCCGCCACGATCCGCGGAACCCGCACTGAGACTCGCGCCGGGCGGCCATGCCTCGCTCCATCTAGTAGTGTACCACGCATATTCAATCATCCATAATTTTGCATAGATAAATCTGTGGTAATATAATAAGTACACACATAAAAAAACATGATATAAATTTAATTCATCTCATGAACAAAAGCAATAAGCTATATAGCATGCAAATGCACTTGCATCTCGTTTGCTCGTGCTAGTAGTCGACCGGTGATCAACCCTAGCATGTTGCATGTGTCATCAGTGTACCTCCAATTCGAGTGAACAATAATGAATAAACCAAAATTACAAAGTTGTCTTAATTTATTTTCGCATCTCTGTTCAGACCAAGCCGTCAATCTGGAGTATGAAATTCAGCACATGCTCCTATTTCGCTGTCACAGGCTCCTAAAAGCAATTTCTCATACGATGGGCTAGCTCTGAAAATCTGGAGGGGCTTGCTCCTTATGTGGGCTGAATTAGACGCCTCGCATGGGCTGCAGATGCAAAAACGAGAGACCGTCCTGGACCGGGCTGCTAAGCGGCCTTTGTATCTCCCTGAAAAAACGGGCTTTTTATCTTTTCTTTTTCGAAGCAAGGGGTTTTTTTATCTTAGAATTCGACCTGTTCCTTCGAAAGAATTCAACGTGGCAACTAGATGACCGGAAAATTCGGCATACTCCACGCGCCCTATCATTTCAACATAATAGAAAGCAAAATTTACACAAGTCAATAAAAGATAGGAATAGTTTGTTCAGACGAGAGATGCATATCATAGGAAAAATCTATCACGAAATTACAGTATATGCTACCAAAAATCATCATCAGTAATACTTCTATTCATTAGGAGTCTTATTCGGCATCTCAATCATCAAACACTCCAACAAACTATCTATCAACAAACACCTGTTTCTGAATACATGATAGGTATATACCCGGACAGCAAGTACCGGGTGACCGAGTCTCCCTTGAGGTCCATAACACTAGCGTGCCACGATTAGCATGGTCTTCTGACCGTCGACCATTCGGCCGATGTTGCTGTTGGCCATTGCCGTCACCGCCACCCACCACGGCCTTGACGGCGCCCACGAGAAGTAGAGCAACAGGACAATGGGTGCTGCTAGCTCGAGCGGTGATGGATGGCACGACTACCTCTTCCTCAGCATGGCGCCCTCCGTTGCCCACGGCGAATCCGAGTAACGGTAAAAATTCGAGTAATGGGAAAGAGTGGAAAGAGCGCAACCAAATTCGAGTAATGGGAAAGAGTGAAAAGAGAGCAACCAAGCGAGAGAGGAACAGAGAAGAAGGTGAGGAACAGGAAGAGATAAGGTGGGACCTATCACGTGCTCCCCTGACATAGCTAGTAGCTGCAGCCCGGTCCTTCCGGGGATTTCTATTCTCAACGCGCGCGACCACCTGCTATACTATTTATACTATTTATCCCACCACTGCTGCATGCATAGCATATGTAATATAGGAATAGCTAGTGTTTAAAAAATAAATATTATTGAAAACAAATAAAATATTCAACGAAAAATATTCCGATTGTATTCCATAAAAATAGAAGTTGGTCTGAAAATAAAAAATATTCCAGAACAATATATAATATTTCAGAAAAAATATTTTGGAACAAATAAAAATATTTTAGAAAAAAATATCATCTAAATATAGACAAGTATGATCTAGTTTTGAAGATTTGGACGTAAGAAGCGTAATGGTGCAATCCACATTTAATTTGGATAACTAGTTTGTACGAAGTAGAGTATTTTTTTAATTGGATTTATGCATTGCACAGAAATCACGGCAAATCCCTCACAGTGCCCCTCAATCTCCCTCGCCATGACGCTAACGCACTGATCGATACGCGTCCATTTTAGCATATGGGATGCGGGGATAAGAGCAAAAGGCAGTAACTTTTAATCAAGCTGATGACTTGATGAGCCACAAGTACAGTACTTCAAATCTTGAAATACTATACTCGGATCATGAATACCATTATTTTCTCAGCACATCCTGAGACAAAAATAGTGAACAACAAGATCGACATACCTGGAATCTTTTTATACATCATCGTATCGGGTTGTATAAGCTTAACGCTTATTTCCAGGGTATCCATTGTGCGACGTAACCATGTATGTTTTTTTTTGGCAAAGATCATGTATATTGTTGGTATTGTTGGTGATAGTGAGTGCAAGGACAAGTGGTTTTTTTCGTTCCCACACAAAGATTCAACCATACTATGAAAAGGAGAGCTTGTGCTATTAACACCACTCTAGTTTATCCTGAATGAGTCAGGAAAATTAATTTTCCCAAATAATCAAGGTCTTATACTTAGAGTTGGGACTGTCAAAATTGATCCTTATTTCTAAAATCAAATCCTAATATTTCGAATTAAAGTTTATCAGATCCAACATTTTCGTTGATAAAAGAAGGAAAAATAAGAAAGTGGGAGCAACAACTAGCAAAGGGAAATGAAGGAGAAATTGTCTGATACCCTGTCCTTTGGTAATCTTGCATGTTCTTCAAGACAAAAGATATATAATCCATAATTTGTGGTCTATTTAGATCATATTTGTTTCAGCTTTGCAATTGCTAAGTTGTAACTGCACAACACAGTATTCGGCAAACAGCCACATTCCAACATCGATTATAAACTCTATATTATCCACCAATACGTGGTTCAACATTTTTTTCAAAATTACGTTTTACTAGTACAAAACAAACGTACTCTTACAGCTAATAAATAAAAGCAAGTTATAAAGATACGCGTTAATCCCATAATACCTTCTCACAGAAATATCATAATGAGATCCTATAATTTTAAGAAATGGCATGTAGCCTAGTGGTTATAAATAGCCCCAATAGAAGCTTAGATCATGGATTCGACTCCATGTGAAAGCGAATTTTCTAAAATTTAACGGCGTTGTGCTTTTAAAACTTTCCAATCAATTTTATCTTACCTAATTCTATGTGCTTGACCACGAAATCTTGCCTGGTTCTGGCCAGGCAGTGGGCGTGGGACTTGAAAAAAGAAGCAATTCTTTCTATTGCTTTTAGAAATGGTAGCTGACGTTCCCGTTAATGGTGCCTTTGGTGGCTGTGTCAATTTCGAAGTTTGGTTCAGTTTTCGAAGATGCTTGTAAGGTTAGGGTTTGCGTACCCGTATTTGTAGAGGTGAGTGTGCGTGTTTGATGTGAATGTCTGAGTTGTACTATGTAATTAAAAAAATTCCATTAATTTTGGAACTGTGAAATAGTTTGGCAAATACGCAATATACGAATAGGTATGGACCTCCTGTATTCTACCGACGGGATACTGTACACACACAAAACACACTCGCCTCCGGCACCAGGACTGCTCGTCCCCGTTCCCTGATAGGCGGAGGCGGCCTGGCCTGAAGAACACCCCAGACTCGAGCGAGCCACCGCCGATCCGCTGCTCCTGACCAACCTCCGTGCGCCGCGCAGCCATGAGGCTCCTCCTCGTTGCCGCCGTCCTCCTCTGGGCCTCCGCGGCGTCGGCGTCGAAGCCCCCCCTCGACACCCTCGGCATCCCCCCGCAAGGTTCGCCCGGATCTGTCCACGCCTGCACTGCCGCCTTCTCCCTCTCTTTCTCTAGTGCCTTCCCTAGATATGGCTCTTGATTCGGCGTCCTTGGTGGTTGCAGATGAGGCGTACTACAGGGGTGGCGTGATCAAGTGCAGGGATGGATCGGGCAAGTTCTCCAGGGACCAGCTCAACGACGACTTCTGCGACTGCCCCGACGGCACCGACGAGCCCGGTACTGCCTCAGCCTTCTTGCCTCCTCGAAAGATGCTTCGTTTCTGGGTGTGATTTCCCTGGGCTTGCTCTGTTAGCCTTCGTGGTTTCATAGCTTCTGCGGTTAGTTTGAATTTAGGGAGTTTGGGATCTGTGCAGTTGAAGTTGCTAGTTGCGATCTTGTTGGAGCTGCGGGGGCGCAACTAATCAGTTGAATTATGTTTCTCTTCCATGTAGGGACATCCGCGTGCCCTGAAGGGAAGTTCTACTGCAAGAATGCAGGCCACACTCCAATCACGATCTTCTCGTCACGAGTGAATGACGGCATTTGTGGTAAGTGGACTGTAATTGCTGGTATTTCTCGTTTGATTGGTTACTTGTTTTGTTAAATAATGATGCACTGACAAGGCTAGAAACCGTGATAGTTTTGGAGCTCAATGTATGCTGCGGCGCTTTCGTGCGGTCTTAGTAGGCTACTCTAATTCTCCATATTTCTTCCTTCCTGCCTCCTAGATTGCTGTGATGGGAGCGACGAATATGATAGCAATGTCACCTGTAAGAACACTTGCTGGGAGGCTGGCAAGGCGGCAAGAGATAAATTGAAGAAGAAAATCACTACGTACAAAAGCGGTGTTGTTATTCGGAAACAGGAAGTCGAAAGGGCAAAAGAGGCTTTTGCTAAAGACGAATTGGAGTTAGCAAAATTGAAGGGTGAAGAGAAATTACTCCAAGGACTTGTCAATAATCTCAAAGGTGTGGTCTTTGTATTCTTGATCTTGAGCCATTTGTCAATGAGTGAGATGTCAAAGAAATGCTAGCATTTTATGGAATAGTTTTAATGATGAACTAAGGCTTTCCATCTATGCAGAGCAAAAGAAATTAATAGAGAAGGCAGAGGAAGAAGAGCGTCTAAGAAAAGAGAAGGAAGAAAAGCGAATAAAAGAAGAAGCTGAAAAGAAAGCCACTGTTGAAAAGGAAGCACAGGATGCTTCTCGGGAAGTAGATTCTAAGGAAACTGCCCCCCCTGTGCAAGAAGATGAAAGCAAGGTTGGCATTTTGTTCTATGTTTTTGTTGCCTTCCTTGATTACACTTACCTCAGTTTGAACATCAATCCCTTCTCTGTGACATTAAATATCTAAAATTGACCTTAAGTTGGGTGTTAGCATGATGAGCATGTAATGTGAATTTAGTATTGTGCTTATTATGCATGGGAAAGTAGGTTGTTTGGATGACTATGGATTTAATTATCAAATCATTAACATTGCTAATGAAGAAACCCTCCTTGCAAGTTTCATATAATTCTCTGATCATTCAGCATTCCATCAAAACAATAAACCTTTAAGTGTCATCTAATTCTGAAGCTACCCATATGCCCTGGACACTGGTGTTTCCGCAATTGTTATTTATTGAGTATATTGTGGACTCACAGTTCACAAGGATGCTCCATTACTGTGAAACATAGAGTGGCCATTGTAGAACATATGCAGTAACCTGTAATCCTCTGCAGGTGTTTGCTAGGAAGCTTGTATAGTTAAACTGTTCAACTGCAATATATTACTTTGTTTTATCTGTTGAACATAGGTCGGTGAACAACATGATGGGCATGCCACGGACCATGATAATCATGTGCCAGAAAGCAGGATATCTGTTGAGCAGGTATATTCTGATCTTCGGTATTACAAAATCAAGAGTCTACTGTTAGTGTGTCTTGTGAAAAATTGACCAATATATATGTTGGTCTTATTTTCAGCATGGTTCTGAAAGCCAAGATGACAGTGGAACTGTAGTTGAATCGCCACCGAAGGAGTCTACACCTACTTTAGAGAAGGTTTATATGTTAACCGCTTGCAGATAGCTCATGTTATTTCCCTTTTTAAATCAATGTATCATGCTCTATAAGAGAAGTGATAGGTATCGTTTTGCTGGTCTTCTCCCCACTAGGAGTTAAACCTGTATAAAAACCAGTTTACGACCAATCTTATAACTCTATAATAGTATTAATGCGGTTCTTTATTTATTTTCAACTTTTTGCCGGTTTAGTTCTATGCTCTCATCTGTCAGATTCTTTTGATTCTGAGAGCCAGCAACTGCACAGATTAGTTGGTTATTGTGGATTGAATTCTAATTCCTGTAATTGTTCATGTGCGTTCTTCTAATGATATTTAGTTCATTGCAATTAACTTACTTAGTGGCAAGTTGCTTTAACCAGTCTAAGTTTAAAACGACCTTTGGCTATTCTTTGTAGTGATTAGTTCTAGGAAAATTGACTGAAGATATATCTGTTCAACGCTTTTAATTTTCACATCATCCTTCTTCAGTGGTCATGGGTAGCAAAAACTTTGGGATATTATCTATATTACTTATACTAGCAAAGCAAGGTACAAATTACAACATAGTAACAAAAAGGTACACGGTAGGATACGCTTGGGCAATAGGTTAAATTATTGTATTGTGAATTCATCGTGATATATTGTGCTGATAAATTTCAGGAAACTAGCTCTGACAATCCTGAGGGTTTATCAAGGGAGGAGTTAGGTCGTTTGGTGGCTTCTCGCTGGACTGGAGAAAGTGTAAATGAGGTTAGTAAGGATGATAAGAAGGGGCATGAAGATGTACATGAAATACCAGAACCAGCAGAAGAAGGACCTGAAGATGAATTAGAAATACCAGAACCTGCTGAAGAAAGTTACGCTGGTTATCATTCAGAAGTTGAGGACGACAGGCATAAATATGATGATGAAGAGTTTGATCATGAATCAGAAGATGAATATGCTGATGATCATGATGAGCATGTTGGATCTTATAAATCTGATGATGACCAGAAAGGTGGTCACCATTCAGGTAGGGTAATACAACCCCACTATTATTCTTGTTCCATTAATGTCATTTTTTAATACTTATTTGTTGTTTCAGATTTAACTGCATCAGGACATTCCTCTTGGATGGACAAAATTCAGCAGACTGTACAAAATGTTCTCCAAAAGTTCAACTTTTTCAAAACCCCTGTGGATTTATCAGGTAAATTGTATGAATGTGTTTCTAATTGGCCGATCCTTAATGGATCATGAGGGGGTGCTATAATACTTGCATATCTATTTTTTTAGAGGCTTCTCGTGTTCGCAAGGAGTATGATGATGCCAGCTCAAAGCTTTCAAAAATCCAGTCCAAGATATCCACGCTAACTGAGAAGCTAAAGCACGACTTTGGTGAGTGTCATTTGAACTTTGCTCACTATGTGATTGGGTGCTCCTGCCAGTTGTATATTATAATGTAGCTACAATGGATTTCTGTAATTCTCTTACACCAAATGTTGCTTCTGATTGTCAAGAGTGCATCCCTTAGCAAATGCACTTTATTGTCATGTTCTTGCATAGACTGATGATTGTTTGAACTTCGGGTATAAAAGCTGCCATCAAAAGACATAAAAAAACTCAGAAGATTTTGCAATGAAGTACCTCCAAGATAAAAATAAAGATCATGCTACAAAGTTTCTGTTGGGTATCTTTTTGGTCTACGAGCTGAGAGTGCTTGAGTTACAGAATTCACCTTTGCAATACCAGAAACCTCCAGTGCATCTTTACCTTTGAACTTAAAGTTCTGCAGAACAATATTTTTTTTACAGTACTGTTAATAGCTTTTCCAGATGTGCTTTATCTTGTTTATTAGTGTAATGATATGAAATACCTTAAGCACATCTTTACCTTTGCACTTTAACAGAATATTTTTGTCTGTACTGCAAATTAGTAGATGTTCTAGATTTGCTTCATCTTGTCTATTAGACTACATGATGCATTGCCTCTGTAAAATGTGTAGAGTACAAATGTCTATGGAATTGAAATTTATTGAAACAACATATTCTTGTTAGGTAAGGACAAGGAGTTCTATTCCTTTTATGATCAGTGCTTTGAGAGCAAGGAGGGAAAGTATGTATACTCATCCAATCTCTCTTGTCCCCTGTCTTGTTTTTCATTTTTTTTATCATTTGGTTCTCATTTGCGAACTGCATCTCTATGGATAGATATACTTACAAGGTCTGTGCATACAAGAAAGCAACACAAGCTGAAGGACACAGTTCCACAAACCTGGGGTATGTTTATATTTCTTTGCTGTATTCTTATTCTTATTATCTTTCCATTTGTAAGTTAAACTCCGTCGTGTAGCTCTTTGTTGTATTCCTTCTGATAACGAATGAACCTAGTTTTTATGGTCCCATGGAAACACACTCTCATAATTACAAACTCTCAGCTTTTCAACCAAATTAAATTTGCATATTAGTAGGGCATCCTTCTAAATATATACTATGCTTTCAAATCAAGGGTAACAGTGTTATTGTTTAAGAAAATGCACTGCATGGATCACCTAATTATGTTTTGGAAGGTAAAAGTCACTATTTAGATGCGACAGAATTACTTGGCCGACCTTTTTCTTTTAACACATCTTTATGCCATGAATTGAATTTTTCTGCCATCAGGCGTTGGGACAAATTTGAAGAATCATACCGAGTAATGCAGTTTTCAAACGGGGACAGATGCTGGAATGGTCCAGACCGAAGCCTGAAAGTATGTATCTCATATGCATTCCCTTTCTGTTTGCAGGTCGTAAATTCTAACTCTTTTTATTATTTACTTGTGCAGGTTAGGCTTAGATGTGGGCTGAGTAATGAGCTTAATGATGTTGATGAGCCTAGCCGATGCGAGTATGTGAATTTGTACTGATTCAGTTTCCATCCTTCCTTCAAATTCATACTACACCATCTTATACACCTATTACCTTTGCAGATATGTGGCTGTATTGTCAACTCCTGCACTTTGCATTGAGGAGAAGCTGAAGGTTATCTCATTTCTTTCACAAATACCTTAATGTCCCTTTTTGTGAAGAGATTCGGTCCTTATACAGTTGTTAACTTGACAGGAGCTGCAAAACAAACTTGACGCCATGTCTTCGAAACAGCCCGGGCATGACGAGCTCTAAACTATCCTGGTATGATGCAAGGAACAATAAAGAACATGTCACCCCAGGAAGCATAACTCTCACAACCAAAGAATGGAAGTCAATGAGGTATATGAAGAGCGAAGTTCCAAGCTGGAGAAACGGTAATGTAGCGTTCAGACCACCACCGAGGCAATGTTAGGTCGCTTAGAACCCTATTTTTAGCTGAATTCGTAGGATGTTGCAATTTTCCAGCCTCGTCCTGACTTTTGTTTGGTAGAGGCGACTGCAACCGAGCTTTAATTTGTGGTTTAACATTGCTCTATCTTAGGGAAAGATGCTGTGACTCGTGTTGTGTCTCCAGCTTCATTGCCAACCGGACATCGGAATTTCTTAGAACTTGTTACACATTTGGTGAAAACCAGTTAGAAACAGTACATCTGGAAACATCATAATCTGAAGCCCCAGCTTGTTACGCAATCCTTTGTTCTGCGCGGTCATTTGAAAATCGAGGGAATTTGCCTGGTTACCCATCGTTGAAACCCTATTTTGCCGAAGCACAATCTAGCGCAATCCAGTGCGTCAATGGCTTGGGACCAGGTCTCACCTGCCATTAATACCGTAGATTAAATGGCATTCCGGCGATCGGGGATTCGGGATCTTTTGAATTGAAACTTTATTTGATATTTGTGTTTTGAATCCCTAGATGCACCATCCAAGCGTGCTTGTACCTGCGATTTGAATTGCTGCAGGATCTGGTCATCGTAATTCGTACGGTAGCACGGAGACAGCCCGGGTTCTGGAATGGAGCGCGGTCGTCACTCGTCGGCCGGTTTGAAATTCTCCATGGAAACACGGGTCCCGTCAGAGTCAAAACACAGGGGGCGAGGAGGATTGGGATGTGTTGTTTTATGGGGTCTAAAGTTTAGAGGGGTCACATCAAAGTTAAGAGGGGTCACATCAAAGAGAATCTTATCATTTATTTAGAAGTATTAAATAAAGTCTAATTATAAAACTAATTGCAGAATCCCAGTGCTAATTCGCGAGACGAACTAATGAGCTATATTAGTCCATGATTAGCGGATGATTACTGTAACATCACTGTGGCAAATTATGGATTAATTATGCTTATTAAATTTGTCTCGCGAATTAGCACCCAGCTGTGCAAAAAGTTTTATAAACATATTTTATTTAACACTTCTAAATAGCAAAAAGTTTTTTGATGTGATAGATCTAAAATTTAAAGGTAGGAAACAAACGGGCCCTTTTGCTTCGGCAGATGCCAAGGAGATTCAGGTACGGGCAGCCACCTTCTCGAACGAAAACCAAGGGACCGGACGAGGGGATGCTGTGGGTGCACCCCCCGACAGCATGGTCGTAACGTGGCAACAAAGAGACAAGGACACCGTGGGAGACAAGTTGGCCAGATCATCGGGTCCATTCTGGGTGCACACCTTGTTTGGAAACAAAGATCCATCTTCTTCTGAAACAAAAAAAAAAGGAAACGTAGCTTCGCTTCCCGTTTCAAACTATATATATATATATAAAGTCGGCTTCGCCTGGTTTGTTGAAATCGAATAGGAGCATTAGACTATATCGAACCATAATCGATGGATTGGCAACTCACAAAACGGTACGAGTAGTTTTATAGCCATAAATTCAAGCTTATGAGTTGTGACATGGTTATTTTTCAACCTCGAGTAACCTCTTCAAATGACCGTTCGTTTCCTCTCTTCTTATTTCTCTCGTAGTTCTTCTCCTTCGCATGTGTGAAAAATACCCATTTTTTTATGATATATAGTGAGTGCTACAATGGTCCTGCATGCTTGAAACTCGGAATATCCATGCCTAAAACGTGAATAATATTTGAGCATCCGATGGAAAATTGAAAAGTTGTGTACTATTTTTTTTCTTTTTGAAAGAATCCAAAAATTGAATCCTGTCGCGTCGGCGAGAGTTGATGCATCCGGTGGGGACGCACGGAACAATGCCCCACCGCCCCTCTGGTTTTGACCGCAGAGGGGACTGGCAGAGACCACGCGGCCACGCCCATTGGTCGGGTCCCCTCCCCTCCCCCGGGCCCCACCTATTATTTATTCCGCAAGAAATCCTTCTAGGAGCCTCACCGCGCCCCCATTCTTGGAGAGCAAGAACAACGCAGCCCAAAAGCGAGAGAAGGGGGGCTGACTGGTGGAGGAGCGAAGCAGCCCGTTCCCACACCACACACGCCGCACCTTCGCTTCCATCTCTCCTCGCGCGGATCTAGCGATGGCGGCGGGCGGCGAGCCGGCTTGGGGGGAGGCACCCGCGGGGCGGCGCCGGCCCAAGACCAAGATCGTCTGCACGCTCGGCCCGGCCTCGCGCTCCGTCGAGATGATCTCGCGCCTGCTGCGCGCCGGCATGTGCGTCGCGCGCTTCAACTTCTCCCACGGCTCCCACGAGTACCACCAGGAGACGCTCGACAACCTCCGCGCCGCCATGGAGCAAACCGGGATCCTCTGCGCCGTCATGCTCGACACCAAGGTCCGTCCCCCCGCCCCGCTCCCTTCCTTCTCGATCTCCCCGCGGCCTCCTCGCGCCTCGTGTTCTACAGCCAACCGTTCGCGATCTGTGATTTTCGGCGCTGCTTCCCTGCTTTGACGTGCCGCCTGGTCCATTTAGGTCTGTACTGGCTGCCTTCAGCATCTTACGGCTTTCGGGGTTTCCCGTTTGAGTGGTTAGGGTTACTTCCTGCACTGTTTTAGCCCCCCTGTTCCAACTTTTGAGAGATCTTGACCTTAGATGTGCTCTCTGGCTCCTAATTTCGGCGCCGCCGTTCTTGCACGCTTCTGTGTACTGTTGCTCGTTCGTGATTCCTGTGGCCGAAACCCCGACCATTCCTGTTGGCCGAACCCAAATTGCCTTCGTCTGCTTGTGTTTGCGTAGTCTGCTAGGACTCGCTTTTAGTTACTACAGGTTAATTCCGGCCTGTACCATTTAAGCTGCCAACTGTGGCCGACCAATTGAAATCTCTGAAGATCTCTGCATTGATGTCCACCGTCCGGCATTTAGCTCGCCTTACATGTGAATTTTGCATTTGGATGGAGCCACTCGTTGTACTGACCACCACCAGTATCGGCATTGGTTGGTTTGGTGCTGTCGATTTCCTTGTGTGGTTGGCTGTGGTCCTCACCGCACAGCCACTTGTCCTGGCTATGTCTCAGCCTTAACTGAATTTGTTCTGTTCTGGTCTGTTTTTGACTTGGGGTGCTAACGTATTAAGTCTGACAGCATTGTATAACTGTCAAAAGTGCTGATGAAATATGAGAAATTGTAGTACTATTGTTTTGAGGGCTTTCGATCATTTAATTCGGATGATGGAAGAAAAATGCAGATAGTGAATCATGGTGACTAATTGAGCAAATGAATGATGCTAGGGCTGGGGGGAAATCAGAATTATTACATCTACAGTTTGTCATTTAGGAAGTGATACTTGTATAATAATTGTTTATCATCTTTTATCTGCAAGATAGAAATATGCTTGTAAAATCAATTTGGGCTTTGTGGTATAGAATCTTTATAATTATGAAGCACGGAAGGGTGGTTTTGGACTAGTTGGTGAGGAACTCAAATTGAACTTCCTATAGGATAAGACCTTATTTAATCGAGATATCAGTGGGTGATTAACATAGATAACCTGTTCCTGTCTTTTTTTTATCATTTATTAAGTGCTTTTGAGCTCGCTGAAGGCGAGTTGGCATCTTTGATATTGTTCGGCTCACCTTACACTGTCTAAACTTGCAACCTATCAATAAGTCAACAAATACATCTCAATCTTGCTTGCATACTTGATCCCCTAATCTATTGTGAACAAATGAGCATCACCATCAAGCTGCAATGGGTTTATGTCAGCAATTGATCATGGTCAGATTTAGGGTTGGGGCAGCCACCCATATTCACAAACACAATCAGTGCCGAACAGTGCTCAATCTTGTCAGCTATTATTTAGCTCCCTTTGTGTTTATGTTACCTTGACAGAATTTATTCTGTTTCTTTGTCCCCTTGAGGGCAGATGGTCTCAGTTAGTAGTCTAGTTTCCTGCATGAAAAGCGCCCTAGATCCAACTTGCAAACCCTGAGGCCTTATTTTGTAGTTGTCATTCAGGCAGTGAAAAACATGATAAATACAGCCTATCAGTTGAATTCCTCCTGTAATTCCCCCTTTGACCACTGTAGGGAGCTGTCAACTAGTGGGACTCTTTGCTCGATACACATCTAGGTATTGGGCATACTGTGTGTGTTTATTCAACCCTGATATCTAACCGCACATCTGCAGCTCGTCTGATAGTTTGGATGGGATAAAATTGTTTAGCTAACAGTATTTTAATTCCATACATATTACCTCATATGACCAGCCAAACCGTCCCTACTTGCATTCCCTTATCCTGCCTCAACCAAATGGGCTTTTATTCCATGGACTTATTCTAACAACCAATCCAATAAACCCTCTTAGCTAGCCAGTAGCTTTGAACCCAAAATTTACACTCTTGCCATTACAGATCTGACATGGTACAGCTTACTGAACTTAGAAAAAGATTAGCAGCAATTAATTTTTAAAATATTTGTGATTGGTTTATGAAAGTTGATCCAGTAATAATAATTTTCAGAAGCACCATTTGTGGATAACATTGACGTAGGTGTAGTCTAATTACCCTCTGTTGCTACTCCATTTCTCTGTTGGATCAATGTTTTTGCTATTCTTAAAGTAAAGGCTATGATCAAACTTGAGCATTGACCAATACTATGCATGTGTAGTAAAGGTTTGTTGTCATACCAAAATGTGCCTAATTTGTACATGGTTTGTGCTGCTTTGGTAGAGCATATCACTGATTTCATTTGGTTTGTTTGTATCAGCTGTTATATGCCTCAGTTTCAAATCTACTTTAATTTAGACATGTACTGAAAAATAGAAGGCATCAGGATATGCCATCCTTGTACTTTGTTGTAGAAAATTGCAGTATGCATGGCTGGCTGGGTTGAAGTATAGTGATAGGGTGACACTGTTTGAGGTCTTCTTTTCTTTCTTAATTGGAACACACATCTTCAGTTCAGCTTTCCTGTGAGTTGTGAGCACATTCTACTATGATATCCAATAGTTAATTTTCCATGCATGGACATCTTGGCATAAACAGCTTGCTAGTCTGTAAAAGGAAACATAATTGTGACTTATATTGCACGAGCTGTATGGCTTATGAATTATCTCTGGGTTCACTTGTTCTTTTTTTCTGTTGCGCAATTGTACCATATAGTGTGTGTATACCAGTCATATCTTCATGGCATCTACTGATATATATTTCAGGGTCCAGAGATCCGAACTGGATTTTTGAAAGATGGGAAGCCTGTCCAATTGAAGAAGGGTCAAGAGATCACAATTTCCACAGATTATAGCATTAAGGGTGATGAGAAAATGATATCGATGAGCTACAAGAAGCTCGCAGTGGATCTGAAACCAGGCAGTGTCATATTGTGTGCTGATGGTACCATCACTCTTACTGTGCTTCACTGTGATAAAGAGCAAGGCTTGGTTCGCTGCCGTTGTGAGAACACTTCTATGCTTGGTGAGAGGAAGAATGTTAATCTTCCAGGAGTTATTGTTGATCTCCCAACACTCACTGACAAGGACAAGGAGGACATCCTTAAGTGGGGTGTCCCAAACAAGATTGACATGATTGCCTTGTCATTTGTTCGCAAGGGTTCAGATCTTGTGGAGGTTAGAAAGGTACTCGGCGAGCATGCCAAGTCCATAATGCTGATGTCAAAGGTATGGATATGGCATTCTCTTCTGAGTTTCGAGTTAATAGGTTTCTGAATTCAAGGTTATAATTAATCTGAACGTGCAGGTTGAGAATCAAGAGGGAGTAGCTAACTTCGATGATATCCTGGCAAACTCTGATGCGTTTATGGTGGCAAGAGGTGATTTAGGGATGGAAATTCCTATAGAGAAGATTTTCTTCGCGCAGAAGGTGATGATTTTCAAGTGCAACATTCAGGGCAAGCCTGTTGTTACTGCCACTCAGATGTTGGAATCTATGATCAAGTCTCCTCGCCCTACTCGAGCTGAAGCAACTGATGTTGCAAATGCAGTGCTTGATGGCACCGACTGTGTCATGCTTAGCGGTGAGACAGCTGCTGGGGCATATCCGGAGCTGGCTGTGCAGACTATGGCCAAGATCTGCTTGCAAGCAGAGTCTTGTGTTGACTATGGTGCTGTTTTTAAATCAATCATGGCCTCAGCTCCAATTCCAATGAGCCCATTGGAGAGCCTTGCATCATCAGCTGTCCGCACAGCAAACTCTGCCAAGGCAGCGCTTATCTTGGTCCTGACCAGGGGAGGAACAACTGCTAGGCTTGTGGCCAAGTATAGGCCATCCATGCCCATAATATCTGTTGTGGTTCCAGAGCTGAAGACCGACTCCTTCGACTGGACCTGCAGCGATGAGGGGCCAGCAAGGCAGAGCCTCATTGTGAGGGGTGTGATCCCAATGCTGAGTGCAGCCACTGCCAAGGCCTTCGACAGCGAAGCCACTGAAGAAGCTCTCGGTTTTGCCATCGAGAACGCAAAGGCTATGGGGATATGCAACACCGGCGAGTCCGTTGTGGCCCTGCACCGGATCGGGACTGCATCCGTCATCAAGCTCTTGACTGTGAACTAGGGGGGGTGGAACGCCATTTTGCCTGGGGGTGATTTTTGTGAAGCTGCTTACGCATACCAGCATATCCACAGTTTTTGTTGCCAAAGATAGTGACTTTGGGTTTTGGTACCTTGGGTGTTACGAGGTTGTGACAATTTATCATTTACTAGAGGTTAGGCATTTGAACATTCACCAACCCATATAGCTACTTATCTGCAGCTGTGCTGCTACTGCTACTATATTATTGAAACTTCATGATTGTTTCACATGCTTGCTGATTATTTTTTGTTTGTTGGCCAGAAATCTGCTTGTTCATGCGTTCGAACAGATGATCAAATATCGATTGGTCTTCAGTAAAAAACAATTACCTGTAGACTATAGCTATCTGGATTAGAGTGCTGTTCAACTAACGGGCCTTTGAGCCGTTGACAGCTCCGTCAATCTGTGAAGCTGAATACTGGCATAATCAAACAGATGTTGTGTGATGTGGCATGTTAACTTTTTCTTATATGTATAATAAAGATAATTTTGATTACGATGCCGCTCATCAAACTGCCAGAAACCCAAGATAAGCGCTCTGCAGAAACCATATCTGTTCTTTTGACGACCATGAGAACTGTATCACAGTGAATATTACATGAGCGAAACTAACACGCTGAAAAAAAAGGCTCCCAATTTCCATGGCACCAACCCGGCATGCTTCCTCCCTATGTACATGGGCACCGATGGGCTCGACCGGCACCAGCAGCCATCATCGTCATTGCTCAATCCTCCCAATGCTGCGAGCTGCTGCTGCTGCCGCCGGACGGCGAGAACACGCTGTTGAGCCACTGTATGGTCGCCGGCAGCCGCCTGCTGTTCTCTTCGGCTTCCGCAACGGCGGCGCTGATGCGCTCTGGCTCGGCATTGCCAGCAGAGCCTGCCCCGCCATCCCCGCCGCCATTGTCGTTGCCTTCGTGATCAGCATCGACGCTGACATAGCCACCGCCGTTGGGGCCGCTGCCGCATGAGCTCTTGTTGTCGTCGTCGGCCGGCAGCTGGAACCGGCAGACGGGGCAGGAGCTGTGCATCTCGAGCCACGGCACGATGCAGTTGGCGTGGAACCTGTGCCTGCAGGGCATCTCCCTGGCGCGCTCGCCGGGCGCGTAGTCCTCCAGGCAGACCGGGCAGCTGGCCGCGTCGTCGCCGTCGCCGCCGGCGATCTCCACGGTTGGCATCGCCTCGACGGCCTCCTTCTTGGCCGGCGGCGTGCCTTGGCGGCCGGCGTCACCCTCGGTCAGCTGCTGCACCAGGGCGTCGAGGCCGGTGCCGAGGAAGTAGTCGCCCAGCGCCATGCCATGCTCGCCGCCGCCGCCAGCGGCGCCGATGAAGAGGCTCCGGCCGAAAGGGGTCAGCTGATCGCCCTCGATGGCGACGCCCGCGGCCGCCTCCAGGCGCTGCAGCTGGCGCTCCCGGAGCTCGTGCAGCAGGCGCAGGAACGCGGTGACGCGGCGCCGGCGCCGCGTGAAGTCGTGCTCGTCCCAGTCGTGGAGGAAGCCACCGGGCTCCTGCTGGCGCCGGCTGCGGCGGCGGCGGACGGAGCTGTCGACCGTGCTCAGGATGGCGTGCGCCCAGATGGAGCTCGGCCGGTCCGCGCCGGGGTACACCTCGGTCAACGCGCCGCCGCCTTCGCCGCCGTCGGCCGCGGCCGCGCTGCGGGCGGTCTCCATCTCCTCGAGGAAGCCGCTGTGGCAGTGCGGGCACTTCATCTCCGGCTCGCCCTCCGCGGGCCTCACCGCCACGGCGCACATGTGGCACCAGTACCTCCCGGCGCCCTCCTGCTCCGCCATTGCTGCTGAGCTCCTCGCGCTTTCCCCGCCAATGCAGCTACCCTAGTTGTTCGGGGGAAGATTCAGCTGCGACGAATCAACCGGGAAGGAAAGATCAGAGCCTTGACGCTACGCTACAATCAATCGCGAATGGTTCTAATCAGTGATTGGGGAAACAAATTTTCGAGCTTCGGCGGGCCAATGTCTCCTGCTGAATGCAGGAATGGACCATTTCTTGATGGGCTACAATCACAGATCGAATCATTTGCATGCTCTTATGATGGACAGATCAGATGCGGGCTTCTTCGAAAGCTCGCAAAATCAAAAGACAAGGACACGCGCTCTTCCTTAAGTATCATCTACGCGAGAGCAAGGTCAAATCATCAGGGAACTAACACGCGATTCAATCAGGAAAACATGAACAGGGCAAACAGGATGCAACAATCTCATTGAATCCCCCGAGATGTGGATCAAACAAGGTGAACAAGAAGAAACAAGCTCAAGAAAATGGACATCGTATCATGTAGCAAGTTTCATCAAGAAGGAAAAAACAAATCTCAATCATCCTTTCTGCAAGATGAGCATAGGTGGCACAGCAGGCACCACACCTATCTGACGCTCATACCAGCAGCACGAACGGATCCAGGAGATGTACAGATTGGAGCAAAGAGAGGGGGGGAAGCGTGAAACGAAGCAAGCAAGAGGCAGGCAATCAATCAATCACCTTGGGCGCAGCAGGGCAGGGCCGGGCGGGGGTCAGGGCATGTGGGGGGAGGAGGTGGGGGAAGAGCAGCAAGGCCAGAGGGGCCGGCCTCTCCTGCCTCTGCTTTATATTACCAGCGGCAGCAGCATCCTCCTCCTCCTCCTCGCATCGATCACCACCTCGAGCTCCTCCTCCTCATATAATACGACGGGGGGAACACATGCTCAGGGCAGCGATTAGGAGGGGCCTCCTGCCGTGCCCGCCTGTTCAATTATTGCGCTGGCCTTCTAATTTTAAGCTCTCCCCCGCACCTGACCCTCGCTGTTCTTGTCATAAAAAAAACTGTTTTTTTTTTCCTTCGGCTTCGGCTAAAAGTTCAGTGGTGGTGGCATTTCGCTTTCCGGCCAGCCCAGAAATAGGGAAGGATTCTGAAAAGGGCGAGAAATATATGTATTAAAAACAAAACTGAAAAAAGTTGGGCTTGCTTCCTCGCTGATCATCACTGCATGTGCCCGTGATGCCGTGGAGTGGTGGTGGGTGCCACATCAGCTGAATATTTTAAGGATATCTTTTTTTTTTGTTCCATCTACCTGTATGTGTGTGAGAGAGAAAGAGATTCTGATGTCAGCTCTTACTTTGGCTGCACCGACTGTGTTGCCATCGTGATGTCACCCTGTACTTTAGCATGGTTAGCCGCCTTGCTGTCGTGCGCCGGCAAAACAGTGGAGTTCCTTTCGAACATACTCCGTAGGTGATACCGGGCAGGCAGATATTACCAAACCTAGTACATCCAAGGCCGTCTCGTACTCTCGTTTGGAATTCCAACTCCATTCGGACAAGAATTGACGGGAAGACAGACCGAGAAGGAAAAAAAAAGGTGATGTGCAAAGGATTTAGTACCTTGATAGTCCACGTATATCCTCCCACCATGTTAGGAAAGAGGTAGTCGAAATAATGTTTTAACGATTCTAGAGAAATTAAGCTGGATTTTTCACCTTTAGATTCACCTTGAGTTTGGCGCGGAGTTCGTCTAAACCCATTTTATTCGTATTGCTTCATAGCTAAATGTTAACATCATTACCAAATCCAGTGAACCATCGAATCATACATTCGAGAACACAGATGCTCTCGTGACCTGCTGGCCAGGAGAGCTCGCTCTCTGCCAGGAGACCCATGGTCGAGCCTTGCTTCTTCTTAATTCAAAACGGGGAGGCTGTCTACCTCCTCCCGTCAAGCTTTTCATGGCGCTCGAACAGTTTTCTGCTACTGATCGTCACAAAAACCACACCGGTTGGGGGCCGTTGAGCCGTTGGACGTGTGCCGGTCGGTGTGTGTGACCGTGAGAGGAAGTACGGCTTTTCTATCTGTTCTCTTTTAGGGAAAAAGGCCCTGGTGGGCTGGACCAGGCTTATGCCAACGATCTCTCTCTGCGGGCTCAACAAGCAACCAGGCCCGCCACCTGACCAAAGCAGAGAGCACGATGACTCACGAGTGACCTTGGTCACGTCACGACTGACGAGCGGAAACACTCACGCTCGACCCGCGCGTGCCTGACCGACGGACACAGATGGCGGCGGCTCCGGCGACCGCACCGGCTCGCGCCCTCGTGTCCTCCTCCTCTTCCTCGAGCCGCGGCGTCAACTTCTTCAGTGGGACGTCCCGCCCCAACCTTGTCGCCGCCGCGGCCTCGGCTTCGGCCCCGGGATGGCGGCGCAGGGACCCGGCGGTCTCCGTGGCGGCCGGCTCCGCTCAGTCTGCGCTAGGAGCTCTAGCCGTCGACCCCAAGGTTTGCAATTCTTTTTCGCGTTTTATGTTACTTTTTTTTTTGCCTGGGGGCGAAATCAGTTGGGGACTGGGGGCGGACTGTAAGTATCGACGCTGCAACCGATGCAAGCCACTTTATGCATTTGTGATTTATCTGAATAATTTGTTAGAACCTGAAGCGCATATTTATAGTCCTGAACTCCTGATCTATCCTACTTTATGCATTTCCTCATCATTTGTAAATTGGTAATGTTGGAGATTTGGTAAGTTGCTATGGT
Organism: Panicum hallii; assembly: GCF_002211085.1. Classification (NCBI taxonomy): domain Eukaryota; kingdom Viridiplantae; phylum Streptophyta; class Magnoliopsida; order Poales; family Poaceae; genus Panicum; species Panicum hallii. Next base: position 50,935,484 of record NC_038046.1, read on the forward strand.
AGTTGTGTACTACATAACACATTAAGAATGATGCAATTATCATTGCTGATTGCTCTTCCACCTAGTAAAGTGCTTCTGTTCCGTGGCAGGTGCTGTTTCACAAGTGAGGCTTTTGCAGTGCTGCAGATTTAAATTTCCACAAGTTTAGAGGAACTAAGAACAATCAGGACATTGGATCCTCCATTTTGTGCTTATATTTAAACCAAGATGCATTTTTTCCCACAGAATATTATCTTAAAATGCATTTTCTACTACATTAATGCTGGTGGAGTGTATGTAAATTTGTAATTGGTTTGGGCAATCATATCTCGTGCTTGCTTGGCGAATTTAGGGTTTTTCTGTCTTTCCTTAACATGCAGACATGTTCCTCTAACCTTTTGAATATCAATATCTTTCTGCTGTAGACTCTGGTAGTAGGTAATACAGCTAATTCAGTTTTTGCACTAGCACTGCTGATTTTGCACCATACAGCTGTGAATGGAAAGAGAATATCTGTTTCTTATTCTAAGATAGAGTTTAAACTGTCATTAATGCCTAACATAGGTTTATTATTGTGCTTGTCAAAAAATCAGGTTGACAAATTACTAGACAGTGTGAAGTGGGACAGCAAAGGGTTGGCTGTTGCTATTGCACAAAATGTGGATACTGGAGCCATTCTTATGCAGGGGTTTGCCAACAAAGAAGCCCTTGCCAAAACTATATCAACCAAGAAAGCTACATTCTTTAGCCGCTCACGGTCTTCCTTGTGGACAAAAGGGGAGACATCCATGAACTTCATCAATGTGCATGACATTTTCCTTGACTGTGACCACGATTCTGTAAGCATATCCTGCATCATGCATAAATACTTTCGCTTTGACTCCTGCGGGTACTAAATGCGTTAATGTTTTCTTTCTCGTGAAACTTAGATAATATACCTTGGAAAGCCTGATGGACCTACCTGCCACACAGGAGCAGAAACCTGTTATTATACTTCAGTTTATGATGCTCTACAAGGTTCGAAGGTACCCATTATTAAGTTATCCTTTCCTGCAATACACTTGTACTTGTGATTATAATTAAAATGTGATCTACCTTCTCAGCCCAACGAAAGTAGGCAGGTCACAACAACCCTGTACTCACTTGAAGATACGATTAGTAGACGGCAGGAGGAGGCGACTGAAGGAAGTGGCAAGCCATCATGGACGAAAAAATTACTGCTTGATAACCAGCTGCTTTGCTCAAAAATACGGTCAGTAATTCTGAGTTTTTGGTACTGCGTTATAAAAGGTGTCGATAAAATTAATGGTATGACAACAAATAGAAAAGCATGGAGCCTTTTCTCTCCCGGTTTACTAAGTTGTGCATTTTTAAAATAGACCAATGTGTTTGTTGATATCCTTATTATCTTGTGCTATATCTGTCATCTTTGCCATGTCCATGTATGGTTTTTTACGGGATATCAGTTTGTTCCTATGTATTCTTGCTGTCAATTTATTTGATAGTTCACAGTTTTTTTAACATATGGTTTTTGATTGTCACAGTGAGCATGTGTGCTCAGGTCAACGTCAATTTTAACTGTTCATATTTTCTGAGGTGCAGTCGAACCAGTGGTTTTGGTCATAATATTTTTATATTACGAAATGGTAACATTATGGAAGTAATTTTAATAAAATAATAGGCCCTTCTCAGTTGAGCTGAATCTAAACATTCAAAACTGTTTTGTGCATCAAGGATCACAAAGGTTCCACAGGGCACTTCCGCCAGCTTTAAACGTTTGTGGCACGATGGAATAATCCACTAGAGAAGTCTCTTCCTGATTATCATATTATGTTGCACGTTTTTGTTTTCTCGGATTTCGACTTTCTGCATTTATTCTATGCTGAACGAGTCCGATATTCAAATTGTATTACATCTTGCCTTGATTTCATTAGATATTGAATTAGCTTGATACCTCAGTTGTGTTTATTTATGATTCTATAGTACTGTATTTGATTGAAGAATTGATGGATTGACTTGGCGCAACAGAATTAATTGGCATAGGAGACCAAAATAGATAAAATGTATGCAGTTGACTGTTTTGTGAATAAACGTGTATATATTATGAATAGTGCCGCCATCAGCATATTCCTAGTTTTAAACGTAAACAAGTATTTCTGGAGCTACATCATACAGTGTGTGTGGTCCATATGATAGTAACTGTTTAGTATAGGGCAACTTAGTGATTTGTAAATAAAAAGAATTGTGTTTATATTCATTTTTAGCTTGACTGTTTTGTCCTTCGCTATCTAACAATATGAATTCTTGGATTCATTTTTAGCTACTCCTTTCAACAATTTCATATGGTAGAATGCACATGGAGAATAAAACGTACCATGACAGAGCTAGTCAGAACATATTAGCTTCCCAATCCGATACTTCGTATGTTAAAATGGTCCTAGTGTCTGATTCTTCTCTTTATCCTTCTTTGAAAACTTTTGATGCTATTATCTGAAGTTTTTTTTCTTATATAACTTAAATATGGCATCATAAATCAGCAGTGGCAGGTGCTATGCAAGATATAACTCATAGCATAGTTACAGTGTTCATTCTTTTGCCTCAACTAACAAGACACCCTGTGTGGCAGAAGAAAAAAAGAACTCTTAGCATAGTTATAGGCCTCATTCATTTACCTCTATGTCAGGATTTCTTTGTTAATTGTTTTATCTTTTTGCATATTTTCCAGTGAAGAAGCAGATGAACTGATTCAAACACTGCTGGAGAACGAGGACCAATCTCGCACGGCTTTGGAGATGGCTGATCTGCTGTACCATGCAATGGTGCTGCTCAGAGTCAAGGATGTGAAGATGGAAGAAGTCCTTGAGGTCCTGAGGAAGAGATTTTCGCAATCTGGTATCGAAGAGAAGGCCAGTCGCAATAAATCTTAGTGTGCTTAGATAATGGCAGATGACTCCTCCAATTCCCTATTGTATTCCAGCACTGGTTCGGAGTGTGAACTATGGAATAATTTTGTGTTTGATGAACAGTAGCGGAAATGGTCCCCCCCCCCCGAGAAGACTGAATTTGTGGGTACTGTTTTGATCTTGAAGACAGCTGAGGTCCCCAATAAAGTTGTCTCATATAGACATGCAATTATGCACCTTTTTTTGGGTATCTGGAATGCATTCTTTATCCTAGAAATGCCTGGTTATTAATAAACACAAAATTTGCTACTCCCTTTGTTCCAAATTATTAGTTATTTTGACTTTCCTAGATGCATAGATTTTATTATACATCTAGACATAATATATATTTAGATACGTAATAAAATCTATGCATCTAGAAAAATCAAAACTACTAATAATTTGAGACGAATCAAAACTACTAGTAATTTGAGATGGGTGGATTATGACTGAACCAGTGCATAATCGAGCACAAAGTTGAGGAGGCAGTATCGTGAGCTCATGGACTTGAGGAATAACAGCAGCCACAAGCCCACAACACGAGCAAAAGATGATGCGTGGATAGCAGAGGGAAGTTTTAGGTATCGATTCTGTCATTAAACTCCGTACCAATCAATACTGAGTTAGAAAATGCAAATAACGGAGAAAGTTTTGGGCTGGATTGATTGGTTCAAACTTCTATAGGGAAATTTACGCGATTTTGTACAAACGCGTGGACCAAATCGAAACCCCCCAAAACTCCGGCTCTGGTCGGTCTCACGCCGAGGAGGAGCGAGGGAGAAATCGCCCCGCACAATCGATCTCCCCCTCCGCCGCATGGATCCCGCTGCCGCCTCACCGGCGCCGGAGCCCGCCGCGGAGGAGCCGCTAAGCGCCTCCTCCGTGCTCGACAGCCTCGGCGCGGAGGTGCTGGCGGTCATGTCCCCGGTCTCCATTTGCATGGCCCTCGTCGTGCTCCTCATCTCCCTCCTCTCGCCGCCGTCCTCCGGGTCCGCTGGGGGCTCGCCTCCGCCAGTCACTGCGGCGACGCTCGTCTACCTCGAGTCCCCCAGCGACACCCCGGCCCAGAAGCTCCTCGGCGCGCTTCTTGATGCCGCGGTTTTCGTCGCCCTCGTCGCCGCCGTCACTTTCGTCCTCGTCGCGCTCTACTACTACCGCTGCACGGGCTTCCTCAAGAACTACATGCGCTTCTCCGCCTTCTTCGTCATCTTCTCCATGGGCGGCGCCATCGCCGCCGCGGTGCTCCGCCGCCTCGCGGCCCCGCTCGACGCACCGACCGCGTTCCTTCTCCTCTTCAACGGCGCCGCGGTCGGCGTCCTCTCTGTCTTCGCGTCCGCCGTCCCCATCCTCGTCCGCCAGGGGTATATGGTTGCGCTCGCCGTCATCGTCGCCGCCTGGCTCTCCAGGCTTCCCGAGTGGACCACATGGATCATGCTCGTCGCCCTCGCCCTCTACGACCTCGTCGCCGTGCTCGCGCCGCGGGGACCACTCAGGATGCTTGTGGAACTGGCCTCCTCCAGGGACGACGAGCTCCCAGCGCTCGTCTACGAGTCCCGGCCTACAGTCGGCCCCGCGACAAGCTCTTCCTCTTATGCTTCAGCCATGGGGTCGGTGGAGATGCAAACCATGACAGATTCTGGTCGGGCTGGTGGCAGCCGGTATGACAGGGTGGAGCAGGATGAATATGCCAGCCGTGCTGTTGTGGAGATGAGGGATCTTGGAAGAGGCCGATCAAGCATTGGTGAGATAAACAGATCAAGAGGTTCTGTGCTTCAAATGGATAACCTTGAAAGGGAGGTTCCAGTGACTTCAGCGGAGCTGCCATCAAATCAGGGTGGGAGTTCACAGCATGCCGTCATTCAAATTGAACAGCATGAGGAAGAAGAGACAGCGCCTCTGGTGTCGGCAGCATCTACCAACAATGCAGCTTCAGATGAGGAGCATAGACAAAGTTCATCCTCAGAGCCTCCTCTGGATTTTGAGATGTTTGAATCTACCAGGGGCATCAAGCTGGGCCTTGGTGATTTTGTTTTCTACAGTGTGCTTGTTGGGAGAGCTGCTATGTATGATCTGATGACAGTGTATGCATGCTACCTCGCCATCATTGCTGGACTTGGCTGCACCCTTATCTTGCTGTCGATATGCCGGCACGCACTGCCTGCACTCCCGATATCTATTATGCTGGGAGTGACATTCTACTTCTTGACGCGGTTGCTGATGGAGCCATTTGTGGTTGGTGCTTCAACAAACTTGGTGATGTTCTGACTTCTCACTGATATGCTGTTGTCATCTAGATCTGTCTGAACCAAAAGAAAGAGGTTGGTCAGCATTCTGTCATTCTATGTGAGAGTGACTAATATTTTGTTGGTCACTTCTCTTTAACAGTCATTTGTATTTGTTGCTAGGAATGCTTAAGACCTTAGACTCTGAGGTATTATCGGAGATAGACTAAGCCCATGTCTTGTTGTGTAGTTATATCAACCTGGCATGATATTCAGGAAGAGCTATTCTGCATTCCATGTTCTTTGGCTTATTCTATTCTTCTTGGAAGTTGGTATATTCACTATTATAGGATTAGTGGTGAAGTAATTGATCATCGATCATGTTTTTAATCAGTCTGTGTTCAATTAACTACTCATTGTCCACCTATAGATGAAAGTTTTTGAACAGGGTTTAGCCCTCTTACTTTGTGCATTTTTCTTCAGGCCTTTTCAATATTTAATAGATTCAAGTAAATATGGAGTCGGTAGCTAATGCTTCTCATTGTTCTAATTTGCAAGTAGTTTGAAAGAACTGAATGATTATGCAAGAATTGGTACCTTCTTGAAATCTTCTTTAGGTTTATTTTATTTTAGCATTGGAAATTCATAGGCGCAGATGAGGCTAAACATCTTAAATAATTGTTCCTGTCAATTTTTCGATTATCATTAGTGCAAATTCGTTTTTCTTATACCATCCAACATGTTATACTGGGAAGAAAAATTGTTTTACGCCCTTGTCAATTCCAGTTACTTTTATGTCACCTGAAATGTTGCTAAAACATTATTTTTACGCTGTCCTTGTCAAGCACTTAAGTTATTTTAAGCTTAGGTAAGTCAATTGATGGGAATTTGAAGACCATTTTTCAATTAGAAACCAGATACTATTTCTGATGAGGTAACATTGCAAAACTGAATGCATGGCTGATCTCAGAAACTAAGTCCATCTTTTGTTCAGTTCAATTTGTCCCCAACTCAAGCCTCATTTTTTTGGATTACGCTACAAAAATAGTGCTTAACTGATGGCCTAAGCTTTTAATAAAATTGAATGACGACAGCAATGGCAATGGCTTGAGCCATGTCTTGATTCACGTTCTTTAGTTACCTGGATTTGACAATAGCTTCCCTTTTTTTATCCATGGGCTGTAAATATCCTCTATATAAGCAAAGGTTTCTCTTATAGATCTGCCTATACGCACCGGTAATCCCAGTTATGTCAACTTGGCAGAAAGCTTTTTTTTTTTGATATCCATATCCATGCTCTGAGCATATCTAGAATCAGTTGTAAAATCTTTGGCAGAGATTGTGCACTGTGTCAATATTTGGCAGACATTATTGTGCCCTCCCTGCCGCTTAGCTTTTATAAGCAGCACCGAATCATCTGCAAACAAAAAAAAAAGCTTAATATTAGGTGCTTCTTGGCAGATAAAAAAATACACTACGCACAAGAGAGCGACATGTTGTTCAAGATAAATCAGTTATAGCTACAAGTCGGTCATATGTGCTAACAGGTTAGTGGCGTGGTTGAGCCTCTGTCCTCTAGCAAGTAGCTGCATATGATTCCAAGTCTTGTGCATTAAGTTGGAGATTGACTCTGAAGATGGTGTGCACTGTCCTATTAAGTGTAAGGAGTTGACCTCTAGGATGTTAGACTTAAGCTGCTGCAGTGTGGACTGTGGAGCCCCCAAATATTTTACCAAATTAATGGGAAAAGAAATACGAAGTAACACAAAGCTATACTGTTGATGTGGGTGTTGTGTTGAGACTTTTGAGAAATGAGGCTACTGAACAGAGCAGTGGAAGGTGGTGCCAACTGAGATCACAATTTCTAAAAGGTTATTAAATTGAATCGAGACCACTATTTCTGAAGATTACTGGATTGGTATGGCCGGATGGCCCAGCTCTTGGCATATGTGCTGTTAGTTAATCATCTTGCTTGTTGTACTGGCATCATTTGCTCGAGTTGCATTCTGTGTATATGGTTGGAATATATATGAGGCATTTATGTATATTTTGATATGCAAATTATGATAAGGAATTGTTGTTCTAGTGAGGTGATACTGGTATAGTGCTGATTATGATCCTAGACCAGCTGTCTTATTTGAAGTATTATAGCTAAAAGTTAAAACGACCTATACTTTGGAACGGAGAGAGTATTTCAGAACCACTTTTAAGGACTCCCATCCAGGAAAGTAAAATTGGCAATTTTTTGTTAATCATTTTGTTAGGTTCAAACTTGAAGCTTAAAAGGATACCCCTGCACTTGTAAACATGTGATTTCCTAGCGAGGTATTTGCAGTCACTGTATTGGATTCCACAGCAGAGTTTCTCTGAACATTTGAAAGGTATGAGGCTCTTTTATGTTCCTGGGCAAGCAGCAGGGCGACAAGCAGAGCAGTAGAACAACACCATAGGCTATGTCATCAAGCTCAGGCATAGCATGATATTCTAGCTGAAAATACTCTGCTCTGCTCTGGCGTACTTAGTTTTTATCCTCGGTGCTGGTCGATATGGTCTGGAGGAAGCATGTAGTCGACGAGGTCTGCATCACTCTTGACGCTAGAATAACCAACATAGTAGGAGCAGTAGGTGAGTTAGCATATGCAGACGTATGGTAATCGCGGAGTGCAGAAAAGCAGAAACCTTTTATTTCTTCACTAAACAAAAAGCGGCAGGATGCATGTCTCATGTCTCCTCCAACTTTTACTTTGCAGTTAAATTCTTGTTTGGAGTACATCCACAGGCACTTGACAGAGACAGCCTCTTCATCTTGTCCAGGCCCCAGGAGGGACCAAAGCAAAGCAAAAGCCAAGCGGTCAGGTCACAGGCATAAGGCTGAAATTCCAAATCTGGGTCTGGGTCACACATGGTCCACCATCCCAAACTCTCTGCCCTCTTCTTCTTTGGGCCTTTGCCAATTGCCATCCATGATCCATCTACTCCTAGTCTCCTACCAGCAATTTCTCTAAAGAAAGCACATCATGCTACCTACCGGTTGTACTAGCAAACCAACAAGGCGACAAGCATACAACGCCAAGCTCAGCCACGCTCCAAACGGCTCCACTTGCGTCAGGCTCCACCCCAACCCGCCAAAATTTCCAGAATTTTCAGTCAACCCGTAGGATTCTTCAGCACAACATACATGAACCAACAACACGCAGGATCCCGACAAAATTTTACCCTGCCTTAACTCCTACCTCCTTGGCCGGCCTAAACCCACCCGTGTTATTGTTAAACAAATCATGTTTCATAACAGCACCACCACCAAGGTCTGGAACGGCGCTGCATTCCAGAAAGCCTAATGCTAGTAGGTTAATGGTCAAAACTGTCGGTCCCGATGCGCCTCCAGTTCAAACCTCAGAAATGCACAATCAGAATCAACACTATACTATGCTACACTGTTTCAAGTGAATGAGTGATGTTACATACAGAAGCGACGGCCACCATTTCTTCATCTACTTATGTTCTTCCAACCGGTACATGGAAGAACTGCTCCTAAACTCCTCTTCTATTCGACAGCTCAACGGTACAAAATCTAAGACTACATGCAACCTGCCTCCATCCTTATGAACAACATGAATTTGCCCCTTCAATCAAAAAAATATGAACACCAAGACAAATCATGACAGGTAGTGATGCCTATACTCTTCCAATGGGAGAAAAAGGCGGATCAAGCACAACAGATGGAGGTGCCTTTTGTCTCCGGCTCTTCTTCTGCTGCTTCTTCTCTTCTGTGGTGACTGCCTCGATTAGGCGCCGCACATCCTCCTCAAGGAGCAACTTACGTGAGCTGGAATACAGCTTGTGCTTCCCCTTTTCAAGACTGATGGCTATTGAAGCTTCAGAACAGTGCAAGAGAGAGATGCAAACTGAGAATGCCTGCAATGCTGATAACCGCGCATGGAAATCCACCAAAAACTGTTCTTTCCCATTCGCCTTCATGGAAAGGGCAGGGAGCTCTTCTTTGCTACCCTGTTTGAACAATGGCAGCAAATCACAACTGTTACTTTTTGGAGTGAGAATGTAAGAACAATAAATGGGTGGGCCTAGTGTGCGACACTACGCTTGTTGTGCTTAGTAAGGTTGAAAAGGCTTAAATTATTGAGTTCCTAGGCTGTTATCCATTAAGTAAGCTTCAAAGTTGATCGTATAATTTACAAGTGATTTTAAAGCTAGAGAGAATGACTGTTACATTTAGGTCATTTTTGGATTCTCCTTTCGAGCACACCAGTATCCTCAGAACACTCATAACATAAATAAATACTGAAAGAAAAGTACATCAAGGTAGGGATTTTGTAGTGTACCTGAACGAAGAGCTCCATAGGATGTTTCGCGTTTGTGGTTATTGACTCAGCCCAGTTATCATCATAGGCATTGCAAAGAACATCAATGGGGCAAGCCATGTCCCATCCGCCACAGTCACAGCCCCCACCATACCTCCATCTATCTAGCAAAGGAGATGGGATGGCTCCTGATTCGCTCGGTAAACCATGCAGTCCACTAGGTGTAACCACTTTAACAGTACAAGGATATGAACCATTCTTCATTTCCTTGGACTTATCTTTACTAAATGGAACCTCTATTACAGTTGCTGCGATCTCCAAATGAGGATAGAGATCTTCTTCAGACCATGGACAAGATGTTGATATATCCGAGTTATTTCTTCCAATCTTGTGCTGGCCCATCGGATTAATCATCTGTGGAGATTCACCAGAGACTGATTTATCAACGGTACTGCACAGTGGCTGTTGAGGGCTCTCTGTACATTGAGTCTTCTCAACAATTCGCCTTGCATGAGCAATATCGTACGAAACAAACTCGGTAATGACAGAGTTATTCACCCTACCATCTTTTCCAACTTCAGAGCATAAACAAGATGAAACCTGCAGCTGCCCTACAATTGGGGGTAAATTCCAGCCTCCATCTTTGGAGATCCTTCCAGCAGCACTGGATCTTTTACCGCCACTATGGAAGGTGTAAATAGAGTTCAATTCATTTCCAGTTTTCCAATTCCGAGCGGAAATGGTTTCTTCCAGGCCCTCAACACAAAATTCTAAAACCTGTACACCATTCTTGGAATCCAATCTAAGAACTGCTTGGAGATGAGCAGGTGAAAGAGCAGATGTGATACACTGTATTTCTCCATTGGGTTGCGAATTAGATGCTTGTTCAGTTCTTGAAAAATCACCCAACAATGATTTGCGGGACATTGAATTTTTCCTGCTACCTGTCCCAGTTATAGAGTTGGGGTCTCCCTTTTCAATAAGAGAGGGGCTCCTACGAGATTTGGACTTCATGATTGGGTCCAACATCTTCTTGAAGGGGCTTGATCGAGCTTTAGCGTTGTTCTCTATGATATGATGCTGAATGCTGCCAGATGGGCGGGTACCATCAAAAGAGCTTACTTTCGCTGACATTGATTTGGAACTGCTTGCTGAATCTCTCCCCTCCTCACCACACTTATTCTCACTGGGACATCCACTGGTCTTGGGTTGGTAATTTGTTTCAGTACATTTACCTGACTGAGTGTCTAGCAAGTCAGGAGCTGCAAGTCTGCAAGGGCCACCCTCTGTGGTCTCTTTCTCAAAAGAAATCTCCAAAAAACCATCACCTCCGTCATTTTTCAACAGGGTACTGTCCAAGCGTGGTCGATCTAGCTTAAAATTATCATCAGGAAGCTCACGGAATGAAAGGTCCAGAAAGTCCTTTGATGCTCGATTAATCCTATGACTAGTTTCCACAGAAGATTTAGCCCCCGACCTCCGATTCCAATGGGAATGCAGATAAGCTCCGCTTGTGCTCGGCCGAGAGGATGCATCGACAATATCAAATAACAGAAACGCATCCCCATCAAATGCAGAGTCTATTTTCCTCCTGCCCTCCTGGATCTTTTTGATTCTGCTAATTTCACTAGAGCTCTGGTACATAGAGCCACGCTTCCCCACAGCGCTTTGTTCTACACTCGTCTTGCGGCTTCTTGTTGGCAAGCTCTTGCAGTGGAAATTTGGGATGTAATCTAGGCGTGACTCCCCTGAGTTGCTCTCTGAGCATTTCAACTGATGGTATCTTCTGTTTCGACTCTCATTTTCTTCATTGGTGCAGCGAGAGGTCTGCAATATTACAGGACCTGCTCCCGATCCAGAATGATCCTCGCGTTTCAAGACAGTATCTTGCCCCATAGATGAAACCTGCAACGTGAGCACATGATGTAAAATTAGGTTCCATGAAATGTGATGTAGAGCATTGCCAAAACAGGGGATGTGATATTATAGTGTGCCGTCTCTTTCTTTTACTTGCGAGCTACAAGATAGCAATTTTAGATAGCGCATTCCCAAAAAGCTGATACTAGACTCCAAGACATCCATCAGAGCCTCGTTCTCCATTATAAACCAGAGTTTAAGCATGACGGATAGGGCCCACTGAGCATATATTATATAAAGAAGGACGGAAATAAAAGGGAAAACTGATGAACAGCATCCACATCAGATCTCTTGCTCTGTTTGACGGCAAAGACGTACCAAATAGAACCAAATGAAAAGATTGAGAAAAATGATGCACTCCGAATTCGAAATGCCCGCCTTTAAAAAATTCCAAATACTCACAATGTGCTCCAAAACGGAGCCCGGAGAAACAAATTTTCTCCCTTTTGCAAGGAACAAATTGGCTGTGTGGTCTAAACTACACCAGATCTCACCCAAGAGGCCAAAAACTACCAAATGAAAGCTTGAAAAATACAGGCAAACGGGAAGACATTTTTTTGGTCGCTCAAATAATCCCAACACTGTAGTCAGAGCCGGACGTGACTGGGTCAGATCCGAATACAAACAGCCTACATTTCGCAGTTCAGGAAGGGAAGATGAGGTGCGGGCATACCTGGCGGGTGCTCGTCGCCGGCACAGGGCCCGGCGGAGGGCGCCGCTGCTCGCCCACGCCCAGCCGTCGCCGCCGCCAGGAAAGGAAGGGCAAGTGAGAAGAGCGAGCTGGGGGGGAACGAACGGGGAGAGATCCCCGCCTTCTCTTCCTCAGCTGGCCCTCATGGAAGCAGGCGGGGCAGAGTGGAGTGTAGGGAGATGCTGCTCGCTGCGGCTGTGTAGAGAGAGAGAGAGAGAGAGAGAGGAAAAGAAGCTGGAGGGACAGTTTGGGGAGAGCACCACTCCCTCACCGGGTCTCCAGGGATCTTCTCCTCCACCCCGGCACCTAATGATGATTAGATTAGGTTGATTAGAGCACCCAATAATGATTAATTAGTGCCTGTCTTTAACCCGGAGGGAGGCATAGGCGCGGTGGCGCACCATAACTTTGGCTGGCTGGTCCCACCCTGGTGGTCAAAGAAGCCGTCCACCCCAGCTTGCCAACAAGTGGGCCCCAGTGACAGGGGCCTTTTCCGCTGCCCCGCCGCAGCTCTCGGCAGCAACGGGGTTAGGATTAGGATCGGAGACTCCACCAGAAATTGTGGTGGCAAGGACAGAGGGACGCAGGATTAGCAGACGAGCGGATCAGGATTCAGGAGAGGTCACGAGGACGTACGCTGGCTTGGCGGAAGGCTCGTTAGCATGTCACGCCGGGAACGTGAGATAGGGATGCAAGCGGGGCGGGCTTTGCCGCAAATCCGTTGGGCAAACCCGCGCCGCCGGCCCGCGAATCGCCGCCTAGACCGCAAAAACAAAGGCAGAGCAGCCTCAGCGCATCGCCCCCATCTGCCTGACCGCTCGCCTGCGCCGCCTCGCCATCCGAGATCCACTTGCGCGCCTCCGCCGGCGTCGGCGCCGTCGAACCCGCTCCCACCCCCCACCAACCCACCGGAGCGTCCACTCCAGCGGCGGCCCACCGCCGCCGCAAGAACTCCTCGTCCGTCTTCGCCGTAGCCATGAGCAATGCTGTCACAAGGATTAGGGAGAGTGTAAAGTATGTGAAGAGCTCACAAGGACGTAAACAAAGATTTGAGAAAATGATTAAAGAAGTAGGGATATCTTGTAATAAACGACCTCCACTTGATGTTGCAACCCGGTGGAATTCCACATATCAAATGCTCAAGTGTGCTTCGGAGTATGAGAAGGCATTTGAATTCCTGACCCGTGAGGACAGTCAGTATGTGCATTAGCCTTTAGTTAAGGAATGGAAGATGGCCAAGAAGCTTTGTGACATCCTGAAGACATTTTGTGGTGCTACTAAAGTACTCTCGGGTTCCAACTATCCTACCGCAAGTTATTTGTTTGATCAGTTTTGGGAGGTCAAGTTGTTGTTGGAAAAGGAGTCCTCAAATACAGATGTTATGATTGCAGCCATGATACATACGATGAAAGAAAAATTTCAGAAACATTGGGATCTATGTTTCTTGCAAATATGTGTTCCAGTCATCTTGGACCCTAGATTTAAGTTGGGCTTTCTTGAGTTTCGTCTAAGCAAATATTTCCCTATAGTTGAGAAGACATTTCGAGATCTCTTCGATGAATATAACTCACAATCAAGTGACGATACTCATGATTATGCAAAGTCAATTAGTAGTGTTGAAACCTATGTTGGTAGAACCAACCCTTGGGCAGATTGGAGCTTACACCAAACTTGAATCAAAGAAGAAGGGTGAGTGAACTCGATAATTATTTGGAAGAAGAAACAGTCCCTACAGATGCTCCTTTTGACATTCTGCAATATTGGAAAATTTCCAATACTTGCACGTATGGCACGAGACATATTAGCCGTTCCTGCATCAACGGTGGCCTCGGAATCAGCTTTTTCAAGTGGAGAGGAAATTATCAATGACTACAGAAGCATTGATCTGTCTCCAAGATTGGATCAGGGGGAAGGGGAATGGTATGTCACCCATGATGAAATAGCTAATCCATTTCAATTATTTCAGTTATTTGCCTAATCCATTTTAATTATTTCAGGCAATATCACCCATGATGAAATAGCTGGATACTCAGTTGGAGCTGATCAGGATGACGAAACTCAACCCAGGTAAATCTTCAGCCCAAGCTTTTACTGTATGCAAAGGAACATTGCCAGCAATCTTATTGGCCATAATATGTATTTCCGGTGGTTATCTAATTAACTTGTTATATGTTTTAATAGCATGCCCAAATGAAACCATAAATGTATAATTTCCTTAGCTTTCAATTCTTGATTCCTTTGGCCTGTTATTTCTGAAGCTTATGTTTATGTATCACGCCAGGTTTGTTTTGAATAGAGATGTAGAGCTACTTTCTGAATGTTTTTGGATCTTTTTTTTTTATACTGCAGCTAGGTGCTTGATGTCACTTAGGAGAGGCTGAGGGGCTTATCTTCAATTTGGTGGCCTGTTGCTTATGAGTTGATACATGTTTTTATTGTAATCAATAAGAGGGCATTTGATGTTACATGTTTTTTTCGCTGCAGCTGCAGCTGCTTGAAATTCTTGTGACATCTATTCTTTTTATGCCAATTGTACTTGAATAGAACTCAAGTTGAATGTTCATCTAGATTTCAGCTCCTTTTTATTAATCGTTTAGGTTTTGTAGTATTGATATCGCTCCGTGATAAGCTTACCATGTTCTTGATTTTTCTCGACTTTTCTGAATTTTCTGTTCTTGATACATAGATATATCGCTATGTTAATCAATATTTGTGATACAACGGGATGTGTTAGTTTAGCTTATTTAATTTGCCGGCTGTAATATGCTTGTTTCAGCGACAGGGGATGAGCAAGACATCCTTATGCTGCGATGCATCTGAATCTATCTAGTGGGAGCACGTGGGCTGCCGCAAAACCCGCAAAAATGATGCGGCGTCGCGCGGGCTGCCGCGTGGCTCCGCAAAAGTGGTCGCGGCTTGTGCGGACGCGGGGCGGGCAGCCGCAACCCGCCCCGCTTGCATCCCTACCGTGAGATGCATCACGGCTTGGTTGAGGCGGCTGAGGCTGAACCGAGGAAAACGATTGGTTTGGTGATAATTTTGATTCCCACGCGCATGCGATTTGGTGATTAAATTCCTGTTGTCCACTACGTTCTGCACTACTCGCCGTGTATCCAAGGAAAGAACTCTGTACTAGCCATTTCAAAAAAAAAATATGGTGCGTTAAAAAGGGGAGAGAGAGAGAGAGAGAGAGAGAGAGAGAGAGAGAGAGAGAGCGCAGCGCAGCGGATGACAGTTGGTAGTTGACTCTGGATCCTTTAGTAGCAGCCGTACCGTACGGATGCACGTACTGGCAATAGACGTGTGACGGCGATGGACGGGCGAACAGCTAGCATTCCCCTTGGCTCCATTTGCTGCGAGCTCAAGCATGAGGCCGGAAGCTACGCAAATCGCACGGCCGGGTGGGAACGGGATCGACGCGGCCGCCGACCGACGGCGGAACCGCCGGTCGGGTGCCCGTTGACCTTGCTGGTTCGCGTGTTGGTCGACTTGCGCTGCGCTGCACGGCAGCTTGCGGTTCGTTGCACTGATAGGGTTCATTAGTGCCCACTGCGACGATCTTCTGAAACATGACTACCCTGTGGAGAAATAAATGAAATGATGCTGGCCCTCACTCCGACTCCGTGTCCGCTCGTATATACACGCGGCGCCGTACAGGCGTACGTATCCCGTGGATCCGATCACGTACGCCATTACAGATGCATTCGATTCACGACGCAGCACGTGGTCCGGTCCACCAGATCCCACATGACGATGGGCCGGGCCGCCGGGCTCCTCCTCCTCTTCTTCTTTGACGCTGCATTTTTTTAATCCGTACCTGCCCAGTTGCTGTTTTTTTTTTCTTTTCTCTTTTTTTGGATGACGACTAGCTGCTGTTTTGCACGCATCAAAAAGGTGGAGTGGCATGCGGTGGAGTGACCGAGTGAGCAAGGTAGACAGGGAGAGGGCACGGCAGCTTTCCATCCTTTGACGTGTCGCCTTGCTGCCTGCCGCCCTTTACGCTCCCATCCCAAGCCCCCCGACCCCAGCTTTTGCTTGCCTTGCCTCTCCGCTTTTGTTTTTTGGTGCACATCATCATACGTTTTTGGTGCTCAGTGCCTCACGGTGTTTGCTTTGCTTCGTCACCATCCAATCCATCAGCAGTGCAGTGCGAGTACCAAGATATAGGACTATATGGCTAACGCATGTCCTTGCTCACCCTCCACGCAATCTATATCTCCATCATCCATGTGCGTGGCAATGATGGAGGTTCCGGCACAGGCGAGGCATGGCGAGGCATGGTGAGGGCGGGCAGTTAGCTAGGGCTCAATCAACCTGTCGGCCTGCCTGCCTTGTGCCTTGTCCCCGCCCCCCGGCCGCCATGCCACGCATCTCTTCTTCGCCCCTGCACTCGCACTGCATGTGTCATCGCCAATCATTAGGTCTGCCGCTCGCTGCAGCTGAATCCTGCATGCTCCGACCACTGGCTGTATGTATACATGCGCAGACAGACGACAACCTTTTGGCAATAATCTGAGCCATCGATCGGGGCTTCCTCGCATTCGCCATTGGGCTTGCAGAGGAGCTACGAGAGCTCCCGTGCGATGATTATATTCACGATGCTGCTGGCTGGGGTTCCTTTATTTTGCTGCCCTGTTCTTCCAGAAGCTATTACTAGCAGCTAGCAAGGCAAGGCAGCTAATCTTGCAGGCGATGAGATGCGTCAATGCCAGCTTGATACCCATCCATGCTGCATGCACTGGCCGGCAAGATGAGGATGACAGGCGCTGCCCACCATGCATGCTCCGGCCCTGGAGGGGGTGCGTGGGAGAGGAGGCCTGGGGCGAGGCGCGACGAGCTCTCCCGCCTCCCGGCCAGGACCGGGAGTGCTGAGGCCGCCTGCTCGATCTCTCTACTCTCCAGCTTTTTTTTTTTTTGAGATTACTCTCCAGCTGCCCCGCCGGAATGGGATGCGGAGACGGGGGATCGATCGGAGCCGGAGGAAGGGCCGTGACAAATTCGTGGCCCAAGCAATCAGCCCGCTGGGCCTTCGTTCTAGAAATTTCAATATTCATTCAATTCAATTCACAGTTCGTTGCAACACTTGCCTTAGCCCACCGTTCCATTACACACAACAAAACATTGACATGGCAACAAAAAAATTCTTCATCTGGTCACGATAACACCTTGCACCGGCGCATCCGATAGGGGGAAATTTTACTGGCAAAACCCAAGCCGCTTTTGGGCCAACCAAAGAATATATTATTGGGCCGGGGCAGTCGTAAAACCACAACCACGCAGCAACGCGTGCGCGTGTTCGCGGCCACCTCGGCGTTTCGTGGGCCAAATAGATTGGGCCGTGTACGTGGCAGCATCGCTGGGCTTGGCGGGGGCTCCTATCTATTATCTATCTTGTGCTAAATACAGGGAAAAGGTCCTTTTTTATCTACATGAATTTTAGGATAAATCCGTGTTTTCTACAGTTTTATCTACAGTTTCCATGTTCCAATTATGATGAAATTTTTATTGTGGGCTAATCATTATATGTTTGAGATGTAGTAAAAATTTTATGCTTATTGGATCATATATGCTTGAGCTTGTTAAGGGGTCCATGATATTTGCCTCCGAAACTAGGCTTGTTAGGGCCTGTTTGATCCGGATGATTAAACTTTAGTCCCATTGTATATTTTTTGAATATCAATTAGGAGTATTAAATATAGATTAATTACGAAACTAATTGCGTAGATAAGGCTAATTCACGAGACGAATCATTTAAGTCTAATTAATCCGTCATTAGCATATATTTATTGTAGCATAATATTATCAAATCATGAACTAATTAGGTTTAATGGATTCACCTTGTGAATTAGCCTCCATCTATGCAATTATTTTTATAATTAGTCTATATTTAGTACTTCTAATTAGTGTCCAAACATCCGATGTGATAGAAACTCAAGTTTAATCGGCATGATCCAAACATGCCCTTAATTACTAGTATCTAACAGAATAAACTCATCTAAACAGTAATTTCTACAGCTATCTTCTTCTACTACTGCTCAAGCACAATGTGCGGGTAGTAACAGGCTTGGCGCAGCTATCTTGCTAGATTAAGTATTTAGATTATAATGTCTTGCCCACAGTTCATCTGGGGCAAACCTATCTTTCTCCACCAGCCTCGTGTTTGCTGACGAAGAGAAGAACTAATGCATCTGGAAACGCTCGCGATCTGGGTACAATAGAACTGGATGTTTTTCAGCACTAGGAACTCCTCGTTTGCTTCTTACCGCACCTGTACTGGAGGAGAAGTGACGTGCGTGTTTAATGTACATTACTCGTACCGTCAGTTAAAAGCAATGCTGTGATAACAAATCGCTCTCCCACAACATACACGCTTTTGCTGTTCCGGCAAACCTACTTCACCGGTAAAACGAAGTTTCAGGGATCGCCGGTAAACATGGCTTAGCCAAATTTAAATATCAAATCAAACAAAATTTTAAAAACACCAGTACCAACGATGTATATTTCATAGAGATGCCCACCATACAACTGGGGAAATTGAAACAGGTTTATCGCTTCCAGTGTTTCCAATTTTCCATGCTTTAAGATCATTATACTGGCTTGCATGCTGCTAATGAAGTAAGTATCATAGTGTCACAGCACACGTAGGGCCATGCATGCTGTACATTGTGTCCAAGCGGCTACCCAGCCTGCTGGATACATATTTTTTGTCTGCACCAACGTACCGAGACTACTTCTTAGCCGCATTGCCTTGTGGCCTTTTTTCCTTGCCTGCAATCAAGCAATCCCAATTCCGTGACAGTGTGATTAGACTCCATCGTTGTGTAGTGATAAAAAGGGGAGAGGAAATTCTTCAGTTTAATCAATCTGCACGTGGCAAGGCTCAACGGGGAAATTAAAGACCGGGCAGAAGGGAGTGCAGAGAGTGTCGATCGGATGCGCGACGTACTCTGAGAGTCTGAACCAAACGTCCTCATGTGTTTCTTGGCTGAAAATGCAGGCTCGTACTTGTGATGGAGACGGCACACGTGCAGAGAGGGGAGAGACCGAGAGAGTGAGTGCATCGTGTTCCAGTTCCATCCGTGGAATTCATTTCAGCTGGGCAGTAGGCCCAGCCAAGCAAGCGTAGCACCAGCCCCCACCCTTGATTGGTCCCTATATATACTCCGGTCCCCGGACGCCGGAATTCCAGCGAGACTCGATCAATCGCGTTGTGAATTCCACGGAATTCCAAGCCCTTGACAGATCGCAGTATCTACCGGCACGCTAGCTGTACGAGACACGCATGCATAATATATATATATATATGCAAAGATGTATATATGTATCGAGGCCATGGCGCAAGGTACACGTACGCTGCTTGTTGCTTCGGCGGCCGCCGCAGCTGCCGCCGCAGACGAGCAGGGCGACGCAGGCGGCGATGATGGCGAGCTTGCTCACCCGCCGGCGCGCCGCGCGCCGCGCCTCCTCCAGCTTCGTCCTCCTCGTCCTCCCCATGCCGCGCGTCGCGCGCGTGTGTGTCCCGGCCGGCCTGGGACGGACGCGTGCAGCAGCTGATTCCTGCTAGCCGACCTCGAAACGCGCCAGCCGGGGACACTTTTCTTCCCGCGTGCACTCGATCCGTCTTGTAAATTGAATGGACGTCGATCCCGATGGGATCGGCCGGATGAGACGGCGGGCCGCTGCTGGGTGACAGCGGCGGTGGCCGGGCCGAGCGACCGGCGGCAGAGCGGGTGACGACGCTACAGGGAGCCCGCTAGCTGTTCCACGCGCACGACGACAATGATTTCTCATTGCTTCCTAATAAAGTCTCTGGCGCTTTGTAATCAATCTCATCTTCTTTCTGTTTTCTTTTAAGGGTGCCGAGTAATAAACAGTGCAATCTTATATTTTTTTTCTGTTTTCTAACGGCGCCGACTGCTGATTTTATTTCACAATCCAACAAATAAATCGTCCAGGTATAGTAATGGAGCGAGCAGTGGGGCGCTTAAGATTAGTCTCAGCTGCCCGCACTAGATTAGTCTCAGCTGCCCGCACTGTGCCCTCACTGTCCTTGCTCCGTCACTGGGTAGGGATGCAAGTTATATATATTTTGGATTATTAGATAGATTTAAAAAATTGATAAAACAAACTAAAATAGCATTCCACGTAAATAATTTGTGAGGAGAATGAACTATAATGACATACTATCGTAATTAATTAGCTAGGTACTCACTTGCATCCTTAGTGAAGAGCATCACACGCTGGCACGCACATGAGACAAAACCTCTTACGCTACCATCGAAGCAGGGTTGTTGTCACTCGCCACTATTGGTGGGTAACAGTATATGCGCCCATCATGGATACTTGTCTACGAGGCATTTGCAGGCAGTGGCGGATCTAGGATGTGAATTTAAGGGTGCTTATTTTCCTCTTCTTCCTTCTTCCATTTCTTCTTCTTCTTCCTTCTTTTCTTTTTTTTTATTCATGGTTGAAAATTGTTGGGGGAGGGGGTTGCTGCCTAGCTCGCTGGACAGAGACAGTGAACTACCCCGAATTTCCAACCAATCTTCATTACCTATACTGTTTGAGAAACTTTTATGGTGGTTGAGAATTTTTTTTAAGAATTAATCATGCATATGCCCAGATCCAATAGTTAAAAAGCTAAAGTACCTACCTATAATTTATGTGACAGGAACTATTTCCAAAAGGTAAGAGATGCGCGTGCGGCGATGTTACAAATGTCGGATGGATTGTTTCGAGCACCTTTAGAGGAGCATGGGAGCACATGAGACGTTCTCCTTTGTCATTTTCTTCTTATGTGTCGAGCTATCACAATTTTTGCTATATATTATGTCTTAATTTTACAAGGACGATGCACTAGACGCCACCACGCATGCATACACGATATTGATATATGCCCAAGAATGAATTGTTCGTGTAATAAAATGAACTGATATATAGCAGGGTGGTAAACTAGGAGGGTGCTTCATCACAAACCATAAATTAAATCCTAGTCCCTATAATATCTCTCCATATGAACCTTCCCCCTTCCTCTCTTTTTTTTCTCTCCATGTACAAGTGTAGTCTGAAGTTCAAATTTTATGAAACATAGCACATCATAGATTACGACTAAAATGCATTAAGAATTCTAGGATTAGGGCGCACATAACACTAAATTAAACCTAGAGGTACAGGATTGTATGAAAAAATAATTAAAATCTAATGTATTTCTCTAACATGGGATATCATGTTCTTAATCCTCCCAAAAAAAATTTGAACTTAGGCTCAACATATATGCAAATATAAAAAATACAAATCATATTATGTGGTGGATTAGACTAATTGAAATAGTTTATGGAGTAAATTGAACAAAAATATTATTTGGGTCGGGTAGACAAAGTAGGTTATTCAGGATAATAAAATAGGATTAGACTAACTGAAATAATTTAGGGAGTAAACCGAATAAAAATATGTTGGGTAGGTTGTTTAGGATACACTACTATAGAAATGATATTTCGTCCTTCTTATTTGTTTCGATCAATTTTAGGTTCGGGATTATTGAAGGCTTTACTCCCGGATCCAACGGCTAGGGGGCGGTAGAGAGCTTTAGTCCCGGTTGGAGCCACCAACCGGGACTAAAAGTCACCATTTAATCCCAAATGGTGGCTCCAATCCGGACTAAAAGGGTCTTTAGTTCCGGTTGGTGGCTTTAACTCAGATTAAAGGGTCCTTCGCGAGTTAGTTTAAAAGAAGGGCATCCCATTCAAAATCACGTATGCTGTGTAGGTGGGGTGGTAAAGAAGCTGTGCGCGAGGCAAAGGGTCTCGGGTGTGAGTCCTAAGCACGGAGTAAATTTTTCGCTTTTCCACGGACTTTTAGTCTAGGGTGTGGGAACCGGGACTAATAATCCGGGTCTTTAGTCCCGGATTCGTAGTCCCGATTCCATAACCGGGACTAGTGATAGTGAATGATTTTTTTTGCCGCTATTATATTATTTTTTGAGAAATGCAGACACTCACAGACACGCACGCACACTCACCCCTGTAAACGTGCCCACGGAGATACAGCTTAATTTGGGGAAAGCACCCGTTAGCTACTCCACCGACAACAGATCTAGCTAGGAGACGAATCCCTAGACATGGCAAGAAAAAAAACTACAACGAAAATTGAAAAACACGAAATTGAAAGCGAGAAATTTAGATGTACTTAAATGGAGGTCGATGCTAGCTTGTATCCCACACAAGAGAACACTGATCTTTCCAAAAGGAAATGTTAAAAACACAAGTGGTCTTTGGTTTCCTGTACGAAACTGCATGCAAGTGCCATCTTAAAAAGGTTCTTCTCGAGTTCTTATTCTCCAAGATTCCTTCATTTTTTGTCATTTGAAACTGACTTTTTTAGATTTCATTATGTGCGTGTTATATAAAAATACAAATCTTTTCAAATAATTCTTGAGTGAAGGAATATGACTATGCTACTCTGCTAGTGGAAGAAATTATATGCTCCAGCTGGTACATAGCCAAGTGGGCTTGGTTTGTCTTCTTCACTTTGAAGCAGATGCTTCTCTGGGTTTTCTGGGCTACTTAATAGTTTTCTGGGCCGTGACTTAAGCTTTGGCTGGTCTTTTTTTTTTGCTATCTGTAGCTCTGAATTTTTTTCCTTTGGCTTAATTCAGTCACAAGTTAGAGATACTCGATCTATGTTCAAAGAAATGGTTGATCTCCCCTAACTTCTTAATACACATGTGGCGTGATTGTAAAGCATGTTTAGGGGCTTGATTGGAACCAACCGCTGCTCTATATTATCCGTCTTGCGCAGGTTCTTTTCTAGGAAAGAACAATAATAGGGACGCGTAGAGAACTACCAATGTTTTTGTTTCGATAAATATAAAATCACCAATGATTGGCTCTTACTTGTATACTCTCCTACTTTGCGTTTATCACCAAAATAGCGACATATATTTAGAGGTGATAAATGGTCTTAAATTTTAACTTAGATAATCTTTATCTAAGAACCGAGCCCTAAAAGAGTCAGGCTCTAATTCTATACAATTTAAGCTAAAATTATATAAGGCCAAGTTGAATTATGAAGAGACCACTAGAGCCATGATCCGATGATCCGTTACCACTTATGTACTATCTTCTTCTTTGTTGGGTAACGGAGATCAGAAAATAAAACTGACTTCCAAAAGAGGAAAAGGAAACAAAATAAGATGACTACACGGATTTTTTTCAAAACTTGATAAATAAAAATGTAAAAAATCGAAGCCGCTTTGAACTTCACTTCACTGGCCATGGTTTTCATTGAAGCAGCCCAATTATCCAAACATAAAAAGAAAAACAAAGTGGCACCTCCGATCCACGGGCCGGTGCTCCATGCAGTAGTCAGCCAACCGCCTCGCTCTCTCAGCCTCAGCAACTGGGCTCCAGCCTGCCAAGTGCCAACCGCCCCCATGGCCTGGCCGCTCCCGGCTGATGCCAACGCCACCGCCGACCGGCATCCCGGCGCCTGCGTGAGCTCGCTCGCTCGGGCATGCATCGCAGCATCGGTCTGGTGCGTCGATGTTGCCCGGCCACACGGCTCTCTCTCTCTCTCTCTCTCTCTCTCTCTCTCTCTCTCTCTCTCTCTCTCTCTCTATATATATATATATATATATATATATATAATTCTACACACGTTTGTAGCCGTATATACGACGAGACTAAAATGCAACAAGATGCATTTGCTATATCATTTATAGCAGGAAACTATAAGTATATACTATTTATAAGCATGACTAGCTTATTGGTGATCAATTTGCACCATTTAAATGAGTAAAATAGAAAGGATGAATTTTTAACTTATCATAAAAGTAGTAGGAAATAAATTAATCACTATTTATTATGGAATGTCGTACTAGCCTATCTTTGATCAATAGTTACCACGTATATGCAAATGCACAGCTCCTCCGTCGGTCTGGCAAAGCTGCTGGTCCACCCTCGTACACGCAAAATTAGGTGCAATCAACCAACCACAGCTCAACCCTCCGCCATCCATCAGGAAGCATGCATGCAAAGAATTTTTTTGATTCGGATCTAAAATTGCAATATCTTCTAAACCGTAGCTCCGATTTCAGATCCGTTTGCATCAGGTTGTTGGAAAAAATATGCTTAACAAACCGAGCATAGAGACTATATTTGACGAACTTATTTTTTAAGTATGTAATTGCAATTTAACCATACTATGAGTTGCCACAACAGCTACAACACGATTGCAACTTGGATGTAACGTAGTTAGCATTTGTTGTAACCACTTAGAACCTAGTTTTTACCTGATTTCTACTAGTTGCAACTAGTTACAACCTAGTTACAAGCCAGTTACTATTAGTTGCAATCGGTTACTATTAGTTGAAAATCAATTACTACTCATTTGCAACCCAACTACTAGTTGCAATCAGTTACTGATCAGTTGCAACCAGGTACTATTAGCTGCAACCTTTAATTAATTACTACTAGTTGCAACCCAAATACCATTCCAGTTGCAACCTAATTACTAATTACTACTAGTTGCAATTCAGTTACGTTATAATCAGTTACTACTCAGTTGCAAGTAAATTGCTACTCTGGTTGCATCCAGAATTACAGATGAACCTAATTATAGAGATCAGATGCAAATAGTACATATAGTTATAAATAGTTGCAACCCGATAATATACAGAGTTACGATCAGTGGTATACAGAGATGCAATTCGCATAAAGAAAATAAAATATATTGAGGTTGGATCTAGTTTTGTTAAGCATATTTTTTAAGTAAGATGCAACAAACAGTTTGTCAATCAAAGTTACGGTTTAGGAGAAATTTTGTTTCAAAGAATCCAACTAATACAAGATTCCATCCATGCATGCATGCAGTCTCGTTGAATTTTTATGCTATATGGCTTTGTATGGTAGATAGATGAGACAAATTAGTATGGGAAGCGGTCGGTTCGCGGAGGAGCGTGCTGGAGACGGTTGCGCGCGTGGGTGCCTGCCGCTTGGGACGGTCTTGAGCTCAAGCTGGTTGGTTGAACTAGGCGCGCCGGTTGGTCTAGGTGCATTCTCTACAGAGAATGCACTCAGGTGCAATATAGATACACAGATACATAATATATACATACAGAGAGAGGGGAAAAATTCATTTTACGCATACTTGTATCTATTCCTACATATGTATCTTATAATGTAGGGCGTTTCTGATCCAACAAAAGATATGTAAGAGATGTGTGTGATCATACTAGACCATTTGTGATGGTATATACTTTAAGTATATGATCATACATGGAGTACATGGACATACTAATTTACATTTACTAAGGTATAATCATGATATATTAAAAAATAGGGATGTTTTTAAAATTTTTGTATATATTCTTTTGAATAGTATATGAACATACTTAAAGTGATAAATGAGTATGTGGACATACGCATGGTGGTATACTGATGGTGAGAGTAGCTACAAGCGAGTGTAGATAATATATATATATATATATATATATATATATATATATATATTTGACAAATACATTCTACACGCATGTATAGCTACTCCCACGTATGTATCTCATAACGTAGGACGTATATGACACAATAAAGAGTATATACGTGGAGTATATGATCATACTAGATCATCTATGATGGTATATACATTGAGTATGTGACCATACATAGAGTATATGTACATACTCATCTTTATATACTAGTACTAAGATATAATCGTAATATATTTAAAAAATATATATGCTTTTGAAAATTTTCATATATATCACTTTGAAATATCTTATATTTAGTATGTGAACATATTCAAAGTGGTAAATGAGTATACAGATATACGTACAGTGGTATACTAATGGTTGTAACTACTCTTGTATATATATATATATACATACATATATATACATACGAGCTTTATCTATCCTCGCGTGTAGCTACTTTCACCATCTGTATACCACTATGCGTATGCCCACATACTCATTTATCACTTTGATTATGTTCATATAATAATTCTAAGGTATGTACGAAAAATTTCAAAAGCATCCCTATTTCTAAAATATATCATGATTATACATTAGTACTAGTATATAAAATGTCCATATATTCCATACATGGTTACATACTTAAAGTATATAGCATTATTGATAGTCTAGTATGATCACATACATCTCGTACATATCTTTCGTTGGGTTAGATACGCCCTACGTACACCACGTATATAACTTTCGTTGGATCAGATACACCTTACATCATAAGATACATATGTAGAAGTAGCTGTAAACCCGTGTAGAATAAATTATATAATATATATATATATATATATATATATATATCGCGGACACGCTTCGAAAAATGGGCCAGCCATGGTCGACGCGATGGACGCCTACGTTTCTCGCCGGCAAAGCCAGATGCTGCGGCTGCCCGTCGGGCGGCAACGTCGCACGCGGCACGCCTAGAGACCTAGGGATGGCAACGGATAAACTATCCGCGGATATCGACTCCGGATATCCGTACCCGCGACCTAAAAACCATACCCGAACCCATACCCATTATCCGCAACGGATAGCAAAACGTACCCATATCCGTTACCCGCGGGTAACGGATATCCGCGGATATATCCATTTATCCAATAGCTACTGCAAAAAATACAGAATTGTTCAAAGGCATACAGATTTTCAATAGCATACAAACATACATAAGTGTCCAGCAGATTCAAATCTGAAATGTTCAAAGGATAAAATTACAAACACAAAAATGCATTTGCCAACAAGTCAACAATTTTACATAGAATCAGCACCCGACACACAAGAGTCTTCCTTGATGTCTTCTTCATTATCTTCAAGGCAAGACCAAAAACTGTTGAATCTTCCATCATCATCACCTAAAATAAAATTACATGGACATTATTATGTACATACTTCAAATATAACATATTGGAAAAGCAATAAAACTTTATTTACCTTGAAGAGTGTGACAAAGCCAACTTTGGCTGCACATCAAAGCTTCCAACATTTTAGGAGTAAGACGACTACGATGATCACTTAAAAGCCTTCCACTTGTACTAAAAGCTGATTCAGATGCAACTGTGGTGATTGGAATAGCTAAAATGTCTCTAGCAACCAACCTCAAAGTTGGATAACGAGTTCCCTCTAACTTCCACCAACCAAGGATGTCAAAGTTGTCATTCTCATAATTAGGTAGAGTTTCTTCTTCCAAGTATCGATCCAGCTCATTCTTACTTCTAACAAAGGTAGTAGTCTTTTTATTTGCAGCAAGTGTCTTAAAAATTGACAACACTGCAGCTGCACTAACAGTAGAGGATCCACTAGAAGAGGAAGTTACAAACTCTGGTTCTTTCACTTGGTAATGCTTCATCAATTCAGTTAGCAATTCATGGGCATTTGAGATATGTTGTTCAGCTACTTCTTCACCAAACAAAGCAATATAGCAAGCATGCAACACTATCATTTTAAGGCGTGGGTCCAAAATCACAGCAACAGCCATAAGCCCATGGATGTCAGTCCAATACTTATCAAACTTTGCTATCATAGCAGCAGATATTTTTCTAATAATTTCATTCTCATCATGACCCCAATTGTTCATTTTAAGTTTAACTTCACACACTTTAGGAAAGAAAAGATTAGCAGTCACATATTTTGTCCCAGAAAACAGCATGGTTAACTCATAGAATATTTCCAATTTCTCACAAATAGTAGTTGCAAAAGTCCAATCATGATGAGTTGGGCACATATAATTTCTATCAAGGTCACCCAAACGTTCAAAAACCCTCCTATAACGGATAGCAACACTAAGCATGGTAAAAGTTGAGTTCCATCGAGTTTTGCAATCTAGAGTCAATATCCTATCCAATCTAACATTTTCATCCATAGCTGTTTTCTCAAACTTTTCATACCTCTTTGGTGTAGCAATCCAATAAGCAACACTCTCTCGAATGGCTGCAATAGATTCTGCAATAATTTGTGTACCATCTTTCACAATGAGATTGAGAATGTGAGCACAACACCTCATATGCAACACCCTTCCTCTTAATAACATATGATTTGCACCAAGTCTTGTCTCCATTAGACCAGCCATACTATCATTGGTGCTGCAATTGTCAAGGGTCACCGTTGAGACCCTACGGTCAATATCCCAACTCTGCAAACATTTGTGCAATGCATCACATATAACTTCTGCTGTATGCGGACATGGAACATAGATAAACCTGTACAACCAATAAAAAATAGCTAGTGAACACAACAAAAACAACCAATGAAAAACAACCATGACATTTATGTAAGATAGTACGCCATGATAAAGGAATCACCTCAATATGCAGCTTTTAAGTGTCCATGAATCATCAATGAAATGTCCTGTAACTGCCATATAGCCTCTTTTTTGATTATCAGCAGTCCAAAGATTAGTTGTAACAGCAACACGACAATCGATCTTTTGCAAAAATATTCTAGCTTTCCTTTTCTCCCCTTCATAAAAACTCATGATATCCCTTCTAATAGTATTCCTGGTTCCTATCTTAAACAAAGGTTGCAATGCACTAACAAATTTACGAAAGCCATGATGGTCAACAATGGACAGTGGATATTCATGCAGTATAATCATGAAATTATTAAAGTGCTCTTCTAGCTACATCTTGATTGAATACATAATTTTCTACAGCCACTTGCCCCTTTTCTGTTGTAGAAAACCTCAGATTAGTTTGTATTTTTATTCCTTTCTTCTTTTGATTATAAACACAAGACTTCAAATGCGCACGCAAATGTGATGTACCATTTCTTGTGATGCCCGAAAGTTTCTTCTTGCAATGTTTGCATTTAGCCTTCGATACCCCATCAACTTCCACTGGTTCAAATTCACTCCACACATCAGATCTAAACTTCCTCTTTGAGCCTGAAGAGGCAGGTACGTCCCCCTGCTCCTCTTGCTCCGATGAGGAATCCACGTCCACGGTAGGACGGTCGTCAACATCAACAAGGGCTAGAGGACCGGTCGCTGAGCCTTGTTGAGTGCTCCCACTCCTAGTCCCAGTAGTGGTATCCATCACAATTCACAACTGCATTAATTCAAGAACTTATAACAATCTAGAATATTATTTTCAAGGCATACCAGAACAATAGGACAATAGGATCATTATTCAAGGGCTCAAGGCATATTATTTCTAAACTCATTATTTCCATATCTATTAGAACTACAAAGGGTACCTGAATACTAGAACAATAGGATCAAAATTCAAGCGCACAGAGGAGGAGGAGAGGGGTGGCGGGCGGCAGTGCGGCACAGGAAGAAGGGGGAACCGGCGAAGGGAGAGGAGCGGCGGCGGCACAGGGAGGAGGGGGAGGGAGAGGGGCGGCGGCGGCACAGGGAGGAGGAGGAGGGGGAGAGGGGCGATGGCGGCACAGGGTGGAGGGGGAGGGAGGAGAGGGGCGGCGGCGGCACAGGGAGGAGGGGCGGTGGCAGGGCGGCGGAGGGGCCGGCGGAGGGGCGCGCGGAGGGGGCGGCGGAGGGGCGGCGGAGGGGGGGCGGAGGGGCGGCGGCGGCACAGGGAGGAGGGGAGGGAGGAGAGGGGCGGCGGCGGCACAGGGAGGAGGGGCGGCGGAGGGGCCGGTGGAGGGGCGCGCGGAGGGGCCGGCGGAGGGGCGCGGAGGGGCGTAGGAGCGGCGGAGGGGTGGCGGAGGGGCGGGCCGCTGGCGGCTGGGGCTGGGGGCTTGGGCGGCTGGGAGCTGGGAAGACCAAAAGTGAAACCCTAAATTCGTGTATATATACAAAGATACTCGGGCCCACCTGTCAGCGGGTATTTCGGGTATACGGGTTCGGGTATTATTTTTTCATACCCATTTACAAAATATCCGTGGGTTTAGAGTTATATCCGTGCCCGTACCCGCGGGCACAGATCCAGACCTGTATCCGCGCCCACCGGATACGGTATCCACGGGTACACGGGTATTTCCTGCCCGTTGCCATCCCTACAGAGACCACAAACGCCTCGCCGGACGCCCATGGTTCCACACCCCGCGCACGGCGACGTGTCGACGGCGGGCGGCTGGGGCGCCGCTCGCGGCCGCGTGGGCTCCGATGATCCTCACCCGCTCAATCGCTCGAGTGGGGCAGCCGGTGACTGCAGGTCTGTCGCTATAGGACATGTCCTTTCTTTGCTGGGACACACTACGCCTACCGTGTACGAGAAAGAGCGGACGCGTCGCCTTCTCCGCCGGGCAAGTGTCACCGGCTGCCGGCCGGCATGCGCCACCTCATTGGAAGGCCTGAGTGAGACATGCTCGATCGAGGAACATGGGTGATGGGTGCTCGTCATGTGTGATGCTTCTTGCATGCTCAACCATGATATGATAGTGTTCGCTGCTTAGGAGAGAATTTTCATTCCATTAAATGAGAGACTCGGTGAGATCACTGGTCGTCACCAGATCCTCAATGCCTTCCGGCGTACCCTCTCAACTGAGATCAGTACCATACAATCAGTGTCAACTTAACGGTAAATGCTAAACAGTCGGTTAGTTTAGTTCTTTATTTAGACTAAACAGCTATTTAAACGAATTAAACGTTCATTACGGGATAGATTATTACCAAACAGCTGATTAAATGGATACGGCCGGTTACTTTATATTGTCTGCGCGCAGACTAAACGGTCGGGTAAACAAACAGTGCTTACGACCAAGCGCCGCCACAGGGTGCGCTACTCGATTATAGTTTCTAGGGGAAACCGAACTAAAATACAAATTCATCAAGTTCTTAATTTCGTACACAATCCCTCCAGTTGGCGCAAGAGCAAACGTGTCTGCGACTCTAGAGCTGGTTTTGCGAGCATGGGAGTCGATTTCAACGATCACCTTGCTCATCCCCATCTCTTCTGCAGCCCGAACACCCTCCAAACAAGCCAGCAGTTATGCGTGAAAAGCATGGAGCAGATGAGAACAGCTTCCTGCAACCGGCCGGCCTTAATGACAATTCCTGCATCATCTCGTATGACGAAACCCCAGCCACCTTCCAAAGAGTCTTTGTTATAAGCCCGATCGCAGTTTATTTTGAACCAGTCCTCTCCCTCGGCCTTTCCCAGCGTTTTCTGCCTTTTCTATTTTCTATACTCGGCCCTGCAGCTGTTTGGGTGCCTCCCATCGCCATGAACTCAATCAGAATTCCTTCCAACAACATATGCTATTTTCGATGGCTCCATTCTTTGCTCCCCTTCCCTCACCCTGTTTCGCTCCAGCCACCAATGCCACAGCAGGGTTATCACCTTCATTTTCTTCTCTTCCTCCAGACTCGGAATATATCCAGCTGCTTCTCTTGCTGTCCCAACATCTGCCATACTGGTCGCACCATCTTACTACCTCGAGGTGTCATTGGTCTCCCGCCTCATCCACTCCCTGCTGGGCAGTCATGGAAAAGGTCCAAAATGATAAGTAGAAGATTGACGGGAAGAGCGGAGGAATCCCCAGTTGGTTAAACAGACTATCATGTCACACAGCCATTCACGGTTCATTATTATTCTACATTCTAGTATTGCATCGCCTCGTGCACAAGCGTAAGCTTTTGGCTTAAGATCAGAAGTTCAAAACACTATACACAACGCCCTGCCCGCCTGGCACCATCAGCTCGGGCCTCTCCGCAGCTAGCTAGCGGGCCTAGCGCCGCCGCGGTATGCCGGTGCCCTCCTCGCCCATGGCGCCGACGTCGTTGAACGCCTGCCCCGTCATGTGGTCCGCCGCCTTCACCCGCAGCATCACGTCCTCCTCGGGTTCGCCGCCGCCCCCGGGCGTCGCCGTTGTCGCAGCAGCCTTCCCGCCGGTGCCTTTTCCTTTGCCGCCGCCGGTCGCCTCCGCCCGTTTCCGCTCCACCACGTCCGTCGGCATCACCATCTTCTCCCCGAAGGCGCCCATCGCGCCGGTCGCCTTCCCGTAGATGTTTGCCGTCGCCGCCCGGCCCCTGCAATCGCAAAGCCGAGGAAGAGAACAGTCACTCCCGGCTCGCGCGCGTACGTGCCGTAACCATTAATCAGCATGGTACGCTTCCCAGGAAAAATGGACGAGTTTGTACTTCTCCTCCTCGGACGGCTCGTGCGTGCGCCGCGCCTCCTCCCGGGCCTTCTCCGCCGCGCGCCGACGCACGTCCTCCCCCTGCTGCCACGCCGACTCGTCCGTCTCGCCCTTCCTCCCCGCGGCGTCGCCCGCGAGCGCCCGCCGAGCGCCCTCCTTCATGTCCGCCGCGTACTCCCTGGCGCTCTCCGCAGCCGCCGCCGCCGCCGCCGCGTCCGTGGCACTACTCTCGTCGTGCCGGGCGCCGCCGCCGCCGGAGAAGGTACTGCGGACGGCGCCCACGACGGACCGCGCGCTATCCTGCACACTGCTCAGGATGCCGCCGCCGCCGCGGGGGCTGGCGGGCGCCGCATCGTGGGCATGGTCCCGCCTGGACGCGTCGAGCTCGTCGGCCGCCTTCTGCGCCGCGGCCCGCGCGTGCTCCTCGCGGCTCTTCTGCGTGGACGCCATGGCACAAAACTGTCTCTGATGTAGCTGCCGATCAGCGTGTCAAGCGAGCTTTCTGGTTTGCTTGGGTGTGTGTGAGCGGCGGATGCGGCGCGAGGCGGCCAATAAAACGACGGCGATAGGAGCGTGACGCGGCGCCGGCCGAGGAGCTGCGGGCGTCGCGCGGCGCGCCGCGTGTGAGGAGGGCCGACACGTGCCGGCGCATGCAGGCATGGCGTTCGACTTCTTCCCACCTGCAACGGATAAGGAACGAATCGTAGCGTTGCGTGTGCCTAGGCGACGTGTGCCGACATGTATCATCTAGCAGAAGAGGAAATTGTATCGATCAGTGATCAATTGTGGCTGTACTCCAGGATTTTGGAATTTTGGTACACGGCATGCTTTGGCTGGGTAGGCCATGGAGCTACAGTGCCGTCGGAAACGCCGTGGCTTTTTGTTGGAGCTGAACTAGCTAGCGCACGGCGGTAATCTTTGGGCATTTTCCAAACAAAAATAAGCCTACGCGTGTGTTCCGTCATGTCCCTTTACCAAAATATCAAATAGCCCTAGCAGGCTGAAACTGCCCCTTACTATTGCTGCTGCTGCCACCTTATTAGATTTAACCCTACATACTGCCTCCCCGGTATGAGGCAGCAGCTGAAAGACGACGACGCAACAACATGGCTATTTTGTGCTTGGCGATCAACGTGACCGGCCTGGAACTGTTTTGCAGCGGCGGCCAATTAAATTAGCTCATCCGCTCGTCGCAGACATGTCGTTCCGTTAGACTGTTCCGGCGTCGATTACGATTGTTCTAGTCATTGCGTTGGCCCTAGGGATGAGGGATCGCACGAGCGCGGGAGAAAACCTCATCGAAATTTATTTGCACATCATATCTTCATCACGTGACAGGCGGAAATACAAGATCGAAGCATAGTTCATGTCGCAGATTAGGCTGTCAAAGCTCATGGGAGATTTGAGATAAGAGATCGAGACGCGACATCTCGTCTCTTTATTTGTTCTGCTGGTCGGATACATCGAGAAGCACGCAACGCCGCCGGCCAGGTGGCATCAATCAGCTCCGGCGGCCCCCTCTCGACCCGTTCCGATCGAGTATAGTATCAGCCGGAGCGTCGCCGTCGCGGCATGCCGGTGCCCTCCTCCCCCATCACGCCGACGTCGTTGAACGCCTGCCCCGTCATCTGGTCCGCCGCCTTCACCCGCAGCATCACGTCCTCCTCCGACTCCCCGCCGCCCAGCTTGGTCCTGTCCGCCGCGTACTCCCTGGCGCCCTCCGCCCTGTCCGCGGCCGCGTCCATGGCGCCGCGCGCCCTGTCCGCCACCGCGTCCTTGGTCTCGGCGGCCTTGTCCATGGTCGCGTCCGCCACGCCCCTGGCCTTCGCCTTCCCTTCCTCGGCGTAGCCCATGGCGGCGCTGTCTTGGGTACCGCCCCGGTCGCCGCTGGAGAAGGTGTCCTGGACGGCGCCCATGGCGGAGCGCGCGCTCTCCTGCACGCTGCCCAGGATGCCGCCGCCGCCGCCGCGGGGGCTGGCGGGCTCGTCCTCCCGCCTCGCCGCGTGGAGCTCGTCGGCCGCCTTCTGCGCCGCGGACTGGGCGCGCTCCTCGTGGCTCCTCTGCATGGACGCCATGGTATTGCTACTAGAGTGCTAGCTGACTTTCAGCTGGTCGTCGAGTGGGTTTTGCTTTGCTTTGCTTTGCTTTGGGTGCGAGTGGAGAGCACGGCTGGAGCGTGGCAGGCAATAAAAAGGGCGGCGAGAGTTCTCCCGAGAGAGGGTGACGAGGTGCGCGGTGGCTGCCGCCGGCGTCGCACTGCACGCCGCGTGTGAAGCTGGAGGACACGCACGCATACTACTGCATGTGCCGCTCCACGGCTCCAGGCTAAAAGAAGGGAACTTGTGCTGCTGTCCCATGCACAACGGAGTTACAAAAGTTGGAGGCAGTTTCGTACATTAAAAAGAAGTTTAAGGCAGTTATGTGGAGTCTCTCTCTCTCTCTATCTCTCTCTGCCCCCTTACCGATCACAAATCTGATTTTCACGCGACAGATAAAAAAACTAAAGTTCATTTTTTATCATCCACCTATCATCGAAGTTCGATTTTGGTCATTCAACTCCAAAACCGGAAATTCTTGACCGTTCATATTTAGTCATCGGATGGTTTTGCTGGGTAGTTTGGGTGACATGGATGCCATGTGGCGATGTATCCACGTGTTAGCCCTCCTCTCTCCCTTCCTTCTATCCTCTCCTCTCTCTCTCTTTCTCGCTAATGCAGCATCGCCGGCCGAACGAGCTCGAGCTCCGCCGCGGGCCAGCACCGTCGGCCGGGCGAGCTCGAGCTCCGCCGTGGCGCTCTTCTCCTGCGGGATCTTCAGCACCAGATGGCGCAGAGGAACATTGGGCTGCCGTTGTCCTCCTTCTCATCCTCATCGTCGGCGTCGCAGAGCTTCACGTAGTGGAGGCTGCCGGTGCACCACCCGCCGCAGGCGTCATCGTCCGCCTCGGCGTCGGCGAGCGGGGCGGATGCCAGGGACGCGCTGCTGAGCGCGGAGGACAAGTTTGTGGTGGGTCGTGGCAGCGCTGCAGGATCCGGCGGGGGAGATGGAGGCGGCAGTGAGGCTGAATCCGGCGGGGTTCATGGCTGGGGTGGTAGCCGCGGTTCGGGAGCCGGCAACCGTTGGGCGCGAAGGTGCTCCACATCATGCTGCTAGAGGAGGGGATGGTAGGCCGTTGGTGGGAGTGCGCCATCGGCATCTTGGCCGCCATCCAGGGGGTGGAGGAGGCGGCGGCGAGGAGGAGGACAGGGCGGAGCCACCGCCGCCACAAGAGGTAGTGAAGGCGGTGGTGGCGGCAATGCAGGGCGAGTGCAGCATGCGCGGACGGTGCACGTGCGAGCTGCAGCTCCGCCGCGGGGCAGCGCAGCCGGCCAGGCGAGCTGGAGCTCCGTTGTGGGCCAGCAGCGCCGGCCGGGCGAGCTCGAGCTCCACAGCGGGTCAGCACCGCCGGGGCAAGCGAGCTGCAACTCCGCCACGGACCAGCGCAGCCGGCCGGCGAGCTGGAGCTCCACCGCAGGCCCACGCCACCGAGCCAGCGCGGCCAGCCGGGCGAGCTGGAGAGGCGCGGGTGGAGGGTGGCGGCCGGCGCAGTGTGAGAAGAGAGGGAGAGGAGAGGAGAGAAGAGAGAGAGGGAGAGGAGAGAAGAGGGAGAGATGAGAGGGGAGGGCTGACACATGGGCCCCAC
The DNA here is from genome assembly GCF_002211085.1 of Panicum hallii. Classification (NCBI taxonomy): domain Eukaryota; kingdom Viridiplantae; phylum Streptophyta; class Magnoliopsida; order Poales; family Poaceae; genus Panicum; species Panicum hallii. The sequence goes on from NC_038046.1 coordinate 50,971,289, forward strand.
CGTCATGTGACGTCCATATCAGCAAAATCACCACCACGTGGCATACATGTCACCCAAACCACCTAGCAAACCCGTTCGATGGTCAAATATAAACGGCTTTGATAGTTTGATGGTCAAGAATATTAGATTTTAAAGTTGGATGATAAAAATCGAACTCAGGTGATAATTGGATGGTCAAAAAAATAGGGAGTTGCTATTTGTTGTTGACTGATTGTGTAATTTAAATTCTGCCTAACCTTTAGCCCATTGATATGTCCTAATTTTGGTGTTTCGGTGATCGCTCATTCGCTTGTGATATCAATATATCAGGTTTACATAACAATTTTAAAAAATAAGCCGGTAAATTCTCGAGATTGATGAAGTCATCAAGGCACCTCGCTGTCGACAGGAACGTTACTTACCACTGAAAACAAAATAGCTAGAAAATTCGCTCCCACAGAGAGTTGAACCTAAGACCTAAATTGCTACCGAGACTTTTGTAACCACTAGGCTGCAAGTTCTTTCGCACAATTTTTAAAAGCTTGAAGCATATAATGTATGAAAATATTAAGTATTTTTGAAAAAAAAAATGTGTTGCTGTGTTGCATACACATGTAACTCATTTGTTTTGTTGCAAATTGTAGTATCCTTTAAGTGCACCATGGTTGAGTGCTTAAAAGAACATTGGTTGTAGGCGCATCCTCAGCTGTTCCTAGGTGTTGCTAGATCCTGATCAACACCGTGTGTAGCAGGCTCAAACAACGGCGTATTTTCTCCAAACTAAAATAAGGAAAAATATAAATATGGGTCAATTTCTTGTATATAATCGAAAATACTATCCATTACTTGCCATGACATGTGTTGGGGTCCAGATGTGTCACCAATTAACAGTCTGACAGAGCCGAATAATTAAGTCCTTTCTGTTTAGTGTTGGATTGCTGTAAAATCAAATAGTAGGAGCTCTTAATAAGATACATGAGTCTTGTATAAACACTTAAACATAGGATTGCATATAAGTACACCAACTTTAAAATGATAAAAAATAAAGAAAAAAATTGCGTGCCATCGGCCATCCGATCCGCTTCAGCGTCCCTCCTAGTCGTGTGACGACTGACGAATCACTTGTACGGAGATTCCTCCAGGTGCTGCACCCGGCACCTCCGCCCCATCGGAATGGGTCGGTAATAGAACAGCTCCGCCTTGCCGGGGGCACGGCCGCCTGCGGCAGCAACCTTCCCGTTCGGGTCCTTCGACGGCATCGCCACGCTAATCCCCGACGCCCTCGAGCACTGCCGTAGAGACGCGAACACGACCACCAGCCTCTTCGAGTTCGTTGGCCGGCGGCCGGCGGCGTCCGGCTTGACAGCAGGCACGCCCGCGGCGTGCCGCTCGTCGTCGTCGTCATCGGAGACCACCACCACCGTGTGATGGCCTTTAGATGGGGAGAGCGGCGCCTGCGCACGCTTCTGCTGCACGGTGGTGCAGGTGGCGACGACGTCGTGCGACGGAGCCGTCGTATGTTGTTCGCTTGTCCTGTCTGGACGTGGCGGCGGCGGCGGCGCGGCCTCCATCCTGAGGAGCTGCTCGAGGCTCGGCCTCCTCCTCGCCCCCCGGCGGCGCTCCACCCCGGCCGTGTCGCCGCCGTTGCTCGGCTGCTCGTCGCCTGTGCTGATGGCGGCATCACGCGCGCACGTCGTCATCCGGAGGACGGCGGCGAAGGGCGAGCGTATGAGACTCATGACGGCGTGCCTCGGCCTCCTCATCGCCTTCCCGGGGAGCGGCGGTGGAGACACGCCGCCTGAGACTGGAGACCCGCCATCGTCGTCGTCGTCCAAGAGCGACGCGGACTCGTCATCGTTGCGGACGACAACACCGGATGCCATCGGTAGCGCGCCTTCCTTTCTTTGGTTTATGATGATCAGATCACCTGAGGCGCGCTCCGCAACCGCAAGCACGAGGAAGAGGAGAGCTGGGCAAGGTGGTTTTTATAACGAGAACCGATCGAGCTGCTGAGAAGTGAGCTGGCTAGATTGCTGAGAAGTGAGCTGCTGATATGACTGCTGATGAGTAGGTAGGCTTCAGTGAGATTTTGGTGCGTTGCCATGGTTCGTTGAGCTACCGTACTGAGAATCTCAGATTGTGACATTTTTGTTGGTTGAGGAGGTTTCGAAATTGCAACTTCTTGATGAACGATATTGGCTATTGGCACATTGCCCAGAGCAGGAGAAGCAGGGTTGCATGCCACGTAGCTAGGTAATAAGGCTTCTATTTTTCCCTTCCTTCCATTACGTGTACAAATAAATTGCGAGATTAATTTTTGTTGTTCTTGCACCGGCTAGCCGGATGTACTCTTCTGCTATATCAATGAAATAAGCACATTCTCGTACCCGTTCGTTCAAAAAAAATTAGGTAGATCGTTTATAGATGAATTTTTAGAGAACATTGTTGAACTTATTTGGACACTAATGGGCATGAACAAAGGGATCCATACAGCACACGCAACCAAGGAAGAAGTACTAGCGTGGTTGTAAATTTTCAATAATAATATGTTTGGTTGCCCGCAAAAAAAAATGTTTGGTCAACCTCCAATTCTGGATTTTGAGCTCTAAAAGACACTAGCTAAAAGCTACGAGTAGATATATAAAAGTCGCTTTGGAGAAAGCCCCTACACTTTGTGCTTAGAGGAGCTGGATTCTAGCATTGAAGCTGAAAGCTAACCACACTCATCCTGTTTTAGATGACATTTTTTTAAAAAAATAAAAGATTATACCAATAAGCTACTTTGGAAATACAAAATTTGAGTTTACACAAAAAACATCATATGGATTTACTAAAACTCCAAAATAGTGGCAATGTTAATAATACCATTGCTTGTAAAATACTGCGAGAATGGTTGTAACTAAACACCCTAGCTTTTAAAAAGCGAAAGTATTTTACAAATCATAGTGCTTTTTTGAAACTAAGAAAGAAATTATCCAAACACGACCTGACTTGTTTGGATGTGTTTTGTTCAAATATGTACAAAGTAATCGATTTGTCTATATTTTTTTTCTCAAAGAAAGGTTGAGATTTATTACAGAGCATATAGCAGATTCAATATAAAACAAAGCGGCTGCCCTAACTAGTTGATGGATGACGTCTCTAAACAAGCATTATTTGCATCGTTCATATCGCTATTCTACATAATCCTGACAATATCATTTTATATTCTAAACACGTTAGATGGGAAAAAGTTTCATCCAGTTACGAATAATCCATATCATCATTCTACGGAATAGGAAACTTGAAGAATATTATTTTTACACTCCTAGCCCCCTCACAACTTTAGCGCAAAGACATAGTGATATGAGATTGTTTAGAGGTGTTAGATGACAATTGGTGGATAAGTATATAACTTCCTGACATATTTACATAAGGATGTTGGCATCAAAACTAAAATCTAAACAAATTAACCATAATGTTTTATCTATACCTATTTATAAAGCACGTAAAATTTTCATCTAATTTTTTGGTTGGTCCGCCTTGTGTCATTGACAGCTGGGTCTTAATCCATTCCGTATTCGAGTCAGATCAGCTCTGCATTCATGACTCGATTACGTAGATCCCTATAAATTAACGCATAAACTATTATACATATCCAATACTTATACCAACTTTATCCGTAGCAATATACGAATATATTTGTTAAGAGTGTTTTCTCGTGATTTCAGTAACGGATGTAAGATTTTTTTGGTAAAGCTTGGGAAATTGAAAAATCCTGACAGAAACGACGCTGCTTTCCCAGGATTTTGTACATGAACGGCATGATGCGCCCGTACATGAAGCACAAGACGAATGGAAGCCGGTCCGGCACGCATCACGAGGCAAATCCAACCGCCGCCAGCGTCCGCCCCGTGCCAAGGCAGCCGTCCGCGCAGGGACAGCAGCAACTGAAAACCCTGCTAAAACCCCGACGATTTGACCCCCGCCGCCGGCGCAGCGAAATCACACACAACCTACTCAGACGTCAGTCCTCACGACGCCGCCACCCCCAAATCAACCCCACGCGCCGCCGCCGCCGCTCGCCATGGGATCCTCCGCCAGCCAAGCCGCGGCCCCTCCTCCTCCGGCCTACGGGGCCCCGCCCCCCTTCGCGGCCGCCGACGCCGCTGCCGCCGCCCCGCCGCCGAAGCCCCATGAGGAGGAGGCGGCCGAGGAGAAGGTGGACTACCTCAACCTCCCGTGCCCGGTCCCCTACGAGGAGATCCAGCGCGAGGCCTTCAGTAAGCCCCCGGCGCCGTTCCCCCCTTTCCACCCTCCTCGTTTGATCTGCGCTTTCAATCGCCGCCGCAGCTGGATGGCGAGTAACGATGTGATCTTCGTCGATTGTGTTGCAGTGGCGCTGAAGGCGGACACCTTCGAGGGCATGCGCTTCGATTTCACCAAGATGATCAGCCCGCATTTCGCATTGAGCCACAGGTGCCCGACTCGGAGCTCCTCCCCGCGTTTTTTTTTCTGTACTGGGAACCACTAGCTTTCTGGCGATGTTGTAACAATTGATTTGCTGTGCGTTTGTTTGAACCAGTGTAAACATGGGATCCGTCGAGGTCCCGGCACAGGGGAACGATGTGATCAAGATCCCCACCTCCAACTATGAGTTTGGTGCCAACTTTATCAATGAGAAGGTTGTACTCCTTGCCCTTTAAGGACGCTGTTGAGCATGTCTGGTTTGGCTTCATGTTCTCTACAGGGTATCATTCCTGATCTTTAGTGGCCTTGTAGATGATGCTCATGGGGAGGGTCTCGCATGAAGGGAGGGAGAACATCCGCGTCAAATTTGATCTAACAGAAAACCTCTCTGTAAAGATAAACGCTCAGGTAATCTATTTGAAACTGCCAGTAAAATTGGTGATCATATGGGTGATACTTTACACCACATCTTTAAATTCCTTTGTTGACTGATTTTTTGATCTTGCAGTTGACAAGTGAGCCCCATTACTCCCAGGGCATGTTTAATTTCGACTATAAGGTCAGTCTCTCTTTGTACAGATGTTGGCATGCAAGATATGACCATCTGGTTCGATGGGCTATCGTAGCAGTTTTATATTTCATTTTGTTTGTTTAGCAAGTAACTATGTATGGTATCTAACTCGTTTCTCTTATGAGCTAAATAAGTCAATACAATTGCTGCTGCACTGCTTTTGGACATTGTGTATGGCAAAGATAGAAATCATTTAACCTGTTTTGCTCTGCTATTTTGTTTTACATCTCGGAAGTCTGCTTGTTCTCTCTTTGAATTAGATACGTATATGGCTTGAGTTGTGTTGAAGTTAGTGAATGCTAATGGCCCAGTCAGCTCAGGCAACCACTTGATGACATCAATGTATCGGCTGTATCCTAATCTTGTAGTGTCCCATGAATTATGATTCTTTTCTAGGCTGGTACATTTTTTTTATAAATAGCGGGCTAGTTATGGCATTTAGCGGAGAGCTCTGCTCAGCCGCTATTTAGTAGAACACTGTCATGGCAGCAGCTAGCGTCAACCGCTATAGCCCGCTATTTGGAACACTGATTTTTTGAGACGAGCAACACTTTTTATTACTTATTATTTTCATTTGCAAATATTATGGTTTCACCTTCCAATCTGGTGTATCTTTTAATGCCTTGCTTTCTCTGCCCAAATATGTGCTTTAATTTGTACTTGATTGCTTTTTTACCCATGATTACAGGGCAAAGATTTTAGGACTCAGATTCAACTTGGGAACAATGCCTTCTATGGAGCAAACTACATTCAAGTACATACTTCCATGTTTTCTCATAAAAACCATTGTGGCAATTTATTGTGTTTAATTATATTTGTGCTGCCTATTTGATGATAAACTGTTACTGCACTATTATCCACCTCCCACGCTAAATATTCGAAACATATTTGTGTTTTAACATTGTCTCAGTGTCTTCATTTTTTAAAAAAGTAATAAATAGCATGAAAGTTTCCCTAGTGTTCTAGTAATACATTTGTTTTGGTTATTGTTGAATGAAACATTACTGTTTAGTAATGCTTTGTAATTCTAATTCCTACTTGTAAGTTGCCATACTACTACAAATTTAAACAATTTACTTGTAAGTTGCCATACGGGACGGGTGGAATGCAGAACAGACATTTTACTTCCCTTTTCGTTCACTTGAAGTTTACTTCAAAAAATTGTTATTCGTGTTACAAGAAACCATTCGTGTTTCAAAGCATTATAACTCCTGAATAACCTTCTCAGTGCATCAAGCACTAACATAGCACGGTAGGACCCCAGACAACATGGCTTAAGCAGTCAACAGTGTTGTGCTTTGCTTTTGAGTCTGTTGTTTGAACCGGAGGTTATAAGGGATGGCAGATCTATACCTGCTTAAGATCATGATGTACAACGTAGTGCCTATTTCGCTCATAGTCTCATGAGTCTGATTTTAATTGAGACAGAAGGAAATTTCATGGAATATGGGGAATACACAGAAGTTAATTTCATATGGAGCATGTGCAGCTAACATGCTTGTTTTATCATTTCATGAGTAGGACACGATATTGAATCTTGCTTATTTCTTATGCATTTCAGAGTGTCACAAAGAACCTTTCCTTGGGAACTGAAGCCTTTTGGCTTGGTCAACAGAGGAAATCTGGAGTCGGTGTTGTTGCTCGCTATGACACAAAGAAATGGGTAAGTTCCATTGTGTACAACTTTAAACTATACATGTTCACGATGTCATCCACTATCAGATTTCTCATTTTAGATTTTATCAGTCTACATTTAGGAACCATAGCTACTACTTTCTGGGACTATTTCACTATATTCGAAGAAGGATGCTCAAGTTTGAATCTGCAAATTATTCCATACTTAGATAAAATTTACTGTCTTACTGGCAACATAGATATTCAGGTTGCTAGAATTTTGGAAAGTATTAATTCTACCTTTAATAACGGGTTTTCTGATAATGTTGTTCTAGGTTCGAATTCCCTGAGAGTATGATAAAATAAACTAGTTCTTTAAAGGAAATTCATCTAAAAAAAAGTAAAGCAAAACTATCAATCTTGTCTGAGTACATGCATAAATGTTCTCTTAGTAGTTTCATAGTAGCATCACTTTAGGGTTTTGGTTTGCCTTGAATATTCCAAGTCACGTGATTCCTCGCCTCTCCAGTAAACTCCCGATAGCAATCAAGTAATACATGTTTGGTTTTGTGGTCATCCCCCTGCCCTTTCCACAATTTGAATCAGACTGAGAGATGAAAAGGTATCCTGGAGTCATTAAGTTGCATGCGATCAAACATTTTGGACAACTGATAAGCTTTGTCAGTGTTCTGTCTACTCTCTTACCAGCTTGCAGGCAAATTGTTGACGACTTCTTGGAATTAAATTTAGTACTTTTGCTTCCTATATTTCTGGGAATGAACCGTGTAATTAATTTTTTATGCTAGTCGTAAAGGTATCGTTAGGAAAGACTAGGACTTCATCACAGGAAGCTGAAATTTAATGTTACTCAACTGGTCTTCTCCAGATATGTGTTTTCGAACCTTGAAGATATTATTGTCACTGAGGTTTCCTATTTACTTTCTAATCTCAGGCTCTCAGCTAGAATCTAGATTGTATCAGAAGGTGCCCTTCCCAAACTGTAGGGCAGACTCTGCTTCTTTTTGTGATGCCATTCTCTGTTTGGTAGTGGCTCTTGTTAGTTTTATTTCTGGACTTAAAAAAATGTTAAGTTTGATGTAATGGAAGTACTTAAGACGGGTGTTTGCTAGGTTAAAAATAATTATTTCCTGGTTCAAGTTTCTTGGTTGGTTATCATCCAGCAACTGGCAGATGCTCTTCTAGGAAATACTGTTGAAGCTAAAAATATGCATGGGCGCTGCACCATAGTGATTTTTTTCAGATGAATTTAAGCTCATATATTCTTGTAATGGATCGGTGAAATCAGGTTATATGGTTCTGTTTAGCATATTTTTATGCCTAGGAAAAATTGATCTACCTCATTCATTATTCGTAACAAGAGTGTCAGAACTCATCTTGGTCGAACGCACACTATTGGCGCGAAACACTGGATGGTTTGATTATACATTAAGATGGGGAATAAAATATTTTGATCTGTACTTATGAAGCTTTATCACATATATGTGCAGGTTGCAACTGGTCAAATTGCAACCACTGGAATGGTTGCACTTAGTTATGTCCAGAAAGTATCTGAAAAGGTCAGTGTTCGTTCATATCATTTTTTTTACTACTTGCCTTTTTTTTCTTTATGAGCAGCTTCATTCCATAGCTTCTTTGTACAGGTTTCCCTTGCATCCGATTTCATGTACAATCAAATGACAAAGGATGTAACGGCAAGCTTTGGTTATGATTATATACTTAGACAGGTATCTTTGTTTTTTTTTACACCTCTGTTCCATGCTTTCTTCTTTCTTTCCTTGTTTTGCTAGGAAAGTTAGGTGATATCACATGAAATTCTGTGACACTATATTGTTTTTCAACTTGCAGTGTCGATTGAGGGGGAAGCTGGATACCAATGGTGTGATTTCTGCTCTTTTGGAGGAGCGATTGACTCCAGGCGTTACTTTTCAATTGTCTGCTGAGGTCAGCCTAAGAACCTTACTCTACTATTTAGTATTTGTTACTGTTTCACTGCTGCGCCTCTATTAACATATTAGCATATGTACATACATTGGTTGGTACAACTCAATTACAGCTCATCCAAAAGTTGAAATCACTTGGATGCAGAATTCAAATGCATCGAGATAGCCTAGGTGCATGGTTGTACTTGAGTTGTGCTCAAAGCATTTTCCTTAGCATGAGCGGGGATAAGTCTGAATTAATTAACTGGATGTGATTGAAACACCACGAGATATAAATGTGCCCAGCACCCATAGTTCAAAACATAGAGTAGAACTATACCTGAAGAAAAAAAATTCCTTGAACCTCAATCCTTAGCACAATGGCACCTGATGGCCTTAATTGTGTCCTGTAGAAATGATGCTGTTGTTCCCTGCATAAAGGGAATCTTGTTGACCTTCCTGTATATTCATTTTCAATTTATTATGTTATTTTTAAGTTTGATCTCTATGTCATTGAACTTCCACATTTTCTGGATACAAGTTCCTAGCAATACTGCATGTTCCGTTATATTAATATACATAAGCATTCAATTCCATACTGAAAGGACTGCTTAAAAAATAATGGCTGATTTTTTTCCCACAATCTCTTGCAGATTGACCATTGGAAGAAAGATTACAAGTTTGGGTTTGGTATGGCTGTTGGAGAGTAAGATAGACTGCGTAAGAGGACTTAGCAGTTCCTCGGGACACATGTACAATCATAGTGGTTGGCATTCGTCGACAGGGATTAAGACGATTCTAGTTTTGTTGCATTTATTTGTCTCCAGCTCTTCGTTTAGCGGTTATGGCCCTAGGCCATAGAGCGGCACGTTTTGAAGTTTTGATTGCACTGGGCTCATTACTTGAGTTGAGTAGAATATGTAGCTATGCACCTGCGTTAAACTGGAACAGGGAAAGCCTGAATATATTTCACTCCTACCTGTTACACCGCCTTTTTGGCGCTAGGATTCTCACTGTGTGTGCACGCATGATGCATGCGATGAAGGATTTCCTCGATGTTGAATGATTAAATCCTAGACATAATGGTTTTGAACTTCATTCTCTTGGATGCAAGGTCTAGGTACACTGTGAGGTTGATACCATGGAGGTATGGGCCATTAGTTATGTATATACGCACCTTTGTATTTTGCGTATTTGTGCCACAAACTGCAACGACGTTGGCGGAGCGGCATGCCTGAGGGGCAACCGGATTGGGGATGCCCGCGGCTTTTGATATGGAGACAAAGATTATCTCCTGAAACCACAACTTCTCCGCTCCAGGTCATTTCCTGCTGCGCGCAGCCCTAAAATTTGTTCTTTGAAACACGCATCTAGTTGTGCAAATCAAGCAGCAAATTGTTTGCCGTTTGGAACACGCCCCGTCCAGAACTATTTCCTCGTCAGTGGAACCACCATTAGTTCACGTAGACAAAACCAAGAAATCTGTGTTCTCAGAGCAAAATGACCTTGGTTTCTGAATAGCATGATTGATGAGCCAAAAAAAAATGTATCATTCAAGCCGCTTGGTCCGTTAAATTTTAAGAACGTGAATGGAATAAATACTATCTGCTATAATGCTGACGGAATTATTACATGCAATTCTTTGGCTCGATTGCATAGTTGAAAGAATTTCTGAACAGCAAGAAAAGTGACAAAAATTATTTGACGGTCTGAAACCGTGTTAAGCGACCACTTGGTTCGAGGTGCTCCCAGTTAACCTCTTAAAGCTAAAGCTCCTCTCAATATGCAACAAAAAAATTAGGCAGACGAAAACAATCAGAACGAAAGAACTACATCTGATTCTCAGATGTGATCGCAGACCGCCTTTGTGAATTCTGAAGTTGATGCCTTTCCGCCAAGATCAGCAGTCCTGTACTTCCCCTCTGCAATGGTCTGGAGGATGGCGTTGTGGATCCTGTCTGCTTTTTCATTGAATTGCAAGTGGCGCAACATCATGACAGCACTCAGCATAAGAGCAGTCGGGTTTGCGAGGTTCTGGAAACAATCAACAAAATCATCCAGTACAGTTAAATGCATATAGTATATACCAATACATTGTGATGTTAACAGGAGGAACATTGGAAACAATCATCAAAGCCATCCAGTACAGCTAAATACATATAGGAACCATAATACCAATACATTGTGATGTTAACAGAGACATGCCAGACAACTTTCAAGCCTAACTAAATATTGAAAAAAGTATGAACTGCCTTTAAACATCAAAATCCCTCATAAATCAAGAGGTAATGCTATTGATTCCCTAACACAAAATGGGAAGGCACGGAAGTAAAACACAATAAATTATGGCATAAAACAGCAATATCAACTCACCTTGCCAGCAATATCAGGAGCAGAACCATGAACAGCTTCTGCCAGACAAATGCCACCTTCGCCAATATTGCAACTGTGTAAACAAACAAAAAAAATATAAGCCTTAGTAATGCCAATGCCCAATAGGTTTAGCCTAATAAAAGCAAATCTACCTTGGTGTTAGGCCCAAACCCCCAATCAAACCAGCACATAGATCGCTGATAATGTCACCATAAAGATTTGGCATCACTAATACATCGAAAAGACCAGGATTCTTCACAAGCTGCAAGAACATGCAGTTCATAATCAGTTACATCATTATCAGCACTGATAGAACAGTAAGAAGAATCATGGATATCCAACCATCACAACGTCAACAAATGACAGAAAAATGGATACATTCAACTGGCAGAACATACAGTCATACAGCAATTGTCGATGATGACCTCCTCGTATTGAATTTCAGGGTACTTCTCAGCCACTTCACGGCAACACTACAAGCACAATAAAGTGAACAAAACATAAGCCCTCAAGGCAAAAAGAAATGTATTCCATGGTTAAAAGGAATGAACAATGATAGCCCACAAACCTTGAGGAAAAGACCATCTGTCTTCCTCATAATATTAGCCTTGTGGATCGCAGACACTCTTTCGCGGCCATTGGCCTTGGCATAATGGAAAGCATATTCTGCCACTCTCAAACTTGCTTGGCGGGTGATGATTTTCAAACTTTCAACAACACCTCTCACAACCTGGAGAAAAACCAGAACACAATGAAAAAGAATCCAGCTCAGAATAATTGAAGCAACATGTCTTTTAAGAATGCTTACCTGATGCTCAAGACCACTATATTCTCCTTCAGTATTTTCACGAATTGTCACAAGGTTAACGTCATCATATCTGGTCTTGTAGCCTGGGAGGCTGTTGCAAGGTCTGACATTGGCGTAAAGCCCAAGCTCTTTCCTTAATGTAAGATTCAAAGATCGATGGCCCTTTCCAATAGGTGTAGCCATAGGTCCTTTCAAGCCAACTTTGTTTCTACGCACAGACTCCAGGCTTTCCCATGTCAAGAAACTCTCTGTTCTGGGATCAACTTCTGTGCCAACATAATGTTCTTCCCATTCTATTGGTACACCTGCAACATTGAAGACCTGAAATAGAAAAATGAAAAATCGTAAATCAAGACATCGTAGAAACAACATACTTTCTCAAATATCATGTAGCAATGAAATTCATTCACTAATATAGCACGGCCAGCGCCATTGCATATTTCAGTTGAATGCACGGTTTCACAATTGAAGTAATCAGCTTCCAGTTTGCAAGCATTGAAATTTAAGGGGTAAGACTACATAGAATCAATGGCCAGAATAGTTCTGTCTGAACGAGTAAAATTTCATTCCAGCAAAAAGTTCAAAGATACATACTAGAAAGAACAATTTGCTGTTGGAAGGTGGTAAGCTACTAAATACCACTTGATACAAGCAAGATAGTAACATTGATCAGCAAATCTTCAACTTGATATTGTTTAACCACAAAAAAGATGCTGATGTAAAGGTATTGCCATATAAGACTAAGGAGATTATCATATATACTAAAAGTCCTAGGTACCAATTGTCAGGAAAAATCAGATAAAAATAGTTCCTCAAACCAAATAGTAGCAAGAGAAACTCTTAAAGTCTTAATCACTTCAATAGTAATAAGATAGAAGTTAAGCTTCCAAATGCCCTGTAACCTCGTGTCCTCACCAGGATATCAAAAGACCGTAAATATTCCCTAGAATCCAACAGTTCCATTAGCAATAATAAAGGGGGAGTGGCAGCATTCAAAATACTCAATTTATCTATAAAGACTATATGTCCACAAAAAAAAAGGAGATTCATTAGAGGAACCTCGGAAATTATGAACAAACCTATGATCATCGCTAACCATATAAATGCAGCATGAGTGCCAACATCTTTGCAGCCAAACAAATTGAGATAACTAATCCAGATATAAGGAACTCTAAGCTAGATTAATGCAATAGGTGTTGCTAAAGACATAAGGTGTGCGTCTGGGCTCATCAAAACAGCACGCCGCATCTCGCACAGTACATTCAGAGAAAAATATGGTTTAGGATAGGAAAATGAATGAATGAAAGAAGATAGAACGTTGTTAGGCCTAAATGAAGCTCAATACAACACAGTGGAGTCATCCTTAACTGAGGGTGCCCTTGTGTTTTAAGATTGCTTAAACCATTAGTTTATGGAGGAAATTCCCTCGAAGCCACTATTAAAGTTCTCAATTCCTTACGTGCCACTAAATAAATTGTGGCTCCTACGCAGCCATCAATCTAACTTTGTCTGGACTCCAGTGCCCTTGCCATCTATATTTGGCCTGACGGGAGCAAATGGCTAGGAGAAATAACTGTTTTGCCCATTAGTTTTCAGTTGTACACCCCTTCTCCCCTGATGGCAGCCCCTTTCTTCCCGTTGACAGGCTGGTCCAAGGCGCTGCACTGGGCGGAGGTTGTCCCCTTTGACGACAAGGACGACTCCTTGTTCGAGATCTACTCGGCCTCAGAGTCCCAATCAGCTGGCCCTATGGCGGCCGCCTCTCCCGTCCCCGGCTGGCTCGGCGGCGGCCTCTCCCTCCCCATCCCCAACCCCGGCCGGACCAGCGGCGGCCCTCTCTCCCTCCTACCACGACGTCATCTGCCAGCCTACGCCTTCCCCACCTCGTGTCGTCCCCGACCCTGTCGCCCAGCCTCCCCCGCCCCACTGTGGTGCCGCGACGCCTATGCTCCGTGATGGTGCGGGATGGGGGAGGTCTGCCGTCGCGCAGCCTCGGCAGCGGCGTCATCCACGGCCTTCCACACCAGAGACGCGACGACCGGCCGGTGCTGCACCTCCGTGATGCCGTGCGCGTGCCGGCGCATCTGCGTCTGGGGCCTCGCCTGCCTCGGCACAACCGCGCGTCACCGCGCAACGCGGAGGGATGGCAAGATGTGCTTTCCGAGCTACCGGGTGGACGTGTGTGCGTGCCGAGCAGGTCCTGTCCTGTACAGCTCCGGGTCGGCATTGAGGGTGCGCTTCTTCTCGTCCGGCTCGTGGCCGCCGGCGTCGTGTTGCTCTGCTCGAGCAAGAGGAGCAGAGGGGAAACGGGTGGTGCTCTCATCGTTGGCTCGGAGTGGAAAAAGGAGGCGATGGTGCTAGCTTCTTGCGTGAATAGCAAAAGGGAGAAAAGGCAGAGGAGATGGCTGGTGCGGCTGTCTGATTTGAGAAAGGAAAGGGATCGCTGGTGCTTGTCTTGCAGTGGAAGAAGCAGGGAGGGGAGAGGAGCACGGAGCAGAGAGGAGAGAAGGGGCGGCTTGCTGTTGGAGAAGAAGAGGAGCACACGACATAGAGGGGTAAAACGGGCACTTCCTCATCCTCTTAATGTTAACATTCAGTCCAACGAAGAGTCAACATTACAGATATAGACGGCTGGGGCACCGGAGTCCAGACAAAGTTGGATTGATGTCTAGGTAGGCACCACAATTTTTTCAATGGTACATAGGGAATTGAGAACTTTTATAATGGCTCCCACAGAATTGCCTCTAGTTTATGAGCCATAAAAACAGAATGAATATAAAAGGCAAGAGATGAGGTATAAGTGAACAGAGGTTATGATCATGGAAATGGCATAGAAAAAATCAGATATATAAAAAGCATCATGAGAAGTAAAAAAGATAAATATAAAATTTAGTATCCTTTTGACTGTTTATTTTGATGTTTGGATCAGATAGGAAATAATATTTTCAATTATGATATTTTTCAGTCGACGTAGCAATATATCCCTAATGTACACAGATATTGCTTCAAATAAATATTATCTTTCAGCCACACAGTAAAATATAGTAATTAATCGATCTCATTTTTCTTGAGTTACTTGGTTTGGTAACTATGGGCACAATTATAACCTATTACCCCTTCAAGTTCATTATTGAATGATAAGAGAACATTTTCATTTTTTCTAGCCAAAACTTGGGAATTAAGACGCCAAACAACTTAACAAAGGGTCAACAACAAATCATTATATGAGAAGGCACTAAAAAATAGTAAACCATCCAGCCTGGCATGGACAATATACACATACCAACTTAGCTTCAAAACTAGCATCAGTTTTCCATAAAACAGAACTTGCTGATTACATCCTAATTGTAATTGTACACTAGTAACAAAATATTATAACGCGCAACAGAACAAAAGCAAAACGAAATTCTGTACCTGCTTGACGGACTCGGCGATCTCAGGCCCGATGCCGTCACCCGGGAAGAGCGTGGCGCGGAGGGTCTCCCCAGACTCCGTGGAGAACGGCGCCACGGCCGGAGCAAAGGCCCGGCCGGTCACCCGCGGCAGGACGCTCCCATGCAGCAGCCTCCGGAGCGCCATGTGTGCCCCCACAACCCTGCAACAGCCAACAGCACGCACGTCAACCCTAATTCGTCGCCGAACAGGACGCGCTTATTCTAGTGCCTAACAACACAGCCGATCAACGAGACCGCAACGTCCCGAGGCGCAGAATTTGATCGCGAGAAACCCTCCAGATTCGAGCGGAATTCGATCGGGGAAGAGGCGCCCGCCAACGATCGAACGGGGGGCGATCCTAGGAAGGGAGGGAGCGGGAGGAGGTGAGATCGGACGAGGGAATGTACCGGATGACGAAGATTCGCGAGGGTTCGCGGCGGCGGCGGCGGCGGCGGCGGCGGTCGTCAGCGGCGGCGAGGAGATGGGTGGAGAGGGGAGAGAATGCTAAAAGGGAGATGCGGAGGACGGGACGGAGAGAAGGGTGGTGGTGGGAGGAGACTTCTTCTGGGCTTGCTCCGATTTATCGGGCCGTCAATATGGATCGGACGGCTGGGGTTGGGCGGGCCCATGCCCATCGCTGGTGATTCTTCTTTCTTGCGCAAGCAGAAGAGAAGATTTTGTGTTTTTTTCCAGGAGAGGAAGAGAAGATTGTTTCAGAGTTGGCGTTGCGCCCAATATTTTTATTCCATCTTGATCGACCGCAAAAAAGAATTTGTATTCCAAAGGCTACTATCATGTTGGCTTTGGTCTTCGGAGGCCTTAGTTTAGTACTCCTAGTTAGTAATTAGTATAATAATAATAATCTCAAGGAGTTGGTTATTTCAAATATTTGAACCTAGTTATTTCGTTTCACGAGAAATCTTTCTGTGCATGAAAAGCCTGTAGGTGAAACCTATCATGAGAATCTATTAGATTGTAGGATTTATATGACTTAACAAATGAGACGATATGCATATAGAATATTCATGCTTTGTAAAGTTAATCAAACATATCTTTCAGATGATCCCATTGTTTTCATTTCTAACACTCATATACCTTTATGTTATAACTTTGTGTTATTTTTTATTTTTCTGTGGATGCTATTGATTAATATCGATATAAAAGGGTTGTTTTTTTTATGCTTTAGTTTTAGAAGAAAGAGCGCTGGAAGGGTAAAGCAACCGGAGGGCTCGTTTGGTTTGCTGCCCTAACATACCAAGCCAAAATTTGGCTATAGCGAAATCTGGGCAATGCCAAAACATGGTAAAAATTAAGATGTTTGGTTTGTAGCCATGCCAAAATATGGCCAGTGCAATGAAAAATAGTGTTTGAATGGTAGCCATGCCAAAATTTGCCACAACCATGAGAATGACATGTAGGACGCACATGTCGGCATATTTTTATTTATTGAAATATATTCATGTGTGATCTTGTTTTGTAGATAAAATCATAAGGAATATTATGGTGAAAACAAATTGAAAATCCGATATATAGGTTAGTAGATACTAGCACTTTAAGTTTCATAATAAAAAAAATTCGAACCACGAGCCACCAATAGTTGCTTGACACCTCAGATATGGAAGAGCCATGCTGCCAAGCCACATTGGGGCTGCCGTTTTGCTCGCCTGAGTGACGCTGCCCTTTGGCAGTTGACTGTAGCGGGCAGCTGCCAAATTTTGGCTTTGCCAACCATAGCATGGAACCAAACGTGCCCTAGGTGCACGAAGAATGAATAATTGTAGCATTAAGAGCCTCTTTGGCAGGGCTCCAACTTTAGCTCCTTCGACGGCTTCCTGGAGCCCTGCCAAATAGGGTGTTTCACAGTGGCTAGAAGCCCGGATTTTCCGTTGAGAGGAGCCGCAAGATGAAGGAGGAGCCAAAAAAAACTGGCTCCCTACGGCTCCTCCGCGTCGCCTGCCATGTTTGCTCCTGTGGCCTCTTCGTGCGCGCTCTGCCTCCTCGTGGCGCTCCACCTCCGCATCCTCCTGCATCTCCTCGACGGAGCTCGAGACCGCGGTGGTGGGCGGCGGGAGCCCGAGCAGCGGCGGGCGAGGGTGGCAAAAGGAGGCCGCGCGGCGGCGGGGGCACGGTCGGCACCTGGAGGCCGAGCGGCGGCCTGCGCAGGAGGCCGAGCAGGGAGCGGCTGCTGGAGGCCTATCGGCAGGGAGTGTGGCAGAGATGGATCGATGGAGCCGGTGGATGGATAAGGAGGAGAGAGGATGGAAGAAAAAAAGAAAAGAAATAGAAAGAAGAGAAAAATATTAGGGTAATATGGATATTTTATCATTTTGAACAACTGGAGAAACTATTTTACCAAACGTTTTGCCAACCAGACAATAAGGAGAAAAAAAGCCGCTCCACCAGAAAAGCCGAACTTAGAGTTGTTTTAGCCGTTTTAGCCATAGCTAGAGCCCTGCCAAATAGGCTCTAAGGTCATCATCTTTTGGAGGCATGCTTCATTATATTAGAGAAGGATTATGGAACAATATACAGTTGTACGTATCTTTACTCCGCTCAACAACTAAGTTTATGCACAAACCTTTCTGATGTAGAGTCAGAAGATGAAGTAGCAGTACCGTTGCTTTGGGAATCATTTCAACATCAACCTAAAGAAAAATAAGTTATACCATGGATATATTTTTATTATAATTTAACTATATATCCGCAATAGATTGAGCCAATAACAATCATTAATTGATATAAAATATGTCACCAAGTTGAGCCACATCTTTTTAAAATAGAGTTGTTGGATGTCCATATAACCCCTACATCTTACTGCCCATATCTCCCGTCTTCGCTAAAGTCAGTTGAACTACCTAGCATTTGCTCTACCTTCCTCTGCGTGGCTTACTTCGTAGTCACTAGTGGATGCTACAACGGCTATTTGATGAGACGCCTAGGTTAAATGAGTTTCTGACAAGTTGGTATCAAGACAAACTACAAAACAACACGAGTATAAGCAACATAACGCGCATCAAAGGCTTAGCATATTTGCTATCCACACACCTCCTAGCACAGATCCTCGATGTTGACCTGCATCGGTGGTACCTCACACTTGACGGACACCAAGGGGGTTAAGATGGAAGGGGCTTGGCATAGGTTGAGGTGGGCCGAGCATTTGTAGGTGCCCCAGTTTTGTTACTATTGATTGGAATCCCGCTACAGCCTGCAAATATGTACCTGGTGGTGGGATGATGGCGGTGACGGGGCTACAAATATGTACCTAGTGGTCGAACCGAGGCGAACACCGGATGGTTCACGAGAAATGAGTTATACGAGTGAAAGATGACAAGCAATAACTGAGAGAGCTAGGGTCTCTGCAAGCAACATGATCAACTCGTTGACCGTTGTATGGCGCAGTAAAGCTAGATGTACGGGTCTACTCCCTCCATCCAAAAATAAGTTATTATAGATTCAAAATTTGTTCCAAAAGATAAGCTATGTTACCCTATTTAGAAAGTGCATGTGCATGCAAGAATCAATTAGTACCAAATATGGGTAATAAATAGGGGCAAAAAAGGTTATTTTACCTCCTTATTTATTTGACCTAAAATTTCTAGAATGACTTATTTTTTAGATAGAGGGAGTAGGCGGTGGAGTTTGCAAGAAAGGCGACGTTGATGGTGAGGATAAAACTGAGGAGGGGTCCACAATAAGAGGGGATCCTTAGCAAAAGAGACCACCATTAGGGCTGCAATAATAAAAGATAATTGATGGTAGCAAAGCAAGCAAACTTACTAAATTGGGGGAGAAGGGAGGGCTCTCCACTCCTTGTGATTGTCGGCCGCTGGAGGTGGGAAATTCATTAACCCTTATGTATGTAGGTAATGGACCATGGCCTAGCGCTCTCTTCGCAACCCAACTTGGATCTTATATTATATATACTTTTACCTCACTACTAAAAAATCATTTTTAGAGGCCGAAAAAAATATATTTATAAGAGCGGGTGCGGTACCCGCCCCTACTTCTCGCAGCTACAAATGCTGTTTGCAGGGGCGGCTCACCCCCTCTCACCCCCCTCACCAGCTACAAATGTTGTTTTCAAGGGCGGATGAGGGGGTGACCCGCCCCTACAGATCAAATAAAACAATAAAAGAAATCGCCGGCAGCTGGCAGTCACCGCTCCCCCGCGCTGGCAGCCGCTGCTGTTCCCCGTGCGGCAGCAGCTGCTTCCCGCGCCGACTTGGGGCGTGCTGCTGGGGACGGAGAGCATCGCCGCCGCCGCCGCTCATGCGCTTGCCGCCGGAATCCGCCCATGTGCTCGCTCGTCGACGAATCCACCCGCGTGCTCGCCGCCACCTCCGGCCGTCGAATCGGACCGCCGCTACCACATCCGCCTCCCTCTCCCCCGCTGCGCCGCCACTGCTTCCCCGTGCCGTGCCGAGCCGCTACTGCAACCCCGCGCCGACAGCTCCCTCGCACCAGCAGCTCCGCGCGCCACGAAGGCCCCGCGTCGGTCGTCCCACGCGCTGTTGTCCCCCTCGCGCCGTGCAGCCCTTCTAGAGCCGCTGCGGTCCCCATCGCGCCGTCGTGGCTCCGGGTGGCGAGAGAGAGAGAGAAGAGGAGGTGGCGGCAAGGGAGGAGCAGCTCGATCCGTGCCATCGCAGCCCCCCTCGAGCCGCCGTGACTCCGCCAGGCGGGAGAGGGAAGGCCAGCGAGGGAGGGAGAGCAGGAAGAGAAGGGAGGGCGGCGGGGTGAGAAGGGAGGGGCAACGCGGCTAGAGAGGAGGGGATCGAGAGAGGAAGGGAGAGGATTGGAGGGAGAGAGGAGGAAGCATGCGGGTTGTGTAGAGGCCGCGGCGGCACGCGATTGGCGGAGGACGAGGGGGTGCGGATCCATGATGTGGGATCGGGGAGCGAACGGGGGATGGCTCAATTTTTAGAGGCATGTGATGCCATCACCCGCCCCTAAAAATATTTTTCTACTTTATTCCAAAAATTCATTAAAACTTTACATGTAGAAAATAAATTAACAAAAAGTGAAACTTCTACACTATGGTTATTATGAAATGTAGATACGAAATAAATATGCAAGGTATATTTCAGTATATATAAATGTTAAGATTGTGGAAATCTTAAAGTATGATTTGAGTTGTTTAAGATACTATATAGTCATAACTATTAGACAACTTATAATAATTTTTTAGACTATTAGATGATCTTAAATGAAAAAGGTTATCAACTGCAAAATTGTAGGTTTCGTCAATCACTATAATTTTGGTATAAAGTTTGATTTTACTTGTAATCATATGAAAAAGTTATGATTTCTGTTTTTGCATGGGACTATTTGCAGGGGTGGGTGATACCATCATCCGCCCTAGAACTCTAGGGGCGGGTGACGTCACCACCCACCCCTAAAAATATTTTTCAATTTTCCAAAAATTCATTTAAATCTTTCTATTTAACAAAATAAATAAAAAATAAAACTTCTACACTTTAGTTATTATGAACTATAGATAAAAAATATTCCAAATATATTTCAGTGTATATAAAGATTAAGATTGTTGAAATCTCAAACTATAATTTGAGTTGTACGAGACACGATATAGTCATAACCATATGTAGGTTTCTAATAATTTTTTGGAATATTAAATGACCTTAAATGAAAAAGTTGTAAACTATAAAGATTTAGATCTCGTCAATCTCTACAATTTTGATATAAAGTTTGAGTTCATCCGAGATCATAAGAATAAGTTATGAATTTTTTTGTATGGAATCATTTTTAGGGGCGGGTCATGCCATCACCCGCCCCTAAAAATGCAATTTTAGGGACGGGTAACGCAACACCCGCCTCTAGAAATACCACCATTTTTAAGGACGGGTGCTGGCATCACCCGCCCCTAGAAATGCCTTTTTTAGGGACGGGTGATGCCATGACCCGCCCCTAAAAATGATGCCCATTTGCAGGAGCGGGTGATGGTATAACCCGCCCCTAAAAATATTTTTCTTGGGGCAGGTCGGATGCCACGGTACCCCTGCTCCATTTGTAGGAGTGGGTTACTTTTTGACTCACCCTAGAAAAAAATAGGGCGTTGCTACAAATCGTTTTGGTAGTATTGGCTCAAAATTGTAAGAGATGATCCCTGCCCTTTTAGGGTCCGGGGTCATAGATTATCTAGGCTAAAATTAAAAACCCCTTACCACCTCTATGTGTATTACTTTGTGTGTGCATATTGAATTATATACATGCTTCATCTCTCCCTCCTGCTCAAGCAAGTGTACAACTTATTTTTTTGAGTAAATTGGTTCCTTGGCCTAAAAAAAGTTGAGCTTAATTTCTTGACTTCTTTTCATTTGACTTGGTTATCTGGCCTCAAAACGAAATTCGTTTTGGTTCTTCGCCCTTCCGTCCATTCCGTTTACAACTGCCGTGAGCCAGCACATAGGGCGAGCGCAAAAAGACCAAAATACCCCTATCAATTTCTCTTTCCCTCCCCTGTACGCTAGCGCAATTCCTCCCTGTCCCCGTCGTCTTCTAGGCACAGGTTGCCACCGGCAACGGAGATGGCTGGCTCGGAGGTGGTCCCGCCACGGATCCACCTGTGCTAGCGCCGGATCCACCACTTCCGCGGCAGAGCAGGGCGGCATGACTGGTGTCGGTGCTAGCAGTCGGCCGCGCCATCCAGGGCGGTGTGGGCGTGGACGCCGCCGGCGTGATGCAGGTCGGCGCGGGCGGGGCCATGGGCCGCGCGAGGTAGGGCAGCATGAGCCTGGGCACCGTGGGTGTGGTTGCGGGTGGTGTGAGCCTGGGCGCCGGCCACGCGAGCCAGGGCGCCGGCCCGGTAGGAGCCGCGGGCATGGCCGACAGCCAGGAAGGAGCCGTGGGCATGCCTGCCAGCCATGCAAGACAGGGCCACGAGTAGGGCGCTGCGAGCGACGGTGCCGAGCCTGTCGAGACAAGATGAGGTAGCTGCTGGCCAGGCTTCGCAGGTGCCTGACAGAGACGATGACCATAGTAACTTGCTCGAAGGGTGCGTGAGTCTAGCATCATCATTTTCATTCCATCAGCTACGAATTTACATGGCTATGAACACGGTGGATTTCTTGTGCTAACGGGTTCGATTCTAGTTTCAACTTGGAAATCAAATTGTTGGGCAACAGTAGGACTTGTAGAAAGGATGCTAAATGTTTTAGCTTTGACATGGTTGTGGATTCAGATAGAACAAATTTCAAGGATTTGGTAGACTTAGTGGTGGAGAAATATCCTCCAGGGTATTTGGAAGTACCTCGTATCTAGTACTACGATGAAGCTCTAAAAACCTTCCATGAAATAAAATCGGAAAAAATCCATTTTACTCCCTTCAACAATTCACTTTGTCCGCTTAATCCCCTGAGCAAAATTTAGGCTCAATTTACTCCCCAAGAATTCCAATTAGTCCAATCTACCCTCTAATGATATTTCTCTTTTTTGTTTCTCCGCACGAATTGAATTTTAAGTTCAAATTTTGTGAGTGGATAGAAAATATGATGTCATATGTTAAAAAATATATTAAGAATTTTTTATGGTTATTTTCATAATTTGGAAACATTTAACACGAAATGTATCATAAAAATACAATTCTGTATGAAAAATATTTATGAAAAAGATCATAATGTATTTTTCTAGCATAGAGCATAATTAGGGCGTAGATTGGACCAATTGAAATAGCTTGAGGTAGTAGCTTGAGCCTAAATTTTGTTTAGGGGGTTAAATGGATAAAGTGAAAATGTTGAGGGGAGTAAAATAGAATTTTTCCAATAAAATCCGACCAAGAGTTGATGTGTGTGTTTAGTAAGCACCACAAGAGGAGGTTTATAATCATGTTCATTATCTATCGAGGCCCTTCTGATCCATATGAGCCAGTCACAAAGTGAGATTTTATTGATGACAGCCAACGCAAAAATAACATAGAACTTGATGAGGATGGTTACCTTAGAAATCCTAGACCACAGAATGAACATGTAGGTGTAGATGAAGAGATAATGTACTTAGAGACTCAACCACAAAATGCACTACAGATTGCGAATTATCCAATTGAAAAGAAAAATGAGCCGGCTAATGTTGATGATAGTGAGGATGGTAGTGAGTATGAGGAAGCGGAGGAAGATGATGGTAGTGAGTATGAGGAAGCGGAGGAAGATGATGATGAAGTACATGAGGAAGATGAGGAGCCATGTACTGATGGAAATAATGCTCCAAATGTAGAGTATGACACAGAAGATCCTCCAATGGTAGTACGCTCCACTAAGTGATGCACCAATTGAGAAATATGTTAACTTGTATTACTAAGTTGATAAATTTAGAGTTGCATATAGTCAGCTTAATCCTGCTATGCCTGATAAATCACAATGGTCTAAATACACCCATGGATTTTTCATGCATTGTAGGCCTAAAACAGAAAGGTATAAAGGCAATGGTGAAAAGACAAAAAGAAAAGGGCACACAAGTGCCCTATTTGTGAGGACTTTGGGCGTCATTGGCATAACTGCAAGAGGGGCAGACCAGAAAACATTGAAGCTATGAAAGCAATCAGGTAATAATGTGTCTACTTTTACTATCATTTGGGTTTTTATTTTCTAAAAGATATAGTGATGACATGTATTGTTCTTGTAGGGGACCACCAAAGAAGAAGGCCAAATCTGTCAGCAGTTCTATTGTTCCTTTGGAGGATGATGCACCGGCTGCATCCATGTCTTTTCCACTAAGGTTTGCAATTTATTGCTTCCTCTAATTGCTATTTCCAACTTGCGATAAATTTTAAATATTGACTTTGCCCCTCTAGTCAAAACTTGGAAACAATCACTAGCAAATAGAGAAATAATGATGGTTGTACTCCTGAAGCATCTAGAAGGTAACTGACACTAGTGCTCAAATTTCGTTACTATTAACAACCACTTGGTTAGGAAACTAAATGAATGCTATCTATAATCACAGGCAAAGCTTGGAGATTTCAAGTAAGAGTAAGGGAAAACAAAAGAAATCTAGCTCTGGACTCTCAAAAATGTATTTTTACTAAAAGTGAATCTTTTCCATTTAACTATTCTATATTACACTAACAACATTTGCTGCTGAAAATAAACATTTTGTAGATCAAGAAGTAGCTCAAATTAGCCGGAAACACTTTCCATCGAGTATCCCTCACACATAGAACAACTTATGAAGCTTACGAAGAAGGTGAAAGCCACAAAGAAGAAGAAAGGCCTATGTACTAAGGATGTTAACACTTCATCAGTGCCACTTGACAGCCCCTCCATGGGTATTAGAAGAAAAAAATACAACCACCTAGCCCTACAATGAGTACAAGAAGCAAGAGAAGACTTAGCCTTTAATCTTAGATATGGACGTTCCCATATTTGCAGCTATGTACTGCATGTTGGCTTGACTTGGTTAATGTGAACATCTCTTGTATATGTGCATCTTTTTAATGTATAGCGTGAGCCTTTCTCATATTTCATCGTTTGATTTGAAATCTTTGTGTATGTGTGCAATTGTGGATTTATATGCAATTCAAATGGTCAGTGTGATGTCATGTGCAAATATATATGAAAATAATAATTTCATGCTTCAGAATAAAATGATAATAGGCATGTGTAGCGTTTCATTTGGCGCCAGGGGTATAAGAGTCATTTCACATCTCTGTTAACATCGTTAGCTACTCAAACTAATGGAAGCCAAGAACCAAAATGAAATTTGTTTTGAGGCCAGATAACCAAATTCAAATGAAAAGAGGCTAAGAAAATAAGTTCAACTTTTTTAGGCCTAAGGAACCAATTTACCTTTTTTTTCTATCCTTCGGATCAAAAATTCTATCAGAATTTATTTTCAACTCGTGCACAAGTGTAGGGGCGTTGTGTTTGCAATTTTTTCAAGCTTGCTAGCGTCCGGACGTCCATTGGATCGGATGCTCCGTTGCAACATTAAAACAAAATATCTAAAACGTAAAAAATATAAGATTGCAACATTAAAAAATATCAAAAAAATAGTTCAATGTAAACATCGTATTCTAAGGGAAAAAATTCTCGCTGCAATGTCGAACGCACGTTTCATGCAATATTCTCCGAACATCCAAAAATCTCTAATGCAACACCATGAGGTACCCATTGCAACATCGAAAATCTCTATTCCAACGTCACACCGGTGCTTCCCCTACCACAACCTTCGCTTCTCCTGTGCAACCTCCCGGAGCCGCCCAGAGCTTCTCCGACGGCCGGCGTGGCTCGCCCCTGGCGGGGGAGCGGGGACCGGGGTGGGGGAAGGCACGAGGGACCCAACCCCCACCCCCCCGGGCTCCGCTCGTCGTCACTGCCCTCCTGCTCCTTCTAGCCGCCGGCGTAGGATGAAGGGAGGCCCGACGTCCATGCGCCCTTGCGCTGTGGCGGCATCCAGCCGACAAGGTGGCCACCAGCACTACCAGAGCGGCCACGCGGAGCGGATGCATGCAGACAGGGGGGAGCGCGGAACTGAGGAGGAGGGCGCTGCTCAGGGAAGCAGGAGGTTGGGAAAGATTAGGGCCTGTTTGGATGAATGGGAAAGAGAAAGAGAAAGTGCAAAACTTTTGCTCTTTTGCACTTTTTTTTGCACTTTTGGATCCAAACACCCTAAAGTGCAAAAGGGCAAATGCTACCGTAATTTTGCTAATTATGGATTAATTAGGCTTAATAGATTCGTCTCGTCATTTAGTCCTCATCTATGTAATTAATTTTTTAATTAAACTATATTTAATACTTCTAATTAGCGTCCAAATATCTGATGTGACATGAGCAAAAGTTTTGCCATTTACCCTTTTGCCATTTAGGGGTGGATCTAAACAGGCCTCAGTGTGGAGGGGAGAAGAGTGAATAAGAAAAGAGCGGAGTAACAACAGGTGACGCCCGCGGGACGGTAGGTGGGGCGTCCGAGCATTACCGATTTTTTTTTCTCTCTCTCGGAGGAGAAAAAATAAACACAAAAGAGAGGTGCCTAAACCGAACTCTGCAGCTGGGCCCAAAGAATTTGTAAGCCCACCCTAGAAAGCCCACGGGGGCCGTACCCTTGGTTCCCCAGGTCTATATAATGACCAAACCCTAGCGCTCCCACCCCTCTCTACCTCGCAGTCATTCCCGAGAAGGAGCCGCCGCCGCCGCCGCCGCGCAAACCCTAGCAGGCTTCGCCGCCGTCACTCCTCCTCGGGGCGCAACCATGGTGGCCACAAAGAAGACGGTAACAACTCATTCCTTCCCGCTCCCATCTCTCTCCCGGTGTCCCTCCCATCCTTCCGTCGATCTGCCGCGGTTTCTCGCACTGAAGAATGAGATCCTGCTGCATTCCGTTTGAACTGCGCTTCCGGGCTTTCCGTTTGCTGCTGTCTGTTCTAATTCTTCGTTTTTGTGTGGTGGTGATGTCTGTGCAGAAGAAGTCCACGGACAACATCAACAACAAGCTGCAGCTTGTTATGAAGAGTGGCAAGTACACGCTCGGCTACAAGACCGTCCTCAGGACTCTCAGGAACTCCAAGTGTAAGAAAACTCTCGCTCACATTTCTACTTGATGCCTACGCGGCTTGCTACCAGCATTAGTTTATTAGCGGAAACATGTTACTATGTCGAAGTTTAGTTTGTGAAGGCGAATCCATGCCGACCGATGGGTCCATGTAGTAATTTGTTGCTGTGCATCGTAGAAACTGATTACCAGTGGATCTCATGGCCACTGTGTATGAGCAGATGCAATATAAATTAGCTACACTACCGCTCGTTCTTGATAGTGACTTTCTATCGTGAGTCATTAGCTGGTGGTAGCTTATAATAATATGTAGTGGTAGTCATTCATTTTCTCATTCCAACTTAAGTGGTCTATTTACATGTCAATACGGAATACGGCTTTGAGAGAAGGAGAATAGGGTATTGAATCCATGACATCAGCCACAACAACCTCATGGCTACATGGACTCCCACCGAATTATTCTCTGGACAACGTATTTTTGGACATGTTATCTAGATGATATTTTCCAATACTATTTAATCTTATGAATGGAGGAAATGATGATCCTTTCCCCAGATGATCGACACTGAACATACTGTGCTATAAAACTTCTCTTCGGAGAACCAAGCCAGAATTCTGATCCTTCATACATATATCAGTGTAGTTTTTTTTTGTCTGACATTTAGTGAATGTCATGTACTGATTCCTTTTGTTTTTCCCTTCTCAAAACTGATGCTTCTAATGTTGTACTTCTTGCTCTCTTAATTGTGTTTTACTTGGAGGATATGATGACCCTTTCCCCAGATGATCGGCAATGAACATACTGAGCGCTATAATTTCTCATTTGAGAAAACCAAGCCAGAACTCTGATCCTCTGAATCTTTTGTTGCTTTTTGTTTTTTCAGTTACTTAGATTACAATTTCATTCTTGATGGCGCTTTATTTATTTACTATTTGTAATCTGTTAAACTCATAGCCAGCTTCTGTACAGTACTCTTGTGTGGAGAAGTAACCAATCTTCACTTTAATTTTCAAGGATCTGACTACTTTTATATTTTAGCGTTGAATACTGATTACCAATGGATGAATTGCTATGGCCATTGTGTATGAGTCAACGCCATATTGACTGTCCCCATGTTATGCATATAGTACCTGCGCATGATATCACTGGTTATGGGCATGTGTGGGGATATTCTCTCTGATTGTTCTTTACCTTATAGTATTTATTAATATACAAGATCAGGGTTGTGTGGGTACAATTGCTATGTTATCTTTCCTAACCAGTCTTCTCGATTGTCTGAACTTGTCTGATTTGTCTAAATCTGCTTTTCGCATGTGACATCTTTCTTATTTTTTCAAGTATGTGGGGGCGTATAAATTTGTACTTTGCTGTATCTCTATCTGTGACATCAGACTCATCACAGTTACATGTGTTCTGACTCCAGTTTCCCTTCTTAATTTTTTATGACATGCCAGTAATATGCCTACATGTCTATTAATTACAGCGAAGCTCGTTATCATTGCTAACAACTGCCCTCCCCTTCGGAAGTCTGAAATTGAGTACTATGCTATGCTGGCTAAGGTCACTGTTCACCATTTCCATGGAAGTAAGTTTGCTAACCTGAGTTTTGATTATTGATGTTTTGAATTGTTGGTTTATTTCTATGATCTAGTCCAATGTTGATTTGTCTACCTCGTCACTCTGATCTTTATTAACTTAAGCCTAGCTAATTGAAAAACAACTGTCTACATTTTCTGCAATGTGTAGTCTTCACTAGGCTTTGAACTTGGATTGTGGTTCTGTTTGCTGTTTCACTGTTTCAATGACAGTTCTTAGTGTAGTTGTGTTTTGTCTTTGGTTTCCAGACAATGTTGACCTGGGTACAGCCTGTGGGAAATACTTCCGTGTCTGCTGTCTCAGCATTATTGATCCAGGTAACTTTTGTGGCATTTCAGAGAATAAATCTGATAACATGTTTAAATACACACCCCAGAGTTTGTGATTATGTTCTATGTCATTGTGTTTGATTTCAGGCGATTCTGATATCATCAAGACTACGCCGGGTGACCAGTAAGGAAGCGATGCCAGTACCCATTGGCATCGGTGTTCTGAGCTGTTCTAGTGCAGTAGTGGATCTTTCTGGACTTGTTCTTTCACCTTACAATGTGTTAAACAGCATTTACCTGCCTGTAAACCGAGTTCTTGGGAACATTGTCTTGGATTGAAAATTTTGTTCCTGGAATTGACACTATCAATTGATCTTTGGCCTGTGGTTCTCAGATCAGAGTTCGGCTCTTTAGTTATTCCAGACCGAGCAATTGTGATGAGCTGATTATGTGGCAACTTTATTGAGATTGATTATTCGTTTCATTAGTTGCTTGTCCTGGAGTTGCCAGGATCCCTGGCTAGTTGATCCCCGTCTTACAGTTGTGCTGTTGTTATGTTAGCTTGTGTAGACTGGATGCTAGTGTATGTTGGTGTTTTATTAGAGTGTAGGTGGCTTATAGACCTTTTGGTTGGCTTTGCTAGAGTGTGTTAACCCTGCCTTCGTGGAATCGTGACGATGTGTTGAATCAGCCGGAATTGAGGTGGATCATGGCTTCACTACCTCATTGTCACGATGGCATCCATCGATGGCTCGCGAGGAGACATTATTGTTACAATATATGATCAGTTGATCATCAAGAAAAGGATAGGAGAAATCACAGGCGTTGATCGTGGCAGTTACTTTACCAACGGCCAAGATCATTACTGAACAGTACTTTACCAACGGCCAAGATCATTACTGAACAGTACTTTACCAACGGCCACGATCATTACTGAACAGACATCTCCTCCCTTCTCCACCCCTTCATACATGTATAAATACCAATGATCAATGAATAAAGATTTCACTTTTGCCTCACAATTACTACTGTAATTTAGTTCTAAACACGTCATCAGCACCATAGGAAAAGAAGAGAGTTTCATATGTAAGTCATGTTGTACAGAGAACTCTCCCTTGTTCTTCTCACATTCATCCTTCGCTTCATAAACGACGGCCATCATCGCCGGCGTGGTGATGCAAACCCCGGCCATCGCATGCCACGCACTCGCCCTGCCCGTCGTCGCCGCCTTACCCACGGACTCCGAAGGGAGGATGCTCGGGTCACCCTTGACCCCGAGCGCATCAGGCAGACCGGCGGTGACCCCGGCGTGGGCCCTAGCAGTGGTGCTCCGGCGTCTTCTCCACAGGCGGTGGCGGACCTGGGCCCTACACCACCTGCGCACGCGCCACCGCACCGGCCCCCGCTGACCCGAGGGGACGGATGGGCTCGCCCGCCTTCACCGTCGCCTGAGCGGGTGGCCGAGCGGTTGCGGGCTTCAGAGTCGCCGCAACCGCTCCGTCCCCTCTGCTACTGCCCACTCCATCGGTGGGGGCCGTGCCCAGCCCGGATGGCGGCCGCTCCTCCAGAACCGCCGCCACCTGCAGCCGGATCGGGCGACCCACTGCCGGCGACGCCATCCCGCAGCCAAACCCGACGCACCCCTCTGACGAAGCCGGGCCCTCGGGCACATCTTCACCGCCGCCTTTGCTCAGCCCGAGCGGCAACCGGGTGATCCGCCGTTTGGCGCATCACCTCTCGCCCCGCCCGCGGCCGCCGGGATCTTGGGCTTTGACGGCACACATGCCCGAGGGAGAAGGTGACCGCGAGCGCTCGCGTTCACCCCCTCGTCGCCGCTTCTGAGACACCCGGGCGGCACGGCCCCCGGGCGGCGCAACCCCGCGCGGCGCGGCGGCGCAGCGCGCTGCCCCCGGGCGGCGCGGCGGTGCTGTCCCCCGGGCGGTGCTGCCCCCGGGCGGCGCATGCCCCGGCGGAGCGGCGGCTCGGGCCCTGGCGGAGCGGCGGCGCGTGCCCCGGCCGGTGCGGCGGCGCGTGCCCCGGCCAGCGCGCGGCGGCGCGTGCCCCACAGGAGCGGCGGCTGGTGGTGGGCGGACTGAGCGGTTAGGGTTTCCCAACCCTAACTGCTCGGCTCTTATGCAGCGGTTTTCACCGCACGGGCCGCCACTGGCCGCGCTGGGCCGCGCTGGCCGCGCGCGCCTGCGGGCCGCTGCTCGCCGCGCTCGCCGAGCTGGGCCGCGCTGGCCGCGCGCGCCTGCGGGCCGACGCTCGCCGCGCTGCCGCGCGCGCTGCTGGGCTGTCTTTCGCGCCTGGGCTGCCTACAAGGACTTAGCTTCAATTGTTATTTAATTTTTCTAATTTCCAGAAATTAGAGTTGATGATGTTTAGGAATTTAAATGTTAATTTTAATCCTCAGCTTATGACTTTTCAAGTAACATCTTGTGTTAGGAATTTTCCAAGGTTTTATAACTTGGAAAATATGTCAATGAATATTTTCTTCAATATTCCATATATTGACATATGTTTTATTTGCATTCCTTCCAATGCATATTCAAAAATTTAATTCATCTTAATTAAATCCAAGTGATTTAATACGAGCAAGAATATATTTAGTCCTTACACAATTGATGCCACATTATTCATAAAATTAAGTTACCATGTGTTCTTAATTTTCCTGAATACTATATAAGCTACATCATTAACCTTGCCATGACGATTTTTGACCTCTTGCATTATTTGCAATTGAGATCTTAAATTATCGTTATTTCATGCAAAATGGCATATTATTCATCTCAATTGGGTTATTTCTTACAACTCAATACGAGCAAGCATACAATATGTTGTGCTACTACACATACTACAACACACCCATGATGATTTCCTAAACAGAAAATCTCTGGTTGCTTGTGTAGGATCAATGGCAAAAGAGTTTGAAGAACTCGCTCTCGATGGACATAACTATCCTACTTGGGCACTGGATATCAAGATCAGCCTTGCCTCAAAGAACATTCTGAGTGCATTGCTACCTCCTGCAGAGAGGACTGAGCCACTGCATGATGCCTACAAGTACAACACATTGTACATTCTCAGGCATCACCTCCATCCTGATCTGAAAGCAGAATACGTGATGGAAGAAGAGCCAAATGTACTATGGTTATCCCTTAAAGACAGGTACGAGCAACAGAAGGCTGTAATCTTACCTGAGGCAAATCATGACTGGACTCATATTCGTCTCCAGGACTACAAGTCCATAGGTGATTACAACCATGCTATTCATAAAATTTGTGCTCGTTTGCGTTTTTGTGGCACGGAACCTTCAGATGCGGATAAGATTGAAAAGACACTCCAAACTATGCTCCCATCTGATAGGGTCTTGCAACATCAATACCGTGCTCGCAATTATCAGACTTACTCTGAACTCATACATGATCTACTTCAGGCAGAAAAGCACGATGAGCTTACGATGAAAAATCATAAGCAACGTCGAGTTGGGGCTGCCCCTATGCCTGAAATACATCATGCTATGAAAGATGAGAAGAAAGGGAATGGCTTCAAAAACCATTCCAAATTTTCTGATAATTCAAAGAAGCGCAAACGCAACAAGCGTAAGGGTAAGAAAAACACAAAGGCTCCGAGGAAAGACACTACTACTTCCAAGGATGAGAAGTGTAAGAAGTGTGGATGCTACAACCATCCCACCAACAAGTGTCGCACTCCTCGCCACTTAGTGGCTCTGTACCAGCAAGCTCTCAAAGGCAAGGCTGCAGAAGGACAGGAATACGAAGCTCACTTCGCTACTCCATCAAACTTGAAGGCTAAGATTGGAAGTCCAAGCATGAGCCAAAAGGAACCATGCACTTCCAACCTTCCACTCCTGACCTACACTGAGCCTATGGACATAGATAACATCATCGTCGACTATAGTTTGGATGACGTCTTTGGAGACCTCAACTAGGATCCATAAGAAATCAGCTCTCTATTGTCCGTATGTGTGTATGGGACATATGTATTGTAATAAGTCTCGAGACATCGACTATAAGTGTGTGTACACTTCATACTCTATTGTATTATTATGTATGTAATTCTTTGTATAATTAATTGAGTTCTTACAATTCTTTAATTATCTAGATTTGCGGGAGTCAATCCGATGGAGGAAGAATTGTGCCTAGTAGATAGTTGTACCACTAACTCTATTCTTAGGGAAACAAAATATTTCCAAACTCTCACTAAGAGAACAGGAAATGTTTTGACAATCGCTGGACGCGATGCAACAATAGTTGGTTCTGGACGAGCCACTATTACGCTCCCTATGGGTACACAAGTTACAATTGAGGATGCTTTATTATATCCTGATTCAACTCGTACCTTATTGAGTTTCCGAGATATTCGGAAATGTGGGTTCCATATTTCTACACATACAGAAAATAATGAGGAATTTCTTCTCATTACCAAACCTTCTGAATATGGCTCTAACATTCTGGAAAGAATACTTTCGCTTCCGTCTGGATTGTACTACACATACATAAAACCTGTACCTCATGTTACGTACAAGGTGATTTTTCAGAATGTTGACACATTCAAGATTTGGCATGCACGCCTTGGCCATCCTGGAATAGGAATGTTACGGAAAATCACAGGTAATTGCATTGGTCATGATTTAAAGTCTGCTAAATTTTCTAAACCTTCTGATTTTATATGTACATCTTGTGCAACGGGAAAGCTAATCTTAAAACCATCTCCGCTTAAGATTCATGCTGAGCCACTTAAATTCCTTGAACGCATTCAAGGCGACATTTGTGGCCCCATACTACCATTGTCTGGACCGTTCAGATATTTCATGGTTTTGATTGACGCATCTACATGATGGTCACACGTGTGTCTCTTATCCACACGCAACCATGCCTTCGCTAAAATCATGACGCAAGTCATTCGATTGAAAGCATCTTATCCTGAACATCAAATCCAGAAGATCCGCCTGGATAATGCGGCTGAATTTGCTTCTCGAGCATTCAATGATTATTGTATGGCCCAAGGAATACACGTTGAACATTCAGTACCTTATGTACATACTCAAAATGGTTTAGCTGAATCTCTTATTAAGAGAATTAAACTCATTGCAAGACCTTTACTTCATGAATGCAATTTACCTACTTCTTGTTGGAGTCACGCAGTTTTACATGCTGCTGATCTCATTCAACTTCGCCCAACTGCATATCATAGCACTTCACCGTTGCACCTAGTGCGAGGAAACCCCCCAAGTATTTCCCATCTTCGGAAATTTGGATGTGCGGTGTATACCCCTGTTTCACCGCCTCAACGAACAGCTATGGGACCCCATAGGAAATTGGGTATCTATGTGGGATACCAATCCCCATCGATAATCAAATACCTAGAGCCCCTAACCGGTGATTTATTCACAGCCCGGTTCACTGATTGCATCTTTAATGAAGATCATTTCCCGGCATTAGGGGGAGAATTTAAGTATCCTAACGAATGCCAGGAAATCAATTGGGATGACAACTCCATCATATACTCAGACCCTCGTACTCAGGAAACTGAACTTCAAGTTCAGAAAATTATAGAATTGCAACACTTTGCTAACAATCTGACTGATGCGTTTACTGACTATAATGGTGTCACAAAATCCTTGAATCCTGCTATCAATGCGCCCAGCCGAGTGGAGGTACCTCGAAAAACCATTCAACCCCCTTCTCAATCAATTAGGGGGAGGGTTGCTAAGCGGGATAATGCTTCTAATAAGCGACAAAGGAAAGGGAGGAACACACGATCCTCTAAATCAGTAAACGAAAGTCATCTTCCGGTTGATGGACACCGAGTGGATACAGTACATCCACAAACCAGCACTATAGTGCACAATTCAGATGTTGCTGGCACATCGGAACACCCTGAACCCATTCTTCCTATGAATCAAGAAGAATTACACGGGGTACAAGAAATTTCCATTAATTATACTAGTTCTGGAGAACTGTATGATCGTAAGAATACGGTCGTCAACGCATGTTTTTCATCGATCATAGCCAATAACCTTCTATCTGATCCAGATCCTAAATCCATGGTAGAGTGTCAACAACGCTCGGACTGGAACAAATGGAAGGAAGCAATTAACTCCGAATTATCCTCACTAACGAAAAGATAGGTATTCACCTCAGTGATACCTATACCTCATAAAGTTCATCCTGTTGGATTCAAATGGGTTTTTCACTCGGAAACGAAATGAAAATAACAAGGTTGTGAGGTATAAAGTGAGATTAGTTGCGCAAGGGTTTACTCAAAGACCCGGCATTGATTACAATGAGACATACTCTCCTGTTATGAATGGAATAACTTTCCGATATTTAATATCATTGGCAGTACAAAAGCGTCTATTTTTGCAATTGATGGACGTCGTGACCGCATATCTTTATGGGTCACTAGATTCGGACATCTACATGAAAGTCCCTGATGGAATATCTGTACCGAATAATGGCAAAAACCGTAACTTGTTTTGTGTTAAACTTAACAAATCTCTCTACGGCTTAAAACAGTCTGGGAGAATGTGGTACAATCGACTTAAAGAATTCCTTATGGATAAGGGTTATTCTAACAGTGATGATTGCCCATGTGTATTCATTAGGAAATCTTCTACAGGCTTTTGTATTATATCAGTTTATGTAGATGATTTAAATATCATTGGTCATAAACGTGATATTGATGAAGCATGTAATCTTCTAAAAACAGAATTTGAAATGAAGGATTTGGGTAAAACCAAATTTTGCTTGGGTTTGCAACTTGAGCACCTTCAAACGGGAATTCTCGTTCACCAATCTGCATATGTCCAGAAAGTATTGAGTAAATTCAATATGGTCAATGCATATCCGTCCAAAACTCCAATGATCGTTCGGTCTCTTGAGAAGGATAAAGATCCTTTCCGACCACGTGAAGATGGAGAAGAGGTTTTAGGTCCTGAATACCCATACCTCAGTGCAATTGGAGCACTTATGTATCTAGCAAACAATACCAGACCCGATATTGCATTTGCAGTAAATCTACTTGCTAGACACAGTGCCGCTCCTACTAAACGCCATTGGAATGGGATTAAGAATATTCTCCGATATCTCCAAGGCACGGCAGATCTTGGTCTATTTTACGAAAGAAATCAAGATCCTAGCCTCGTCGGATATACAGATGCAGGTTATCTTTCAGATCCTCATAATGCAAGATCACAAATAGGATATGTTTTTCTGCATGGTGGAACTGCTATGTCCTGGAAGTCCTCTAAACAGACTCTGGTAGCAACGTCCACAAATCACTCAGAGATCATTGCACTATATGAAGCCTCACGTGAATGCGTATGGCTAAGAAGGGTGATTAATCATATTCAATCATCTTGTGGAATTCAACCCATTGAGTTACCCACCATTATCTACGAAGATAATGCAGCTTGTGTTGCACAGATGCAACAAGGTTATATCAAGAGTGATGCTACGAAGCATATCTCTCCTAAACTATTTTACCCTCACTAACTCCAACAAAGTGGTGAGATAAATGTCATGCAAGCTAAGTCTTGTGATAACCTCGCAGACTTATTCACTAAGTCGTTACCTTATTCTACATTTAACAAATGTGTTAAGGGCATTGGTATGCGCCGACTTAGAGATCTGCTTGCATCAGGGGGAGCATCTTTTTGATTTAAATATACTTATACATCATATTGTACTCTTTTCCTATATGAGTTTTGCTATATATGTTTTCTCATATTAGGTTTTTAATGAGGCAATGTCAACACAAGTAAAAGTCTATCTCTTGTTTTTCCCTTCGGGTTTTCAATAGAGATACCAAGAATATATACTGTTCATTTTCTCCAAATTTTTCCCACTGGATTTTTCTGGAGTTTTACGCAGTATATATTATTGCAAGCCTTTATTTCATAGGGTTTCTAAGAGATTATACATGATGGACAACTGCTCAAGGGGAGTGTTACAATATATGATCAGTTGATCATCAAGAAAAGGATAGGAGAAATCACAGGCGTTGATCGTGGCAGTTACTTTACCAACGGCCACGATCATTAATGAACAGACATCTCCTCCCTTCTCCACCCCTTCATACATGTATAAATACCAGTAATCAATGAATAAAGATTTCACTTTTGCCTCACAATTACTACTGTAATTTAGTTCTAAACAATTATCATTGTGATCGCATCGTGAGCTATCCAACCATGAACTCATGGAATGTGAGACGAGGTGCTCTTGAAATCTGTTGCTCGGTCCCAACATATTCTATTCTATGAGGTGCTTTAAACTGCCATCAAATGCTACTCGGAAGATGACCTGCGTATCTAATTGTTGGTGGGGGTGATAGATTGATAAGACATAAATTTAAGTGGTTGAAGTGTGTCTGCTTAGTAACTTTGTGCCATGCAATCAACCAAATCAAACTGGGGCACCTGGACGCAGTGATATGAGCCTTTGAGGTGAGCATGACATACTCGGTTCGATCGGTTTGCAAACTAGTAAAGGATGAAGAGACAAGAGAGATGAGATCTAGCTGCATCAAGCTCTGATTCAGGTGTGTGTGGTGGAACACCTTTTAAAATCCTGCCCAAGGTGTCTATCTTCTTGTTGCGGTTCCACATCTTGCTCTCTGTGAAGTTCGAATTATTTTCACGCCATGTCACTATGGAGAGCTGGTGAGGGTCTGAGGGATGGGGACACTCGTAGGAAACTGCTTTACCTTGTGACGTTTCAACGTACTGCAGCACTTAGATTTGGGCAATGCATCTGGGATATGACAAGACAGAAACCTCCATGGTTGCACTTGCACCCATCAGCTTGGGCAGAAGACCTGTGTTGGTCGAGAACCTTTGTTCCGCGAATGATGCGGGCCTCTCCGCTTGCTGCAGCTGGCCGTTATGGACAGGCCGAAATGACTGTCTCCATGACTCCATGGGAATGAACGATGGGGGCCCAATGTAGCATCACGCCACGTTGCAGAACAGAAGTACGTTGGTCTGACGACCTACATAACGAGCTCGCTTCAGAAGCGTTAGAGTAGGTACATTGTTACCAGTCAACATTATTCAGTTAAAAGAATTTAGTACTCGATTCAGATAATTGGATGCCACAGTTCTGTTATCGCTAATATATCGCATGGAATCCAGGAGTTCTGTTTTTCTAGTTCTACCACTCATGTAAATGGGGATGTATGTAATCTTAGCTGCACATGTATGCGCTAAGCTAGCTAATCCAGTAATCCTAGTAATAGCACTCACAAAATAAGGATGAGCTGAGCAGGCTGGCGAACAAGGCTGGATGAAAAACTCGTGGCTCGATAGCTCGCTCGGCTCGGCTTGTTAGAAAATATCACCAAGCTGAGCCAGCCAATTATTTAGCTCGGTTTCTTAACAAGCCCGCTCGAGCTGGCTCACGAGCTGCTCGCAAGCCGCGACGAGCTTAGCCCAAATAAGATTTCAGTCCAGTCCACCACCGTCTCCCAGCCCCTTCCTCTCCCGGTCTCCCCTCGCAGATGCCCCCCTCAAACCCATCGCCCGGCCGCCACACAAGCGCCCGCACCCGCCTCCCCACCCTCCCCTCCGGCTCTCCTTGGGCCCCGACGGACAGCACAGGCGGCAAAAGTGCAGCGTCGCGGCCGCCGTGCACCTCGTCGCGCCCCGCACTGTGGCCCCACACAGCAACGCCAGGCTCCAGCTGCTCGACGGCCAAGACCCCGCGTACCCGGGCCCCCACCCCCGGCAGGCTGCGGCCATGAAGAATGGCAGCGGCATGGGCGATTGGGCGTCACCCGCCTCCCACCCTCCCTGTGCGCCTCCTGCCTTCCCCACCTCACCTCAAGCTCTCCTTGGCCCCGGCGGCCAGCTAGCAGGCGGCAGCGCATGCGGCGCCGCACCAAGCTTGACCACACGACGCCCTACGACTCCGCCGCCCCGAGCCCCCTCCCTGCGGGCTGCGACCATGGAGAGGAAGCACCGCCAGCAGCCAGTAGGACTGAGTGAAGACGTGAATACATTGATCATAAGAGTTTACAGATATATAGACAATATACCAGACTGGTAAGCCACGTGAGCAGTCGCACCAGAGTCCATGTACCAGTCACCCGAGGGAGCCGGAGGAGCGAGCGTCATAGTGCTAAAAGCATCGGCGAGTGCCCGTTGATCCCACGGCCCAAAGCCGCTGAAAGCCTGTTGCTGGACGGGCTGCTGGATGGTGCGCTGCGATGGAAGTGGCCCAAGGAGGCCAGGCGCACCAACCACCCCAGGCGCGCCAGGGGGCGGGAAGGAAGGCCCAGCGACCAAGCCGTGCAAGGGCGGTTGGCGCGTCGGCCCACCAGGCGACGTGGCGACGTGGTGCCCCCACTGGATTGGGCCGGGCCACATCTGGATTGTCCCGATCCAGGGATTGTAGATCGTGGGCCAGCGGCCTGAGGGCGGGCGCGGGACGCCACCTAGGTGTTGCACGCCTCCGGAAGCAGGGGCGCCATCGGACTAGCCACCCGGGTGCTGTGGGGTGCCACTGGCCACCAGATCCACTACCGCGGGAGCTAGTCCCACGCCGGCGTCGTCGATTGCCCCCTCCCGTTGCTCCACCCGATGGTCCGCCCGAGGCAGGTGCGGAGGCTGCAGACTTGGGGGTGACGACGAGACCGGTCGGCGGCGAGGAAGACGAGGACGCCATGGTAAGTTCTTCGAGTAGTAATTCAGAGCGAATCTCGACAAAGGATGGGAGCGGGCATTGGCGCTGGAGAAAGAGCCGCAGGTTGTGGAAGCGCTTGGAGAGGCCGCGCAGAACTTTCGAGGCCAGGGCGCGGTCGGGGACGGGTTCGCCAAGCTCGACGAGAGAGTCGGCGAGGGTCTTCATGCGCCGACAGTACTCGGTGACGGAGAGAACACCCTTGCACAGCGTGCGGAACTCGGCGTCGATGAGTTGGATGCGAGTCTCACGGTTGCCGATTACTGCGGCACTACAAGAAATCTTGGCTTTTATGACAAACTGAATCTGTCATGTAAAGTACACAATTGGTCATAAAAAGTAAGTTATGACCAAAACCCCCGCGTCACAGTGTCGTCACAAAACAATCGTCACATAAAGTACCTCGTGACGGTTTTATGGTCCACGGTCACAAAATGTCTGTATTTTTTGTGACGGAAGATTTGTAGCGTCACATATGGTTACCTTTTATGACCACTACTTCTGTCATATATTAGCTAGTCAACGCATCACATTATGTACGAGTCGTCACAAATGCTAAGACGAAGAACAAGTTTCGATGGTTTTTTGTGACATCGCAGTGTCGTCATGTATAGTTTTTGTAGATTATGTGACACTTATATTTTGTCATGTTTTGTACTGGTTCGTATAGTATTTACAAACATTTGCAGACGAGTCTGTGGCGTCGCAAATTGGCATTCCATTCATGACGGCGTCGCCCCACTGGTCTTTCATCACAGCATACAAAAGCATAATTAATACACATATATCAGCCATCATCCACAGGATTGACACCACAATTCACAAATCATTCAGAATTCACAGGTCGACACAATTCACTGAAGCCATCATGGATACACATGTTTGAACCACAAACTTGCAGCATACTTGTTCAACCACATAGTTCTAGGTTGTAGGTTGCAGCACATTGTTCCAGGTTCCAGCAAACAAACAAATATATGGCACAATCTAACATACAACCAGATGGCATATAGTTCTCACAAAGTTCCAAGTACAGACTAAGTTGAAGCAATGTAGCAAAAGCTTAGACAAAGGCCTCATCCTCAGAAACTGCAGTCATACCTCAATCTTTCTGAAGTTTCAGGACAGCTCGCAGCAGCGCATTAGTCTCCTTAAACCTGCTAGTCATCCCCCTCACTTCCTCTTGGGTCTGCCGCAGCAAATTTTGGTTTTCTTCAAGTGCGGCCTGCTGAGCTTCAAGCTGTGCCTGCAACTCTTCCCGCTTCCTAGCAGCTTCCTCTCTTTCAGCTTGGAGGCTTGCCTCAAACTCAGCTCGGATGCGTGCTTGTGCTGCTGTCGATGAGGACTGAGCATTCTTTGATGGTCGAGGGCACCAATGTTAGGAAGAAATGTGGATGAGCGGCTGATCTCGCTAAGAGTTTCATCAACAATCTTGGTGGGAGATTTTTTTGCTTCTCCTTCTTCTGGCTCTCTATCCTTCTTGCCACCATCCGTTCCTACATAAAGAGAATGCAGTTAATAACAAGGCCAGGCATGTACTTCACTACAATAGATGTATCAAATCATTTTGGAACTTACATATATTTCATTAGCAAGAGGAGTGCGACCATTTTTGGAACTATTCATACATTCCCCAAAGAACTCTACAACATCTGGATCGCTGTTGTTGTACTTAGGCCTCTGCAGCATGTAAAAGCCTTGGATGACTTTGAAGCACACATCTCAGTTTGCATTGCATAGTAACAAAAGGATGCAGCCGAACACCAGGCAATCAGTGTGCATACAGAACAAAATAATCACATACAGTACAAGAAGCAAAATGTTTAGTATCAGAAAGAGCCTTGCCCTTTTCATCCATCTTTCTCGGTTTCCCTGTGCAAATAAATTCCAAAAGGAAAAACACTAGAAATAGCTATTCAGTAGAGGAAAAACACTACAAATAGCCATAAACTACATTTTCCTTTGCAACATAACAGGAGCTTAAAGATGTTGAACATACAACCCAAAAGCACCCCAAAAGTGCCCCGAAGTGAAAGCAATAGTATTACCAGGCTGTATCGATAGGCTATGTAGGATCTAGAACCAGTTTTTTGGTGAAGCTGCACCTTGGATCGGTTTACTTTATTCTTCGCAGATTTCTCCTGCACCACAAATGCAATACAAAGTTCTAATTCACAGGCACCAGTACTTTACGAGCTGGATCCACTCCTCTTTCTTCATTTTAGGTGGAGGTTCTTTGGCCAACAGCTGTTCCATTGTCAGGGACTCGTCGAAGTACTTCCTTTTTAGGTGATACCTCTGCTGCTTTACTCCCTTCTTAATGATATCAGTGCATGCAGATTTGCTTGGTCCATCATTCTTAACATCCACATCCAACCTATTCTGCAGTCACACAAATGATTTATTTGACAAAATTTCTTACATGGGAGTAGAGCTAGTAATGAAAGAAAGTAGTTGAAGTGAATTAGGTGTCTCACCGCCACTTTATCAAGCACTTTTTGTACTTCTACTGGCCCCCCATCTTTTTCATAAAGCTTCCAAGATTTGTAGATAGGCAGCTTGTCTCTAAGAGCTACACCAGTTTCTGATGCCAGCTTCGCTGCTTGAAGTGGGACATCAGGTCTTTTCTTCCCTTCAGCCACTTGGATAGGCAGCTTGTTTCCTCTCTTTATCATCTTCTCTAAGCCAAGCCCTATGGTTTTCTTGTGGACTTCCTTTCGGGGCGCTGCATTGGCAAATAACATGCAAAATGGGTTATTATAGCAGCCACAAATGTAGATATTGAATGTAGAAAATAATGGTTGGAAACACATATTGATCACCAGGAACAAAGTCACCAACTGGTTCTTTTTCAATTGTATAACCCTCTGAATCGGCATCAACTTGGTCATTTGAGTCATTGATGTCATTGCTTTGCCTAGAGCTCTGTACACCTGGCGAGGTTTCTATAGAAACTGATTGGTTAACACTAGTTGTGGGAGTAACTTGCGGAAACACGGCAAGGATGGGTGTAGGAGTAGGAGTACTATGCTCAGTGTTCCCACGCAGCCCGAGCGGACGGCGAAGGAGAGGAGACGATCTCGAACAGCTCCGACGTGATGGAGCCGTAGAGCCATGTGAGAACATGGAGGTCCATGCGAACCCAATGAGGAACGTTGGGGAAGACAGCGTCGCTCAGCACGTGGTCGGCAAGGGCGTATTTGCCAAGGACGAGGAGGAAGAGGCACCGCCACTTGGAGAACGACGGGGTGTTCAGGTCGAGGACGACCGGAACAAGTGCGCGGATGCTGAGAACACCCAAAGCTTGGGTGTGGAGGGCGGAGATAGCATCGGCGTCAGGTGTGTCGTCGCCGGAGTCGTCAGACGGTTCGTGGTCCTGGACAAAGCCGTCGGCAGCGGCAGTGGCGGCGCGCGCGGCGTCAGCAGCCTCCTGGAGGCGGCGGTGCGCATCAGCCAAGGCGAGCTTGTGATGAGCCACCTCGTCTTGAAGTTGACGCTGCGCA
The DNA here is from genome assembly GCF_002211085.1 of Panicum hallii. NCBI lineage: Eukaryota > Viridiplantae > Streptophyta > Magnoliopsida > Poales > Poaceae > Panicum > Panicum hallii. Next base: position 51,014,029 of record NC_038046.1, read on the forward strand.
GCAGAAGCCTCCTCGACCTGGGTGCGACGTGTGGCGGCAGCCTGATCGGCGAGACGCACTTCTCCATCACGAGCAGCAGCCGAGTCGTTGTCGGCCATGGGCAGGGAGAAGCGGAAGCGGTAAAGTTTCAGGAAAGAAACGCAAATGATACCATGAAGACGTGAATACATTGATCATAAGAGTTACAGATAGATATATAGGTAAGGTGCATGCGAAACTGAAGAAGAAACTGAAGCTAATTAAGGCTAAACACAACAGTCGCTAACAGTGAGGAAGAAGAAGGCTAAGAACGTCATTTTTTAAGCTGGCAAACGAGCCGAGCCGAGCCAGCTCGCTATCTTAACGAGCCAGCTTAAGTTGAGCTCGCCAGCTCAATCTGAGCCGAGCCGAGCTGGCTCGATATCGAGCCCTAGGCGAAGGTAATCATCAAACATCGTAATCCTACCTTTGATTAATATAACCTCTTGAGAGTTGTCTTGAATAAAAGCTAAGCAACCATGACTCCAAATATAGATAGCCCTTTGGGCCGCCCGGCCCAGGCGGGTCCGGGCACGAACTGATCGGGCTAGGCCCGGCACTGTCGGTACATACGGACAGGGGTACCTCCTGCTAGAGTGTCCAGACCCTTAGCGCGTCACTGTCGCCTCACAGGTAAGGGCGCGATGGCGTCCGGCTCCGGCGTGTGCGCCATGCGCATCGTGGTGGACGTGCGCCACCACATGCTCGGCCGCCTATCCTCCATCATCGCCAAGGAACTGCTCAACGACCAGAAGGTCGTGGTGGCCCACTGCGAGGAGATCTGCCTCTCCGTGGGCCCCGTCTATCAGTAAGTCGTTTGACAGGGTCCCCAACCAGATGGGCGCAAGGTTATCCGTGACCTCGCCCTGGTCCTATGGGTGACGAGGCGTACGGCCCGGGCCTGACAAGCTGGGACCATGGTCTCCGGACCTCCCCCCCCCCCCCCCCCCCGTTCTCATATAGGTCCGGCGCCTCCACGTGCCCACAAGGACAGCATGCTCAAGGATGGCCTCCACAGGCCCGGACCCCCTAGGGGGTCCGGCGCCTCCACGTGTGGGAGCCAGACCCCTCTCGGCCTGTCTATCCGGACTGGCCTGGGGGGGGGGGGGGACCTCCCTTCCCCCCGGGAAGGGGTCCGGTACCGCCACGTGCCGTCAAGGTGGTGACCGCAGGGCCGGCCCTGCCACGTGCCCATGGCAGAAGGCCCTCCGTGGGACGCCGGCCCAGCTACTGCATTTAATGCGGGTAGGTGGACTGCGCGTGCCCAAGACACGGCATGGCTTGCCCACTGACACGCTGGGCAGGTATGCTGACACCATGGTAAGCCCGCCTGTTTCCAAGGCGGCGCGTCGCATCACCGCGCACTGTGCGCGGGCAAGCGGTGTACAGTCAACTCGCGGCGCCGCGCGGGTGGGTAATGATGGTCTGCTGCCGGTGAGCCGAGGCGTACAGTGTGCGCGGAGGCGACGGTGCGGCGGGTCAGCGCAGCTTCTTCGCCTGTCAGAGGGTTCTAGCCCAACAGTGACAACACGTCTTCCACTGTGCGTAACACTGACATGTGCGTAACACTGACAGCAGGCATTGTGTCGGTAAGGCGGCACAAGACCATGTCCTGACTGTAGATACGCACATCAACTTCCTAATAGAGAGGACTACAGAGAGGAGCTGGAGAAGAAGATTACATATCTCTCGTATTGCAAGCTCTAGTTGCCGGGCCCACCTGTCGGGGTCCCGCTCAGTGTGTGCACCTCCCTTAGTCTGTAAAAGGGAGAGAGCACTCGTTAGAACGACAACTTCTAAGTCCATAAGGCTCTCTCAGGCTCTTTCCAAGCCCAATAATCTTTCAAGCAATACAACACACAAGTGGATGTAGGGTATTACGCTCCGGCGGCCCGAACCACTCTAAATCCTCGTGTCCTTCCCGTGTTCATCCGCCGTTTGATCAAGCGCTCCTAGGACTCCCCCCAAACTCTTCCTAAACTCGGGTTAGGCGGGTGCATTCCGCCACCCGGCTGGAGATTTCCTCCGACACGCACGAACCGATCCAGCTAGACTCGACATAACCAGGCTACCAGGCCACGCCGTGCTGCCCGTTGTGCCACGTCCTCAGCCCAACCACGAGCCCATGGGCCCATTTTCATGCCGGGAAGCACGGGACTCCGTCGTGCCTGTGCCATCCGCCGCTCGCACGCTCGATGGAGGCCGCCACGCCCGCTAGCCGGAGACGCCGAGAAGGAAAGGAAGGGCGTAAGGCCAAAGCTCGAAGGGGAGGGGAGGGGAGGGTGGGAAGGACCGGGCCGATGAAGGAGGTGGCCGTCACAGCTTGCAACTGAGGCGCTGACGGGGACGGCGGTGGAAGGGAATCAACGAAGAGGATTTTGAGAGATTACATTTGATGGGCTGGTGGGATGGAAATAATATGCGGGCCTCTAATGGGCCGGCCTTAAATATCGGACCGTGTCGTGCCGCCCACCGTGCAGTGCTGGCGGCCCAAGCACGGCACGCTATACCGGGTCATGTTGGCCCACGCACGATGACCATCCGTGCTTGGGCTGGGTCAAAAACTTAGACCTCATGCCAGGCTGTTTGGCCTCGAGCCTTTTGGTCATAATAATTCTTAAACACCGGTGCTCACATTTCGTGAGCTAGTAGTTCCAAGTCTCATTTCGCCTAGGAAAAAATTAAGAAAATTCTGTATTTAGCCCTACTAATCTTACATCTTCCTTTCTTGGCTCTCTTTTTTTCCCCAAAGTTTCCTATTTGACACCATAACTGTCAATGTTAACGGCCACGTAAAAAGACCATTTTACCCCTATTTGTGTTCTTGTGTTGTCTCTGTGTAAAAAGGATTGATTCATTAGCATCGGTTATTAAAATTGATTGATTAATCTGCTAAATGTTTGTTTTAATCTGGAGGATCCCCATGTAGGGAAAAAAAAGAAAATGTTTTCTTGGTTGATATCGGCATTGATCGATGTGTTGATGGATCTCCCAGGTCGGTGCTAGCTGCAGGGGCGCTCGGCCCGTCCGTAGCAGCCGCCGCTGCTGCAAGACAGCAACGCACGAGGGCACCGCCGCGGATCGTACATGTCCTCCGCAGCCGTGAAGCCCACGGCAGGCAGCGGCACCGCGCGATGAGCGCGTCGTCGAAGCTGCTGCGGAGCTCGCTGAGCCGCAAGCTGATGTCGGTGTCGATCGAGGGCATGCGCGACGCGGAGGAGATGAAGCAGGTGGACGCGTTCCGGCAGACGCTGGTGCTGGACACGGACGGCCGGCCGGTATACATAGAGAAGCTGGGTCAGATCGACGCGCCCCCGCCCGGAGCCTTAGCAACGTCGACGGCAGGCCCTCCCTCCCCCGTATCAGCCTCCTGCATCCTGGACGGGCTCTGCCGCTGGCGCAGCCGCCGCCGTCGCCGGCCGATCTAGGGTTCACGATGGGGAAAACCGGAGGGAGAGAAGGCACGCCTGGTCGCCCGGCTGCGTGCGTTCCTATCTTTGGCCAGGGGTATTTTCATCAGTTCGCGTAAAATCTGACAGATGTCAATTGATTTTTAAGGGTGGGGAGTAACGGAAGTGACGGAAGGGTCAGTTTAAGTTTAAGGAAGAAATTAAGTTACGGTATTAAATAGAGAATTTTGGGAAAAGAACGGGATGTCTATTGTGATTGGCCGTCATATAATTGCACTTGTAGGTTGGAGATAATAATAATTTAAAATTAGAATAAAATAAAAGGTTAGAGATAATAATGTTCAAAATATTTTTATTTTGTTTTGGATATAATGATACAATAGTTAGTCACACATGTGATGAATAGATGTTTAAAAAAGAAAAGAAAAAATGTAAGGAAGGGGAGAGGTAAGTTTAATAGGACTAGTAAATTGTCCCAAAGAAATCCCAGCACCGGAGACAAAAAAAAATGAAGCAAAGCAGGAAATGCATTGGGCTCTCCAGCCTCTCCTAAGAAGGCACTCCACCAGGCCGTGGCAGGCCAGCCGGCCCGACAGGATAGCTTCGTGCCATAAAGCCCACCTTGGCCTGACTGATGGGATCCGCACGGCACGCATCGATCCGGGCCGTCCGTGCGCATCAGGACCGTCCGATGGGGGACACCGCGCCAGAACGAAAACCCTAAACCTCCTCCTCCGCCGCCTCTTGGCCTCCGCTTTATATAAATCCCGAGCGCCGCGTTTCAGATATCGTCGGCGGGCGGGCTCTTCGTTACTTCTCTCGTTCTGGATCGGAGTTGTTAGGTTGAGATTTCAGATTGTGGATTGGCCCTTCGGTTCATCTCCTCGTCGCTGCCGCTGCCGCTTGCTTTTTCGCCTCATCGATGTTGTTTTTTTTTCCTTCGATTTATTCTTTCTTTGTTGCTGCTCGGAGGGTTTTCGGAGGCTGTTGGCTGGATGCAGATGAGGATTCACAAGTTTATGGGTAATTTGCATCTGAGGCATCTCTGTGATGTCACACCCTTTTTCACCTTGGAGATCTGATGCATGCTCCGTTTCGATCCAGCCCTTCGAGCAGCTGACAACTCTCGATTCAATCCCTCGAGGATTCGACGTTCTTGTTGCATCATCTGCTTTTTTTATTCGGTTTTATTTTTGTCTTTTTATCTCGTGCTTCAAGATCTCGATTTCTGCCATGGCTCGATGCTCTGGTGAGAGGAGATGAGATGATGACGATATTGTTTCCCTATTGGTTTGATTGGCCGCCATGATGGCTCAAACTGTATTAGCTCTATCTGATCATCTCCTACGCCTTACATCTCAAACTGATTTTATTAAAAGGATCTGCAACAAATGCATCAAAATTGTGGCTTGTGCTTAACATATCATAGCATCAAAAAAAAGTATGCAGTGGTCGATGCTAATGATCCATGATACAATCTATCAACATCATACAAAGGATAAGCTGGGTTTTGCAAGTGCTTGGGCTGCCAAATCTTGGTCCGAAAATGCTTGTTTAGCAATCTGCGTTTCAAAGTACATGTTCAAAGCTCAAATTACATGTCCGTCTTGTTGGATGCAGATGAGGAGTCACAAGTTTAATGGGTAATTTGCATCTGAGGCATCTCTGTGATGTCACACCCTTTTTTCACCTTGGAGATCTGACGCATCCATCCAGTGACAATTTTGTTTTGTTTCTTGTCTTATCCGTCAACTCGTTTTTTTTCTAATTTGTTTTGTCTCGGGATAATGTATTTTCAAAAGAAAATTGATTGTTATTGAACGTGAGAGGAGATGAGGTGATGACGAACTTGTTTCCCTATTGGTTTGACTGGCCGTCATGATGGCTCGAACTGTATTAGCTCTATCTGATCATCTCCCACACGCTTATCTGAATGCGGAGTTGCATATTATTCACTAAATGAAATTATTACATGTGGATTTAACAACGACGTCGCAAAAGGACGCTTGAAGGGGACTCATGTCACGAGGACATTGATGGAACTGCGTACGAAGTACTAATTGATGGGCTCCCATTAATTTGACATTGACCTGGGCGCGAATTACGAACCATTTGCTGAAAATGTTGGATGATGGGCCATGAATTCAAGCTGGGTGGGCCAAGAAATCAAGCTGGGTTTGCATGCGCCTCCGCTGCCAAATTGGAGCCTGCTCGGACTCCTTGGAATATTTGACCTTACACACCTTTCAACATTTTAGGTTGCTGCTATAGGAAGATGATGACTAAGATGAAGTAGGGAGAAAAGTAATTAGATTTAATGTAAAATTTTTATAAGCTGGGCTGCTGGGGTGTGTGGGGGAAGGTTTATTCGTAGGATTAATTTAGCAAAGTTGGGTTTAAAATTAGCACGTGGATGATTGAACGCCTATTTATTGCTGTTTCACACAATGGGCACCTTATCTCGTGTACGGTTCGTAGAATCTCTGGTGCCACGGTGTCCGACGGGGGTACCCCACACGTGCTCATGGTCATGGAGACCTGTTCACATGGCTCCTGGAACAAATGAACACCGGGCTTTACCTGGTTGAGCTAGGGTCCATCTTTTCTTGCAAGTTGTAACTGTGTTTATCAGCTAGCGTACTTTCGTTCCGATTTGTTACCGCATCCAGTGGCCTAATAAAGTTCCACACTTTCGGTAGCTTTCTACAAGGGATGCGATAATAGCCTGAAAAGACTATTTTATCCAAACCCGCCATCATATCTTTTTTTCCTTTTTAATGGTAAATATATTGCTACATATTTCATAGATCCTCTTATGCAAGTTCACGTAAAATTTTTAATTAGATGATGGAAAGAGAGACATGAGAGAAGAAGATGGTTGTTTCGTGAGACAACCGTTTTATAGGCTAAAATTTAGAATTATGAGATCACTTTTTCACCATTTCTCACCATTGTACGAGTTGTTGTTGCCATGCAACTCACAATATTTTCTTTTTCTATGCACAAATTATGGAATTATGTATTTACTATGAGACAAGTTATAAGACAACCTATTATATATATTGCGTGTTACATCATCTCAAGTGCGACAATCCCATAATTTGTGCATAGAAAAAATAAATGTTATGAGTTGCATAACAACAATAACTCGTATAACGATGAGAAAGTGATTTTATAGTCCTAAATTTTAATATATGAAGCGGTTGTCTCGCGAAACAGCCACCTTGTTCTTTCTCCTCCTTATCTCTCCACCATCTAATCAAAAAATCTTATATTCTCCACCATCTAATCAAAAAATCTTATATAAATTTGCATGAGACAACCTAACGTATAGCCATGTACTTATCCCAAAAAGGTTCACCCTCTTATCTTATCTTATCTTATTAACACGAGAGCAGCGGCCCTGTGTTTATGGCTGGATAACGACTCGGTCTGGCTCGTTATGCTAACGAGAAAAACCTGCCCGGCTCGGCTCGGCTCGTGAGCAGAAAAGCCTGGTCGTCTCGGCTCGCTAGTGACACCTGCCACGCTCGGGTAGCTTACGAGCCAAACACAGTGACACCTGCCGTGGCAGCCTGTGCCATGTCGCCCCTTGGGAACAAGAAGACCGAGAGGGCAGGCGGTGAGGGGGAGGTCGAGGGCAGCCGATTTGATTGCGCAGCGGGGGAGCCGGGGCACGGTGTCGGCGCCTGCGAGTTTGGGAGCGGACGAGCGGATCTGGGGCCGAGCAGACGAGCTAGGCGAGGGAGCTGCGGGAGGGCCGGGGGCACGGCGGCGCGCTGGCGCCGGCGAGGCTGCGCGGCCTCGCGGATCCGAGAGCGACGGTCGGGCAGGCGGGCGGACGAGCAGCGTGCAGCTGCGCCCGCGCCTGCGAGGCCGCGCGTAGGCGACGGAACGGACGGACGACCAGCTTGCCGCTGCGCTTGCGCCTGCGAGGCCACGCGGAGGCAAAGGATGCGCCGCTGCAGCCTCTGGAGCTCCTCGCCGTCAGAATTGAAGCAGTGACGACCAAGACAGTCAGAGAGACGAGGACGAGGAGGAGATAAGGATAAAGCTTGAAAGGCTCTGGGGCTCATTTGGCTTGCCTCGGAATGGCGGCTGAGGAGCCCGTTTCCTTTGGCTCGTTAGGCTCGCAAGCTGCTCGCGAGTGAAAACATGAGCTCAGCTCGTTAGGAAAACACAACGAGCCGAGCCGAGCACAGCAGACCACGAGTCGAGCGAGGTAACGAGGAGTTTTTCGTCCAGACCTCCCTGTGTTGCACAAGTTGCCCTTACCTCGTGTCACGGCGTTTTCCTCATGAAATCGAGCGGCACCCAGAATGTTTTCGATGTGCATGAGCCCCATTCAACATAGAATCTCAAAAAAAAAAGAGAGAAAGAAAAAGAACGCATCATATACATACAACATAGAATCTTCAAAAGAAAACGAGAAAGAAACAAGTTGAATCGGGCGCGTTTTGGAGACCGGAGATGCCCATGTTTAGGTGCCTCTGTTCTATCATAGTAGGTCGGGTCCAACAACTCCAACTGTAGAAGAGGGAGACGTTGCTTTGGTTTAGATCTTAAACGTCATCAATGGGAGGGGAATCTTGTTACCAAGTGATCGAGATTCCTCGTGATCCTCAGGCCAGGGGGAGAGATTCCATCTGCTGCCGTCAGGTCTCGTTCGGCCAATCAACAGGGACCCTGCACGTGGGCGAACACCCACCGTTGGGTGAGAGCCACGGCTCCAATCAACGTTCCGTGATAAAGATCGCGTAATTACTCGAGTCAATAGTCAAGTCGTCAATGTTCCAGCCAGCATGGTGCCGTCTAAATACGGGCACGGTTATTGTTAATGCACCGGACCAGTTACTTTCAGGCAACCGATTACTATTTCATCTAAGATTCTCTGCTATACTTATCTACCTGGACCTCGTTTCAGAACAATTCATATCAAATACAAAAATGGCACTGCTATTTATCTATTTTTTCTGGTTTCGGAACAATTCGTTCCAGAAAAGAGCAGCGAAGAAAAAAAAAACCATTGGCAGAGTATGAAAATTGAGTGATAAAGATAGAGCCACGGAGTTTTCACTTGAGAGTAGAGTCCCAAAATAAAAAAGCTAGGGAGAATTGCTTTTCGAGCCAGGGCCACATACCAGAACTGGTAGTAGCAGCTGATCGGTGGAAGGCTGGAAGCTAACCACTCTCTCGGTTCATGGAAATAGGCGGCTAACCGTGAGCTCCTCGTGACCTGCCGGTGCCCTGCAGCGATAAGTCCATGAAAGGAACCTCTCGCTCTAGATCACAATAGCTGCTAACGAACAAGCAAAAGCTCAATTAAAGAACAGAAAACAAACTCTCTATAAGCTCTCAATATGAGAGGAAAAAGGTCCCAGTCATGTGAATGAGTGAATCGAAATGATAAGAAAGTTGAAGCAGACGCTAACCTGCCTAGCATACCATCCCTGTACGTCTGCTCCTTGATGACAGGACGGTGCACCAGAAATGGCTTGCGACTTGAGGGAACGACAGGCAGGTGCAGTGGTGCGCCTCCGGATCGACACCGTGGCATGCACGTAAGGCCACGCCTTTCTCCGTTTTGCCTGCCTGCTCGCACCCCCACCACCGTGCTTCTTCCACAGTTATCAAAGTGATTCGGTACCAGTGGTCACGGTTCTACGGAGATCGGCAGATCAGGCAAAACGAAAATGACAGTTCAGGTTAAGTGTCTGCAACTAAGATCATAGGGAGCGGAACAGATCAAAACTTAGAACAGGTAGGAGCAGCCTATAGCTTTCCAATGCAACTCAGCAACTGGTAGCCGGTGGCCAGAATTTGGAGTACCACTAGTGTTGATTGAGGTGTCGCTAGCACTGCTAGTAGTAGCATGCAGGGGGGGCATGTGTCAGGGCAATTAGTGGCCTGCTGAAATCGCAGATTAACAACTAGAGGATCGTGACTCACCTGTCCTTTTAAAACAAAAGTTTCAGGGAAGAGGAGGTCACTGGCGTTATTCTGCACGAATTACTAGACGAACACAAGATGCTGATCGAGGCTAATTGATTACCGGTTACTTCTAATAATGAAATAACAAACCTTCGGCGTCAATAATGGAAGGAGGGAGTATCTTGGTAATTCAAACAGCGGGTCAATGATGACGCAGAGCAGCACTCACCTTTGCACTTAGCCCCACGCCGACGGCTGGTTATAGGTTTCAGCTGACTTCGGGAGGATCAATCAGCAAGACCTGATATTCCAGTCGCCATGCGATGACAAACAGCATGTAAAGTTTTCTGCAAGTCTGATATCAGCAATGGATTTCCGTTCACCTGTTCTTCTCCGTGTCCTGCAGCCATGGGGTCATCAGTGGTAGGTTAGCTTTGGCAACTTGCGTATGGACATTTGAACTCTTAAGCAACCATCACCTTCAGGAATAGGAGGAGAAAACGACTATTGCAGAGCTATATGTAAAGATTATAACTTTATTCCATCCAATAAATGTAACATCAGATTCCACTAATAAAAATATCCAAGATTCTCATGGCTTTTCTCCGCTACCATATAGGCACGCATAAAAGTTATTCAGTAAAAGATCAGCATCGGTTCAAGCGGTGCTGAAATGTGTGGGAGGTGTGAAGGTGCAACTACTATCTGCTAAAAATATACCATTAATTTAGAGAAAGATTAACAACGACGGGTGAGAAAGTTGTAGACGAAAAGCAATTGAAAAGGAAAGCAAACCACCGAGGCGGCGAGGCACCATCCAAAGGACTTTATGGCCCTCATCAAATGACAGTTGATGGCTTACACCGATACACATACCCGCACTGAAATGTTTATTTGCGCTTGCAGCTGCCTATTCTAAGCTGCAGGACAGTCAAGTACGGGGGTCCTTCCAAGTTCCAATATATCATTCTCCAAGAGAGAAGGCCGTAATATCTTAGCTTCCAGCTTCCAAGGCTTCGTCCCCGATGACTGCGCAGCTGTAGAGAAAACCTCGGGCGCTGGCATGCATCAGTGTCGAGGATAAAGATCCATCAGATGGCCATGGATGGTCCATCTTGCAGATTCATCTCGTGGTTAACATGTTTTGCAGCTTGTATTCTCCTGGAGTCCATTGTTTCTGCTCATTCATGGTGCACTCCACATCCTAGCCCAAGGCAAGAAGCAAGGTTCGAGCAGAAGACAAACAGGTTCTGGGAGTACCAGGAACAGAGTAATACCTGGGTGGAAATAAGCATGCCGTTCGACTTGATGTCTTGTATCAATGGTACCTGCACAAAGGTAGGATCAATCACAAGGAAACCTGCCAGTTCTCCTGTTCATAGTCAAGAGGAGGAAGATGCAAGGCTTGATGAAGAAGATGGAGAAGACAGAAATGACCCAGTCCTGCCCGTAAGGAAAAGAATTTCCTTGACAAGAATGTCGGAGTCATCAGTATGGGTGACAGGCCAAAGCGGATCGATCTATGAGAGGTTCTGGAACGGGGTGATGTGGGTGATCGCTCCTCATGAACTCCCTACTTCAGCTGGCCATGCCACAGCAACTTTCATCGTGAATACAACTATTCTTGCTCTGTCGGAGGCTGGAATCCTTTACCAAGTAAGTTGATCCCTATGATCTAACAAAGAAGCAGTTCTAGCTTATTCAAAATTAGGATTCTAGTCACCTTACCCCTATTATTACTATGTCATATATATAGGTCATCCTTGAAATTTCTCTTGAAGTGTTCGAGTTATGATAAAATAGTGGTTTATTACCTTTTATTTTTAAAGAAACAAATATCACAGTTCATTTTGATTATCTTTCTAGAGTGTCCTGTTCTTATTACATGTGCTCAAAACTTGAGATACTGACAATAGAGGAAAAGCTATTGTCATCAAGAGCAGATAAAATCCTACAGAAGTTGTATAAAAGCAAAAGTAACACAGAATTAAGAGTTCAATCGAAACTAATGAAAGTAGCAGAGGAGCAGAAAATGTACAGATTGTGGGTCGTACAACACTCATGAGGGACAAAAAAACATGATCGGCCACCAACAACAATATCATGTAAAATAAAAAAGATGTATGGAGTATTCTGTTTTTTCTTTTACACTTGAAATCATGCTATTTGCATTTCTGAGCTATCAAATCATGAGATGAGATGTAATAGAAAGTTAGAAACATTAGTCAATAAAATGAACACATCCAAGAGAAATTGATTGCCAAAATCAATTCATTAATAACTCGTATTTCTACATTTCTCAGCTACAGCTAAATGAGCATGCCCAGCCTATCTGGACAGAGATGACTTTCAACTCTGACCAGCAGTTCACAAATCTTGGACTAAAAACACAAAGTCAAGCTATGCGTATAAGAAATGGGATTGTATCCAATGACGGAAGGTGGGTATCTACCATACTGCTTCCCTCTAAGTACAGTTGTGCATCATTAGCTAGTTAATTTTAATCAGCTAATATGCAATGACTGACATGTTTCTCGATCAGGAAGCTTTTCCTATCTATCATGAATGGGTCCCTACTTGAGGTCACAGAAATTCAACCTCTAAGGTATGAAGCTGTAAGACTGCATTGTTGTATTACTGAACCTCATCCTCCTTGCATGGCTGTAGCATCTAACTCCAAATTCATGAAAAATCACATGAATGATGAGGTATAATAAATGGTAATGACTTCCATTTATACTTGTTGCTGACTAAAGAATACCAGTATTACATTTGGAGGTCGACATTCACAACAAATGCTTGGTTACTAGAGTCAATGTTTTTTTATACCACATTTACTAGAGTGAATGTTGTTAGTTGCTGTTTAAATTACAACTAACTCATGGCATCAAACAATCTAAACTTTTCATCACTAGGCATTACTATCATGACCTACTAAACACATAACTAATGCACAGGTGGAATTACCATGGGCGTCCTCCAGGAGGAGATGTATCATATATATCTGATGCTGGAAATTTGCGACCAGGGACCTTGTTCACAGTAAGGTATGCTAAACGTGTGTTGTTTAGGAGCAGAGGGGGAGTTCCTTTTCAGTCTACTTTCGAAAGAATATATTTCTAGAACGTCCCACTTTGCTCAGCTCCTGTCCTGATCCAAGGCTGAAGCAGTTCTACTTAGCATATTTGTCACCCCTTCATCTGTGGGTGCATGAGACATAAAACTAGAAGACACTGATAGATTAAACAGTACAGATGATAAACATCTTAGACAAGTTCGCACCATACTCACTGAAGTTATTTGTCCAATAATAAGTGGCATGGTTGTCAAGAGTCTCTTTTCCATAACCTGTAAGGTATATTTGTTCAAATTGTTGGTCCAATGTTAAGATCTGATAATGCAGTGCAGTTCCACTGGAGACCTATACGAGTTTGACAAAGAAACGAAGCCATCATGGAAAAAGCACATATGGAGTGAAGAACTGGCAGAAAGTATTTCATTAAGCTCATCAGCTGGATGTGCTTTGTATGGTTTGTCAGGGTCTAACTCAGTGTCCCTTTTCTTGATATCCAAGGTATGTTATAATCTGTTTTATCATATTGAATCCCAGATAATATAGATGCATTATGTTTGAAGCCCACCCACAATATAATCTATGATCACAAAAAAAGAACTCAAATCCATGACTCTTATATTATGAGTTCCCGGCAGATGATTTATGAAGCTAAGGTACTAAAAAGGAAAAGAACCGCATATCCTTAGTTGGATATCAATAGCAGAACAGTGAAAGCAAACGCCAGTATGAACATCACTATCCACTAGGCAGTTGAACATTGATACTAATTTAAGATTAATTAAATTAATTACTAATAAGCAAAAGGAAGAATTAATTGAATACTAGAATGATACAGTCATAGCCAATGCCTCCTTTTCCGTTGCAATAACAACTTTTCCACTTCAATTTGTTAAAGATAGTTATAGTTGGCAGGATGGCATTTTAGTGGAGCGGCGATTGCATAGAAGGAAGTGGAAGTGGGATAAACATGGAGCTCCTATGGGTCAGAGACTCAGTTCAGTTACAGAAGTTCAGCAGGATGAACTCAATGATGCATCTTCTATGTTTTTTACGACAACCACAGGAAAAGTATTCGAGTATCAGATTCCAAAATATGCAGGTACTACTCATTGAAAACGTTCATTTTTTTTGTGTCAAATGCCAAGCAAGTCAAATAAACAAATTAAGATGATATTAGTGTTTCAGAAAATACCAAGGGTTCTACGAGGAACTAGGTAATTATTTTTCACTAAGAACAAGAAAGGCACACAGATTGAAGCTTTATTCAGATTGAATTCGTATATTCAAAACAAACCAATCAAACTGGATTTAAAATTCTTGCATATAGGAGTATATTAACATGTTTATTTTTTTACTGGAAAAGGTGGGGCTCAAAGCAATAAGATAAGAGGGCAATGGCTGAATCACATGTCCCCTGAGCATGCAAAGGTTGCAAGAAACGTCCGAGGTGTACAGGTTCAAGTTGGCAGAATGATATTCCCACTAGATGATGGTAGGCTTGGGGAGCTACATTTTTCTGGGATTGGAGGTGCTGATTTTGGTCCGAGTCAGCAAAATACCGTAAGAAAGAAACTATCAAACAAGTATGAGTGGTCCATCCTCGATGCACCAGAAACAGAAGGTTGGAATGCAGAATATTGCACCGAAGAGCATGGTCCTACCAATTGTATTACTGGAGCAAAGAGTGTAGCTACAGGCACTGAACCAAATGACTTGAGCAATACCCAACCTTCCAGGAGGCGCAAAGTAGAAGAGAAGCAGCATTACTTACATGTTAACAGCCACCAGAGTGATGAAACTGAACCATACAACTTTCTATCAAGAAGCATTGGTCTTAACTTCCACATGCGGGTCATGCATGCAGACAGATCACTTTTTCTTATAACTGACAATGGCTTGACATTTGAATATCTAAACAGCAATGGTATTTGGTTGTGGTTAAGACATGAGCACACTACAGCCATGAAAGGTACGCTAGGAAGCTACATTGGCAGCTTGTATCTTGTCGACGTGCATGGGAACTTACATATTAGAGAAAGAAATGGAGATGAACTGTTGTGGATTAACTGCACGGCAATGAAGAAGGGGAGACACGTTGCAAGTGGGTCTCCATGGGATGGCATCCCCGGTCTATTGCGTAGAATGACAACAGATGATGCACTCTTCTTTGTTAACAAGCGCGGCAGGCTGCTACAGTTCACGGTAGAAGTTCAAACACAATTTAATCTGAGTCATGATAGCCTTGTTAGATGAAAAGTTCATATTTGAAAATTTCATTAGAACAATGGAAAGCTGAAGATTTAAAACTTAAAAAACATAATGGTTAAGCAGCATTAGTTCCTTCATCATTCCTCAAAACCTATTTTTAAAATAAAAACAGATAGTTCTCTCTAGCTAGCAGTGAGCAACCTAGAAACAATGAAGAAATTCAATGCAGGATTCATGACAATGATATGTATGCATGTTACCCAGTAATCGGTAGTGCACAAAAGAATCCACAGGCAAAATTTCTCAAATAGAGACAGAAACAAAGAACTCAAGATGTGTCAATAACACGAACATCATATAAAATTACTCTGGTACTAGCATTTAATTTTTCAAGGCAGACACATCATAGACAATCTTGAAACTATCATTGACTTCGTTCTGAAAGTTGGGCCTTCTATTCACAAGTTGATCCTGTTTTATCCATCCACTCTTTCCATGATCTATTAGTAGATGCAGGCAATGGAATAGCGAAGAATACAAATTCAGGCAGTAATAGAAGTCTAAACATTGTAACTCAGATTGCTTATAGGTGCAGTGGGTCAGATAGGAACTAGAGAGATTGAACTTCTCTTATAAAAACATGATAATTTATTAAACATTTTACATTTCAAAAGCAAGTTAATATATGCCATCATTAGTAAATTGCAACTGAAAAGAACAATTGTACAGAGAGAAATCACAGGATGGATAGAGAATGAGCCGATGGTATATGTGTCCTATTACCTCCACTTACTATTTTCCTTTACCATCATCTTTTAATTGCAACTACACGAGAAAAGAAGTGAAGTAACTATCATATTAAGTTTTTCCAACACAACCCTCTTTCATACTAATAATGTAATTAGTTCCTGCTCTTCATTCTTCAACAATATCCATTTAACATAAAACAATTACCAACACATTACCTCATATTCAGTAACGCATGTGCAGGTTGCTTTGCGGAAATTCAAGTGGAAGGACTGCCACAGTCCTCCTGACACCAAGGTTGCATTCATAGTGGACCAGGAGGTCTTCAGAAGAAACATCATCTTCGTGGTAGGGCGCAACGGCCGCCTGTACCAGTACAACAGGATCACAGAGCTATGGCACGGGCACTACCAATCACCTCACCTGATCCTCTCGCGATCCCCAGGGACGGCCATGCGACCATCGCCCCTGTCCCTGGCCGGCTCCCTCTTCATGGTGTCCGAGCACGGGGGCCTGGTGGAGTACCACTTCAGCCCGCAGGACGGGTGGGAGTGGGTGGAGCACGGGACGCCGCACCGGGACGTGACCCTCGTCAGCGCCCCGGGCCCATGCTTCGACGGCTCGCAGCTGTTCGTGGTCGGCTCCGACGGGCACGTGTACCGGCGGCACATGGAGGGGCGGACGTGGAGGTGGACGAGCCACGGGCACCCGCCGTCGGAACCGGCCGCCGCGGACGACCAGACCTGCGCCACGCCGGGCGCCGGCGCGCATCACGCGGACGGCTTCAGCGGGAGCTGCGACGGGAAGGTTTGCACGAATTAAGCAGCATCATTTATGTCAGGAACCGAACCGCATTGCCTGGTGTGCTGATGGCGCTGTGGCATTTGGGCGAACAGGTGGCGGCCGTCCGGCCGGTGCCGTTCTCGGGGGACGCGGTGGTCTTCGAGCTGCGAGACGGCCGGGTAAGAACCAAGCAAGCAACCTCACGCGACCTGTTCATGCTCCTGATACGCCTGATGGCTTGCCATTGCGTCGGATTGCGGTGCATTGCGCGAATCGAACTCCGATAGTTGAGCGCGGCTTGTCTAATTACCTGTGTTCTGTGGCGCGTGCAGCTGGCGGAGCTGCGGCGGCCGCCCTCCGCGGAGGGGTGCGGCGGGTGGGAATGGGCCCGGATCATCGGAACGCCGTCCAGCGCCTGCATGACCAGCTACTGGACGGCCGTCGCCACGTAGCCGCCGCCGGCTGCCGGTTGATCGGCAGGGGGGTGGAGTTCAAAATTTGAAAAGGTGAAAAAAAAAACAGAACCGCTGATCAGCCAGCCTGCTGACGCTAGCCCACTCGGGGGAAAAGAACTGTGCTGTGGGCCGTGGCACGATCCCGTCCGCGTGGACCCAGGAGGCCGCTTTCCCGATTAGAATTGGGCGTCCCAAGCGACAGGCAGCATGAAAGGATACTAATCTTCAGAAAATTCAGCTTATGTGTAATCTTACATCACATTCTAGCGAGAATTAGTGAGTAACAGCTTAGTGCTAGCAGTATAACTTTCTCTTATATTTCATATGTGCATAAAGTATTTTTCCTGTCATAGAGATTTCAGGTTGGACTTTGGAGACCACTTAACTGCAAGACGTAATGTGCATGAAAAAGAAGAGTGTGCTGCTTGCACATAATCTTTCTAATGAAAATATTGTATCGAGTCACAAGACATGGTCTATGTGATTGAGAAGGATGCAGAGTTCCCAAGGCTGGGGAGTACCAGCGTTGTGGCAGCCAGTAAAACGATACAGCGTTGGCGCAAACCACCGAGTGATGCTGTTAAGATCAACTCGGATGGGTCTTTTCTGGTCGAAACAGGAGAAGGTGGATGGGGGTATGTGACCAGAGATGGAGAAGGCGTTGTGATTTGCGCAGGTGCTGGAAATCTCACACGTCGGACGGATGCACTCCAAGCTGGAAGTGCGAGCGTGCTTGCATGGGGCCAAAGCAGCTGCCGAGCAAGGTATGGGAAAGGGTGATCATGGAGACGGATTCACTGGTGCTGATGCATGCCATGAAGGATAATTCGCACAGGCTGTCTATGGTGGGAGGCGACATCCTAGAGCTGAAAAACTTTATGAGTGAACATTTCATTTCTAGTACTGTGGCCTTTGTGCCTAGATCATGTAATAGGATTGCTCAAACTCTAGCAACGTTGGACTCCTAGCTGTGTGGAGGAGTTGGTAGCCAGCGGTAACGTTGAGCTGATAAGTTAATGGAAATCCTTTTTCCTTGAAAAAAAATATTGTATTGAGTCCGTGAGATTCCTTCAACCCTGCACTAAAAGTGTTTGGCAATCCAATTTTTCCATTCTTGGATATCTAAGAAAAAAAGGAAGAAAGCAAGGGAGGTGTTGATGAAGCGTTCCAATTTTCTAAAAGAAAAAGGTGAAAATCAGCTTCACCTATACATTCTTTTCCAAAAAAAAAAGGCTTCTGCTATACAATACCATGACCTCTTGATGATGTGTATTAAAACAGACGTACCAAACGTAGTAACCTACTAGTTCATGTTGTCCGTGTAGCTTATCCAACAGGCATGGTCTAGTATTTATGCTGACCTACTTTCCTTTCATGTGAATTTTGATGGTTGTTCGATGCAATTGAAGTGACACGCTCTCCTCTCATCGGCATATTTCATATTTACTGTGCCTCTCTTTGGTCATAGTATCAGCAGACGACCTAGTTCTTGATTTTAGGTGGGGCAGGTGCACAGGTACGTCTCTCACTGGTCCTTCATTTAGTAGTTACCTTGCTCACTAATCTTGCCCGCTGGTACCTATATTTGAAGCGTATCCCTATAGTCGTAAAGCATGGTTTAGGCATCGTCATCCCCCACATCATATTCCTTTACATATACAACTTGCCGCAAAGCCTGCAATGCGCTATTCTATCCTCATCTTATCATATAACTCTCTAAAACATTGCACCTCCTTCCTTGTCCATTTTGTTATCGTCATGTGCACACACCATTATTTCTTCATCAATCGTATCCCACATCTTATCTCGAGCAACTCTATGTCAAGGTTAATGGTTACATGGACAGAGCTGCACGTAATTTCTTGGAGTAGCTCCAACCTATGCATGTCATTGACTATATCACACCAAGAACCATCTTGTCGATGTGCTCAAAAGGTATTACTCTTTTCTCAGCAGTGAGTACGTACGCTTTGCATAATTTATTCAAGGATCACTAGATGATAACTACGTGGTCCTCTTTATATGTGAGTACATGTTTGCATTCATATATTATCTATATCATATAGTACTGCCAACCCCAACCCATCGCTATTGCATCAGATAGATTGGTATTGTGAAAATGACAATAGAAAATTCTCTTTGGGGTAGAACAACCACTTTAAAAATACTACTGGCTTTGTTAAGCTCTTATCTGCACGCAATTAATTTTAAACATTTTTTCAATAGCTTTGAAACATTTTTTTCTCATCTAAAGTTGTTTAATAGTCAACACTCAACACTTTAGTGTCACGCAAATTACTCCCAAATCAATCTACAATAGCCCAAGCAAAAATTTGAAAATTTTCAAAAGATCACCTGCTAATGTATCTTGAGTTGTCATCCACACATCTTTACCGCCTTCCTCCCCAATTAATACTCAAATATTTTAAAATTTTCTTCTAAGAAAAAGTTGTAAGCATTGATAACCTTTTTTAAAAAAGATCTCTAATTGATATATCGTTGATTGTATACCTAATTACTCGCATGTTCATCATTTGGTGCCATACCAAAATCTAGCACCATGAATTTCCAGATAGTCGTATTTTTCTTTTGTATCTTGCATCGTCCTCCACCCATTCTTAACCCCCTTCCAAAATCCAAATCATGTGAACCAAAACTTCCCTCACAATTAATATTCAAACCTTTGATGATTTCCTTCCTATAAAAGTGAACCTCAAACATAAAATTAGAAAACATTTATACTCTCCCATTAAAAACATATTTCTTCTTAATATCATCTCGACTACGCTTCTTGTTACTTCCCCTGTTCATGACCTTTGTACCATATCTCTACGCATTAAATTTTTAAATCTCTTTCCCCTCCCCTTAGGAACATTTTTTCCTCCAAAAGGCGCCAAACATTAACTTGCAGACATTGATGATCTTCCTTTTACAAGAAGCTCTCATGTTGATATTCCCTAGCTGTCCACATAATAATTAGTCTGGTATTTTCCATCTTGTGCCAAATTTGGCGTCCTAAATTTCCAGGTTACTTCAAATTTGTTCCCAAATTAGCCAAACACTAATGGTTTATCTAGATTCAAAGACTATTTAGCAAAGGCATCTCCCTATAAAAACCACAAGGTGCATTACATATAAGCACCCCATAGATTTTCAATACAAAATTATTTTGCATGATCATAGTATTTTTCCAATACTCAAAAATGCGTGCACCCAAACAATATCTAAATCGAAACAAAGTTTGAAGAAAAAACCCGGAGGTTAATGTACATTGGGCTATCATACATCCCTTTTAACCCTTTCCAAAATCCAAACCATCTAACCAAATCTTTGCCTCACAGTTAATTCATTTTTTTCTAATTTCTTTTCCAAACAAAGTACCTCAACTTGTGAAGGAGCCCATTAAATCTGAAAACATTTATAACCACTTATTAAAAGCAGATCTCCTCTTGATATGCTCTTAACTATCTGCCCTCCTTGCTACCTCCCTCCTCCCCCATCCATCACCTGATACTACCAATTACCAAACCACCCTCCATTGAATTTTCAAACTTCTAGCCCCAATTGCCCAAGCACGGAAATCGGGTTTCTTAAAGATTGCTAGCGTTTGATGTGCTCTCCGCACTTCCCATGCCGCGTGGCATCCGGGGACGCGTCGCAGCAGCGAGGCCTGAGATCGTCTGCCCCTCCACGTCTATGGGCCCCACACGGTCTTATCCCACCTTCTCCCGTCTGGCATCTCCTCTCGGATCCAATGACGAAGGGTGCCATCAGCCGCCTGCCTCCCGAAATCCTCCCCGGCCCTCCGCCCCTCCCTCAGTAGTCAGTCCCTCATCTTCAGCACTTACTCCCCAGCCACCAGACAGGCAGGCAGCAGCCAGCGCCGCGCGCCGCCGGCTCGCTGTGGCCCCGCGCGTCCCGCCCCGCCCTACGCCGCCGGCTCGCTGCAGCCCCGGCCCCACGCATCCCGCCCCGCCCTGTGCCGCCGGCTCGCTGCGGTCCCGACTCCGCACATCCCGTCCCGCCCTGCGCCGCCAGCTCGACGCCCTACATGTATACGAAGAATCCCGCGTCGCCTCCTCCTCGCCTTCCCCAAAGTGGCCCAAGGTGATAGCGCCACCCGTTCTCGGATCGAAGAAACCCGTGTAGCCTCCTTCAATCCTCCTGATTTGGCCCGCTGGCTAAATATCCCATCGCCGCCTTATTCCGCCTTATGGAGAAGAAGGTGAGGTGCAGGTCAACTAGGCCAAACAGATGCCGCGAGCCCGCGAGCCTGGATGAGTTTGTTTGGGTGGTTGTCACATCTGGGTACACGGGACTGTACACGTGGTATACTTTTTCTCGGATAAAGGTTGGGACATGGCTCATGCTCTACATCTGTTGTAACTACTCGTAGCTTAATAGAACTACTCCTACAGTAGTAAAGCTAGTGGGATACAGTAGGGAACTACCAGAAAAGTACTCGGGTAGGACTCTAGGGCATGTATCCGACTAGGACTTCCATGTAAACCTGTCCCTCCAGACTATATAAGGGCGGACAGGACCCTCTCTAGGGGACAACTCAGCGATCATCCAGGGAACCACCTAGGAGATCACGCAATCACCATCAAAGGCAATACAAATCACACAGTACATAGGGTATTACACTCTCGGCGGCCCGAACCTGTATAAACCTTGTGTTGCTTTGCACCTTCGAATTCCTAATCTCGGCAACACCCTACTTACAAACTCACCTCCTCGGGGGTATTCCTCGGTGGGCGTGGCAGTAAAATATTGACAGCTGGAGCGCCAGGTAGGGAGTTCATCGAGCATCCACTGAAGAACTCGATGGCATCTCTCAGCTTCACCAGCGACGTGCTCGATGAGGGCCCAACCTTCATCTTCGGATCCTGGATCTGCGTCGCCAATAGTTTGGGTGGCTTCAACAGCCACCTAATCGACTCCAGGAAGCCGGAGGCCTCTGCAGCAACTCGACGCAACAACCTTGACTCCTTCATCGAGAATCTCAACGAGTTGCTGCTCCCCGATCTGCCTAGGCAGATCAAAAACACGTCCGTTTTTAATGCGACTCCAAGTCATGCTTCACCATGACTCGGATCGGATTCAAACCGATCTGAGGAACCTTCGCGATCGAAGTCCCTCCCCTACTTGGAGGAGGACTTGAATCGCCTCTTCAAGATTCGAGACGAGGGAGCCACCATGCGTCAGGACCCCCCGTTCTCGACTACGACTCTGACTCAAACAAAGAGTACCCGTCAATCATAATTCCTCCCGTCAATCATAATTCCAGACCGAGGAGGACTCGA
The DNA here is from genome assembly GCF_002211085.1 of Panicum hallii. NCBI lineage: Eukaryota > Viridiplantae > Streptophyta > Magnoliopsida > Poales > Poaceae > Panicum > Panicum hallii. The sequence goes on from NC_038046.1 coordinate 51,035,963, forward strand.
TGATGGGAGAGCCACCGCCTGTCGGGAGGCCCCAGTTATCGTTATCCACTCACAACCCGATGATTACTCCGAGTCATTTTCGGATAGTCATCCGGGTTTAACTATAACATCCACACCGCAAGGCTGTTTCCTGTACTCGAAGGGTCTAGAGCCCTCTAAGGTACTCGAATTTAACTCCCGCCTTGTGGCACAATCCACCCTTCGACGTATCGATCCCAGGGAGCCGGAAATTTTCGACCACTCCGCTCAACATCGACGCACTTGCTCGACAACCTCGACTACTCATCTCATGCAGCAGTCACGACTGCCTCAACAAATCAGCAGCGCCAATGACATCTTCGACAACTCGTCTCGACTAGAAACTAGTCGGGACTGAGCCGTAGATTACTCGGCGACTAGCTTCGCCCGGTCAACAACTAGTCAGAATCAACACCGACTAGTTGGCTCCATCGACAAATCGCTCATGGATCAAGATCGGGTTGAGACGGTTCAACCCAGGACCCTCTCCGCTTTGGAAGAGGATTTTGATCATCTACCACCACATGGAGAAGGAGAAGCCACCGCTCGTTAGGGGGCTATGGTTTCCGACAACCACTCGGATCCTTCTACTCATGTGACCTAGGGTCTGGTAAGGGGATCAGATTGGTCGGGCAGGTTTGGGCATCGGAAGGGCATGCCATCCTCCAGATCCGTCAAATCAAGTCCACCACGATTCATTACCACACCCGGGGAACTCCCCTTTCAAGAAGGCAGACCCCTCCCCCCATCTGACGACGAAGATGATGGTCAAACCGTGCGGAGTTCCAAACATCTCGCCCCCAATCGAGAAGTACTCATGATTCATGCCGACGAGGACTGTGAAGGCTTAGAGCGGGTCCAGCTAGATGACTATAACGACTACCTCCTTGATCCACTCGACGAAGACATGGACGTAACAATGGATAGGAAATCCTCATCCAACATCAAGGTGGACGACGCAGATGACATCCAGAAGGAATGCCGTAGGCTCATCAATGTGAAGCGCGCCTAACGCAGGTGCCGCACTGTGATGCCCTAAAAATTTACCAAATTAAATTACGCGCTAAGATGTTTTGTTCAAAACCTTGAAACCCTAATCGCCTCCCGGACTCTTCGCCGACAAGACACTCGGCTCCAACTGTTGACCCAACCCCTTTTTCCAATGACCGTACCCTCTTTTTCCTCGCCGCTGTCCCATCCCGCACCGCTCGGCGGCCGACGACCACGCGCGACCGCCTTTCCACGATCAGCGCCGGCGCGATTCTTTTCTCCTCGCGCAGCGCGCGAATGACGCGCGCGCGTGGCCGACCGGCCGCGGTCGCCGCCGCGATCGGTGCCGACACGCCTCTCTCTCTCTCTCCTCCTTCTTTTCCCCTTTTTCTCTCTCCCATTTCTTTTCTTTTCTTTTTCCCCAATCTCTCTTTCTCTTTCTTTCTTTTCCTTTCTTCCCTTTTTCCTTTTTCTTTCCTTCTTTCTTCTCCCCCCCCTCCTCCCTTCTCTCTTTCCTTCCTTTCCCCTGCCGCGTGCCCGAGCGCCGCCCGGGCCGTGCGCCCGCTCTGCCCCGGCCGTGCTGCGACGCACGCGCACGCGCAACGCGTGGCCGTGCGCCGCGCCGTGCCGCCCGTCGCCGCACCACGCCCTTGGCCCGAGCCATGCCGCGCCATGCGCGCACGCGCGCGCCCGGACCCGCGACGCCGCGCCGCCCGCCGCTCCCGCCCCGCCACGCGTGCCGTCGCTTCCCAGCCCTGTGCCGCACAGCGCCCGGCCCTCCCCCACGTGCAACGCCCGGCGCCCTCGCCGCCACGCCACATTGCGACGGGCGCAAGCGGCCGAAGCGCCATTAATGGCGCTCCGCACCGGCCACCGTCGCGGCCACCCCTCCACCGCCTTCCCCGGTCTACAAATAGAGTTCCTGCGCAGCCCCGACCACCACCATCGCCCTCGCCACCGTGCGCCCCCCTCCTCTGGCTCACAGCGCCGCCGCCGCCCGTGGCTCCACCGCCGCCCGCTACCCTCCGTCGCCCCGCTCCCACACGCCGCCCCGGCCCGAGGTGAGGCCGGGAATCAATTCCCCTTGCTCCCCTCCCTCTCACCCCTCTGCCCCGAGCCGCCCTGGGGCCCGGGCCGGCCGGATTTGGCCGCCGCCGGCGCCCCCCACCCCCCTCCTCTGTTCTGTACGGGGGAGAGGAAGGAGAAGGGCAATTTTGCCCAAAGACCCCCCCCTCTCCCTCTATTTCCTATAAAACCTTTCCCCCCTCCTATTTACTTCCCTTTTGCTAAAAAGACCCTGCTCTTTCTAGCATTTCAAACCAAACCCCTCCATTACATAAACCTAAATATACCCGACACCCTTTTGCATGCCCTGAGTATTTCTAGGGTTCACGAATAGGCCCTTACTCCCTCCGGATAATTATGAATAAGCCCCTGAACCCCTGTTCAACCTCCGAACCCTCTTTAACTCGTCATTTTATGCGCCAAACGATCTCCGATCGACCCAAAACTTTACCACACCCTTTCTATTATAGTTCTAACCATGCCATTAAGAAACCACCCAAAAATATTACCCCTATCTCCATAACTAAATTATTTTCGATTCAGGCCCAATGATAAAAGCTTTTAGTTCTTTCGCTTGATTGTGTGCATGTTTGTTTACGTTGTAGGACACGGAGTGAACGAGGAAGGTCCCGACTGTGACCAAGCGAACGAGGACCAGTTCTGCGACCCCGAGCCCGAGGGACAATGCTTCGATCAGGACCTCCCGCAAGGGTTTGATGATGGCAAGTTCAACCCCGCCCTTTGATGCATGTTTCTGTCCTAGTTTTTATAAACACAACCCAGTGGCCTGTTTTATAAAATTGCATGGTTTTGCTTACTGAAAATATGGTAGGATAGCCACCCTTGTTTGTGATAACCATACCTTGACCACCCGATTTTATAAAGAAATGTGTGCGTGTGAGGAGGGACGAAATGTGGTTTTAAAAGATGAGTTAGACGGGATGGATGGCACTTCTGTGTGAATTGCCGTTGGTGTGCTCGTACCTGTGTGGTTGAGCAAGGAAGGGAGATATCCATCTTGTCACCCCTAAGGACCGAGTTGATGTGTCATCTCACCTACCTTCCTGTCGTGCAAACCACTTGACCGTTGTATGGGCAACGGCTTAGCATAAATCCCACTAGTTAGTCTGATAGCCATCAGGAGAGCTGAGAGCAACGGGTGATCAAGGAGAAGGGATAAGCTCTGTGTGACTTATGCCCCGGTTAAACCTCGGAGATAGGTCGAATGACCCCTTGATGGATCCCGTGGTGGCTAGTCAGGTCTAGCTAAGGCGGGTAATGGCTTTGTTGGGATCCGCACCGACACTAAGGTGATCGTGCTGTGGTACTCCACCCGTGGGTAAAGTTGCACACCTCTGCAGAGTTAAAACCTATTCGAATAGCCGTGCCCACGGTATTGGGCAAGTTATGGTGTGGTCACATAACTAGTGTTTTTCTCTGGGAATGGTTGGACTAGTGTGGGTTGTTTAGGAAGTGTCCGGCAGTGGTGCCGTGTGCTACGGCGGACGGGGAGTCCGGTAGCAGTTCAAAACTTGGATCCTGTGTGGATCAACACCATGTGCTCCTTGATGCTTAACAACTTGCTTTGGAAAATTGTTTTAAACGAACCTTTGCATAAAACTGAGTTTTCCGTAAATGAACCCTAACCTTATCCTTGTACTGTCCTGTGCATTGATTTCTGATATACCCCCCCCCCCGTGGGTGTGATTGGACTTGCTGAGTACGTTTGTACTCACCCCATTCTTACTCCTTACAGCAGAAGATCCAGACTACATCCCCGAAGACGTCGAGTAGGGTTTCGTCCTGCACCCAGTCTTGCCTGTGGTTAAGGCCACCGCTGGAACTCCGCATGGCGCAAGACTCTGATGACCCTCTTTTCGTAGCCAGTGTAGTAGTGTGGGTTTTTGTTGTAATCCTCGCGATAGTGGCGCTTCACTGCCCATTACCGCGTAGAGTTGTACGGTGATATACCATCTGATGTAATAAAAGTGTTATCAGCCTCCTGGGATTGATAAAGTAACACTTTTAAGTCTTCCCTGATGGGGGGACGCTTCACGCACCGTCAAGACGAACCAACAGGGGAGCGGTAACCTCCATGACTACTCCACGGTGACCTTCGTGCCATCATCAATGCTGGCAGGGACGCCCCCAACATCATCATTGCCTGGCGGCAGGAGCGTGAAGAAGTGGAAGCATACAACCCCACCCGCTATCAACACCCTCTTGATTACTTGAAGACTACTCAGAAGTGCAAGCCTGAAGCTGTGGAACAATCCACCCACAGAAAAAAGACTCCCACTTCAAAGAAACAACTTGAGGAAGTGCTCCACGGGCAATGCCTGTACCACCCGAAGAGCAAGCATTCTACTTTTGAATGTCAAGCCCTTCGGAGGGCCCTTGGAGCTCTGTCAAGTCCACGAAGAAAGGCGGCAGGACTACCCGACCAGTGATTTACTCATAAATTTCGTACCCGATTCAAGGAGGTTTCCTGAGGATCTTTTTGGTGTTCCATTTGTTTAAACCATTATTTTGGGACCTTATCTCGAAATAAGAGGTTACGTACACCTAAAAGCACCCCTTTTTATCACTTAGTCAGGGTCGCTATTTATGTTTATTTACTCGGGTAATCATGACTCCCTCGCTAAGCTTAGGGAATCCTATCACAGTCGAACCATGCGACTGTCAAGAGTGGTTGCCTCGTTTGGCAATGACTAGTGGAACCTGGTAATTAGTCTAACAAAGCACCTACGCTATTGTCTATCAAAAACTACCAGCAACCCCCAGATTACTAGTCCTCGACTAGTTTTCTATGTTACTGAAGGGGCCCTACCCCCAAATTTCCAGTAACACCCCGTTTGCTAGTTTCCGACTAATATTACGCATAGTTTACTGAAGGGGCATTGCTCCCGCATGACCATGCCAATGGTCTCGCCGGAAATCAATTTTCTCCGACTGGAAGCAGCTTGAAGCACCCATACCACCCGCACGGAAATCAACTGTGCAATGGACGACTCGGAACCCCTTGAAACGAATCCCCCTCGGTCGGAGGTCCTCTACCACAAGTCGGAGAAGGATTTGGATTGTCTACGACAAGTTGAAAGAGCATTTGGATGGTCTACGACAAGTCGGATGAGAATTTGGATCGCCTACTGCAAGTCGGAGGAGGATTTGGATCGTCTACTTCAAGTCGGAGAAGGACCAACCAACATCTATCGAATGGTGCCCATCCCTGTCGACTACTCAGACTTCATCAACAACGCCATACCTTTACCAAATGGCCACCATGGTCTGACGGCGCCTGAATCTCGATAGGGCGGGCCAGGGCTTTGGAAGGGCACGAGTCCTCCAAGCTACCCGACTCAGCCCACCCCTTTTGCACCTCCATCTTGGTAGGGCGTGCCAGGGCGTTGGAAGGGCACGAGTCCTCCAAACTACCCGGCTCAGTCCACCTTTTTATGCCTTAATCTTGGTAGGGCGGGCTAGGGCATCAGAAGGGCACGAGTACTTTAAGCTACCTGGCTCAACCCACCCTTTTTGCGCCTACAACTTGGTTGGGCAAGCCTGGGTATCGGAAGGGCACGAGTCCTCCAAGCTACCCGGCTCAGCCCACCTTTTATTCGACTACAATTTGGTCGGGCGGGCCTGGGTATCGGAAGGGCACGAGTCCTCTAGGCTACCTAGCCTAGCCCACCTTTTTGTGTTTTCAACTTGGTCGGGCGGGTCTGGGTATCGGAAGGGCACGAGTCCTCTAAGCTACCCGGCTTAGCCCATCTTTTTGTGTTTTCAACTTGGTCGGGCGGGCCTGGGTATCGGAAGGGCACGAGTCCTCTAAGCTACCCAGCTCAGCCCACCTTTTTGTGTTTTCAACCTAGTCGGGCAGGCTCGGGTATCGGAAGGGCACGAATTCTCCAAGCTACCCGGCTTAGCCCACCCTTTTGCGCCACCAACCCCGACAACTTGTCGGGCCTAGCACCACTCCAAGCAGGCACGATCCTCGACGATTACTTCGCCATGGCCAGGGCACGCGGTAACCCGCTCACGACTACTTCGCCTACACAACTAGCCGGGGCCGGGACTCACACCACCAATGACTAGTTGGAATTGATTCCGACTAGTCGGGATCATCAACAAACCGGCACAACTTCATCAACAAGCAACACAACTTCGTCGGCAATCAGTAACGAATCAAGATCTCCAATCACCCACAAGAAGACTGAGACCTAATTCAAGGAGGTTTTACGAAGAACTTTAGGGAATTTGATTAGCCATTGTCTCGAGTTTTATCTCGACACAAGGGTTTTTCCCAAAGAATTCGTTCAACTACTTGGTCAGGGGATTAAGGAGTTTACCCAATATAGGGTATGTTTGTTCATCCTTACTTCAACACCATACAACTTGTTTTGGCCCGCCCAAGGTATTCCTTCGGGCTAACCAAGACATCTTCACATGCCAACTTACGACTTGTCTTGGCCCGCCCAAGGACCCCCTTTGGGCTAGCCAAGACATCTTTGCTCAACACCTACTTTTGTACCAACGCAAGTATAGGATTGCGTTGTCCCTTCCTTTGGGCCAACCAAGACTTGTCTTGACCCACCTAAGGAACTCATCGCCTCACGTGAAAGATCTCGTCATCAATCCCTTAGGGCCAACCGTGATGTTTTCAAAAGTTAACATGTGCATTCTCATGGTTCATCCAAGGATGTGACTGAAGCTACCAGCAAGATTTATTTCTCCCTTATTGATTTCTAGTCACCTTCATATACTTCCAGTACAACTCCGTTTACTGGTCCACGACTGGTATATATACAAGTTTACTGAAGGAATCTTACTCCCATACTTTATGTAACAGACTACTAGTTTTGGACTAGTATTCTTCGTTACTGAAGGGGCCTTACTCCCCAACTTCTAGTACAACTCCGTTCTACTGGTTCACGACCAGTATTACGTGCAAGATTACTGAAGGAGCATCGCTCCTATATTTTCAGCAACACCCCATTTTACTAGTTCTCGATTAGTACGTGTAGTGTACTGAAGAGGCATCGCTCCCATATTTCCAGTCATACTCCATTTTACTAGTTCTCGACTAGTACTACGTGTAGTGTACTGAAGGGGCATCGCTCCCAAACTTCTACTAGTACTCCGTTTTATTAATTCTCGACTAGTACTACGCGGAGTGTACTGAAGGAGTATCGCTCCCAAAGTTCCAGTAATACTCCATTTTACTAATTCCTGACTAGTACTACGTGTAGTTTACTGAAGGGGCATCGCTCCCATAGTTCCAGTAATACTCCGTTTTACTAGTTCTCGACTAGTCCTACGTGTAGTTTACTAAAGGGGCCTCGCTTCCATACTTCCAGTAATGTTCAACCTAGTAGTCTCCAACTAGTACTATGTTACTGAAGGGACCACGCTCCCATATTTTCAATATTTTTCCGTTTACTAGTTTTCAATTAGTTATACATGGAGTTATTGCAAGGGCAATGCTCCCAACACGGTCTCGTATCTATCAGTTACAACATACTTTTATATTTACCTTGTAGGGGACCTGATCTGGACCGCGATGATGGGCGAGTTGAATTCAACTCCGCTCAGTTGGCTTCATCAACAATCGCCAACGACTACTTCGATTTCACGAGAACGCTCGCCTATGCGTCGCTGACTGCAACGACTACTCGTCGGATTCGACTCCGGCTAGTTGGTTTCATCAACAACCGTTGGCGACTACTGGACTTCATGAAGAATGCACGGCGGCACGCTGGTGACTACTTCGACTACTTGTTTCGCCTACAAGCTAGTCAGAATTGACTGTGCTTCGTGACACGCGGGAGGCTACACCGACCACTCGTCTCGCTTACAAAACTAGTCGGGATCGACTCCGACTAGTGGGCTTCATCGACAATTCAAGATTCAGCGGCAACTTGGCCAATACCTAGGCTCGGGGGCTAGCGCCATCGACTACTAAGCATATCCTATGCGACTCATCTAGCTTCTAGACTCGGGGGCTGGATACGACACAGCTCTCAGCAATGAAGATTGCATACCATGATTCTTTAGATCCTTTACTGTAAAACTTGGGGATTTGGATTCAGAGCTCGGGGGCTGCTGGAAGATAAAGATAGAAGACTCAAGATTGAATTGACCCTTAGCCTGATTCTGTGAGTCAACCTAAGGCTCAGGGGCTACTCCATATGGAGTGCGAGTTCAATCGCACCCCATATAAAAGAAGACAACTACTCGAGGCATGAGCACCTCACAGTCTTGATGTAGTCAAGGAAGTATTCGGAGGACATCTTCAAGATGAAGTGCGGGAGAACTCGAAGACGCCTATAGAAGTACTCGGACGCCTGCAGTACTCGGCTACGAAGAGCTCAGGGGCTTATCAGACCCAAGTACACAGGACTGTACTTGTGGCATACTCTTCCTAGGATAAGGGTTGGGACATGGCCTTCGCCCTACGTCTGTTGTAACTACTCGTAACCTAGTAGAACTACTCTTACAGCAGTAAAACTAGTCGGATACAATAAAAAACTACTAGAAAAGTATTCGGGTAGGACTCTAGGGCATGTATCCGACTAAAATTTGCATATAAACCTGTCTCCTCAGACTATATAAGGGCGGATAGGACCCCCTCCAGAGGATAACTCAGCAATCATCCAAGGAACCACCCAGGAGATCACACAATCACCATTAAAGGCAATACAAATCACAAAGGACGTAGGGTATTACGCTCTCGGCGGTCTGAACTTGTCTAAACCTTGTGTTTCTTTGCACATTCGAGTTTCTGATCTCGGCAACACCCTACCTACAAACTCACCACCTCGGGGGTATCACTCGGTGAGCGTGGCGGTAAAACACCGACAGTGCTCGAGCACTGCCATCCCCCGCATGGATCGGAGGTAGGCCGGCAGCAACAACATTGAGATGCAGGTGGGAGGTGGCCAGCCTGGCAAGGTAATTTGACTTTTTTTTTTTCTTTGGCGCATTCTTGATCTTTTTACAACAGTCTTCATGGTGCATGAAAAGATGATACTTCTCTTCTTCTAAACTGCTAGATAGGAAATCTAATTTATCACATTAGTATCACTCAGGTGATATGCTGCTGAATATCCCAGTTGGTAGGCTGTAGTCTAGCTATTCACTAGATGAGAGTGTTTGTTGAATTTTATTTGATTAACACAAAGAAAGATGGCTTTGCAGTATTTGAATGATGACTGTAAGTAGTAACACACTTTAGAGTGCTTTGGCTGCTTGTGGTCAAGCATAATGTGGCTTTCCAATATTCAAGTAATCTTAGAATTAAGAAATGCAATGCCACTCTTCAGTTACTCATTATTGTTCCTGTAAGATCCTTTAACGATAACTCTGGTTAAAGTATCTATCCGTTTTGAATTGTCTTACTCCTATCAATATTGCCAGTTCCTACTTGCATGATAAAAATTTTGTGTAGCATGAAACAAATTGATGCAGTATGAGAGAACAGGACATCTTACATTGTTTGCTTGTTGATACTTGTTTCACGCTGATGGGTGCTAGGGCTTAAGGTGGCCTTTGTACCACTTACATTGTTTGGTTATCGATACTTGTAGCATGACCCATATTTTACTTACTTGCTCAGTCATTTTATCTATTGTACAGTTAGAATCCACATAGCATTGCATTTGTCTTGATGAACTGAATGATAGATACTCTGGGCTTCATTAGGTAGGAAAGCCTCATGTTGCTGATTTTGTTTATGGGTCAGATGGCATTGGGAATCTGTTTCTTCCTGCTGCTAAGAAATGAGAGAAGTGTTGCTGAGTTCCTGGCAAAGGTTGAGGATGTATCTTGAGTTCCAGGAGAGGTATTGTGGTTGCTTTGGGCCCTGATAAACGTAGCATTGGTATCCTTATGATCATAGGATTATACTTATTTATCGTGCTGTCTATGCTGTGTTACATGTTATGACTTGTCTCTGTTTTTGCTTTGGCCATCAAAAGAGACTTGTCCTTTGCAAACAAGGTGAAGAAATTAGTTGTACTGGGTGGAGTTTTCTTTGCGGCTGGGTGAAGAAAATAGTCATATAGGTTAGCAGTTTTAGTTCTTGTTTCTTCTTCTCAATATATATATATATATATATATATATATATATATATATATATATATATATATATATATACTGATTTTACTTTACATATGGTAATATGTGACCATGTTTGATAGTACTAAAATGGAATGGGCTATATCTATATCATTTCCCGTGCCTATTTGTAGATCATGGTACTATCATGCCTTTTTTGAAATACACATTTATTTCTAATTTTTTTGCACATTCATTTCTACATATCAGTTACTGAAGAAGTGGCAGACAACATGCCTATTGATAATGAGACGATGAGATTATTGATCACAGGATCTGAAACACAAATTACTCTTGTATGATAGGGTGTACATACATATATTTATAGGGTAACGGTATATTTTTCATCTGCCCATGTGGTTTCTCCGAAAAAAAGATCACGATCATCTTTTTTAGACGTAAGTCTTGGCCTAACAAGAGAACACATTTAGGGTAACAGCTCCAAAAACACCTAGCTTCTGTACTGTAGGTGGCCTTATATTTCGCCAGATGTGACAAAATCAATATCCATCACTTGAAGACTGTTTTTCCCCGGGCAATTAAATAGGCTTTTAGCCCAACAAACTAGACCCACAGACTATTTGCTAGGGGAAAGAGAATAAGAGATGCATACATGCAGGTAGAGATAAATTGATAACATCACCCACATGGAATGAAATTTTCATCAAAAAAATCTATAAATCTTTAACTATGTATTCGAAGTAAATTCAGATTGTACCATTGTATTTCTTGCGAGATAAATTGATGACATCACTCACATGCAATGCAATTTCCAACCAAAAAAGCTATAAATCTTTAACTATGTATTCAAAGTAAATTCAGATTGTACCATTATATTTCTTGCGACAAGATTTTTAAAATAAGACCGCATTTGACCATATTTTTAGATAATATTCAAAAATATTTTTTATGAAGCTAAAAATATCTTGACAAAAGTGATCAAATACTTAAGGAAGTGGAACAAATAATTTGTTTATTTGAACAAAGATTAACAATAATGAACAAATAATAGTACCCTGAAAAAATTGATAAAAGGCATGCACCTAACTTCGTTAGTAATATGGGTGGGGATGCATTTTTATTCCGAACCTATTTTTTTTGTTTTTTCTGTTTAGAGAAGATGCGGATGCATGCATGCAACAAAAGACAAATTATAATATCATCATATGTGCGAGAAAGTTTGAAGCTATAAAACAACGTATCACGAACGGATCATCCAAATTAATTTCTAGTGGAAAACAGAAGGCTGGCTGCAGCACAACCGCGGCCCGGCCCCATTCCTTTCTTGCCCAAGGAGCCCAACACCGGCAGGTGGCAAAGCACGGTAACTCCCTGCTGCTGCCACAGTGCCAGCTGCTGCAGTTATGGAGAAGGAAATGCGGCGGCCATCCTTTCGCGTGCCAGCCCAGAGCCTTGCGAAAATGGAAGCAAATCCACCGGGGCCAGTCGGGCAGGCGCAGCGCAGGACAAGCAGGGAGGAGGACGCGCTGCCAGGCCGCGACGCTTGGGTTGCCACCCCCGCCGCTCCGCTGAACGCTCCGGGTCCACCGTGCACCCGCGTGGAGGGCTGACCCACCGAGCACGTCGCGGGCCCGCTTGTCGGTGGGGTGAAACAGGTAGGCCGGGTCTACTCACCTGTTCCGCGGTTCCTGCCAGGAGGCAGCCTTTGAACGCTCATGGGGGAGGAGGATCGCGGTGGGCGTGGACATCCGAGGAGGGCCTAACGGCTTGGTGACGGCGCCGCGAGGCGACGGCCGCGATCCGCTCTCTTCACAGGTGTCCTCGCCTGCGGACCGTTGGATCGGTGGAAGCTTCGGATTCCTCGCCTCCGTCACGCTAACGCCGTACCAGACCGGATGGGACGCTGCGTGGTGGGAAGTGGCAGTGCCTCGGGGTGGCTCCTTCTCTCGGGCGGCACCGCCAGTGCCACTGATCGGTGGGTCTACGTGGTACTCGGGCCCGAAGTCAGGAAGGAATCTCGTGGCGGGTAACCGCTGGTGCGTCTTCCGGGCACAGTCTCGCCAAGATATGGTTCGCCGCGGCGGCAACGTCCCCCCTGGCCTGGCAAGCGCGCACCCGTGACCATGACTGGTGGGGTACTCCTTTACCGGACCCACAAGTCAGTGAAACTATCGCTTCCTCCTATGCGGCTTTAACGTGCACCGAGGGGGTGGCGAGCACGGGCCGTGGCGGTAGGCGTGACGAGCCTGCCGCGGCCAACGTTCCCCCCTCCAGGTGTCACCAGGTCACGGCCTCCAGCTGCGGGGTCTCCACGGACGGCCCAGATCGGCCGATTAGATTCCACGGACGGCTCCGCGAGGGGAGCACGCCGCGCGGGCGGGGGCGGAATTACCTTGCTGCCTTTCCCTCCCCGTCGCGCTGGTACAAAGAGGGGGTGCCGGTGCAGGGGGCGGCCGTGTGTTCTCTGTTGGAAAGGCGAGCAGGGGGACGGGGAGAAGTTCTCGGAGAGGTCGCCTTCGTCTTCCTCCCCTGACTCGGTAACGGAAAACCCCATTCCTCTCGCCCACTCCCTCGCTCCCTGTAGTAGGTAGAAATCTAGGGTTTCGGGCGCGGATTGGAACGCCTGTTCTCGGTGCGGTTGTTGGCGTTGCGCGGATTTGGGGGGTTTTTTCGTGCTTGGGGGGGGGGGTGGTGTGTTTTCGCGTTGTGGGGTTTTGGCCCCTGTTTTGTGGTGCCTCGTATGCTTGTTTCTGCGGTTTCTTGTTCCAAGGATCGCGGCATTCCTGTGCGGCTGCGCATGTTCGCTAGCGCGCTGGATTTGGGGTTGGCTTCCGTTTCGGTGGGGTTTTGGTTGCGGTTTTAGGCCTGTTAGTGTTCTTTTCTGTTGCTTCTTGTTGAAGAGTACACGTGATAGTGTACCTTGTGCGTGAGGCGACATTTGGGGAGGAGGGGGTGGGGATGGGGTTTGGTTGCGGTTTTAGGCCTGTTCGTGTTGTTATCTGTTGGTTCTGGGTGAAGAGTACAGATGATAATGCACTTGTGCGTGAGGCAACATTTGGGGGTTTTCTGGCTGCGGTTTTAGGCCTGTTCGTGTTGTTCTTTGTTGTTTCTTGGTGAAGAGTACAGATGACAGCGTTCCTTGTGCGTGAGGCAACATTTGGGGGGGTTTTGGTTGCGGTTTTAGGCCTGTTCGTGTTGTTATCTGTTGGTTCTTGCTGAAGAGTACAGATGATAGTGTACCTTGTGGTGATGCAACATTTGGGGTTTCCTCGGTTGGGTTTCGTTTTTTCTTCTACGGATGTTGGGCACTTTTTACATGGAGGGGGTTTTCTTGCTTTCCTGCTTGTAACGTTGAAGGCTTTTCCATTTGGCAGTCTAGAGATACTATTATTGTAGATTGCTTTCTTCCGTGTTTTCTTATTGTTTTATTGCCGTTATATGATTCTTCTGACAGTTGCCTCGTGAGTATATTCGGCCATATGTTTTACTGTTTCTGTATGACAGTATGAGCATGTCAAAGGGCTCCTACACAGGCTCTGAGTAAGATGGTTTCTGTACGAGTCCTGTCACTTCCAAATCTTCAATGGAAGTGTTTTATGTGTTGAAGGTCCTTGTTTATTACTGCAGCTGTAGTTTTATACATGATCATGCATTTCTATGTTTTATTGTTTTAGTTTTATTCAGTCACGGCAATTGTGCTTTGCTGACCTGTTTCATTCTTTACTTGTACACAGCAGCTTTGCCTTGCTGCTTCCCTTTATGAACTATTAGAAAACAAACCCATTGTCAGGATTAAATATTCCAATTTCTATTTGGTGAGTGGAATATCTTGTATTGATGCTATGAATCAGTATGGGCTGCAAAAAAAAAAGTATCCTCATGTTAGGTTTGTGTTACATATTTGCTGTTGATGGGACTTGGTAAAAAACCACTGTTTTTTACTGAAATGTAAATAGCTGGCACTCGATAGTTAATGCTTAGTTGGTTCATCACATTACAGAATATGCATGGTATCTCTACACCTACTGTGTAGAAATGAATAATTCTGAGCTAGTTTGGGAAGTTTTTAACATTATTCCAGAAATTGGAAAAAAATTAGTTTATGACTGGATTTCACAATTTTTTTCCTTAAATTCTTGTTGATGGCGTGGCTCTGCTGCAATTAGATTTATTCTATGAAAGGGTACCAACTTGAATTCCATACTGTTTTGGTCCTAACTTATGTTGGAAGGCTGATTACCTGTGGACTTATCCTTCGTCCCCTTAAGTTTCATTGCTGCTTGCTTGGCTTATACTGCATAGTGCCTCATCTGATTGGTGTTGCTTTGCATTTATTCATGCAGCTTAAATGGAGTATCACAATGGCGAGGCTGATGACTTGCCTCCTCCACCTCCTCTAGATGCGAGCATTGAACCTTTTAAAGCTGAGGAAACAAAGAAGCTGTTGAAACCTAAGAGGGCTCTGGTCCCTAGGAAAGGTTTTGGCAAAAAGGGGCAGCCAATAAAGCTTATAACGAACCACTTCAAAGTTTCACTGAAGAACACTGAAGAATTTTTCTATCACTACTATGTGCGTCTCTTATCCTTGTCCACTATCTTTCTTTTGTTTTCATGTTCATATCTAATTGTAGATGCTTAATCTTTATTATCTTTTACTGATTGCAGGTGAATTTGAAATATGAAGATGATACACCTGTTGATCGCAAGGGAGCAGGAAGGAGCGTGATTGAGAAACTTCAGCAAACCTATGCCACTGAACTTGCAAATAAAGATTTTGCATATGATGGTGAGAAGAGCCTGTTCACAATTGGCGCTCTTCCTCAAATTAATAACGAGTTCATTGTTGTGGTGGAAGACGTTTCAACTGGAAAGTAATGCCTCAGCTATTTTGGTTGATTTGTCCTTATCTACTCTGATAATTATTCCTTATGTTAACTTCATTACCTTCCTTTCAGGACTCCTGTAAATGGCAGCCCTGGCAACGACAGTCCACCTGGAAGTGACAGGAAAAGGATCAGAAGGCCTTACAATACAAAGACATATAAAGTTGAGCTGTCTTTCGCAGCGAAAATTCCTATGAGTGCAATCTCACATGCATTGAGAGGTCAGGAATCAGAGCATACTCAGGAAGCCATTCGAGTGATAGATATTATTCTGAGGCAGCACTCAGCAAAGCAGTATGTATTTTTTCACTCAATTCAGAGGGCATATTTTGCAAATTTGATGATATTATTTGACAGTTTTCTTTGTAACTGTTTCTTTTTGCTTGTAGGGGTTGCCTCTTGGTTCGTCAATCATTCTTCCATAACAATCCTTCCAACTTTGTTGACCTTGGTGGTGGTGTAATGGGCTGTAGAGGATTCCATTCCAGTTTCCGTGCCACACAGAGTGGACTTTCACTTAATATTGGTACGTTTTTATCATCTATCTACAAGCCCTGTTTTAATACAATACAGCGACCAGTTATTTGTATGCAGTTGGTGATGTTTGCTTCTATTGTTTGATCTATCTATGCAGATGTGTCAACAACAATGATAGTAAAACCAGGTCCTGTACTTGATTTTCTGATTGCCAACCAGAAGGTTGACCATCCAAACAAGATTGACTGGGCAAAGGTAACATTTTCATGCTAAACACAGATGTTGTGGCAGAACGAGGGTTGAATGCCATTTCAATGTCACCATAACTGTAGCTATCTATTATTGCAACTTCGTTTTACTTGCGCAGGCAAAGCGCTCATTGAAGAACTTGAGGATAAAAATAATCACAACGAATGCAGAAAACAAGATTGTTGGTCTGAGTGACAGGCCATGCCGAGAAACAATGTAAGTAGCATAATTATGTGGTGTTTGAACTGTTTTTATATCATTGTTTGCACTAATGTTTGTGTTTTAAGCTTCTTCAGTTCCATTTCTTGCTCCTGTGTACATTTTCCACTCTCATTAAGTACTTGGTAATTTCCATGCTTGTGTAGGTTTACACTAAAGCGTAGAAATGATGACAATGGTGACACTGAAGAGATCAGTGTTTATGATCACTTCGTAAAGAACCGTGGCATAGAGCTTAGATACTCTGGTGACTTTCCTTGTATCAATGTGGGAAAACCAAAGCGGCCATCTTATTTTCCTATAGAGGTAACTGTCATTTGAATCCTATTGTTGTTCCTTCTTTTAAACGCTTCTTTCCCTTACTAACGCTTTGGTGCTTGATTCCATGTTTACCAGCTCTGTGCACTTGTGTCTTTACAAAGATACACTAAGTCATTGAGTACACTTCAGAGGTCTTCACTTGTTGAGAAGTCTAGGCAGAAACCCCAAGAAAGGATGTCTGTTCTGTCTGATGTGAGTTTCTCCATGGATTCAACTTAGGAAGCTAGTATTTGGTATGGATGCTTTCTTAACTGTTTTGTTTTCAATGGCAAATTTGTAGGTACTGCACCGCAGCAACTATGATTCAGAGCCTATGCTAATGGCATGTGGCATTTCAATTGCTAAAAGTTTCACTGAGGTGGATGGTAGGGTGCTGCAAGCCCCCAAGGTTAGTTATAAGTTATAACTGTTTCTCCTATATTCTTCCCATTTGTGGTTACAGAACTATAGTACAATAAACCTACTGTATTCCTTTTTGGTGCAGCTCAAAGCGGGCAATGGAGAAGACATTTTTACACGCAATGGGAGATGGAACTTCAACAATAAGGTCAGCATGTTTGGAGTGTAATTTCTTATTGTTTGTATGCTGATTTGAATGGTGTCAACACGTACTCATTTGAAATCTTTTCCCCAGAGGCTCATTAGAGCTAGCAGTGTTGAAAAATGGGCAGTAGTCAATTTTTCTGCACGCTGCAATGTCAGGGACCTTGTCCGAGATCTCATCAAGTGTGGCGGCATGAAGGGAATTGTAAGTTTTTTTTCTCATATGTTGCACATTTCCACAAGTGCATTTTAATTCACATGCCTGGTATTGCAGAAAGTAGAGACACCTTTTGATGCATTTGAAGAGAATCCTTCCATGAGGAGGGCACCTGCTGTAAGAAGGGTGGAGGACATGTTTGAACAAGTGAAAACAAAGCTGCCAGGAGCACCCAAGTTTCTTTTGTGTGTTCTTGCTGAGAGGAAGAATTCTGATGTTTATGGTTGGTTATTCTTATTTCTGCTGACCTCTGTAGCATATTTTTCTCTTTGCATCACTGTTGCTATCGATCTTCTTTACAGGGCCTTGGAAGAGGAAATGCCTTGCTGAATTTGGGATCGTTACACAGTGCGTGGCACCAACAAGAGTTAATGATCAGTACCTTACCAACGTCCTGCTAAAGATAAATGCAAAGGTCTGTTTTCTTTGTGCCTTGATACTCATGGTTTTACATTTGTACCTGAACCGTTAATGTTGATATGCATATGCTTACCCTTTTCAATCAGTTGGGTGGGTTAAATTCAATTCTCCAAGTTGAATCATCCCCTGCAATGCCTCTTATATCCAAGGTCCCAACTATGATTTTGGGAATGGATGTGTCCCATGGTTCTCCTGGACAATCTGGTGTACCTTCCATTGCTGCTGTAAGTATGATTTTCGTCATTTTCCGTGCTATTTTTTGAGGAAAAAGTTGTATTAATTGTAAATTTCTACAAATAATACTACCATGTCATAATTCTTTTGTTTTGTTTCTCTTAGGTTGTCAGTTCGCGCGAATGGCCTCTTATCTCAAAATATAGAGCATCAGTGCGCTCTCAATCACCTAAGATGGAAATGATTGATTCGTTGTTTAAGCAACAGGGAACGGATGATAAGGGCCTGATTCGGTTAGATATTTTACTTCTATTTCATTGTTAGGTTTGAGAACGTTGTGGTATCCTTTGCCTCATATGATATATGTTGCAACGACATGGTTTCTCCCATAACTTATTTGAAATTGATGTTGTTTTTTCAGGGAGTGTCTAATTGACTTCTACACCAGTTCTGGGAAGAGAAAGCCAGATCAAATCATTATCTTCAGGTCTGTTATCATTTTAATTTAACTGGTTGCAAATTTGGGTAGCAAACCTTTTTCTTTTGGGAATGACTATGTAATCTGGTTTGAAAATTGGTTGCTGGTCTCCGGTTTCCTCTCTTTTATTATAGCACCAAGCTGATGTTCTTGTGTCTTTATGATAGGGATGGTGTTAGTGAAAGTCAGTTTAGTCAGGTGCTGAACATAGAATTGGATCAAATAATTGAGGTACTCCATTAACTTTCTTGGCACAGTTCAATCTCAAAGCTTTTTTTAATCCAAGTATCCTATGCTGCTTGCTTGCCCATGCTAAAGTAGTCCTATTGTGTTTTTAGGCATGCAAGTTTTTGGATGAAAAATGGGATCCCAAGTTCACATTGATTGTTGCCCAGAAGAACCACCATACGAAATTTTTCATTCCTGGAGCACCTGATAATGTTCCTCCTGGTAATTACTTTGTCACTCACCAGTGTGCTGTTGCAATTGTAGGCTGAATTGTTATCTAATAATATCAATGGCTTAATCTGCAGGTACTGTAGTCGACAACAAAGTCTGCCATCCAAGGAACTATGACTTCTACATGTGTTCGCATGCTGGAATGATAGTAAGAATTTTTGGCCTTTTAGTTTCAATTATCGGCATTTCGTGCAGTTCCGTTTATGTGTTTACATAGTTTAAATACTAATTAAAATACCCACACCAATTAACCCTATACTAATTCAAATACCAATTTAAACTGGAATGGTTTTCATGTTATCAGTGGTAAAGTTCTTGTAGTTCTTTTGGTCCAATAGATGTCAAAATTAGATGGAGTTTGTGCTGCTGGCACCTGAAAACCGGTTATGGCCAACCTAGCAAGAAAGCCATTCATCCACGGGTGTTGATGGGTAACCTTGTTCTTTTGTTTAGTTGCCTTATTCTTCTGTTTAGTTGGGCCAAATTACACTCAGTTATGTTTAGGGTTCTATTCTAGATTCTCTGTGAAAACCTTGTTCTCCATTGTCGGATTGTCTAGGTAGTAGTGTTTTGTTTTAAATTGGTAGAGCTAAGTTTGTTCCTGTTTGTATCAGGGAACTACGAGACCTACACATTATCACATCCTCCATGATGAGATAGGCTTCAACCCTGATGAGCTTCAGGAGCTGGTGCACTCACTTTCTTATGTGTAAGTACTAAGCAGAAAGACTCCAGAACTTAACTCCCTTAGGACTTGTCATCGAACGTGCCTGCTGACTTCCAATTTTGGAGCTTTGTTCCAGGTACCAAAGGAGTACAACAGCCATATCAGTTGGTGAGTTACCTGGGCCTCTGTTTGTATTCCTTGATCTGCAGTTCCTATAATTTGCATGGAAATTTACATTTTGTGTTTACCTGCAGTTGCTCCTATCTGCTATGCACATCTTGCTGCTGCCCAGGTTGGACAATTTATAAAATTCGATGAGATGTCGGAAACGTCCTCCAGCCATGGCGAGCACACATCCGCAGGCAGTGTCCAGGTGCAGGAGCTGCCCCGTCTCCACGAAAAGGTCAGGAGCTCCATGTTCTTCTGCTGAGCTGCACACGCCGGCTGTTGTGGTGGTTGGCGTATGCCATCTACCATGTTGCTTTTGGTGGATGTTTCTGAACCTTGTAGTTAATTTAGTTGGTGACATCGGGTGGCTGGATGCCTCAGGAAGACTTTGAACGTGTGCCGTGATAAGCTCCTGGTGCATTTTCGGTGGTTTCGAACCTAGTCTGTTGTGGCGGTTGGTGTACGCCATTTACCATGTTGCTTTTGGTGGATGTTTCTGAACCTTGGTAGTTAGTTAGTTGGTGACCTCGGGTGGCATCATCCCCTAAACTGGTTAGGTGACTCAGGAAGACTTTGAAACCTGTTTGAATGTGGTCGACCGGCATTTGCCACCGCTCCTGTTGCTGTCATCTGTGTGTGTTCTTGGTCCCTCCTGCGGTGTTCAGTGAGCTCAGCCTCAGCCAGAGATTGATAGTTTCTGCAGATGCTCAATAGGCACTTGATGGTCCAGATGGTCGTTGCAGCATATTGTTGCAAATCTCTTGGTGATTCGAAACTGGAAACCCTCTGCTAGACGGCTTGTGCTATTTGCCCAAAAAGATCCAGAGGAAGCTGGCATCAGGGTCAAGTTGATCCATCTGCCATTCAACTTGAAACCTGCTCATGTCGTTGACAACAGCTTCTAAGCATCGCACTTCGCTACTTTCTAATATTACTCGCCTGGTGGTCGCTATCTGTTTGCTTCTCATGTTTGCATGGCGTGGCTAGTCAAGTGCTATGGTGTTTTTAGGGCCTGTTCGGAAACTCTGGATTACCTGCAAATTAATTACACCTGTAATTTTCGGTACACAAGAGACCAGAGTTGATTTTTTTTCTCCCCTGAAATCAGATTTTAGGGAAACGGCAGTACCAGGCAGACCTCAGCATTGATGAAAATATGCAGATAAACCAACATCAATAGTCTTGCACGGGCAAGTAATATTCTTGACATAGATAGGCAAGATGCCAGAGAGCATGCAGTTGCCACAGATAAGGTGATCTTGACGTTGCACATATATTAGTTACTTGGTCTGTCCAGAAATGTAATAGTTACTCCTTCCATCACTTCCTTAAATAGTCTTGCACATATTTTGACTAGAAAAAAAAATTAAATTTCACAAACTTCGACCTATAATTTAATAAAATTATATATACATTTAATGCATGCAATTTGCATCAATATATTTGTATTCAAGGTGATTTTAAGATTATGTTGAGTCTTTAGCGATTGATATTATATTTTAAGAGAAATTACCTAGAAAGTAGAGGTCAAAGTTTACTATAGGTCGGAACGGTGCCGCCGGCATGGTTCTGCGGCTGGCCACCAAGGGCGATGCTATGGGATATGATGGTCGCTGCCCATATAAAGCAAGTGCTCCTTGTCGCCGACTGCCATGTCCACCTTGGCCTGGTTCACCGCCCCCTGTCACGTCATCCGCCAGAGGAAGGAGAAGTACTTCCTCTGGCGGGTCCCCGTCCCCGTCAGGCTTGTCGCCGCCGTCGATCCTCCTGGGGCCGACGGTGAAGACGGCGCCGAGGACGAAGGCCAGCTTCTCGGAGCTAATGGCGTCCACCTCCACCTCGTACCTCACCGGCGGGACGACGAAACGCCTGCAGCGCTGGCCGTCCCAGTTCCCACACCGGCGGCGGCATGGAGCCATACGCGGAGTACGCCAGGCTTCTTCTCCTCCTGTCCAGCGAGCTCCACCTCCTCTGGCCTCTGGGCAGGCGCAGATAGGCGCGCGGGACGGTGGGGAGGCGCGAAGGTCGGCGCGAGGGAGGGCGGGGCGGCGCGCGGGAGAGCGGTGCGGCCGTGCGAGGGAGGGCGAGGCGGGGCGGCGCACGCGGAAGAGCAGGGTGACGTACTGGCGCGCGGAAAAAGAATCCCTCCCGCCTTCTCCATCCAGCCCGTGGGGAAAATATTCTGGAGGAGATCGTTTTTGCTTGCAGACCATTGTGGCCGTTAGATGCATGGTGCGCGGTGGATAACGGTGCTAAAGTTGCAACGTGACTTCACGAAGCGAAGTTGCTGAATCCCGCTCCCCCACACCCACGCCTTCTTGGCGAGCTTCACGTCGTCGATGCCCCAGCCGGTGCTGGCCAGGCGGCACTCTGACGCGCAGGCGACGCGGAAAGTCGCCATCGCCGCCGCCTCCTGCAGCTCTGCTCCTCGCCACTATTTTCCACAAGAGCGTGTTTGATATTTAAATCCGACAGATTCATGAGACTGTGAATGCACTTGCTAGCACGTGACTACCATGTTTCCAACCTAAGAGACTCTAGGAATAGAAATTTTGGTTAAAAATTATTCTCCAACAGCCTCTTCAATTAGTTATCTAAATATAGATTACCTACGAGATATAGAAAAGCTGTTGGAGACTACAAAACAAATTCCTTCCTTCGTTTCCTTGGCCTCCGAGAACTGGAACAGCGTCCTGGAGAGCAGTAAGAGCAGCCACAAAAAAATAGGGAAAATAGGAAAAAGCCAAATGTGATTGTGCAGAACTGTGAAACTGTCATTGATTTTCTTGACAGGATTGAGGAATTTCGCAAGCTCTCTGTTTTAGAATTCCAGCTTCGGTTTCTTGTTAAAAAATCCCTAAGCTCTCATACCTCTGTTTAGCTTCTTATTGGCGCCAAAGGGGGGAAATAAAAGACTGTGTTCTTGGTGATGACAACACGAAATATTTTCCAGATGTGTGCCACTGTTCGTCTTCGTCGTAACCAGATTAAGGTTCTCGATCCTGGTGGTGTTCCAATCTTCTCTCATTCAGGCAAATCCCAAATTCTGCATGATTTTTACAAGCAACTTTTGGGGACGTCCTCTAATATTGAACCAATCTCAAATCTCGCTGTGTTGATGGCACCCACAGCTCTTGACAACCACCAGAAAGAACTCCTTGTCGCCCCTTTCTGCAAAACCGAATTGAGATCTGCTCTTTGGAGTATGAAGAACGATCCTAGCCTTGGCCCAGATGGTTTTGGTCCAGCCTTTTACAAGGATTTTTGGAACCTTACCAACAGCAGTCTTTTTACTCTCTTAGAAGAATTTCATGATCTGAAAGCTGAGCTCTCTCGCATCAACCAATTCCTTATAGTTCTCTTACCCAAATAAATTGGTGTCACAAAGCCTGAAAACTACAGACCCATTTCTCTACAAAATTGCCCCTTGAAACTAGTTTCAAAAGTGCTTACTTCTCGGCTACAGCCTCTCATTCACTTTCTCGCGCACCCGGACCAAACAGATTTTCTCAAGCGAAGGAGCATCTCTGAAAATTTTATCTATGCAGCAGAGCTTGTTCAAACTTGCCATAAGCGTAACATCCCGACGGCTGCGCTAAAGCTTGACTTCCGAAAAGCTTTTGATTCCATTGAATGGGAGTCGCTCGATCTTGTTCTTGAAGCAAAAAACTTTCCCACCAAATGGAGGAGTTGGATTCAGAATATCTTGTGCACAGGGCAAACTGCTGTTCTCTTAAATGGAGCCCCGGTAAAGTGGATCAATTGTAAACAAGGGCTACGGCAAGGTGATCCTCTATCCCCCTACCTTTTTATTCTTGTTGCTGATGTTCTTCAACAAATGCTGAACAATGCTTCAGCTAATGGGGTTCTTCAGCATCCGATTATTCCATCTACTGCATGTCTTTTTTAAAAAAACTAAGGGCAGGAGCACTGCCACGTCATTTAAGCGAAGTCGAAGTCTTACAATGTTTTGATTACATAAACGAAATTAAGCTCGAATCTAGGAAAAAAACTAACATAGGTACTAAGGTACAACAGCGGCGCCACAGGCCCTAAAACCCAACAGCATTTCTTCCTCGATAAGTTGCAGGACGAAACACGGTTCCTCAGCTTTCCTTCAAAGATTCTTCGATTCCTTTCCTTCCAAAGGTTCCACGCAATGTACATGAGCAAAGCTGCCGCCTATCGCCGCTCCTGCTTTGGCTGTACTGCCAGAGTGTTGCACCACCATTCTTCAACTGAAGCCCCTCGAGACGAAACGCTGATGCTGCCTCGTGACCAAACTCTAACCAGCTCCCAAACTTGCATCGCAAGCGGGCAGTGCAGGCAAAGGTGCACCGCAGTCTCCTGCTCAGCATTGCAGAGCGCGCATGATGGGTTGCATTGCCAGTTCCTCGCCTGTATCTTGTCCGCTGTCAGCAGCTTCTCTTGAACTAGCAGCCAAGTAAGGAACTTGTGCTTGCCTTCCACATGTGCTCGCCAAAGTGCAGTAGGTCCGAATGAGCAATACGAGCCCTTGAACTGAGCTACATAGGCTGACTTTGCAGTGTAGTTTCCATCCGAGGTCCACCTCCAAGTGATTTGATCGTCCTCCGTTGTTAATTGCACATTCTGCACTAGATCCCATAGAGCAACAAAATCAGCCATTTCCTCAGCCGTCGACATTCTCCAAAGACCTCTGGTCCAACTGTGGTTTTCAAGTTGGTCCCTCACTATTAAATGCTTCCGCCAGGCCAGTTTGTATAAACTCGGTGCTATGTCTCTTGGAGCCTTGCCATTCAGCCATGGTGCCTCCTAGAATTTTGTCGTGTTCCCATTACCCACCGTAACAGTCATTGACACTCTGAAGAGCTGCCGATCAGCTTCAGTTATTGGTAGTGCTCTTCCAACACAAGGCCAATCTGCTTCCTTCCATTCAAACCAAAGTAACTGAAGCCTAAGTGCTCTGCTAAATCTCTCAAGATCCAAAACACCCAAACCTCCCAGTTTCTTTGGTCTCTGCGCCTTTTTCCATTGCACAAGGTAGGATCCCCAATTAGCCTGATCAGTCCCTTTCCAAAGGAACCCTCTTCTTAGCTTGTCAATCTGCTTGATCATCCATTTTTGTGGTTGGAAGACCCTAAGGAAGTAGGTTGGGATGGATGAGAGTACCGCGTTGAGCACTGTCAATCGACCAGCCCTGTTCAGGAATTTGCCTTTCCAAGCTGGCAATCTGGCTGCCACTTTATCCACGAGCTGTTGCACATCAACTCTTTGGAGCTTCCTTGTATGCAGTGGCAAACCCAAGTAAGTGCAAGAAAAATTCTTCACCGGGCACTGGAAACACTCCATTACATCAGTTAGGTTCAAACTATCACAACAAATAGGTATACTGCACTTTTATGGATGTTCGTTAGGAGGCCCGATGCCGTCCCGAAGCTCATCAGAATCTGCATCATCTCCTGGATGTTTTCCTTGACAGGCTTCAGGAAAATGGCCGCATCATCAGCGAAAAGACTCAGCTGTAGCCTCGCTGATCTTTGGTTGAAAGGTGTTAGTGCCCCATCTCGCGTTGCTAAGTCCAACAGACATTGCAGCGGCTCCATCACCAAGATGAACAGCATAGGCGACAGTGGGTCGCCCTGACACAAACCAACCCTGTGCTTAAACCATCTCCCCCGGCCACCATTTAGCAACATAGATATTGAGGCAGTGGACTAGTGGAGAGTAAAATTGATACCCAGCTCCACCACTTGGCTCCAAAACCCATTCTCTCGAGTACCTCCAACAGATAGTCCCACCGGACGCTATCAAATGCTTTGGCGATGTCGAGCTTAAGGAAAAGTGACGATATCTTGAGTCTATGCAGATCCTGTATCAAGTTCTGCGTGTAAACAAAGTTGTCATGAATACTCCTTTTTTTGATGAAAGCACTCTCTGCCCTTTAGATCAAATGCTGCAGGAAAGGTGCAAGTCTTGTGGCCAGTAGCTTGGAGACAATCTTGGCAACACTGTGTGTAAGGCTGATCGGCCTGTAGTCATGTACCCGCTGTGCATCACTTGTTTTGGGAATCAGGATCGGATGTGCTGTATTCAAGAGCTGAAAGTGCTGGTCATGTTGATTGAAGAAAAAATTGACTGCCGCCAGTAGGTCTTCCTTGATTATTCCCTAGCTTGCTTTGTAAAAAGCGCCAATAAAGCCATCCGACCTAGGAGCCTTGTCATATGCAATTTCCTTGTCTATTGCATGCACCTCTTCTTCACAGAAATCCTCCTCTAGAGCACTGAGGTGAGCACTGAGGTCCTGTCTAGGCGGTCCAAGTCGTTCCCAATCTAGAGTGAAAGATCGTGGTCCTGGTGTTCCAAAATGCTTACTGAAGTGCTCCAATATATGTTGTTCTTTATCATCTTGAGTGTGTACTTGACCCGAATCAGTTGTGAGCTGCCTGATGTGATTCTTTCGTTTCCTTCCGTTGATCTGCAAGAAGAAAAGCTTGGAGTGTGCATCTGCCGCCTTGATAGCTGCCAGACGTGAATGTTATTTTGCTCTGATCTTTTCCACTGCTGACAGACCCAAGAAACGTGCTTTGAGGTCCAGTTTCAGTTGCACTTCCAGTATGGACAGCTGCCTGAACTCCTGTACTACATCTAGGATGCCAATCAAAACCTTCGCTGCACAAAGTAGTCTAACATTCCCAATCTTCGACCTGGACCACTGCCTTAGTTTAGCTCCCGTTCGTTGCAACTTGATGTGTAGTCTGAGGAACGGGTTTATTGGTGTAACCTCATGTTCCCAGGCTTGTTGAACTACTTCATGAAAACCCTGCACCCTCAGCCAGAATACCTCAAAACGAACACCTCAGTACTTCTTGGCATTTGTGTTCCCCACCAACAAGAGGGGACAATGATCAGAAACTAGAGAAGACAAAGCTTGCAGAGAGCGGTCCTATAGCATTAGGTCCCATTCAGTTGTGCAAAAGGCTCGGTCAATGCGCGTTTGAGTAGTATCATTTGACCAAGTGAATCTCCTCCCTTGCAATTTGAGCTCCTTCAGCTCCAGATCATCTACCACCTTTCGGAATTCACCCATCATGCGCCTATTAAGGTTAGTGTTACTCTTGTCTTCCGCTTGTAAAATCAAATTGAAATCCCCAATGACCAGTCATTTCTCAGGGATACTGTTTCTTATAATCCTCAGCTCTTGCAGGAAACATAATTTGGCTTGATCATCCTGTGGTCCATACACCACTGTTAGCCACCAGGTACCCACACCCATTGTCGATTGTAGTTGTGCTGACACTAAGTATTCTCTCACATCAAACTGCACAATCTTGTAGTAGCTTTCATCTGCCGCTAGTAGAGCTCCACCTCTGGTACCCACTGCCGGCAGGTAGACAAATTGCTCGGCAAAGCGCTGTCCCAAGCTTTCCACAACAACACCTCGGTCAATCAGCTGCATTTTCGTCTCCTGCAGGCACAGTATACTGGCTCTCGTGTCCTGAGCAAGATCTCGAACAACTTTCCGCCTCGCTGCACCATTCAAACCCCTCACATTCCAATCTAGGAAGACGCAGCGCAGATCAATCATCATTAACAAAGAGAACTCCAGAAACACCACCTCCGTCAGCAGCAGAGGAGAACCCACAAACAGTGTCTCTGCTGCTAGAACGAGAGGCGAGCAGATGAGCACACACTCCACACACTTCTTGAAGGAAACACCAGGGTAACATTGGGGGGGGGGGGGGGTGGCGGGCGGACGCACGCGCACGCGCACACACGCACACACAATGACATGGCAAGGGGCCATGTCATTAACCTTCGGCATGCACGGCGACGACACTAAGGATGTCAGTGCCGCCAGCCTCCTCCAGGTTGAACATGGTTCTGTACTGTGTCACCACCTTCTGCAGCATTGGATCAACAAATGAACTGCAGAACATGATCTTTGCCTGATCTTCAGGCTTCTTCTTCTCAAGAAAGTTGCACTTCTTCATCAGTAAAGCCGTGGCTTGCTCCTCCATTGTCATGTCCCCTGTTTGTCTGTTGGCTACCCTGGTGCTCTTCCTTGACTTGGACATAGTGCCGTCAGTCGATGCATTTGCCTTCTTGCTAGTAGCTTTGCAGGTCACCTTCTTTGCAGGGGTGGTTAGGAGTGGTGCACTGGTTGCCTTCATGTACTTGGGACAAGCAGTCTCCATCAGCGTTAGTCCTGATGGGTCATTTTTCTTGCCTTCCGCAAGTTGGGCCTGCACTCCCTCACGGCCCATTTCAGTAGACTGGCCCGTTCCAATAACTTTGGGGTCCCCACAAGCAACAGTGTCATCAAGTGATAGAAGCTGGCCCTGGTCCCCACTTCCCGCGAGCAACACAGTGTCCTCCGGCACGTGTTCCAGCACCTCCTCACCAGCTTGGACTCCAGCTTGCTGCGCCTCGGCTTCTTCAGCCATGTTCTTCGCATTGGCATGGTCAATAGCAAAGGCCCTTGCACCCAAAGTCAGCAGCTCCGCGACAATAGTTCCCTCGGCAGGCTGGCCCCCTGATCTGTCAGCTCCAGCCCAAGTGCCTCAACAGTGCTTTCTGGTCCCGCGTGCTCTGCAGCCTCAGGCATCGCCGCCAATTACAACACCTGCACCGCCCCCTGGCTGGAGGCAGCCTCCTCGGTCATGGGGTCCACAGAAGGCCAGTCTGCCACCAAGCTTTCATTGAAATAGCAAGCGGCGTCTGCATCTTTGAAAGCTTTCTCTAGCTGCTTCTTGCAGTCTGTTTGTCCTCCATCACCGGTTCCCTCACCTCCGGTAATCCTAGCACTTGTGGTCAGATCCTCTTCCATAGCTCCGACGGCATCCCCGCCGTGGCTGCAACCACCAGTTCTCCTCCCGGTCTGCCCACCATGTGCATGTCCACCTCCACCTGATCGGCCACCTCGGAAGGGAGCCATATCATGGTAGTTTGGCGGAGGCACCTGCATGTTCCTGCTCCCTCCACCGCCTCCATGTGGCAGCGAGCGATCACGCCGACTAGCAGAACCCCCGATGTGATCATGCACCGAAGTCCTAGGATGAACTGGCCGTTGGGAACTCCGTTGTACCACGCAAAACGATGCCGGACGGGCCATTCTTCCTCAAAGGAGTCATCTGGTATCCCACTCACATCACTCTGGTAGCTCTGGTTGGATGAGCTGCCTGAGTGCGAGTTGTAATCCTCAATGCAGTCAATATGAATGATCACCTCATAGTCAAGCATCTTGGCAGGTCCAGATCTAAGGTTAGGAAGCTTCATGTTCCCTAAACGGATGAAATAATCCTTAGTCACCTCAACAAGCTCAACAATCTGCAGCACACCCTCCTTTGCAATAACATCAGGATCCGAGGTCCACAGCCACAAATAGAAACAACCAATCTCTTCATCCCTCTGCCTCTTTGGATCTACTGTGTCAATGAAAGTTGGCGCCTTGAACGGTGGTGTGATGGTCTCTATCTGATGAGCATGGCCGGGCAGACCCTCTATGCAGACACGAACCCTATAGAACAAGGAGCTCGATTTAGCACTGACCTGCTTGGTCCAGGGCATGAGCCGCAAGCTAGTGCGGCTCACAGGCAAGACCCTGGTGGCAAGAGCGACGTTGTGAAGATGCGGGCTCTCAAACCGCAGCAGGAACCAAGCAGGCTTCAGATGGGTGACCATCAGTTCATGCACCGGGATGCGAAGCTGGCGTAGAACATCCCGGCGCATGGCCTCGTAGGTCAGGTGCACCCGGGCGTCCAGCTGGACGGCAACCAGGCCGTGGATCTCAACCTCCCGCTCCGCCTCCCACAGCGCGCCAGACCATGCCGTGCAGGCGGTGATACGTTCAACGCGATGCTCCGGGGCACCCGGAGTCGGGTCGAGCAGCAACTCCATCGTCTTGCTCCGCAGGGGTGGCTTCCTTGGGGCTGCCTTGGCAGCAGGCTCCTTCTTCCTTCCTTAACCCGAGCTCAAGCAGTGCCTCGCCTTGTGACCAGACCGCGAGCACAGGATGCACTTTGGTGGATCACGGCACTGCGCAATGCTGTGATCAGGGGCAAAGCAGTTGAAGCAGCGTCCCTCAGCTCGAGCTTGGAGAAGAGAAGTGAAATCTGACTGGAGGATGCGAGGCCCTAGCCTATCCTTCACACTGGTTATCCTCTGCCCAAGCCGGTCATGAATGCTGCCCTATCTTGTCCCTAGCCTAGCCCATACCGGTGGCCTGGCCGAGCTCTTGGATGCCCTGGTGCTCCCTACTTTGCACCAGATGTACTCACCAGACGCAGACCTAGCATGGCTGGCCCGTGGCTTGAAAGTTTTCGGTCGTAGTAACGCCTCCTTGTAGGAAAGCCAGTGCTTCGGCAGCTTGATGATGACCGAGCGCAGGCCACCCACCAGGTTGGCAGGGCCATTACTCTTCCCCTTGGTCGCCGTCGCTTCACCCTCTTTGTTGCAGCGCTCCTTCAATGAGTCATCCTGTCACCTCCGCTATGCCTAACTTCCCTCCTCCGTCGCCTCCGGGCTCGAACAGTAGCCAAGATCCAGCGCGTCCTCATACGAGAGTGAGCGGGCGCTAGGCTGGTGTGAATGGGTGGTTGGTGGCTGGATGGTTACCGCCGGGGTGGTGTCCACCGGCGAGGAAGGTGAGGTGGGTGGGGATGAGCGAGGCGGAAGGCTCCCCCATCTTGCCTTTCTTCCACGGGCCGACTAGGTTCTTCTGAGTTGTGATGCGGGGAGGATCTCGCTTGTTTCCATCTGCTCCATGTCCTATTTTACAATATGCCGACGACACCCTGGTTATCTTGAAAGCTGATGAAGCTCAGCTTCTTACCCTCAAACAAATCCTCCAAACTTTTTCCAGAGCTCAGCAATGTAAGGTGGCGTGGGAAGATGTCTGTCTTCCAAAAGATAAAGGAGGTTTAGGTGTTCCTGATTTGGTCACAAAAAACAAAAGCTTGCTCAAGAAATTCCTTTTTAAATTTCATTGTGCTCCACCCGCTCCTTGGATCGATTGGCTACGGTTGCAGTATGGATGGTCAGATAGACGTGACTTTAGTGATGATATTCCGGATATCACTCCAATTTGGAAAGAAATCTACGCACAGCTCCCTTCCTTCAGAGCTGAGACAAAGGTCCTCATTGGACATGGGAAAATGACTGCCTTTTGGTTAGATCTTTGGTGTGGTTCTCAAACTCTAGCTGTTGCCTTCCCGGCCCTTTTCAGTCATGTTTACAAGGCCAAATGCCTCGGTTGCAAAAATTCTATCCAACCAGGATTTACAAACTCTCCCTGCGGCCAAGGCTAACACGAGCAGCATCCAATGAGCTTCTGGAGCTAAGGTCGTTGGTTTCCTCAGCCAGTTTAACAGAGGATGCTACTGATACTAGATTGTTCCGGCACAACAACAAAATTCCTTCCACCAGAGAACATTATTATTTGGCTTTCGATATGGTCAGCAATGACAATTTTGCCTCTGCAATTTGGCAAAACCTGGCTCCGCAGAAATGTAAATTCTTTCTTTGGTTTTTGCATAGACAACGTCTAAGTTCCAATGCTCGCCTACATCACTGCAACATGCGTCCTACTATTCAATGTCCTTTTTGTCTTGACAATGAAGATTGCGCCAATATTTTCTTCAAGTGTCAGAGGAGTAAAAGCTTCTGCTCCTTCATCAACTTCGACCCCGACCATTTAGCTCAGCTAGACAACATTGAAGCATTTTGGACAGCTAACCCCCTTCTCGAGCAGGATAACCGGGTCAAGAGCACCGTCCTCACCTGCATCTTCTGGAATATTTGAAAATGTCGAAATGCGAAAGTTTTTCGGCATGAAGATGAGTCCAACCTTCAAATCTCCAGGCGATGTCACGATGACAGACCAAAAGATGCAACAGACTAGCTGATAAGACCAAGGTTGCTGAATGGAGTAACTTCTTCCCACTAGGATAGGATAAGTGAAAGTTCCAAGTCTGTACAACTTTTAGTTATTTTCTTCTCTCTCCCTCTTCGATCTTAAAGATCTTTCTTTGGATCTTTCTCCTTTGTAATTACTCACCAATGTAAATTTGTTTCTTTGGCAGTAAAGTTCAGGCAACCCCCGGTTGTCATAGTTTTCCTAAAAAAATTTACCATATACTTTTGTTCATGTAGAAAATAAAATAAAAGCTATCACAAAAGATAGCCTTATGCACACATGTCACAGTACCAGCCGGACGCGGCTCGATAAGGCCCAAACACCCCTGGGTCCCTCACTAGCACCCGCTGACATGCGGGGCCGCCGAAGTCTCGGATTTAGAAACACCGATTTCTAGAGGGACACCGAAGTCTCGGTCCGTAGATTATTGAACCCATATTTACTTAAAAGTAGCTTTATTCTAATCGGTCGTATGCTTCTTCATGTCAAGCCTGACAACACATGCTGTAAAAAAAAACTTAAGAGCATAATTTGTATAGCTTCATTGTGACAACTTCCAGCGTATTTATCTTTTATTTTTCTAACCACCATGCTGAGAGGCGCCTTAAAATAGATCACACCACATCGATTAATTCGTCTCTTAACTATATTATATTATATTATATTTTTATCCATGTAGAAGAGAGAGAGACCGGACACGGCCCGGTAAGGCCCAAACAGCCCCGGATCCCTCCCTCGCCAGCACCCCGCTGGCACGTGCGGCCGCAGCTGCAGCAGCCAAAAGCTAACTCGGGCCGGCCACAACTCAAACCGGCAGCGGCCCAAATCCTAAACCCACCCACCAGAAGCGGCACGATAAGGCCCAAAAACCCCCGCTGACATGCGGGGCCGCAGCTGCAGCCCTCACGTGCTGCCTCTTCCCCTTCCGCACGCCGCCGAGCTCGCCCTCTCTCTTCTCTCTCCCGCGCTCCCTCTTCTCTCTCTCTCTGCCAACTCGCGCATCGACAGCGACCGCCCGTCCTCTCCCACGACCGCGCCCTTCTACACAGTTCCCCTCTCGCACCCACTGCGTGCGGGCCCCGAGGCCGAGGGAGCCCCCTCCTCGCTTACCACGGCCAGCCCCAGGCAGTCATGTTGTGACGTCGATCAACAACGCCCTCCGCTGCCAGGCGGGACCCCGCCACGTACTGTTCTTCTTTCCCCTTCACCACGCCTAGCCCCGCTCCGTTCCCTGTTCCGTTCCGGCAGCGCACGCCGTTGCCTGAAACCGGCGCCAGCACAGGACACGCAGCCGCAGCATTTGGCGCCCAAGCCCGCTCGCCCCTCCTCCTTCTCTCTGCGCGTGGCCCCGGGCCCGGAGGGAGCACCACGGCCGCGCCTCCCCGGCCTGACGTCACCTCCTCGGCCGCGCCCCCGCTCCTCCACCTGCTCCCGCACTACGCCGCGCGCCTCGCCTCGCCTCGCAAACACCGCCCCCGCTAGATGCATGCCACGTACCAGCTGCACGGCGCCCAACGATCGCCGCCATTGAAGAAGAACCCGAGGTCCCAGCGACTATAAAGCGCCCCCACCCCTTCCCGTAAAACCCTAGCCGGGGTTTTCTGTTCACCGCCGCCCCTCTTCCGGGAACGAGAAGGAGAGCAGGAGCAAGGGAAGGCCTACGAGGAGAGCGAGCTGCTGGAGTCGCCGGCGACGACGACGACCGCGCCTACGACTCCGACGACCGTAAGCGCCCCACGCCACCCTCGCCCTTGCAGTCCTCCTGTCTGACCGGCCTTCGCGCCGCCCATACCTGCCTCGCTGGACACCGCGAGCTTGAGCTAGCCGCACCGCCAGCACGAGCGCCTCCCGACCACGAGCCCCTAGTCTAGTTGAGCACCAGCCCTCCCTCATCGCTCCCGATCGATTTGCTGTCCGCGGGCCGTGCCGTCGAGCCGGCCCGTTTGCACGCAGGACACGAACGCCGGCGCGGGGAACCGATCGCATCGGCATCTCCTCTCCGCGGCCGGCATGCTTTTCACACGCGCGCGCGCGGCTCGAGCCGCTTGCCCACCGCCTTGCCACGGGACGACGCGGCTAGCTAGGGCGCGCACGGCGAGCCGAGCGCGTGACGCCGCGGCTGGTTCCGCATTCCTTCGAACGCCCTCTGGGCGATACCAATTTGGTTTGAATATATTTACATTGATTGGCAATTGAAATTGAACATTTTTAATTGGCGACTGTTGATTTGAGTACTTTCCTCTGTAGTGGGCTCCAGCAATGGCATCGGAGACCGAGAGCGTTCCCCTTCTCGGTGGCCACGAAGGGAGAGCAACAAGCGCTGCGTCTCGTCTCTTGCAGTGCCTCTGCAACCTGGAGCTATGGGGCAAGGCCGTCGATGCGCTGACATTGGTACTCCTGCCCGTGGGATTCGGGTCCTCTGCGTACCTGTTGGCGACCCCCTCTTCATGCTCCGTCTGCAAGACGGTGAATGGTCCAGCCCTCTTCAAACTAGGCCTCCAGGTGCTCCCAATGTTGCTAATGTTCGTCGGCACCCTCACATCCGGCCTGCTCACCAGAGATGCTACGACCGGAGCTGTGAGTGCAGCTGCTTCTTTTGTCCAGTTTCTCTGTGGGGTGGTGCTTTGTGAGTGGCTCTCTGTGTGTATGCTGGGAGGTTCTCCATGGATGGCTCTCACCATCGGGTCCTTGGTTGTGGTGGCTGTGGTGACCGTCTGGGTACTGAGGCGTCGCGGGCCAGAGAACGAGTACTAGCTGTCTAGCTGATGGGTGCTGCTAGTTGAGTAAGTACTAGTAGTTGTTAAGATTTTGGACCTCTTAATTTCTCTGGGCTAACGCTATCGAGTCGGCGAGACCTCTTAATTTCGCTGGAGTAAACAATTAGTGAGACCTTATGCTGTGAGTTTCACCTGCTGAGCAATGATTTGTGTGGCCTAAAATGGTTAATTTGCCTCATCTATTCGTTCGCTCCCAATGATTTGAGCAATCCAAATGGTTTTTGCCAATAGTTGTCTGCAAGCGTGAAATGAATTGAAATGTGGCTGGTTTCCCTTTTGATTATTCCTTGTGATATGCATGCGATGTGAATGTTATTTTAATAATTTAGCATCGGTTGATAGAATGAAGAAACTTGGAGTGTAGTAGGAACAGAACACATTGCAGCGGATGTTCAATTCGTGCGCTAATTCTGATGGAAGCCCATCTAGCTAGCAGTTTACATACATGTGGTGTGCGTACAGGATAGCAACAAACACTCCCTGCAGGCAGGACAACAAACTAAGCTTTTCCGAGCAAAAGATGCTGGAAAATCGTACCAGCTTCATTCTGATGGAAGCGTCTTCAGCATGCTGGTTTTTCTTGCCAAGTTATTAGTCAACTTTTCGTCATCTTACTACTACTGCCACCACTGCTACTACAGAACTCAGAAAAGAATGCCAGTTCCGTGTCCGAGGCGAGTTGAGGATCGATGCAGGCTTCCCTGCGGCTGCGGGGATTCGACAGGCATCGCCCATGCATGTGTTGGGCAACCACGGCGGCAGAGGAAGGCATCGTTGTGTCCGGAAGGCCCGGCGATCTCCAGTCCTCCATTGCAGGCCCTGCAGTGCCGAGTGCGTCCGTGCCGAGTCCCTGCAGAACTGCACGTCTGCACGTGCAGACTCGGGAGACCGAGCGCAAGTTGGGCACCGCTGAGATCGATCCAAGAGGAGTCGAGTCCTGTCCTGTTAAGACTTGGTGTATAGTCAGTCCTGCTTGGACTCTGTATTTTGGCCTATTTTAGGAGGAGGCCTTGACCCTCTCGGCCTATCGCGCCGATTCTTCTTCTTCTTCTTCTTCTCGCTGTACACGTACAGAGACGCGAGATGTCATCAATGTCGAGTGCGAGTTCGGATCCTGCCGTAGATCTAGAGAGAGGCGCCGCCGCGGAGAAGACAGACGAGGTGAACCCTCGCGTGGCCATCTGTAAGGCGATTCTGGTGAGGCTTCCCATTGCTTTTCTTCCGCCTTATCTTCTTTCTTACCCTCCTTATTAAAAGGTCCATCAATTTGCTGCCTGAGCTTGGGCCAAATTTGGGGGTACGGCTTGATTGCTACTCTACCGAGCCGCCCAACGTGCATGGTCGAGCTTAACTAAAAGAAACATGAGCCCTCTGTTCGAATTCGAAAAGTTCAGTTTCAATTTCTTTCCGCGATCGACTATGCTGTTAGTATGTGCTGCTAAATTACTTGTAGGCTGCGTATGTATTGTCTTGGCTATCTATAGTAATTATGCATTGATGCATTCTAATTTTCAAAATTTAATTACGTAAATACTCTTAAATTTTTTTCGTGCCCACGTACTAATTCTTTTGCTCTCGCTGCCTCGTCTATGTGTTTGTAGGATGTGGCTGCTGTGCTGTATGTGGTGTTTCACATTGGCCTGTTCACGTGGATCGTCCGGGTTTCCGAGTACTGGTGGGATCCATGGCTGGCTGTGGTTGTCCTGTTGCCAATCTTGTTATATTCACTCTGGCTGAAAGCCACTTTCTTCGACACCAAGCCTACACCAGGAAGCGACGGCAGCGATCTTGTTACCAAACTATTAGCATCCAAGAAATAAGCCATCGAGCTGGTGTGAAGTAAATATGCATGGGTCACCGATTAGTTAGCGTGTGAAATGTGGTGCCATATCATAGTCATGTTATGTAAATGGTGCTTGCTGGCTTTTAATCTAGTTCTTGAGTTTTGTACACCCTCCTGGTACATATGGAGCGGACACGCACAAGATAATTATTATGAACTTCATATTGAGTGGTTATATAGAGTGTTTAACTTAAAACGTCTCTGACCTAGCGGCTATAAAACCATCGATACGACAATGTCTCTGTTACCCCCTTTCACGGCCGCCCCTGGTCCGGTGAGGAGGAGAGCAGGAGCAAGGCCGCGGTCGGGAAGGATGGACGGGCAGGAAGGAACATTTGGTATGCGTATAATTTGTATTGCCTCCACAATGACTGACTGCTGGAGGAGTGTGTGTCTACATATATATATATATATATATATATATATATATATATATAATTTCGGTCCACCATCTATATATCTTGCTTACAGAGGTACTTAGATCAACTTACTTGTTACGATCGAGAGCAGATTTTAACTTTGGGCAAAATGTAAACAAAACCTTTATTAATAATTGACTGCCTCGTTAGCACGTAGATCTTTCAATCATGTAAATATACAAAACTTGGAGTCTCGAGCCCTCGAGACGCTCTTACATAGATTTTGCTATGTATCTAAACACAATTATATATCTAGATGCATAGTAAAATTTATTTATATAGATTTACTAAAGCGATCTACAATTTGGAATCGAGGAAATACTATAGTCGATCGAGTATATCCAATCCGATGCAAAGCGTCCAAAGCAATGCCGATACGATGCGTGCAGGGCAGGCCAGGCGACGGACCGGTAGAGAAGAAAAGTCCAACATACCCAGCCGTTCCATGCATGCGATAACCAGGTCGGTCGATCGATCAAAGTCCAACAAGGCCACGTAGACGTAGGTATGCACCCAACAATTAACCAACAGCTCGCAAAAATCACTTGCGTGCCCTTCCATGCATGCGCATGCCGACGTCGCCGGCCGGCACGACCGCGGCGGACCAGCGGCCGATGGTGCTCGGCATCTCGTCTCCGCGGCCGGCGTGCTTTTTTCGCACGCACGCGCGCGGCTCGAGTCCAAGATAGAGCCCTTGCCCCTGCCCGTCAACAAACTGTGACATTAAACTCCTGGATGGTGGTATGATCAGATGTGCTATGAAAACTATGTAGCCTTGATGCAGTTGAAATTACGCATAGTTAAAAACATTCGCACGATATTATATAATAACTTCAATATTCGTACAATATTAAATAGTGACATATATAAAAATGATAACATATATAATACGTATCAAAATGTAAGATGTATTTCGACAACGCCCGAACTTATTCCAAATATGCTCCACCAAGTCCTTCTTAAGTTGTATATGAGCTGAACGATCTCGAATATCATCACCTTTCTCCAGCACTCTCTAAAATGGGACAATCTTCAGAGGAGAATTCTGGTTCTTGGATGACCATCGTACTAGGAGTCTCATTAAGATCTATTGTTGTTCCTATAGAGGTAACTGTCATTTGAATCCTATTGTTGTCCCTTCTTTGAAAAGCTCCTTACCCCTGCTAACGCTTTGGTGCTTGATTCCATGTTTACCAGCTCTGTACGCTTCTGTCTTTACAAAGATACACCAAGTCATTGAGTACACTTCAGAGGTCTTCACTTGTTGAGAAGTCTAGGCATAAACCCCAAGAAAGGATTTCTGTTCTGTCTGATGTGAGTTTCTCCTTGGATTCAACTTAGGAAGCTAGTAAGTATTTGGTATGGATGCTTTCTTAACTGTTTTGTTTTCAATGGCAAATTTTTAGGTACTGCACTGCAGTAACTATGATTGAGAGCCTATGCTAATGGCATATGGCATTTCAATTGCTAAAAGTTCCACTGAGGTGGATGGTAGAGTGCTGCAAGCCCCCAAGGTTAGTTATAAGTTCTAACTGTTTCTCCTATATTTCTTCCCCTTTGTGGTTACAGAACTATAATAGCATAAACCTACTGTGTTCCCTTTTGGTGCAGCTCAAAGCTGGCAATGGAGAAGACATTTTTACACGCAATGGGAGATGGAACTTCAACAATAAGGTCAGCATGTTTAGAGTGTCTTATTGTTTGTATGCTGATTTGCATGGTGTCAACACAGACTCATTTGAAATTCTGTTCCCCAGAGACTCGTTAGGGCTAGCTGTGTTGAAAAATGGGCAGTAGTCAACTTTTCTGTACGCTGCAATGTCAGGGACCTTGTCCGAGATCTCATCAAGTGTGGCGGTGTTTGTGAAAACAAAATGAAGACAAGGAAAATAATAAATTTTGCACACAAGGAATACATGCACACATTTGTGAGAACACATATTTCACTAATTTCGATCTTCTACAAAATTCATGAATACATGACTCGACAGCTCATCTTCTTCTGTCTTCTGCGTCAATACTTAAGGACAGATCTAACTTGCAGAGATTGTATAGTTCGCTGATTCCCGGGGCCTATTAGACGCGTCCGGTTAATTACATCCATGGAGCGAGTCTACGGAAAACCTCCGATTAAGCTGCGCTTTCATGGTCGTCATCAAATCCACCCATACTTAGGGATGGCGTTGGCGAGAGTCAGTTTAGTCAGATGCTGAACATTGAATTGGATCAAATAATTGAGGTACTCCATTAACTTTCTTGGCGCAGTTCAATCTCAAAGCTCCTTTTATCCAAGTATCCTATACTGCGTGCTTGCCCATGCTAAAGTAGTTCTATTGTTTTTTTAGGCATGCAAGTTTTTGGATGAAAATTGGGATCCCAAGTTCACATTGATTGTTGCCCAGAAGAACCACCATACAAAATTTTTCATTCCTGGAGCACCTGATAATGTTCCTCCTGGTAATTACTTTATCACTCACCAGTGTGCTGTTGCAATAGGCTAACTTTTGTGTTTCCGAATTGTTATCTAATAATATCAATGGCGTAATCTGTAGGTACCGTAGTTGACAACAAAGTCTGCCATCTAAGGAACTATGACTTCTACATGTGTTCGCATGCTGGAATGATAGTACCAATTTCGTCCTTTTAGTTTTGATTATTGGCATTTGGTGTAGTTCCATTTATGTGTTTACATAGTTTAAATACTAATTAAAATACCCACACCAAATAACACCATACTAATTCAAATACCAATTTAAACTGGAAGGGGTTTTCATGTTATCAGTGGTAAAGTTCTTGTAGTTCTTTTGGTCCAATGGATGTCAAAATTAGATGGAGTTTGTGCTGCTAGCACCTGAAAACCGGTTATGGCTGTAACATCCCGAATTTCTCAGAATGTTAATTTAGTGCAAAAATTGGGAATTTTAAAAACTTTTCGTGTATGTGCCGTAGCTAGATCCAAATGTAAGAACAAGTTCTTTCTATCTCAAATTCCTAGCAAATTTAAACTTGAAATTAAATTAAGGATCATAATTATGTTAGTGTGATTAATTGGAGTCCTTTGGGTTTAAATGCAAGTTTTCTTGTTTAATTTGTTGTTGGATTTTATTTTGACTGGCTTTCTTTTTGCTTGAACCAAATTGAGTGGAATTTGAGTTCGAATGGGCCATTCAAACTCAAATTCAAACCTAATCCCCTAAATCCCCTTTGGGCCCATAATTGAAACCAGCCCAGCTCGTGCAGTCCATGTGACACTCAGGTAATTAGTTGGGTTATACCTTAGATTTTAAGCATGTTTGTATGTTCAAAGTTTGGCAAAAATATACTTTATGTAAGCAATGCTATGAAAGAAAGGATGTTTATGTAATTAATATTAATTAAAGGTCCTTTTATGCAAAATGGATGGGGAATGAGGGAAAAGTTTAAAAGCATAAGGGTTATTTTGCAAAAAGTAGTACCTGTGGTCAAATTGTAAAAATATATGTGAAATTACCATAGGAGGTATATGTAAAAGTAATTTTACTTAGGGATTTACATAAAACATGAAATTATTACTAAGTTCATTTTAACTCAAAAACTATTGCTCAATTGTAGATGAACCTTAAAGAGAAGTTGTAGGTTTTGAAAAACCATGCACTTTTGATTTTTGGACCATCTTCATTTGAGCATTGGTTTAAAAGTTACAAGCCCTTTACAGTAAGGCCCCTGTCTTTCTCTGAAATCACAGATTAGTCCTTGAGTCAGTTCATCCCTTCTTCCTCAGGCGCTCTGCCCCCCCCTGCTCTGCCTCTTCTGCTCAACTGCCGCCGGCGTAATGCGCCGCCCTAGCTCGCCGCCGGCCACCTTCTGCACCCCGCCCACGTGTTGCCTTCTTGCTCCTCACCGCCCTAGCTTCCTGCTGCTGGCACCCCCACCCGAGCGCCACGATACCCCTCGGCCGCCAACACCGCACGCCGGAGTGCCTGCCGCCGCCGCAATTGCCACTGGCTCGCCTTATCCCTTCCTCTCTTCTGCCCCGTAGCGCCGGCAACTCCAAGTCAATCTGTTTCCCCCGCTTATTTGCTCGCCAAACCCCTGTCCTCAACCCGTTTTCCCCTTTTCTTCTTCCCTGTGTCACCGGAGCCGCCCGCGTTTCTCACCGGCATACGCCGCAACCACCACGCCTCGCCCAAATTCCGCCGATCCAGAGCTTCCCCACCTCCTCCTCTTGCTCCCCGTCGTGATCCACACCAACCCCGGCCCTCCCCCTCACCGGAATCGCTCCACCCCGAGCCGCCCCTCCATTTGCGCCGCCGTGCTCGACTCCACCGTCGACAGCCCGCCTCGCCACTCCTCCGACCAATCCATGTAAGGGAATCGCTTCCCCACGTCCCAGTGGTGCTCATGCGCGCGCTAGACCCCCTTGTTCGCCGGCCGTTCGCCGGGAACGGCGTCGCGCCGCCACGGCCGCCGCCCCTTCTCGTCGCCGGTCGGATTTCCCCTTTGTCTGTTGGATCCCGTCTTGCCCTTTGTGCTTGCCTCGTCCCCCTGGTCGTGCTTGACCGGCCCCTCGCCGCCGGCGACCTCGCCGCCGGTGGGAACACGCCGGAGGCCGAGCCTCCAGCCATGTCGAGGCCGGACAAGGGCCTATTTGTGAGAAGAACATATCTTGCAGGGACCCCTGTGCAAATATTCGAGACCCCCCCCCCTAAAGCTTCTGTTATTTCATGTGAATTTGATTCCCTGTCTTGTAAAATTCATAACAATTCACAGAAAAATCTAAAAATAGTGAAACCAATTTTGTTAGAAAGTAAATTTCAAAC
The DNA here is from genome assembly GCF_002211085.1 of Panicum hallii. Classification (NCBI taxonomy): domain Eukaryota; kingdom Viridiplantae; phylum Streptophyta; class Magnoliopsida; order Poales; family Poaceae; genus Panicum; species Panicum hallii. Next base: position 51,077,122 of record NC_038046.1, read on the forward strand.
TCTATGATTTTTGTTAATGAAGTGTAGTGTGAAACAAAATACTTTTGCCTTTACTTTAAATCTAAGATCAAGGGGTAATTCACACTTGACCTTGTCATTTCATGCTCTATTGTTTTTCTCAAAGTTTAGCATGAATATTCTTTAAGCCCTAAGTAACCTTGTGCAATTTCAAACTCAATATTTAGTCTAAACTTAACATCTTTAATTTGAGCTTTCAAATTTAAAATAAACCTAATGTATAACCTATTCTAAATGGAATCTTAGTATTCACTAATGTAATGTTTTATGATCCTAATATATAATCAAGTTTCTATGATCTTTTATTTAAAGTTTTGAAATCAAATTTTAGTTTATTTCAAATTTAACCCAAAGGTTTAATTTATATTATAATAAAATTTTACCATATCTTATAAATGGTGTTTCAAATCTAAACCCTCGTTATTCTATACATGTTTGTGTACTAATTAGATGTGATATAATATTTAAATTTTAAATTTAAAATTCACCTCATTAATGTATCGCATTTCATATAGAATCAACGACACTCGACGACGGGGACTACGAATTGGTCTTAGGACAAGACCAAGGCTTTCCAGAAGACCCAGCACAAGTCGTCGAAGGTCTAACTGAAGCTCCGAACCCGAGTTCGGAAATCTCTGACTCTCCTGCCCCTACCCCTACTCCCGAAGGCAAGCCCCGGACATATTCCACTATTTTATTTACTCTGCAATCTATATCTATCTAAATTATATCTTGCATTAGGTCTAGGAATTGTGGTGAAACCCTAGATGCATAAATCCTAGGAATCCAATGTAATGCCCCCGAGTCCTTATCGGATAGATGCTCCGCTAATAGGACCGGTAGAAGTCGAGTGATCTCCTGTCACTCGCGCGATATAGGAGTTGCATGTTTACATTACTGCAACCACTATAAGGATGACGGACAGGGTCATGTGCTGTGTCATGACCTGGAAGCTTACCCTGTCTGTTTCGATGAAAAGTTTTAAGGCCGAAATGTTGGTAGTGGTGGCTAAGTTTTTGAAAGTACTAGCCACATGCCGCGAAATATGGTAAGCGGCAAGCCTAGTAACCAATCGGCCCGGCAAGTGGACATACCTGCCACCACTCGAGTTTATGTAATGTTCACACGCACCGACGTGCGGGAGTGCGTTCTGCAAGGCAGACAGGAATACGGGTTTTGTAGTCGCGCTACAGACGTATGTCCTGTACACATTGGGTGTGCGTACGGTCCTGCAGTCGCTTGTGGTGGACCTGATCCACGACCCGGAATGAAAGGCAAACGGTTGCTTGGGAATGATCGTTGGATCTTCCAAGCGTGTGAGTTAGGTTTACCTTGCAAGGTTAAATTCGATTCGAATCGTCCGCCTCTCACGATGCTTGAGACTGCTTATCCCTTCTGCCACATTGAGTAATAAGAGTAATTGTTGATGAGATAATCTTGATGGATGATAATCACTACCTTGCTTGTTCAGTATAGGTGCTAACCTAGAATGGCTAATCAAATTAGAATCTGAAAGCTAAAATTTGAAAGTAGTTCATACTCTTTGTTGCTTTTCAGCTGAAAATGAACCTAGAGCCTTTACAACAACTTCATGAGTCTAGTTATGGGCTAAGTATACCCAAACCCGGGTAAGCCTTGCTGAGTATTAGAATACTCAGCCTTGCCAATGTCTGTTTCAGGTATTACCTACGAGAACCCCACGGACAACCTTGAGTGGCCTACGTCCGTTCCATTTGGCTGGTCCGTGGAGTGGGACCCGTCCCCGGCCGGCACTGACCCTCCGGAGTGACACCAAGCCCTGGGCTAAGCTTGGCGTTCGCCTTCGCGTCGTGTGTAGTCGCGTAAAACTTTTTCTTCCGCTGTGAGTTTAGACAAGCTGTTACGCTTGTCAGTTTGAACATGGTTGTATAAATTTACTTCTCTTGAACTCGTTTTGTAATAATATATATATATATGGCTGTAAATTAAAGTTGATGAGCTATTCTGTGATGTGAACTCGCCATCGTGCGAGGTAAACCTACTTCGATCCTGCTGAACCGTGGTTGAATCGGGCGGAGACCCGACAGACCAAAGGATTGTTCCGTCTGAAGTGCGTTAAGCTGATTGCAGTTGTACGGCGATCAATAGCGCACTTGAGCCGGAATAATTCGACCGGTTCTGCCACAGCTGGTATCAGAGCTGTAGGTTTATCTTTACATCTAGAATAGCTCTTAAAAGGTGTTTTCTGGATAAAAGTTTGCCAACAAATGAGTTTATAAAATACGTTGGATCCGTTAAGGTTGTGCTTAGAACGTAAAGCCCTAAGGGTTTATATGGGAAAGTATCAGGTGGCTAATGGTATCTATATATATGTATAGGTAGATCTGACTTGCAGCACTACTTTCTGTCAAAACTTAAATTTCTACACAACCCAACCTTACTTCTTGTAACGACATCTACGAACGGAGGTAAGAAGGTAAGGATCCTCAGCCAACTGAGGGAGCTTGGCCTTCCCGTCGGTGATGCGAACCGAACGCTGTTTCTCAAGCAGTGGCCTACTTGAGATGCTGCCAATATACCAACTTAGGTTGATTATATTGGGAGTATATGGTTCGACGCAGGGTATGGCGATCGCTGTTCATACCCCCGCATATTGCGGTACCCCCGTGAATACGTTGTTTCGATAACGTATGTTAACGTTGTCTGTACGGCGGTAATTGTACAGATGCTGTTTCTATAGTGAATAGTAATGTTTGGGGACGCTTTCATGTCGTGCTGCCATGAAAGGTTCACGAGATATATATATCTGTGTTTTCTTCTGCAGGTACACTAACCACGTTCACGCTATTAGGACGCGTAGGGTTTACCGACTAGTTATATATAGTGAGAGACGTATGGTTATGCCACCGAAATTGACTACGTAAGTCCGAAAATATTCGGCAGTTGTTTTGGTTGTGAGGGCGAGTAGCGCGTGCATGCATCTTTTGTCAATAAAAGAATTTCATATATGAGGGACATATTGTTGTATTTGGAATGGGGTAATGAAGAGCTAAGGACAGCTTTAAGTGGGGTGTCTTATATGGGATCTTAGTTTTCCATCTGATTTCCAGCCTTTGCTGTTAACAAATTGGTCATCTTGATCTGTTTATCTTGTATTCTCTTAACAAGATAACAAGTTTTACCATTTGCATCCTGGTCGCAGATGGCAGCACCTTCCAATGTTTTCTGGGATCCGGAAGGGCATCTCCACACCAATGCCCTTCACTGGGAGGGTTTTCCCCGCTTGTTATGGGAATCTTTGCAGGCTTTCCATTATACAGAACCCCCTCAGTACGACGCTGTTGAACATGTGGAAGACGGAATCCATAGGGCCTATGTTAGGATGAGTATACCTCAGCATCCTTTCCGTTCACGATGGCAGCCTATTGAGATCAGTACGACGGGCTACAGAATTATGGACGCCATTGAAGCAGCAGCCCTAGAAGCCATTTATGCTTTTTGCAGTCAACACCCCGAGGAAGTTGTAGGACAACCTATAGGTTTGTTCGCCACAACAGATCCTAGTGAAGTGGAGCAAGATCTCAGAATAATTCCTGAAAGTCATAGGCTGGAAGGTCCACCAGAAGAAGTGGTGCAAGGAATGAGACATTATACGAGTATACAATACCACTATCATATGTTGCTACGCCGTGAAATAAGCCATCTGATCACTGCTGCGCGAAGTTTTCACGGAGACGCTGCCAGGTACTTTACCCAGGCCGACCAACTTCAAGCAGTGGTACTTGAGAAGAATGGAATAATCGCTACTCAAAACGAGACCATCCATCATCGTGAAGATCAGATCAACGAGAGTGATCACATAATCACTCAGCGGGATACTGTTATTGAATTTCTACAGGCACAAGTTCAAGATCTGATCCTTGCAGTGGATGATGCTCAAGCTCAGATTGAAGAATTGCAGCAGCCCCCGATTCCTCCCGTTGCACCTGCAGCACCTGAAGCTGAAGAGGAAGATCCCGAGGAGATCGAAGGAGTCTCCGAACTTGATTCTGAGCATGGGGATCCAGTCGTCAGTCCCCATCATTCCTCCTCTGGAAGCCAGTCATCAGTGGGCAATTTTGATGACTTTTAGTCATAGTGACAGCGTGGTGGATTAGATGTAATAAATGTATAAGATGTAACATAAGTAGTGGGTAGAACATCTAGTTATAAAGCCACTTGTTGTATATGTGGCATGTATTTTTGGGTAAAAGTTTGTAACCTTGGGAGTGTACTGATGTAAGATAGTAGTATCTTTATAGTAATCCAAATCCTAAGTTTCGGTTATCCTGCTCAACATCTGTGTACCTGTTATAAGTAGATTGAATGGAGCATATGCATTACATTTCAGCTGGATAAATTGCATATTATCTGAAATTGGAGCAAGATTATGGTTGATAATGGATGTCTCCTTTATTTCAGATGGTTGGAGCTACTCGAGGAACCCCGGAAGGATTCCGGGCAGGACAACCTGGTAGTTCTCAGCAACCACCACCGCCACCTCCGAACTTGGCCGAGGTTATGGCCCGGCAAACCGAGCTTCTAAATCAACTTGTACAAGCTCAGATGGGCCATTTCCAGCAGCAACCTCGAGGCCGGGGAGAACCTCTATCGGCCACTTATCAAGACTTTCTCAGCACCCAACCTCCACTATTCCACAAGGCCGAGGAGCCTTTAGATGCGGATGCCTGGTTGCGGACCATTGAGTCCAAGTTCGCCTTATTGTCCGCTCCATGTTCAGAGGAGAACAAAGTGCTCTTCGCCGCCCAGCAACTTCGAGGCCATGCACGTCTTTGGTGGGACCAATTTCATGCAATGCAACCCGCCGAACACGTGGTCATTTGGGATGAGTTTCGGACTGCATTCCGCGCACATCATATACCAGCAGGACTCATTGAGCGGAAGCTCAATGAATTTCTAAGCCTGACCCAAGGTACCCGTACGGTTACACAGTATGCACAGGTTTTCAATCACCTGTGCCAGTATGCGGGATCACATGCGGACACTGATGCCCGCAAATGTGATCGCTTCCGTCGAGGCCTAAACACCAAGCTCAAAGAATGGTTGAATTTAGTGAAGGCCAACGATTTCAATGAGTTGGTCAACATGGCCATTACTCAGGAAGATTGCATCGCCGCCCATAGAGCGGAAAAGAAACGAAAAGCACCCACAGGGCCTGCAACTCCACAGTCGCCGCGATATCGGTTGGTCCCGAGTAATGCCCCTCGAGCTCTGCCTCGAGGCAATATCTCAGGCAGATGGGTAGCCCGCCCTCCCCAGCAAGCACAATTCAATCGACCACCCCTGCCACAAAATCAGCAACAACCTCAACAAGGTCTGCGGCCGAGCTTTCCGCCAGCTACTCCAGGAAACAACAATAATCGTTGTTTCAATTGCGGAAGCCCGTCCCACTTCATTAAGAATTGCCCTCAACCTAGGAAATCATTCCAAGGGCAAACATCTGGTCCAAACTACAAGGGCAAGGGTAAGAAACAAGTGGTGCAGGTCCGACAAGGGAGGGTGAATCCCACTACACTCTCCGAACTCCCTGAAGGGGCACCGATAATGACGGGTATATTTTCTATTAACCATCATCCCGTTATTGTTCTTTTTGATTCCGGTGCTACCCATAGTTTTATCAGTAAAGAATGTGGAAGTAAAGTAGGATTGGATATGTACCCTACTAAAGAAGATTATAAGATAATCACTCCTGGTGGGAAAACCCTATCAAATCAAATCTGTATGAAAGTACCACTTCTATTGGGTAGCCAGGTAATAAAAGCAGATTTACTTCTGTTAGACCTAAAGGGAATGGATGTCCTTTTAGGAATGAACTGGATGGCACAGCACCATGTGTCCTTAGATATCTCTTCTCGTACTGTGGAAATAGGTTCACCGGAGAATGAACCTACTATCCTTTATCTTCCGCAACCAAAATCCTTTAACTCTTGCACCTATGCCATATCTAAGGTCGAACTTGAAGATATTCCAGTCGTCTGTGAATATCCAGATGTTTTTCCAGATGACTTACCTGGAATGCCTCCAGACAGAGATATCGAGTTCATTATAGAACTTCAACCTGGTACAGCCCCTATTTCTAAGAGACCTTATCGTATGCCTCCTAATGAGTTGGCCGAATTAAAAACTCAACTCCAAGATCTCTTAGATAAAGGTTTCATTCGCCCGAGTGCATCACCATGGGGTTGTCCGGCCTTATTTGTGAAAAAGAAAGATAATAGCTTAAGGCTGTGTGTTGATTATCGTCCTCTCAATGCGGTAACTATCAAAAATAAGTACCCTCTACCCCGCATTGATATCCTCTTTGATCAATTAGCCGGAGCTAAAGTGTTTTCTAAAATAGATCTTCGTTCCGGCTACCACCAAATTAAGATTCGGCCCAGTGATGTTCCAAAAACCGCCTTCTCCACTCGGTATGGTCTATACGAGTATCTTGTCATGTCGTTTGGTCTCACTAATGCCCCAGCCTATTTCATGTACCTCATGAATTCTGTTTTCATGCAAGAGCTCGACAAATTTGTCGTGGTCTTCATTGATGACATCTTGATCTACTCAAAAACTCCAAAAGATCATGCTAAGCATCTCCATGTCATCCTTCAGCGATTAAGAGACCATCGCCTATATGCCAAATTCTCTAAATGTGAGTTTTGGCTAGATACAGTCAAATTTCTGGGCCATACCATCTCCAGTGACGGAATATCTGTCGATCCCAGTAAAGTACAAGAAGTGATGGATTGGAAACCCCCAACCTCCGTCCATCAGATTCGTAGTTTTCTCGGTCTAGCTGGCTATTATCGCCGTTTCATTCCTGACTTCTCTAAAATAGCCAAACCTATGACCGAACTACTAAAGAAAGGTGTGAAATTTTCCTGGGATCAAAAATGCGAAGATGCATTTCATACCCTTAGAAATCATCTTACGACTGCACCAGTCTTAGCTCAACCAGATGTCTCAAAACCTTTTGACATCTATTGTGATGCATCAGGAACTGGACTTGGTTGTGTACTTATGCAAGACAACCGAGTCATTGCATATGCATCACGAGCACTTAGGGTTCATGAACAAAACTACCCTACTCATGATCTCGAACTTGCAGCGGTTATTCATGCCCTAAAGATCTGGAGACATCATCTAATGGGTACGAAATGCCATATCTATACTGATCATAAAAGCCTCAAGTACATCTTTACCCAGGCAGATTTAAACATGAAGCAAAGGCGCTGGTTAGAACTTATCAAGGATTATGACTTGGAAGTGCATTATCATCCGGGCAAGGCCAATGTCGTTGCAGATGCCCTTAGTCGCAAAGCACATTGTCCTTGCCTATCCATTAAAGCATTTAATGAAACTCTCTGTTGGGAAATGAGTAAACTTAATCTAGAGATCGTTTCCCAAGGTGACTTAAACCATATCTCGGTTGAAGCCACACTCAGAGATAATATTGTTCTAGCACAACAGCGTAATGAAGGGGTTAAAATCATCAAGCAGAAAATAACCCAAGGTGAAGAGAAGTATAAGTGCTTCCGAGTAGATCCTGAAGGAGTTTTATGGTTCAATGAGCGTATTGTTGTACCGAAAGACCATAAACTCCGAAAACGAATAATGGATGAGGCCCATCTATCCAAATTCTCTATACATCCTGGCAGTACAAAAATGTATCAGGATCTGAAACAGAATTTTTGGTGGACTCGTATGAGACGAGAAATAGCTAAGTATGTGTCAGAATGTGACATCTGCCAAAGAGTCAAAGCCAGTCATTTGAAGACTGCTGGTATTCTTCAACCTCTACCCATTCCCTCGTGGAAGTGGGAGGATATCAGTATGGACTTTATTGTTGGCCTACCCAACACTTCTCGGAGGCATGACTCTATTTGGGTAATCGTTGATCGATTAACCAAGACGGCACATTTTCTCCCTGTGCATACCACATATAATGCTAAAAGGTATGCTGAGATTTATCTGGATCAGATTATTCGACTCCATGGAGTACCTAAAACGATCATTTCAGATCGTGGAGCGCAATTTGTCGCTAGGTTCTGGGAGCAACTTCATGAGGCTCTTGGGACTAAATTAATTCGAAGCTCCGCCTATCATCCTCAACGGATGGGCAAACTGAGCGAATAAATCAGATTCTAGAAGATATGCTCAGAGCTTGTGTACTCCAATTTGACAAAAATTGGGATAAGTACTTGTCGCTAGCAGAATTCTCTTATAACAATAGCTATCAGACAAGTATTAAAATGGCCCCATTTGAAGCATTATACGGTCGCCGATGCCAAACTCCTTTGAATTGGTCACAAACCGGCGAACGTAAAATTTTTGGACCCGATCTAGTTGTAGAAGCAGAGGATAAAGTCAAGCTTATCCAGGACAATCTAAAGGCCGCCCAATCTCGACAGAAAAGCTACGCTGATATACGAAGAAGACCATTACAGTTTTATGTCGGAGACTTCGTATATCTTCGAGTATCTCCCATTCGAGGTGTTCAAAGATTCGGTGTAAAAGGGAACTTGCTCCTCGATACATCGGACCCTTTGAAATCCTTGAAATTTGTGGACCTGTAGCTTATCGTCTCCAACTTCCTTCTCAATTAGCGGCCATCCATAACATCTTTCATGTATCCCAACTCAGAAAGTGTGTTAAAATCCCCACCGAGATCATCGATTCTCAAGCTATCGAAATCGAACCAGATCTGACCTATACAGAACAACCTATCAGAATTCTCGACACGAAAGAAAGAAGTACCAGAAGAAAAACCACCAAAATGTACAAGGTTCAATGGAACCATCATACAGAGGAAGAGGCAACGTGGGAAACCGAATCTTATCTTCAACACCACTTTCCCGATTTCTTCTAAATCAATCTTCGAGCTTGGTCTTTCTATCTCATCCTGCTTCAGAATCTCGGGACGAGATTCTTTTTAGGGGGGAAGGCTGTGACACTCAGGTAATTAGTTGGGTTATACCTTAGATTTTAAGCATGTTTGTATGTTCAAAGTTTGGCAAAAATATACTTTATGTAAGCAATGCTATGAAAGAAAGGATGTTTATGTAATTAATATTAATTAAAGGTCCTTTTATGCAAAATGGATGGGGAATGAGGGAAAAGTTTAAAAGCATAAGGGTTATTTTGCAAAAAGTAGTACCTGTGGTCAAATTGTAAAAATATATGTGAAATTACCATAGGAGGTATATGTAAAAGTAATTTTACTTAGGGATTTACATAAAACATGAAATTATTACTAAGTTCATTTTAACTCAAAAACTATTGCTCAATTGTAGATGAACCTTAAAGAGAAGTTGTAGGTTTTGAAAAACCATGCACTTTTGATTTTTGGACCATCTTCATTTGAGCATTGGTTTAAAAGTTACAAGCCCTTTACAGTAAGGCCCCTGTCTTTCTCTGAAATCACAGATTAGTCCTTGAGTCAGTTCATCCCTTCTTCCTCAGGCGCTCTGCCCCCCCCCCTGCTCTGCCTCTTCTGCTCAACTGCCGCCGGCGTAATGCGCCGCCCTAGCTCGCCGCCGGCCACCTTCTGCACCCCGCCCACGTGTTGCCTTCTTGCTCCTCACCGCCCTAGCTTCCTGCTGCTGGCACCCCCACCCGAGCGCCACGATACCCCTCGGCCGCCAACACCGCACGCCGGAGTGCCTGCCGCCGCCGCAATTGCCACTGGCTCGCCTTATCCCTTCCTCTCTTCTGCCCCGTAGCGCCGGCAACTCCAAGTCAATCTGTTTCCCCCGCTTATTTGCTCGCCAAACCCCTGTCCTCAACCCGTTTTCCCCTTTTCTTCTTCCCTGTGTCACCGGAGCCGCCCGCGTTTCTCACCGGCATACGCCGCAACCACCACGCCTCGCCCAAATTCCGCCGATCCAGAGCTTCCCCACCTCCTCCTCTTGCTCCCCGTCGTGATCCACACCAACCCCGGCCCTCCCCCTCACCGGAATCGCTCCACCCCGAGCCGCCCCTCCATTTGCGCCGCCGTGCTCGACTCCACCGTCGACAGCCCGCTCGCCACTCCTCCGACCAATCCATGTAAGGGAATCGCTTCCCCACGTCCCAGTGGTGCTCATGCGCGCGCTAGACCCCCTTGTTCGCCGGCCGTTCGCCGGAACGGCGTCGCGCCGCCACGGCCGCCGCCCCTTCTCGTCGCCGGCGGATTTCCCCCTTTGTCTGTTGGATCCCGTCTTGCCCTTTGTGCTTGCCTCGTCCCCTGGTCGTGCTTGACCGGCCCTCGCCGCCGGCGACCTCGCCGCCGGTGGGAACACGCCGGAGGCCGAGCCTCCAGCCATGTCGAGGCCGGACAAGGGCCTATTTGTGAGAAGAACATATCTTGCAGGGACCCCTGTGCAAATATTCGAGACCCCCCCCCCTAAAGCTTCTGTTATTTCATGTGAATTTGATTCCCTGTCTTGTAAAATTCATAACAATTCACAGAAAAATCTAAAAATAGTGAAACCAATTTTGTTAGAAAGTAAATTTCAAACTCTATGATTTTTGTTAATGAAGTGTAGTGTGAAACAAAATACTTTTGCCTTTACTTTAAATCTAAGATCAAGGGGTAATTCACACTTGACCTTGTCATTTCATGCTCTATTGTTTTTTCTCAAAGTTTAGCATGAATATTCTTTAAGCCCTAAGTAACCTTGTGCAATTTCAAACTCAATATTTAGTCTAAACTTAACATCTTTAATTTGAGCTTTCAAATTTAAAATAAACCTAATGTATAACCTATTCTAAATGGAATCTTAGTATTCACTAATGTAATGTTTTATGATCCTAATATATAATCAAGTTTCTATGATCTTTTATTTAAAGTTTTGAAATCAAATTTTAGTTTATTTCAAATTTAACCCAAAGGTTTAATTTATATTATAATAAAATTTTACCATATCTTATAAATGGTGTTTCAAATCTAAACCCTCGTTATTCTATACATGTTTGTGTACTAATTAGATGTGATATAATATTTAAATTTTAAATTTAAATTCACCTCATTAATGTATGCATTTCATATAGAATCAACGACACTCGAGACGGGGACTACGAATTGGTCTTAGGACAAGACCAAGGCTTTCCAGAAGACCCACACAAGTCGTCGAAGGTCTAACTGAAGCTCCGAACCCGAGTTCGGAAATCTCTGACTCTCCTGCCCCTACCCCTACTCCCGAAGGCAGCCCTGGACATATTCCACTATTTTATTTACTCTGCAATCTATATCTATCTAAATTATATCTTGCATTAGGTCTAGGAATTGTGGTGAAACCCTAGATGCATAAATCCTAGGAATCCATGTAATGCCCCGAGTCCTTATCGGATAGATGCTCCGCTAATAGGACCGGTAGAAGTCGAGTGATCTCCTGTCACTCGCGCGATATAGGAGTTGCATGTTTACATTACTGCAACCACTATAAGGATGACGGACAGGGTCATGTGCTGTGTCATGACTGGAAGTTACCCTGTCTGTTTCGATGAAAAGTTTTAAAGGCCGAAATGTTGGTAGTGGTGGCTAAGTTTTTTTGAAAAGTACTAGCCACATGCCGCGAAATATGGTAAAGCGGCAAGCCTAGTAACCCAATCGGCCCGGCAAGTGGACATACCTGCCACCACTCGAGTTTATGTAATGTTCACAACGCACCGACGTGCGGGAGTGCGGTTCTGCAAGGCAGACAGGAATACGGTTTTGTAGTCGCGCTACAGACGTATGTCCTGTACACATTGGGTGTGCGTACGGTCCTGCAGTCGCTTGTGGTGGACCTGATCCACGACCCGGAATGAAAGGCAAACGGTTGCTTGGGAATGATCGTTGGATCTTCCAAGCGTGTGAGTTAGGTTTACCTTGCAAGGTTAAATTCGATTCGAATCGTCCGCCTCTCACGATGCTTGAGACTGCTTATCCCTTCTGCCACATTGAGTAATAAGAGTAATTGTTGATGAGATAATCTTGATGGATGATAATCACTACCTTGCTTGTTCAGTATAGGTGCTAACCTAGAATGGCTAATCAAATTAGAATCTGAAAGCTAAAATTTGAAAGTAGTTCATACTCTTTGTTGCTTTTCAGCTGAAAATGAACCTAGAGCCTTTACAACAACTTCATGAGTCTAGTTATGGGCTAAGTATACCCAAACCCGGGTAAGCCTTGCTGAGTATTAGAATACTCAGCCTTGCCAATGTCTGTTTCAGGTATTACCTACGAGAACCCCACGGACAACCTTGGGTGGCCTACGTCCGTTCCTTTGGCTGGTCCGTGGAGTGGGACCCGTCCCCGGCCGGCACTGACCCTCCGGAGTGACACCAGCCCCGGGCTAGGCTTGGCGTTCGCCTTCGCGTCTGTGTAGTCGCATAAAACTTTTTCTTCCGCTGTGAGTTGGCAAGCTGTTATGCTTGTCAGTTGAACATGGTTATGTATAAGTTTACTTCTCTTGAAACTCGTTTGTAATAATATATATATATTAAATTAAAAGTTGATGAGCTATTCTGTGATGTGAACTCGCCTCGTGCGAGATAAACCTGCTTCGATCCTGCTGAACCGTGGTTGAATCGGGCGGAGACCCGACAGACCAAAGGATTGTTCCGTTGAAGTGCGTTAAGCTGATTGCAGTTGTACGGCGATCAATAGCGCACTTGAGCCGGAATAATTCGACCGGTTCTGCCACAGTCCAAGCCAGCCTGTGAGCCCTAAAAATCCACCAAATTAAATTACGCGCTAAGATGTTTTGTTCAAAACGTGGAACCCTAACCCTTGAACCAGCCTCTTTCCCGATGGCCGTACCCTCTTTCTCCTCGTCGCCGTCCCATCCCGCGCCGCTCGGTGGCCTGCCGCCCACGCGCGATCACCCGCCGCGATTAGTGCCGGCGCGATTCCTTTCTCCTCGCGCAGCGCGCAAATGCCGCGCGCGCGTGGCCGACCGGCCGCGGTCGCCGCCGCGATCGGCGCCGACGCCCCCCCTCTCTTTCTCTCCTTCTCTCTTTTTCTCTCTCTCATTTTTTTTCCAATCTCTCTTTTTCTCTCTTCCTTTCTTTTCCTCTCTTCCTTTTTTTTTCCCTCCTCCCTTCTCTCTTTCCTTCCTTTCCCTGCCGCGTGCCCGAGCGCTGCCTTGGCCGTGCGTTGGCCCTGCCCCGGCCGCGCCGCGACGCGCGCGCCCGCGCCCCGCGTGGCTGCGCGCCGCGCCGTGCCGGCCGCCGCTCGCGCTCTGCCCCTGGGCCACGCCACGCCGCGCCGCGCGTGCACGCGCGCGCTCTGTCCCCGCGCGTGCCGCACCGCCCGCCGCTGCCGCCCCCGCCCCGCTGCGCGCGTGCCGTCGCCCTGTGCCGCACAGCGCCGGCCCCACGTCCGCCAGCGCACCGGCCCGCGTGCGCGCCCCGTTTCCACCGCCGGCCGCCCTGTGCGCGCCCACGCGCGGCACTGCTGGCCGCCCCCTCCGCCGTTCGGCCACACCAAGCCGCCGCGCCGCTCGCCGCTCGCCCGAGACGTCCCGTCCACCTCGCCACCCGTGCGCCGCTTCGCGACAACCACAAGCGGCCGGAGCGCCATTAATGGCGCCCCTGAAGCGTCCCCCCATCAGGGAAGACTTAAAAGTGTTACTTTATCAGTCCCAGGAGGCTGATAACACTTTTATTACATCAGATGGTACATCACCGTACAACTCTTCGCGGTAATGGGCAGTGAAGCGCCACTATCGCGAGGATTACAACTAAAACCCACACTACTACACTAGTTACGAAAAGAGGATCATCAGAGTCTTGCGCCATGCGGAATCCAACAGTGGCCTCAACCACAGGCAAGACTGGGTGCAGGACGAAACCCTACTCGTTGTCTTCGGGGACTTAGTCTGGGTCTTCCACTGTAAAAGTAAGAAAGGGGTGAGTACAAACGTACTCAGCAAGTCCAATCACACCCACGGAGGGGGGGGTGTAACAGTAATCAAATGCACAGGACAATTCAAGGGTAAGGTTATGGTTCATTTGCGGAAACTCAATTGTATGCAAGGGTTCGTTTTAAAAGCACTTTTCAAAACAAGTTTCCAGTACCAAGGGTCACACGATGTTGATCCACACAGGATCCAAGTTTTAAACTGCTACCGGACTCCCCGTCCGCCGTAGCTCACGGCACAACTGTCGGACACTTTCCAAACAACTCATACCAGCTCAACCATTCCCAGAGAGAAACACTAGTTATGTGACCACACCATAACTTGCCCAATACCGTGGGCACGGCTATTCGAATAGATTTTAACTCTGCAGAGGTGTGCAACTTTACCCACAGGTGGGGTACCACAGCACGAACACCTTAGTGCCGGTGCAGATCCCAACAAAGCCATTACCCACCTTAGCTAGACCTGACTAGCCACCACGGGATCCATCAAGGGGTCATTCGACCTATCTCCGAGGTTTAACCGGGGCATAAGTCATACAGAGCTTATCCCTTCTCCTTGATCACCCGTTGCTCTCAGCTCTCCTGATGGCTATCAGGCTAACTAGTGGGATTTATGCTAAGCCGTTGCCCATACAACGGTCAAGTGGTTTGCACGACAGGAAGCTAGGTGAGATGACACATCAACTCGGTCCTTAGGGGTGACAAGATGGATATCTCCCTTCCTTGCCCTACCACACAGGTACGAGCACACCAACGGCAATTCACACAGAAATGCCATCCATCCCGTCTGACTCGTCTTTCAAAACCACATTTTATCCCTTCCCACACACACACGTTTTCTTTATAAAATCAGGTGGTCAAAGTAGGGTTATCTCAAACAAGGGTGGCTATCCTACCATGTTTTCAGCATGCAAACCATGCAATTTTATAAAACCGGCCACTGGGTTGTGTTTATAAAAATTAGGACAGAAACATGCATCAAAGGGTGGAGTTGAACTTGCCATCATCAAACTCTTGCGGGAGGTCCTGATCGAAGCACTGTCCCTCGGGTTCGGGGTCGCAGAACTGGCCCTCGTGCGCTTGATCCCACTCGGAACCTTCCTCGTTCACTCCGTGTCCTACGACGCAAACAAACAGACACACAATCAAACGGAAGAACTAAAAGCTTTCATCGTTAAGCTTGAATCGGAAATAATTTAGTTACAGAGTTAGGGGTAATATTTTTGGGTGGTTTCTTAATGGCATGGCCAGAACTATACTAGAAAGGGCGTGGTAAAGTTTCGGGTCGAACGGAGATCGTTTGGCGCATAAAATGACGAGTTAAAGGTGGTTTCAGGGTTAAACGGGGGTCTAAGGACTTATTCGTAAACTTTCTAGAAAAGAAAGGGCCTTTTCATTTATCCTGGAAACATTGGGGGCACAACGAAAAGTGTGAAGGGCCTACTTGAAAATAGGTTTATATTGTGGAGGGGTCTAATTTGGGAAATGTCAAAAGGAAGAGGTTCTTTTTGCAAAGGGGTCAAAGGGTGGAGGGGCCTTTAACTAAATAGAGGGGAAGGGGGGGTCTAAGGGCAAAATTGCCCCCTTTCATCCTCCCCTCGCCAGCAGGAACATAGGAGGGGGAGGGGGAGCTCGGCGCCGGCTCAATCCGGCTGCCTAGGGCTCAATAGCAGCTAGGGATTGGGGGGAAAGGGAGAGGGGGAGGAGGGGGTTCGATCCCCGGCCTCACCTCGGGCTGGGGTGGCGCGTGGAGGCCGGGCGGCGGCGGACCGAGAGCGGCGGTGGGGCTGTGAGCGGCGGCGGCGCTGTGAGCTCGGGAGGCGACGGGCGGTGGCAGTGGGGGCCGTGGGGAAGGGAGGAGCGAGGTAGGGGCCTATTTATAGGCGAAGGGAGGCGGTGGGGAGGCGGGGCCGCGCGGTGACCGGCTCCCGGGCTCGGCGGGGCGCCATTAATGGCGTTCGGCCTCTTGCGGCCTTCGCGAAGCGGCGTGCGGGCGGCGGGGTCGTCGAGGCGTCGTCAAGCACGTGAGAGGAAGGGCTGTGCGGGCACAGGCGATGGCGCGAGCGGCGAGGGGGGGGGCGTGGCAGCGGCGGGCGGCGCGGCGTCGCGGGCCTGGGCGCGTGCGCGTGCGCGTGTGGCGCGGCGTAGCGCGGGCCAGGGGCGGGGCGGTGCGTACCGCAGCGTGCGCACGGGGAGGCAGTGGCCGGGCCGGGGCCAGCGACGGACGGCGCGGCGTCGCGGCGGGCGGCTCGGCCGCGCTCGGGGGCGAGCACGAGCGTGCGCGGGCCAGGCGCGCGGCGCGATGTGCGGACGGCGCGGCACGGCGCTCGTCCACGCGGGGCACGCGGGGCGGGCGCGTGCGCGCAGCACGGCCGGGGCAGCGCGGGCGCACGGCCGGCCGTCGTTCGGGCACGCGGCGGGGAAGACAGGAGAGAAAGAGAGAAGGGAGGAAGGGGGAAAAAAAGGAAGAAAGGAAAAGAGAAAAGAGAAAAGGAGATTGGAAAAAGAGAGAGGAGAAATGAGAGAGAAAAAGAAAGGGAAAAAGAAGAAGAGCAAGAGAGAGAGAGGAAGGGGAAGAGGGGGTTGCGTCGGCGCCGACCGCGGCGGCGACCGCGGCCGGTCGGCCACGCACGCGGGATTCGCGCGAGGAGAGGGAGAAAGGAAAAGGAGTCGTGTCGGCGTTAATCACGGCAGGCGGTCACGCGTGTGTGACAAGCCACCGAGCGGTGCGGAACGTAACAGCGATCCAGTTAGGGTTAGGGTTTTGACGTCGAACAGTTTTTACACGAATCACTTTAGCGCGTGATTTAATTTAGTGAATTTTTAGGGCGTCACAAACCTACCCCACTTAAATGAATCTCGTCCTCGAGATTCGGCTGGCTCCTAAACAGATGGGGAAATTCCTTCTTTAGGGCCTCCTCGCGTTGCCAAGTTGCTTCCTCTATTCCATGCCTGCTCCATTGAACCCTGCATATCCGTACTTCAGAGTTTCTTGTCCTTCTAGTGACAGTGTCCAGAATTTTGACCGGTACTTCCTGGTATCGCAGATCCGGTTGCAGGTCTATTGTTTCCACCGGCACGTGTTCGCCTTCGGGCACTCTCAAGCATCTCCTTAATTGCGAGACGTGAAACACTGGGTGTATATCCGACATTTCTTCTGGTAACTCCAGTTGGTATGCTATTGCTCCGACTCTCTTTAGAACCCGATACGGTCCAATGTATCGAATAGGCGAGACCTTGAGATAAGCAAAATCTCCTGGGTTGAAGCTTACTTCTCGCCTTTTCTTGTCTGCGTAGCTCTTTTGTCGAGACTGAGCTGCTTTCAATTTCTCGCGGATCTCCGCTACTTTTTCTTCCGCCTCTTTTATAAGTGCGGGCCCTACTAGTGCACGTTCTCCAACTTCCGACCACATCAAAGGAGTTTTGCACTTTCTTCCATAGAGGGCTTCGAATGGCGACATGCCCAAGCTGGCTTGGTAACCATTGTTATACGAGAATTCTGCATAAGGTAGGCTCTGTTCCCAATCATTCCCATAGGTCAGGACACATGCTCTCAGCATATCTTCCATGACCTGGTTTACCCTTTCGGTTTGACCATCCGTCTGGGGGTGGTATGCGGAGCTAAAATCCAACTTAGTGCCCATGGCTTTATGCAGGCTTTTCCAAAATCTAGAGGTGAATTGGGTTCCTCTATCTGAGACAATTCTGCTAGGCACTCCATGTAACTTTACTATGTTTTCCACATAAAGCTTTGCCAGCTTCTCTCCACCGTAAGTGGTTCGTACAGGTATGAAATGAGCCGATTTAGTGAGTCTGTCCACTATTACCCATATGGAATCGTGTCCCTTCTGTGTTCTCGGCAGACCCACTACAAAGTCCATTCCTATCTCATCCCATTTCCAAACCGGGATAGGCAAGGGTTGCAATAATCCTGCCGGCTTTTGATGTTCGGCCTTGATCCTTTGGCAGGTATCACAATGTGCCACAAATCGTGCAATATCCGCTTTCATACCCTTCCACCAATACTTTTGCCTTATGTCCATATACATTTTGGTGGATCCTGGGTGGATGGAGTAGGCCGAGTTATGGGCTTCGTCCATGATCATCTGCCGGAATTCTCCATTCTAGGGCACACAAATCCTATTCTCGTACCACAACGTTCCCTTATCGTCTACTCTGAAGCCCGGTGCTTTGTTTTCTCCAGTTTGTTTGCGGATCTTCATTAACTCCTGATCCGAGCTTTGGGCTTCTCTTATCCTATCCTCTAGTGTCGATTGAACGTTTAGCACGTGGCTGGATCCTCGAGGAACAATGTGCACGTTTAATCGTGCCATTTCCTCACGCATATGGTCATCTTTGGGTCCATAGGATTTCCGGCTTAAGGCGTCGGCTACCACATTTGCCTTTCCGGGGTGGTAATGGATTTCTAAATTGTAGTCCTTAACCAACTCCAGCCATCTCCTCTGCCTTAGGTTCAAATCCGGTTGGGTGAAGATATATTTCAAACTCTTATGGTCGGTGTAAATCTCACACTTATTTCCAATCAAATAATGTCTCCAAATCTTAAGGGCATGCACTACGGCTGCAAGTTCCAAATCATGGGTCGGATAGTTCTGCTCATGGGTCCGGAGTTGGCGGGAAGCATATGCAACGACTTTCCCGTCTTGCATCAGCACACACCCTAATCCTTGTCGGGATGCGTCACAGTAAATGACAAAATCCCGGTGAATATCCGGTAGGGTCAGCACTGGGGCGGTTGTCAGCCTTTGTTTCAACTCTCGAAAGCTTCTTTCACAGCTTTCTGTCCAGGCGAACTTCTTCTCCTTCTTAAGAAGTTCCGTCATGGGTCGGGCTATCTTAGAGAATCCCTCAATAAATCTCCGATAGTATCCGGCTAATCCAAGAAAACTTCTGATTTCACTAACATTAGTCGGTCGCTGCCAGTTGGAAACTGCTTCGACCTTTTCTGGGTCCACTGCTACACCTTCCGCGGTCAGAATGTGACCAAGGAAAGCTACTTTTTCCAGCCAGAATTTGCACTTGCTAAACTTGGCATATAGTCTGTGTGTCCTCAGCTTTTCCAATACTACCCGCAGATGTTGCTCATGTTCCTGGATACTTTTGGAGTAGATAAGTATGTCGTCGATAAAGGCTACGACAAACTTATCCAGCTCGTCCATAAATACTTTGTTCATGAGGTTCATAAAATAGGCAGGGGCATTGGTTAGTCCGAAGGACATTACGGTGAACTCGAACTGCCCGTAGCGGGTGACAAAAGCTGTCTTAGGGATGTCACTTTCTCTAATCTTGAGCTGAAAATATCCTGACTTTAGATCGATCTTGGAAAAGTACTTGGCTCCTTTTAGCTGATCGAAAAGGTCATCGATCCTGGGAAGGGGATACTTATTCTTAATGGTAACCTCGTTCAGTGCTCGATAATCTACACATAACCTCATACTCCCATCTTTCTTCTTGACAAACAGGACTGGGGCTCCCATGGCGACGAGCTTGGTCTGATGAAGCCAATCCGTTGTAGTTCTTCTAGTTGTTTCTTTAATTCTGTCAATTCCGAGGCCGCCATCCTATAGGGTCTCTTGGCTATAGGGGATGTTCCGGGGATAAGGTCTATGACGAACTCTATATCCCTGTCCGGCGGCATCCCGGGAAGCTCTTCGGGGAATACATCCGGGTACTCGTTTACTACCGGGACTCCTTCTAAGGGCTTGGCTTCCAGGCTAAACACCATTGGGTCAAACTTACTATCCCGGGTATGGCAGATCACTTGTACTCCTTCGGGGTTTGTTAGGTGTACCACTTTGTCGGTACAGCCTATGAGACCATTGTGTCGGCTTAACCAGTCCATTTCAAGGATCACGTCTATTCCCCCAGACTTAAGTACTACCAAATCTGCTAGAAAGTCTACCCCACTTAAATTGATCCTTACCCGTGGACAACCTAATTGACAATTGATGTCGCCTCCAGGCGTCCGGGTTAATAGGGGTGTTTTTAGTAGTACTGTAGGTATTTGGTGTTTCTCCACATAGCTCGAGGATATAAACGAGTGCGATGCTCCAGAATCGAATAGTACTGTTGCCAGAGCTGAGTTGACTAGGTACTCACCGAGCACTACGCCTTGAGCCTCTTGAGCCTCCCGCGCATCGATGTGATTGACACGGGCTCGTCCAAATGTTTGCTGCTTCATCTGCTGGCTGTTGTTGCTGTTGCGGATGGGCACTCGGTTGGCACCGGTCAGGGCTGGTCTGGGCCCATTCACCGCGTTGGAGAAGGCCGATGTAGCCGGCTTGTTCTTGGCATAAGGGCAATTGGCGATGAAATGCCCTGTCTCACGGCAGTTGAAACAGGCCCTCACATTGTTGTTGTCGGAGGCAACCAGGCTTGTGTTGCTCTGCGGGGCCCTCATGGTATTCTGACTCTTAGGCTGTGCTTCAGGGGCCCGTGATCCTGTCACTTGGGACTGAGTCTTATACTGCATTGGGGCCTGAGATCTTGGTGCAGTGTAGTTGGAGTTCCTCGGCTTTTGGAAGCGGTCCTGTTGGCGGGCCTTACTCTCCAGGAATTTGCGTTTATTATCCTTCCTCTCTTCGGCTTTGGCCCTTTCCGTGAGGATAGCCTTGTTCATCAGGGTGTTGAAGTCCGGATAAATCTGAGGGGTAAGCAAGGTCCGGAGTTCTGGGTTTAGCCCCTTCTTGAACATGTCTTGTTTCTTGTCATCGTCGTTCACTTCCTCCGGTGCGTATCGGGCCAACTCAATGAACCGGTGGGTGTACTCTTCCACCGTCATGCTTCCTTGTTGTAGTGCGCGGAATTCATCCGCCTTGCGCTTCATGGTGGCCGAAGGGATGTGGTAGCGCCGGAACTCCCTTACGAATTCTCCCCAGGTGATGGTAGAGGCATCTTCGGCTGCGGCACAATAGTTTTCCCACCAGGATAATGCTGTTCCGGTGAGCTGGTGGGCTGCCAGAAGGACTTTATCCCGGTCCTGGCATTCGAATGGTTCGAGCTTCCTCTGAATTACTCGCAACCAGTCGTCAGCATCCAACGGGTTGCAGGATCCGGCGAAGGTAGGTGGCTTGGTCCTTAGAAAGGCCGTCAACTTGTCGTTCATATTCTGCCCTCGTGGCTGTCGATTAATGAGGGCATTCGCCAGAGTCTCCAGTATGAGGGTCTGGTTATGGATGATCTGCGCCAAGTCTCCAAGGGGTGGGGGTGGTGGTAGATGTTCTCCTTCTTGACTTCCTCCTCGGTTCTGGCTTACTTCTTGTTCTCCTTGGGGAAGATCTTGTTCAACGGGCTGTGCTCCGGCACTAGCGGCTACGGAGTTCCGGCCACGGGAGGCCCTCGCGACGTTCCGGGGGGTCACCTGTTGATCGGGTAGATTGGGGTTACGTTTATGTGATGTTTAAGTTGTTTAATTCGTGTATATATAAGGCAGAATCTACCTTCTGCCGGTACTCATATAAACAATCAGCACGCAACAAACCAGCACACAACATCACAAACAACAAGCACAAATCATTTTATTACTGCAAGGGGGGTACAACTAGGTCTCGTGCTACTCGGCCAGGGTCTTGTCTAAGGGCACGTCTTAAACTGGGGGGGTGCATCACTAGGACGGCGTCGGTCATTCTACTCGCGGGGCGTGCCTTCTCCCGGGGCGGGAAGGGTGAGTGATCCTTGCTCGCCGTCCTCTGGATTTCCATTGGTCGAGGGTTGCGCTGCAGCATCTCCTTTGGCGGCGACAGCGGAACTTTCGGGGTTCTCGGGTGGGGCTTGTGTGTTTCTGAAGAGTGTCCCCCATCTTATGATGGGTGTCCCGAGTAAAACATGGTCTTCTCCAATTGCCGGGACTGGTGTTCCGCTTCGGGTCCAATCTTGCATACGCCGGTCTCGTGCTTGCCTAAGGCTCTCTTGGGCGACTGCTTCGCTATTGACCGCGGCTGCGGCTCTTGCCTCGGCGTGGGCGGCTCGGATCTGTTGTAATCTCACTGCGAGCTCCGCTTGCTCAGCTCGATGGGTCTGCTCCCTCAGAAGGTTGGCTTGCTCATCAAAGAGTTGGTCCAGGGCGGCTAGGTAAGTAGCCACTTGTTACAGGGGGCCTTCTTCGTGGTGACGTCGTTCCAGGTTTCTCATGCGTGCTTCCCAGACTGGGGTTCTGATGGCCGGCGGGAAGAACTTCGCTGGTGTGGGGGCGAGGTGTTCTTCAAAAATCCAGCACAAATAACGGAGTGTTTTTCTGATGGCCAAGGGGTAGGTGTCTTGGTGTCTAAACCCTGTGGCGGTCGCTCGCCAAGGCTGGATGTCGGGGTAGCGGTCGCTCCTGGCGATGACCAGGATCACCCTGCAGCGGAGGGTACCATGGTGCTCGTACTCTCGGCTGTAGTACCTTGGGCGTTCTGTAACGCCAAGGTCCTCCAGGGTGTTGATCAAAAGGCTGGGGAATCCAGGTGCAGCTTGGCAATCGCCCTGGGTCCATCCTTCCTCAGCCATCTGAAACAGAAACAGGGTAAACAATCTGGTACAGGTGCAAAAGGGAGTAGATGATATTTATTATTACAACAAGGGTGGTACAGTTTTCCTGGATACGTGGTCATTAGGGTAGGGTTCTAGCTCGGGGTGCTAATCCTATCATGGGGATTCTTCCTCGGTCCTGATAGAGCGCTTCTTTATTGGAAGGAACCGATCCATCTCATTTTAGGTCTGAGTACCCTTATCCCAATGGGTTTCCATGGGTTCTTCTTCTTCTTCCTCTATCCATCCACCTATTCCGTTGCGGTTCTCGTATTCTTGCATCTGGGCTTGGAGGGCGGCTAAGGAATACTCGGCGCTTGCGGCTCTTGTCCGTTGTTCCTCCAGCTCCTGGGTTATCTTTTCAATCCCATGGATTAGCTGCTTCAGTTGTGCCGTCTGTTCGCGGTAGAGTGCATCCAAGCCAGTAAGATAGATGGACAGGTGGGAGACCGTATCTTCTAGGTCTTCTTCTTCTCGTCCAAGTCCCCTCATCCGGGCAATCCAAGTGCGTCCTCTTCCCTCAGCGGGTGGGAAAAATCCCATAGGAGTCTGCTGAAGGTGTCGCCTGTAGAGCACACGCAGCCGGCGCAGGGCTTTACGGGCGGCCTTTCGATAGGTGTCGGGGAAACGGAAACCAACGGTGGAGATGAACCAAGGGTCCACATCAGGGTAGCGGGTGCTTCTCTCCACAAAAACCATCATGTCGCACCGAAGGGTGCCTCCGGTGATGTACTCACGGTAGGCATACTCCGGTGGTTCCATAATCCCGACGCGTTCCAGGCTGAGCAATAGTAACTTGGGAAGACCGGGCTCTGCGTGGCAGATTCCGTTAACCCATCCATTGCCAGCCATCTGGAACAAGGCAAGGACCAGTGGTGAGTGTTTGTGTAGAAAATTTCTAAATCGGGACAAGTTCTAGGGCCTAAAAAGGGGTCTCGCTCCTAGGGTCACGTCCTACGGCCAGTCTTCGGCTCTGATACCACCTGAAGCGTCCCCCCATCAGGGAAGACTTAAAAGTGTTACTTTATCAGTCCCAGGAGGCTGATAACACTTTTATTACATCAGATGGTACATCACCGTACAACTCTTCACGGTAATGGGCAGTGAAGCGCCACTATCGCGAGGATTACAACTAAAACCCACAGTACTACACTAGTTACGAAAAGAGGATCATCAGAGTCTTGCGCCATGCGGAATCCAACAGTGGCCTCAACCACAGGCAAGACTGGGTGCAGGACGAAACCCTACTCGTTGTCTTCGGGGACGTAGTCTGGGTCTTCCACTGTAAAAGTAAGAAAGGGGTGAGTACAAACGTACTCAGCAAGTCCAATCACACCCACGGAGGGGGGGTGTAACAGTAATCAAATGCACAGGACAATTCAAGGGTAAGGTTATGGTTCATTTGCGGAAACTCAATTGTATGCAAGGGTTCGTTTTAAAAGCACTTTTCAAAACAAGTTTCCAGTACCAAGGGTCACACGATGTTGATCCACACAGGATCCAAGTTTTAAACTGCTACCGGACTCCCCGTCCGCCGTAGCTCACGGCACAACTGCTGGACACTTTCCAAACAACTCATACCAGCTCAACCATTCCCAGAGAGAAACACTAGTTATGTGACCACACCATAACTTGCCCAATACCGTGGGCACGGCTATTCGAATAGATTTTAACTCTGCAGAGGTGTGCAACTTTACCCACAGGTGGGGTACCACAGCACGAACACCTTAGTGCCGGTGCAGATCCCAACAAAGCCATTACCCACCTTAGCTAGACCTGACTAGCCACCACGGGATCCATCAAGGGGTCATTCGACCTATCTCCGAGGTTTAACCGGGGCATAAGTCACACAGAGCTTATCCATTCTCCTTGATCACCCGTTGCTCTCAGCTCTCCTGATGGCTATCAGGCTAACTAGTGGGATTTATGCTAAGCCGTTGCCCATACAACGGTCAAGTGGTTTGCACGACAGGAAGCTAGGTGAGATGACACATCAACTCGGTCCTTAGGGGTGACAAGATGGATATCTCCCTTCCTTGCCCTACCACACAGGTACGAGCACACCAACGGCAATTCACACAGAAATGCCATCCATCCCGTCTTACTCGTCTTTCAAAACCACATTTTATCCCTTCCCACACACACACGTTTTCTTTATAAAATCAGGTGGTCAAAGTAGGGTTATCTCAAACAAGGGTGGCTATCCTACCATGTTTTCAGCACGCAAAACCATGCAATTTTATAAAACCGGCCACTGGGTTGTGTTTATAAAAACTAGGATAGAAACATGCTTCAAAGGGTGGAGTTGAACTTGCCATCATCAAACTCTTGCGGGAGGTCCTGATCGAAGCACTGTCCCTCGGGTTCGGGGTCGCAGAACTGGCCCTCGTGCGCTTGATCCCACTCGGAACCTTCCTCGTTCACTCCGTGTCCTACGACGCAAACAAATAGACACACAATCAAACGGAAGAACTAAAAGCTTTCATCGTTAAGCTTGAATCGGAAATAATTTAGTTACAGAGTTAGGGGTATTATTTTTGGGTGGTTTCTTAATGGCATGGCCAGAACTATACTAGAAAGGGCGTGGTAAAGTTTCGGGTCGAACGGAGATCGTTTGGCGCATAAAATGACGAGTTAAAGGTGGTTTCAGGGTTAAACGGGGGTCTAAGGACTTATTCGTAAACTTTCTAGAAAAGAAAGGGCCTTTTCGTTTATCCTGGAAACATTGGGGGCACAACGAAAAGTGTGAAGGGCCTACTTGAAAATAGGTTTATATCGTGGAGGGGTCTAATTTGGGAAATGTCAAAAGGAAGAGGTTCTTTTTGCAAAGGGGTCAAAGGGTGGAGGGGCCTTTAACTAAATAGAGGGGAAGGGGGGGTCTAAGGGCAAAATTGCCCCCTTTCTTCCTCCCCTCGCCAGCAGGAACACAGGAGGGGGAGGGGGAGCTCGGCGCCGGCTCAATCCGGCTGCCTAGGGCTCAATAGCAGCTAGGGATTGGGGGGAAAGGGAGAGGGGGAGGAGGGGGTTCGATCCCCGGCCTCACCTCGGGCCGGGGTGGCGCGTGGAGGCCGGGCGGCGGCGGACCGAGAGCGGCGGCGGGGCTATGAGCGGCGGCAGCACTGTGAGCTCGGGAGGCGACGGGCGGTGGCAGTGGGGGATGTGGGGAAGGGAGGAGCGAGGTAGGGGCCTATTTATAGGCGAAGGGAGGCGGTGGGGAGGCGGGGCCGCGCGGTGACCGGCTCCCGGGCTCGGCGGGGTGCCATTAATGGCGTTCGGCCTCTTGCGGCCGTCGCGAAGCGGCGTGCGGGCGGCGGGGTCGTCGAGGCGTCATCAAGCACGTGAGAGGAAGGGCTGTGCGGGCACAGGCGATGGCGCGAGCGGCGAGGGGGGGGCGTGGCAGCGGCAGGCGGCGCGGCGTCGCGGGCCTGGGCGCGTGCGCGTGCGCATGTGGCGCGGCGTAGCGCGGGCCAGGGGCGGGGCGGTGCGTACCGCAGCGTGCGCACGGGGAGGCAGTGGCCGGGCCGGGGCCAGCGACGGACGGCGCGGCGTCGCGGCGGGCGGCTCGGCCGCGCTCGGGGGCGAGCATGCGCGTGCGCGGGCCAGGCGCGCGGCGCGATGCGCGGACGGCGCGGCACGGCGCTCGTCCACGCGGGGCGCGCGGGGCGGGCGCGTGCGCGCAGCACGGCCGGGGCAGCGCGCGCTCGCGGCCGGCCGTCGTTCGGGCGCGCGGCGGGGAAGACAGGAGAGAAAGAGAGAAGGGAGGAAGGGGGAAAAAAAAGGAAGAAAGGAAAAGAGAAAAGAGAAAAAGAGATTGGAAAAAGAGAGAGGAGAAATGAGAGAGAAAAAGAAAGGCAAAAAAAAAGAAGAGCAAGAGAGAGAGAGGAAGGGGAAGAGGGGGTTGCGTCGGCGCCGACCGCGGCGGCGACCGCGGCCGGTTGGCCACGCACGCGGGATTCGCGCGAGGAGAGGGAGAAAGGAAAAGGAGTCGTGTCGGCGTTAATCACGGCACGCGGTCACGCGTGTGTGACAAGCCACCGAGCGGTGCGGAACGTAACAGCGATCCAGTTAGGGTTAGGGTTTTGACGTCGAACAGTTTTTACACGAATCACTTTAGCGCGTGATTTAATTTAGTGAATTCTCAGGGCGTCACAGCCCCGCACCGCCCGCTGGCCGCCACCATCCCATTCCCCTCCGCCCCACCGCCTCCTTCCTCTATAAATTGGCTCCCCGCGCGGCTCACCCACCCCAAAACCTGCTCCGCCACCCGGCCCCTCGCCTCCCTAAGCCCAGCGCCGACCCGCCGAGCTCCCGCGGCCACCACCACCGGCTTCCGTCGCCCCACCCCCACACGTTGCCCCGGCTCAAGGTGAGTGGGGGGATCGATTCCCCTTGTCCCCCTCTCCGTTACCCCCCCAGCCCCGGGCCGCCCTCGGGCCCTGGCCGGCCGGCGAGACCGCCGCCGCCGCCCCTGTCCCCTCCCCTGTTTCGGTCATGGGGGAAGTGAGGACGAAGAAAGGGGCATTTTGCCCTTAGCTGAAGCATCCCCCCATCAGGAAAGACTTAAAAGTGTTACTTTATCAGTCCCAGGAGACTGATAACACTTTTATTACGTCAGATGGTACATCACCGTACAACTCTTCGCGGTAATGGGCAGTGAAGCACCACTATCGCGAGGATTACAACTAAAACCCACACTACTACACTAGCTACGAAAAGGGGGTCATCAGAGTCTTGCGCCATGCGGAGTTCCAACGGTGACCTCACCCACAGGCAAGACTGGGTGCAGGACGGAACCCTACTCGACGTCTTCGGGGATGTAGTCGGGATCTTCCACTGTAAAAGTAAGAATGGGGTGAGTACGAACGTACTCAGCAAGTCCAATCACACCCGCGGAGGGGGAATAACAGAGATAAATGCACAGGTTAATCCAAGGATAAGGTTAGGGTTTTATTTGCGGAAAACTCGACTTTATGCAAAGGTTCGTTTAAAACATTCCCAAAACAAGTTGTTAAGCATCAAGGAGCACATGGTGTTGATCCACACAGGATCCAAGTTTAAAACTGCTACCGGACTCCCCGTCCGTCGTAGCACACGGCACCGCTGCCGGACACTTCCCAAACAATCCACACCAGTCCAACCAATCCCAGAGAGAAACACTAGTTATGTGACCACACCGTAACTTGCCCAATACCGTGGGCACGGCTATTCGAATAGATTTAAACTTTGCAGAGGTGTGCAGCTTTACCCACAGGTGGGGTACCACAGCACGAACACCTTAGTGCCGGTGCAGATCCCATCAAAGCCCTTACCCACCTAGCTAGACCTGGCTAGCCACCACGGGATCTATCAAGGGGTCATTCGACCTATCACCGAGATTTAACCGGGGCATAAGTCACACAGAGCTTATCCCGTCTCCTTGATCACCCGTTGCTCCCAGTTCTCCTGGTGGCTATCAGACTAACTAGTGGGGTTAGGCTAAGCCGTTGCCCATACAACGGTCAAGTGGTTTGCACGACAAGAAGCTAGGTGAGACGACACATCAACTCGGTCCTTAGAGGTGACAAGATGGATATCTCCCTTTCTCACTCAACCACACAGGTACGAGCACCCAACGGCAAATCACGTAGAAATGCCATCCATCCCGTCTGACTCATCTTTCAAAACCACATTTTATCCCTTCCCACACACACACTTTCTTTATAAAGCCAGGTGGTCAAGGTATGGACATCACAAACAAGGGTGGCTATCCTACCATGTTTTCAGTAAGCAAAACCATGCAATTTTATAAAACAGGCCACTGGGTGGTGTTTATAAAAACTAGGACAGAAACATGCATCAAAGGGTGGAGTTGAACTTGCCATTATCAAACCCTTGCGGAAGGTCCTGATCGACGCACTGTCCCACGGGTTTGGGGTCGCAGAACTGGTCCTCGGTTGCTTGGTCGCAATCGGGAACTTCTTCGTTCACTCCGTGTCCTACGACGCAAACAAACAGGTATACAATCAAGCGAGAGAACTAAAAGCTTTTACCGTTGAGCTTGAATCGGAAATAGTTTAGTTACGGAGGTAGGAGTAATATTTTCAGGTGGTTTCTTAATGGCGTGGTTAGAACTATACTAGGAAGAGCGTGGTAAAGTTTCGGGTCAATCGGAGATCGTCTGGCGCATAAAATGACGAGTTGAAGCGGGCTCGGGGGGTTAAACAGGGGTCCAGGGGCTTGTTCGTAATTATCTAAAGAGGATAGGGGCTTATTTGCGAACCCTAGAAATATTCAGGGTGTCGAGCGTATCTAGGTTTATGTATTTGGAGGGTTCGTTTTGAAATATTAGAAAGAACGAGGTTTCTTTTGCGAAAGGGAGTGAATAGGGGGTGTTTGTGGGCATTAGAGTGAAGGGGGGTCCCTTGGGAAATACAAGAAAAAGGAGGGGCCTCGGGCAAAATTTGCCCTTCTCCCTCCTTCTCCCCCGTGCAGAACAGAGGAGCGGGGGGGGGAAGCGCCGGCGGCGGCCAAATCCGGCCGGCCGGGACCCGGGGCGGCTCGGGGTTGAGGGGAAGAGGGAGAGGGGAAGGAGGGGATCCCATCCGCGTCCCCACCTTGGACCGGGGCGGAGCGAGGAGACGCGCCCACGGGAGCAAGCGGGCGGCGGCAGTGCCACGGGCGGCGGCGGCGCTGTGGGCTAGGAGAGAGGGCAGGGGCGGCGGTGGGAGCTGGGGGAGGTGGCGGCCGCACGGGGGCCTATTTATAGGCGGCCGAGCGGGCGGGTGGATGGTGGCCGGCGGAGCGGCTCCGGGGCGGCCATTAATGGCGGCCGGGGTTGCGACGCGGCGTGCGGCGGGCGCAGGCGCCGAGGGCGGCGTCGAGCACGTGGGGAGGAGGGGCCGGCGCTGTGTGGTACAGGGGCGGCGCGGGCAGCAAGGCCGGGGCGGATGTGGCGGGCGGCGCGGCGGCCGTGCGGTTGCGGGCGCGCGTGCGCGCGCGCGTGGATCGCGTGCGTGCACGGTCCGGCGGTGCGCGCGCGTACGGCGGCGTGCGCGCGAGGGCGGGGACGCGCGTGGCGTGAGCAGCGTTAGCGGCGGGTGTCACGGCGGCTCGGGGCGTGGCGCGCACGGCCGGCCGGCGTGCGCGGCGAGCGACGGACGTCGCGGCGGGCGGCGCGGCACGTGGTGCACACGCGGGCGTGCGCGTGGGCACAGGCGGCCGGGCACAGGGGCGTGCGCGCGCGCGAGGGGAGGAGGGGGCCGTGGCTCGGGGAGCCAGGGGCCGGGCGGCGTTCGGGAGCAGGGGAGAGGAGAAGGGAGGAGAAGGAAGGAGGGAAAAGAAGAAAGGAAGGAAGAAAAGAAAGAGAGGGAAAAAGGGAAAAAGAAAAGAAATAGGAGGGAGAGAGAAAAGGAGAAAAGAGAAAGGGGAGAGAGGGAAAGGGAGGGGCGCGTCGGCGCCGATCGCGGCGGCGACCGCGGTCGGTCGGCCACGCGCGTGCGTCGTCCGCGCGTTGCGCGAGAAGAACAGCATCGCGCCTGCGCTGATCGCGGAAAGCGGTCGCGCGTAAGCGGTGCGGGATAAGACGGCGGTCAAGTCCGCTGTCGGACAGGAAGGGTTAGGGTTAGGTTTTGACGACTAATGACTTTTAAATGAAGCACTCTCGCGTGATTTAGCTTGGTGAATTTTCAGGGCGTCACAAACCTACCCCACTTAAATGAATCTCGTCCTCGAGATTCGGCTGGTTCCTAAATAGATGGGGAAACTCCTTCTTTAGCGCCTCCTCGCGTTCCCAGGTTGCTTCTTCTATTCCGTGTCTGCTCCATTGAACCCTGCATATCCGTACCTCGGAGTTTCTTGTCCTTCTAGTGACAGTGTCCAAAATTTTGACCGGTACTTCCTGGTACCGCAAATCCGGTTGCAGGTCTATTGTTTCCACTGGCACGTGTTCTCCTTCGGGTACTCTCAAGCATCTCCTTATTTGCGAGACGTGAAACACTGGGTGTATATCCGATATTTCTTCTGGTAACTCCAGTCGGTATGCTACTGCTCCGACTCTTTTTAGAACCCGATACGGTCCAATGTATCGAGGGGCCAATTTTCCTTGTACTTGAAACCTTCGCGTTCCTCGAATGGGTGAGACCTTGAGATAAACAAAATCGCCTGGGTTGAAACTTATTTCTCGCCTTCTCTTATCTGCGTAGTTCTTTTGTCGGGATTGAGCCGCTTTCAACTTCTCGCGGATCTCCGCTACTTTTTCTTCCGCATCCTTTATAAGTGCGGGTCCTACTAGTGCACGTTCTCCGACTTCTGACCACATCAAGGGAGTTTTGCACTTTCTTCCATAGAGGGCTTCGAATGGCGACATGCCCAAGCTGGCTTGATAACTATTATTGTACGAGAATTCTGCATAAGGCAGACTCTGCTCCCAGTCCTTTCCGTAGGTCAGGACACATGCTCTCAGCATATCTTCCATAATCTGATTTACCCTCTCGGTTTGACCATCCGTCTGTGGATGATATGCGGAGCTGAAATATAATTTGGTACCCATGGCTTGATGCAAGCTTTTCCAGAACCTAGAGGTAAATTGGGTCCCTCTATCTGAGACAATCCTGCTAGGTACTCCGTGTAGTTTTACTATGTTTTCTACATAAAGCTTTGCCAGCTTTTCTCCACCATAAGTGGTTCGTACGGGTATAAAATGAGCCGATTTAGTGAGTCGATCCACTATTACCCATATGGAATCGTGTCCCTTCTGTGTTTTAGGTAGACCCACTACGAAGTCCATCCCTATCTCATCCTATTTCCACATCGGGATAGGCAATGGTTGCAATAATCCTGCCGGTTTCTGATGTTCGGCTTTGATCCTTTGGCAAGTATCACAATGAGCCACGAATCTTGCAATATCCGCCTTCGTTCCATTCCACCAATATTTTTGCCTTATGTCCATATACATTTTGGTGGATCCTGGGTGGATGGAGTAGGCCGAGTTATGGGCTTCGTCCATGATTAATCGCCGGAAATCTTTATTCTGGGGGACACAAATCCTATTCTCGTACCATAACGTTCCCTTATCGTCCACTCTGAAACCCGGTGCTTTGCTTTCTCCAGTTTGTTTGCAAATTTTTACTAACTCTTGATCCGAGCTTTGAGCCTCTCTAATTCCATCCTCTAGTGTTGATTGGACGCTTAGCACATGGCTGGAACCTCGAGGAACAATATGCACATTTAATCATGCCATTTCCTCGCGCAGATTGTCATCCTTGGGTCCATAGGATTTCCGGCTTAAGGCGTCGGCTACCACATTTGCCTTTCCGGGGTGGTAATGGATCTCTAAATTGTAGTCCTTAACCAACTCCAACCATCTCCTCTGGCTTAGGTTCAAATCCGGTTGGGTGAAGATATATTTCAAACTCTTATGGTCGGTGTAAATCTCACACTTATTTCCAATCAAATAATGTCTCCAAATCTTAAGGGCATGCACTACGGCTGCCAATTCCAAATCATGGGTCGGGTAATTCTGCTCGTGAGTCCTGAGTTGGCGGGAAGCATATGCAACGACTTTCCTGTCTTGCATCAGTACACACCCTAATCCTTGTCGGGATGCATCACAATAAATGACAAAGTCCCGATGGATGTCCGGTAGGGTCAGCACTGGGGCGGTTGTCAACCTTTGCTTCAATTCTCGAAAACTTCTTTCACAAGATTCTGTCCAGGCGAACTTCTTCTCCTTAAGAAGTTCCGTCATGGGTCGGGTTATCTTGGAAAATCCCTCGATAAATCTCCGATAGTACCCGGCTAACCCAAGGAAGCTCCTGATTTCACTAATGTTAGTTGGTTGCTGCCAGTTGGAAACGGCTTCGACCTTCTCTGGGTCCACCGCTACGCCTTCCGCGGTCAGAATGTGACCAAGGAAAGCTACTCTCTCCAGCCAGAATTCACACTTACTAAATTTGGCATATAGTCTATGTATCCTCAGCTTTTCCAACACTACTCGCAGATGTTGCTCATGTTCCTGAACACTCTTGGAGTAGATAAGTATGTCGTCGATAAAGACTACGACAAACTTATCCAGCTCGTCCATAAATACTTTATTCATGAGGTTCATAAAATAGGCAGGGGCATTGGTTAGTCCGAAGGACATTACGGTGAACTCAAACTGCCCGTAGCGGGTGACAAAAGCCGTCTTAGGGATGTCACTTTCCCTAATCTTGAGCTGAAAATATCCCGACCTTAGATCGATCTTGGAAAAATTCTTAGCTCCTTTTAGCTGATCGAAAAGGTCATCAATCCTGGGGAGGGGGTACTTATTCTTAATGGTAACCTCGTTCAGTGCTCGGTAATCTACACACAACCTCATACTCCCATCTTTCTTCTTGACAAATAGGACTGGGGCTCCCCATGGCGACGAGCTTGGTCTGATGAAGCCCATTCGTTGCAGTTCCTCTAGTTGCTTCTTTAACTCTGTCAACTCAGAGGCTGCCATCCTATAGGGTCTCTTCTCTATAGGGGAGGTTCCAGGGATAAGGTCGATGACGAACTCTATATCCCTGTCCGGCGGCATACCGGGAAGCTCTTCGGGGAATATGTCTAGGTATTCATTTACTACCGGGACTCCTTCTAAGGGCTTGGCTCCCATGCTAAACACCATTGGGTCAAACTTACTATCCCGGGTATGGCAGATCACTTGTACCCCTTCGGGGTTTGTTAGGTGTACCACCTTGTCGGTACAGCCTATGAGACCATTGTGTCGGCTTAACCAGTCCATTCCAAGGATCACGTCTATTCCCCCAGACTTGAGTACTACCAAATCTGCTAGAAAGTCTACCCCACTTAAATTGATCCTTACCCGTGGACAACCTAATTGACAATTGATGTCGCCTCCAGGCGTCCGGGTTAATAGGGGTGTTTTTAATAGTACTGTAGGTATTTTGTGTCTCTCCACAAAACCCGAGGATATGAACGAGTGTGACGCTCCAGAATCAAATAGTACTGTTGCCAGAGCTGAGTTGACTAGGTACTCACCGAGCACTACGCCTTGAGCCTCTTGAGCCTCCCGCGCGTCGATGTGATTGACGCGGGCTCGTCCGAATGATTGCTGGGGCTGCTTCATCTGTTGGCTGTTGTCGCGGAGGGGCACTCGGTTGGCACCGGTCAGGGCTGGTCTGGGTCCATTCACCGTGTTGGAAAAGGCCGATGTCGCCGGCTTATTCTTGGCATAAGGGCAATTGGCGATGAAATGCCCTGTCTCACGGCAGTTGAAACAGGCCCTAGCATTGTTGTTGTCGGAGGCGACCAGGCTTGTGTTGCTCTACGGGGCCCTCATGGTATTCTGACTCTTAGGCTGTGCCTCAGAGGCCCGTGATCCTGTCACCTGGGACTGAGTACTATACTGCATTGGGGCCTGAGATCTTGGTGCGGTGTAGTTGGAGTTTCTCGGCTTTTGGAAGCGGTCCTGCTGGCGGGCCTTACTTTCCAGGAATTTGTGTTTGTTATCCTTCCTCTCTTCGGCTTTGGCCCTTTCCGTGAGGATAGCCTTGTTCATCAGGGTGTTGAAGTCCGGATAGATCTGGGGGGTAAGCAAGGTCCGGAGTTCTGGGCTTAATCCCTTCTTGAACATGTCTTGCTTCTTATCGTCGTCGTTCACTTCCTCCGGCGCGTATCGGGCCAATTCTATAAACCGGTGGGTGTACTCCTCCATTGTCATGCTTCCTTATTGTAGTGCGCGGAATTCATCCGCCTTGCGCTTCATGGTGGCCGAAGGAATGTGATAGCGGCGGAACTCCCTTATGAATTCTCCCCAGGTGATGGTAGAGGCATCTTCGGCTGCGGCACAATAGTTTTCCCACCAGAATAATGCTGTTCCGGTGAGCTGGTGGGCTGCCAGAAGGACTTTGTCCCGGTCCTGGCATTCGAATGGTTCGAGCTTCCTCTGAATCACTCGCAACCATTCGTCAGCATCCAACGGGTTGCAGGATCCGGCAAAGGTGGGTGGCTTGGTCCTTAGAAAGGCCGTCAGCTTGTCATTCATATTCTGTCCCCGTGGCTGCCGGTTAATGAGGGCATTGGCCAGTGTCTCCAGTATGAGGGTCTGATTGTGGATTATCTGAGCCAAGTCTCCGAGGGGTGGGGGTGGTGGTAGTTGCTCTCCTTCTTGACTTCCTCCTCGGTTTTGGCTGACTTCCTGTTCTTCTTGTTCAACAGGCTGTGCTCCGGCACCAGCGGTTGCGGGGTTCCGACTACGGGAGGCCCTCGCGATGTTCCGGGGAGTCACCTATTGATTGGGTAGATTGGGGTTACGATTATGTGATGTTTAAGTTGTTTAATTCGTATATATAAGGCAGAATCTACCTTCTGCCGGTACCCATATAGACAAGCAGCACACATCAACCAGCACACAATCATCACAAACAATTAGCACAAACCCTTTTATTACTGCAAGGGGATACAACTTGGGGTACAACTAGGTCTCGTGCTACTCAGCCAAGGTCTTGTCTTAAGGGCAAGGGCATCACTGGGACGGTGTCGGTCACTCTACTTGCGCGGTGTGCCTTCTCCCGGGGCGGGAAGGGTGAGAGGTCCTCGCTCGCCGTCCTCAGGGTTCCCATCGGTCAGGGGTTGCGTTGCAGCATCCCCTTCGTCGGCGGCAGCAGAGCTTTCAGGGTTCTCGGGTGGGGCCTGTGTGCTCCCAAAGAGTGATCCCCACCCTATGACGGGTGTCCCGAGTAAAACATGGTCTTCCCCAATTGCCGGGACTGGTGTCCCACTTTGGGTCCAATCTTTCATACGCCGGTCTCGGGCCTGCCTGAGGCTCTCTTGGGCGACTGCTTCGCTACTGACCGCGGCTGCGGCTCTCGCTTCGGCGTGGGCGGCTCGGATCTGCTGTAACCTCACTGCGAGCTCCGCTTGCTCGGCTCGATGGGTCAGCTCCCTTAGAAGGTTGGCTTGCTCATCAAAGAGTTGGTCCAGGGCGGCTAGGTAAGTAGCCACTCGGTACAGGGGGCCTTCTTCGTGGCGACGTCGTTCCAGGTTTCTCATGCGCGCTTCCCAGACTGGGGTTCTGATGGCCGGCGGGAAGAACTTCGCTGGCGTGGGGGCGAGGTGTTTTTCAAAAATTTGGCACAAATAATGGAGTGCTTTTCTGATGGCCAAGGGGTAGGTGTCTTGGTGTCTAAACCCTGTGGCGGTCGCTCGCCAAGGCTGGATGTCGGGGTAGCGGTTGCTCCTGGCGATGACCAGGATCACCCTGCAGCAGAGGGTACCATGGTGCTCGTACTCTCGGCTGTAGTACCTTGGGCGTTCTGTAACGCCAAGGTCTTCCAGGGTGTTGATTAAGAGGCCAGGAAAACCAGGTGCTTCTTGGCAATCGCCCTGGGTCCATCCTTCCTCAGCCATCTGAAACATGAACAGGTTAAACAGTCTAGCACAGATACAAAAGGGAGTGGATAACATTTATTAATACGGGGATACAATTTTCATAGGCACGGGGTTATTAGGGTCGGTTCTAGCTTGGAGTGCTAATCCTATCACGGGGATTCTTCCTCGGTCCTGATAGGGCGCTTCTTTATTGGAAGGAACCGATCCATCTCATTTTCGGTCTGAGTGCCCTTATCCCAATGGGTTTCCATGGGTTCTTCTTCTTCTTCTTCCTCTATCCATCCACCTATCCCGTTGCGGTTCTCGTATTCTTGCATCTGGGCTTGGAGGGCGGCTAAGGAATACTCGGCGCTTGCGGCTCTTATCCGTTGTTCCTCCAGCTCCTGGGTTATCTTTTCAATCCCATGGATTAGCTGCTTCAGTTGTGCCGCCTGTTCGCGGTAGAGTGCATCCAATCCAGTAAGGTAGATGGATAGGTGGGAAACCGTGTCTTCCAGGTCTTCTTCTTCTCGTCCGAGCCCCCTCATTCGGGCAATCCAAGTGCGTCCTCTTCCCTCAGCGGGTAGGAAAAATCCCATAGGAGTCCGCTGAAGGTGGTCCTGTAAAGCACACGCAGCCGTCGCAGGGCTTTACGGGCGGCCTTTCGGTAGGTGTCGGGGAAGCGGAAGCCAGAGGTGGAGATGAACCAAGGGTCCACATCAGGGTAGCGGGTGCTCCTCTCCACAAAGACCATCGTATCGCACCGAAGGGTGCCTCCGGAGATGTATTCTCGGTAGGCATACTCTGGTGGTTCCATAACCCCAACGCGTTCCAGGCTGAGCAATAGTAACTTAGGGAGGCCGGGCTCTGCGCGGCAGATTCCGCTAATCCATCCATTGTCAGCCATCTGGAACAGGGCAAAGACCAGCGTTGAGTGTTTGTGCAGAAAAATATCTAAGTCAGAACAAATCCTAGGGTCTGGAACAGGGTCTCGCTTTTAGGGTTACGTCCTATGGCCAGCCTACGGCTCTGATACCACCTGAAGCGTCCCCCCATCAGGGAAGACTTAAAAGTGTTACTTTATCAGTCCCAGGAGGCTGATAACACTTTTATTACGTCAGATGGTACATCACCGTACAACTCTTCGCGGTAATGGGCAGTGAAGCGCCACTATCGCGAGGATTACAACTAAAACCCACACTACTACACTAGCTACGAAAAGGGGGTCATCAGAGTCTTGCGCCATGCGGAGTTCCAACGGTGACCTCACCCACAGGCAAGACTGGGTGCAGGACGGAACCCTACTCGACGTCTTCGGGGATGTAGTCGGGATCTTCCACTGTAAAAGTAAGAATGGGGTGAGTACGAACGTACTCAGCAAGTCCAATCACACCCGCGGAGGGGGAATAACAGAGATAAATGCACAGGTTAATCCAAGGATAAGGTTAGGGTTTTATTTGCGGAAAACTCGACTTTATGCAAAGGTTCGTTTAAAATATTCCCAAAACAAGTTGTTAAGCATCAAGGAGCACATGGTGTTGATCCACACAGGATCCAAGTTTAAAACTGCTACCGGACTCCCCGTCCGTCGTAGCACACGGCACCGCTGCCGGACACTTCCCAAACAATCCACACCAGTCCAACCAATCCCAGAGAGAAACACTAGTTATGTGACCACACCGTAACTTGCCCAATACCGTGGGCACGTCTATTCGAATAGATTTAAACTCTGCAGAGGTGTGCAGCTTTACCCACAGGTGGGGTACCACAGCACGAACAACTTAGTGCCGGTGCAGATCCCATCAAAGCCCTTACCCACCTAGCTAGACCTGGCTAGCCACCACGGGATCTATCAAGGGGTCATTCGACCTATCACCGAGATTTAACCGGGGCATAAGTCACACAGAGCTTATCCTGTCTCCTTGATCACCCGTTGCTCCCAGCTCTCCTGGTGGCTATCAGACTAACTAGTGGGGTTAGGCTAAGCCGTTGCCCATACAACGGTCAAGTGGTTTGTACGACAAGAAGCTAGGTGAGAAGACACATCAACTCGGTCCTTAGAGGTGACAAGATGGATATCTCCCTTCCTCGCTCAACCACACAGGTACGAGCACCCAACGGCAAATCACGTAGAAATGCCATCCATCCCGTCTGACTCATCTTTCAAAACCACATTTTATCCCTTCCCACACACACACTTTCTTTATAAAGCCAGGTGGTCAAGGTATGGACATCACAAACAAGGGTGGCTATCCTACCATGTTTTCAGTAAGCAAAACCATGCAATTTTATAAAACAGGCCACTGGGTGGTGTTTATAAAAACTAGGACAGAAACATGCATCAAAGGGTGGAGTTGAACTTGCCATTATCAAACCCTTGCGGAAGGTCCTGATCGACGCACTGTCCCACGGGTTTGGGGTCGCAGAACTGGTCCTCGGTTGCTTGGTCGCAATCGGGAACTTCTTCGTTCACTCCGTGTCCTACGACGCAAACAAACAGGTATACAATCAAGCGAGAGAGCTAAAAGCTTTTACCGTTGAGCTTGAATCGGAAATAGTTTAGTTACAGAGGTAGGGGTAATATTTTCGGGTGGTTTCTTAATGGCGTGGTTAGAACTATACTAGGAAGGGCGTGGTAAAGTTTCAGGTCAATCGGAGATCGTCTGGCGCATAAAATGACGAGTTGAAGCGGGCTCGGGGGGTTAAACAGGGGTCTAGGGGCTTGTTCGTAATTATCTAAAGAGGATAGGGGCTTATTTGCGAACCCTAGAAATATTCAGGGTGTCGAGCGTATCTAGGTTTATGTATTTGGAGGGTTCGTTTCGAAATATTAGAAAGAACGAGGTTTCTTTTGCGAAAGGGAGTGAATAGGGGGTGTTTGTGGGCATTAGAGTGAAGGGGGGGTCCCTTGGGAAATACAGGAAAAAGGAGGGGCCTCGGGCAAAATTTGCCCTTCTCCCTCCTTCTCCCCCGTGCAGAACAGAGGAGGGGGGGGGAAGCGCCGGCGACGGTCAAATCCGACCGGCCGGGACCCGGGGCGGCTCGGGGTTGAGGGGAAGAGGGAGAGGGGAAGGAGGGGATCCCATCCCCGTCCCCACCTTGGGCCGGGGCGGAGCGAGGAGACGCGCCCACGGGAGCAAGCGGGCGGCGGCGGCGCTGTGGGCTAGGAGAGAGGGCAGGGGCGGTGGTGGGAGCTGGGGGAGGTGGCGGCCGCACGGGGGCCTATTTATAGGCGGCCGAGCGGGCGGGCGGATGGTGACCGGCGGAGCGGCTCCGGGGCGGCCATTAATGGCTCCCGGGGTTGCGACGCGGCGTGCGGCGGGCGCAGGCGCAGAGGGCGGCGTCGAGCACGTGGGGAGGAGGGGCCGGCACTGTGTGGTACAGGGGCGGCGCGGGCGGCGAGGCCGGGGCGGCAGTGGCGGGCGGCGCGGCGGCCGTGCGGTTGCGGGCGCGCGTGCGCGCGCGCGTGGATCGCGTGCGTGCACGGTCCGGCGGTGCGCGCGCGTACGGCGGCGTGCGCGCGAGGGCGGGGACGCGCGTGGCGTGAGCAGCGTTAGCGGCGGGTGTCACGGCGGCTCGGGGCGTGGCGCGCACGGCCGGCCGGCGTGCGCGGCGAGCGATGGACGTCGCGGCGGGCGGCGCGGCACGTGGTGCACGCGCGGGCGTGCGCGTGGGCACAGGCGGCCGGGCACAGGGGCGTGCGCGCGCGCGAGGGGAGGAGGGGGCCGTGGCTCGGGGAGCTAGGGGCCGGGCGGCGTTCGGGAGCAGGGGAGAGGAGAAGGGAGGAGAAGGAAGGAGGGAAAAGAAGAAAGGAAGGAAGAAAAGAAAGAGAGGGAAAAAGGGAAAAAGAAAAGAAATAGGAGGGAGAGAGAAAAGGAGAAAAGAGAAAGGGGAGAGAGGGAAAGGGAGGGGCGCGTCGGCGCCGATCGCGGCGGCGACCGCGGTCGGTCGGCCACGCGCGTGCGTCGTTCGCGCAACGCGCAAGAAGAACAGCATCGCGCCGGCGCTGATCGCGGAAAGCGGTCGCGCGTAAGCGGTGCGGGATGAGACGGCGGTCAAGTCCGCTGTCGGACAGGAAGGGTTAGGGTTAGGTTTTGACGACTAATGACTTTTAAATGAAGCACTCTAGCGCGTGATTTAGCTTGGTGAATTTTCAGGGCGTCACAATAGCCCCCCCCCTTTCCTGTATTCCCCCAAAAAGAACCCCCCCTCTCTTATTTGCTCCGTTTTGCTAAAAAGACCCTACTCTTTCTAGCATTTCAAACCAAACCCCCCATTACATAACTTAAACAAAACCGACACCCTTTAGCGTGCCCTGAGTATTCCTAGGATTCGCAAATAGATCCTTACTCCTTCCGGATAATTACGAACAGGTCCCTGGACCCCCGTATAGCCCCTGAAACCCCATTCGCCTCGTCATTTTATGCGCCAAACGACCTCCGATTGACCCGAAACTTTACCACGCCCTTTCTAGTATAGTTCTAACCACGCCATTAAGAAACCACCCGAAAATATTACCCCTACCGCCGTAACTAAATCATTTCCGATTCAAGCTCAACGATAAAAGCTTTTAGTTCTCTCGCTTGATTGTATGCCTGTTTGTTTGCGTCGTAGGACACGGAGTGAACGAAGAAGTCCCCGACTGCGACCAAGCAACCGAGGACCAGTTCTGCGACCCCGAACCCGAGGGACAGTGCTTCGATCGGGACCTCCCGCAAGGACTTGACAATGGCAAGTTCAACTCCACCCTTTGATGCATGCTTCTGTCCTAGTTTTTACGAATACAACCCTGTGGCCTGTTCTATAAAATTGCATGGTTTTGCTTACTGAAAACAAGGTAGGGTAGCCGCCCTTGTTCGTGATGTCCATACCTTAACCACCTGGTTTTATAAAGAAAGTGTGTGTGTGGGAGGGGATAAAATGTGGTTTTTGCAAGATGAGTCAGACGGGATGGATGGCATTTCTATGTGATTTGCTGTTGGTGTGCTCGTACCTGTGTGGTTGAGCGAGGAAGGGAGATATCCATCTTGTCACCTCTAAGGACCGAGTTGATGTGTCGTCTCACCTAGCTTCCTGTCGTGCAAACCACTTGACCGTTGTATGGGCAACGGCTTAGCCTAGCCCCACTAGTTAGCCTGATAGCCATCAGGAGAGCTGGGAGCAACGGGTGATCAAGGAGACGGGATAAGTTCTGTGTGACTTATGCCCCGGTTAAACCTCGGTGATAGGTTGAATGACCTCTTGATAGATCTCGTGGTGGCTAGCCTGGTCTAGCTTAGGTGGGTAAGGGCTTTGATGGGATCTGCACCGGCACTAAGGTGTTCGTGCTGCGGTACCCCACCTGTGGGTAAAGTTGCACACCTCTGCAGAGTTAAAATCTATTCGAATAGCCGTGCCCACGGTATTGGGCAAGTTACGGTGTGGTCACATAACTAGTGTTTCTCTGGGATTGGTGTGTGTGTGTTACTCGAAAAGTGTCCGGCAGTTGTGCCGTGTGCTACTGCGGGCGGGGAGTCCGGTGGCAGCTTAAAACATGGATCCTGTGTGGATCAATACCGTGTGCTCCTCGATACTTAAAAGCTTGTTATGGAAAATTGTTTTAAACGAACCTTTGCATATAACCGAGTTTCTGAAAAGAACCCTGACCTTTCCCTTGGACTGCCCTGTGCATTGTTCTCTGTTATAACCCCCCCTCCCCCGTGGGTGTGATTGGACTTGCTGAGTATGTTCGTACTCACCCCATTCTTACTTCTTACAGCAGAAGATCCCGACTACACTCCCGAAGACGTCGAGTAGGGTTTCGTCCTGCACCCAGTCTTGCCTGTGGTTAAGGCCACCGATGGAGTTCCGCATGGCGCCAGACTCTGATGATTCCCTTTTCGTAACTAGTGTAGTGGTGTGGGTTTTAGTTGTAATCCTCGCGATAGTGGCGCTTCACTGCCCATTACCGCGAAGAGTTGTACGGTGATGTACCATCTGATGTAATAAAAGTGTTATCAGCCTCCTGGGACTGATAAATTAACACTTTTAAGTCTTCCCTGATGGGGGACGCTTCACAGCCCGACATCCTTCCTTCCCAACCCGCACGGCCACGTGGCCCAGCTTCTTTTCTTTTTCCCCCACGGAGCCCAGCGGCCCCTCAGCCCGGCCTGTTTCCTCTCCGTCCGCGCAGCGCAGCCCGCTCACGCATGGCCCAGCCCACCGGCTGCCTCAGCCACTCACGCACCCCTCTGCCTTCTACACGGGGCGGCTGACAAGCGGGACCCACTTGTCAGCTTTCCCTTCTTCCCCCTCTCGCCGCGACCCGTAGCGCCCCGCCCCCGGCTTCGCCCCCGCCTCGCTCGCTCTGCCCCGCGACAAAGCGCCGTACCGGCCGCGCCCTTCTTTCGCCTGCACCCTGCTCCCACCCGCTCGCGTCACCGACCGACCCCGCGCACCAACCCGCTCCGCGACAGGATAGAGCAACCGCCCGCGCGCGCACCCTTTCCACCGCGCCTTGGCCGCCCATGCCGTGAAGCCCTAGCCACGCCGCGATGCAGCCACGTGTCCCGCTGGCACGGACGCCAAAACCCACCGGCCGCAGCCACGATCAAGCCCTAGCGCCTATAAGTAGCCCGGCCGCAGCCGTAAACCCTAGCCCCCACTGCTTTTCCCTTCCGCCGCCACCACACCAGAGGAGAAGGAGAGGAGGAGGAGAAGAGGAGGAGGAGGAGCGCAAGCGCGAGGAGGAGCACGACGCCATGC
This sequence comes from Panicum hallii, assembly GCF_002211085.1. Taxonomy (NCBI): domain Eukaryota; kingdom Viridiplantae; phylum Streptophyta; class Magnoliopsida; order Poales; family Poaceae; genus Panicum; species Panicum hallii. The sequence goes on from NC_038046.1 coordinate 51,119,663, forward strand.
CATCGGAGCCCTTCACCGAGCCGGCGCCCGTACGACTACGACGACGTAGCCGTGCACCCTGCACCGCACCGGCCCACGTGCACCGACCCGCCACCGTGTCACGCACCTCACCGGCGAGCCCCACGGTGAGCCACGCCGCCACTCCGGTCACCCTATTGCTGCCCGCAAAAGCCGATGAACCTTCTGTAGTGTACCCTAGGACCCCTTTCCCCTCCCTGCCTTGTGCTGCTTTTTGTGCAGGGACCCGTCGCACGCCTTCGCACCCCGCAGCTGCCATCGTCCTACGCCGCCGTGTCGTGCCGCGGGCTCGGGATGCCGGCGCCCTGCGCACGGCACGGCCACGCTGCGGCCCTGGGAAGCCAGGACCCGCCCGCGTGCGTGCGCACCCCCGCCGCGCCACGGCCACGCCGGCCACGCACCGCACGCACGCACCACACCGCCACCTTGCCCGTGCACACACGCGCGCGCCACGCACCGAACCTACCGCGCCACGGCCTCGCCACAACCCCCTGCCGTGCGTCGTGACCGCGCGCCACGCTGCGACGTCACGTTCGCGTTGCGGCCAAACCCTCTCGAGCAAACCCTCGAACACCTCCCAGGCGTCCATGCACGCACTCGCACAGCACGCACACACGCGCACACACTCCCGGGCTTCCCGCACCGGATCTGGCAGCCACACCAGATCCGGTGGGCAACCGACACGCGGGCCCCGCCTGTCGGGGAAAGCGTGGAGTGCTGCCCCTAGGCCCGCTTTGTTAGTAAGAGAGAGGGAGAGAGTTGGACCGTGGGCCGGCCTATTAGGCCAAGCCGGCCCACTGCACCTGTGCCAGCCCGCCTACCCGAGCCGGCCTGCTGAGCCGTAGGCCGAGCTGGCCCATCCGAGCCGAGCCAGCCATAGTGGACCTTGAGCCGGCCCAATTACTTTAGGCCCAAGTGCAAGTCGAGCTCTTTTGTTTTTCTTTTACCCGGCCTAACCGAGGGCCCCACCTGTCAGCCTCGGGGAGAGGCGGACCAGTGGGACCCACTGACCCCTTTGACCAGTTGACCGTTGACCGGTCAGCGTTGACCGATCAACACTGACGTCAGCAGGGCCCACTATTGACGTCAGCAGGCAGTGACGTCAGCATGCCACGTGGCACGCTCTGGTGTTGCCACGTGTCACTGCTGTGTGTTTTTATTTTCTGGAATCCTTTTATTAATTTCTGAAATAGGGTTTTTACTTATAAAAATTCATAATAAATCAATCGGGCCTCCGAAAATTATGAAACCAACTCCATAATTCCTCTAAAATCATGAACTACCCGTTAGAGTAGGTCTTGGGGTGATTTGGATCTTATTTGAGAGATTTGTGCACTTTTGCACTTTGGCCCCTGCCCTTACTCGTATTTACTGATAGGACCCGACTTCGAGGAGTTGACCGACGGCCAGGACTACCCGGAGGCTCAGGAGGACTTCGAAGAGATGCTAGGTTCACGCCCATCTACGATCTGAATACCTCTTAGGTATTGCTTGCTGGTTATGCTACTACTACTGTTGTATTATTGTTGAAATGAGGCTGCATAGCCTATTTTAATCGTACTCCTTGCAATCCTATTCTACTGGAATATATTATACGAAATGCCTTGCTTGCATGTGTTTGTGTGGGATTATTGGATAGTCTTGGCGTGAGTGAAGATACCTTTCTCAGAAGTTGGTGATTAGGGCTATAGTCAAGAGCGGGCGAACCTAACTCGATCGTAGATTGAGGCCTTGGGATGTGTATCTTGGCACACCCTACGGAGTACCTGTGGCGGGTACAATGTGTTGGATCGGGATCGAGGTGTTGAGGCACCTGTCAAGGGTGCAGTAGCGGACCACCGTGGTGGAGAAGCTTGTGACGAAGATGCCCGCTTCGGCAATTGAGGACCGGGTAAGGGTAACTATGATTTGTGGGAATATGTTAAGCGTGGACACCACTCACCCATTATGAGGATGGATCTGGTCCGGGGCTAGTAAGTGCGGTACCAAGCCGGTAGGAGGATCGAGTATTGGTGCAGGGGGAGGAGGTGCTGACCTCACAGTCCCGGGGCGACCTCTTGTGAGAGGATGCGCCCAAGACCCAGGAAAGCCGGATGGTGCCGTGGCTCCCAGTCCTATTTCAGTAGACCGGTGTTTCGTCGCTTAGCTGGTTGATCCCCGGCTAGCGTTGATTCGAGTGGGTCCAGGTGTACAACCCCTGTAGGGTGAAAACTATAAGTATAGCTGCGTCCTCGGTTATGGACAACCCTACTCTTCTGTTGCTCTTATTAGTTAGTGTTACTCATGATTTCTACCTCCCTCTAGTGAGACTTCCTGTCAGGGGGTAGTTGAGATGCGAGGAGAGGGAGTCCTCGCATCGACTCGGTGGATTGTAAGGAGTGTGTTGATCGGGAGTTCGGAATGCCGGAACGGCCCGAGTCGAGGTTGGAAGATGATGCGTTACTTTTTCAGATGTAGTTGCATGCATAGGAAATCCCAGCTTATTTCCTTGAACTTTATTATACCCTTAGTATAGTCTACTATAAAGCTTGCATACGGATGGTGACGTGGACCTATCCCATATCTTGGGAATAGTCTAGTACGATGCAGGATCCGATCCGGAGTTCGACCCCAATGATGGTGGTTGGTACGATTGAAGCCCGTGCTACGCTCGAGTTGCCTGTGGTGGAAGTTCTAGAAGCTGAAGGACGGCCGGAGGCCTAGTTACCGTTTTCCCCGATTTCTGCTTGTTCGCTCTAGCCGAGAGGCTTGTAATAAATCCCGTACTACATATCCTATGGATTTATGTAATATCTAAACCTGTGTTTGACTTTGTGAAGAGTATGATTGTGTATTATGCCTGAAATGAGTTCTGTATGTGATAGTGTTGACCCAGAGACTATCGTGATACAGGGAGTCGGATTCCTCGATACGGGAATCCGGTTCGTTTCAATGGCCAACCTAGCAAGAAAGCCATTCATCCAGGGGTGTTGATGGGTAACCTTGTTCTTTTGTTTAGTTGGGTTATTCTTCTGTTTAGTTGGGCCAAATTACACTTGTTATATTCTATTCTAGATTCTCCGTGAAAACCTTGTTCTACATTGTCGGATTGTCTAGGTAGTGTTTTGTTTTAAATTGCTAGAGCTAAGTTTGTTCCTGTCTGTACCAGGGAATTACGAGACCTACACATTATCATATCCTTCATGATGAGATAGGCTTCAACCCTGATGACCTTCAGGAGCTGGTGCACTCACTTTCTTATGTGTAAGTACTAAGCAGAAGACTCCAGAACTTAAACTGCCTTATGACTTATCATCGAACGTGCCTGCTGACTTCCAATTTTGGGGCTTTGTTCCAGGTACCAAAGGAGTGTTGTTATGGGCTTGGCCCATTTATTCTTTTACAATAAAAGAATTAAAAGTCTACAAATAAATGCTAGGCAGTTATGTGTTTAATCCTGTATGGGTATTTGAGGAGGATCCCAACCAACTTATATTGTACCGTGCCGGTGCGTGGGCGTGGGCGTGTCACGTGATGGACTGAGATGAGGAATATTTTGTTGTTGAATGCAATTATTCTGAGATATAGAACTCGGCAGTTACTAATGAATCATACCTCCGCGCTATATAAACCAGTTCCTCCTCTCATTCCAAACGCATCTCAACACTCAAATAATCCTGCTCAGCAAACCTCTCTCCTCTCCCTCAGCTGCCTCTATGCATTCCCATTGCCTAGCATTGTACATACAGTACTGGCGAGAGCAGGCCTCCGGAATCTCTGCTCGCTCCTAAACGACTACTTTCTGCTGCTACGTCTACATCCTGATGGCTGAACGACTACCTCGTCTACTTCCTGGTGGCCGTAGCTGTGTTTCCCAAGTGAACATCAAGATCGTCCCTACAGTGCAACGAAATAGTTCGGCTACATCGAACAACCCTAACCAACACAATGTCCAATCATGGGAACGGCGCACCGTCCCGTCTTGGGGTACATTCTGAACCAACTCTGATTTACTTTCTTGTTCGTGTTATTTAGTGAAATCAACATGAATGCGTGCACATATTATATTTCACTCACTGTAGTCATGGAAATATTGCAGAATTTTTTTCATAGTTTTGGAATTAAAATATGCCTAAAATTGCCTTAGTTTTAGAAACTCTGCTGAAGTTCTCCAAGCCAACCAAAGATCTCATTGATCAAATCCTTAGATTTAGCACAAGCTTTGTGAGGTGTAGTGCTAGGCTAGCTCTAGAGAGAGTGTGAGAGAAGGTGTTGTAACCTTATACTGGTTCTTGAGTGAACCTCAATCTTGTACTGCGTGCCGGTCCCTTGGAGTCTTCGTGGCTTGTCGGCAAGTCTTCGACCCTCCGGTGTTTAGTGTGGAGCGGCGATGATGGTTTTGTGCGGGGGATAAGGAGACCCCTCCTTCGTGGGAAGCTCCATAGTGAAAGCGACATCAAGGTGACCGGAAGACTTGACGTGAACCTTAGTGGTCGAGCCTTTGTGACAAGTCAAGGGGTGCTCCAGCAAGAGATTTGGTGATCGGGAAGCAATACTCTTTATAAGTGCTTCAACAACGTGGATACGGGTGGCTTAGTGCCTACCGATACCACAGGATAAATCTTTGCGTCAAGAGTTTGCTTTCTCTCGTCCTTTCTTTACGTTTCCGCATTTCATATTTGCAATTTATGTGCCTTTATTTTTTTTTAGTGTAGTATCTTGATAGGATAGAATCGGCTGTAGGTTGCAAAACTTGTTTTGGATGAGGGTTTCACACTAGATGAACCTTAGTTACAAATCTAGATAGCATGCTTTAGTTTATATCTTGTGCAAACTAGATGAAGACCATAGGTTAAGGTTTTAAGTTATCTAATTCACCTCTTTCTGTATTAAGCTACGCGCACTAATTTCTTTCACATCGGGTAGCTTGACGCCTCAGGAAGACTTTGAACGTGTGCCGTGATATGCTCCTGGTGCATTCTCGGTGGTTTGGAACCTCAGTCTTTTGTGGCGGTTGGCATACGTATTTTGACTGAAAAAATAAATACTTTGACCCATAATTTAATTAAATTATATATGCATTTAATGCACAAAATTTTGCATCAATATTTGTATTTAAGGTGGTTTTGAGATTATTCTGGGCCTTTAGCGATTGATATTACACTCCAAGAGAACTCATAGGTTAAATTTATTATGGAAAACTTTTCCTGGTTAAAATATCAATCAGTTGACAAAGAGTAAATCTCTAAAATATATCTAACATATTTATGGAGGAAGTGAGTATTACCAACAATGTGGAGCCTCTAGCATGACCATCAAGGAGGGCACTTGCTTATGGGCACGCGACGGCGACCATCATATCCCATGGCGTCGCCTTTGGTGGTCAGCCCGCCCATCCACGCCGGCAGAAGCGTGCCGGCCTGCTCCTGAGCCGCCGAGAGCACTTCGCACACCTGCTGCGTCGTGCTGGCCTCGCCACCGGCGTTGACGTGTGCTGCCACCTCCTAGTGGTACACCCCGCCGTCGATCATCGGGTATTCCCTGAGCGGGTGGTGGTCGCCGGCTCGCCGCCGAGCGTCTCGAGCAGCATGAACGCCACGTACGCCTCCTTGGCGCCGCCCACGGCGCCAGGGACTCGGCCTCCTTCTGCCTAGCGTACAGCTTCGCGTCCTTGGCCAGCTTCTGCTCCAGGAGCTGCACGCTGGCCCGCGCCTTGAGCGCCTCCGCCGCTTTCGTCTCCTTGAACAGCCACGCTTTTGCCTGCTTGAACAGCGTCGCGTTCAATTCCATCACCTGCAAAAACCAGATCGATTACCGCATCCAATCAAGTGATCAACACCCGCAAACTCACCACATTGCAGGGGTTAGCGCTCTCGCCCCCACTGGTGACCACTCCGGTCCCGGCGGCCACAGCCCTCACTGACAACGGCCACTTCGGCCCCGGCGGCCACTCCGCTCGCCGATGTCCGCCCCGGACCCGGCGGCCACCAACCCTGTGCGCCTGCCCATCGTGGTAGATGGGCAACCCTCAGCCCCCAAATACCCCCTCTAACGGTGGCAAATCTGGCGCTGGCAGTCAATCCCGCACGTCCGGCTCCTCCTCCGGCGCCCGGCGTGCTCTCAACCCGGCGGCCACCCCTTTCTCCCCGGCCTCCGGTGCGGGCCCTCTCATCTCGTCTCCAAATCTCCGGAGCGGATCTGCTTCAGCATCCCTCCGACTCCGATGAGGAGGAGGACTTGCTTACCCCTCCCCCTCCATCGGGCAAAGGGAAAGAGGTTGCCAGTGCACTGCGCCATCAGCTCCCACTGCGCAGCAATGCTGAGCCACACCGTGGTGGCTTCATGGCGGATGCAAGAAGACCACCGCAGTTGCAGGCGCCTCGTCACTATGTGGACGTGGCTGCCCAACCTTCTCGGGTGGCCCCAGTCATCGACGCGGATGGTTTCCTCCTGGTCGTTAGCAAGGGAAAAAATCTGCATGATCCCCGAAGTATTGAGATTCGTCTACTTAACCTCCTAAACTATAAAATCGGATATTGAACACTCTGAGCTATTCAAAACCGTCTAAATAATCCCTTAGACGGTTTTGAAGGGTGATTTTGATGATATGACACCTTACATGGATGCTAACATGGTAGTTACTTAACGTATGACATGTGGGTAATCCACATCAGACAAAGAAAGAGTAAAAATATTGAAAGTAAAAGACACAAATATTTTGTTCCAAAGTATTCTGTTATACTGTGTAGACAAATTTATGCATGTCACGTACGCAAGTTTATCCATATCAGTGTGCCACCTAAGCAAAAACACCCTTCCCATCTAGAAGGTTATTTAGATGGTTTTGAATAGTTCAGAGTGTTCAATATCCGATTTTACTTTTGGGAGGGTTAAGTATACGAATTTTGGTTGTTTCAGTTCACCACTCGATGATGGGCCGGTTTGGCACTTGGACGATATATTCACTGCCGTTTGCATTGCTGCAGGTCCCTGTGTGTCACCAATCTTTTGAGGATTGGTGGCACAAGACTCTGGCAGCAGTTACAGGTCGGCAAAGAAGAAACATTGCAGCAATCATCATGTATACTGTCTGGAACCTCAGGAAGGAACGAAATAGAAGAGTTCTCGACGCCAAGCTTGGAACGCCTGGACTGGTCCTGTCCTGGGTTTCATCAAGGAGGATGTGGCCTTACGCAGAGTGGCATGTGGCACTCCAGAGCTCGAGTTTAACATTGCTCCCCCATGGTAGTCTTCCTTTTCGCTGGCTTCCGCGTGTTTGTAATCCTTGTTTTCTTTTTGTAATTTTCTCCTGCCGTAAAACTTAAAACTTGTATGCTTTCTTCTTAAATGACAAGCAGTGCTCCTGCTAATTATTAAAGAAAAGGTGGCCACGCAAATGCAGCGGCAGTTGAGGCCGCGAGGGCCTGCGTGACTCTGAAGATGAATTGAAACCATCTCTTTGTCTTCGCTGCAGCCCTGCACGCGTAGTCAAAGGTGTACAACCCTGGTGTGCTGTTCTTAGGGTTGGCAACGGGCACGAAACCGCCGAATTTTGCCAACCCAAACCTGTGCCCACGAACATAAAACCCGCCCGCTAAGAAACGCATGACCCGTCGCGAGCACAGATTTTTGCCCAAATCCGTGCCTGCTCGGCTCGCGGGGGACCCCACGGGTCGCCCGTGCCCGACAACGGTAGGTTCACCACTGCACCATGGCAGGCGGCATCCAATACACATTCACAACATCACAAGCCATATGCCCATATACTACCAGCAGCCAGCAAAAGAGAGCCGCATGCAAGCACAGTACTACAAGTTCATTACAAGTTACAATTGACAAATCACAGTTCAATCAGAAGGAAGGGGCATCAATTGTTCCATGCACTTAGGGATCTTGATTTGTTACTTGTTGCTTGAAGGTTGCACCAAAAGAACAGCACCACAAGTCGCGGCTCGGGTGTTCGGCGCTTCGCAGCAGATGTGCCACCGCAGGGGGTGTCCAGGAGGGCTGGGGGGCGTGCGGCTGCTAGGGGTGGGGAAAAAAGATTAGTTTTAGGTTTGGGGTGGCTGTGATCTTTTATACTATCTATATTAGGCTAGGCTACTTGAGCTGTTTTGGGTCAGGATACGGGCTAATTTGATTTATGGACCGGGTACAATAAATTTATGGGTTTATATGTTGGCGGAGGATCAGGTGCAAACCAGGGTGTCCGTGCAAACTCCGTGCAAACCAACTAACAAAAGTTGCAAAAAATTCTCAAAAAAATTATGTATATACTTCATAGACTACTCTACCACTGTATAAAATTTCAAGTTCAAATTCATCATATGTTAAGAGATACTAAAAAGAGAAAATTCTGAGAGATAAATAAAAGAGAAAACTCTTAAAACTTTCTCTTTTTTGTATCTCTTAACATATGATGAATTTGAACTTGAAATTTTATACATAATTTTTTTAAGAATTTTTTACGACTTTTGTTAGTTGGTTTGCACGGGTTTGCACGGATACCCTGGTTTGCACCTGATCCTCCGCCTTATATGTTCGGATTTTATGTTTCTAGACCTACACCCGCAAACCCAATAGATCTAACATTTAGCCTACGAATAGACCCACGGGTAGAGATTTTGATCCACGTCCGTACCCTAAAAGAGCAAAAACCCACCAGGTTTCGGGTACCCATGGCCAACCCTAGCTATTTTTCTGCTGCCAAGTCCTAAACTTTAGGGGAAACGCCCCATGAATGAACAAATTTAATTCCGAGCCATATCACCCCCTTTGCAAACAAATCAGACCTCTCTTTCTTGACAGGCTTCCTGCTGCTTTTTGGTTGGCCAAATCCACGACAGAATCAACACGAAGCATGCATGCGTCGCATGCAAGGCTTGGGCTACACATGCATGTTTCGTTCAAACTTACAAGAGCACTTTCATCTAAAAAAAAGCCCCGAAACCTTACACGAGCACGGCCAAGATTGTCAATGCAATACTTCAGCTAAGGACTGGGACTGGGTTGTACCGTGTGTGCAGTTTTTTGAGGTCGTAGTCTCTCACTATGCGTTGTTAATTAAGGGTGACGTTGGGAGGCTCCCGTGTCAACTCATGTCTATCATTGAAGCATACCACGGAACGTACTAAGCTATACCACCCTCTCCGGTCATATGTACCTTATGTTTCAGACAACAACATTGTTCACGTTGCATTACTTCTATCAGAATAATCTTCTGTCGGAACATGCGAATAAAACCTAATAAATTCATCGTACTATTAAAATATTTATCAAGACTTGGAACATATGATTTTCATGTTGTTCTAAAAGTCACCGATGATCGCAGTTTCAAAAATTTGAACATAACCTTAGCTTGGTGGAAATATTAAAATATTTGTGACTAGAAGTATTTTTATATGTAATTTAATGGATACCGTTGTTCAGATAATAAGACTCTTGCATTCTTAACTTCAGAAGAGATAGGTTGAATCTAAGCTTTTATAAATTGACTGTAAACTGAATTGAGATTGCACATATTCTCCTACAACTATTTGCTTCTCTCTTTGCAAAATGCAAATAGGTCATGATCTATATCATGTACAGAGTATGTATATACTTCAAACTGATGAACCAATGAAACCTGAAGGGGTAAAAAGGAGCCACCACATTCGCTTGAATAAACCAATAAGTTAGAGAATGTATTTTCTTCTCAATTAATTGTTCACCATGGCTAAGGACCTTTTTGGAATAATGTAGGAAAACCAACATGATAGCTTTTGTATGATGCATGTACACCTAATCCGAAGTTAGCTGTTTGCCTGTTTGATACAAACAACCTGAGAAAAGTAAGTGCATATTTCATTGTGTATGTACACCTAACCCCTCGAGTGGAGCGTCAATTTTCTCCAGCTTGATCGTCACGGCCCTGGCCGACTGCCCATGACATTGACATGCCAAGTAACGCGCTGCCATTTCCACGTGCTCTCTGAAGCAAGCTGGAGGGACAAACACAGACACGCAACAAATTAAGCATAATTATCTTAACAAAAACAGATGCTGAAGGATAATGACATTCATCAATGAGTAGTCGCAATTTTCTACAAGTGTCTGCACTTGTTTTGTACACCACTTGCTCGTGAAACAAAAGAGACACTCATATCATATAGCTTGATAAACCACGATCAAATATCAGAAAGGTATCTAAGCAGCACATCATTAACATATGAAACATAAATTACATAAAAAATACTTTATTTATCTCATTATGAAGAAAATTTATCAAATGATCAAGTGCTTTTTACCTTCACGGTAAATGGCGATCCATACTGTGCGCCTCTGTTCCTGCTCAGAGAGGGATGATTACATCCAGGTTTTCTGTCATCTGCCACCCCTGCGGATATAAAAGATGTTTGTCTTCCAGACGAAGATTAAAATTCATAATTTTTGAACAATCAGCCGGTATGCCCTCCATATGAGTTTCATCTTCTACAAGCTGTTCGATAAATGTTGTCTCCTGTATATATTTTTTCCCAAGCAGATTTTAAGAACGTGAACACAAGGTAAACAAATTTAACTTAATTGGGAATACAATATACAAGGACGATATAGAAAAATGTTTCCATGTACTAATGTCAGCTGCCGTGCAGGGATAATTCTTGTACAATATACAGCAGAACTGAGGGAGTGACTATATAAGTATTATGAATCCTTCCTATATTTTTCTAGGATAATTACTTTTCGTTTTAATTGAAGAGCTATAGCATATTGTTCAGTTCCATCTCCCTGTAAAACGAAATACAACAGAAAATGCAGACAATTTCCATGCAAATCACTATAAAACTTGTCAGTATAAGATGAAGGTAATAAGGTGGTTAAATGAAGCCTGTACACATGAAGTCATCAGTCATCACTGAAGCCAATGAGCAGTAGCTTCCATCAGTCTGATTATCATACTATTCAAACCTTAGCTACTTAGGGGAACCATGTTGGATGCCCATACCAACTGTCCTAGCTAAATAATAAATCATACTCTATGAATTGAACCAACATATCCATTACTGAAAAATCGGAGAGATATAGGCCAGAAATCTCAGGGAATTAGAAATCAAGAGCCATTCATCAATAAGGGCCTTATGTTGGATCGCACTGCCCCAAACAAGACAACAACTGGCAACAGGATGCAGTAGTCACCAAAATCGACCCATTGTTCTATAAGGAGCACGTAATGTTTCAGATTAATACTATAAAGAATTTTCGACAGGGACATAAGCAGAGCAGGTAGCAGGTTACCTGAAAGCCCTCCCTGACCGTGTCCAGCAGCCGGATGTAGTTCCACGCCTGGTGCGCCCTCTTGTCGGCATCCCAGAGCATACTGCTATTGAAAGCAAACCCCGACGTATTCACATGGAACCTTCGCGACCTACTGTTCCTCTCGTTCGTGTGCCATCCAACCACCCTGCCATCGTCACAAACCGGCCCTTCCAGTAGCGTCTTGCTCTTGCCCACGCCCAGCATTGCCACCGGCCAGGTGCCAAAACTCCTGAACATCACAGCATTGCTCAACGATTTACTCTATCGGGTTTCGCATTTCTAATAAGGAATCATAGTGTGCAAACTAAATTGTCTGTAATTTCAACTAGAATCGCGAATGAATGCAAAACTTGTGAGAATTGTACAAGCATCTGTGGAAGAAAAATTTTTAAAAAAAATCCAAGAGGATTGTGTGTGATGTCATGGTCGATTTACCTTATGGCGCGAAGCTGTTGGAAGAGGTCAAGGGAGTACACGTTGTCCTCGTCGGCGAAGTAGACGAGGCCGTGGATGCGGTGCTGCTCGATGTGGTCGAGCGCGGCGTTCCTCTGGCGCAGGCCGCCGCGCCGCTCCACCGCCGTGCGCCCGGGCACCCGGCGCGCGTCGTCGTCGGGCGAGGCGAGGTGGCGGTACATGACCCCGCAGCCGCGGAGCAGCGCCGCGGTCTCGCGCGTGGCGGCGCCGCGCTCGACGACGAGCCAGAGGAGCGGCGCGGGCACGAGGCGGAGCGTGTGCGCGAGGCGGTGCAGGTGGTACGCCTGCAGCGGGCGCGCGCGGGTCGCCGTCACGACGATCAGGGTCGGCGGCTCCCGGTCCGCCTCCGCGGCCGCCCGGACCAGGGCCGGCGGAGGGTCCTCCGGGAGCGGGAGGTGGCGGAGGTCGAGGAGGAGGTGGCGGTGCGCGAAGGGGAAGAGGCCGGCGACGAAGCCGAGGAGGAAGCAGAGGAGGAAGCACGGCGACGAGAAGGGACGCCGCGGCGAGAAGGGCAGCGCCGCTACCGCCATATTGGTTTTGCGTGCTGGCAGCCGCGCGCGCGCGTGCGCCTCTGCGTGTGGTTTCGTGGGTGGGGCTAGCGGGCGGCGGGGGGCATGGCTTCCGGTTTTGAGGGGAAGGGGACGGACTGCCGGTCTGCCGCGCAGAGGCGACGGACTTGGTCTCGGCGGTCGCTTGCGCGGTGGCGTGGCGCCGTGGCGTGGTGACGCGGACTTGGGGTGGACGGGGTCGGCGGCGCGTGGGGGCAGAGCGCGCGTTCCACCTTCCACGCGGGCCATTTCGCAGGGCAGGACTTATGCTGTCACGCTGGCCGTTGCTTACAAATTACAGCCATGGGCTCTATTTTTCTTCCTTAAATTTTCTTCTGAGAGGAACCAGGGCGGCTCGCTGAGCGGTGGTGGTGAGTGAGCTGGGTCGAGTTGGGCTCAACTAAATTGGGCCCGGCAGGTTGATTAAGGGTTAGGCGGGTTTTGGCCCAAGTTAGATTTAGGATTTAGGTAAGCTATATATTTGCTATTCTACACCTTAGGTATTACTGAACAAATTTTTAGTAATAATTATCATGCACAACTACTGATATTCTTTATTGAACGTGATTTAATAATACGGTTAACTAATTTGATTGCGCAGGTGTAGAACACTACACCTAGGGTGTGGAATAACATTACCACCTATACATATTTTGATTGAATTGGAATGCAAAATACGCTAAAGTGAAATCCAAAATAAGCCCCCCAAAACATCCAATTAATTCATGCTTCCATGATCTAATTTTTAATGCACAAATTTAGTTTACTATTTGAATTTGAGATAAGAGAGCAAGATGATAATTGTGTATGTGTGTCGATCCTATGCCAAATTCTATCTTCATGCATCTCTAAAAAGTTAAAATAAATTGTAATTTAGAATGTGTTGATGTTAAAATTTCGCAAGTACGAGTATGGAAGCCGATGAAACTCTAGAAGGAGCCATTTGAGTCAAAGTTGTCAAGGGTTCCCGGTAAAAGATGGTGTGGCGTTGATCAAAAGCGGCGCGGACTCGGTCAAGAGCAACAAAAGGAGTTTGAATCGGGCTGGGATGACATCATCAGAAGATTTTACCAGAGTCCGATTCCTTTTAAGGAGTATTATAGATATAGTAGTTTTTTTCTTTTAAAGTCAAGTTTGTAACAAATTGTTACCGCTCAGGAGTCTTAGTCTTAGGGTACAAATAGAAGCAGTCAGGATTTTGTAAAGAATAATCATCAATCAATACAATTTTTCTCAGCACTTCGCTAAAATCCTAGGAGTAAGAATAGAATAATTTTTCGCGGCGAATTCTTCAGCAAGTAAGAATGCATCGGTTTGATCTCCGGCTTGTTGGTAAGTTCGTATCTATAAGATTATCTAGGCTTTAATTACTGGTGCATCGTTGTAGTTTCATCTAGTTCAATTTACCCTGTTATCAATTTCTATAAAGTTCTTGTAAAGCTGCGTCGTTCGATCTCTTGCTAGTTCTTAATAGATAGATTTCACAATTTATCCAGTGACAATCGTAGATATATCGGCTTCATCTAACCATTTCACGCAGCAATTCTATAGCTGATCTCTTCATTAATTCTCGCTAAAACTATCAAGTTACATTTAATCTTGAATTTGTTGTGGGTAATCGTGTCATCTAGTTCGTTTGCCCTAATTTTATTATTTCAAGCTATCTCGATTAGGTTCGATCCTTGAGTAATAATGTTAGAACAAGTCTTACCAGATGGATTCTTTCGTCCATTAACGATAACACAATTATGATAGCTTGATAGTTTCAATCGGTTCTTCTTGGCCGATTTTGGATTTAATGATAAGCATGAATTCTGATATAATTGGATGCATCGGTTAATTCTACTTGGTTTGTCGTCTTGCTGTTAGCGCTGTCTCGGTTAAGTCCGATCCGACTAATGATAATGATAAATTTCGTATAATTAGGCAATTGTATTTAGTTGTGAAGATTTTATTCTTAATATTGCTTCATCATAACTTATGCTCCGTCGATATATATATATCGGATATTCTGGCCGACGCATTCTTTTTTAGATAAAGGAGAATCCCGGCCTCGGCAACTCGTATGTGAGCGCCTGTAGCCAAAGAAAAGAACACGTAGTACGCAGACTGCACAGCTTACATCTTAACAAAACAAGACCCAAAGCAAAATGAACCTACTACCGGCATCAGCCACTAGCCAGCAACCTTCTTCTGAAGTTCCAGGCACCTTTTGCAGCGAGTTCCAGCATCACTCTCTCCAGACGCTGGCAATTCTTCTTTAGGTAATCTTTCGCTTCCTCTTTAGATAGCAGCGACCAATGTCGAGCCCAGAATGTCCCCCTGAAGAGCACCTGCAAGTACGAATTAGGTATCGTCAGGTATCGTCGGTTCCGAAAATGGCTGACAGCTAAAACTACTCAAAGATATGTATCGCGCGTCGTGATCGGATGTGGCCTAGCATGTAACGACTCAAGATTTATATTGGTTCGGGCGGAATACCCTACGTGTAGTCGGGGGTCAGTCGAATGTATTGCTTGAGCCCAGGTGCTGTGAGAGTTGGGAAGTTACAAACTTTTGAGTGGGAGTTGTGAGACTGGAAGATTGGATTCCCAATCCCTTTCCTAGACCGGTGACCCTCCCTTTTATAGTCCAAGGTAGGTCTCTTTTACAGGGTGCTAAGGTAGAAAAGATGAGGTAGAGAGAGAGTTCCTCGTTTCATTAGTCGGGGCCGCCAACCCTGTCAGTCGGAGCCCTGCGACGACCATCGTCCAAGTCCTGTGTCGTGGGACGGCCGTCTCATCTTGTTCCTGTGCGTTATGCTCCGTCGATTGGAGGTTGTGGGGCGTTGATAAGTACGGTACGGCTATCATGCCCCGTCCCTGGCGCCTCTCCTGGTCACTTCGTCGTGACGGAGACGTTCCGGCCATATCATGATGATGCTCTGCCCATCCCTTTACGAGGATGGGCAGGTAGAATAGTGGCGTTCTGTTGCCACGGCGGAGAGGACTATAACCCCCGTAAAGAGGATGGTTGGCCATATACGATAAGTTGACCCCAAGGCCCATGACAGAGAGGACTGTAACCCCCCGTAAAGGGAATGGTTGGCCATGTATGATAAGTTGACCTCAAGGCCCATCCTTATCTTCCGCACCTAGTCCTAGGGCCTGCTGGCATGCTGAGTCTGTCCTTCCGACTGAACTACCAGTCAAGGAGGCAGGCACGAACTCAATTGGAACCCTCAGTCAGAGCCTAGGTACGGATCCGGCCTTCGACTGCTTTGCAGTCGAGGACACGGGCCTTGGACACCCCGACCGAGTAGTCGGGGTTGCGGACCTAGGCGGCCCAGATGAAGTTATCGCCAGAGGCGGGGCCAGTGCTGAAGGCACTAGATGCGCCGTTACTCGACTTTGCTAGTCGAGCCTGTTTGATGTAGCCGATCAAGGTGTAGTCGATGTAGTCACCTAGAAGTCGTCGTAGATGTAGTCGAAATAGTCAGAGATGTAGACTGGCGCTCGTTCTACGCGCGGCCTTAGGCTTTGCAGCGAGAAGTGGGCCTGCTGGGACCCTCGGGTTTCTTGACCTGTCAGACTGCTTTACAGTCGGGGAGGCGAGTCTTGGTCACTCCAACTGAGCAGCCAGTTGGGGAGGCGAGTCCTGGCCGCCCCGACTGAGCACCCAGTTAAGGACAGAGGCATTTGCCACCCTGATTGAGCAACCGGTCAGGGTTGTGGGCTGAGATAGCCCCAAATGAATCTGTTGCTTTGTACGGACAGGCGCCTATCCCAGGCGAGACCTTGGACCAGTCGATGAAAGTGGGCCCGCCGGGGCCCCGGGTCCCTGAACCCGTCAGGCATGATTTTGCTGAATACAGCATCATTTCTAGTAAGCCTAATGGTCCGGCAGCAAGCAACAACACCAACTAGCATTGGTTTTCTAAGATTTAGAGTGAAACCAGCAAGCCATGATCCCAACAAATGAGCAACATTAACTGGAGGTTGAATGACAAAAGTGAAAAACAATGCATACCACACAAATTTAGCCACATGACAGTCAAAGAAAAGATGTTGAATGATTTCAGCAGAGCTGCAAAAACAACATCCTCTTTCTCCCTTCCAGTTTCGTTTTAATAAATTGTCCTTTGTGAGGGTGACCCTTCTTTTGAGGTACCACAAAAAGACTTTAATCTTCAGCGGCACCTTCAGTTTCCAAATGGGAGAAACTTCACGCTCATATTCAGCTCGCATCACGTCATTGTACATGGCTTTGACAGAAAAGACAGCTTTACTACATGGTTTCCACTCCCAAACATCCTTTGTATCTGTCAAGTTCACATTAACCAGCGAGGCTACAACCTCTAGCCACATTCTAATTGCAATTCTTGAAACTCTTCGGAATTATAGTCGATGCGTTTCTTATTATTTACTGATTAATTTGTTTTCTCTTGTCAACTGCACATCAAATTGACTGGCACACCTCGAATCTAATTTGCAGAAACTTGCACTGGAAACTCTTAAATCTTAGCATATCGTGCTCCGCAAGATTCACCGTTCAATTTTTACGGCAACAGGACGGAGGTAGTATGTTTGAAATCTTGGAAACTGAAGAAAGTAGGAGCTAACACGGCGTCCATTGCTTGAGTAAGAGTAAAACCCTGTATGTGTAGCGCTATAAACACTCGGCGCTCATAAATTGACCAAGCGCGCCAGGCTGACCCGGGCCCGTCCTGGCCCCGCATTTCAGTGACGAAACGAAGGTGAAGCGCAGAACGGCGGCGCAGAGGCAACGGGCGTGAGGCCAAGCGTCTGGTTGGGTGAAGAAGACCAACCGGCAGACAAAGCGGGGCCTTTCGCTTGCTTGCCTGCCTATATAGGTTGGAGAACGAGGGTTTTCTTTGCCTCGCCTGAAGAAGAACGAGAGGGTTTTGTGAACTCGCCTCTCATCGCCGGCGCCGATGATCTGCGTCGAGGCGCACGAGTAAGCCTTCGCCTTCTTCCTCGATCGTCTGCTCGATCCTCCATTTCTGTTGCGAAAGACCCCTTCTTGCTTTAACCAGTAGCGCCTTCGATTTCTTCGTAGTCCCGGCCCGGCGCAGCAGACGCAGATCATGCGTGCATCTCTCCTGGTTGTGCATGGCGATTCTTTCCCCATTTCTTGTTGTTTAGCTAAGCATGGGCATCTCTCGATAGTATAATATATGCAATTCTTTTATTCGTTTTCTGTTTTTTTTTCCCTTTGGGGGATAACATTATTTTGTGAAATTTTGTGAGTGATGAGTGGCCTCAGGTCGCCAGGTTATTAGTTGCAGTCTTGGAGATGAACACCACGTCACCACAGAGCATATGCATGTTCTCGGTTTCTTTCTTTTTATTTGATTTTTCTCCACTGTTGGATCTCTCCTTGCCAATGTGGTGGGTGTGTGCACGCATGTTCTCTCTAGGTAGGGCAACGAGTCCTGTAGGTGTACAAATTTCGGTGACAACTTAAAGCCCCTCTTGGTTTAGGTACTAAAAATCGATAGGGAAATCTTGAAAGAAAAATCGCTTGAATTTGACTTTTGCTGAAGAGATGGCCTGATGGTGTTTCATTGGTCAATCGGCTCGTTTTTGTTTCTGAAGATTTCTTAGTTGCCTTGCGAAAATAATTTATACGGTGCATAAGCTGCCTCATGAGATGGACGTCCGTTATTTTTATTGTAATATATCTGACTGTTCAGCATATCAGTTAATTTTGCCTCTGATAGGTTCACCATATCAGTTAATTTTGCTACTACTTTGATGTGCTTTCTTTACAGAAATATCTCTTCTTAGATGGAGTCCACCACTAGCAAAGGTGACCCGGGCGAGTTGCAAGTTTCTCAGAGACTCCCAATCTCCAGGCCAGATGATGAATATGGCACAAAAGGGAAGAAAATAAGGCTTCTTACAAACCACTTCAAAGTTTCAGTTCACAGTGCTGATGTTATCTTCCACCACTACCATGTATGTACTGTAGCAATCCCAGTCTGTGGTCTTTTCGTTTCCTGAATTTCTTCAAAGAAGTTCACACACTGCTTTGTTTTATTGCACGTAGGTGAATTTGATGTATGAGAATAATCAACCAGTGGATGGAATGGGTGTGGGTAGAAAAGTGATTGACAAGTTGCAGGAGATCTATGCCTCTGAGCTCACAAATGTGAACTTTGCTTATGTCGGTGACAAGAACCTATTCACGATTGGCGCCCTGCAGCATGTGAAGAATGTGTACACTGTAGTAGTTGAGGATGCTTCATCTGCTAAGTGATCAATCCACCTCTGTTACATGTTTCTCTTATTACTATGATCTTGGGCTATTTGGTCTTAGCTGTGCAATTTTTCGCAATTTCAGGGTTGCAACAAATATGACTCCTGGAGAAAATAGAAGCCCTGGGGGTAGTGACATGGAAAGGATGAAATGGCCGTTCCAGGTACGAATCTTTAAAGTGGAGTTGTCCTTTGCAGGAATGGTTCCGATGGATGCCATTGCCCGAGTCATTAGAGGTCAGGAATCAGAGAACTACGAGGAAGCTATTCGAGTCCTCGACATCATACTGAGGCAAAACTCTGCGAAGAAGTAATATTTACTATCAAGAACTAATTATACAGTTAGAAATTTGTTGTCATGTCACTCTTTTTTAAATGTACCGATACCATATGAAATAACATTGCAAGGAAATTCTCGCTTCACTAATCTGTTTGAATTTTTTTTTATACTTTAGGGGCTGCCTTCTGGTTCGGCAATCCTTTTTTGACAACAGCCTTTCCAATTCAATTGACTTGCATGGTGGAATTAAGGGTTTGCAAGGATATCATTCCAGCTTTCAACTTACTCAAAGTGGTCTCTCACTTAATGTTGGTATGATTATCATCTAGAGGCCTAACTTATCATGATGTTGCAGTTGTGCATGACTATGCTATAAAGCATATGCACCATGATATTGTTCGATGCTACAGATGTGTCTACAACAACAATTGTTAGACCTGGGCCTGTCATTGATTTTCTCCTGTCCAACCAGGATATCAAGGACATTCGTAGAATTGACTGGGGCAAAGTAAGTTACAACCATGCTGTTTCTCATTGTTTTTCATTAATGTGGTAGTCCTAGAAAATTATCTTCTACCACGTTACTTCAATGCTCTAACTTGTCAATTCTTGACACTTTTCAGACTAAGGATGTGTTAAAGAGCTTAAGGATCAAAACCACCCACACAAATGCTAAGTTCAAAATTTTTTATTTGAGTGAGAAGTCTTGCTCTGAACAAACGTGAGACTAAAATAGTTTCAGTTGCAATGGTTTGCCAAAAAAAATAAGGCACCTAGAGCTTGCTTAACATGACTCTCTTATTTAGGTTCTTATGGAAGAAAAGAAATGGCAATAGCTCTGATGCAGTGGAAATAACAGTCTATGAATACTTCAAGCAGCATTGGCATATAGAATTGAAACAATCCGCTCACCTCCCCTGTTTGAATGTGGGAAAACCAAAGCGCTCGAATTATCTACCAATAGAGGTATTTGTGCATTGCTCTTCCTTTTGATATTGTGTAAATGAGAGATTAACACGCTCATGTCATTGAGAATGTAGCTTTGCTATCTGGTTTCACATGTACAAGAAGGCTCTTACTGTACTACAGAGATCCTCGCTGGTTGAAAAATCCCGGAAAAATCCTAGCAAAAGGAAGTCAGATTTATCTTCTGTAAGTTTCGAGAGTTAGACATTTAATCAGCTCACTGCAATAGCCTTGTTTAATTAGACTTTGAACTCTTACCATTATATTCAGGCTCTGGAATGCAGTAACTACAACTCTGATGCCATGCTGAGGTGGTGCGGCATTTTGATCGCTTCAGAGTTTGCTCAAGTTGATGGTAGAATCCTTCGAGCTCCAATGGTTGGTTAAAATTGCCCTGGTGTTATTTTTATAAATATTCTTATGTGATGATCATATGATGCAAATGTTTTATATCTTATCAAATTTTACGTTTGTTAGTTGAAAGCTGGAAATGATAAAGATCTTATTGCACGCAATGGGAGGTGGAACTTCAACAACAAGGTCAGGGTTCTCTTAGTGCTGATACATGCGCACTCTTCAGTATTAATTCCTGTTGCTGATAGCATTTTCTCTATTCTGTTCTTCAGAAGCTCATTGTACCCAAGCAAGTGAATAGATGGCCTGCTGTTAATTTTTCAACGCGGTGGAACGTTCAGGATCTTGTTCAGGGCCTAATTCGTTGTTGTGAAATGAAGGGAATTTTAGGTCCATGTTTATACCTGATATTGTACATCTTTGCATAGTTGTCGACTATATTAACTGTTTGATTTGCAGAAAATTGAACATGCTCGTACAATATTTGAGGAGAGTCTTCAAATGAGGGAGATTCCAGGGACGCCAGAGAACAGGGTGGATAATATGATCAAGCAGATTAAGCAGAGGCTTCCTGGGCTTCCAACTTTTCTCTTATGTGTTCTTCCAATCAGAAAGAACTGTGACATTTATGATTTGCAGCACTAGCTTGCCCTTTATTTAATCAAGCTAACTTTATGCTTGCAGACGAGCTTATTATACCCTTATGTGGACTGCAAACTGTTGTCAATCTAGCCAGGGCCCTGGAAGCGAAAATGTCTTGTGGAATCAGGCATTGTTACACAATGTTTGGCGCTAGAGTATGCGCGCACCAAACTTGATGATCAGTACCTCACAAATGTACTGTTAAAGATAAATGCCAAGGTTTGTAAAGCCATTTGCATTGCAATCTTTAGTATCATGCACATTTTGGTGTTTTGTTTAGCTGGCAACTATTTGAATATGGTTTTTTTTGTCCTCATTTTTCAATCAGCTTGTTGGATTGAATTCGCAACTTCAAATTGAAAGAAACCGTGCCATTCCTCTCGTATCCAGAAATTCAACCATAATCTTCGGTATGGATGTTTCCCACAGAGTTGCAAAAAGTCCAATATACCACCTGTTGCTGCTGTAAATTACATACTTTTGCCTGTACTTGCACTATTTCTGTTAATGAACTACCTATGAAACATTAGGAGCATTGTAACCTATCATTTGTCTATTCATAACATAATATTGTTTTTGCCAATTAAGTTGTTGGTTCCTTGGGGTGGCCTCTCATTTCAAGATACAGAGCTTCTGTGTGCACTCAGTCACCTAGACTAGAGTTGATTGATTCCTTGTTCAAGCCAGAGGGGGGTGAAGATAATGGCCTCATAAGGTGAGTTGCTTCAATCTTCTTTGCTTTATTCAATTAGCAATTTTGGGTATATCTACCTTTAAATCTTCCTAATGAAGTTTTTTGTTTCTTTTGCTCATTGGAACTAGTATTGTTTCAGGGAGCTACTATTAGACTTCTACAGCAGCACTAATCGGCAAAAACCAGAACAAATCATCATTTTTGTGAGAACCGCCCAATTTAATATCATTTTAAGCGAAACCGTCGGTCCTTATCATGAAGATGAGAGTTAACTCGCGCTCGCACCAATGGCGCGCCACAGGTTAACCCACATCTAAATTTCCAAGAACCAACTTAACTTTTCACCGAAAATAATATTAAACCCGGTAGTCCCGGTATGTGCTCCAACATATGCCCAAGATCACGCATATGCACATACCGTCACAAGCTCATACATCACCATTGATCCACAAAGAGCAAATTTTAATACAAAGTTAAGCCATTAACCATTACAACAATGACATAAGGGAAGGTTCCAAATCTGAAATTTAAGGTTCAATAAAGGATACAAGCCTCGGGCTCACAATAACATAGAAGAGATAAAAACCATAAAGTTTAATGTTTATCATGATAACCCCAAGTACGATACGCAACGGAAAATATAACGATAGATAATATTAATAGCGTCTTGCTCAAGGACACCATTGACCATATTGGCCTATTCCTCGCCTGCGCCGGGTTCGGCGGGGTAGAAATAGCCACACACCACTTCCGGCTCACCTGCAACTTAGTATAATAAAGCAACATGAGTACAAAGGTACTCGCAAGACTTACGCGAATAAATAGATCAAGGAAAATGCATATGAAGGCTCACAAAAAGGCTTTAGGGTTAAGTAAATTAAATAAGTATGAGCTCACTAATTCCACCATCTAGCCTCCTAGCATTTTAATTAACTTGCCCAACCCATCTCAAATTTTAGTTAATTAGATAACTCAATTCCTAAGCATCAACAAGAGGGAACGTAACATGCAACCAACCATTCGACCAAAACTTCTACGAAGATTTCGTAGGATAAAGAGCTTGCTCATAACCGAGAGCGCAACAATTCGAATTGATTCATTAACCTTGCAAGGGTGTACAACCTTACCCACACGACACAAGGACCATACGACTCACCCAACCGATCACGTGGGTGAGGGGGTACTCGCATCAACCTTTCCCGACAAGTTGTAACCGTTGAACATCACGCCTAGCTTGCGCGGAGAGTTACCTAGGTCCACCGGGAACACCCCTAAGCCTCTCTACAAAGCCCTACGGCCACGCATCTAGGACCGTGCATCAACGACTAGAACTAGAGGGTAATCGGTTTATCCACCCCATGAATGGATATGTGGTAGTACGATAAGTGCTCAATTTCCAAGGTCATCCACGGACAGTCCTTAATCGGTTCAAGCGGACTAAACCTCCGAGACTCCTTTCTCTAGGCCCTACTTTCCGCTCGAACCTCAAAACCACACTTCCAGAAAGCCCGATCCAAACCAACAACCCGACACCGGACAACATGCTTAAGATAAAAAAAGTGGGTGAAACAAGTGATCCTATTCCAATTTTTCCTACAAGATATCTACCAACTCTAGGCACGACTAAACATTTAGTTAATTAGGTTGCAACTAGCTACGTGTGCCAAGGGCATGGATATACAAAATCAAGAGAGGACATTGCATGAAAATAGGACCAACGATGCAATAGATAAATATTTAACATAAGCATAGATACCCCAAGTGAAATAACTAAATTTAAGCAATTAAGTAGGTCAAGGGATCATGCTTAGCTGCTTGCCTTGGTTCTCTTCTTGTTCAACAACACACTCGGCTCCCGGCTCGGTCTCAACGAAATCGGTGGGCTCAACGGGTGCGTCCTCCGGCGTCTCGATCACTAAAATGCATGAATGAGATGTGTGCATTAGGATGATGCTAATGATATGAAAAGAGTTGGTATGATATGAAATGGAAATGAAGTACCACAAGGAGGCACGCAAGCAAAATACACGAAGCTCGATCAATAATTCAAAATCTAAGCCCGAAGGCGAACTTGCTCACACAACATATAGCAAGAATAAATCATGGTTTTATTTCTGCACACAGGGGATCTCAAGAGGAAATCATGAGAGTTGAAATTGCATCAAGAGCATATTTGTGGAAATACTTATGTTATTTATAAATTTCAGCCGCTAAACTCAAGTTAAATCTTAAAAGATACCCAAAGCATCTCTATAAATTCTCAAAGAATTACTGGAGACAGAGGACATGACAACAAAAGTAATATGAGTGGTTTTAGCATTTTATCAATTTTCTATCAAAAGTTATTCATTTTACAAGTTTGCAGGCAGCAAAACCAAAAATGCATTAAAACCCTATCAAACAGCCTAGGAACATTTACACAAGCTGCACCATGAGATAAAGCATTTCATCAGAAATTTAACAAGATATAGTTTAGCATTTCTAAAGCATCACACAACAAGATTAACAATTGACTTGGTTTAGCATGAATAAACTATAACTCAAGGTATAGGACTCTAACATGCATAAAATTAATTTCTCGAAGTAGATCTATTACAGAGGAGTCAAACAAAACAAATTTCATAATTTTTGGAGATCTACAACAATTTCTATGCAATTTATAAGAATCAGCATGAAATAATGGGGTGAAACGTGGAGCAAAAGGCTAGAGCCACCCGGATCTGGCACTCCCGGGCGCCGACAGGTGGGCCTAGGCTGCCAGCCCCGGGCCGGGCGAAGTCAAGGCCGGCCGCGGCCTTGCCCTGCCACGAGGGGCGCCGGCACGCGCCCACGACGCTGCCCGCGCGCGCGGTCTGCGCGCGCGCACGATGTCGCGGCGGCGACCGACGGAGCGCGGCCACGAGGGGCGAACGGAGCGGGGCAGCGCGCGCACGAGGGGCGCGGCGCGACGGGGAAACTCACCCGCAGCCCCGGCGGGCGGAGTGAGGCGGCGAGCGGCGGCGTGACGGAGCTCGGCGGCGGTGGGAAGAGGCGGACGTGGAGGAGGCTCGAGCGGCGAAGGGGGAAGGCCGGGGAGGGCTTGAATCGAGCGAGGGGATGGAGGAGGTGCTTCGTGCGCGGGGAATCGAGTGGAGGTGGAGTGACGGCGGCGGATTGCGGCGGCGAGCGGCTCGGACTGGGAGAGGAAGAGGCGGCTGGGGTTGGAGAGGAGAGAAAGGGGAACGGGAGCGGTTTGAAGTGGGGAGGGGAAGAGAGAGCGGCGAGCGCGCGGGAGAAACGAAGCGGCGGTAGCCACGCTGGCCCAGCCAGCGGCCGTCGGAGTGTGCCACCGCGCGGGCGCCCAACGGGCAGGCGCAGAGGCATGGGAGGCACAGAGGGGGAGGCTGACGCGTGGGCCCGGGCGCGCGGGAGAGAGAGGAGCTGACGGGTGGGGCCGGGAGAGAAGAGAACAACCAAAAAAATGGAAGGCCAACTTCAAAACTCTAACAAAAATACTTCCCGGGCTCCAAAAATCACCAAATGTTTACTGAAGCAAGATCATACTACCAAGAATATAATGCAACAACAAACACTCAAAAAGACGTCAGAAATTGCCCACAATAAATCATACAAAACTGCAGTTTTCAAACTTTCCAAGAATTTTATGGCTCGGCAGAGACATCGAAAAATTGAGTAAAAATATCTAAAACTCATCATTTGAAATCTAGTATTTGAATAAAATATTTGGGTTCATAGCCACATAGCAATTTTTAAACTTCCTTCACAAGCTACACTCAACAATAACAAGAAAAATTGGGTAACTCATGTCAAAACATGCACATGATGCTTGATTATGCTTGGATGATGCTCATGATGATGTTTTAAATTTTTATCTTGTGCTTTTACATTTTGGGTCGTGACAATTCTCCTCCCTTAAGAAAATCTCGTCCCGAGATTTGGTAGATAGAAATGATAAGGCTTCGGGTGTAAAAGGCCATATTCACCTAGACAAGATAAACATCGAAGGAAGGATGTACAAGGCATGGGTGGTGTGGGAGAAGCTTGAGGACTCACTCATGGAAGAAGAAGTCGGGGTAGTCTTGACGCAAATGATCCTCGCGTTCCCATGTGGCTTCGTCTTCGGAGTGGTTGCTCCATTGAACTTTCACAAACTTCACCATACTTCGTTTTACCTTCCTTTCAACATGATCTAGGATGGCAATAGGATGCTCTTCGTAGGTAAGACCCGCTTGAAGATTGAGTGATTCAAGGTCGATGGCGTCGGTAGGAACACGAAGGCATTTCTTCAATTGCGAGATATGAAACACATTGTGAACGGCGGAAAGTGATTGGGGAAGATCCAATTGATAAGCCACCATTCCAATCCTTTTAGTGACTTGGAAAGGTCCGACGAAACGAGGTGCCAATTTACCCTTAACCCGGAAGCGACGAGTACCCTTGAAAGGAGATACCTTAAGATAAACATAATCACCGACCTTGAAATGGAGTTCACGGCGGCGACGATCGGCATATAGCTTTTGACGGGATTGAGCAATGCGAAGATTTTCGCGAATGATCTTAACTTGGTCTTTGGCATCTTTCACCAAATCCGGGCCAAAGAAAGACCTTTCCCCAGATTCGGACCAATTGATAGGCGTTCTACAACGCCGTCCATAAAGAGCTTCAAAAGGAGACATCTTGATACTTGCTTGATAGCTATTATTATAAGAAAATTCCGCAAACGGCAAACAAGTGGCCCACTTCTTCTCATACACTAGAACACAAGCCCGTAACATATCTTCAAGGATTTGATTCACTCTCTCGGTTTGGCCATCGGTTTGAGGGTGGTAAGCGGTACTATAGGTGAGGTCGGTTCCCATGGCTTCATGAAGACTTCTCCAAAAGTGGGCAACAAATTGAGAACCATGATCGGAGACAATTATTTTAGGAACACCATGAAGACATACAATGCGAGTAAGATATAACTCCGCATATTGCTTGGCTCGATAGGTAGTCTTACCGGAAGAAAATGAGCCGATTTGGTTAAACGGTCAACAATTACCCAAATGGAATCATACCCAAGAATAGTCTTCGGCAACCCGGTGATAAAGTCCATCCCAATATTTTCCCACTTCCATGATGGAATAGGCAAAGGTTGAAGAGTATCGGCCGGTTTGAGATGCACGGCCTTAACCCTTTGGCAAACATCGCACTCGGCGACATATCGAGCGATTTCCCGCTTCATGCAAGTCCACCAAAATCTTTGCTTAAGATCTTGAAACATTTTAGTGCTACCCGGATGAATAGAGAATTGAGAATTATGAGCTTCATCAAGAATTAAACGCCTCAAGTTGTGATCCTTAGGCACGACAATACGTTTCCCAAAGAATAGGACCCCTTGATCATCACAAGAAAAACATTGAGCTTTACCCTCCTTCATTAGTGTACAAATTCGGGCCATACCTTTGTTATTCTTTTGAGCTTCCTTAATTTGATCATAGAGATTGGACTTGATTATAAGAGCACCAAGATAACCTTCCATGACCATTCCCATTTCAAGTTTCCGGAATTCATCACAAAGAGTATGAAGAGGAGGTCCCATGGTCAAACAATTGCATTGGGCCTTGCGGCTTAGTGCATCGGCAACAACATTCGCCTTGCCAGGATGATAGTGAACTTCAAGGTCATAATCTTTGATTAATTCTAGCCATCGACGTTGCCTCATGTTGAGATCGGATTGGGTGAAGATATATTTAAGTCTCTTGTGATCGGTGTAGATATTGCAATGATTACCAAGAAGATAGTGACGCCAAATCTTTAGAGCATGGACCACGGCCGCAAGCTCCAAATCATGGGTGGGATAACTTACTTCATGTCACTTGAGTTGACGAGAGGCATAGGCCACCACTTGGCCTTCTTGCATAAGAACACAACCAAGACCGACGCGAGAGGCGTCACAATAGACATCGAAGTTCTTGTGAATATTTGGTTGAGCTAGAACGGGAGCGGTAGTAAGACGATCTTTAAGAGTTTGAAAGGCTTCTTCACAAGCTTGAGACCATTCGAACTTGACCCCATTTTTCAACAATTCGGTCATAGGCTTGGCAATTTTTGAGAAATTTTCTATGAACCGGCGATAATATCCCGCAAGCCCAAGAAAACTCCGGATATCGGTGATGCTTCGAGGTTGCTTCCAATCAAGAACATCTTGCACCTTGCTAGGATCGACGGCGACGCCATCCTTGGAGAGAATGTGACCAAGAAAGGATACTTTCTCGAGCCAAAACTCGCACTTGCTAAACTTGGCATAGAGACGATGCTTCCGAAGTTTTTGTAACACAATATGGATATGGTGAGCATGATCACCCCGAGTCTTCGAATAGATAAGAATGTCATCAATAAAGATAACCACAAAGATATCGAGTTCCTCCATGAAGATACTATTCATCCAGTACATGAAATACGCCGGGGCGTTGGTGAGGCCAAAGGACATGACGGTGTACTCATAGAGACCATATCTAGTAGAGAAAGCCGTTTTTGGAATATCTTCTTGACAAATTTTAATTTGATGATAACCCAACCTTAGATCAATCTTGGAGAAATAGCAAGCTCCCGATAATTGGTCAAACAAGATATCGATTCGAGGAAGAGTGTACTTATTTTTTACGGTGACCTCATTCAACGGACAGTAATCGACGCACATCCGTAGACTATCATCCTTCTTCTTTACAAAGAGAGCCGGGCATCCCCAAGGAGAGGAGCTCGGACGAATAAAACCCTTATCCAAAAGGACCTTGAGTTGCTCTTTCAATTCTTTTAACTCATTAGGAGGCATACGGTAGGGACGCTTGGAAATGGGAGCCGTCCCGGGCATTAATTCAATAACGAACTCCACCTCACAATCGGGAGGCATGCCCGGTTATTCTTCCGGAAAGACATCCGGATACTCGCAAACCACGGGAATATCTTCCAACACTATGGTTTCGGTACCCGTCAAGGAATAGAGACAAGCTTTCTTTGTGGCGAGAGAGAGAAGAACCCTATCCCCGGAGGGGTGCAAGAGATCGATGGTGCCTGGCCCACATTTGATAACCCCATCATGCTTTCCCAACCAATTCATCCCAAGAATTACATCTAAGCCTAGCTTATCTAGGATGAGGAGATTTGCTCGAAAGGTGGCTCCCTCAATAAGGATTGGGACTTTATCTACAAAGTGTTTTGATATGATTTCCCTACCCGGTGATTCTATGTGGTATGGTTGTGGTAAGGTTTGCATTTGGAGTTTGCTATGCATCATGAACTTCTTGTTAATGAAAGAAAGGGTTGCTCCGGAATCGAAAAGAACGAGGGCGGGATGGGAGTTTATGAGAAGCGTACCCATGAGCACTTCAGCATCATCCGGAACCTCTTCCGCGGTGGTGTAGTTGAGACGGCCACGCTTAGGAGCTTGCGATGGCTTGGCTCCTTGGCGTGGGGCTTGCGGTGGAGGGTTGTTAGGTCTTGGTGCATTGGAGGTGCCGCCTTGCCTTGGAGAAGGACAATATTTGGAGATGTGGCCCGTGCCACCACAATTGTAGCACGGACCCCTTGTAGCGCCGCTTGGGTTGTTCCAAAAGGCATTGGCCGGCCTTGGGGGTTGTCCTTGAGGTGGTTGAGGATGACGTACAACCCACATCGAGCGCGGCGGTTGCGCACCCGGCGCACGAGGTGGGGGAGGTTGAGGCCCCACACGTGGGCGAGATGAGCTACCACCCGCCAAGGTAGGAGCGGGACGCTTATGTTTGGCCTCGAGTCTCTTCATCTTGTGCTCGGCACGGATAGCAATGTTCACCAAGTCATTGAAATCATCAAACTTGGTGGTGGATAACTTGTCTTGTAGCTCTTCCGAGAGGCCGTCATAGAACCTTTCCCGCTTCTTAGCATCAGAGGATACTTCATCGGGTGCATATTGAGATAGAGTATTGAAGGCATTGACATAAGTCATTACATCCCGATGGCCTTGGGTGAGGTTGAGGAATTCCTTCTTCTTGATGTCGATGATACCCTTGGGAATATGGAAAGAGCGAAAAGCCGTCCGAAATTCTTTCCATGTAAAACGGTGATTGGCGGGTTGAGAAGCCTTCCAATTCCGCCACCAAGCCCCTGGGGCATCATGGAGTTGGTGAGCGGCGAATAAGACCTTATCATGCTCATCACATTGGATGAGATTGAGCTTCTCTTCAATGACATGAAGCCAAAAATCCGCATCAAGAGGATCCTTGGAGCCACGGAAGATAGGTGGGTTGGTGCGGAAGAAATCCCCAAACTTGTTCACTTGCGGCTCCTCCCTAGGAGCTTGAATTCCAACGTTGCCCAAGTTGCCAATATGATTGACCAATTGCCCAAGTAGTTGAGTTTGTTGGGCAAGCACATCCGCGAAAGTGGGGTGGACGGGAGGTTCGGGAAGATTGTTGTTGTTATTCCCACCCGAACCGTTCCCGCGGTTCGTGCCGGTTCCCGAACGCAAATTCATCCTAGCAAGAGTTTAAGATAAGTTAGCGACCAAGGAAGATAAGTAATAATCTTAAGGAGAACGATGGAATGATAAGGTGTAGATAATGAATTGACTCAAGATCCGAACTCAAACGATAACTTATCAAAGAAAATATATATAATTGTGACGATTGCCAAAGATTTGAACATCACCATTCAAGGTCGCTAGGGCAGATTTAGAGAGCAAGATATACGGAAAACGGTCACCCACATGCTTTATAATTGTTATATGCGTATGCGTGCATGTATGCAACATATGAGTGCAATATGTCGTTATCTCACATCGTTTCCACATGGTAATATAGGGCTCATAATCACCTCTTAAGGAAGCACGCATGAAAAGTACACAAATAACTCGCATAAATAATCTACTAATAACACATCGAGGCATGACCATAATCATGAAACCGACTTGACTTTAGTTCACAAGCATCCAATAGAGTTTAACCAACACAAAATGAGCGCGTTTAACGTCCTAGCGCTTAATTCCGCCTTACAACCGCATTACCCCAAGTGCCACGTCCCTCCTACTAGCACTTGGACTAATGGGCGACTTTCCCTCTCACTAGACGTTAGCAAATCATGGGTCAAAAGGCTCCGGGAACCCCAAAAGATTTGCGCGGGTGGCGGGCACCATGTGGAACCGACGCACGGGCAACCCCATCGAAATGGGATTGTATGTTCCCCGCGTCTCGGCCCAAGTACCCACCACATGCGGAAAGCGGTGCGACGGAGGCGCTTCCTCATGCGGCGTGTTCCGCGTCCAATCATCCATGATCTTCCTTGGCAACTTCTTCGACCGAAGAGAAGGCTCCACTTGGTATTGGAGGCAGACGAGATGACTCCTTGTCTCCTCCAACTCCCATACCAAACTCCGGTGCGCCATCTCGTAGGCGGAAATGGTGTCCGCCATGCACGTCTCCAAGGTGTACGGCCCCATCGGAGGCGACACAACATGAGCAATGGGATCCTCAGGTCCCCGCACCGGAAGGTAGGTAAACGGAGTCTCCCAAAGCTCACGGTGCTCGTAGCGAAGACGGGCGATGGCTTCACGTGCCACCTCTTGAATGGCCATCTGCACAGAGAAACCACAGGCGCGGAAGTTGTACTTCACAGCTCCCACCACCCACCTTGGCTCAAGGTGGAGGCTCGCCATGTAGTCCACCAAACCAACACCATAGCCGCGAGCATAAACCTCGTACTCGGGCTGGAAAAAGTAGTGCGAGCTCCTCAACATCTCATTGAGGATCGCCGGGAACCCAATCGTCTCCTGAGCGCGAGTCGCCATGATCATCGTGGCCATCTATCCAATAAGACATGAGAGGTTAAGCATATTTATTTGACAGGTGAAGCATTAGAGAGAATAATAGCTCTGAGACAAAGGGAGGAAGTTAGCAATCAATCCTTAAGTTCAAATTTTACAAGAAATAAATATTAATGCAAGTACTCAATTTTATTTCGCTCTCAACCCCCTTTAAGCAAACTTTTAAGTTCACTTCATGGAACCGTGGCTCTGATACCCGCTGTGAGAACCGCCCAATTTAATATCATTTTAAGCGAAACCGTCGGTCCTTATCATGAAGATGAGAGTTAACTCGTACTCGCACCAATGGCGCGCCACGGGTTAACCCACATCTAAATTTCCAAGAACCAACTTAACTTTTCACCGAAAATAATATTAAACCCGGTAGTCCCGGTATGTGCTCCAACATATGCCCAAGATCACGCATATGCACATACCGTCACAAGCTCATACATCACCATTGATCCACAAAGAGCAAATTTTAATACAAAGTTAAGCCATTAACCATTACAACAATGATATAAGGGAAGGTTCCAAATCTAAAATTTAAGATTCAATAAAGGATACAAGCCTCGGGCTCACAATAACATAGAAGAGATAAAAACCATAAAGCTTAATGTTTATCATGATAATCCCAAGTACGATACGCAGCGGAAAATATAACGATAGATAATATTAATGGCATCTTGCTCAAGGACACCATTGACCATATTGGCCTGTTCCTCGCCCGCGCCGGGTTCGGCGGGGTAGAAATAGCCAAACACCACTTCCGGCTCACCTGCAACTTAGTATAATAAAGCAACATGAGTACAAAGGTACTCGCAAGACTTACGCGAATAAATAGATCAAGGAAAATGCATATGAAGGCTCACAAAAAGGCTTTAGGGTTAAGTAAATTAAATAAGCATGAGCTCCCTAATTCCACCATCTAGCCTCCTAGCATTTTAATTAACTTGCCCAACCCACCTCAAATTTTAGTTAATTAGATAACTCAATTCCTAAGCATCAACAAGAGGGAACGTAACATGCAACCAACCATTCGACCAAAACTTCTACGAAGATTTCGTAGGATAAAGAGTTTGCTCATAACCGAGAGCGCGGCAATTCGAATTGATTCATTAACCTTGCAAGGGTATACAACCTTACCCACACGACACAAGGACCATGTGACTCACCCAACCGATCACGTGGGGTGAGGGGGTACTCGCATCAACCTTTCCCGACAAGTTGTAACCGTTGAACATCACGCCTAGCTTGCGCAGAGAGTTACCTAGGTCCACCGGGGACACCCCTAAGCCTCTCTACAAAGCCCTACGGCCACGCATCTAGGACCGTGCATCAACGACTAGAACTAGAGGGTAATCGGTTTATCCACCCCATGAATGGATATGTGGTAGTACAATAAGTGCTCAATTTCCAAGGTCATCCATGGACAGTCCTTAATCGGTTCAAGCGGACTAAACCTCCGAGACTCCTTTCTCTAGGACCTACTTTCCGCTCGAACCTCAAAACCACACTTCCAAAAAGTCCGATCCAAACCAACAACCCGACACCGGACAACATGCTTAAGATAAAAAAAAAGTGGGTGAAACAAGTGATCATATTCCAATTTTTTCTACAAGATATCTACCAACTCTAGGCACGACTAAGCATTTAGTTAATTAGGTTGCAACTAGCTACGTGTGCCAAGGGCATGGATATACAAAATCAAGAGAGAACATTGCATGAAAATAGGACCAACGATGCAATAGATAAATATTTAACATAAGCATAGATACCCCAAGTGAAATAACTAAATTTAAGCAAGTTAAGTAGGTCAAGGGATCATGCTTAGCTGCTTGCCTTGGTTCTCTTCTTGTTCAACAACACACTCGGCTCCCGGCTCGGTCTCAACGAACTCGGTGGGCTCAACGGGTGCGTGCTCCGGCGTCTCGGTCACTAAAATGCATGAATGAGATATGTGCATTAGGATGATGCTAATGATATGAAAAGAGTTGGTATGATATGAAATGGAAATGAAGTACCACAAGGAGGCACGCAAGCAAAATACACGAAGCTCGATCAATAATTCAAAATCTAAGCCCGAAGGCGAACTTGCTCACACAACATATAGCAAGAATAAATCATGGTTTTATTTCTGCACACAGGGGATCTCAAGAGGAAATCATGAGAGTTGAAATTGCATCAAGAGCATATTTGTGGAAATACTTATGTTATTTATAAATTTCAGCCGCTAAACTCAAGTTAAATCTTAAAAGATACCCAAAGCATCTCTATAAATTCTCAAAGAATTATTGGAGACAGAGGACATGATAACAAAATTAATAGGAGTGGTTTTAGGATTTTATCAGTTTTCTATCAAAAGTTATTCATTTTACAAGTTTGCAGGCAGCAAAACCAAAAATGTATTAAAACCCTATCAAACAGCCTAGGAACATTTACACAAGCTGCACCATGAGATAAAGCATTTCATCAGAAATTTAACAAGATTTAGTATAGCATTTCTAAAGCATCACACGACAAGATTAACAATTAACTTGGTTTAGCATGAATAAACTATAACTCAAGGTATAGGACTCTAACATGCATAAAATTAATTTCTCGAAGTAGATCTATTACAGAGGAGTCAAACAAAACAAATTTTATAATTTTTGGAGATCTACAACAATTTCTATGCAATTTATAAGAATCAGCATGAAATAATGGGGTGAAACGTGGAGCAAAAGGCTAGAGCCACCCGGATCTGGCACTCCCGGGCGCCGACAAGTGGGCCCAGGCTGCCAGCCCCGTGCCGGGCGAAGTCAAGGCCGGCCGCGGCCTTGACCCGCCACGAGGGGCGCTAGCACGCGCCCACGAAGCGGCCCGAGCGCGCGCACGACGTCGCGGCGGCGACCGACGGAGCGCGGCCACGAGGGGCGAACGGAGCGGGGCAGCGCGCGCACGAGGGGCGCGGCGTGACGGGGAAACTCACTGTAAGTGCAATCAAGCTCTTTGTGGGTTTTGGTGTTGATGACCACCTAATTAGGGAACTAATGAGATTCATCGAGATGATATGCAGGAAATTTAAAAAGAGGATGATGTACAGGTTGGAGGATCCCCCAAATTGATATGATGGCTATCTTGACTCATGAAGGCTTAATTTATTTTATATTTTGAATATTGAGTTTAAGGAAAGCCGTACTATAAAGAGGGATCCAAGAACTACTGTCCAACTGTTGAACCAAATGCTCAAATTCTGAAAACCACATCCTCATACTCAACCAAAACAGCCAGCAAAATTTCACATTCAGCAGAGCTGTTTTGATGGGTGCGGCAGTGCCGCGCCTTGGTGCGGCAGTGCTGCACTTAATGTACCGTTGGAATCAGAGGGGTATAAATTCCCCAACGGTTACTGACCTCCTAACAGTGCTCCCAAACGTTCAGATTCGCAGAAGAAAGAACCAGAGCTCTTTTCTCTCTCCTCCATTGCTCCCACCTCTTCCCCCAAGCGGATCTCCACATCCCACCACCAAATCTTGAGGGAAAGTGCAGCAAACTTCGATTGGAGAGCAGATCCACTGATTCCCCTACTCAAAAGAGCATTTGGTTCACGTTTGGCCGGCGGATCTAGGGTTTATTACTCTTGGAGCTTGCTCCTAGCCGGCTAGGCGTCGCCCTTGAGCTTGCCCCTTCGTGTGGCAGCCTTGGGAGGTCTGTAACACTCTCTTGCAGCTAGTAAAATCACCCCTCATCTCAAGAGTTCACCCTCTTGACTTGAGAACGAGGAAGGGCCGACCTTTGTGGTGAAGCCCAAGCCTTTTGTGGCAGCCTCAACAACGTGGACTTAGGCCAGCCTTTGTGGCGACGCCGAACCACGGGATAAATCCTTGTCTTGCGTGCTGATTTACTTTATTGGTTAGTTTCGTTCTTGTTCAAGGTTTGAGGCCGATCTATTTATCTACTGCGTGTTCCCTGTTCTAGTTCCATATATGTGTTGCTGACACCTGCAGGAAGCCTAGAAATTAACTTGATCTACTTTTGGTTCGGCAGTTTTTGAATCCTGTAATTTGTGTTCTGTCTGAGCACGGCAGTGCCACACTCGGCACAGCAGTGCCGCACTCTCCTCTAACGAGAATTTGGAGTTGAGTTTTTGCAGGCCTATTCACCCCCCCCCCTCTAGGCCTCTTTACTGGTCCATTGATCCTACAAGTGGTATCAGAGCCTCGTTGCTTCGTATACGCTTCACCGCGTGAAGTATGGAGACCGGTGGAGGTTCGAGGAAGATCGGTGGCAAGGGAAAAGAAGTTCGCATGGAGGATGTTGGTAGTAGTAGTGAGTTGTCACTATCTACAGCCAGCAACACCACTCTCAAGGATGCTCCCGAAGGAAACACCACCGATGCTATGAGAAGAAAAGAAAGAAAAGAAAGAAGAGAAGCAAAGCTCAAGAAAAAAGAGGAGCGTGAGCAAGAAAAGAAGCTTCAAGAGAAGCTGAGCCGCAAGGAAGCTAGAAGAATCACAAGAGAAGAAAGAGCCAAGAGAAGAGAAGAAAGGGTCAAGAAGGTGTATGAAGCATCATCAAGTGAACTATCATCTAGTTCGGATGATGGTGATGATGATGTATCATATCATGTCTCTAAGGACAGCAAGAAGGGTGAGAAGAAGAAGAAGGATGAGAGCAGCAGTAACAAGAATAAATACTCCGCTGTATCCTTCAATTATTCTTCTTATTTCACTAACCGCGATAAGAAGTCTTTCATTAATGTACCCGCGGGCAAGTTGCCTCATTTTGATGGGACCAACTTTGCCAAGTGGAAGCACTTAATGAGAGCCTATCTTATTGGCCTTCACCCCGGTCTTTGGGAAATTGTGTGCAGTGGTTTTGAAGGACCGGAGGATCCCGAAGCTCCCACAAAGGATGAGCTAGCTGCTGTCCATCTCAACGGCCAAGCCACAAGCATTCTTCTTAGCGCCTTGGATGGAAATGAGTACAATAGAGTGATGAATGTTGATGTTGCAAAACAGATTTGGGACACTTTGCATCTAGCACATGAAGGTGTTGATAAAGTGAGAAAAGCAAAGATTGATTTGTTGATGGCCAAGCTCAACCGGTTTGTCATTGTTGATGGAGAAGGACCACAAGAGATGTTTGATAGGTTGATGATTTTGGTGGGCAAGATTAGAGGCTATGGTGGTGATGAGCTTGATGACCACAAGGTAGTGAAGATTATGTTAGAAGCTTACTCACCGAGAAATGAGACCGTAGTCACCTTGATTAGAGACAAGAAGAAGTTTGAGCACTTCACTCCCAATGATGTGCTTGGAAGACTTTTGACATTTGATATGCAAAGAGAAGAAGCAAATGAGAGAAGAAAGCTTGGTGAGCTGCAAGCAAGGTTGGATGGCATGAAAATCAAAGATGTAGCTCTCAAGGCCAACAAATCAAGCAAACAAGGCTGTTCAAGCAAGGCAAAGGGCAGCAAGCAAACTTCTACTTCTCAGCCCAAGAAAGAGAAGGAAATGCAACAAAATGATGATCCAACTTCCTCCTCAAGCGAAGAAGAAGACCATGGGGCAGATTTCAAGAAGATAGATGATATGGCACTATTCATCAAGAAGTATCACAAAGGGCTGAAATCAAATGGGTACAAGCTTGTGCAAAGAAGGTTCCCAAACAAGAAGAAACGGACTTGCTACAAGTGTGGCAGCACCGAGCACTTCATAGCAAATTGTCCTTATGAGAAGAAAAGTAACAACTACAAGAAGGACAATCATGAAAGCAAGCATGAGCACAAACAAGAGTATAAGAGAAAGAAGAAGCCTATGGGAGAAGCACACATTGGGCATGAATGGGATTCGAGTAAGGAGTCAAGTGAAGAGGATATGAAGATTGCAACCGTAGCCATCCAAAAGACGTCCTCAACACCAAGGCTCTTCAACAACATGTCCGATGATGATGACTACCACTCTCACATTTGTCTTATGGCAAAAGGTGAGAAGGTAAAACTGAAAGCCACATCTCCTCCCTCACCATCTCTTGGTGATATCTCTAGTGAACTTAGTGATAGCTCTAGTGAAGATGATGTCTCTAGTGATGAGGAACTAAATGAGATAACTAGAAAACTAGACCCTTCAACTAAAATCTTCATCATTAAAACTTTGGAGGACTTAGAGAGTGTACAAGCTGAGCTAGCAGCTAGAGATGATGATCTCTTAGCACAAGAAAAGATGTACATTGCTTGCAAGGAAGCTCTTGCATTAGAGAGAAGTGAGGTGTCCTCTTTGCGCAAAGCTTTGGCTAATGAGCAAAGAGAACATGCTCTCACAAAGAAGGCAAATATTGCACTCAATGACAAGTATTGTGTCTTAGATGAAAAGCATAAGGACCTTGAGATGCAATATAACCTTCTTTGGGAGAGCACCTCACATCCTTCTAAAGCAAAGGACACCTCTACTCCCTCCACTAGTCAAGATTGTGGAAAATGTCATAATGTTGATTTGAATATCTATTCCACTAACCTTGCAAACATGGAGGCAATGAGAAAGGAGATTATTAGGCTAAATGCTATGCTGAACAAAAGTGGCAAAGATGAACAAAAGAGGCCAAAATACAAGGATGGGAGATTACCTCACATCAAAAATGGACTTGGTCATGAAAGGGGTAACAAAACCAATGGTCGCAAAGTGATCAATGGTTTTGAGTGTGTTCAGTTCATCAGCAAAGGGAAGATAGGTACAGATAGACCTGCACAGTGTGTGACACAAAAGCCAACCCGAGCAGCACAGCCTGTCAAGCGCAGCAGTGCTGCTGTGAAGGGCGGCAGTGTCACGACCCCAAGAAAGGGGAAGGTCACCTACTTTTCCTTTGCTCATGATAAGCCCAAGAAGCAGGTCTACAAAGTGAAGAATGAGCCCCAGAAGTCGAAGAATACCATCTGGGCCACCCCAAACAGATATTCTTATCAACCGAAGGCTCATGCATATAGACAAAGCTTGAGTTCATGCTTTGTGCTGAAGAAAAACAGCAAGGGGGAGGTGTATGCCAAATATGTTGGCAAGGACAGAAATGTTTATATTAACACCTCTATTTGGGTTCCTAAGATTCTTGTTACTAATATGCAAGGCCCCAAAAATATTTGGGGACCTAAATCAAGGAACTAAATCTGTTTTGTAGGCATACTCCTCCGGTGGATCAAGTTGGGTGCTTGACAGCGGATGTACAAATCATATGACCGGAGAAAGGAGTATGTTCTCATCATATTCCCCAACTACAGATTCGAATGAGAATATTATTTTTGGTGATAACTCAAAGGGGGATGTGATTGGTCTTGGTAAAGTTGCTATTACACTTGAGCATTCAATTTCTGATGTTTTACATGTTGATTCGTTGAGTTACAATTTGTTGTCGGTTTCACAACTTTGTGAGAAAGGCTTCAATTGTCTCTTTACGGATAAGGGTGTGGAAGTCTTTAGTAGGGAGGATTCCTCTATTGTCTTCACAGGCCGCCTCAAGAACAAGCTCTACTTAGTTGATTTCAACAAAAGTGAGCCTACGCTTAAGACCTGTTTAGTGGCAAAATCTAGCATGGGTTGGTTATGGCATCGCCGACTAGCTCATGTTGGGATGAGGAACTTGGCCAAACTACAAAAGGACGACCACATTCTTGGACTAACCAATGTTGATTTTGACAAAGACAGGATTTGTAGCGCTTGCCAAGCCGGAAAGCAAGTAGGCGTACCTCACCCACCAAAAAGCATCATGACCACCACTCAACCTTTGGAGTTGATTCATATGGATCTCTTTGGACCGGTTGCCTACCTTAGCATCGGGGGTAACAAATACGGATTAGTTATTGTTGATGATTATTCCCGTTTCACTTGGGTATTCTTTGTCTTTGATAAGTGCCAGGTACAGGACAAGGTAAAGACATTTGTAAGAAGGGCACAAAAGGAATTCGGTCTCCCTATCAAGAAAGTGAGAAGCGACAATGGGACCGAATTTAGAAATACCCAAGTTGAAGAATTTCTTGATGATGAGGGCATCAAGCATGAGTTTTCAACCCCATACACCCCTCAACAAAATGGTGTAGTAGAGAGGAAGAATAGGACACTCATTGACATGGCAAGGACAATGCTTAATGAGTACAAGGTGTCAGATATCTTTTGGTGTGAAGCCGTTAACACCGCTTGTCATGCCATCAACCGCCTCTACTTACACAAGAAACTTAAGAAGACTTCATATGAACTTCTCACCGGTAACAAACCAAAGGTATCATACTTTAGGGTGTTTGGGTGCAAATGTTTCATTCTAAACAAAAGGCCCCGAACCTCTAAATTTGTACCTAAAGTTGATGAAGGCATTCTTCTTGGTTATGGATCAAATGAGCATGCCTATCGTGTCTTCAACAAAACCTTGGGTAGAGTTGAAGTCACAATAGATGTGACATTTGATGAATCTAACGGCTCTCAAGTAGAGCAAGTTGATTCAAGTGTTGTAGGAAAGGAGGATCCACCATGTGAGGCAATCAAGCAATTGGCCATCGGTGATATTAGGCCACAAGAAGTTCAGGCCACAGACGAGGAGGATCCACAAGCTGTTGCTGCACAAGATTCCGCTGACGTACTCGATGACCAAGTGCAGCACACTCCTGCTGGAAATCAGCAGAGTGGCAGTGCCGCACTTAGGAGCGGCAGTGCTGCTCCCTCTACCTCGGCAACAGCTTCACCGACTCCTGCACCACCAATTCAGGGGGTCAATCTTGATCCCATATTTGAAGTAGAAGAAGCTGAAGGTGAAGAAGAAGAAGAAGAAGGTGTTGAGCATCCTAAACTACGCCAAACCATTCAACGGGATCACCCTATTGACAACATCATTGGAAGCATCCGAAAGGGGGTAACAACAAGATCACATTTGGCAAGTTTCTGCCAACACTACTCTTTTGTGTCACCCAAGGAACCAACCAAAATTGAAGATGCTCTCAAGGATCCAGATTGGGTTTTGGCAATGCAAGAAGAGCTCAACAATTTTGAGAGAAATCAAGTGTGGAGCTTGGTGGAAAGACCCAAGACCAACATCATCGGCACCAAGTGGGTCTTCCGCAACAAGCAAGATGAGAATGGCGTGGTGATAAGGAACAAGGCAAGATTGGTAGCTCAAGGCTTCACTCAAGTTGAGGGCTTGGACTTTGACGAAACATATGCACCGGTGGCAAGACTTGAAGCAA
Source organism: Panicum hallii (assembly GCF_002211085.1). Lineage (NCBI taxonomy): Eukaryota > Viridiplantae > Streptophyta > Magnoliopsida > Poales > Poaceae > Panicum > Panicum hallii. Next base: position 51,160,189 of record NC_038046.1, read on the forward strand.
TCCGGATACTTTTAGCCTTTGCTGCTCATCATGACTTCAAGTTATACCAAATGGATGTCAAAAGTGCATTTCTCAATGGTCCAATTCAAGAATTGGTGTATGTGAGGCAGCCACCAGGATTTGAAGATCCCAAGTTCCCCGACCACGTCTTCAAGCTCCATAAGGCGCTCTATGGGCTTAAGCAAGCTCCAAGAGCATGGTATGAATGCCTTAAGGATTTCTTACTCAAACAAGGCTTTGAAATAGGCAAAGCCGATCCTACACTCTTTACACATAAAGTTGGTAATGATTTATTTGTGTGCCAAATATATGTCGATGACATAATATTTGGTAGTACTAATCATGTGTATGTTGAAGAGTTTAGTAGGACCATGACAAAGAGATTTGAGATGTCTATGATGGGTGAACTCAAGTTCTTCCTTGGATTTCAAGTCAAGCAAATGAAGGAAGGGACATTCATATGCCAAACCAAGTACACCCAAGATATGTTAAAGAAGTTTGACATGGTGAATGCAAAGCCTATCAAAACTCCCATGCCAAGCAATGGACATCTTGATCTAGATGAAGAAGGAGCACCCGTGGAGACCAAGGTATATCGTTCCATGATAGGCTCTTTACTTTATCTTTGTGCATCTAGGCCCGACATTATGCTTAGTGTGTGCATGTGTGCTAGATTTCAAGCTAACCCGAAAGAGTGCCATTTAACGGCTGTTAAGAGAATCTTGAGATATTTAGTGCACACTCCTAACCTTGGCTTGTGGTATCCCAAGGGCTCTAAGTTCAATCTACTTGGGTATTCGGATTCCGATTACGCCGGTTGCAAAGTAGATAGAAAAAGCACTTCGGGGACTTGTCAATTCCTTGGACGGTCCCTAGTGTCTTGGAGCTCTAAGAAGCAAAATTGTGTAGCCCTTTCCACTGCCGAGGCCGAGTATGTTGCAGCCGGTGCATGCTGTGCTCAACTACTTTGGATGAAGCAAACCTTAAAAGATTTCGGATGTCAATACTCAAAAATCCCACTCTTGTGTGACAATGAAAGTGCTATCAAACTTGCAAACAATCCTGTAGCACACTCTCGCACCAAACACATTGACATCCGTCATCACTTCTTGAGAGACCACGAACTTAAAGGAGATATCGAAATTCGCCATGTGAGCACCGAAAAACAACTAGCCGATATCTTCACTAAACCTCTTGATGAGTCAAGGTTTTGTGCTTTGCGCAGTGAGCTAAATATACTTGATTCTCGTAACGTGGTTTGAACTCCTGCACACCTTTTGAGTGATCAACTAGCATGTGTAGGAAAAGAATTTTAAAATAAAACATCATATTGGGTTTCAAAACTAATTGCAAAACTAGCTCCAAAGTTTCTGACCATAGCTTGTATTGATTATTTGTTTCTGGTCATGAAATTTGGAAAATATAGGTCCATATCTAAGATAGGAAGAGTCACCTAGATGGTAGCTAAAACTGGTCACACTGGGCAGGTGCGGCAGTGCCGCTCCTAGTGCGGCAGTGCCGCACTTACGGTTTTCTATTAAAAATTTACCCGTGACTTATTCTCTCTGTGGGGGCCCGTTTTTATTCTTTCCTATCTACTCTGGCCCCGCAGTAACTCTTCCTCTCTCTCTCTCTTCTCCCCGTCGCCCGTGACCGTGCGCTCTCTCTCCCTCTCGCGCGCACACGGGGTGACGGCCGCCGCGCGCCCTGCCACAGCAGTGCTGCGCCGCCCCTGGGTGTCCTCCTGCTCGACAGCACCCAAGGGCTAGGGTTCCTGGCCGGACCCCTTCTCTCCTTTCCTCTCCATTCCACGCGGGCAGTCAAGGTGAAACCCTAACCAAATCTGTTTGTGTCTGATCTATGCAATGAGATGTTTTTGCTCTCGGATTTCTGTTTCTAGATGCAAAGTGGGGTATTTAGAATTGATTTTGATGGTTTAAATTGAATCAATTTGGTGTTCCATGATTTGGAAGAAAAAGGGGGAGGGCGGCAGTGCTGCCCAAGGCAGAACATCAATGTTCTGTGTTGATTCAAACAGCAATTTACCCCTCTTTCATCCACATCATTGATAACCAAATAGATTGGATTTACTCTCTACAAAGTCAAGTCTTTATTTCCCATGTTTATTCTCTCAAATTCATGAGCAAATATCATAATTTTTTAGACTGTGATTCAGAGATTTTGATAAAGAAAAGATGGAGCATGGTGATGATCAGAGAGGCAAGAGGAAGCCAATTAGGAAACAGCTTGCTCGCAGAGGCAGGGGGAGAGGATCCAGTAGCAGTGCAGCCCCTAGAGAGTCAATTGACAGGGAAACTAACAGGCAGAACATGCACCAGGATGATTTGCAACAGCAGATTGGGTACACCATCCCTACTGAAGGTGATCAAGGCACTCCTCTTCACCTTGCAAATGCTAACATTGGATACATGGTCTTAAGAACAGAAGAATTTAACCTCACAGCTCCAAAGAATGCAGCAAATCACCGTTTTGAAAGCTATTACAGAAAATTCAAGGAAGTGGCAGATGCTAGAGAGGTCAATACTTACACAAATCCAAAGAGTCTAGTTGTTGACCATAGATTTTGGGATGGGTTCCATTCCAACTTCTATGCTTCTGTCATCTTCGACTGTAAGAAGAGTAAGATTTGCAAGATGCACTATATTGACTGGGCAGCTATGAGAGATAAAAATGAACCCGAGTTCAATGCTGCAATTAACACTTGTGAGAAATATGAGTTGACTAACATCATGGGTTTCAGGTATAATTGGAATGTGGAAATCCTTGCTCAGTTTCATTCCACATACTTTTGGAACAGGGATTCAGATGAGATCCACTGGATGACTGATGGTAGACACTACCGTGTTAGCTTTACCACTTTCTGTCAGATTCTTGGTTTTGGGCAGATGCACAGGACTTACTCCAGGATTCACCAGGATAATCCTTTCAGGGTCAGTGACATTAGCCATTGTTGGAGAGACCCCAGCCAGGCAGATGGCAAGAGGAGTGGTCTGAAAAGCTACTATTATGTCATGAACAACCTTCTGAGGAACATCATTGATCCTAAGGATGGAGCAGCTTCAGATATTTGTGGTTTTGTGAGGAACTTGCTTGCTCGTTTTCCTGATGGTGAGAAATTCAATGTTGGTAGGTTCATTTGGGTGCAGCTAGCTTATGCTATGGATGATGCTAGGAGGAGTCTGCCCTATGCTCCCTATCTTATGTTCATGATTGAGAGGGTCTCTGGTTATATATTTCCTAAGGATGGTTTCCACACCGTCTATAATATTGAGAAGACCCAGTCTTATGCAGCAGCCACAGAGACAGTTGGTGGCACCTCCAGGGGTCGTGAGGACATTCCCGAGAGTTCTCACTCTAGGTCTCGCTCTAGGAGCAGTGGCAGAGGACTGAGTAGCACAGTCAAAGCCTGGATGAGAGCTATCTTTGGACATTGCTCTTATGCTTCTCAGACAGCCTATGACACAAGGATGGAGCTCAGAGAGTCACTCCAAAGGACCAGAGAGCGTGCTGGGCTTGCACCATTTCCACCTGCTCCTGTCCCACCTCAGTTTGAGTTGCCTGATCTTTCTGGGACAGAGCAGAGCAGTGACTCAGGACAGCATTCCAGTGATGATGATGAGTGATTCCTCTATATTCTCTTCTCTTTTTGGTACTTGATGCCAAAGGGGGAGAAAATTAGAGGGGTCAAACCTTTTTCGATGATGTGTCCATGCTGCAGCTGCGCTTCATGTCATAACCGATGAGAGTAGATGTTAGGTTGTGAGTTTGAGAGTCGATCAAAACTCTATTTGTGTAATATTACTACCTATTTGACTCCATCTATATCGGTTTGTGTGCTGTAGTGTACTTCATATTTATGCTAGGGATATTATCTATCATACATGTCTTGCTGTGAAATTTTCATGTTGATCTGACTGATGCAAATGAGTGCGGCAGTGCTGCACCCCATTGCAACAGCCAGATTCTGTTATGCTCTGAACTGTCACATGCATCACGTATTATTATTTTGACACAGTGTTCAGCATCCCACAGCAGGCATGGATGTAGGGGGAGCCCCCAAATCACATCTAAATATATGAACTTTGACCTTTATGTCAAAATTGGAATTCAAATCCAACTCATATATTTAGGGGGAGGCTCCTACATCCATTTCTCGAAAAAGTCTCAGTGTTAGTTTATACTTTTGTAAGCTTTAATTGGGTTGTCATCAATCACCAAAAAGGGGGAGATTGTAAGTGCAATCAAGCTCTTTGTGGGTTTTGGTGTTGATGACCACCTAATTAGGGAACTAATGAGATTCATCGAGATGATATGCAGGAAATTTAAAAAGAGGATGATGTACAGGTTGGAGGATCCCCCAAATTGATATGATGGCTATCTTGACTCATGAAGGCTTAATTTATTTTATATTTTGAATATTGAGTTTAAGGAAAGCCGTACTATAAAGAGGGATCCAAGAACTACTGTCCAACTGTTGAACCAAATGCTCAAATTCTGAAAACCACATCCTCATACTCAACCAAAACAGCCAGCAAAATTTCACATTCAGCAGAGCTGTTTTGATGGGTGCGGCAGTGCCGCGCCTTGGTGCGGCAGTGCTGCACTTAATGTACCGTTGGAATCAGAGGGGTATAAATTCCCCAACGGTTACTGACCTCCTAACAGTGCTCCCAAACGTTCAGATTCGCAGAAGAAAGAACCAGAGCTCTTTTCTCTCTCCTCCATTGCTCCCACCTCTTCCCCCAAGCGGATCTCCACATCCCACCACCAAATCTTGAGGGAAAGTGCAGCAAACTTCGATTGGAGAGCAGATCCACTGATTCCCCTACTCAAAAGAGCATTTGGTTCACGTTTGGCCGGCGGATCTAGGGTTTATTACTCTTGGAGCTTGCTCCTAGCCGGCTAGGCGTCGCCCTTGAGCTTGCCCCTTCGTGTGGCAGCCTTGGGAGGTCTGTAACACTCTCTTGCAGCTAGTAAAATCACCCCTCATCTCAAGAGTTCACCCTCTTGACTTGAGAACGAGGAAGGGCCGACCTTTGTGGTGAAGCCCAAGCCTTTTGTGGCAGCCTCAACAACGTGGACTTAGGCCAGCCTTTGTGGCGACGCCGAACCACGGGATAAATCCTTGTCTTGCGTGCTGATTTACTTTATTGGTTAGTTTCGTTCTTGTTCAAGGTTTGAGGCCGATCTATTTATCTACTGCGTGTTCCCTGTTCTAGTTCCATATATGTGTTGCTGACACCTGCAGGAAGCCTAGAAATTAACTTGATCTACTTTTGGTTCGGCAGTTTTTGAATCCTGTAATTTGTGTTCTGTCTGAGCACGGCAGTGCCACACTCGGCACAGCAGTGCCGCACTCTCCTCTAACGAGAATTTGGAGTTGAGTTTTTGCAGGCCTATTCACCCCCCCCCCCTCTAGGCCTCTTTACTGGTCCATTGATCCTACACTCACCCGCAGCGCCGGCGGGTGGAGCGAGGCGGCGAGCGACGGCGCGACGGAGCTCGGCGGCGGCGGGAAGAGGCGGACGTGGAGGAGGCTCGGGCGGCGAAGGGGGAAGGCCGGGGAGGGCTTGAATCGAGCGAGGGGATGGAGGAGGTGCTTCGTGCGCGGGGAATCGGGCGGAGGTGGAGCGACGGCGGCGGATTGCGGCAGCGAGCGGCTCGGACCGGGAGAGGAAGAAGCGGCTAGGGTTGGAGAGGAGAGAAAGGGGAACGGGAGCGGTTTGAAGTGGGGAGGGGAAGAGAGAGCGGCGAGCGCGCGGGGGAAATGAAGCGGCGGCGGCCACACAGGCCCAGCCAGCGGCCGCCGGAGTGCGCCACCGCGCGGGCGCCCAACGGGCAGGCGCAGAGGCGCGGGAGGCACAGGCTGACGCGCGGGCCCGGGCACGCGGGAGAGAGAGGAGCTGACGGGTGGGGCCGGGAGAGAAGAGAACAACCGAAAAAATGGAAGGCCAACTTCAAAACTCTAACAAAAATACTTCCCAGGCTCCAAAAATCATCAAATTTTTACTGAAGCAAGATCATACTAGCAAGAATATAATGCAACAACAAACACTCAAAAAGACGTCACAAATTGCCCACAATAAATCATACAAATCTGCAGTTTTCAAACTTTCCAAGAATTTTATGGCTCGGCAGATACATCCAAAAATTGAGTAAAAATATCTAAAACTCATTATTTTAAATATAGTATTTGAATAAAATATTTGGGGGCGCAGCCACATAGCAATTTTTAAACTTCCTTCACAAGCTACACTCAACAATAACAGGAAAAATTGGGTAACTCATGTCAAAACATGCACATGATGCTTGATTATGCTTGGATGATGCTCATGATGATGTTTTAAATTTTTATCTTGTGCTTTTACATTTTGGGTCGTGACAATTTTCAGGTGAGAAATCCATCTGGATGTAACATTTGCAAATATCTGTAGTGAGTAAGTTCCAGTTTTCTTTTGTCATTTCTCTCTATGGATCTTATTATCCTCTATTTTAGGGATGGAGTTGGTGAGTGCCAGTTTAATGAGGTTCTGAGCATTGAGCTGGCTCAGATCGTTGAGGTAAAAGGGCCCTTTTAGTTACTCTTGGTGCTCCTATTGCATACTCATCTTTTTAAAATTATGTATACTCTCGGTTTGATGTAGGCTTGTAAGTTTCTTGATGATAACTGGTTCCCCAAGGTCACTGTGATTATTGCACAGAAGAACCACCACCCAGAGACGACAATGTGACTAATGTCCCTGCTGGTATACCTCGATTTTTCAGTTAAATAGGATTCTCCAATCATGTTCTTCAAACCATGTGTCTTCTTAATTTCCTCGTGCCGAAATCTCAACTGCGCAGGTACTGTTGTGGACACAGGAGTCTGCCATCCCAGGAACTACGATTTCTACACGTGTGCACATGCTGGCATGATTGTAAGTTTGTTCAATTCCTTATCCTTGTGGCATATAGTTTTCTTTGACAATGCTTCATCCTGTCGATCATATAGACTTCACCGTACCATTTGGTGCAATGGATTGTTCCAATGGTTTCTTTTTTCTCTGTTTGGACTCGATTCAGCAGACGTGCTTGTGTTATTTTCAGGGGACAACTAGGCCAACACATTACCATGTGTTGCATGATGACATCGGCTTCTCTCCTGATGACCTGCAGGAGCTCGTGCACTCCCTCTCCTATTTGTATTTCGCTTGACCATTCTTGAATAAATGTCACAGAACACATCAGTCACTCTCTACTCCAACCTGAATTCCTCAAGTTATGCCTCGCTGTTTTCCTCCTGCAGTTGCCCCGTTGTACTACGCGCACCTGGCGGCGGCGCAGGTCAGGCAGTTCGTCAGGTTCGACGACATGTCGGAGGCCGCGTCGTCGGCCAGTGGCACCCCTGCGCCCCTGCCGGAGCTGCCTCGGCTGCATAAGGATGTCAGGTCTTCCATGTTCTTCTGCTGAGTTTGAGCTGCGGATCGGATGGTGCGGTGAATGGGACGGATTCAGCTTGGTTTTCCCGTTCCATGTTTGGACGCCAGACTATGCTTTTGCTTTTGCACCTGGTTGATGGCTTGATGCTATTTGTTCTCTAGGCGCTTGATTGGATCTGATCTCTAAATAAAGTACCTTAATGATGGGAGCACTATCATTCATCTGAATATTTACGTGTTCAATTTTCACTCACTTTTCTGCACCAATAAAAAAGAATGGAACTCACATTGTTGAGAGCATGAGGGACACTGGCCAACTAAAGCTGGATCTGGACCGAGCTCCCTGGAAATTTCTTGGAGAGTATGCTTGTACTATAATTTTTTCTTAGTGGAAGACTAAAAGGTAGGGAGCGAGGATTTTTCTCTCTTGTTCCTAGCGGCTGCGGGGCGATGGCACCGGTGCAAGGGACAAACTGGTTGGGCCACCACCTTGCTGGAGCTAAGGAGTATTTCATCCACAGCCATCGCCATTGACCGGCTGCCAGAGCACAGGCCAGTCAACCATTACCATGGGCATAGCCGCGTAGGAACTCCCATTCCCCACGCGTTCTAAGCCAAGGCGACCGCCACCGGAGCGGTGGAGATCCAGAGGCGCCGCGGATCGAAGGCGTGAGCGCGAGCAGCAGCAGCAGCAGCAGCCATGGCGGAGATCGGAGGCATGCTCGCCGCCGCCGTCGTCAAGGCGGCGTACGGCAAGGTGGCGGCCGCCGCCGGCGACCTGGTCGCGCAGCAGCGGATGTTCCGCAGGGACATCGAGTACATGAGGGACGCGCTGGAGTCCATCGAGGCGCTGATGGGGGACGCGGAGAGGCGGTCCATCGAGGAGAAGTCGGTGCAGCTGTGGCTCAACCGCCTCACCACGGCCTCCTACGACATCTCCGACATCTTCGATGAGCTGGAGGCCAATGCTACCAGGAAATCAGCTCTGCAAAAGGTTTGCACCTGCTGGTTATCATTCAGCAACCAAAAAGATTCATGATTTTAGGGTATTTGAAATAATGCTTTGCTTTTTATGGGGGTATCTAGAATTTCTCTAGTTTTCTAGTGTGTCTAGTGAGAATTAACATATAAAAGACGTCTCTAATTAGTAGTAGTAAAGATTATTACCTTTGAACCATCATATATCTCTTTAAGGTGCGCCTATTTGAAGTTCCATTAGTTTGCACAGTTGTCTTGTATACAACGAGTAAATAAACTATTAGGCCAAGCATCTTGTGCAAATGAGGGGATAAAAGGCGCAGGTGGATGTTTCATTTCAAATGTAATAATGCTAACAGAACCTTTTTTTTCCTTTCAGTTAAAAGTTCTAAACCTCTGTCTCACAGCTGCTTCTAAGGTTGGTATGGCTGATAGGATGAGGGAGGTTAGGGAGAGACTGGAGAATATCTCAAAGCAACGCCAGGAATTCAGTTTCACGGCAGGCAACAGCTCCTATGCACAGCAGGTTATTGATGAACGTGAAACATCGTCGGAGGTGATAAAAGCAGACACTATTCTAGGAAGGGATCAAGATAAACAGAAAGTAATAGCACTCTTAACTCAAGCCAGCCCCTCGTCAGAGTTCATTATCCTTCCAATATATGGCATCGGGGGCATTGGCAAGACAACATTGGCACAACTGGTTTTCAATGATACCCATTTCAAGGATTATGAGAAAGCATGGGTTTATGTCTCCCAAGCATTTGACTTGAAGAAGGTTGGCGACTCTATAAGATCAAAACTTCAAAACAACCAGAGTCAGTTAACCGACACAGAACAGCCACATGATGATCCACCTGCTCTGACGAAGATTCTGATTGTTTTAGATGACCTGTGGGAGAACGATGAATTCAAGGTTGATGACCTGAAGCATTCCCTAAAAAAGTTCTGCAATGGGCGCAAAGTGCATGTCATTGTAACCACAAGGGATGCTAGTATTGCTCAGAAAATTCAAACAACTGAAGCTTACGCAATAGAGCCCCTGTCATCTGATACGTGCTGGACGATAATTAAACAGGCAATAGGGGGCTTTGAAGATAGAGCTGACAAACGAAGGTTGGAAGATATAGGAAAGGAGATTGCAATGAAGTGTCAAGGTGTGGCGCTAGCAGCTCGTGCTCTTGGGTACATATTGATGAGGTCCATGAATTTTGACGGATGGGTTTCAGTAAGAGATAATGACATTTGGAATATATCTGCGACAGAATGTACACCTTCTCCATATGATACTGTGCTTGCATCTCTGAAATTAAGCTACATCAGTATGCTGCCGTACCTAAGGCCATGCTTCGCCTATTGTGCAATCTTTCCAAAGGGCCGCAAGATGGCAAAAGATGATCTTATTTATCAGTGGGCTGCTCTTGGTTTCATTAATAAGTTGTCTAACGAAGATTCCACGTGGCTGCAGAATGGTGAGAGCATCATCAGGCAACTATTAGGGATGTCCTTTTTGCAACATTCAAATTCCCCTTCGGTGAGTTATTATGTACTTACTGTTTCTATGATAAAATCGATTTCCTAAATTTCATTGGACTTGTTGACCCTCAGACTACAAAACCAGAAAACTTGGACCATTCAAACTATTAAAACTGGACTTCTAAAGGCTTTAGTCTATTGAAGCTGGTTTGCAGCTGACATGCGCCATGGTCCACTTAAAATTGATAAAACAAATAATTTAAGGGTTTGTCTCCTTATCAGGTGATTGATAATTAGCTATTCACATTTTCCAGATTTGTTTTTGCTATTCTGTTTTATTCCCATATCATTTTTCTTATAAAGCTAGAACATTGTTTCTTAACCGAAACATTCACAAAACAAATTACAGAACATTTTGTTCAACATGAACAATTTTGCCATGAAAATAAAACATTTTTTGCTTGAGTGGAATATTCACAAATTCACAACATATTTTTTATTAAGCCAAACATATGTTTTATTGAGCAAATTCTTTTTTCTTAAATGGAAAATCTAATTGACATGTCTAATAACAAAAACTAATAAATCAGCTTGCCCTATTTATATCACCCATGCCGTGCTCGTCATCACTATCTTCCTCCCCTCCTATCTTGGTTTCTCTCACCTGCCACATGATGCAAGTAAAGTTTTGAGTCCTAAACTCAGAATGAGTGATCATGTTTTCTTGAATTTAATGTACGGCCGGTCCTCAAACTTGTCATGGAGTGTCATCTAGGTCCATGAACTTTGAAAATGTAAATTTGGGTCCTTAACTTGTCAATGTGGCATCTAGGTCCACTGTCACCAAAGTGCCCCTATAGTTGATGATGTGTCAGCGTGGAGATCTCATATTGGGTTAAAAGTCAAAATCATAGCAGTATTTTTTGGCTTTTGGACCTAGATGACACACTTTAATAAGTTAAAAGGGCCCCAATTTGTATTTTAAAGTTTACGGACCTAGATGGCACTTCATGACAAGTTTAAGGATCCTCCGGGCATTTCACTCATCCAGAAGTACGTGATGCTTTCTTAGTGGGTTGTGATGTGGCCGTTAACCATGAGGCACACATGGTGGTTATCTCAATGTCAAGATCTGTCAGTTCACTCTCTCGAAGGTGCTTGGAGGAGTATGACATTCTACTTAGGCAGTGTCGTTCCTTTTTGGAACGGAGGGAATAGTTTGTAACATCCTGTTGCACTGAGGCTATCAGCGGGAGGGGATTGTCACTTGGCTGCTTGTGGTGTTTTTTTCATTTCTATTTTCCTTATTTCTCTGTGCAAAACATACTGACTTATTGAATGTTAGAATAGAGGAACCTCACAAGACCTGAAGTTTGGGTTCAGATAACCTTTTGATTCTTTCATAACGTTCATGTTCAAATCAGTTAGTTGCACATAAGTACATAACATCCAGAGGTGGCAACTTATATTTAGTGATATTTGAAGCGCACCAGCTTAAGGGTCAAATGTTTTTTAATAGAGTAGGTGTTTTTTTCTACTTAGTATCTCTTTAGCATCTGCAAAGTTATAACTTCCCCGTACATACTATTATTAGATGTCTATATGTCTGCAACTAGCATAGTTGGCTATATATATGAGGAAACTGACAAGACATGCTACTTTAATTTTGTTGCAGTCTTATGGGCAACCCGGCAAAAATGTGACATTTTTCACTATGCATGACCTGGTGCATGACCTCGCAAGATCGATCATGCGGGATGAGGTTCTTGATACTACTATAAAGCACAATGCTAGAGGAAGCAACTACCGCTATGTGTCCCTTGCAGATTGCACGAAGCCATTGAATTCATTTGTGACTTATCCTGATAAGATTCGAGCCCTTTGTTTTCCGGGAAGTGCCAAAGTTGGACGTGATGCCGATGGATTTTCATGTGCTAAGTATCTGCGTGTGCTGGATTTGGCAGAATGTTCCATACAGAGCTTGCCATATTCTATTGGCCAGCTGAAGCTGTTGAGGTATCTCAATGCTCCAGGCATCAAAGATCGAGTGATTCCTAGTTGTATCACCAAGCTCTCAAAGTTAATTTACCTTAACCTTCGTGGATCTTCTGAGATTTTAGCACTGCCAGAATCAATTGGAGAAATGGAAGATCTGCAATATCTAGATTTATCAGGTTGTGAGAAAATTAGGAAACTACCAAAATCATTTGAGAAGCTAAGAAATTTAGTTCATCTGGATTTATCTGATTGCCCTGAAGCCAACGGTATAGCAAGAGCCTTGTGTAGCCTTAGCAAACTCCGATATTTGAATTTATCTAGGGAAAATACATGGCTAGATTTTGGACACAGTGTACCTCTTCGAGGGCTTCCAGAAGTGATAGGAAAACTCATTGAACTACGGTATTTAAATTTATCAAACTGCACGGGTTATATCTTTGACCCTCGAACTACGGTATCAGAAGGTGAAGAAAACTCATACCCTTATATTCAAAAAATGGAAAACTCAGGTCCTGTTGGTAGTTTCCTTGATACTATCAGTACCCTCTCAAATCTAGAGTATCTAGACTTATCCCGAAATATGGTTTATTCTATACCTGACAGTTTTTGTAGCCTCAGTAAGCTACATACACTAGACCTCACTGGATGCTATAATCTAATAAGGTTACCAGAGAATGTAGATGATATGGACATGCTGAAGTTTCTAATTGTGAAGGACTGCAGGATCCTAATAAATACGTCCAATCTGCAAAGCAACAAGCATGTGATCCCATTGCCGGAATTTGTGGTACATGCTGCTGAAGGTGAACATAGCAGCAATCTTGTTCTCCTTAAGAATGGCTCTCCTCCTGAGTTGGAGTTATGTTGCCTTGAAAACGTAAAGTCCGTAGAAGAGGCACGGGCAATAAAATTGAGGGAAAAGCAAAGTATGGTAAAACTGACACTTGCTTGGACAACAGAGAAACGATTTGTGGAGGACATGGAATTGTTGAGAGAGCTAGTACCACCACGCAATTTAGAACACTTTGAGCTCAGAGGTTATAACAATGTGATCTTTCCAACATGGCTAACGGACATTGCTATGTATCTCCCTAACCTTGTCAGTGTGTGTTTGTGGGACATCACCCAGTGCGGTAGCCTACCACCACTTGGTCAGTTACCGAACCTAAAAAGTCTTAAACTCGTGGCAATATCTGGCATTACAAAAATTGACAGAGGCTTCTGCGGTGGTGTCAAAGCTTTCACTCGATTGGAGGATTTTTCCATGCTCCGGATGGAGAGTTTGGAAGAGTGGACGACGGCGTACTCCAATGGTAAGGGGGGTGCTGCGGATAAGTTCATGTTCCCCAATCTCAAGGATCTGACAATATGTCGATGCCACAAGTTGAGGTTGAACCCATGTCCACCAAGAGTGAAGGGAACGTGGCGCATAGAAGAGAGTGATGGGGTGCTATCGCAATGGGGAGAGAGTTCTCCGTACACTGGTTCTTCCACCTCCTCTGCTTCACTAGCTTGCTTGGACATCAAATCCAGCATGGCGCCTGTGCATCAGTGGAAGTTGCTTCACCACCTTCCTGCCGTCAAGAAGTTAGTTATTATGTGCTGCAATGATCTGAACAGCTCATCAGACTTCGTTGGAGCCTGTTCCTTACGAGAACTTACTACTCTTATCTGCAATGATATCACATCACTGCCACAATGGTTGGGAAGACTCACCACTCTCCAGAAGTTGGAAATCCGAAGTTGCGAAAGCCTGAATAATTTGCCAGAATGGTTAGGTGACCTTGTGTCTCTCAAGGATCTGAACATTTATAATTGCCACGGCATCGTGTCTCTGCCGGAAAGCATACAACGGCTCACTAAACTTAAACGTCTAAGCATTCAGCAGTGCCCTGCACTAGAGCAGTGGGGCAAATTAAAGGAGAACAAGAAAAAGATTCGTCACATCAAAGAGGTGCGTGCTCTACTATGACACTGGCCCTATTTGGTACTTACTATTTCCAATATCTAGTCCTTTTGTCATCTCCAATGAAGTAATTATTTCATTTATACTGTCTGCGTGGAGTCCACAATAAGAAGGATGCAAACACCAACAAATGTGTATGGAGTATTGGAGTTTAAACATAGCAAAACCGAATTGTAAGAGGTCAAGATGAAAAATAACTATATCCAAGTAAAGTAACAAACTAGGGTCATACTGTTACCAATTGGAGGGTTTTTTGGGAGCCTCCACTTTAATCGTTATGAGATGAGGTTGGAAAAGAGATAAATCCTAAAAATACTTACAAATCTTACTATACTATTAAGGCTTCTTTTATGCCTCCACTTTAATTCTTACGAGTTAAAAAAGGTTTATCCTAAAAATTCTTACAGAAAATAGAAACACTTATTTGGTAACTCTAATCATCATTGACAATAATATATAGTCATTGGGTCCAATTTGCTTCAAATTATCTCCATCCGCCATTATGAAAACAACCTGACTTAACCCCTGAATCTACATCTAAATTACCCACTTTTCCATTATAAAGATATTATAAAGTAATCTCTGCATATAAATTGCCAACATATATCATTAAGAAAGACAATCTAAAGTAAATCCTCTAATTTGCATATAAATTGCCCATAAATCCGATTATTAATGTAAACTGAACTAAACCCTTAAGATATATCTAAATTACCCACATCTAATATTAAAAACCATGAAGAACCTCATAGACTTCTAAATTACCCACTTTTACCACTAATAATTTATTAAAGAACTAACTAAAAGTAAATATGTGTAATGTTTGCTACCCTGTAGACCAAGTATATATACTTGCATAAGCAATAGTTATATATTTTAATAGTACACTAATAATGAAAAATATTTCCTTAAGGAATCACATACTAATAATACTAGCAATGCATTTTAAATTAAATTAATAATCCATGACAATAAATTATGTTAGTTGCTACTTGAGATGATTTATAAATTTTGAAATATAAAATATTACAACATACATGTGTTAACAGTTTAGTTGAAATCACTCTATTTTTATTGAAAAAGTATACTCCTAATTTTTAGTAGAGGATTCAAGATATTTAGTGTTGTTGTGTGGGCTCAAATATTTGCTTATGCTATTGTAGTGACCAATTGTGTAGTCTAGGACCTAGAATCTATATTTTTAATAAACACGAAAGGAGGGTTTTGAATAAGAGATAAAGTAAGAACTTTCAACTTAACATGCAGCGCAAAAAAAAAATGCATCAACTGATAAGATGAAAATTGGGAAGCCATAATAGATTCATGAAGTCATGACATATGGGCTGCAAGAGCTGACATAACTCAAAAGCTAAGCTTGTGGTGTGATGCAAATGAGAAAAAAGTACAAATATTGAAGACTACCTTGTGGTGTGACGCAAATGAGAAAAATTATAAATATTGATGAAAATAATTATAGAGAGTAAGTGGTAACAAAAGTCTATCACAACTGGGTTGAAATTACAAATTATGTGAGTTTTTTAATCGAAAATGAACAAAGAAACATTACAAGAATTTCCATCTTTTCCAACAGTTTTTGACAAGTGGCCAACATTATAAGTACCCATTAGGTTTTAGTGGAGTGACTATTAGTTTTGTTGGTACGACTTCTCGTATTCTTAACAGTTTTGGATAATTGCAAACAACATAATCCCTCATCAACTCATTACCTATAGTTTTAATTTGTAGCTAGTTAAGAAAATATACTAGAGACTGATGGCCACTTATAAAATCTATGGGGAGAAAGTGATCACTCTTGTAGTGAAAAGACCAAAATAATCTAAAGTAGCCCTCTAATCTGTAAAATAATATCCCAATGCACTTAGATATATTCTTCTAAATTACCCACTTTTGTCATTCTTAATATAGGAAAAAACCCCTCTAGGTTCACATGGATGATGTATGCATAATATGTGTCACCATCCAAAATACATATTACATATACATAAGAACAATGAGCATACTGATTTCCATATGAAACACATAGCTCAAGTTAAGGTTTTAAGTAAGCACACATCAAAGACATGTGGAGGTGTGATGTTGAGAGACCCATGGGGGTCACTCTTTTTGTGATGTGCAATTGATAACATGTGTGCTTTGATGTATTCATGTATCTCTTGACTTGAGATATGCAGGTGAGATGGCAAGAGGAGGTCGATATATGGACAATGTTGATGGAGTGTGCGGAGGATTTTAGTGAAGAATGAACAAGGTGGCTTAGCGCCGACGGACCCATATTGGCTTATTGAATGCTAGAACTGATGATCGAACGAAACATAACGTATGATCTGGTGAATTATTTTTATTTTCAAAAGCTGTTACTGTTATGCACCGGCTAGCACTTTTTTAACGGATGATCAAGAGAAAACATCTCTGCTCATGTTGCCTAACTCCTGCCGTCTGTGATCAGGAGCAGCCATCAATCGCCCCCGGTGCAAGCTTACAAACCACAGAGTTTTCCAACAGTCCCTGAAGACTCAAATGTTAAGATGAGCAGCAGCACATCATACTGCGCTGATATCCTCGTCGGAACCACAGCAGAACCTTGATCTGAAATGTTGCGCAGCGAGCGGGTCCTTCTCATGAAAACAGCAGCGCTTCAGGTTGATCCACTTATTGCCGGGCTTCACTGTGTCATAACAATCAGATGCATCACTGAGCAAGTGAGCCAAACGTTTCGGCACTTGGATTCAGTATTCAGGAATATCATCAGCTTCTCTTGTATACTGTGGTCATCTACCTAAGGATCCTTCCAGGTAACTGTGCAAGCTCCCTATCAGTCTCCTCAACCTGTCTTCTAATTCATCTTCTCCCCAGACCATGCAACGGATCTTCCAGTTTTGGACCAAGTCGGCCACCTTGAGGAGTAAAAACGCCATTACAACTTTCCAGAGTCCATTATGAAAACACAAGTCATTTCTCAGATTCTACCGCCCCACAGGCTGCTGTACTCTGGTCAAGATAGACTTTCACAGTGAACCTTGCACTACTAGCCACATTTTGTCAATTGACCCCAAGTCCCTATTACCACACTAAATGTCTAATATATCAGAGATTTGTGTGTGTGTCCAAAATTGTTTAGCTAACACACATTCAAAAAATAAAAATGGCAAGCTATTTCTCTTTCTGTGCAAAGCAAACAAGAATCATCATCTAAGTGTTTCCTCTTGCTAATATTATCTCTAGTCAATAATTTGTTTCGAAAGAGCAGCCACAAGAAAAAAATGCATTTTTTGTTGGAGAATGAATGGAGCAAAATGTATCATTCAAGCTCACGGTATCGGAGAGGCCTTTCTCGGGCAGATCACTTGGTATGAGTATGACCGCACAGGCGAGCCGCTGCCCACTGCTGGCTTGGCTTCCATTCATGTGAACTGGCAGGAAGTGAAGGGAGACACTAGTGTGATTCGTCAGGCCTTCAGGGACTGGCGAACTAAGCTGGTCGTTTGGCTTGCCGGGAGTGAGTGGTTTCAAAGGCCGTTTGTATCGCCGTGACATTCTACTAGTGTTTAACGACCATAATCATGGTTATTCGGATGCAAGATTCCCCTCGTCAAGAACAGTACCTACGCAGCAGCAAGGATTTCTGAACACTGCTTGTGCTCAGTAAAAATTTGGGTTACAACGTCATTGCCATCTCAGGGGGCCTTTGGCCCAGTAAAAAAGTTGCATGTCATTCTCTCCAAACCTAATTAGCTCTTGGTTCACCTTGACATGGTAATAAGTTTGATGTTTCGTACTACATTGTTCTATTATTGTCCTTCAGTTAAATTTAAAATCAAATAATTTGGCTTACCCTTTTATTTCAAAGTTTCCCCTTTCTTTCTCCCTTCTTTTCCACTTTTTTTCCCTCTCTCTTCCTCCCCCTCTCTTTTTCCCTCCCTACGCAGCCCAACCGCCGGCCCAACCTCCCTTCCTAGCCAACCCGTCACTCCCTCTCTTCTCCCCTCTCACCCCCTCGCTACCAAGCGGACCCCCTAGGTTGGGTTCGTCCCCTACCTCGAGCCACACTCGGTTCGAGTCCGACCGAGAGGCGCAGCGCCGCAGCCCTAGGCACGCACGCCGAGGATCCCGGTCCTCCCCAAAGGCGCCGCTCTACGCCCTTGACCCTATCGCCACAGCGCCGCCTTCGCCTTGCTGCAAAACCCTAGCTCGCACAGCCGCCTTCACCCGAGCTCGATCATGCCACCGTTCGCCGCCCTCTCGTCGCCTTCGACCATCGCCGGAGGTTCCCCGCGTAGTGAGGAGTCCTTCTAGCCCATTCTATCTCTCTCTCTCTCTCTCTCTGTCTCTCTCTCGCCTCCCCACCGCGGCAATCGCTCGTCGGAGCGATGCGAAGCCGCTGCGCCATGGCGCACCATGCTCCGGCCTCCCATGCCCGCACCAAACCCTCCACCACATTTCCCGTGAAGCCACCCCCGGGACGCCGTAATCGGCGAACTCCGGCGAGCTCGCCGCCGCTCACCGCTGCCCGCCGCCGCAGCCACTCCCTTGCGTCGCCACCCAAGTCGCCTGTCGGCCAAGCGCCGTACGATCTAGATCCATCTAGACCGGAGTCAATCTAAACCGCACCGGTCAGCCCTAGGCTGTTTCGCACATAAGTTCCTTTGTCGATCCGTCTTAGTTCAAAAATATTTACAAATAGATCCATTTTTTCTATTTTAGCTCCTAAACTTTTATAAAATTGAACCCGCCATCCAGGACCTCTCTGTTTTCAATGTAGACCTCGAGTTTAGGGTTTGTTTATATTTTAGCCCTCGGTTTCTTCGTTCAGAGTCCTTTTAGATTCAAATCTTTTACAGATAAGCCCACTAGAATCATGTTTAGCCATAACTTCTTCGCTTTAACTCCATTTTTATCGATTCTTACGCTCACACGATCCTTGCAACGTGTATAATAGCTTTATTGCCTTTTTTGTTCTATTTATATTGTTTGGTGTATTGTTTCTTATTTATTGTACTTGTTTGCTTGTATGTACTTGTGTGATGCGATAGACGGTGCGCAGTTTGGGGATCAGCAAGACCAAGGCTTTGAAGACACTAAGCAGCAGCAGTACTTCGAGAAAGGCAAGTGTTCCTTGATCATATTCCAATCCCAACAATCTTCATAATACACTTTTACTTTAATACATGTATCTATAATATGATGGATCCCAAACTAAGGACAGTACTCTCTTGATTAAACCTTCAAACCTGGGTTGTTTACTTTATGTTGGGTAGCATTGCTTGTTGCTTACACCGTTGGGCTATGGTCGGTTAACTTGAAATAAATGCTACATCTGATTTAATTCATGTTCTGGAATACTTTACGGTGATAGTTATAAAATCATTGCATTAATTGGAATATGGAGAACATAAAAAAAATAGTACAACCACAATACTACATAGCTCTGGTCTTGGCTAATTATAAATATTAGCTTATGATAATCTTACCTAAAGGGCAAAAGGGGTTGTGTTGACGGGATATAGCTCGGTCCTCTTGAGGCTTTGCTATGTGGTCCTTTGGTTAAGGCACGTCCTCGCTAGGGAAAGTTACGACCGCTTTGACTTGAAATCTTAGCGGATTGTCATAGGTTAGTGAATCTTTGTAAAGGTTTCATAGTGAATCCATGTCACTCACCTCGGAAATATTTAAGGGCCTTGCAAACCCGGACATCATGGGAAATATAAATTGTGGGTAAAGTGTACGACCTCTGCAGAGTTTAAACTGATATATCAGCTATGCTCATGGTTAAGAGCGGCTTAGACCCTCAAATAATAATTAAACATGATCTGCTCTTTATTTATGTTGTTATTATTTATCTTATTGCTTATTTATGGGCTTTGGTATAAATTTACACTTAGTTAGTGCTTGCTAATTAAAATTTGACCAACTAAAAGTACTTATCGCTGTCAAACCATATCAGCTATTACTTGAAATTGGCCTTACATATTATATAATTTACTAGACTTGCTGAGTACTAACCATAAGTGTACTCACATTTGCTTTATTAAAATAAATGCTGCTCAGAACAAGATAATTGCTCGGGGTTCTATGAAGACTTCGAGGATTGCTAGGCGTATATTTTCTAGTCATCTGCATGTGAAGATGAAGTTCCGCTGTTAGAATAAAGATATTATTTATTTGCTTAAGATGAAAACATTCGGTCATGTCATAAAATATTTTAATACTTTCTTTCGTTACGATATTATTTTGGATATACACTTGTATCGTCTATCGTATATGTATGAACTTGATCATGTCGCACATATAAATTTTTTTCTTAAACCGGATGTGACATGTTCACCAGAAGGGAATGATGCTAATAGCAGCTAATTGATCCATCCAGCCCTATAAGCACACACCCCTGTGGGCCCTTCGCTTGTTTGTGCATGCGTACGTGTGCTTGTCTTGCAGCAAGAAGGGAATAATGCTACCACCTAATTGATCCCCATGTGCTTACTTGACGAAGGAGCAGACGAAGCACTGCCGCTGCATAGATTTAGATGGACATCATGCTTGATATATCCATGGCCAGCCGGGCCTGCCGGGGCACATGCATGCGGCAGCCATTGTTGACCAAAAAGCTTGGAGCTCATGCTACCTCTCGGTCGCTGTTGTCGCTTCTACAGTTCCCACACGAGCATGCGCATGCAGGAGTGTCTAGCAGTTCAAAGAACAGTGACCACGCCGTCCTACCAGACATCAACCTCGGATTACCCTGTCGCTCGGCGCATGCATCAACTGACAATGACCTGATCATGCACTGTACCGCGCACCTTTTTTATTCTTCCTCTATCTTAAAACGAAATAGCACATGCCGCGCACTGCACAGAGATCGATCATATGATGATATCTGAATTGCATGATAGGAATGCGAAAGACGATCACGATTAGACACAGCAAGTTTGTTTAGCCGTCTACACACGAGTAGTACTCCACGATAGGACGCTGCATAGACTAGATTGAATTATACAGCGCATGAGCATCTCCAGCAATATCCCTTAACACCATCTACTTTTTATCCCTCTATTTTTTGAGAGCTAGTTTTTTAACTTCAACTAGCCTCTAAATCTTACCCTCTTCTTTTAATCTAAAGGGCAGGATCCATTTGTCAGTGGATATAGGGTTCCCTAGAGACCCTTCAAGAATAGAGGGTGAAGGAAGAGATTTGGAGATCTCCCTAAAATGGAAGATTTAGTAGAGAGTCTGCTGGAGTGTGGTAAGATGTGAGTCTATTTAGAGGGTTCGCTGGAGTTGCTCTAAGGGCAACTTCAGCAATATTCCCTAAACCAGACCCTCCAAATATTAAATAGGGGCTGCCTCTATTTTTTAGGGGCTTCCAAATTTGTTTCAACTCCAGCAATAGCCCTTAGTTCGGACTCGCTAGAGATTCCTTAGGAACAGAGGGTGGAGGAGGGAATTTGAAGATCTCCTAAAATAGAGGATCTAGAGTCTGCTGGAGTATATCTTTTCTATTTAAGTTTAAAAATTTAAAATTTAAGATACGAAGTCTGTTTAGAGGATCTGTTGGGTCGCTCAAACCCTGCGCAAGAATGCGCCGTGCGCGCGGGCGTGGGCCCAATTTTGCGTCGCTTCCCTGCATCTTCACAATTCAGCTCCGGTTTCTTTATCAGCGTGCATGTCGTCGCCATGTGAGGACGGATTTGTTGGGAGTCGCGGGAGATGATGCTGGGCGGCTGATCGATCGGCGCCGAAAGCTACCTGATCGAGCATGCCGTGTGTTCTGTTAAGCAGGAGCACTGTGTGAACGTGAACGCGTGGCCTCCTTTTGTCTTGTTAGGCCTCATCAAGCAACGTGTCCTATAAATTCTAGTAGGATGATTCCAATTTATAACTGGCTTGTGATGGATTAGATAACGCGTCCCATGCATGTGAGTCATTGGGTTGGACGCTTCAGATTTTGATGCCGCTAAATTAAATTCTCTTTTAGACTGTAGTTATAAGTGGGCCAACAATGAGAAGCACCGCAACCCACAGGCCACGGGCCCTGGGCTGCTCCAGCTTCGAGTTTGGCTGTATATATTTCAGCCAGTAGTAGATACATATCTACTCCGGAAGAAAGAGGTAGCTGAAGGTCTTGACATCTTCTCAGGGAGCCATGGTGTGTGAGAACTATGAAGGAACCAGGAAAGTGGAGCACTAGCATTGGCGAGTGGTGTTGCTTGGTGATCCGGGGCGATTCCAGCCAGGAACACCACCTGTGTGAGCTCTCTCTCCGTTGCAATGTCCATACAAACTCCCATGCGACGAGAACACATGCACATTTTCCAATAATTTAGAATGGGCTAATTGGTGTAGCTGGAGGCTGCTTCAGAACCATCGACTTTGAGTCGTATCAAGCCTTTGGCAGTTCAGTCATGTCCATGCCTTTTCCATCAACAATCTCCCTCACTCTAACACTATTTCACTCCCGTGCCGTCACATTTTCCCTGGTTTCCACATCTCGCCAATTACCCGCTCCCTCCATCCCACAAAGAATGCAACTCTCGCTTCCTAAGAAGTTAAACAATTTTATATTTGACCGAATTTATCTAAAAAGTTACTAACATTTATATCTCCAAATAGATTTAGTATGAAAATATATTGCATAATCAATCTAATGATACTTATTTTGTAATATAAATATTAATACTATTTTGTATAAATTTGATCAAAGTTGAAACTGTTTAACTCCTCAGGAAGTGAGAGTTGTATTTTTTTGGGGACAGAGGGAGTAGTTAACACCTGACTCGTACGGTTAACGTTACTCGAGTTGTTTTATAGTGGCTTTTTCCTTGTGGTGTGTCAGTTGGCATCGAACTTAAACAGAGCACATCCCTTTCACTCAATCACTGCATTCCATTTTTCCACAATGAAAATGATACTCGATTCGCACAATCTCCGGCACATACATTCAGTGTCATAGCCCATAGGCAGTCCATGATATGGAATCCACAGTCGCTGTCAGTGTCACCATACGTTCAATCTCGCATCTTACAGTCTTCTTAAGACCAGATCTGCATCACTTGTTTCATGTTGTCGCACTTGAAACCCGTGGGTTGTGAAAGCTTTGCGCCGGTGCTGAAGGCTAGCTACCCTTGATCAGACACAGCAGTTAGGCACAAATTAACAAAAGCTTTTGTCTGTTAGTCTTTGGGTCACCTTGTTTTTCTTCTCGCATGGAGTCTGAACCAGTCAAAAAAGTGGTGGCCGCTAAATAAGACAGTGAACAAGATCGCCGCCCAGCCGCCAGCATAGCACGCCTTGGTGGTTCAGTTAGCAAGCAAAATGGCCACCGCCGGGTCCAGTGGACACTGAGGGCTGCGCCTTTTCTTCTTTTGGAGCTGAGTTGCGCACGCTAAGTTCCAAGATCTGAGATTTACATGCGTGTCTGTCAGCAGATGTCTGAGATTAACAAATGTCTCAAACGTTGCAGAATTTTCAGATTGATTCCGGAATGTACCTGTCAGCAACCTGTTGATTCCATTCAACTAGAAGTGTGGTCGTTGCACTGATGATCTCTGATCATAGAGAGGCCTTGGCGCAAGCCATGCATGACTGTCCGCTAACAGCTTCACCGTTCCAGTCTGAAATTGTAACATCCTAGTACAATGCTACAAGCTGTGCATTATTTTAGCAACCTGTGCAGTTGTTCGCACAGAGGGACAGGTACAGTGGACAGTGGACCATGAGCTCACAGCCGATGCCAAAACAACGCAAGCAAACAAAGCAAAAGGCGGAGCAACCGTCCAATGGAGTTGCACGGGATCAGGCCGCTAGTCAATCAAATTGTTTAGCCTAACTAACGGAAGAATATGCAGACCATACACGAACTAAACTGCAGAGTAGATCAGACAGAGAATCTATCTGCACCTGCATAATGTGGTCCAGGAACACTGAAACTATACATAGTCTTACATGCATGCACTTGTTTATTCATCTCCTAGTTCCAGCAGCTGATTTGTTTAACCGATTGGTTTATGGGCTCCAAGGTTTGCCACATGCACAGTTGGCGCCTAAACCCCTACCGGAACCATTTGATTAGTGGTTAGTACATACTACCTGCCCCCACTAAACACCAACGATTGCATTTCCGAGCTCGACGACTCCCAAACTTCTATAAGTAGGTACCATGAGAATCACTAGCAGTAGTGTAGTTTAAACACACAGAGCATGCAGTGCAAGGTAGGATTTCATACTGTAAAATTGCATTAGTAAGATTTCATTACTCTTAAAGTGCCTTGTACTTCGCATGTTTAAATAGTTTTCTCCTGCACATAGCAAAATAGGAAAACATAGGGGTTATATGGTTCGTTTAAGGAAATATGAAAGTAATGTTTATTTAGTCCAAATTAACGGTATGGAGCGTCGTTATGTTTTTAAGTCAAAAGTTGACCTAGCAGAACGCATATATTAATGAGGGTAGACATAGCCATGAAATGGAGATATATATTCTTTCAACCTTAAGGCAGGGATTGCAAAACCATGGAGTTTTTTCAGTATAAACTGCAATCCGATATATTGAAATACCAAAATGTAGTAGGGCATATGCCCCTATTATAAGATCCACTCTTTAATCTCAGTTTACATATTCCTGGACACCATGATGAGACTAAGTTTTACAATCCATGCTGAGGAGAGCTGCAATCATACAAATATGACCATTTTCTCCTTTTTTTTATCGAGAGAGCGGATTCAACACCAGTACGGACGTCGGGCAGAGGTTGGCCACCCAAAAGAATCAGACCCCTGAGCTAACACGGAATTGAACTAATTTATACAAGTGAAAATCATAGCGTTAGCTTTGGCACTTATGTGGCAGCAGCAGAGTAGAGTAGGAGTAGCAATTTTTTATGATGATATCATCTGGCAGATTAAGTGGGAGACTAAGAGAGGCCGTCCAGCCTTCAATTACAAAATCGGATAATTGAGACCATCCAATTATTGAAACCGTGCAAATTTGAACCTTTGAGCGGTCAAATGTGATTTTTTAATTTTTTTGAAAATTAAAAATATTCAAGTTTAAACTAAAAATTCATAAGTAATTCATTTTAGCTCAAAAATACGAAAAACGTACCAACATTTTTCTAAAAATGTAATCTATCCATTGGCACTCTACTTAGGACCTGTTTGGATCCACCCGACTAAAATTTAGCTACTAAAATTTTAGCTAGCTAAAAGTTCTCCCAACTAAACTTTAGCTGGGGTGTTTGGATCCTCCAGTTTAGCTGGCTTTAGCTATGTTGAAATAGCTAAACTCAGCTAAACTTTAGCTGGACCGTTTGGATCCCTAGCAGCTAAATTTAGCCAGCTGAAATTTAGTTGATGGATCCAAACAGCTATCAGTTATTCAGATCTATTTTTTATATTATTTATTTGCTTGTAGTTGTGTCTATTATTTTTGAATAAATAAGATTCAAATAGAGAGAAAATAGATATGTTATATTTTTAGAAAAAAATTTGGTACTAGTTTCTTTTTTCTAATTTAAAATAAATTAGTTTTGATATTTTCGATCTAACCAGAACTTTTACTTTTAAAAAATAAATACAAAACCGCCTTTGAAACCACTCAAAAGGGATAAATTTATCCGGTTTCGACAGTTGGATGACCTCCTTTATTCGGTTTTATAGTTAAAGATTGTAAATTGTACTTTTGTATTAGTTCTTTTCATAGTTTTAGGGTGCAAACTGGATTTTTTGTGATAGTTTTTTATAGTTTTAGGATGCAAACTGGACTTTTCCATGCAATCACCAAAACCTAGCTCGATTGACTGAACTTAGTAAAAAAAATTTAATCGGTGGCGATCGTTAGGGCAAAGAATCGCACACCTACCGGTTCCGGTACCAGGCGAGGCTGGCTGCCCGTTTAGTACCACCGTCCGGGAGCGTGCCTGCCAGTGTCTGCTGACTGCTGGCCCCACGTGCCGGCACGTCGGAAAGCTGGAGGTTTTCGAGCGCGTGCGTGTGCGGAAGGGCGTGTCAGGATGCGGTCTGGTCCCGAGCAGGCCCCTGCTCTTGTCGCGTGGCGCCGGGCCGTTACGGTTTGGCTGGTGCTGTGGCAGCACGGACCGGTCGTACCACTCGTCACTTGGGGCCTGGGGGCTTCAGTGAGCTAGCGACCCATTGGAAAAGACGACTGCGTTTAACACGTACTGGTACCTAGGGGCTGTTTAGATTGCAAACTTTTTCCAACACGATACTGTAGCATTTTCATTTGTATTTGATAAATTTTATCTAATCATAGACTAACTAGAATTAAAAGATTCATCTTGTGATGTACAATTAAATTGTGCAATTAATTATTTTTTTACATATATTTACTGCTCCATGCAGGTATCCTAAAATTGATGTGATGGAGAGAGAGTAAAAAGTTGGAATTTTGAGGGATCTAAACAAGACCCTAATTTCACAGAGAGAGAGAGAGAGAGGAGCAGAGGTGCATGATGAATATAAATAAAGCCAGCAGCCGCCGCGAATCGTTCAAGAGGAAGAGAGTCGGGGGAGAGACGCCGTGAGCTTGTCCAACCACAGGGCGACCAGGCGGCCGGCGGCCGGCGGGAAGCAGCGACGGGAAAGTAAGTCCGGCGAACGGAGGACAGCGGCTGAGGGGGGAAAGGAGGGAGCAACTTGCTACGCTGTCTCCCTCGCGCCTGCACTGCCCTACTGACCTCACCAGCCATGCAATAATTCACACAAAGAGGAGGGAGACTGTGCAGTGATTGAGCAACATGCCGGAGGCCGAAGGCCGGCATGCGCGCTGCGTCGACCCAGTGGCAGCAGGCGGAATGGAATCACTGGACTTCACTTGTTGGCTAGCAGAGTCAGTGAGCTCTTCACACCTCTGCGCGCGGTAACACATGGTCAATAAAGCTGGCCTGACGGAGTGACGGTGAAAGTTATATTGCACACTTACACTGATCCGATCCACTGAACAGTGGACACTGAACGAGCGTGAATGCGTGCACCATCTGATCCGTCGTCAGGGATCTGCTGGTACGTGCTTTCATGCAGGTGTAGTAGTGGAAGTAACTGTGGATAATCCTTTTGTTTTTTCCTCGTTGTAATTGTTTGTTCAGTTGGTCACTCTGGCAAGCATCCTAATGACCACGTCGCTATAGCAGTCTCTGATCGTCCCCGTTCAGTTAAATTAAATCGCGTGTTGAGTCTGCCCATAATAGCATTCAGGCTTCATGAGCACTGTCCAATGATGCAAGAATGAGCATAAACGATGTGGGGATAGGAACAACCCAAAGTCCAAACTGTGTGCAGATAGCTAGCTAGCCGATCGAGATGGCTGCCAGTGTCCCAGTGAGCAGCAGCGCCAGGGAGATAGCTAGCCGGCTGTTGGCCTATGTAGGTACCTGAACCTACTCAGATAGAGCAAACTTTCACACACGACGACTGTAAAGTCGCTGCCGACGAGTTAAGAAAAGGTAGCAGTAAAACTTGACGAGAGAGAGAGAGAGAGAGAGAGAGAGATGAGCCCCTTTCACACACAGTGCCTTGGTATTCAAAATTTCAAACCCCTGATCTTTTATCTGGTTCTGACGATCTCGATTTTGCCACTCAAGTCCAAGCACATGCCTGCAGTCGACCTGGTACTTAATTAACACTACAGATGGCCATGGCCGTGACTATACTGAAACTTTCACACTCGATTTGGGTGAGCAACTAATAATTCAGGAGAAGAGAATACTTATCTTTGTCTAATTTCATGTCCTTATGTATCGTCCTTGTATCGAAACAAATACTAGACCTCCAAATGTTCGCTTGCAATTCGCACATATAATTAGCAAATCCGGGATGTAAAATTCCATCCCTTTTAATGGCAAATGTTCAGGTCAGTATTAAGTCTACCGTAGAGTTCCTTTAAAGAAAGACTTTAATTTGCTCGCTTTCCACGGCCAAACGGCTGAACCACAGTGTTTTCCAAGGTACACATCCGTTTTCTACTCTATCGCCATGCTACATATGAAATGCGTTTTCATGTAACCTACCTAGCTAGTTAAAAATTTTACGTAATTTGTACGATTTATTTAGTATTTAAATTCAATAGAAGAATACTAGCTAGTAGGAAACCAAGGCAGTGCTATATATTTTTGAATAAAAAAATCATGCACTCGTGGTCTTGTCAGAACAGCTTTCTTCACTCTCTTTTCCACCGCTTATTAGAGGTAGTACATGACTATTTGTAGATACCACCTCTAGCCAACTTGACCAACCTTGGCTATAAACAACTTTGCAGAACATATTTGCATAATAATGTTACATTTTTTTTGTTAGGTGTATTAATATTTCCCCCATGCCGCCATGCGTATCCTTGCTGACGGCCAAATGATGGAATCTTATGTTCAGTCGAGGGAGAGAGAAAAGAAAACCTTGAACGTTTTCCACACACAACTCATGCCAATCCTTGGATGCTATCCTTGTGATTATTTTAACATCACTGTCATGGTGCTAATAATGTCATGGGGTGGCTGATGGGCGTGGTTGGGAGGAGGAAGAGATCGGGGGAGTCTTGTGTGGGTGCGCACAGGGAGAACGGGGTTCTGGTGGGGTTTGTCGATGCAAGGAGGGACAGAGTTCCACCTCCGGTAGTGGTCGCCTGGTTGGAGTTGGACTTCCCAAACCAAGCCCACACGAGCGGCCTCTGAAGGTGAACCCAAGAAAAACCATTTCATAAACACACTGTCTCTCCCTACCAAGGACGGCACATGAACAATGACAAACAGCAAGGACAGGACAGGGCTCCGCGCAGTTGTACAGTAGCCACTACCATAGTACCGTAGCCGTTGAAGCTGGATCGGACGGCCCGGAACCGTGCGAGACACGATCAGGTACTGTAGCAGCGAAGCATTGTGCAGACTGCACCGGATCCGGGTGCAGAACAACATAACTCTACCTCGCCCCTATTGCCATCAGTCTTAAAGCAAGTCCAGGGAAGGGAAGCCTGAAGTTACTGTACATCCAAACCAGTCCCATGTCCAATCTCTCTAGAAGGCTACGCATCCAACTAGACACAGAGTCACAGAGAGAGAAGAGCAGAAGGCATTTTGTTTGGAGTTGGGAGTGTCGAGACAGAGCAAGAAGAGCTAGCCGCCTCCTATATTAGCAAGAGCAAGCCTCCCCTTGCAGCAGCAGCAGCAGCGAGCATTCGCTTTCCCTCTCCTCCTCTCTTCACCGTTTGCAATTGCAGCTTCCTCTCTCACAATCTCTCCCCTCAAGCCTTGAGCCCAAATGGTTCGTGAGATGGCTTGTTTCTCCGGCTGTGCTCCACCGGCGGCGGCTCTGTCTCCGTTCCATGTCGAACAGGAGCCGGCCGCCGTCCCGGAGGAGGTGTACCACGGCCATGTAGAGGACCCGGAGGAGGTCAGCACCGGCCGTGGCCACGGCGGCAGCAGTGGGCAGGGGAAGCTCTGCGCGAGGGGCCACTGGCGGCCCGCGGAGGACGCCAAGCTCAAGGAACTCGTCGCGCAGCACGGCCCCCGGAACTGGAACCTCATCGCCGAGAAGCTCGACGGCCGATCAGGTAACACGATGCAATGCGGTCGATTGAACCATGCATTTCCGTCTCGTGTCTGTTTCGTGTTCCTGACCGATGCGTGCTCTGATGGAATGATGGAGCAGGGAAGAGCTGCCGGCTGCGGTGGTTCAACCAGCTGGACCCGCGGATCAACCGGCGGGCGTTCACGGAGGAGGAGGAGGAGCGCCTCCTGGCGGCGCACCGCGCATACGGCAACAGGTGGGCGCTCATCGCCCGCCTCTTCCCGGGGCGCACCGACAACGCCGTCAAGAACCACTGGCACGTCCTCGCCGCGCGCAGGCAGCGCGAGCGGTCCGGCGCGATCCGACGCCGCAAGCCTTCGTCCTCCTGCACCACCACCACCTCTTCGTCGCACTTCGCGCCGGCCGTCGCCGTCGCCGCAACCGTCCGCAGCCACTACGGCTCCCCTCCCCTGCCGTCCCACGCCGGCGGTGCGCACGCCCAGCACGGCATCCGCACGGAGGCGGCGGCCACCCGCGCGTGCAGCGGCGGCGAGTCCGAAGAGTCCGCGTCGACCTGCACCACCGACCTCTCCCTCGGCTCCGCCGGCGCGACCGCCGCCCCCTGCTTCCACCATAGTTCGAACGACGGTACGGGTCCTCGTCGCTTCATACGCTTCGCCCGCGTTAGTCTCACGGTGTGTTGCTTCGCTCTCGCTGACATGGCCTCTGTTTTGTCTGTCCGCGCCGCAGGCTACGACATGGCCCCTCGCGCCGCCGCGTTCGCGCCCGGCGCGCGCTCCGCGTTCTCCGTTCCCTCCCCAGCGCGCCACCGTGCGGCGGCCTGCGACGACGACAGCTGCGGCAGCCTCGCCCGGCACTTCTACGACTTCCTCGGCGTCGGTGCGACATGATCAGAGTCCAGGCGGGTGGCGGTGGTGTACAGGAGAGGAGGTCTGGAGGAGGGATAGCATAGCAAACATCAAGTCGCCCCGTGGTCAGGATGAAGGCAATCTGAGATTAGGAATATTTTTTACTGCCCAAAAGCCAGAGATGTAGTTACCGTCGTCATATTTCGGCCTATGATGCTTTTTTTAATGAACGTACCTAAGCATGTATTTTATTAAGAGAAAATTCAGCATAGGACGCTGTAAGCAGGATTCTGAAATCCGCGTTGCTGCGTAGTTGCTGATGTGGACAAAGGAATCTTCCATCAATTAACATTCAACTTCTTGATTTAACTCTAGAAGTACTAGTTAGTTTTTCTCATTTTACTATAAGTGGGAAGCTTAGTTTTAATTTCTCATTTTACTATTAGTTGGAAGCTTATTTACCCTCCACTTTAAAAGGAATCCGAAAAATTCTTTAAAAAGGATAAAATATTTGATGGACTTTTATCATCCTTGATAAATAGACCGTGAATCCTAATTTGTTTCTAAGTTGCTCACATTTGCTATTGAGAAAAAATAATCCCAAAATACCCTAATATTCACTCCTAGATTATTCACACGTTTCCTACAAAGATACCCACATCTATCACATATTACGGAAAAAAAAACTTAACCGAAAGTGCCCCTAATACATGCTTCAATCAAATTACCTACATATGTCATTAAAATTTAAGCCAAAGTACCCTGATCGCGTGCTTCTAAGTTACTTTCATCTACCATTCTAAGAAAACTAACATAAAGTACCATTGTCATGCATTGTTCCATGTGGTTTTCATCTAAACATTAATTTATTTAATTAGGTCTTTCTCTGAATTATGTAGTGCTGCTTAAAGACCCAATGTAAAAAATGAAAGGAAATATTATGCCGTGGATGGCCATACATATACTAGCAAGCATCATGGATATGAAGGGAAAAAACATTGCTGCAAGACTCTCATTTAAGTAGAGGAATATAATAAGAAAAGGTGATCAATAGACACGCTTGCCAGTCACCTCTAAATCAGAAACCAAATGCATCTCAGTTCAAAAAAAAAAGAAAGAAATCAAATGCATCTCACAAAAGTTCGGTTACGTGCATGAGGCGGGCTAAGCCGAGAATGCATGGGTACTCCAGCACTGGACCAAGTTGCTACCGCTTGCTAGTGTCAGTCGGTCTGAGCACTCTTAATTGGATGAATGGTAAATGAGATGAGAAAAGATGTCAGATCATTGTGCACACGTGAACTACTCTACTTTGATGTCAGAATACTAGTGTTTACTACCACTTACCAGATGAGCTACTTTGGGCGTCGTTCGATGTTCAAATTTTGCCCGATTATTGTTCTGGACTTCTGGCATAGGATACTACATACAGTACTAACAGCAATTAAATTAAACTTAGTCTGTATGAAGATTAACTGAACCTCTCTCCTCTAACAAAAAAAAAATGTACGCACGCCTAACCTACTGACACTCTAATGGCCGACTGCAGCACTTACGGCTTGAATGAAACTCGATCTCCAAGTCTTGATGGTATCCAAGAAAACACGAAGATATAGGCACACCCTCGTGCCCCTCGTCGCCTACCCTGGAATTCCCAAGCTCAAAGACCGCGCCTGCAGCGAGCGGCGGCAGCCAGCACACAGCAGCGGCCGGTTTGAGAGCATATGAAAATGCCACTCGAGGTGGCCCGCTCGCTCGTTCCCTGGGCCACAGCACGCACGAGCGGTCTCACGATCCGTGCCCCTTCTCTGTTCTGTCGTTGACGACGATCCCTCTCACCGGCCGGTTCGAGCGGCGAGCGGCGGTGCCTCGTCGCCGGCACGTGCATGGCTGGCCGCGCCGGCCGGCCGGCGCCTGGAACGAGGAGCTAGCGATACGCCCAAAATTGACTGGCTACCGGTCCTCCTCACCGTTAGTTTTGACTAGAGACCTCCTTACAGTCCGAGTGACCGAGTATTTTTCTTTTTTTTGACAAGGAGTGACAGAGTATTGGTTGCAGCACTGCACAGTGCACGCCCTGCCTGCTTAAACTAATCACGAGTTTATATGGGAGTCTGAGTGCCCTCGGAAATGCAATCGTTGGTGTTTAGCGAGGGCAGGTAGGTTGCCCAAGATACTCAAATGGTTTGGGTAGGGGGTGTTTAGGCGCCAACTGCTTGTTTAGTATGGGAATTAGCTAGCATGAGGCAAACAAATCAAATCAAATCAAGTACTAGTATGGGAATTAGTGGGCGCACTCCTACTAGCTTTGCTTAAGAACAGGAACGGCTCTAGTTTCAGCGCTCCTGGACCACGCCGTGCAGAGATGCAGATAGATTCTCTGTCTGCCCCCTGCCTATGTAGTTAGGCTTCATACACTAATGTCCGTCTGCACATTCTTCCGTTAGAGGCTAAACTGACTACTACTGGTGAACTGATCAGTTTGGTCCCGGGCACTTGGAGCTAGCAGTGGAGCGCGCGCGCCCTGTCACTCGCTCACTCCGGACCACTCTTAGTTTAGTAAGTAGTTGTTGATCTTGTTTTGTCCTCGTGCTTAAATTGAACACCTCAGATGGCTGGTGCGGCACACGCACACAAACCCCAGATCTTGGAACCTAGCGTCGGGCACCACCAAAAGCAGGGAAAAGGCAGCGGCCGTAGGTGTCACTCTCTCCCCGGGAAAGGCAAGGCATGCTTACGGCGGCCGGCCGCCGCCGGCCGGTGACCACCACCACCGCGTCCCCTGCTTGCCACGAGCACGGTAATGCCGGAGACGTGTGCGCCCATTATTGTACTAGCTAGTAGCAGTAGCCTTTAACGAACTCCGGCTATTGTATTGAAATGCTAGCTACCGCTGCCTTTTTGACTGGATCTGAGACTCCACGCGGCCACGAAGAAACTGAGTGAAAAAGGCGCTGATCGATCGAGCATGTTGCCTAACTCGATCCTGTCTGCGGTTAAGGACAGCCGTGTCCGTCCGTCCGACGACACGCAAGCTCCATCCCAAAACACGGAGCTGCGCTTCCAGTGGCGTGTCCTGTGAGCGAGCTTAAGCTTCACGGGAGAACGCAATTAAAGCACGTGGTCTATACATGTAAGCTAAAGGGCGCCTTGTTGTGTTGGAAATTTGACGTTGGTCTGACCTTTGTTGAAAGGTTTCGGCATACGAGTACAGATGATGGGGATTGCGATCTTTTTGAACGAAGCATCGTTTTCGTTGTAGGAAAATGTTGTGCTACGACAGTTGGGAGTGAAAGGTATGTTCCGCTACCACAATACACTCAGCTAGCCATGGCGGCCACCTGACAGCAATCCAGCTAGCTACCTTAATCCAGCCCAATCCCAATTAAGCATCGACCACCTCTACTAATCTCACTGGACGATGCCTAACAAAGATGTGCGATTGTTTGGTGCACCCAAGTCCGGCGTTAGTTACGGGCTGCTCTTCCAGAATGCTTCACCGGTGAAGTAAAAAAATGATTTCATACGACTTCTACTTTATTTTTACCCTAACTTACCAAACACAAAATAGTTTCACACTACAGTATTTCGATTTTTACAAAATAGGTGAAGCCGAATCTGGTAAAAATCCTTCCAAACGGACCCTTAATAATACGTATGTGGGGATGGTGAGAATGGCGTCGCATACTCGCATGACACCGTGTAACATGGCACCAGCCGTTTTGCTCAATATGAGACCGGGTTGTTCTAGGTTAAATAAAAAAGTGTAAGTACTGTTTCTGTGTAGTAAAAAAAAACACGACACGGCTCACCTGGAAGCTCTGTGTACCCTTTACTCCATCACCACGAATTCGTTCGTTGATAAGACCTTGCACCGGGATGATAAACAAAGCAGAAAATAGTATGACTCTAAAACAATGGCACAGCGCGAACAAAACGAAAACCAGAATAATGTTTTTTTTTCCTGACCGGAGAACCAGAAAATAAATAATGTTGTCATCTGAGCAAGCTCCTTGAACAAACTAAAACGACATGCCGTAGTACAAAGGAGTAGTTTAATTAGTCCAACTAATCAGTTGGGCCAGGTGGTCGGTGCTGCTGGGCGGGCCGGACCCATCCCGTCGAGGTAGAATGGGCCACGTGATGTGAGAAGCAAGCGGCCGCGGGGCGGGACGTCGCGCGCGAGTCCAACCCCCACGTGCGCGTAACCTGCGCGGTGGGCCCGCCCTGTCAGGCATGCTGCTGCTCTGCAGCTGATGAACTGCTAGGGCAATGATTATTCGTTAGTTTATACGGCACTTTAGAGCGTCCGGACGTTCGATCAGAATTTTTTTATCATCGGATGGTCCTTGATCCGTCATAATATTAATAAATAATAGCTGCAACATAAAAAATTAACACTTACAATATTAAAAGATTATGTATACAAATGATTTTGATATCCGATTCGAGGATGGAAAATTCCCATCGCAACATTAACATCATATTTCATGCAACATTAGCTGCGCAATATAAAGAAATAATAATTGCAATATTAGTACTTGTCTCTTGCAATATGGATCGGAACCTGCAATTTTTTCTACGCGTCGGACGTCTTAATCTTACCATTACCGTAGTTTATATTATACTACTGGTAAACTAACGGGCCTGAGTGAGATTCGATTAGACTAATGACCTACCCCAGCAGCGGCATTGGAGGGCCTGATACGCCAAGGGTCATGTTCACACCCTGCTCCTAGTTAACAAGACACGCCACGCTTCATCCGGCCTCTTCCGGCGCGAACCCAACAAATAAGCACGGCGGCCGCCGTGTCCAGTGTCCCGATCCCTGTCGCCAAGTGGCCGGAGCATGCGCCGAAGCCGAACGGAAGGTATTCGTAAATGTAAATCAGCAGCGCGAGCATGTGGTTTACCATGATAATCATGATTACTCCAGCTCTCTGGTGCACGCAAACCCGGTTAATAATCGATTTTGGTGTCATCTGGGCACGCCGCGAAGGTCCGCGTGCTAATTTCTGTAGTATTTTGTAGGGGTAATCTTGGAAATACTACTCCATCCCTTTTCAAATATATATTACTACTCCATCGTCGTGCGCCTCCGGCCCTAGCTGTCGTCCTACGCCTCCGGCCGTGTGCTGTGTGACAGCTCCTGGACCAACCAGCCCCCGCGCGCGCTTCCTTCGTGCCGAGGACGCCGGCGCCGGCCGGATGGAGTTCACCTCGTCCTACTTCCATGTGTTCGGCGACCCGAACTTCACGGCGGCAACAGCAGCGCGCAGGGCCACCGGCCGCGGCGCTCCACGGAGGGCAGCGCTAGGGCGCGGCGGAAGACGGCCGGAGACCCTGCTCCGCGCGGCGCATGCCGTCCATGCTCCGCGTCCTCGACATAGAGGCCGAGGAGCCGAACCAATTCATGGACGAGTGCACCCTCTACCGCAAGGCGCTCTGCGGCGACATCTTCGTATACAGCCTGCTAGCGCCGTCATGCTCCTCGTATTGTTGTTTCCCTTTGCAGGCGATTCAGGAAGCGATTAACACCCCGCCGTTGCATGCATGCGCGCGCCGCCCTCTCGTCCGGAAGCGCAGAGGGGACACGCCGTTCTGCAGTGACGAGTGTAGGAGGGAGCAGATTGAGATCGACCGCGTGAGGCTACAGAGGAAGAAGCAGTAATCTGTAACCAACCTGCTGATTTTTCCTTAAATTTATTGGATGCAAAATTGTTCCGGGCATGTTAGGGGTAAAATCATCTTTTCACAGCCGGCTTTAACACTATTCACACGGTAGTGTCAAATTGGGAACCAAATTTGAATTTGGTGTCAAATAGAAAAGAAATTTTTTTAAAGAGTCAATGAAGGAATAAGCAACTTTTCTAATGTCAAATAAAAAGTTTTCTTAAAAACAACCGAAAGAAATGAGCCCAACTGGACCGAGCACCACCAGCGAAGGAGCCAAAGCCCAAACCCAGAAGGCCGACGCGAAACGCCGAAAGCAGCGGCTGGCACAACGGGACCCACCCCACCCGCCGGGGACCGTGACGGCCCATCGCGGCCGTCCGTACCCGCAGCAGGCGTCGCATCGAGCCCGTCCACGCGTCCACGGCCACACGTGTGGCCTCGGGCCCCGGGCCCCTGTCCGCCCGCCGAGTGGCTCCCCGACTTTTCCCGCCAGGCTACCCGACAAACAAGATCGCCCCCCGCACCGCACCCGGCTCGCTCACGGCCGTTAAGTCGCCGGCAGGCGGGGAGAGGCCAGGCCGCCAGAGAGAGAGGGCGAGGGATTCCGGTGACGCCGTCTGTTTGGGAGGAGGTGGGCACCGTGAAGCTGGAAACCCCTCGTGGGCCGTGCCAGTGGTGACCGCACGTGCCGGGGAAAAAGCTGGCGCGGGCGCCGAGCGTGTGCGTGTGCGGAGGGGAGGTGTCAGGTGGTGGCCTCGGCTGGCCCGGGGCTCTGCAGCTTGTCGCCTTGCGCCGAGCCGTTACAGTGGTGACCGGCGAGGGCGCGAGGCCCCAGCGCTCACATGAACAGCGTGTCCACTAGCCGTCGAGCTAGAGCACCATTGTGTTTTCCTTTCTTCCCTGTTAGAATTCTTTTTTTTCTTCCCTGTTAGAATGACCACACGCAGAAACAGAAAACTGAAGACCATTGATACATGCATAGGAAGGATTTTTTTCATCAATTAAAAAAAGCTTTTTCGATCTCGCATTTTTATGGTAGTACTGGAGCAACGGATAAAGAGAAGCGATGTACAGTACCGTAGCAAATCAGAAAAGAAAAAGGGGAGAAAAGGAGGAGACGTGAGCTTGAAACTGAAACAGGCGGATACGGGGGGAGTGGGGGGAACAGAAGCCAAAGAAGAGGAGATGGAAAGGCGAACAGAAGCCAACAACAGTTGAGGGGAAAGGAGGGAACAACTTGCTTTGCTGTCTCCCTGACACCTGCAATAATTCATAGAGAGAGAGACCATGCATTCGGTTGCTTGGGGAGAGAGAGAGAGAGAGAACAGTGTTCTCCTGGGCTCTTGGCAGCTTTGCTAATGCTAGGCCTTGTGGACTCTAGCTAGGCCTGTCAAAAATCTTTAACCAGAGTACCAGGCACTAAACCCCCCCCCCCCTTCTCTCTCTCTCTCCCCCCGAATCTCTCTGACTAGTGAGTAGTGACTCCCCCTCT
Source organism: Panicum hallii (assembly GCF_002211085.1). Lineage (NCBI taxonomy): Eukaryota > Viridiplantae > Streptophyta > Magnoliopsida > Poales > Poaceae > Panicum > Panicum hallii. The sequence goes on from NC_038046.1 coordinate 51,197,608, forward strand.
CTCTCTCTCTCTCTTACTAGGCTTCATGTACTGTACGTGACATAAATTGTTCCTTGTGCAGTTGCGCTGCCTTTTGCCAATGCCGCTAGATAGAGCTAGGGCTACTGCTGCTGCCACTTTACTCCTCCCTGCTTTTTTTACCCCTTGGTGGGATTCATGAATGGGTGGTGGCAGGGTGAGTGATCCGATCCAATCTCCCCAGATGGGGCTGGGTTAGGCCACCCCTTTTCCGGGGGCCAAAGTGACCTGTTGCTACATATGGGAATCCTTGCTCATGAGTTTTTGGTTGTTTTTGAGCCGTCCTGCGTGCCTTGTTGTTAGTGCTGCAAGCCACCCTCCTTGTCCTTTTCCTCTTCGTGTTTACTAGTTTACTGCATTTCAAAAAATGGTTTCGAGTGTTTTTCTGATGTACGTTGTTCTTTGAAATGAACTAGTACTTGTAGTAACACATTCGAGTTCCGACGTCTTATTTATGGATTGGTTACATCTTTTTCCTTTCGCGGCGGTGACATGGTGCAATTAATTATTTAGGATGCCATACCATATCCACGGAGCAGTTGCATCCGTTCACTTTTGCCTTCTGGATCCTAGGCATCACAAATTTTTTTTTAGTATATCTCATAGGGACTTCTATCCATTTGGGCTACTCATATTGCCATGTATGCCAACTTCTATTTCACGTCACATCCAATGTAATGATAAGTTATTTAGTGACTCGTAAATACATTAGATGGCGTATGCATCAATATTATCATTTTTTATATGGCAATGTTCATGCAAAAATGAGGTTGTTACAAACGTTTTAGAAAAGCTATATATTAATCTAAAACAGACGAAGTACATCTCCTTCCCTGATGCCGGTAGCTTACTGCCGCCGTAACCCTAGCTAGTTCTACGTGTGTATCATGGGAAATAATAAGATTCCCCCCTCGAAAAAAGTTGTGTAGGAAATGGATACTTGCGCACGCAGAATCTTTTTCGGTAGGATCATGCCAAGGATCAATGTTCATTGAAGGCTTGCCCAGTTTGCATTACTTTGCAGGGAGCTAGCCACGCGGCTCTACTGGCATGCACTCCATGTTCTTGTAGTAGCATAGATGGAAATGACGGGTGGGAGAAAAATCACTGTGCCAACAGTTCACTGCAGGCCAGTTTGAGTGGTCGACGAAACCAAAAAAAAAAGCCGGGAGGCCGGCGGCCTACCCTAGCTCCCCGTCCATGATTGCCTTGGATCACTGCAGCCGATACGCATTGAACCTCGCAGAGTGACACATCGTCCACGTCACCGTCGTATCTCACCCAGGAGGCCATGACTCATGACTTGTAACACAGAGATGAGATGTTGAGCGCTGAACGGACGGCGACGATCGAGTTGTGTGTGCTGAGTGCCTTCCCCAGCGAGTAATCCTTTAAGTGAGTTACCTTCTTTCTTAATAACGGTGTGATAAAGTGAGATGAGATTAGTAGGGCGGCGAGAGATGGACGAACGGGAGGCAGGGGGAACAATGGCCACGATCCGGGCAGACATTTTTGACCCGGGAAAGGCCAAGATGCCGGTTTATTTAAGTTTAATAGGCTTTACGGTGCAGAAAGCGGCCGTGCATCGATCATTAACGGCGCCGGGATCTTTGAGCGCCTCGCCGCACCGCACATGTCCAGACCCCCACCATTAATTATATATAGATATATACAAATAAGATCTCCTACTTTCCGCAGTAATTCGCGTGCGCAGAGGAGCGGAGCAGAAGGACAATGCGCTTTGGTTTTCTTTGTTTTTTTTTTTGAAAATAATGTGCTTTGAAATAGTTCAGCAAAAAAATTCGTTGATTCGAACAGTTTTCAGGCAGGACGTCCTAGCACAGCAGCTAGTATCAGGGAGAGGCATGTTTGCATATGCTTCGATTTCTTTTTTGTTTTTGTTTTTGGACCGGCCGGTTAAGTAACCGTCTCCTCTCCTGGAGGCGTTGGCGGCTGGTTGGGCAGGGGACTGATGAAAGAGGGAAGGAGCTAGCGCGTGCAGGAACTCGTTGATGCCATTAGTTGACCGTCGTTTTCAGCAACAGGAAAAAGGTCGAGTTCCTGCGAGACCGGCTGCCATGGCTGCAAGGGTCAAGACGGGAGACAAGCCAAACAAACAAACAAACAAATGGCGATATCTGCTAGAATCGACCTGCTCTGCCATTGGAGCGTGTACGCACAGTGAAAAGGGGGAGCAGGGTTGAATGAATGGAGATCTCTGCGGCTGAAGCTGAACAGGCGTGATGAAGGCCAGGGGCAGAGTTCTTCCCTCTTCTTTCTTTTACCCTCTTTTTGAATAGCTGGGTATGAAAACTGACGAGGTAGGAGTGCTCATCATGTCTTTACAGCAGCAGCAGCGTCTGGTTCGTTGGTCTTTGCTGCTGCGCTGCACATGTACCTAGTCAAATTTGTACTGCTGCGAGCGGCGAGCTCCTCTCCCTCCTTTTAGGCCTTTTCTTTTTCTGTCAGTGATAGTTGGTGCGTTCATGTGGGAAGGGGGAGAAAAACGAATACTGGTACGTCCCGGCACAGCTTGTTCGTCTGCTTCCCTTGCTTGCTCTTGTCATCATGTAACCAGATCACTCCCGTAATCACGCTCGTCCGTTCCGTGCAATCCCATGGCCACGGCACTACACTGCTAGAGGCGTGCCACGTTCTGCCGAAAGGGGGGCGTGAACGATCAGGGCAATGGCGCCCGTGCACCCTGCGCTCCGTCGCTAAGATCGCCACGCCACGCCACCGCGGCAAGCCCACAACCCTAATCGCGCGGTCACGCGAAACCCGCCTGCGTTCCGCTGCTGCCACGGTGCCTTCGCCCACACCAACGGACTCGGCTGCTCCATGGCGGACACAACACGACGCGGCACGAACCAACTCGGGAGGATTCCAAGGCGACCACGGCGGCGATCGGATCAATTTGCCATCGTTTTTACAGGTTGCTTGATTCTTGATCGCCTTACTTGGCTTGCCGCGCCTTCCCTGCCCCAATTCCCTTTGAGCCACCGTAAAAATTCTCAATTTCTTGCATGCCGCTAAAAAAATTATAGCTTCTACCTAGCCATCAACCCAACTTTGTCTGGACTCCAGTGCCCCTGCCGTCTATATTTGGCCTAACGGGAGCAAATGGCTAGGAGAAATGACTGTTTTGCCCATTAGTTTTCAGTTGTACACCCCTCTCCCCCAATGGCGGCCCCTTTCTTCCTGTCGACGGGCCGGTCCAAGGCGATGCTAAACGGAGGTTGTCCCCTCCGACGATAAGGATGACTTCTTGTTCGAGATCTACTCGGCCTCGGAGTCCCACTTGGTTAGTCCTATGGCGGTCGCCTCTTCCTTCCCGTCCCCGGCTGGCTCGGCGGCGGCCTCTTCTTCCCCGTCCCCTACCCTAGCCAGACCTACGGCGGCCCTCTCTCCCTCCTACCACGACGTCATCTGCCGGCCTGCGCCTTCCCCACCTCGCGTCGTCCCTGACCTCGTCGCCTAGCCTCCCCCATCCTGCTGTGGAGCCGCGCAGCCTTGGCAGCGGCGTTGTCCACGGCCTTCCACACCGAAGACGCGATGACAGGCTGGTGCCGCACCGCCGTGATGCCGCGCGCGTGCCAGCGCATCTGCGTCTAGGGCCTCGCCTGCCTCGGCACAACCGCGCGTCCCCGCCCAACAGGGAGGGATAGCAAGATGTGCATCCACGGCTACCGCGTGGATGTGCGTGCGTGCCGAGCAGGTCCTGTACAGCTCTGGGTCGGCGTTGAGAGTGTGCTTCTTCTCGTCTGGCTCGTGGCCGCCGGCGTTATGTTGCTCAGCTCGAGCAAGAGGAGCAGATGGTGGTGCTCTCATCGTGTCTCAGAGTGGAAAAAGGAGGCGATGGTGCTAGCTTCTTGCGTGAATAGTAGAAGGGAGAAAAGGCAGAGGAGATGGCTAGTGCAGCTGTCTGATTTGAGAAAAGAGGGGATCGCTGATGCTTGTCATGCGTAGGAAGCAGGGAGGGGAGAGCAGCACGGAGCATAGAGGAGAGAAGGGACGGCTTGTTGTTGGAGAAGACGAGGAGCACAGGACACAGAGGTGTAAAACGGGCACTTTCTCATCCTCTTTAATGTTAACATTCGATCCAACGAATCCGGCCGCGGCATGGATGCATGGCAGGGGGTCGAGAAAAAAGGTGAGCAAGAGGAACCCGTCTAACAACAGGACAGATCTACCTAGTTTCCGGAACCGATCGGGAAAAAGCAACCGTGATTTTGACCGCGGGGGACGACGCGACGAGATCGAGCGCTAACGACCGACCGGTGCGGTGCCCCCCTTTGGCGAACAAGTTCGTGCCGCGCCTGCCCTTCCTTTTTCTGGCCCTGATCGTTCCCGCGCCTGCAGCGACCAGGCACATGCCCCATTACCTTCCCATCGTTCCGCACGGTCGCAGCACGAGGAAGAGGAAGCCCTCGTTCTCGTACCAGAACCAAACTGCCCCGTTCCGTTACGGGCTACGACGATGGCCTACACACATTCGAATACCACTGTGCTCTTCCTACAAGCATCTCTTCCTATCCAGCCAAGCCGTTTACTGTGGCTTTCTTCCTTTTTTTTTTCCCAAACACACAAAAATGTCTTAGTTTCCTTCAAAAAAAATCTCTTGATATCCAAACAATAGTAGTACTACCGTCCTCTTCCTTCAGATAATGCAGCTTCCCTCGCAAAAAGAAGAAGAAGAAGAAAAGATAATGCAGCTTCGATGTTAGTTTCGAGCTAATCGTACAAGGGCAGCTGGACAGGTGCATCCACCAGCGTTGCGTGGATTTACCATGCCAGCCTGCACAAAGGGTAAAACGGGAAGAAGGGTTGCACAATGGGGTGTGCGGGGGAAAGGAAGCCGTGCCGGCTTTTCATTTCCTCGCATTTTTCTCCCTGCCCCTGCACGCCAGTCCTTTTGCCGACGTCACGTCACGCAGAAAATGTGCCTTTGAATTTTTTTTACCCCCTCTCGTTTCCCTGTGCATTCCGTTCCATCGCTTTTCCGCACCAAAACGGCTCGCAACGGCGTCAAAGAGTAGTGTGTGGCAAGATACACTTTCCTTTTCTTTTTTTTAACTATGAGTACCTTCCGTTATGTTTTGTATTTTCACCAGTCAGTTCCAACATGAGACGCCTTCTCTTGTCAAGTGGGAGCGTGGGACATACGACCATACTCCTCCTACGAGGCATGGTGAAACATGTAGATCGAGTGGCTAGTTTTACCTACATGCACGTATAGCTAGGTGAAAAACTAATGTGCATTGTAGAATCTAGTACTGTTAACTAAGGTCCAATAAAACTAGCCGGTGGCCGGGCGGTGTCACCATAGACCTCATGGCGCCATATACTATTAACCAAGAAAAGTTTTTGAACTCTATTGTAGCCTGGAACTCTATGTTCATTTCTCAAACTAAAAGACTTCTAGGCTATGTTTCTTTATTGGGAAGTCATGATATAGGGCCTGTTTGGATCCAATGGAAAGAGAAAGAGAAAGTGCAAAACTTTTGCTCTTTTGCATTTTTTTTGCACTTTTGGATCCAAACACCCCAAGTGCAAAAGGGCAAATGCTACCGTAATTTTGCTAATTATGGATTAATTAGGCTTAATAGATTCGTCTCGTCATTTAGTCCTCATCTATGTAATTAGTTTTTTAATTAAACTATATTTAATACTTCTAATTAGCGTCCAAACATCTGATGTGACAGGAGCAAAAATTTTACCATTTGCCCTTGGATCCAAACAGGCCCATATTATTGGCCTTGCCTTGTAACAAATGTTTCTCTGTTGCTAGATATCATTAGGAGACTACTAGTTGTCTTCTTAATGTACTACATGAAATAAGTTTCTATTTTTGAAAAAAGTAAGATGCAAATGCTCACATGCACGAAGGTCCTGTTTGGATCTCTCCTAGCTAATAATTAGCTAGCTAAATATTAGTTAGTTAATTATTAGTTGGATGCGTTTGGATCCATCAGCTAATTGTTAATTATTAATATGGATGGATCATGATGTCCTTCTTTTTTCTGGCGCCGGAAGTTCGGGCAAGAAGAGAATTTGACAGGATAATAAGGTCTTTCAACATTTTCAGCTGGGTTTAACCAGCTAATAGGATTATATAGTTTGAAATAGCTGGAGGGTCATTAGCTACTCCATTAGCTGATCTATTTGGATCCTTAACAACTAAACTTAGCTAGCTAACCATTAGCTAGAGGATCCAAACAAAGTCAAACATGTAATTGACCCTATGAACGCACATAGACATGCACTAACCCTATGGGCACTTATGAGACACCGAGGTGGTGTGTGTGTGTGTATATATATATATATATATATATATATATATATATATATCTGTGTGTGTGTGTGTTAAGTTTGTCCCTCATTGTCAACAGCCACATTGCTTACCGCTGAAAGAATAATTAGTCAAAAATGATGTACTTGTGCGGAGCCAGAGATTTGAATCTAAATGGACAGCTTCCACCACAAGAAACTTAAACAACTAAACTACGCCTTAGTTCACATGGAGTCAAGTTCCTAGAAATTAGGCACTGCATATATCTTTATAAATATTATTAGACACTGAAAATTATTTGTGTAACTCTGTTGTGTTTTATAAATATGTTAAAGGTCATATCCTATAAGCGTTGCTGCTATGATAGCCTTTATTTTTTATGTTAGAGATGCATATGCTATTTGCATTGTGAAGTACTATATCATTTGGAGATTGACGGATTGACACTACAGTCTCTGGTCACAACTTCTTATTGGTTTTTAGGTATATATTTTTCTTAAAATACTATTAGAGGTATGGAATTTATGTTTGTAGATTCACAGTGTTCTATCCATATATATGTTGCAACCAAAAATTACATTCATATCATTGAGTGAAACAATATGCATTATTTATTGGAGGGAGTGCTCTGCCTTAGTACTCCCTCATCATATATAAATGCTACAAATACAGTAGCAAAATTCTTTATCACAAAATCTTCACAATGTTACATAAGTCATGGATAAGAAAAATGTCATGAAGTTGGAATAGGGAAATGTGGGCATTCCTTAGAGAAACAAACCGAACAAAGAACAAATTTTGAGTAAGTTTACATTAGACTATAGCGAGTTCATGTAGTGTAAAACAATATTTAACTTGTATTGCACCATTTATGCATCATGTTGATTTTTGCAAATGAAACTACAATTTCGGACTTGGCGATATACAAAGGCAACCATCATTATAATCTTCGTAACCGCTCGTCATTTTGGGTTGTCCATTATTATTCCGTTACTATGCTGAATTGCGGATAGTGGTGCGTTACGATTATTCATGAGCGGCCTCATTTAATCATGGATGATTCCAGCACACATTAACTACGAACATTACATAGACGTCATGCCAATTTTTAGAATAAAACAACTATTTGTCTATGTTAGGTGATCGCTTGTTTGGTGGTATACTACTACTCTTAACATTTTGTGCTCCCGTACTACCGGGTTGAACCGTCGTAACGTTAGCGTGCTAGTACCATTTCAATCGAAAGGCAATGTTTTAATGAACATTCATGACTCGCCTTGTTTAGAGAATGAGTTGAAACCGCATTGACCGCCGAATCATCCGATTTGAGGGGGACGTTACGCTTGCATTGCATCTTTCATGTTCCATCTCAATTCTCAAGTCCTTCCTAGATGATCCGTGGATCCATCACCTCTATTTTTTCTCTGCCAAGAGGGTTCTCTCTTACAAATTTGCAAATCGTTCAGCCGCCGCTGGCTTAATTCTTCTTTTATTAAAAGAACAACCGAAATCGTCTAAGATTCTCTTGCTTCGAGTCATTAACCCTCCCCCCAAACAAAAAAAAGATCATGAATGTTTTTCCAGACACAACTCATGCCGCCCGTCCTCGGAGGCTACCGGCGCCATCATTTTTATGTCATGCACGGCGCTAAGAATCTTTCAAAAAAAAATGCACGGCGCTAATAATGACAAGGGAGGGGTAGATGATCGATGTGGTTGGAACGAGGATGGAAATGGGAGGAAAATCGTGGGGTTTTGGGTGGGTGCGCATAGAGGCGAGCGGGGGCGCCCGGCGGTGGGCTTGTCAAGGCCGGGAGGGACAGCGCTCCAGCCCCCGGTAGTGGTTGGGGTTGGACTCCCCAAACCCACACGAGCGGCCTCTGGAGATGTACCCAGGAAAACAAATCGCGAAATTCTCTCTCTAGGACGACACAAGAACAACAGCAACAACGCTGCTCCCCCCCCACACCCCCCCCAACCCCCCCCCCCCCCTCCCTTTTGCCATCAGTCTCAAAGTAAGGGAAGGGAAGCCTGAAAGCCCAACAAAACCAATCCCATCTCTCTCTCTCTCTCTAAAAAGGTAGGCATCCAAAACCCAACCAGGGACGGAGGAGGTTACGCAAGAACTAGAGAGAGAAAGTGTTAAAACAAGCAGGCATTTATTTCCTGCTTGTTTTGTTGGGAGTGTGTGATCAAGCCCAGCCAGAGCGCCCTGCTCCTCCTTCCTATATTAGCCTGCCTCCCTTCCTTTGCAGAAGCAGCAGCAGCAACAAAGCTGTCCCTTTCCCTCTCCCTCCGCCTCCGCTCTCCATCTCTCCGCAAGGCTTGGCCGCCCCCCGCATGGCTCACGAGATGGCCGCCTTCTTCGGCGCGGCGCCTCCGCGGCCGCCGGCGGCTCTGGCTCCGTTCCGCGAGGAGCAGCGGCACCAGGACGCCGTCGAGGATGTGTACCATGTCGACGACGTGGAGGACGGCGGTGCCGGCCATGGCCACGGCGGCAGCGGCGGGCAGGGGAAGCTCTGCGCCAGGGGCCACTGGCGGCCCGCCGAGGACGCCAAGCTCAAGGAGCTCGTCGCGCAGTACGGCCCCCAGAACTGGAACCTCATCGCCGAGAAGCTCGACGGCAGATCAGGTAATGCGGCCGCGGCGCGGCGCAATGCGGTTCTGGCGGATTATTGGGGCGTGGGTTTTGGATGCGTGCCTGCTTCGTGTTTGCTGATCGATGTGTGGCCTGTGATGGGACGGCGCAGGGAAGAGCTGCCGGCTGCGGTGGTTCAACCAGCTGGACCCACGGATCAACCGGCGGGCCTTCTCGGAGGAGGAGGAGGAGCGGCTCCTGGCGGCGCACCGCGCCTACGGCAACAAGTGGGCGCTCATCGCCCGCCTCTTCCCGGGCCGCACCGACAACGCCGTCAAGAACCACTGGCACGTCCTCATGGCGCGCAGGCAGCGCGAGCAGTCCGGCGCGCTCCGCCGCCGCAAGACCTCCTCGTCCTCGTCCTCGCCGGGCCCCGCGCCTCCGCAGCACTACGCGCCCGTGGTCGTCCTGCACCACCACCACTACGCCGGCTCCCATCCGCTGCCGTTCCACGCCGGCGGCGCCGGCGCTCACGGCGTCGCCGCGGAGGCGGTGTCCGCGCCGGCGGCGGACACCCGTGCGTACAGCGGCGGCGAGTCCGACGAGTCGGCGTCCACCTGCACCACCGACCTCTCCCTCGGCTCCGCCGGCGCCGCCGTCCCCTGCTTCTACCAGAGCGCGTACAACGGTGAGTTTTCTCGACGTCGTCGCTGCATGCTTCTGTCTGGTGGTGTTCGCGCGCGTCGTATCGAGACTGACGTGCCGGGGTGTGTGTTCTGTCGCAGGCTACGACGCGGCCCCGCGCGCCGCCGCGCCCGCACCGGCCGCGGCGTTCGCGCCGAGCGCGCGCTCCGCCTTCTCCACGCCGTCGGCAGCGCGCCACCGGGAGGCTCCTCCCTCCGACGACAAGGTCGCGCTGCCCTTCTTCGACTTCCTCGGCGTGGGCGCGACATGATCGGAGCCCCCGGCGGACGGCGGGTGTACAGGAGGCGGTCAAAGACGAGAGCCCCGGTGACGAGGACGAACCCGTGCTTAGCTTAGCTTAGGTTAAGAAGTTAATCATCATCAAGAACGAGGCTAGGGGAGAAGAGAGGAGAAGAATGGTGATCGATTCGTGTCGTCTGGGTGTAGCGGTGGACATTGCTGACTCGCACACCTCAGTTTTGCTGCTGCTCCTGCTGATGAGAACACTGCTCGGGAAACGAGTTCCAACCAACAAGCAGGTGAGATTGTGCGATGAGATGAGATTGCCCCATGTTCATGCCCTGGTTGTGAATGGTTGGATGCAAAAGGAACCGCTTGTAAGTTGTAACACAAACCGCAAGGCAAAGGCAGATCAGATACTCTGCCGCCTCTCTTTTCACCCTGTCCCCCTCTCTTCTTTTCATGCTCTGTTCTGTTAATTTTTTTTCATTTTCTTTTTCTTCCCTTCTCTTCCCTTCGTATGAAGAAGACGACGAAGATGAACACCAAGAACCAATTCCCAACCATGTCCACGTTGCAATCTTGTTGTTGCAGTGCATTGCACTGCATGATGCCCTCCATGTCTCTGTCCACTGCCACTGCGCTTTCAGGCCGGCGGGTGAACGCGAGCACAAACAAAAGGCTCACTCAGTTTACTAAGCAGAACAAGGAGCGGCGGATGGCGCTGCGGAGGACCCTTCTTGTTGCGCCGATGAACAAGAACAACCCCTCTGACACCAACGTTCTCATCTCATCTGGTAGCAGCAGCAGGTGCTTATTAGTTTTCCAAAGATAGCACGGCACAGCACAGTGCAGGGTCATTTTCACCCCCACCGGCTTCTCCTGAAACTTCCCTGCACTCCCCCTCTTTCTCTCCCCTTCTCCAGGGGGCCACACGAAGAAGAAGAACAACTCCCATCTGGCCATCACCCTCCTCTCCCCTGGTTTCCTGGGTTTCCGTTGCTGGACTGTTGCTCCCCCCATGTCGCGGATTTCCTGCACGCCAACGAAACTGCTGTTGCAGCAACGCCCGTTGCTGTCCCGTGCCTCCAGGTCACTCGCCTTGCGCAAGCACCTCATCACGCTGCCGCAGCCTGCAGCAGCTTGCTCACCGACCACTGAATGGAACAGGAAAAAAAGGAAATCTTTGGCCGATTCGTTTGCGAACAAACGTCAGTGATGGCTTCAGTGAGCAAGCTAAGTAGATTAGTTTGCGAAAGATCGGTGAGCAGGGCGCAACCAAAGCATGCTCATAACAGATTCGGTGCGTGTTAGCAGTTCTGGTGAGGTTTTGACCGGGAGTTGTTGGGGGCGTCGGCTGACGTCTGCGTGTGTTCAGCTGGACGCAAATCCAAACAGGCCCGGCTCCCCCGTGTTCAGCTCAGTCTCGCTGCTGCCCGGTTGAAGAATGGGCGGAGGCATCATCAACGAACGAAGTGGTCGTGTTCAACTAACTAACCACCGGGTCTGGGTGAGGACTGCGTCAGGATCCACGGTTGCAGGGCAGATTATGGAGTGATGCATGTTTCTGTGGATCCACAACTAAATCTCTCTCCTAAAAACCAGAAGTTTATACAACTCGTTTCATTCGTGTTCATCTGGTTAAGTCTTTGTCTATGACATCTGTATTTTTTGCATCTGAACTAGCATCTGCAACAGGTACTAACTGCTCTGCCTGAAAAGATGAACCGGTCTTCATCCAACAACTACGTGAAAGCTTGACGGTGTCAAGCTGCAGCAACCAATATACAGCATCAGCACCGTCAGTAGTGTTCAGGTATATGCATGACTGATCAAGCTGCACCTAATTCTGTTAAGGTGATCAAGTGCCTGACTACCAGAGCCTGAAAAGTGTCAACCTGAAGAAAACAATAAGCATGCCTAGATAGAGAAGCATTACTTGGCATGGAAGAGGCATATATGCCATGGGACATATGCTAGGCCTTTTGATGATAAGGTAGAGTAGGCATCATGCTGGGGGGTCTGGAACTGGAGAAGACCCCAGTTGTGATGATTGAAACTAGTAGCTCCGGCTCCTCAGTTTACTTTCAGTTTGTTTTGGTTGGGGTTGGGTTCAAGGAGCTGGGGTTCCTTTTTGGGGCTAGCTAGGAAATTAAGGTAACAATTGATTCGAGGATCATCAGAAACATACATGCCAGAAATATAACATTTTTTTTCACAAGAGTAGAGGGTTGATTTGGTTGCTGTAGTTATCTTGAATAATCTCGTAACTACATGTCATAAACATCAATTTTACAAAATATAATAGTGAAAAAAAAATCACACGGATAACACGCTAAACCAATCTTAGGTGGGAATCAAACTGCCTAATTGAAAGTTGAGGTATCGCGCCGATTGGGCGATTTTGTTGGAAACAGCAGCTTAATTCCATAATTTGCAAGAACAACCAAGTGCCCTACAAATCAGTCATCAGCATGACACCAACTGCATACCCACAACCAATTCACAACGAAGTTTCGACAAAAATCTCGATACCGTTACTTGGAAGCCACATGGCAGTTCGACATGTAAGTGGTGTCAATGAAGAGGTCAAGATGGTTGATTTATTTCATTTCGCCCCCCCAGGCTGCGCCAACAATTCAACTAAGGATCGGAATAGAAACTGGGACAGATGCTCTCGGCCACACGTGGAATATCTCCTTACCTAATCCGATCTTATACTTTGTTCCCTGCTAGAAGGAAAGGCCAGAACAGGTTAAAAGAATGTTACATCAGTGTCAGGGAAAAAAAACTGGAGACATGCATGCGTCCGTGGATCTACTTGTGCTCAGATGATGGCGTGCTTAGAAAATTCTTTTGTATGCACGCATGAACTCGGAGCCTTGACATCATGCTGTTTATCTTTATTAGATCATATTTGTGTGTGTGGCATGTATGACAAGACTAGGGTAACAAAATTTGCTCCACTTGCCTGCCTTGACTTTGTTCATTTGCTTTGGTGCTCAGGAAAACCTATACCCTGTGTGAAACAAACACAAGTGTTGCTCCGGGAATTTTTGGGAATTCAAACTAATGTGTCTCTGATTAATTTGAGAGTTTTTGCAGTGAAAAAACAAATGGAGCCATATGCGTAAGAAGTTTCCTGGAAAGCGCGATGCGGTTTGAGATGCTCGTCGACTCGTTCAACTTTAACCGTTCTTGCTAATTCGATCAGCTTGCTGTTTAGTTTAAGTTCCAAAGCTGAGAAAGAGAGAGGAGAATCTTGCATTTTACATTTTGATCGAGGTGGTTGAGAACGGTCACATGGAATGCATGTAGCCCGTACTGCTCTCTTTCCTTGTTGCTATACGGCGCCGGCCGGCAGCTACAATAAGCAGCCTTATGCTGATCACATGAAAACAATATTCCGTTCAAAGTACTAACTCCAGATATTCTCCCTTCAAGGTACAGATAAAGAATGCAATGCATATATAATAAGTTCCTATGTTATCGTTAGGACTTTGATCAACTAACCATCATTCATCAGTCAACTAATTTCATAGCAGTAATATTCAACATGTTTGATTATTCATTCATCGTCATTTCGGCGGTTGAAAAAACCCGAGGAATTGGCGGGGATGATTGGGATTAAGAATGTCGCGCGGTCTAATCCCCACGTTCGCAAGGAGTTAGTTAGTAGTTGGAGACACTACATCAAAGAATGACCTAGTATGGTTTGAACGGTTTGGAGAGGGAACATATTTAGTAATAATATGCCATGTGTTGTTTTTGAAATGGATCAACTTATTAATTCTTTCTTTATTCCAATTGTTTTCTCGACGAAATATGGACTTTGACTCACTCCGTTGTTCAAGAACAGCATTTGATGATCGTTTTAATCCAATCCACTGATTTTATTCACAGTATTTTTCTTCAAGGGCACTATATATAAAGAAAAAGAAAAAAAAAACTAGGAGAATGTACATGTGAGGCAAACAAGATGAGAATATCCAAGTATGTGGTGGGCACATGCGAGGCAAGATAGCGGCCGGGGGTGCTTGTTGCATAGTTGCACGGCTGGGTTTGGACGATGGAGACGTGCATCCATACATCCATCCTGGCATCAAAGCTCATGTCGTGCAACAGGCGAGCCAGCGAGGGGCGATTTCTCCTCCGAGGAAGCAAAGATGTGTGAGCAACCGATTCCTTTTTGGAGTGAGGGAGGTAGGCCGGCCGAGCAGCTAGCTAGGCCTCTCGGTGCGTGGGCCCAGGTAGGCTGCATGCTACCCAACAACAAACAGTGAGATGTGCATCCGTGTGCACGCCCCTGGCATCGGATTCTCTGCAATCTTGTCAAGGGCCAAGGGGCATGTAGTGTGGTGGAACATTTCTGGGAAACAGAAAGCGTAGGCTGGCGTGAGCTCTGAAACTGAAGAGGGAGAGCATCTTTTGTTTGTTGGAGCAAATGTGTTGGTACTACTACTAGGAAGAAAGCCAGCAGATAAAGAGTATCATGAACTAGCTAGCCATATGTAAGTTGTTTCCTGCAAAATCGTTGTGGGGTTTATGGTGACAGACACTTACGTTGATGGGGTTAATTTGATGGTCCTCTCTTTTGTGCAGACTTCACAGTCTTGATGAAACCCAAAGGGCATTATTAGGCTATTGGAGTATTCTCCTCTACCAGCTGATGAGCTGAATGCAAACCAAAGGGGTCCATTTGACATGACAAGGAAAAGACATGCATGGTTTGCCCGAAACGCATGATGCATGCATCACCCTAGCAGAGTAGCCACCACTGGTAACAACAGTGAGATCGAGCAGCAGCAGGTAGCTAGCACTGGTGCTCAACTTACCGCTACAGCAGCCGGTTATTGTTCCCACACTGCTGCTGCATTGCTGGCCGTAGCTTCACGTCCACAGCAACACCCAACAAGCACGAGCTCACTCTACTTCCACGGTTCCACCTGCTCGTACGCCAAGGAACAGCGCTCGATAGCACGGCTAGCTATTAGCTCTGAACTGGAGTGTGGTCTGGCACGCAGCAAGCCCAGGGTTCAGACAGACATGCAGTTGGGCAGCGGAGGCCGGCATTACTCCAGTAGTCAGGTTGAATGGATTTGGCAGCGATCGAGAGAGAGGACACACACGGTCACACGCGCGCACGGGCGTGCACGGACGACGAGCCAGGTGACCATCAATTCGTTCAAGACCTGGCTAGCTGCTGCCTCTGCTGATGCGTGTGCTCGATCGTCGCACCGATGCCGTGCTGCGTGCTGCTGCTGCTGCTGCTGCTGGCGAACGCTAGCTGAGCAGTGTGACCACACATTCACAGTGCCGCAGGAGCCAGCTGCCTTAGCTGGCTTGCAGCGCCGGCCGGTCTCCTATCTGCAGCGCGCCAGCTCAGCGGCGGATCTGAATATAAAATTAGAGGCACTTATTTTGCTCTTTTTCTTCCTTCCTCCTCTCTTTTTCTTCTGCCTCCTTCTTTTCTTCTTTCCCTTCTCATTTATAGTTGAAAATTGTTGGAAGAAGTTTGCAAGGGCTTCATAGATTTGCAGGGGGGCTCCAGCCCCCCCCCCCCTAGATCCGCCCCTGCGCGTGCTACACTGCTAATTGTTGTTGCTGGTGGTAGGAGTACAACATAGGGTGCGTTCGTTTCCTGGAGTCTAAAGTTTAGAGGGGTCACATCAAAGAGAATCTTATCATTTAGAAATATTAAATAAAATCTAATTACAAAACTAATTGCAGAACCCCAGAGCTAATTCGCGAGACGAATCTAATGAGGTATATTAGTCCATAATTAGCGGATGATTACTGTAGCATCGCTGTGGCAAATTATAGATTAATTAGGCTCATTAAATTTGTCTCGCGAATTAGCATCCATCTGTGCAAAAAGTTTTATAATTAGACTTTATTTAATACTTCTAAATGATAAAATTCTCTTTAATGTGATGGGTCTAAAATTTAGAGCGCAGGAAACGAACACACCCATAGTCGTAGTAGCACGTAGCCAGCGGCTAGCTGCTTCAATGAATCCGATCCGTGCACGGTGCGTAGAGATCCGTGCCGCCAGCCGGTCAGCACGTGCGCCGCATGCGTGTCGTACGTGTACGTACACCACACCACTACTAGCTACATTGCACTTGCACACTTGCACAGTAGTAGGCCAGACTGTACCGCTTGTTACTAGCTGCACGCGTGCATGTACCCGTAACTCGCGTGGCCGTGCGTGCGCGCGTGCGAGACACTGGGCACCGACTCGTCGATCAGCTGCCCGAGAGACCGGCCGGTCTGTGCCCCCCTCGGTCCGATCCGTACGACGCGCCAGGGCATTGAACGCGAGAGCGCGCCTGCACGCACGCACGCACGCGCGCGGCTGACTCGCCTGCTGCCTTCCCACGTGCGCTCCACCGAGTCAACACACTGGTACTCCTACAGTTGCGCGCCGCGCCTGGTCGAATCGATCAACAACTCAGCATTGTAGCGTCTTAGTACAATGCTAGCTTAGGAACGTACGCACGTACGCAACACTCCTCTCCCTTCGAGGAAGATTGACGATGATACGTACACGTGTACGTATATGTACCAAGTGATTCGACGCGTACCCTCGTTCGACCGCACGTATACATATACGGTACGTACAAGAGCGCGTATCTGCGTACCACTACCGGACACGGCACCTTTGCCGAGTGCAAAAATATTTGCCGAGAGCATTTCGTCGGGCACTCGGCGAATAAGACCTTTGCCGAGTGCCGCACTCGGCAAAAAGAAACACTCGGCAAGCAATAACACTCGGCAAAATCTGTTTTGCCTAGTGCCCTACGCTCGGCAAAGACAGACACTCGGCAAGCTCCGTCAGCTGCGAACGACAGCAAACGGCCGTTAGCTTTGCCGAGTGTCGGTATCGCGGACACTCGGCGAATGTGTGATTTGCCGAGCGCTTTTTCTGGGCACTCGGCAAAACATATTTATTTATTTTTCTACCCAAACTTTTTCTGTTGTGATTCTAGATTACCTTGAACTACATATGCAAGTTTGGCACATTACTGGAATTGTTTGCTATATTTAGTCAATTTATTTCATTTGATTGAATTTTTTGGAATAATTCAAATTTGAATTGCAAGTCATTCAAAAAGTGGAAAAAAATGAATTGGAAAATGATATTCATATTATTGAGCCTACTTCAACACCTTATCCATGAACAAACAAGAATTTCAAATATCTCATGTTCACGAAGCATGACCACAAACTTGGGGTCCGGTTGTTTTTAAATTGTATAAAAGGTAAATTTGGTCAGAAAATCATGAAACTTGCCCAGATGTCATGATATCATATGTGGAGGCTGTGATAAAAATTTGGCTAGGTTTCGTGAAAGTTTGTCAGCTACGATGCTTAACACCTAGTTGGCCTTCACATGAAATCATGAAACTTATTTGGACATGTTTCGGTTTGTAAACATCGTATGTTACAACTTTCACGAAACTTTATCAAATTTTTATCACAGCCTCCACATATGATATCATGACATCTGGGCAAGTTTCATGATTTTCTGACCAAATTTGCTTTTTATACAATTTAAAAACAACCGGACCCCAAGTTTATAGTCATGCTTCGTGAACATGAGATGTTTGAAATTCTTGTCTGTTTATGGATAAGGTGTTGAAGTAGGCTCAATAATATGAATATCATTTTTCGATTCATTTTTTCCACTCTTTGAATGACTTGCAATTCAAATTTGAATTATTCCAAGAAATTCAATCAAATGAAATAAATTGACTAAATGTAGCAAACAATTCGAGTAATGTGCCAAACCTGCATATGTAGTTCAAGGTAATCTAGAATCACAATAGAAAAAGTTTGGGTGGAAAAAGAAAAAAATAAATATATTTTGCCGAGTGTCACTGGATAGCGCTCGGCAAATATTTTCTTTACCGAGCGTCCAGTTTGTGGACACTCGGCAAAGGTTGCTACATTTCAACAGCTCACGCTGATATGTTGAAAAATAAAAAAAATAGGAAGCTTTGCCAAGTGCCCGTGATCTGGCACTCGGCAAAGTGTCTTTTATTCCTTCACAGGCTACCCAAACACTTGTGCAAAGGGTCTTTCGTTCCTTTGGTCGCCCAGCTCAGCCGCATGCCCGGCCGCCGCCGCCGCGCCTGGTATCAAGGTCGACAAGGTATGTAGTCGACTCAAACTGACACATGGCATTTGCTGTGAATTATGTTCCACTCTATTTCAAGATGGAAGACAATTGCATTCCTCTAAACTTATGCTCAATCTCAGGGTCTTGTGCCACTTGCTGGCTCCAACGACGAGTCATGGTGCCAAGGTCTTGATGGCCTTGCTTCACGTGAAGCAGCCTACTACCAGGCTGGTGCCCGCTTCGCCAAGTGGTGAGAAACGTGCCCCTGCATTGGCAGTTACCATCTGTTATGTGACATAGATCCCATGTATGACATGAAGTTCTGTCACAGGCGCACTGTTGTCAGCATCCCCAACGGTCCATCTGAACTTGCCGTGAAGGAAGCTGCCTGGGGCCTTGCCCGCTACGCCGCCATTTCTCAGGTATCCGATCCTGCCATTTTCAACAGCCAGAAACTCTCAACACTACAAGACATTGTTGGGTTCTTTTCAACATGCATGTATATAAACATCTATTTTTTCTGTGGATATGCTAGGAGAACGGCCCGGTGCCAATTGTGGAGCCTGAAATCCTTCTTGACGGCCTGGTGCCCCGCCGCGCCCCGGACCCCGCCGCCCCAGCCCCTACGGCCCCGAGAACTGTGCAGCAGGTTAGTGCGCACTGAATAATTAGAATATGTACATAAGTCTTTTTTGAAATATAGCATGAATGCATATAACTTTTTTTATGATAGCATAGTCAATTATAAATTTGGAATAATATAGTTTTTTTGAGTAATATAGTATCATATTTTGAAACAATTTGAGACCTACAAAATACAAATAGTTCATGAAAACTTGTATCATATGGAATTGATATTATTCTCGGCTGTATATGTTTAGAGGATGGAAGACCGTGAGTGAATGTACAGTGGCCGCTTAGGTCAGGGTCAGGTCACCGATGAATGGATCGACAAGACCGATGCTTTCTTGGAACGGGCGTTTGGCGAAGCTGCTAAAGGAGCGAGTAAAATAGTCTGTCCATGCAGCAATTGTGTAAACAGGAAGAGACAAACAAAGAAGGTTACTGGGGAACATCTTTGGAGGAATGGATTTACGGCAGCCTATACTCAGTGGGTCTACCACGGTGAAGACGGTTGTATGAGAGAGGAGGTGGTGAGACCACGCGTGGAGGATTATGATGCCGATGCCGGGGTAGCGGACATGCTAAATGACTATCACGAGGCACAGTTCGCTGAAGGACGTATGGAGGAGGAGCCAGAGGCAACTGCAAAGGCGTTCTATGTTTGCAGCGGCACAAAAACCCCTTCACGGATAGACAAAGGTTTCTCAACTGGATGCCATTGGACGCATAATGACGTTAAAGTCGCAGTATAGCTTGAGTTGAGACGCTTTCGATGGTATGTTGACAGTTATTGGCAGCCTGCTTCCGGAGGATCACATTCTGCCAAAGAGCATGTACGAGGCACAGAAACTCCTTCGTGCACTCAAGATGCCGTATGACCAGATACATGCTTATCTGAAGGGGTGCCGTATGACGACATTGATTCTTCAGATAGTGTTGATTATGACATGGTTGATAGTGATGGTGAGACTTATGATCCAGCTGCTCCCGATTATGAAGATTATTTTTAATCAATATAATACTATATTATTATGTAATTATGTTTTATTTATTTTGCATCTCTTTCTAAGTATGTCTTGTTTATCTGTATTTATTACTTTACTCTTCTTAATTGCAGGTGACTGATTTACTCTTCTTAATTGCAGGTGATTGAATAAAGATGGTGGGCAGTGGGATGAGGAGTGTTAGGTCGCTTTACCAGAGGGCTAGGTCCGCTGAAGCTGGGTCGTCTGAGAGGAGGAAGGGGAGGAGGAGGGGGACGACGCAGGTGCCCCTGCAGGAGGCCACGGAGGACGAGGCGCAGGTGGCCTCGCAGGACGACACGGAGGAGGAGGCGCATGTGGTGCAGGAGGAGGACGAGTAGGCACAGGAGGAGGACGGGGTGCAGCAGACCGCCTCTGGTTCCGCGGTCTCTGGTTAGTCGAGCGTCTACTTGCGAGGTAAGTAACTTTATATGTTTTTATTGCTTCTTCATGTTATATATTCAAATTCGAAGTAGAAACTAATAATTTTTCTTAATCACTTGTGCAGGTCCCGCGAGTCTGCCTAAGCGACCGATACCTCGTGAGAAACGTCCGTTGATTTGACCCGAGGGGGAAAAGTAAGTAAATTTTATATTTTCATTGCTTCTTCATGTTATATGTTCAAATTTAAAGTAGAAACTAAAAGTGATGGCTAATCATTTGTGCAGGTCTTGGAGGATTGTAGAGAGTGCAGGTGCTGCTCACAGACGCTCCGTCAATGACATCCTTGGTCTTCTGTGCAAGGAACACTTCCCTGGCCTGGTTGAGTACGCTGGAGTGGTGGGGCCGGCCTATACGATCGACCAATATGCCGCCGCCCCCGATACTGAAGATCGGGATGGCAGGGTATTCAACAATAAGACGGAGCGGGTAAAGCAGGAGCTATGGGTAACTGCTAAATACATCGCATTCATTGCACATTCTTGAAATAATGAATGGTATACATCATGTTTGCATGCAAGATTTCTTCAGATGCCAGGATGGGTTTGAGGCCAAGGCTGATATGGTGGCTACCAGATGCTGTAAGAAACTAGTCCTGGACATGCACTATGAGGCGCGTCTTCAGACCATTATAAGTTTCCATACCACCGTCCTTGGAGAGAAGGTCACCAAAACGGACGCAAGAACCATGTCGTTGACTGAGGAGCAGTACTTGCAGGTAAATATAGAATATTAATATTTATTCTTTTTACATTAATTATTCATTCCTTTTTACATTAAGTACGATTAATTTCATCTTTTAATATGTCATGTACTTATTGTCCTGTAGATAATTCCTTATTGGTGCGCTGCGCATGCCGAGTGCTGGCAACAAATGGTGCAAAAGTAGTGCTCCAACGAGTGGAAGGAGTCGCACAATGCTTGCCGGGAGCGGCGTTTGATGATGCCAGGTGTACCGCACCATCAAGGCAGCCGCAGCCTCAGCGGATACGAAAAAGCATGGGTACGCGAATTCAATTATTTAATCCAACACTCAATTATCCTGGATTTCTAATTGTCTTGCTGGTTTTCTCGCAGTCATCATCACATGGTGGCCAGCCTTGCTCCCTCTTCAAGGCATTTGCTATGGCCCATAAGGGCAAGGCGATGTCCGATGTCAACTACAACCCGGAGGACGGGCCCGAGGCATACAGCAACGCAACCGCCCACAGCCGCCTCAGTGAGTACACATCGATGGCAAGGGAGGTCCATGGTCCAGATTATGATTTGACAACCAAGGACCTTGACGGTGAAGTCGTCATGAGGGTCGGAGGAGGTAAGAAGCATGGGCGGTACTGGATTGCCGACGGCGCAATCGACTCGTCCTCTACTCCTACTCTATCTCAGATTAGAGCAAGGAGCACCAACGCAAACCCAGCCATACGACCTCGGCAGGACACTTCACAGTACCGGATATAGGCACTCCCGGTTATTCTTTCTTTATGTTGTTTATTGATTATTATAGATCTTTTCTTTGCATTATTGTAACATTGCGGTGAAAATTTTACAGGACCAGCTAGAAGAAGAGAGGAGGCTACGTGTGGACTTGGAGGCGAGGATGAGGGCCGAGCGTGAGGCCGAGCGGTTGGCCGAGCAGCAGAGGATGAGGGAGATTCTTGCTTACATGGAGAGCCTTGGCGCCGCAACGGGTGTTGCTCCGCCAGCTTCGTTGTTTTCTCCACCTCGACCTCGACCTCCACCTCCTCATCTATTTTCTACTTCTGGGAGTATGGATAAATTTTAGTCATGTATGATCATCATTTTTCTTATCTCACACATGTAATCTCTTCTACTTTGTGTAGAATCAATCGGCGGCCTCAAATGATCCTCATGTTTCTCCAAATCAGTCTAATTGGCTAACTTGGTGATGGTTCTCGAAATCAGTCAAATGATCCTTTGTTGTGAACTTGTTGTAATCAGTGGTTTTGAGAACTGTTTGTGAACTTTGTGAATTTGTATGTTGAACTCTTGTAAAACTATTTTGCATTGCTTGTTAACTTCATCGTTAAACTTCGTCGATCAGCTTGTTTGATGCATCTGTGTAGCTATTGTAAACTTGTAAAACTATTGTGTGAGGCTTCCCGAGAAAACAGGCGTTTTCAAAAAAAAATTTATACCTTTGCCGAGTGCCTCTCACGCGGCACTCGGCAAATAAATCTCTTTGCCGAGTGTCACCCAACTAGCACTCGGCAAAAAGCATACGCTTTGCCGAGTGTCACTCCACCAGCACTTGGCAAAGAGCATACGCTTTGCCGAGTGTCACTACACCAACACTCGGCAAAGAACATACACTTTGCTGAGTGCTGACCTAGGACACTCGGCAAAGTGTATGCTCTTTGCCGAGTGTCACTGCACCAGCACTCGGCAAAGAGCATACGTTTTGCCGAGTACTGACCTAGGACACTCGGCAAAGAGCATACACTTTGCCGAGTGCTTCTCTCAAGCACTCGGCAAACGTCCTTCACCGTTTCTTTCGCCGTCACGTGCATTTTTTGGGGAAATTCCCTGCAAGGCCCTCAAACAAATCACGCTTCCTTCTATGGCCCTGCAAAATTGTAACTTTCTTATTTGACCCTGATTTTATTTTCCTTCCCTTCCATGGCCCTGCCGTTACATCTGCAGTTAACTACCAGTTAAGTGACTGTGAAAAGACAATAGTACCCCTTGCCAAAAAGGCTGCCGCCGAGCTCCTGCGCGCGCGAGCCCCTACGCGCCTGCTCCTGCGCACCTGCGGTGGGAGGCACGCGGCCGCCGCTAGGCGGTGCGTGCGCGCCCCTTGGCGCCTCCGCCGCGTGCGCAGCCCTGGGGGTGGGCCTCCTCCGCGCGTGCCCCTGGGGAGCCCTCCGCCGCACCCCTGGGGTGACTCTGCTCCCGAGTCCGCACGCCGCCGCCCGCCGCCCGCACGCCGCTCGCCCGCCGGCCGCCTCTGCTCCGGTCCTCCGGAGCAACGGCGCCTGGAGGCCACGGGAGAGGACGAGGGGCTCCCGAGTCCGCCCGCCGCTCGCACGCCGCCCGCCTCTGCTCCGGTCCTCCGGAGCAACACCGCCTGGAGGCCACGGGAGAGGACGAGGGGCTCACGGGATAGGATGGGGGAGATGGGGTCGGGGGTGTGTGTGGGAGTGGCAGGGGTAGTTCAGTCCAAGAAATTTTTGCTTCTCACCTCAAAACCTCAAACCCTAACAGATTGGCCTAACGGGTCTAACGGGAGGGCTATGGAAGAGAACGAAAATAAAAAAGAGGCCACAAAAGAGCGTTTCAGTTTTCCAGAGCCATAGAAGGAAACGCGATTTGTTTCAGGGCCTTCCAGGGAATTTCCCCCATTTTTTTGGCCGAGAGCAGGATTAGGCACTCGGCAAAGTCTTTGCCGAGTGCCCGACAAAAAACACTCGGCAAAGAGGCCTTTGCCGACCATTTCTTTGCCGTTTCCTCTTTGCCGAGTGCAACACTCGGCAAAGGGTTTGCCGAGTGCTTATATTATTTTGCCGAGTGTGTCAGACACTCGGTAAATGAGGCTTCTCCCGTAGTGTACGAGGGAGGCATGCATCTCTATACATACAGTACTGCCATGCGTGCACGTGTGCCATGCGTGTGTGGCCACAGTCTAACACACATGTCAATATCTGTGTTCGATTAAGGTGCTATTTAGATTCATGGATCTAAAGTTTACTGGTCAATTAGATGATCAAAATTAGTTGGCTTAAAAGATAGACTAAAAGTTAGCTCCAACCTTCCACTCCAACTAAATTTTAGTCCATTAATCTTCAAACCCCATCTAATTTGAACTTAAATTAGCCAAATGTAAAGAGTTTATTGGACTTTTTGTCCATTAGTTCTCAAAACTCATGTAAAAAGGATGGATAAAATGAACTTTTTGTGTCTCTATCTACCTTAATTTTAGTCCTATGATTCAAATAGGATATGGACTAATTTTAGTCACCAAACTTTTACGCACCGTACGAGCTAAACATAGCCAACATTTGCTTTAATTTCTATACGTGTGTGCTGGAAGCATACGAGCCTCGACTTCGGTCAAGTAGCCAAAGCCGCCTAACTCGCAATACGCCCGTACGTTGCTACAGTCAAAGGCCCCATACAAGTCGTGCTGATTATTTTTTCCCCATACAAGTCGTGCTGATTTTTTTTTCTGTGATGGGTTTTTTTCGATATAGATTTTGTTGTGTGCATGTTTTCACGTTCTCATTGTATTCGAGTCTATGTACTATAGGTTAATATAGTGTACACTTTGAGTCCACCCATCGGTAATATTGTTGGATCAAATCAAAACTTTTGGTGAAAACATTACGTACTTTAGATTAATGCAATCTTTGAGAGCTATATCAAGCGACAATCGTTTTTCTTTAAAAATATGTAATGCTGCTTTGAGGTTTTTGGCTGATAAATTATTTGTCTAACATATAATATTACAAATTAAACTAGCTAGGAAACCATCGCCCACTTAAGGAGCTGTGAAGAAAAGCCACACGTGCAGTGACACCAGTATGAGCATCGAACCGTCCACCGCAACGGCCTTGCGTACGGCCATCCACTGCCGCGGTATGGGGATCATGAGCATCTCGATCAATTCTCAAGGCCGGGGCACGCACGTACGTATCGATCGTTGTCCGGAAAGTTGCAACCAACAATTCTGATCGCGTGAGCACAAGCCATAGCAACAAAATCGAGCGTTAGGTCATCGATCCACCACCCAGCCGTCCTCCATGCATCCTCCAGCTCTCTCTCCCCCATGCCGTTGTCGCATGGCCCAGTACGCGTCCCTGCGGGTCCCACCACCCACTGCCACCAGCTCCTAGCTCGAGCTGGAACGGAAAAGGCCCATTTTCAGGGAGCAGCGATCAGCAGGCAGGCAGGCATGACTTCTGTGCTCGACCTCCTCCTCCGGACGAGACTCCCTCGTCACATTGCTGCTGGTCAGTGACTCGTAGGTCCGAATCCACGCCAGTCATCCAACTGTTGAGAGCAGTATGTCACAGAAACCGTGTCCCTCTCTCCTTCCACGGCGCACAACAAAAGACCGTACTCCTAGCCAGTATACGCTACGTACATTCGTGTATGTCCAGCTGTACGTACGTACGTATACGGGAGACCCGGAGTACGTACGCATACGGAAGGTACGAAGGCCATCATCGCCCTCGCATCCGGAGCCTGACGTCCAGCCGAACAGAAAGCGAGCCGATCTCTCTCGACTACTGCCCTCGAGAGCGACCGGGCCCACCATGCGTCTATCCCTGACAAGTGTTCTGTACGCATGTGTGTGTATGCGCGTGTGAGGGGAGTTGGAAGGGCTCCAGCCGGCTTCGGCTCCTCCTGGCAAAATATTATTCATCGGAGCTAGTTTTCTTTTTTCTTTTCTCTCCCTTCTCTCTCATAGAGCTAGGAGGAGCCGAAGCCGGCTGCAGCCCGAGATCCTAAGTTGAGCCGGCCTCGCTGCTTGGGTCACAACTCACACCAAGCGAGCAAGCAGCTTCAACCAACTGAAAGTGGTTGCTAGCTGCTGGGCGGATCGTCGGATATATGGGCGGCGAAAAGCTAGACCAGAAGAGAGGGATGGCGCGGCGCCACGACGACAGGCAGCGCAGCAGGAATGGGTCTCGTAACGGCCAGCCACCCATCTATCCGTGGCGCTGGGATATCCCCTTCGTGCAAGCAAGGTGGTTTTCCATGGCTGTCGCCCATATTAGATTCCAGTAGATGTATGTATATATGTAGGCCTCTCGATCGTACCGTTTCTCGTTATAGATGTTGCTATATGTGCGTTGGAGGGGGATTTGAGGGTATGTCGTCAACCGTGTGGATGGCAACGCCCAAACTAATATAAGATCGTGTTTGGATCCATTGGAGCTAATAATTAATAATTAAGTAGGTATCGATATAAACAGGCTTGGCAACTATTAGCAGACGACCCTGCTAACAATTAGTCCATCGGTTGATGAAAACGCTGCTAACAAGTGTTTATAGTTGGATCCAAGTATCCAACGCATATTAGCAGGTGGATCCAAACAGCCCTTCTAATAGTCGGTTAATAGTTAGCTAGCAGTCACTACTAGAAAACGGTCTATCGGTACCAGCACGTTAGCGCCGGTCAAGAACGAGCTGGCACTAACGTGCCTCAACAGTGTAAGGCGGGCACGTTAGTCCCGGCTAGAAATACCAGCCGGCACTAACGTACCAATTCCCGCACGGATGGTACACGTTAGTGCCGGCTGGTAACACTAGCCGGCACTAACTTGTCCATCTGACGTGAGATGGACAAGTTAGTGCCGGCTGGTAACACGAGCCGGCACTAACTTGAGCAAGTTAGTGCCGGCTCGTAATACCAGCCAGCACTAACTTGTCCATCTGACGTCACGTGGGCGCGTTAGTGCCGGCTGGTAACACTAGCCGGCACTAACCGTGCCATCCCCCCAACAAATTAGCCCCTTCGCCCATTCAGATCGACGACGTCGCCCCAACTTACCTGCCGCCCCAACGTCCTCGCGCCATTGCTGCCGCCGCCCGAAGCTCCGGCCGCCACGCACGTCATCGTCCTCGCGCGCGGCCCCTTTCGCGCAGCCCGGCCGCCCGGCTGCCCCTGCCGCCTCGGGGTCCTCGCGCCACTGCTCCGCGTCCTTGCGCCCCATTGCTGCCGCCGCTCGAAGCTCCGGCCGCGGCGCACCTCGTCGTCCTCGCGCGTGGCCCGTTCCGCGCAGCCCGGCCGCCCGGCTGCCCCTGCCGCCTCGAGGTCCTCGCGCCACGGCTCCGCGTCCTCGCGCCCCATTGCTGCCGCCGCCCGAAGCTCCGGCCCCCACCGTCGACCCCTCCCTCTGGACCTCCTCCTCGCCCTCCGATCGCAAAAACGGATTCGAGGTGAGCACATCAACTTGCAAAAGCATCTGGTTAATTGCACATCAACAATGTTTTGAGTTACGTGATACCCTACTTCTTAGTCTTGCCCTGACTAATTGCAAAAGCATCTGGTTAATTTGGAGGACGATATTTCGACCAACGCAAGTAGAAGCACTTAAAGGGGTTTCTTGCAAGCAGGTGGGACCACGAATCTTCTCTCATCCTTTTGTGTTCTGTTTCCAAGTGCACCTCTGACATAATGTACATTTTTTTTACTTGATAGTGATGCTTCTGTACTTATTTCCATGTCTGGTCTGCTAAGTTTTGATAAAATTATACTGTCTCCTGCCATTCTCATGTAATTTTTGTTTGAAAAGTTGCTAAGTGCTGAGACTTGCAATGACTAGGAAGCTAGCAGCAATGCAGCATGCTGAACAATGGTTTCTAGCAGCAATGCAGCATGCTGAATAATTGTTTGAAACGTTAGTGCCGGCTGGAATTACGGACCGGCACTAACACTAGCCCTTTAGTGCCGGTCAGTATAGCCGGCACTAACGACTGTCACGTTAGTGCCGGCCATTTAGTGCCGGTCACAGGGACCGGCACTAAAGCTCCCTGTGACCGGCGCTGATGTGCCTTTCTCCGACAGTGAGTTATGCATCTTAGTAAGTGCTAATAACTAAAATGAGTGTTAGCTATTAGCCAACTAATTATTAAGATTGATCGATCCGAACAGACTTAAGCATATCTCATTTTAATTGGTAAACATATGCATGTTTTATATTTTATTTTATTTCGCTTATATACTGGCAACTGGGGATAAGCCATACAGCCACGTAGGTTTCACAGGAGTTTCTTGAAAAAAAGAAGAAAAGTTACAGAAACACCCATGGCCCATGTGTATTAAGTAAGCACCCATATAAGTAGCATTTTTTTTGAGGTAATAACTTATGAGCAGCATTTTGGCGACCAATACAAGGAAGTATATATATTGTTAAATGAGTTAAAGGGGCGAGCTTAAACTTCCATTATCGAGTTAAAGGGATGCGTGCCTGCAGAAATTAAAATCTATTTGCGGGTCTAGCAATTCTTTTCACTAGAGGCCGCGTCCGTGGAGAGCTAGTTTGGAGGCGTGTGCATGCCTGCCTGCCTGCGCACACGCACACGCACATCCCATGCGATGGGCGATGCGTATCGCCGTACATCGATCCCCCCCCGTGGCGTGCGGGCTCACGCGCGGCCGGCCGGGGAGGAGCAAGTGAAGGCTCTGCATACTGCACGCATGCATGCAGGCTGCCACGCATCTTCAGCACCGGCTGCCAGCACGTAAGGCAACAAGCTCGATCTGCTAGCTAGGGCCTTGTTTAGATGCTCTCAAACTTCCAACTTTTTACACTCTCTCTCCATCATATTAATTTTGGGACACATGCATGAAGCAGTAAATATATGTAAAAAAATAACTAATTGCACAGTTTAATTGTACATCACGAGATGAATATTTTAATCCTAGTTAGTCTATGATTAGATAAAATTTGTTAAATACAAACGAAAGTGTTACAGTAGCACTGTTGTAAGTTGCTTGCAATCTAAACAGACGCTGGTTCAGCGGTTCAGGTAGATTCACATGGCCTGCATGCTGGTGGCCAGCGCGTGCGTGCATGCATGTCTAGTGTTGGAGAAGCACACACACTGCACAGGCCTAGACGCCTCCGCTAGTGCATGTTGTGTAACGATCCAACGAGGAGTTGCTTCTTGCTTGCATATATATACGCTTCTGTTAGAGAGTTTGTCAGACGTACGGGGTACGTGCGTCGCTGCGATATGCAAGCTGCTGCTCGCTGCTTCCGTCGGGGAGGCCGGCCGTTGCGCCCCGCCGTCCTCGCGCGCGCCCGCGCCGGTGGCTCAACCGTGGCACGTCACGTAAACTGTCACACATATGTAGCGCGCGTCCGCTGATTCTCTCTTCGTCGAAGTTCTTTTGTTTCTCCGATCCTCTTGCTACAATTTTTTTCTTTGCTAATGAACTAGTTCAAATGTGCCATATTATTCTAACTGTTACTAACTGAAAGTTATTTTAATCCTTCCAAGACGCGTTAGAGAAAAAAGATAAACCAGTTCCTACAAAATTCAGAAACATATGGCCATCAATCCGGTAATTCTAACCATCGTAGTCACTGGATACATTATATCTTCTAAAAGTTAACCACATTTCTCATTCCAAAAATAGTCTGAGTAACCCTCGAGATCTGTATCTAAATTACTCATCTCTACTATAATAAAAGATAACATAAAGTAAACCCCTAATCTTCATCTTACTTACCCAACTTTAGAAAATATAACTTAAAATAACCCCTAATTTTATCTAAATTACCTAGCAAGATCTGTCACCATTAAAAATAATCTAAAGTAACATCTACATCTGAATCTAAATTACCTACGTATATCATTATAAAAATACCTCAAAATGCACCAATACATGATTCTAAATTATCTATTTTTATCATTTTATTTTTGCGCTTTAAAGTTTTCAAATGATTGGAATTGGTTTATGCTGATGGGTGCTTAAGACGACTGCCAGAACAAATGCATAAATGTTGATTTGTACTGGCACAAGATTGATAGCGGGTGTCAAAACCGTCAGCATAAATATGTTTTGACCGTCAGTATAGATACTTTTTGTAGTAGTGGATGAGAATATCATTTTCCATATTAAACACATATATAGCTTAAATTAAGGGTTCAATTAAACACATATGGAGGTGAAAAAAACTATGAATGTTGATGAAAAAGCGTACATAGTAATTACTAACTAAACCTACCACAATTGGGTAAAGATATGTATGTATTTATATGAGCATTGTGTTAGGATATTAAATAGATGAGAAATATCTCAAGGTAAATAATTTTCATTATTATCTATGAGCCATACTTGTTTCTATAAATTTATAATACTTATGTCTCTCAAAATTAATAGATTGCGTTGACGGACTAGATTGTAGGAATTTTTCGAGATTTTTGTTTGGAAAGTACTG
This sequence comes from Panicum hallii, assembly GCF_002211085.1. Classification (NCBI taxonomy): domain Eukaryota; kingdom Viridiplantae; phylum Streptophyta; class Magnoliopsida; order Poales; family Poaceae; genus Panicum; species Panicum hallii. Next base: position 51,227,546 of record NC_038046.1, read on the forward strand.
TATGTATTTATCTTTTTTAATATATAATCAGTAGAGTCTCTTTTTTTTTCCAAAGAAACATCAGCCTAATAATTAACTTACATAATTTTGTAAATTATGTTGTCGGGTGTCTAAGAGGCTGGGAGTTATATATTATCTCTAAGACAATAAAAAATAAAACACTTGCTTATCATACTGTAGGTTGGATTGATTTTATTTTACAATTGTTTTATATAAATTTTCCCTAGGCCATGCGCCATGAGTAGTTTCTATTAAACCAAAATTAATCATGAAGAATCATTGTTAGTTCTTCATAGAGTGGCTAACCAAGCGTATATAATGATGGTGTACCTATAGCTTGTTATGCATGCAGCAGCATGCATGCATGCAACTTTCCTATAAAAAATGCATGCATGTAACTAAGCTCCAAGAAGATTTCTAACATGTCACAGCTGAATAATGGCATTGATCATAAGGTCCAAACCCACTTTGTCTATAAAAAATAGAAGCTATCAATCTGCCATTTAAATTTATTTGCAGTGTTGCAGAAAAGGCACTGAGACGATTGGTGGTTGATCGGTGACTAACATAATCCGGAGCAGCAATTGTTGACCTTGGAAAGGCTTCAGCAGTATAAAACCTCACCGGGACACAAGCAAGTGCACAACACAAACAATAAGAGAATCTAATCTCTCTCAGATAAAAAAAAATCCATCCGTGCATGAGTGCGACAGCACCAGACGTCAAGGGAAAGTTTGGCAGGGCCCTTGTTGTTTATGGTTCGCCGAAGTAGCCTCGTTTCTTTAACCAGTTCTAGCTTCAACTCTTTACTGCCTAGGGTGACACAGACATGTCATGGCACTTTTCTGTGTTTGTTCCGTTATGCTACGAGTTTTATATATACAAAGCTGATTAGCTAGTTAACGGCACAAAAGGGAGCTGCATGTATACTGCCAATGGCTTTCGGAATTATTTATATAAAGGTCTCCCTCGAGGATCTCATGCATAGTATCATGATTTGGTGTTCACCCCAATATAATATGCAGATGGGGAGGGTTTGGTTGTTAATTAGTAAGGTGGGGCTTGTGAGCTAGATGGATCAGAGAATAATTTCCCATATGAGCCACCTTTTGATACAACCGGGCCCCACATTCCATTTTCACTTAGCTCAACTTAGATAATGTATAACCTAGGAAATTACTCGCCAATTATATTTGTCTATTACCTCAACTTTTTTTGTGTCAATGTGCCTATATTTATACTTGCAGAGTTAAATAGAATTGCCCCCCCCCCCCACCCCAAAAACACACACACACACACACACAAAGTTGAACAAACATGTATAAGAATTTGACGTAAACCCCTCATGCATAGGGAAAATTAAAAACTACACATAGGAGGAGATCGAACCAGCTCAAGTTGCTCCAAATCCACTCCATCTAGATCAACATTGAAGAACTCTCACTGATTGGAGTTCAATTGTTAATGATGATAGAGGAGTAAGGAGTTAGCGTCAGAAATAAAATAAATATATAAAATATCTCTCTAAAAGAAATCGAGTAATTGCCCATAATAAGTTCCATGCTATCATGTTAAAGCATGACTAACCCCACTGTTTGGCCATCTATATTATTGCACATCAAGATGTTCTTCTTATTAGGTTAGGCCTTCTAACTATGTGTCATTACTTTGGAAGCTAAGACTTGATGGGATCGTACCTTTCGGTCCTACGTACTAGCATATAGGCTTTGATCGATCTGCAAAAGTTAGCGGAAATTAAGCTGCCATCTGCATTATTTAGACGGCAAGAATGATAGAAATGACAATGCTAACAGACAGGGTATCATTGTGGCAAACTTTGGTTTTAGTTCCAGTTCTCTTGAGCACATGTTTCATTTCAGCTAAGTTTCTATTCCTTTTGTTTGTAGCGTTGTCATTATAAGAATGTTGGCGCATCGATGCAGATGGGGCACATCACATCAAAGTCTACATATGGGACCTAATGATGTTACTTTATATTTTGAAATTAAACGAGTGAAATCCTCACCATGCATATTGTAACCTTTTGAACAAATTCCCTCTTGTTACCCTTATTTTGGCACGAGTTATGTTAAATTTCTGAACTAAGTTGCAATTATTATGGGATCCATTCTAAACATTGATTTAAGCAACAGATATTAAGAATTCGATCTTGTCATCATATTCTGCTCTCGATCCTAGCTACTCTCTATGATGTTTTTTGCTTGTCATTTCTCACGTACGAAAAGTTGAGTCTTCCAGACAATTTAGTTAAGATTTCTTTCAGACTAGGACATCTTATTGCTAGATTGTGGCCTGCCAAGGCTACAAACTAGAAGCGTAACAGCTATATGAAACTTTGCCATGATACTATCTATACAGGCTAGCCAATCACATCCATTGCCAGAGTGCATTAATGTGCATGATCATCTCTAGAAAAAAAACTATATATTAGCACATAATAATATAGCACAATCAATTTTCATTGCATTTCCACACATGTATGATCGTTCAAGGATCAAAGAATGCATAAAGCAGTAGTTTAATTGTGATTGTTTAAGGGGAACCTAATGGCTACACATCAAGATAACAAGATGGTCAAAAAGATGGAACAATGCCATCAGATGCCACTAGCCCTTATGCTAACTGTGATGGGAAGCCATCGATTGCATCGCATCGGAATCAGCACAAGTTTTGTGCAAAAGTAAAGGTACACTTTTTAGTTTCGTTCAAAGAATATCTACGTCATATATAACCCATGCATTAGCATATATGTAGCTAAACATTTAAATTATTGTTTACGTTCACGGAAAAAAGTATTTTCCAGGGAGAACTTTCTACGTGTGCATCATAGATAAATACAAGCCCATAGAGCTGCGCATTTGCACCTATATACTATGTTTTTTGTACAATTACAAACCATAATATATCAGTAATTGGTATATATATGATAGGTACTATATATATACACACACACATGGAAAAAGATATATACATGATTAAGTGTGCATAGTGGTAAAAGGGAACAGATGACATTCTCCTGAAGTGTGGTGTCAGACGTCAGAGCTAGCTTCTCGCCGAAATTTAAAAAAGTTTGAAAAGGCAAGCTGGGGATTTGAATTATATACTGCAAAATATTATTATTTTTACAAGGCTTCCTTCTTTCAATGCAATTTTTTTTTTACAAATGTGCTCAGATTTGTAATAGACCCACCTTTTGGATAACAAAATAGATGCAATAATTATGCACAGTTAAATATTCATTTCCCCCAGCCGTATCATCATTTGGTCCATTCGTTAGAAGCTATAGCTTATCTGTCACTGATGATGCAGCCACTGATCGAGCTACAAGTATTAATAGATGGAACGCAGCAATTGTTGACCTAAGAGAAGGCTAATAACATCAGACGCATGTGTTCTTAAGTTAAAAGCCAGGAAGCAAAAAAAAAAAAAAGGCTTGGAACTCGAACCACCCATGTGTCGACGCAAAGTTTGGCATGTCGCACAATAAAGTGTCTGTCTACGTGTATCTGTGTCACTCTGTATTCCGTTAGGTGACACTTGTATAAGACAATCTAACGGCAAGATGATTATATATTAACGATATCTTTAGAAAATGAAACTTAATTTCCGGCCTCTGCAATCACACACCAACAAAGTGCTTCCATTTACGACGCTAATTATTCTTTCAATAATAGATAATGTGCCCATCAAAAACGTGGCATCTGTCATGACTATCAATATTAAGATATGTCGGTTCAAATTTCTCAGACGTGTGTTGATATGGGAAGGGTTTACGTAAGCGCACTTATAATAATGAGCGTAGTGTGTGCATATAAAGTGCCTACGTCTATATATGTTTTAGAAGAAAAAAAACTAATGTCTTACTTAGGGATGGCAATGGGTACCAATCCATCGGCTTTTACCGTCCCAAACTTAAAACCATGAAAAATATTTAAACCTATTAAGAAACTCATACCTGTGACGGATTTAGAATTTTGCCCAAACTCGTGCCCATCAGGTTAACGGGTATCCATGGGTTCTACATTTTAACATGCTAGTTTTTATCATAACCATTAAGTTTAATATAATAATCATCAAATTTATAGCCTATAGAAATTCATTATGAGAAAGAAGTTCATTGTTCACTAAAAATTACTATAGAAAATAAAAATATAAATAAAATTTATATATTTAAATGATCATAACGTCATAAAAATTCACCAATCCATCATATGCATATACAAACACTACAATTGCAAAGCAACAACACCTTTACCCGCCACCAAAACATTCAGGGTTCACCAAAATAAAAGGTGAAGGAGAAGGGATGTTAAGTTTGTTATAAATTCTCAAAATAAAATAATAATTGCACAAGCTTGGATCGGGTTTAAAAAACCCATGGTTTTACGGGTTCGGGTACTGTAGGAACAAACCCGTGCCTATAAACCCAACGGGTAGGACTTTGTGTCCATTAATAAACCCACGGATTTAAAAGTTGACCTAACCCCGTACGCTAATGGAGTAAAAATCCATCAGATTTCGGGTACCAATTGCCATCCCTAACCTTAGTCATGTGGTTTTGTTAATGTGATCGTGCTATTTGATCCGTGACTCTGTTTAACCTGAGAAAAAGTAATCAAAAATATATTGTCCGTACCTAATATGTCTATCAGTGTAGGACGGCCCTTAATGTTCTTGATGCTAATGCGTCCACCCAGTTTAGAAAATAGCTAGTAGTGGCGATTAGGCGCGTGGTTAACGCAAATGCTTGTCCTTAGTACGAAGTGCATAGGGGGATTGGATTCTAACGGCGCAACTAGGTCTGGAGCGGTTACGTTCCAAAGACCAAATTGTATTAATATTGCTCCGAGTGTACTAGCTGCTCCATCCTTTTTTTTACAGAAAAGTTATTAGATATTTACATTTACAGAGTAATTGTTGGTGCTAGCGCCTATTAGTTTATAGCAATAGTGTCAACATATATGAGAACAAGTTAGTTGATCGTGGATGGTGTCACAGATGCCTTGGCTGGTAGGAGTTGCCTGTGGAGCGTGAACTCAACAGAAGTCGATTACAATCTGCAGTATATGTCTATCTATTTTTCTTTCAAAAGTAAATTGCACTCCAGGTCCCCAAACTTGTTCCGCTATTTCATTTAGATCCGTAAACTTTCAAATTGTACATTTAGGTCCCTAAAACCATGTTAAGTGGTCCATCCGAGATCCCAAACGCACCACGCCAACAATCAAAGCCGACGTGGCATGCCACGTGACGCCACCGTGGCAAATATTTACAAAAATTCTCCTGCATAATCTTATCTTCTCCCATTTGCTCCTCTCTCCCCCTTCCTCTCCAATCTCTCTCCCTCTCTCTCCAATCTCCAGGCCATAGCCGCTGGTGGCTGGTCCAGCCGGTCCACTCCTCTCCCTTATCCCCTCCCTTCCTCCTCTTCCAGCAGCAGGGCCGTCGGCAGTGGCGGTGGTGGTGGCGCCGTCGGCGCTGCGGAGGAGACGGTCACGGCCGGCCCCCGGGCGGCGGTGTGGCCGAGCCCTTCCTGCTAGACTTGCTGTCATCCCTTCTTCTCCTCGTGGACCCATCCCACCCCAGGCGACGTCTGCTGGTGGCGTGCCACAGACGACGGGACCGGAGTACCTGCTCCTGCACGTGTTCCAGCAACCGCGAAGAGCAAGTGCGACTGGAGGTTTCTCTTCACCAGCGTCTAGGTCGACCCGCAGCCCGACACCTAGGAGTTGGTGCAAGATCCTCCGAATGCTGCCGCCGCCGCTCCCTTGCCAACACTGCAGCCCGCCAAGTAGGCCGCCTTGCCTGCGCGCGACGGCCGCCTTGCCCGTGCCGCCACAACCTAGAGCGGCGTGCCCGTCGCCACCCCGCGCGGAGATGCGAAGGGGAGAATAGGAGAGAGATTGGAGGGGAGGAGAGGGGGTGGGCAAGAGGGAGGCGGGGGCGGAGGACCGATGGGAGGAGAGGAGAGATGGAGGGGAGGAGAAGACAGAGGATATTGAGTTAAGATAAAAGAATTTAGAGGGAGGTTTGGTAAATATTTGCCACCGTGGCACCACTGGCATGCCACGTCGGTTTTGATTGCTCGTGTGGCGTGTTTGGGGTTTCGGATGGACCATTTAATACAGTTTAGAGATCTAAATGGACGATTTGAGGATTTAGGGATCTAGGTGAAACTGCAGGATAAGTTTAGAGACTGTAGTGCAATTTTCTCTTTTTTCAAAGAAAAAGTCGTCCAGGATAGAAACAGATGAGTTGATAAAACTTCTCCATTGATAGGTCACTGATTTTGTCAGCCACGAAACTGCCCGAGGGAACTCGAGCACGTCTCGCCATGACCCACATACACGCACGCTGTTTCTGGCGTCTGGTGCGTTGCGTCTGCTGCAATTTCTGCCGTGTCGGTGTTGTGTCCGCTGCGTGTGCGTTCCCTGTCCGCCAGGACCTTCAAATGGGCCTTTCGAGCATTGGCCTGGCCTGCCGTGAACTTCTTAGCCCACAATGCATGGGGCAGCGAAACGTAATAGGCCTTACTAAACGGGCCAACAATTTACGTCCACCTAAAAAGTGTTTTCCTTGTTCATCGGGCATCAGCCCACAAGAGCACAATATGCATTCTGTGCTCTTTTTCCTTTTACCTCTAGATTTAAGGTAGTCTCTCACTTTTTTATATTCATAGAAATAAAACACACAAAGTTAAGGATCCAAATGTACTCCCTCCGCTCCAAATTACAATATATTTTGACTTTATTAGATATATAATTTTTACTATATATCTAGACATAGTGTATATCTAGGTGTATAACAAAATATATGTATCTTGAAAAGTCAAAACGAATTGTAATTTGAGATGGAGTTAGTACTCCATAAATTTCAAAAAGAATATGCAACTCTAGGTTTGTCCTCATCAAAATATCTTAAATTTCATCACATTTATATAAATATATCGTTGGTGTCATAAATGTTAATCTCTTTTCTATGGACTCGGCCAATAAGCAATGTGTTCAATACTATGGGCTCAAGCTCAGATTGGTTAATTCAACGGGCCAAAAATCTCAGCTCGATCCCATGAATCAGGTGGTCATCTATTCTCAACAATAACAACTAGCTCAAACCACAAATTTATCGACGGGAGTGGCTATCTAACAACCGGATAATTTTAGCATGAGTTTCTAGCCACTTTTTGGACCAATTAAAAATTGACACATCATGATGATTAAAAAAACAAGGTGAGATCAAAATGAGTGAGAAGGCTATTTTTATTCAAAACTTGAAGGACACAATGTCACAAAAGATGGACTAAAAAAACACTACAACAATATATTTTAGAAAATGCATATTGAGCTCCTCCATCTGTGACCAGATGTCTAACTGCCGGCCTTGCTAACAGGATAACCTATTAATGCGGATGTAGACATTAGATAAAAATTGCACATGAAATTTAGATAGAAATTTCATCGGAAAATTGAATACTAATACTGAAAAAAGAATATACAAATAGACCAATTGAACACAAACTAACCTTCATATATGTTGGTCAAACAACTCTAGAAAGCCCCAATACCCTTCTTAATCCTCACAGCCATTATGGTGGAACCATGTTTATCCAAATTGAACATAGTACGGGTACTCGTAGTTTGGACTACTTATTCTATAAGCAAGGAGGCTAATTTCAACTAATAATTCTAAAACAAAAATGTGTGGCAAAAACGCGGGAGGTGTGTGGGGGGGGGGGGGGGGAGAGAGGGGGGGGGAGGTGGGTGCTATTGTGACTTCATCGATCTCAACATATGTCAGCATAGTATCCTTGAGGCATTTGTAGGGGTAAAGAAGCATTTATAGGGGTAAGTGCATGTCTACGTATTTCATCAGGGTAAGATTGTGTGCTATTATACTTAGAAAATAAAGAAGTATATACTACCCAATACCAGAAATACTTAGACCGATTTTCGTGGTGAAGTTTTTGTGCTAGCTACCAGAAATCAAGCAGAAAAAGATCCTAGCGATATGACTGGCTCATTTAGATCTCAACCTATCACTACACATGCCAATCTTGAAAACAAAAAAAAATTGTTCTCTCAATCTTACTCCAAGATGGGCTGAGGCAAAAATAAGAAACCAAAAGCAACCAAGAAATCACCCCACAATGGTAGCATGAATCACAAAATAATAATCTATACAAAATTGGCTGAAAACAACATCTATAACTAGCCAGCTGTTAGTTAGAAATTTCTTCATTTATACATCTCTTTGAACAAACATATAAGTAGCATTGGTTTCCTACAATACTCATTTACAAATGTAGCAAGGTTTTCAGAAATTACCTTTTCAAAGCCCAACTTCATTTTCTCTATGATTTTTCAACAACTTCCTATGTAAAAAGCTTTGACTTCCCACAAGATTCCTTCCCAATTTAGCATCTCATGAGAAACTTATACACCTAAATTTATAGGTAAAATATCCATCTTATTTTCCTCACCCATTCACTTTTCTATCCCACCCCTAACCAAAATCTTGTCTTAATTTAGTACCTCAACCTATTGTTACCAGATTAAATTAGACTCTAAGGGGATTTTTACCTGGTTTTGCCTACGTGGATAAAGTTTTGACCAAGTCAAATTGCATTGGGTGCCATGTGTATCTGAATGGACACCAAGAGCTGAGCCGAGCCAACCTATAGCGCCCTACATCCAGAACCAATCATTCATGGCTACCGCATCGCCCGAGTCGAGCCACCAAAACCCAAGGAATCACCCCCAACTTCGCCTTTCATGAGTCGAAGTTGTGTTCGTCTTCCTCAGATGGTTAACCCTCACTTTCTCCAATCATTGTCGCCAGCACGATATATTGGATGGCCTCAAAGGATTGGAGAATGCGAACGGATTGAGGTTAGTTATCCTAACCCAACAATACTAATTTATAGGCGATAATTCATTACGATTTTAATCTAGACGGCATAGATTCGGACCACATGATGTGAAAATTGCATTAAGATTGCATCGCTGCATGAATCTTTTCTCAAAATTACCTGTCCGTGAGTTTGCTCCGAATTGTTGCATGATTTTTCAATTACTAGGCTCACTGCAAGATGTGATTGCGGAAGCAAATGTTGACCCTGCTGCAGAACATAGCTTCTACTTTTAGACTTAATAGCAAGACAAGAAGCACCTACTAACCGAAAGCCTGATTGTGCACCTATTTATTGTTGGATTGCACTAGACCATGTAGTAAAAAAAATGATTATTTGTACAGGAGATTCATCTTCTAGTTGATGTGAGTTGTGAAAGTACATCCAAATATATGTGAGTACTAAATTGTAGCCACTGTTACTATGCGGCAAGAATATTTTTGAACACATTATAAATCAGTAGTTGGTGCCTTGATGTGGGTTGTGATAGTACAACCAAATATATACAAAAAAGAAAGGTTTTTTGTTCATAATTGTGGCTTTAGTTTAAGCTTTGTATTGTTGGTTTGCAGATTGGATGGATAATCTTAATTTTTTTACCAGTAAAGTCTGTTTTGGGTGAGAGTTTGTGCATCATGGACATACCATTGACTTTGTTAGTGGAGATGAAACCCGGTCATATATTGAGAGGTAAAATGTTTTGGTGTGTGAGATTGAAAAAAGCACATGATTATCATTAACAAATATTCAGTTTCTTTTTTTTTTGTATTAGCTATTACCTAGGAGAGAGTTTCTCAATGGTTTGAGGTGTCTCAAAAGGATGAGAAAGAGTGCTCCTACATGTTACAGTGCATAATAGATGATGGTGTTCCATATGCGTATGTAGAGGTTGTCCATAAAAACTCAAAACAAGTGGATGAGAGTGATTCGGAGTATCAGCTCGAAGAGCAGTAAGAGCCTAGTTCTGAAGGAGATGATTAGATGATATTTGTTCCAATATCTATTGCTGGTCTCTTTAAAGATTTGGAGAGGTGTATATCCTTCAACATTGGTGGCAGTGATGGGAAGGATAAATATTTAGAAAATTCAGAAGAAGATGAGGAGGCCAACTAGTATAGAAGAAATGCTAGGATGGTGAAGAAAGGGATCAAAGGGAAGGAGAAAATTTGTGAAGCCTTAGTACAACTGCACATCAAGTACCACAGGTACCTATTGATGAAGATTTGGATATAGGCAATATTACACCATATTTTGATTGAACTAAAGAAGCCTCCTATGATGATGAGGAAGGTCATGAGACCAGTGATTGCAGAAGGTAGATTACCTTTCCTAGATTACCTATTGATGACGCTTCATTACCTGTATTCTCAGTTGGCATGACTTTTAGAGAAAGGGAAGAGTTCAAACAAGGTTTGGTTAATTTTGGGCTTGTAATGAAGAGGCATACTGTATTTTTGAAAGATGTGAAGAATAGGATCAGAGCCGAGTGTTCTTGTCTGGTTGCCCATGAATATTTTATTATTCTTATAAATCAAAATCTGACTGGTTCTACATCCAGACATATATTCCTCAATATAGATGTCCTCAAAGTTTGTGTCACTCATCAATTATTGTGGTTGTCTAATATGGGAATGTAGACACTACTATCGATTCTTATCTTCCAGTCACTACAAGCATCTTATTATTATTAATGATTAACAGAAAGATACATGTTGAAGTTACAATCATTGGCTAATGTTCTGATTACTGGATACATCGTTGAATGTTCCTTGTTTCTACATGCAAATGAAACGAATGAAACTTGACATGCAGCGATATTTTGGTTATAGTGGTCACTAGGATCGGCCCTAGGCGATAGTCGACGAACTTTGCGTCTTGGCACACGCTCAGCTGGGCACAAGCATATGGGCGCCGGCGCTCATGTTGTTCGGAGACATGCAGCTCAACTTGTTTGAGGTGGTTTGACAGCTCATTCAGTCCATGTCAGACTGCTTAGTTGGTCTCAGAACCATGTCAAGTAGGCAAATTAGTATTCAAATCCTGCTTAGGGTCTAATTTGATCCAGCAACAATAGGATGAGGTATTAAATTAAGCCAAGATTTTGGTTAGAGGTGGGACTTACAAAGTGAATGGGTGAGGGAGTAAAATGTTTTTTTTCTAATTTATAGTGCGTAAATAAACACTTATATAAAGCCACTTGCTTACAGAAAACAAGCTAGCCAAATTATTTCATTAGTTTCTCTTCCTTTAGTCATATACTCATGATGTAGCTTTTATTGCAACGGACTATCATAACAGTTAAAGGTCTGAAACATGTTAAGATCCAATTAAAGTTTGAAATTATTTAAATTTGTTGAATAAACTGGCCACTATCTTTCTTTTTATTTTTCTATTTTTGTCGTGTGATTCTTGAAAAAAAACTAAGAGTCTAAGGGAATCTAAAGATCATTTCAATAATATTTTTTATAGCTATGCATATCTTGAGGTCAGAGGATTCTTTGCATGTACCAGATTTCGCATGGGTGGATGAACAAATTAACTATTTGATCTAGCAATGAAATCGCTCACACATGCAGTGATAGATACGACTCACCAAACAAAAAATTGTATAACTATCACTTAAAAGTAAAGTTCTGGCTTCATGATATAATTTATTGTCTTATGACACTACATGGTTATATAACTTGTAAGGTCACTAAAGAGACCAAGGGCATTAGGGGTTTTGGAGTTTGAGGCAAAAATTCAAAAATCTAGCAATTTGGAGGCACTAGTAGAATAGTACATATCCTGCTAGAGCAGGTCTCACGTGGCCTATTAAATGATAAGTAAGCAACTAAAAGGCGGATATATATTTTGTTATCAACAGTTATGGTCCATGACCTACTAATAACTATACTAATTTTTTTCTATTTCCTAATCTCGTTGATTTCATTCCAAATGTAGGCAATTTTAGAATTTTAGTCGGACAAACTACTTAAACTTGGCACATCAATATTTAAAAAGTTACATAGGTTGACAATGCGTACTTGATGTTACTAGATTCATTCTGAAAAATCATTTAATAGGATACGACTTCCTCTGTTTGAAATAAAATTCTTTTACAAAATTTGTAAGTCAAAATATCACACTGAAAAGGTAACAAATTTTGGTATCACACTTAAGAATCCCATGTAAAATTAATTTGGCAACCAAATTCAATCTTCTGTGATTCGTTTTTTCATATCTTTTTCTGTGAGTAACAATCAAAGCCACAATCAAACTCTTGAACTACACAGATTCGATCATCGTCACGTTTTCTCAGTCACTGCCTCATTGGCTATCCAATGTTTTCCCTTTGCTCGCCGTGCATCATGACTCTAATTTCTTTCGTTCACTAGTACCTAAAATAAAGTTAACCGGAAACACTAGCTGGAATGACGAGCAGATGAAGTGTGATGCCGTCATTAACAATGTCTATCGAAAAAACAAACACAAGAGAATTTACACTAAGCTAAAACTCCCAAGCACAATCCATTAATTCAAGCAAGCAGAGATGCAGTTACGTGGTACACGGCGCGGGTGACGAGCCCCGCTTAATTTCTGCTCATCACCACAGCCACCAGCCATTAATTATTTTTCCTCAGAGCTCAAAACCCCCTGACTAATTAAAGCGTCCCCGCAAAGCATACGCCTGCTGCACATTAAAAACGCCCCGAGCCCCATCTTCGGTGGCTGGCGAAGGCGCATACGCCTTGCGAGCGGAAAAACGTAAAGTCACAAGTCCGTAACCACCGCGACCAGCGCAGCGGAGACCTTTTGCCGCTCACGAGCGAGCTGCTTCAAAACAGAGCCCTCCTCCGGCGACGCACACTGCGCTGCTAATGGTGGCCGGCGGCTAGAACTGGTTGCCAGAGTAGGTCTGGCCGTAGCTCCAGCCGCTGGGCGCGGCGTTGGCGGACGTGACGCTGCGGCCGTCGCTGGTGGTGACCTTGAACGACAGCGCCTGGCGGTCGAGCATGGCGTTGCTCTGCCAGTTGGCGCCCCAGTTGTGGCTCATGGACTGCCACCCGCTCTGCGACCCCTTCACCGACACTGCCGACACGTCGCCGGCGCCGCCCACATTCGTGATCAGCACCAGGACGAAGTAGGAGTGGCCGGAGATGGTGAACCGGATGCCGCCCTGCCTGGTGCATGCCACCCTGCACAGAGTTCATGCATCAGTTTCTGATGACAAGCTTTGTCCATCAAGCTTGGTTCGAGAGATGGTTAAATGTGGTCGGTGTCACTGTGACAGTGCCAGCACGAACCTCCTGTACTGGACGGGCACGACGCCGGCGCTGGCCTGGGCGATCTTGGAGAAGACCGGCTCGGCGAGGTCGAAGTGCGGCTGCGGCGGGTTGCACCACCCGCCGTTGTTGTTGGGGAGCGCATAGTTGGGCGGGCAGAAGTTGGTGGCCGTCACCACGGCGGAGCCAGACAGGCAGCTGCGGCCGCCGGAGCACCGGATCTCGAAGCACGCGCCGCAGCTCCGCCCGTTGTTGAACAGCGCGGTGCTCAGCGCCGCCGTGTTCGTCCCGTACCCCGTACTGTACAAGTTGCCGTAGCCGCACGCTCCTCCTGCAGATCACAAAGAACACCATAAATAATGCAACGAGCGGATATATGAATTGAAACAGGCTTCAATTCCTTAGCTGCATCTCCGTGCAGCAATCTGTCTGCTCACCCATGGTGCCGGAGGCATCGTTGCCGCCGTAGAACGTGGCGCGGCCGCCGTTCCAGCCGGAGTCGGCGCCGGCGAGCTTGAGCACCGCGGCGATGGCAAGAACCAGCAAGCCTAGGGACTCCATTGTATAGAATATCCTTCTAAAAAGCATCAACAAAGCGAGTTAGCAGAGGCAACTACTAATAAAGATAGATAGATAGATAGATCTTGCTAGGGATTTGCAGTCCCGTACTTGCAGCTCTAGACGAGCACCACTAGGCTTGCAGTTGCTGGCTCTCAACTTGCTGCAGTGCGAGTGCGCAGGATGGTAGGAGGAAGCTGGGGTGGACATATATAGGCGCTTACTGCATCGGGAGCCGTGGCAAGGCAAGTGCTACGTGTACGAAGGAATCTCTCTCTTTTCTTGTGAAAATTTTATTGCAGATATGGCTGCATGTTCTATAGTCTGATGAAGTCTAAACTCAGACCAGTGAGAAGGCCCACCTGTCATTGCTACTTCAAAACATACAGAAGATTCGGGGCAATGTTTTCGGCGGGAAAAGTAAACTGGCCGGTAACATGGGCAAATTGCCCAGTTGGAGACTGGGGGCACCTGTACTGCATCACTAACAAACTGTAAGGAGACATTGACTTCGCATCTATCAAGGCGAGGAGATCAGATAGATGGTTAATGGGCAATCAGGCCAAACCTAACTGGATTAGAAAAGGAGTCCTTTTACTTTGGCCATGGGCGCGAATTCCGACTTCGCTTTGACTTTGAACTCGCTTGAAATTGAAGCCAGTGTTTCATGTGGTAGGTTTGATGGTCACGAGGCCACTAGCCATTTCATTTGATGATCAGATGATAATATGTCGGCTGCCATTAAAAACGGTATGTCTGCAAGGTAAATTGATGGTATCAGATTCGCATTCAATGGTAGAAATACGGAGGGGAAGCTTTTGTATACATTTTGCATTGTACTATTGGGCTATACCAGCTGATACTACTAGAGTTTAGAGTCTAGGGAGATGTATATAGTAGTTCTGGCGTCAAATGCAACGATTATGACGCATACACTTATGGGCATATGATAGAGATCACAAACAAAATGCACACTCTGATCTGAAGAGAAGGGCAAATAGACAAAACAAGAATGGTTATGGTATACATAGCAAGCTGAAATGTTAACACAGAAGAACTTTTAAGAACCAATTAGGATGAAAGGAAACACGGTAGGCCGCATCAACAATTCGTAGGCTGCAAAGAGTGGGTTGCACGCCCTTAATTCTGTAACACCCGGGGGTTTTTTCTCTTTTTCTTCTTAATATATTGATGCGCAGTTTTCCTACGCGTTCGAGAGAGAGAAAACAATTCGTACGGTAGGGGAACGAGCTGATTCCAGTAGTGCTAGATGAAGTAGATGAGCTGGTAAAAATTGAGATGTAAACAGGAAGCGACTTGTTATTTTTCTCACCTATTTGATTTAATCCACTATCGCTCCAACAAAAATGGAGTATCTTCTTACGGTGAACTACTACTAGTAGTTGTTGGAAGCAAGGATCCTACAGAACTCAATCCTTTCACCCCTGTCTAATAATGAGTTCCTTTGACAACAATTTGTCCCCGAACCTCAAAAGGGCAAAACTAATTAAGCAATCAAAGTACACCAATAACAAGAACCAGAAAGTACACAGAAATAACGGGAGGAGCTTGTTATTCTAGGGTGCCGAATCAGTGTTTCAAGATTCAAGAAGGCACTTGTTTAGTGGTCCCAAAAAAGAACACTTGTTTAGCGATACTGCACGGCCAGCGAGATGCAGATGAGATGCCCTGGCACATGGCTACGGGTTGCTCCTCATTTGACTCTTGGTTAAATTAAAGGCCTCAATATTAAAATTCTCGAGTATAATTTTTGTCTGATAAAATCTCATTAAGCCGATCAGGCGATCACATGGGAACTGCTGTCTAGATTTCTAGAACAAGAAGGGATGGTATACTCTGAAATGTTTTTCTAATTGGCCATTGTGTATAATTTGTACATGGAATTTGCATGATTACATTCGGATAAAATTTGCAGTAGATCTGTCGCCATTACACAAGTACGATACCGATGTTATTGACAGGTAACAACTGAAACTCGCCTACTAGATCCTAATTTAGCACTGCTGGATTTGACAATTCAAGCTGATGATACATGAGTAACATGACTATTGAACTCTTTCAGATTTGACTCCTCTTATAGTAATCACAAAGAGAAGATCACATGATCAGCAAGACCACTCAAGATATTGGCAAAACCATGTGCCGCACCCGCAAACACTGAAGATAACAAGAAAGTACTGGTGATTTACCCATTACCCTGTTTAACTGTTTATGAATGCGAAGTGCCTCATCAATTTTTCTTTAGCAGAGATATCTCATCTATTTCAACAAGACATGAAAAAATATGTCTGAAATTTTGATGAGCTACTCAAGCGCTTATCTCAAAGTTTTTTTTATATGTACTTTGTTGTCAAGAGTATGGCGGTGACCGACCAAATATAGTAACCTATATCTTCAATTTAATCCACATATCAGGGTTCTTTAATGTTTGCATCATATGAACGAGCTGAATGAATCATATAGTCAGATGAATTAAATAATAGCAATTGTCACTTCGACAGGTGATGAGAGATCAGGGGAAAAAAAGGTCTCTTACCTGGATAACCCAAGATTGGAAGTTGAAACTCAGAAGCACTGATTGCATCATAAAACTTAGAAGATACCAGCTCAGCTCACAAGCCTCAGCACTGGTGATGGATATTTAAATATATCGTGGATCTGTTCATATCATGCTGTAGCATTGCGCCCAGATTTGCACAAATTTCAAGCAGTCACTTCAAAATGACGTGCACCAGCTTCAATTCCAGAAGCCTCCCCTCAAAAAAAAAAATTCCAGAAGCCTGGCTAGCTGAAGGCCATCCAGATTTAACCAAGTTTTAATGATGGCAGGATCTTGATAACACCGTACTGCATTTTTGTGCAGCTGTTATAAGTCTACTGCACCAGTCACAAATGATGTCCTCTGAACACCAAGACTTCGCTAAGCTCCATGAGTTCTTTCATAATGCCACCTATCTTGATTCTTTACCAAAGTTTTGGGCCGGTAGCAGCACTGTACTCACATCCAACTTCACAAGCTACTGTTCGCTGTTATGTAGGAATTCAGAGACCCTCC